>NC_091463.1:49982397-52382397 GCF_027789765.1 Dendropsophus ebraccatus
CAGAGACGGTATCGGTATTTTCACGGTATACCGCCCAGCCCTAGTCACTGTCGTTAAAATTTTTATTGCAGGAATCAATAGTACAATCTCCCTCCTTCCCCCTCCCCTCTTCATAGACCAGACAGATCCAACTAATGAAAAAACAGTCGAGATTTTCTGATTCTGAGGAGTGGATGACAGAAAGAAGAGGAGGGGGCTGGGAAAAGGCTTTTTACATGCAGATAATGGCATATTTGGCTAATAAACCCAATTACAAAGTTTCTTAAAATCGCCTGGACTATTGATTTCTGCAAAAAAAAATTTAACGACAGTGACACTTTAAGCTGACCTCACCTTTAATAATGCCCTCAGTTTTCTCTCCCTGTCTTCCCCATACACAGGGACATTCAGCACAGCCCAGCATTTCTGTATTCTCTATGGGGAAGGGAGGGTTAAGCTGTCTGACTGTTGCTTATCTTTCCCTATGCAAATACATGAAATAGAGGAGCTGATGCTGGAAACTTACATTTATGGAGCAGCCTCAGTGTTGGATAGAATGGACCTTCTCTTTGTCTGAAGAACAGCAGCTCACCATTTACCGTTAATATTTCAATGTGTTCATGGCTGAGAAAAAAGAAGAAAAAAAATTTAGTCACAAAGGCTATAAAATCAAGTTTACAGTCACTGAAACCCAAACAGACTGTGCAGGAACATTAAAATAAAATGTAACACTATGCTCTTACTTTAATACAGGAGTTCATCTGCCAGGGTTGGTACTACTAATACTTTACTATAACACCTAATATACCAAACACACAAAACAATCCTGTGAATGTATGAGCATGTGGGACATACAAACTGAGAGGGCTTCCATTGCTTTTGCAATCTTGGTTGCATTTCTTTTGCTTTTAACTCCTGGGGGATGTGGATGGGTGAAGCCATCTATTGTCAAACTACTGTGTTTTCTCTTTTTAAATCATAATGACAACGAAAAACATCCAAATCACTATGCTCAGCCAATTGCGGCTGAGCAGCTGATGACGCGGCAGAAGGGGGCCGGCATGAGGGACAGCTAGAGCCGTCCGTCCGGCCTCCTGAAGATGATGTCGTCGACCCAAGATGGCGGCCGGGGTCAACAGCAATAGAGTAAGTATACTGCACCACACTTCCGGGGTGGGGGGGGAACACGGGGAAGGGGGCCATTCACTTAAATAACACACATTACAAAGTTGTATAACTTTGTAATGTGTGTTATTTAGTGAATAAATGTTAAATGCCACTCTACCCCTTTAATACTGTGTACTGCCCCCTCTATTAACAGTGACAGCTTAAAGTCTTTTGTGGTAGTTGTGGATGAGGCTCTTAATTTTGTTAGATGGTAAAGCTGCCCATTATTCTTGGCAAAAAGCCTCCAGTTCCTGTAAATTCCAGGGCTGTCTTGCATGAACTGCGTGCTTGAGATTTCCCCAGAGTGGCTGAATGATATTGAGGTCAGGAGACTCAGGTGGCCACTTCAGAACCTTCACTTTGTTCTGCTGTAGCCAATGACAGCTCGACTTTAAATTTTTGGATCATTGTCATGCTGCAATCTCCAAGTATGTCCAATGTGCAGCTCTCAGGTTGATCAGTGCAAATTAGCCTCCAGTATTTGCTAAGATGGGCTGCATTCATCAGCAATCCACCCTCCATGCTTTTTGTAGTAGGAATGGTGTTCTTTTCATTATAGGCCTTTTTGACACCTCTCCAAATGTAATGTTTACGGTTATGGTCAAAGATCGATTTTGGTCGCATCACTAAGTGATCTTGTTCCAGAAGTTTTGCGGCTTGTCTCTGTGCTGTTTGGTGTATTGTAGGCTAGATACTTTGTGGCATTTGTGCAGTAATGGCTTTCTTCTAGGTACTCAACCATGCAGCCCATTTTCTTCAAGTGCCTCCTTACTGCGCATCTTGAAACAGCCACACTGCTATTTTTCAGAGGGTCCTGTATTTCAGTGGATGTCATTTGTGGGTTTTTCTTTGCATCCCAAACAATTTTCCTGGCAGTTGTGGACAAAATTTTTGTAGGTCTACCTGACTGTGGTTTGGTTTTTACAGAAGTCCAGATTTTACATTCCATGTTAATCACAGTTTGAACACCGCTGACTGACATTATCAATTCCTTGGATATCAGAACAAAGTGAAGGTTCTGGAGTGGCCATCTCAGTCCCCTGACCTCAATTTCATTCAGCCACTCTGGGGAGACCTCAAGCACGCAGTTAATGCAAGACAGCCCAGGAATTTACAGGAACTGGAGGCTTTTTGTCAAGAAGAATGGGCAGCTTTACCATCTGAGAAAATAAAGAGCCTCATCCACAACTACCACAAAAGACTTCAAGCTGTCATTGTTAATAGAAAGGGCAGTACACAGCATTAAGAACTGGAGTATGTAAACTTTTGATCAGGTCATTTGGATGGTTTTGGTTGTCATTAAGTTTTTAAAACAGAAGACATAGTAGCCAAAGAATAGGACCAGTGCAGTCCCCCGGCATTCCTTCAGTCTCCTAGCTCCCCTGCACACATAATGCGCCAGGGGCCTGGGTAAATGCTGTCCAGAGGAGATGGGGTGCTGGTGCTTGCTGCAGTAAGAGGTGGCCAGGCCATATAGCAGTTGCGTGGTCTGCCTTTATGGTAACTATGCCACTATGCACTAATATGTTGGAATGGACACAAGACTATGGCAGCAAATTAAATGGCTGCAGTGCTGATGTTAATGTGGGCACCATGCCATTGCTTCAGCTATGTGAATGAAGTCTGACCTAAGAACCATGTTACACTAATATATGTAAAAATCATATCAAAGATGTTCAAAGATGCCTTTAAACTAAAATAGCCCGATCTGCTCCGTACAGTACTCGAGGACTCACCATCGCACTATTTTCACAGGGTCCTTTTTCGGCATTATCTGATTAAGCCATTGGTCAATGCCAGGGAACTGGTCATTCAGCTGATTTTTTATGCCTTTTATTACTGATGTCTTTAACTGAATACAATTGGACACATTTTCCTTTTCATCAAATCTGCAAAAAAAAAGGAAAGGAAAAGAAGTTGTTACCTGGGTGATATAAAAATCAAATCAAATCAATTTTACATTTAGCATTCTGACCTGTTCATAGAAAAAAATCTGATAAAACTAAAGATTTAACAGGGTTTGCAGGCAGACCACTTTGTTCTGCGTCAAACCTCACATTTTACACGAGTTACTCCAAAAATCCCCTAGCCGACTGGTGATTCAATTGCTGGGATTCTGACCCTGAAAACAATACATAGGGCGGATGCACTCCACTTATTCTCTATGGGACTTTTGAACATTGCTGAAATGAGTGCTCGTAAAGTTTCAGAATCCCATTAGAAAATAAACGGAGCACTGACTGTACAGACGCACTGCTGCTCCACTGGTTTAGGAGACATGGTCGTTCTTCATCCTTGTGGTCTGACTGATGAGCGAATTTGCCGAACGTTCGGGTACTGCCTATGGCTGTATGTTTCCACACGTGATCTTTCCCAAAAGACAGAGAAGTGATTATGGCTGTATCTTTGATTTCCTTAGGGTGACCATCCAACTTCTCCAGCCACCAGGAGTCAAATGGCAGAGCCATTTGGCAACTTTGCTCATCACTACTTACCACCTATCTGGTGGAAGGAGGATGACTTTGCATGTTGGTATAGGCCTATAGTTAGTTAAAGGAGTTTTGCCATTGGGGACAGCCCCTTACAGACTGGAGGCACCCTGCAGCCTATGAATTGTCATGGGTCTGGCTCCACACAGATTTTAGCCAGGGACGCCACTGCTGGTGAAATGTGGTACTGCATAACAACCAGATGAATCACAGCGGTTTCCTTAACTCTATTTACATATATATGAAAGTTACAGAAATCGCATAGAATTGCTAATCCAACTCCAGAATGCCAGCCCCGGCAGACAGAGGGGCCACATTACAGGCGCACAGGGGCCACATTACAGGCGCACAGGGCAGGCTGATGGTACTGGTCATTTAGCACATGTCCTGTGGATGGAGACCCCCTTTAATCCTATGAATGGAAAAGCAAACACAAAATGTAATAAAGCTAATAGTGTAGCATATTACAGAGCAGACATGTGTCTGACTCCATGAGGAGGGCAGAGAAAGCTATGCGACTGCCCCATTCATCCTATGCCAGGAGCCCAGCTGTCACCAGACGCTCCCCCTCGTGTAGTCAGTGCTGTACACCGCTGTATACCCCCTGATAACACACCGCACACATTCAAACACTCACTTCTTAAACATGCTGATGCCTTCAAGGGCCCGATGGCTAATGGGAATTGTGGGGGAGAGGTGAGAGTATCACATCCGGGGTAGGGCGCAAAGTGGTCCGCCGAGCACGCCGGCTCCTGATACCACTCACACCTCGCAACTACAAAGCCTGCCGGATGTGACATATTCAGGGCGGAAGCCGACAAGTACGGGCGGAAGAGATCCTACGGGGGAGGGGCCGGTACATCGCGGGCTGGAGTCTGTTACCATGGAGACGTTATGCCTGTTTGACAGCGGGTCCTATGGTTGCCTGTTCCACGAAACATGCAGTGTTCTAGAACGCCTGCAGAGGGCGGTATTGCACAGGAAGGTCATCCTGTGCGCTGCAGTGTCTAATGCTGTGGTGTGGAGAAGCTATCATAGCAGGCTGTGTAATGGTTTCTTTATAATAATCACGGAATAAAGAATACGGGTGTCTCCTAGATGTTACAGACTTATGGTGCGTTCACACCTACAGGATCTGCAGCTGATTTTCTGCAGCAGATTTCATTTAAATAACTGAACACAGCATCAAATCTGCTGCAGATCCTGTAGGTGTGAACGCACCCTTAAAGTGTTTATAGGGAGGGGATTGTGACCCCTGCACCTGGCTAAGTGCTTCACTCCCTGACTTCTTCTAAGCCACTGCATGAGGCAATCTCCAGAATCCATCTCCTGCAGCAAGACTGAGATCACAGAGAGCTAGGGAGTGAAGTGCGTAGCCAAGTTCTTCTCCCAGTTATATGTATCGATCAGTGGAGGTCTGAACACCTTGACCCTAAATGATCAAAACTCCCTAGGACACATGGACACGTCAAAGTCACAGGGACACTAAGGGTACAAACCCACTTGACGTATTTGCTGCGTGAATCAGTCTTAAAAATAAGCAGGCAAAACGCAGGTTGGCTTTATACGATTGTTCTGCGTTAAAATACGCAATTGCGTATTTTTGAAGCGTGAAGCTTGTTGTTAGCAAAGCATCAGTTGTTAACAACCTGTGCAAAAAACGCATGTAGCTTCACGCTTCAAAAATACGCAACTGCGTATTTTAACAACTGATGCTTTGCTAACAACAAGTTTCACGCTTCAAAAATACGCAATTGCGTATTTTAACACAGAACAATTGTATAAAGCCAACCTGCGTTTTGCCTGCTTATTTTTAAGACTGATTCACGCAGCAAATACGTCAAGTGGGTTTGTACCCTAACACGTGACACTCGCCAGCAAAATTCATTCATAGATTTTTTTTAGGTCAACTTCAAGTTAGACAAGCCTAAGTGCCTACTCCCACATCCGTTATTTTAGCCCTGTAATGGAGTGTTTCCCCATCTGGCATGATGCAAGAAAGGGCTCTGCAGATCCCTCACAGTCTCAAAACACAGGAATAGCCAGATATCCCTCCAGGGAAGGAAAACCTGCTGCCAAGGGGGTGAATCCTAGTGGGGAGATCGCCAAACCACCCTGATACGTAGCCCCTTAAGTCTCAATCGGTTGTGAGTATTAGAACATAAATAGGGAAATACCAAGGTGGCCCCTTTTGCTTAAAAGTCTCAGTTGAGAGTATTGCGACATAACATTGGATTACCAAAGCCAGGCATCCATCCACAGACAGCTGTTTCAGGCAGGGCCGGCTCCAGGTTTTGGTGGGCCCTTGGGCGACAGAGCCTCAGCGGGCCCCTTTGTATAGTAAATCATGTGGCATCACTTTTAGAGGGTCTCTATCTCTGCATTCTGTGTAGGTATACAACTGTGTATTATATACTTATTATCCCCCTGTATGAGTGTGTATATATCTCTCCATTCTGTGTAGGTATACAGCAGTGTATTATATACTTATTATCCCCCTGTATGAGTGTGTATATATCTCTCCATTCTGTGTAGGTATACAGCAGTGTATTATATACACACTCATACAGGAGGAGGATAATAAGTATATAATACACTGTTGTATACCTACACAGAATGGCGAAATATATACACACTCATACAGGAGGGGTACAGCAGTGTATTATATACTTATTATCCCCTCCTGTATGAGTGTGTATATATATATATATATATATATATATATATATATATATATATATATATATCCCCCCATTCTGTGTAGGTGATCAGCAGTGTATTATATACTTATTATCCCCTCCTGTATGAGTGTATATATATATATCCCCCCATTCTGTGTAGGTGATCAGCAGTGTATTATATACTTATTATAATACACTGCTGATCACCTACACTAAATGGAGAGATAGATATGTGGGTACAGAAGTTGGATGCGGCCCTACGGAGTCCTGGAAAACATTTTAACAGAAAAAAATAGCAATACAACAGTGGATTTATTGCCTATTGTGACTCCCACATGGAAAGTAAAGGAGAAAATCTGCAATAAATCCACTGCAGCAGATATGCCACAGGTGACCCTACCTTCCTACTCCCAGCACACATAGACAGATACTCACACACAACACCTGCATAGACTTACACACACAACACTAGCATACAGACTTACACACACACACACACACATATATGCATGTATACTCAGTCACACATACACTCACCTCTGTATCTGTCAGTCCTGTTACATCTTCTCCCTCTGTCCTGGGCCGCTGTGGAGGGGTCAGGAGAACCAGGAATACAGGAGGGGGCAGGGAATCACAGCACAGGCAGCACTGTAGTGAGGCTTCTGGGCCCTGACCTGCTGTTTGGCCTCTACAGGCTGCCATGCAGTGAGCCCCGCCCCCCTCTCCTCTGGTCCGACGCTGAGAGACTGAGGCCTGGAGGAGCCACAAAATGACTTCAGTGGCTCACCAGTGCCCCCCTCATCCCTGCGCCCGGCTCATCCCCCCTCATCCCTGCGCCCGGCTCATCCCCCCTCCCCCCACAGCCTCAGGTAATGATGTGTGCGCCCACCACCTGCACACAGTGCGATGTGTGTCAGTGTGTGAGCGCAGTGAGAGGGGAGGGAGTGGGAAAGAAATGGCGTGGGCAAGTGTCGAGGGGCCTCTTGAGGCACTGTGGGCCCCGGCACTTGCCCGAGTATGCCTGGTGCTGATGCCGGCCCTGGTTTCAGGGTATTTGCCCCTCATCAGTGTGAAGCAGGATTCTGGCTAATGGAGGCAAGGAAAAGTGGACCAACAAAACACAGCAATCACTGAGCTCATGTGATGTGACATGTCAATTATTTCCAGCCATTGTGCATTGAAATCAATGCAATTTTTTACTGCAACAACGGTCGTTGTCCATACAATGTGTGAACATAGCCTTATGCTATGTTTCAAACAAGGTATGAACAACAGCCGTTGTTTGACACACAAAAACAACAGCCAATGTTGCAGTGAAAATTGCAATGAATTCTATGCAGAATGGCTGGAAATAATTGACTTGTCAGAAAGTTATATAGATTTGTAGTTTACTTCTATTTAGAAATCTCAAGTCTTCCAGTAATTATCATCTGCTGTATGTCCTGCAGAAAGTGGTCTTTTCTTTTTAGTCTGACACAGTGCTTTCTGCTGCCACCTCTGTCCCTTACAGGAACTGTCCAGAGCAGGAGAAATTTATAGGGTTACCCAACGCTACAAAAAACATGGCCACTTTTCCCCCTCTCTTGTCTCCAGATTGGGTGGGGGTTTCAAACTCAGTTCCGTTGAAGTAAATGGAGCTTAATTGCAAACTGCACCTGAACTTGAGACAAGAGAGGGGAAAAAGTGGCCTGGATAACCCCAACTCCGGCGTGTTTTTTTTTAGCTTTTTTAACACACATTACAAAGTTATATAACTTTGTAATGTGTGTAAATAACCTATCTGGCTCCGGCCCCCCCTCCAAGTTAAATAAAATATACATACCCGATTACGGTCAACCCCGTCCTCTTCTCCCGGGCGCCATTTTGTGACGATGTTGTCACAGCAGGGGGCGGGCCTGGTCTTCATCCTCTTCGGCGTCTTCTGCTGAAGTGGATGGGAGAGAAAAGGCTGCTGGTGCACATGCGCACCAGCAGCCTTTTCATTGGCTGGACTGCATCACATGGCTCCCAGCTTGCTCAGCCCTGATTGGCCGAGCTTCCTGGAAGCCATGTGATGCGCTCCAGCCAATGAAAAGGCTGCTGGTGCGCATGTGCTTTGAGTTCTGAATGTGAGTTCTGAAGATCGGGGCCGGAGGTTTAAGTGCCGATCGTCACCGGAGGGATGGAGAGTATGATCTGTGTGTGTGTCTGTGTTTTTTTTTTTTCCGACCCGCCGGAGTTGTCCTTTAATATGAGGATTTGCTTTTGCTCTGGACATTTCCTGACATGGACAGAGGTGGCAGCAGAGAGCACTGTGTCAGACTGAAAAGAATACACCACTTCCTGCAGGACATACAGCAGCTGATACGTAAAAGACTAGAGGTTTTAAATACAAGTGATTTTCAAATCTGTATAACTTTCTGACACCAGTTGATTTGAAAATACTCTGTACCCCTTTAATGAAAGAAATAGCCTCTTTATTTCCACAAAAGCAGTGTCACATCCATTATTGGTGACATTACAACTTTCACTGGGATCGCCATAATGACAAGTCAGAGACACTATCTCAGTCTCATACCACTTCTTCTTTGGACAGATTGGCTTTCAGAGTTTATAGTCAATTTCCTGACAAGCCTTGTGGGACATAGTGTGGTGTCATACAGGCTGTAACCCCGATCCTTAGGAACTGAGACAGACAAGGAGGTAGCTATGATCAGCGCTGATGGGTTTGTGTATCTGCCTCCTATGTGCAAACTAATAAAAGCTGCCACATATTCATTATATAAGTATGGCTGATTATATAACTGAGCCGCTGACAGCGCTGCACAGCTAGTTCATACTAGTTTACTCCACCTTGTGTCCATTTACCACATACACAAATAGATTGGGGCACTGAGACTTGCTTCACACTGCCTTAAAATCTCAGAAAAACGCCAAGGCCAGATGTTAGCTGGAGGTCAATGGAAGTTTATATTCTGCCTTCCACATATAGGGGGAGATTTAGCAAACTGGTGCAAAGTAGAATTGGCTCAATTGCCCCTAGCAACCAATCAGATTTCACCTTTCATTCCTCAAAGACTCTTTGGAAAATGAAAAGTGGAATCTGATTGGTTGCTAGGGGCAACTGAGCCAATTCTACTTTACACCATGTTTGATAAATCTCCCCAATGGTGTTTTTTGGGGGTGGCATTTTTCTCTCCTCACTGGCGTTTTTGAGGCTCTTTGGCAGTTTTTTGTGGGTGTGGGTTTTTTTTGGGAAACTGTGGCGATTTTTTCTACCATAGACTACAATAGACTACAAATGGAAGAAAAAAAAAAGTTCGGCACACAAAAATGCATAAACCACAAAAAAATATCATTCACACATAGGGTGCATTCACACTGCAGAATTCTCGCGGATAACATCCACAAACGGGGGGGGGGGGGGGGGGCTTGGCGGGCGACATTTGTGGGATGTTATCCACGAGAATTCCATAGTGTCAACACACCCATTAAGTCAAAAATACCAGCCAAAAATGGCAAAAAAAAAAAATGCAAGAATTGAATTTCAGGCGTTTTTTGCAGGTCTGAAAAACGCCATACAAAAAGCATGTGTGAGGGCACCCTTAGGCTATGTTCACATAACATATTTTTTATTAAAAGAACGGCCATTGTTTTCAATTAAAACAATGGCCGTTCTTTTAGCTTTAGGAAGAACATGACATGGCATCATGACAGGAAGAACATGACATGGCATCCAAAAAATTGAAACTGCAGACTATAGGACATTGTTCACATTGTGCTGCATATTCCATGCAGTTAGTTGTTCTGCTTGTATCTTGGAGCAGAACTGGGGAAAAGAGACTGGAGCCATGCTGAAGGCATAAAGCAGCTGGATCTTACATCAGTATTACCCCCACCACAGGTCCTCGCCCGACCACGTTTCTGTTGACCTAAACTAACAACTACTCTGTGTGTGTATGGGGGGGGGCATTGGTTTAATCATGTTTTCACCCAGTAAACACCCCCCACAGTAATACCCCTAAATGATGGCATCAGGTTTCCCCCAGCGCAGGTCATTGAATGCCCCCACCTCCTTTTTACAAGGGAACCATCTCCCCCCCGTCCCTTGTCCCCATACTCCTCATCATAGACTGTGATATGATCCTGGCTTTATTACTATTATTATCCAGCTCATATGGCTGGCATCTCCCCCCATCCATTATAGACTGTGATATGATCCTGGCTTTATTATTACTATTATATGGCTGGCATCTCCCCCCATCCATTATAGACTGTGATATAATCCTGGCTTTATCTATATAATAAAAATCAAAGTCTGTCTGTCTGTCCTTCTGTCTGTCTGTCCTCTATAGACTTCCAAACGCCTGAACCGATTGACCCCAAATTTGGCACACAGATACATTGGGTGCCCGGGAAGGTTATTGCGAAGGTCCCGTCCTGCCAGATGTACAGGAGGGGAGGGGGAGGGGAAAGAGAGGCGCCCCATAGAGATGAATGGGAAAATCTCCTCACTACAAACACAGGTGATATAATTAGCTGCAGCAGACACGGCAGTTGGAGCCTTAGCAACCAATAGGATTACTGCTTTCATTTTCACAGGGAGCAATGGTTGCTAGGGAAGCTGCCTCACAACATCCACAGTAATAACTGGTAGACCCCCTACTCCATCTATACAGTACATGTATACAGGACCCCCTAATCCATCTATACAGTACATGTATATACAGGACCCCCTACTCCATCTATACAGTACATGTATACAGGACCCCCTACTCCATCTATACAGTACATGTATATACAGGACCCCCTACTTCATCTATACAGTACATATATATACAGGGCCCCCTACTCCATCTATACAGTACATGTATATACAGGACCCCCTACTCCATCTATACAGGACATGTATATACAGGACCCCCTACTCCATCTATACAGTACATGTATATACAGGGCACAACAGGTATACCAAACTGTGACTGGGTAACACTGCCACACCAGACCTGACCAATACCAACATACTGTGACTGGATAACACCTCCATAACAGACCTGACCAATACCGCCACACTGTGACTGGGTAACACTGACATACCAGACCTGACGAATACCACCATACTGTGACTGGATAACACTGCCACACCAGACCTGACCAATACCACCATACTGTGACTGGATATTACTGCCATACCAGACCTGACCAATACCACCATACTGTGACTGGATAACACTGTCATACAAGACCTGACCAATACCGCCATACTGTGACTGGATAACACTGTCATATAAGACCTGACCAATACCGCCATACTGTGAATGGATAACACCGCCACACCAGACCTGATCAATACCGCTATACTATGTTGGATAACACTGTCATACCAGACCTAACCAATAACGCCATACTGTGACTGGATAACACTGCCATTACCAGACCTGACCAATACCGCCATACTGTGCTGGATAACACTGTCATACCAGACCTGACCAATACCGCCATACTGTGACTGGATAACACCGCCATACCAGACCTGACCAATACCGCCATACTGTGACTGGATAACACTGCCATACCAGACCTGACCAATACCGGCAAATTGTGACTGGGTAACACCACCACACCAGACCTGACCAATACCGCCATACTGTGACTGGATAACACAATCATATCAGACCTGACCAATACTGCCATACTGTGACTGGATAACACCGCTAAACCAGACCTGACCAATACCACCATACCATGACTGGATAACACCGCCACACCAGACCTGACCAATACCGCCATACTGTGACTGGATAACACCGCCATACCAGACATGACCAATACCGACACACTGTGACTGAATAACACTGCCATACGGGTAAATACAACCCTGCAGGTATACAGGACACTACAGGTACACAGGACCCCAAAACTATACACTACAGGTGCACGTGACCTCCACAAAACTATATACTACAGGTATACAGGACCCCAAATTTTACACTACAGGTATACAGGACCCCAAAACTATATAATACAGGTATTCAGGACCTCCATCAACTATATACTTCAGGTATACAGGACCTCCACCAACTATATACTACAGGTATACCGGACCCCACCAACTATATACTACAGGTATATAGGACCCCAAACTATACACTACAGGTATACAGGACCTCAAAACTATACACTACAGGTATACAGGACCTACACCAACTCTATAATACAGGTATACAGGACCTACACCAACTCTATAATACAGGTATACAGCACCTTCACCAACTCTATACTACAAGTATACAGGACCCCAAATATACTACAGGTATACAGGAACTCCACCAGCTATATACTACAGGTATACAGGACCCCAAACTATACACTACAGGTATACATGACCTCCACCAACTCTATACTATAGTTATACAGGACCCTCAAACTATTTACTACAGGTATACAGGGCCCCTGAACTATATACTACAGGTATACAAGACCTCCACCAATTATACACTACAGGTATCCAGGACCCTCAAACTATAAACTACAGGTATACAAGACCTCCACCAACTA
This sequence comes from Dendropsophus ebraccatus, assembly GCF_027789765.1. Taxonomy (NCBI): domain Eukaryota; kingdom Metazoa; phylum Chordata; class Amphibia; order Anura; family Hylidae; genus Dendropsophus; species Dendropsophus ebraccatus. The sequence continues at coordinate 49,995,251 of NC_091463.1, forward strand.
TACATTACAGGTATACAGCACCAACTATATACTACAGGTATACAGGACCCCCGAACTATACAGTACAGGTATACAGGACCTTCACCAACTGTACACTGCAGGTATACAGGACCTCCCTCAACTATACACTACAGGTATACAGCCCCCCCCCAAATACACACTACAAGTATACAGGACCCCCCCCAACTATACACTATAGGTATACAGACCCCCCAACTATGCACTACAGATATGCGAGACCCCTAAAAACTATACATTGTGGGTATACAGAACCCCTCCAACTATGCACTACAGGTATACACTAATTCCACTAATTAACTCAGATGAAACAATACCTTTAGCTTGGCCTCCTGGGCACCTTAGAACAAATCTAATTAACACACTGACACTTTATACCCGGGCAGCGCCGGGTACATTTTCTAGTCTATATCATAAAAATCAAAGTCTGTCTGTCTGTCCTTCTGTCTGTCTGTCTGTCTGTCCTCTATAGACTTCCAAACGCCTGAACCGTTTGACCCCAAATTTGGCACACAGATACATTGGGTGCCCGGGAAGGTTATTGCGAAGGTCCCGTCCCCGCCAGATGTACAGGAGGGAAGGGGGAGGGGAAAGAGAGGCGCCCCATAAAGATGAATGGGAAAATCTCCTCACTGCAAACACAGGTGATATAATTAGCTGCAGCAGACACGGCAGTTGGAGCCTTAGCAACCAATAGGATTACTGCTTTCATTTTCACAGGGAGCAATGGTTGCTAGGGAAGCTGCCTCACAACATCCACAGTAATAACTGGTAGACCCCCTACTCCATCTATACAGTACATGTATATACAGGACCCCCTACTCCATCCATACAGTACATGTGTATACAGGACCCCCTACTCCATCTATACAGTACATGTATATACAGGACCCCCTACTCCATCTATACAGTACATGTATATACAGGACCCCCTACTCCATCTATACAGTACATGTATATACAAGACCCCCTACTCCATCTATATAGTACATATATATACAGGACCCCCTACTCCATCTATACAGTACATGTATATACAGGGCACAACAGGTATACCAAACTGTGACTGGGTAACACTGCTACACCAGACCTGACCAATACCGCCATACTGTGCTGGATAACACTATCATACCAGACCTGACCAATACCGCCATACTGTGACTGGATAACACTGCCAGACCTGACCAATACCGCCATACTGTGACTGGATAACACCTCCATACCAGACCTGACCAATACCGCCATACTGTGACTGGATAACACCTCCATACCAGACCTGACCAATACCGCCATACTGTGACTGGGTAACACCGCCACACCAGACCTGACCAATACCGCCATACTGTGACTGGATAACACTGCCACACCAGACCTGACCAATACCGCCATACTGTGACTGGATAACACTGTCATACCAGACCTGATCAATACAGCCATACTGTGACTGGATAACACTGTCATACCAGACCTGACCAATACCGCCATACTGTGACTGGATAACACCACCACACCAGACCTGACCAATACCGCCATACTGTGCTGGATAACACCGCCATACCAGACCTGACCAATACCGCCATACTGTGCTGGATAACACTGTCATAACACGCCTGACCAATACCGCCATACTGTGACTGGATAACACTGCCATACCAGACCTGACCAACACCGCCATACTGTGACTGGGTAACACTGCCACACCAGACCTGACCAATACCGCCATACTGTGCTGGATAACACTGTCATACCAGACCTGACCAATACCGCCATACTGTGACTGGATAACACTGTCATACCAGACATGACCAATACCGCCATACTGTGACTGGATAACACTGTCATACCAGACCTGACCAATACCGCCATACTGTGACTGGGTAACACTGCCATACTAGACCTGACCAATACCGCCATACTGTGACTGGATAACACTGTCATACCAGACCTGACCAATACCGCCATACTGTGACTGGATAACACCGCCATACCAGACCTGACCAATACTACCATACTGTGACTGGGTAACACTGTCATAACACACCTGACCAATACCACCATACTATGACTGGAAAAAACTGCTATACCAGACCTGACCAATACCACCATACTGTAACTGGATAACACTGTCATACCACACCTGACCAATACCGCCATTCTGTGACTGGATAACACTGCCATACCAGACCTGACCAATACCGCCATACTATGACTGGATAACACTGCCATACATGACCTAACCAATAACGCCATACTGTGACTGGATAACACTGCCATACCACACCTGACCAATGCCGCCATACTGTGACTGGATAACACCAGTATAGCAGACCTGACCAATACCGCCACATTGTGACTGGAGAACACCGCCACACCAGACCTGACCAATACTGCCATACTGTGACTGGATAACACCGCCATACCAGACATGACCAATACCGACACACTGTGACTAAATAACACTGCCATACCAGACCTGACCAATACCGCCATACTGTGACTGGATAACACCGCTATACCAGACCTGACCAATACCACCATACCCCCCTTGAAAAGACACCAGATTTTCTGGCAAGTCTGAACGGGAGGGTACTGCCCCTCTGCAAGGTGCTACGCTACACACCAGACGATGGGTGCCTAATGGTAAATACGACCCTGCAGGTATACAGGACCCCAAAACTATACACTACAGGTGCACGGGACCTCCACCAACTATATACTACAGGTATACAGGACCCCAAACTTTACACTACAGGTATACAGGACCCCAAAACTATACACTACAGGTATACAGGACCTCCACCAACTATATACTTCAGGTATACAGGACCTCCACCAACTATATACTACAGGTATACAGGACCCCAAACTATACACTACAGGTATACAGGACCCCAAAACTATACCCTACAGGTATACAGGAACTCCACCAACTATATACTACAGGTATACAGCACCTTCACCAACTCTATACTACAGGTATACAGGACCCCAAAGCTATATACTACAGGTATACAGGAACTCCACCAACTATATACTACAGGTATATAGGACCCCAAAGTATACACTACAGGTATACAGAACCTCCACCAACTCTATACTACAGTTATACAGGACCTTCAAACTATGCACTACAGGTATACAGGACCCCCGAACTATTTACTACAGGTATACAAGACCTCCACCAATTATACACTACAGGTATCCAGGACCCTCAAACTATAAACTACAGGTATACAAGACTTCCACCAACTATACATTACAGGTATACAGCACCAACTATATACTACAGGTATACAGGACCCCCGAACTATACAGTACAGGTATACAGGACCTTCACCAACTGTACACTGCAGGTATACAGGACACCCCCAACTATACACTATAGGTATACAGCCCCCCCAACTATGCACTACAGATATGCGAGACCCCTAAAAACTATACATTGTGGGTATACAAAACCCCTCCAACTATGCACTACAGGTATACACTAATTTCACTGATTAACTCAGATGAAACAATACCTTTAGCTTGGCCTCCTGGGCACCTTAGAACAAATCTAATTAACACACTGACACTTTATACCCGGGCAGCGTCGGGTACATTTTCTAGTTATTACTATTATATGGCTGGCATCTCCCCCCATCCATTATAGACTGTGATATGATCCTGGCTTTATTATTACTATTATTATCCAGCTCATATGGTTGGCATCTCCCCTATCCATTGTCCCCATACATTATAGACTGTTATATGATCCTGGCTTTTTTATTATTATTATTATTATTATTATTATTATTATTATTATTATTATTATTATTATTATTATCATTATTATTATTATTATCCAGCTCATATGTCTGGCATCTCCCCCCATACATTATAGACTGTGATATGATCCTGGCTTTTTTATTATTATTATTATTATTATTACTATTATCCAGCTCATATGGCTGGCATCTCCCCCCATACATTATAGACTGTGATATGATCCTGGCTTTATTATTACTATTATATGGCTGGCATCTCCCTTATCCATTGTCCCCATACATTATAGACTGTGATATGATCCTGGCTTTTTTATTATTATTATTATTATTATTATTATTATTATTATTATTATTATTATTATTATTATTATTATTATCCAGCTCATATGACTGGCATCTCCCCCCATACATTATAGACTGTGATATGATCCTGGCTTTATTATTATTATCCAGCTCATATGTCTGGCATCTCCCCCCATACATTATAGACTGTGATATGATCCTGGCTTTATTATTATTATCCAGCTTATATGGCTGGCATCTCTCCGCTGTAACTACTACACCTCCCATCAATGACATAATAAGAGTTGTAGTTTTTGAGGTATGGGGCACACTGATGTAAATAATGAGCTATATACTACCCAGCAGCTGACATGCCATGTGGATGTGCTGGAGATGACATTAGAACTAGATATGGCTGATGTGAAGCCATTGCACAGTGTCCCCAAATAATGGCTCTCCACCTGCTGCAAGACTCCCAGCATGCTCTTGCTAACGTGCTATGACATCATGCTGGGATGTGTAGTTCTGCTGCAGCTGGGGAGCCACAGGTTGGGGGACGCTCCCACTATGTACAGGACAATACTCTCCTATGCGAGCTATGCACCGTGATATCTATTGACGAGATATCGATACATGACATATGAGGAATGTTTATAGCCCGACCGAATCACGTGACGTGAACCCTGCATCAGGCGGTGGTGCACGTGACGCGCTCTCCGTCTTTCAGAGAAAAACCGCAGGTACTGTGTACTCGCCGGCTGACGGGAGAAGGCGTACAACACGCGGATGACCTCACGTCACGTGACCCCACCAATCAGCGCCCCGGCCAGCGCGGTGACGTCATCACATCAGAAGCGGCTCCGCCCCCAGCCCGTTCCCCTGTGTCCCTGTTTTCTCCCTCCCAGGTCTCTAACTCCCCGCCGGGACCAATCAGATCGGCAGCTCGGCGAGGGAAAGGCGACGGATGAGGCCCGCACGGTCGGGCATTATGAAAGACCTCGCCGCCAGCCCTTCCGGTAGGTGAGAGGGAGCGGACACGGGCGATTCCACCGGCCATAGAGGGGGGCGGGGAGGGTCTGGGGCCAGGAGGAGGGGGCGCCGGTAGTGTCTATAGGCAGCTCTACCCGAGATGCCTTGAGAGAGGAAGTGAGGCCATCTTTGGTGCCTTTTCTTCTGACAATAAACAAGCAGAAAGTGGAGTATCCCGAGGCAGCAGCAGCAGGCCGGAGCCGGGGCCCACGCGTCAGCCATTGCCGCCGCTCAGCTCCTCCATGTCCGGTGTGTTCATGTTCCCCGCAGGTTTATCGTCCCCCAACCCTCCGGCTCAGGAGGTCAAGGCAGAGGGAAACAGCAAGAAGAGGAAGCTCGCCAACAGCAGCAGTAGCGGGGCTGACAAGGACGACTTCGACCCCATCTCCCCCCCCAAGAACTCCAACCACATCCAGAAGAAGCTCAGGTTTGAGGACACTCTGGACTTTCTTGGACTCGATGTGAAGATGGCTGAGGAGTCCCCCTCCTCCTCCGCTACCCCCCAGCCCCTGCGCAGTAAGAACGTGCTCATCTCCCCCGTGGCCGCCGGCCATCACGCCAATGGGCTCACCAAGGCCTCTCCTGTCTCCAGCTTCGCCAACAGCAAGCCCGGCTCAGCCAAGAAGTTAGTCATCAAGAACTTTAAAGGTAACACGTGGCGGCAGGTGTCTGCCCTGCACGAGGGGGGATGCCCACTTCTAGACTGGCCGCAGGGGAGAGGGGGGATGCCCACTGCCAGACTGGCCGCAGGGGAGAGGGGGGATGCCCACTGCCAGACTGGCCGCAGGGGAGAGGGGGGATGCCCACTGCCAGACTGGCCGCAGGGGAGAGGGGGGATGCCCACTGCCAGACTGGCCGCAGGGGAGAGGGGGGATGCCCACTGCCAGACTGGCCGCAGGGGAGAGGGGGGATGCCCACTGCCAGACTGGCCGCAGGGGAGAGGGGGGATGCCCACTGCCAGACTGGCCGCAGGGGAGAGGGGGGATGCCCACTGCCAGACTGGCCGCAGGGGAGAGGGGGGATGCCCACTGCCAGACTGGCCGCAGGGGAGAGGGGGGATGCCCACTGCCAGACTGGCCGCAGGGGAGAGGGGGGATGCCCACTGCCAGACTGGCCGCAGGGGAGAGGGGGGATGCCCACTGCCAGACTGGCCGCAGGGGAGAGGGGGGATGCCCACTGCCAGACTGGCCGCAGGGGAGAGGGGGGATGCCCACTGCCAGACTGGCCGCAGGGGAGAGGGGGGATGCCCACTGCCAGACTGGCCGCAGGGGAGAGGGGGGATGCCCACTGCCAGACTGGCCGCAGGGGAGAGGGGGGATGCCCACTGCCAGACTGAATTGTATGGATTGTTTGCCAAGAGCAGCTTAAAAGGTGATCTCCAGGCAAATGTTGAAAAAAAAAAAAAAAGTAAGTTAATAATGAAGTAATACTTACCTGTCCCCCCCCCCGCAGCATCACCACTTATTGTCACCTGCTGATTTTCTGTATCTTCTGGTCATGTGACTCAGCTCAGAAATGCCCGCTCAACTAGTCAGTGACTAGGATGGGAAACCTCTGCAGTCACCAACAGGCTGAGCGGGTAATTCCTACCAGGTCGTAATGAAACAGGAGTCTGGAGGGTGACAGTGAACCGTGGCACTGTGAGGGTACCAGGATGGGTAAGTATCACTTCATTATTATGTTCGCACCACCTGCTGCCCTCCCTTTTTTATTTTTATAACATTTGCCTAGAGTTCTCCTCTGTAGTGATGTATATCTCCATCAGTGCTTTAGCGTTTCAGTGATGTTGTGTGACCTTCCAGGCAAAAATCTATTTGCTCCTTTTGGCATGAGCATGATGAGGATGAGTAGTCTCCCTGCTTCCCTTTGTGGGGGTGGGAGAGGGGGCTCTGATACAGTGCTGGTTGTGGTCCCTGCTGCTCTCATCACTGACCAACGCTTGTCATGTGGACCAGGAGGAACTTTCGCAGCTTATCACTGTGAGGCTCATAGACAAAGTGACTTCTGAATAGAGATGAGTGAACCTCAAGCATGCTCGAGTCCATCCGAACCCGAACTTTCGGCATTTGATTAGCGGTGGCTGCTGAACTTGGATAAAGCCCTAAGGCTATGTGGAAAACATGGATATAGTCATTGGCTGTATCCATGTTTTCCAGACAACCTTAGGGCTTTATCAAACTTCAGCAGCCCCCGCTAATCAAATGCTGAACGATCGGGTTTGGATGGACTCGAGCATACTCGAGGTTTGCTCATCTCTACTTCTGAACTGTACACAAACCCTGGATCTGATCACACGAGACCAGAAGTTGCATTATATCAGGTGAACGGGAGGAACTGTGGCTCTGTTGCTGTGCCTTACCATGCTGATAGGAAAATTATTACTTTTTAGGACAAAATATCAGTAGAAAGTTGAAGGCTTGAACTTACATTTGATTTTATATTCCAGAGCTGCGTTCATGATTCTGCTGTTGTCATACTGGTATAATGCATACTTTGCACTATAGTGTAATACTGCATGTGCAGTCATTGGGCCTGCAAGGAATGTTGGGAGAGTTAAAGTGACTGTACCACCAGGCCCAGGCTGAAGCACTGGAGGCGGGCGGACCCACCCTTAGTGGGAGGAAACCCTAGCCCCTCTATAATGGGGTTCCATTGATTCTAATGGAGTCATGTCATGGGGGGGCTGGGGTTTCTTCCCACTAAGGGTGGGTCGGCCCGCCTCCAGTGCTTCAGCCTTGGCCTGGTGGTACAGTCACTTTAACCTCTGAAGCTTTGTGGTAATGCAGCCTTTGGCTATAATACAGAGCGGGATTTGGCATTACCTTTTTGCTGAATGGTCTTTTCCTAGCGAGGAACTAAAGAGCACCCAACAGCATTTTAAGTGGTGGACTACTATTTCCAGTTAGGTTGATCCTATGAATTCACATTAAGGCCTCATTCACATGATTCATGTCGTGACCCCCTCCACGATGTGCGCCACAGAAAAAATATGTCATGCCAAGAGGGAAAAAAGGAGCCGGGAAGTTTGCGCCTCGTGTAATCCTGTTACATGAAAATGTGTGAATTAAAAGTATTGGTGGACTCTCACCTTTTAGCCCCTTGGGCTTTGTACGTATCACCCCACTTTGGGCTAGCTTGTAGCGTTGGATGATGGCTGCCGGCCAAAGGATCCAGGAAACGGGACTTCTCCCAATGTCTGGACCCGTGGTTTCATGCAGTGGAGAGAAGAAAAAAGTACCTGGGTAGGTATCCTGACGCTGCCAAAGATTTTCATGAGTGAAGTATAAAATATAATATATAAATATAAAATGGCTGGTTTATTGGGTACAATCAGTGAAAATGTACATAAAATAAGCAGTTACGTGTTTCAGGAGTTGCATCTCCCTTTATCAGATTGCATGTACAGTGGTGCCTTTGGTTTCGGAGTAACTTGGTTTAAGAGCGTTTTGGTTTAAGAGCTCACAGTTTTTCAAAATTGTGACTTGGTTTAAGAGCATTGCTTTGGTTTAAGAGCTCCCTGTTCTGGGTGGGAGGGGGAGTGGAGGAGGGGCATGGCCTGCATAGCGGGATCTATAGCACTGCTATACTGCGCCCACATATGTCCTGCTCATTCCTTCATGTTCCTTCAGTTTCTATCAGTCCTGATTGGCCCATGCTGAACACACCCCCCCTTCCCCATTGCTGTCATGTGACCACACAGACCTCTGACAGCAGCCCTGCTTCTGTATTCTAGCCTGTTGTACTACACTACTGCATTGTGGGTATCTGCAGTTCCATCCTGTATCTACAAACTGCTGCTGTGTTATCAGGTTTATGCAGTTACTATACATTATACACCACATGATGATTGCTATACAGTACAGTAACTTATATCATCACATATTCAGTTGTTTCTTATTGTTTCATTTGGTGTACATGTTCAGAATAATTATTTTTGGGGTGTGGAACCTACTCCCGAATGCGTAATTGCTTATTTTATGTACATTTTTACTGATTTTATCCAATAAAACAGCCATTTTATGTTTTAAATAAGGAATTTTTGCCAACGCCAGGATACCTACCCAGGTACTTTTTTCTTCTCTCCACTGCACTTCTGGTAATTAAGCCTCTGGGGGGGGGGGGGAGGCGAGTAGTTGTCAGATAATGTGCTCCTGTCATCTCTGCTGATGGGGGGCTGAACTTTCATTGGGGGATCCGTGCCACGATCCTCCTCCGCTTTAGGACATGTCCTATTTTTTCACGGCTTGGGTCGCGGCATGGATTGTGTAAATGAATTGATTTGAAGGGTTCTTGAAATTGTCCATGGACGTGGATCTGCGAAAATATTATGGGACATGTGCATGCAGCCTAAGGGTCCTATTCCACGGGCCGAGGATGGCCCGATAAACGATTTTTACTGGGCCTATTCCACGGCCTGATGATCGTTGAGCGAGGGCTGCAGGGACATCGTTACCGATGTCCTTGCAGCATCGTACATTACCTGTCCAGGCTTCTTCTCCGCGCTGTCTTTATCCCTGGGTCCCGCGCGCTCTATCTTCAGAATGGCCGGTCAGCTGACAGGCCACACTCGGCCAATCACAGGCCGCTGCGGCCCCGGCCTGTGATTGGCTGAGCGCTCCGTCAGCTGACCGGCCATTCTGAAGATAGAGCGCGCGGGACCCCGGGGATGAAGACAGTGCGGAGAAGAAGCCTGGACAGGTAATGTATGCTGCTTGTCAAATGGTCGGTCGCCCGCCGCGCACTGCTATTCAACCGTAGCGATGCGCGGTGGGGGAACGATTTTAGGTCTGGCCCTAAATGAACGATCAGCCGATGACACGATCATCGGCTGATTATCGTTCAGTGAAATAGTCAGAACAATCAGCCGAATCGGGCCAAATGGGGCCGATTATTGTTACTGTGAAATAGGGCCCTTAGGGTACGTTCACATGCACTTCAATTGCTGCAGATTTAATCAACACAAATAAATGTGTGAACATACCCTAAAGGTCTTCTCCAGTTTAGAAAATCCACTTTCATGAAGTTTGTTGGGAAATTTTACGTCAACGGAGAAGCCCCTATGTTCAGGATCCTCATGTCTTGGTTGTAGTGTAGTTCTACCCTTGTGGTAGCGCTGCAGGGAGAATAATAACCTACTGACAGATTCTAAGGGTCCTATCAGACAAAGCGATTATTTATTTTATTTTATTTTTTTTCTGCAGTTAATGATAAACTATTGCAAACTAGCGATTTTGTGAACGACCTGAAATTATTCACCATAAAACACTAAGCAGAATAAATTAGGATTGTTTGCCTACTCTAGTATGTGATCGATGGTAATAACGAATCAACAATGTGTACATACTCCGAAAGATTTGCTAATGATTAACAATGATGATCAGCTCAAAAGATGCAATCAACAACATATGAACAAATTTTCGTTAGGCGATGATCATTGCCTGCATACACACGAAAAAATAATTGCTTAAGTTCGCACGATATAACGGTTTTTCTGGCCTGGTCAGAGTACAGATGATCGCTGAGGGTCCCACCAGGGCCCCCTTCTAGCAAGGACCACTTGAGTAGAGGACTCCTTTAAAGTATATTGGGGAAGATTAAACAATCTGTAAAGAAGTAGTTGCCCATAGCAACCATCAGATTTCAGCCTTTATTTTTCTGAAGCCTTTTAACAAATCAGCTGCTGATCTCGAAGGCTGTCATGGCATGATGGGAGTTCTAGTTTGGCAACAGCTGGAGTGCCGAAGGTTCCCCATCCCTGTTTAAGACGGACGGATTTATTGTCTGTGGGAGCCACAAATGAGCCCTGATCAGCGGCTCATTTGTGGTGCCTTTACACGGCCCGAGAAATCGAGCAGATGGGCTGCATGAATGAACCTTGTATTGTTTTTGCATCCCTGGAAACTGACAGCATAGATACTTATATATCTGTGCTGTCAGTTTCCAAATCACGGGCCGTGTATACCTGCCAGCCACCAGTGATCCGGTGTCTGGCTCTCTGGTCCTCATGCTGGCTCTTCAGGCCCCAACTCCTCTGCCTGTCAATGATTCTGGAGGAGGAGACGGCCTGACATTACGGAGGAATGGAAAACCAGATGCCAGATCACATGGCTGGTAGTAGGGATGGTCCGAACCTGCCGAGGTTCGGGTTCGTATGAACCCGAATGCTCGGCATCAGATTCTCGCTGTCTGCCTGCTCCGCAGTGTTAGTGTACTGTGCAAATGGTTTAGCAATCGACTTTACTGAATGCTATTCGAAAAGAAAAAAATCCTCAATGGCAGAATTTTTTTTTTATTGTGCGAGCTGGCGCGTATACTCACCACAGAGGATCAGTGTCCCGAGGCGTGGCTATGTTCCTGTACTGCGGCACCGTTTAAATCCGGCACGCGCTCCTGTGACCCCCTTTTTTGTCTCCTGGGATCACAGGCCAGAAATCCCACTCTTCTATAGAGAGTGCATTGGAAAGCGTCACTTACAGCCTTTTGATCCTGCAAGACAAAAGAGGGGTTACTGGAGCAGATCATGGGAGCGTGCGCCAGATTTGAACTGGACAGGAACAAAGCGGGTTGAACTTAAATAGTAAGTAGGAAACTAGAGAGAGTGGAGCAGAACAAGCATGTCAATGTGTTTGGTTCCGAGGACATATTGGTTGTGTCTATGAAGTAACTCACAGCATCTGAGGATAGATGAACGATGATGGTAGTGACAACGTTGGTCACATGACTGCCTATATCTGTAAGGAAGAGTGACATATGCAACAAATTGCTTGTATTCAGTGTTTATGTACATATCCACATTTTCCTGCTGAGGGTACGGGTTGTCAGCAGTAGTGATGTGATAGGATCTGTGTCCTGGACTTTGTAGTACCTCTGTGTCAGGGAGCTGCAGCGGTACTGTGAACATGATTCAGGCCTGCCATTTTACTGCAATTTATTTTTTATTTATTTTTTTTTAATCAGGCACTTTGTGGCAGAACTTCCCAGCAACCTGCTTGGTGGAGATATACATTGCATTTTGCTTTGAGGGCAATATGAAACTATGACCAGGTTTCCCTATTAATCTGACAGCTCTGTTAGCTACCATGGACCGCTGGCTCATATACAGTTATTGTGTGGAAGCCAATGATTTTTTTTTTTTTTAAACTTATTATCTCTTCACAGAAAAACCAAAACTGCCTGAAAACTACACTGACGAAACCTGGCAGAAGCTGAAAGAAGCAGTTGATGCCATTGAAAATAGCACTTCAATAAAATACAACTTAGAAGAATTATACCAGGTAAATAAATCTTTATACTTATAAGTAGTATTTCTGTTATCAGAAAGTCTGGTGCAGAAACGGCTGTTGTCCCTCTAGTGTCTCTTCTCCATGTAGTGTATGGAGACCAGTGTGACCTTTGCAAGAAATGATGTTGGCTAATAAAGTGGTTATTCAGCATCATTAAAAATAAAGCCAGTATGGTGTATGTCTGTTATCACATGTGCGTCCTGTGTCTTCTTTTTTTTTTTTCTTTTTTATTCTTTTTAGACTCCCGTCAAACACTAAATATAACCACCTCCTTTGTCATCATCAGTGGCTGTCAGCTGTAATGTATAGCATGGTGTAAGTTTTACATGAGGGACCCTTGTCACACAGTGCAGTGGTACCTTGGGCTTCTACAAAAGCCCCCACATCTGTATGCTCACACCTAAAGGGCTGCCTGACAGTGAAATACTGATCGATAATCTACCACAATACTATAATGTCTAAGATTATCTAAGCCAGTAAAGGGTCATGTGGTCAGGAATCCCTAATGGTGCTTACAATCAGTACAGTGTTTAGAAAAATAAAAAAGCAAAATTTCTGAGTTTACACAATGTTTTATCATGTTAAAAATGTAAACTGTACCTCATTGATATCGCCATAGCAATTCCTGACTATGGAAAAAAAAATGCTGCATTGTTAAAGGGGAACTATCAGTAGGTTAGATCAGTGCTTCTCAAACTTTTCGTTCTCAGGCCTCACCCGGCAATCCATGTTGATGCTTGGGCCTCACCAACAAACTTATACAACTATAAAGTGGCAAATACCTCCATGTAGTGCACATAATATCCCAGAGCAGTGTCAAAACAACACCAAAGGGCAGAAATAAATGTTGGTTCACCTTTAGTAAACCACCAACACAGTACAGAAAGTACATACTGCTCCACCTGCAGTAACCCATTACCACATACTGTTCCACCTGTATACTAGCCCCACAGTGCAGCATTTCTTTCTCCATAACCCACCTGGCAGCTTACACACACGCTAGCATGATTCTACTCTTAACCTCCTCTTCCTGTGGTAGCTCCCTCTCCCCTCCTTACCCAATTTCTGTACATTTAGCATTCCTGTCACTGTCAGAGTGATGTGCAGAGTTGCTGGCACTGTCAAAGTAGTAGGCATTCCCATAATAGCTCCCAAATAGTAGTTAATACCTTCGATAGTGACTTACAAATAGCTAATTCCCCCAATAGTGACACATCAGTGTCCCACAAATAGTTAAATCCCCTAGATTAGGTATGTGGGTTGGCCCCTGTGCGTAAGATCTCCTGCTTTTCCCCATATAGTAATAATGCTCCAACTGTGACCCTTATACAATATTAATGCCCGCTCCTGTGCCCTTCATACAATAAATGTCTCCTGCTGTGTCCTCCATGTAGTAATAATGTCCCTACTGTGCCCTCTATATAGTAGTAATGTCTCCTGCTGTGCCCCCATATAGTAATAATGGCTTCTGCTGTGTCCTCAATATACTAATAATGCCCCCTGCTGTGCCCTGCATATAGCCCCACTGAGCAGCAACCCGACGCTGTGCCATTTGATCTATTGACATTATTAGGGGGTACTGCCTTGCACCCTATTCCATCCAGCACTGCAGCCTACTGCACCTCACCATGTGCTGCCTTGCAGCCTATTCCACCCAGCGCTGCAGCCTGTTGTATCTCACCATGTACTGCCTTGCAGCTAGGGCTGGACGATTAATCGAATTAATTCGATTAATCGTCCAGAACGTTGAAATCAATTAGATTTTTTGTGAAAATCGTAAACTCGATTTTCAAAAAAAATCATTTCGGGCTGCGGTGCCGGAGAGGAGCTGAGAGGAAGGGGGGTTGCGGTGCGGGCCGGTGGGAGAGCCATAGAGGGGCGGTGTGGGTGAGCGGGGAGAAGATGCTGGAGAGGGGCGGTGCGGTGCCCCCTCCACTGAGCGTCCCGCTCTCCTCCCGGCCAGATATGGAGGTCCCGGGTCTGTGGAGGAGGAGGCCGCAGGGACTACATTAGGTGGTGATCGTGGCGCTGCCCGTCCTGGAGCTATACAGCGGGATCGGGGGGCTCGGTGCAGACCCCCGTTCCCGCTGTATAGCTCCATGACCCGCAGCGACGTGATCACCACTTCCTGTAGTCCCTGCGGCCTCCTCCTCCACGTCTGGCCGGGAGGGGAGCGTGTGTGCGGAGGTAAGAGGAGGAGGAGATGTATGTGCCCTCCTGCTCCAGTCACCCCTAGCTGCACCAGTCACCCCCCAATCCCCTTTAGTGTCCCCCCAGTGTCACCTCAGTCCCCTTCAGTTTTACCCCATTCCCCCTTAGTCACCCCTCATCTATACCTGTACTACTACACCCCTTATTCACTATACCTTTCTACTACACCCCTTATCCACTATACCTCCACTACTACACTTCTCATCCACTATACCTCCACTACTACACCCCTCATCCACTAGACCTCCACTACTACACCCTACGTAGATGGAGGCACAAACATGATTTCCTATACTATATGGGGCCTCTGTTACACTGGAAAGCAATACAGTTGTTGTCTGAAATATCATTAAAATAGTATCTGATGCTGCAGGGAGAAAATGTTCTGTTTATTTAGCAAAAAAGGAAAAAAAAATTGAGATTTAAATGGAGAATCATCCAAAAAAATTTTAAAAATCGAGATTTTATTTTTTGCCCATATCGCCCAGCCCTACTTGCAGCCTATTCCACCCAGCACTGCAGCCTGTTGCACCTCACCATGTATTGCCTTACTGCCTATTCCATCCTGCACTGCAGCCTGTTGCACCTCACCATGTACTGCCTTGCAGCCTATTCCACCCACCACTGCAGCCTATTGCACCTCACCATGTACTGCCTTGCAGCCTATTCCACCCAGGACAGCATCCTATTATACCCCAGCACTGCAGCCTATTCCACCCAGAACAACATCCTATTGTACCCCAGCACTGCAGCCTATTCCACACAGAACAGCATCCTATTTTACCCCAGCACTACAGCCTATTGCACCTCACTATGTAGTGACCTGCAACATATTAGCCCACTGTACAGCCTCTGCAGAACATTGTTCTCAGTCATATCCACCTCTTTGCAGCACATCACACCCACAGCACATTGCCCTGATCTCTGCCCTGCAGCACTGCTTACCCCATTAGCCACTGTGATCTGGATGATGAGCTCCTCCCCTTCCCCAACCTCCAGCGTCCGTCCTGCTGCTCCCCAGGCTCACATGGTTCAGGCTGCTCTGAACTTTCACCATAGCAGAGAGGAGGCTGTACCGAGCCAGGAGCCTGGAGTGTATGTACAGGCTGCTCCTTGCACACGAAGGGCCAGAGGAGGAGGTAGGCGCCTCAGGCAATGATAACTACTGCCCGGAGACTGAGCTGTCTGCCCATTATGTCCTGTGGGCCAGCTTGAGGAGATTTAATTGGCGGGTCACAAATCCTGGAGTACCTGCTGTGTGCCGATGTCGGGCACAGGCAAGGACCCTGCACCTCACCAGACTGAGAGCTGCGCCTTACAGTTTGAGGAGCGCTGGGTTAGATGACTCTGACCTGCTAATGGCTGTCTAGTGTGCACAAGGCTCTGAGGGTGAAGGTACTGCTGGGTTTACACTGCATTTTTCCTATCCGTTCAATATATCTGTTTTGAATTGGTTACTTTTAACGGACAGAAAAATGTAGTCAACGCTATTTTTGTGTGTGTAAAAAAAAAAAAAAAAAACGGAAGTCAACGGAAAAAAGGATCTAAAAGGATGGTACACAATTGCATCTATTTTTTTCCAGAAAACATATACGTTAAACGGATAGGAAAAACGCAGTGTGAACCTAGCCTAAGTCTCTTGCCTTCATCCTCTGCGCTTTTCCCATGCCGTTTGTTGTGCAATCTCTATCCGGTAAGGCCTTTAGGAATGGGGCTACCGCCCCATTGATAATTATTATAAGGGCCCGATTAATGCTTGGGGGGCTTACCATGCAGAGGGTTTTACAACAAGCAGCACAGGAATGGCGCCAAGGAGGAGACTTACCTTCATCCTCAGCTCCCTGTGTGCTCAAGGGAGCTATCAGTAAGTTACATCTGTCCCCTTTAAAGGGATATTCCATCACAATAACATAGTAAATCTTGTAGGACTCGTCAAGCTAAATTATTTTTGCACATACATTTATTTCTCCTGATATGCCCGCTCTATTCCTCCCATTGACAGCTTTTTTAAATTTACATACCACTGCTCTGCTCTAAAAATAGAGGTCTAGCTGGTGTATATAAAGAGATGGTATAAATATACTGTATAAAATATAAAGTGGTACCTTTTGGTTTAAGAGTAACTTGAATTAAGAGAGTTTTGCAAGAAGAGCTCACAGTTTTCCAAAATTGTGACTTTGTTTAAGAGCATTGCTTTGGTTTAAGAGCTCCCTGTACTGGGTGGGAGGGGGAGTGGGGGAGGGGCATGGTCTGCATAGCGGGGTCTACAGCACTGTACTCTGACCCAGGAAGTCTCCCTCACCTTCCAAATCATAGCAGATCCACTTTAGGCTGGGGCTTACATCAGGGGACAGGACTGTGGAGGTAATCTCTCCATAGCTGTAACCCCTCTCGCCCCGGAAAGAGTGCTGCTATTCTGTGCTCACGCTATACACTGCTCATCCCTTCATGCTCTCTGCAGTCTGTCAGTCCTTGTGTTTCCCTTCCTCTCCATTACTATACAGTAACTTATAATATTACATGTTCAGCTGTTTCTATATGTGTTTTTTATTTGTTTTACATGTTATTCAGAATAATAAATCATTATTTTTGGGATGAGGAACCAATTGTCTGCATTTCAGTGATTTCTTATGGAAAAATTTGCTTTGGTATAAGAGTGGGTTTGGATTACAAGCACGGCCCCGGAACATATTATGCTCTTAATCCAAGGCACCACTGTATATACTACAGCTATATATGCATCATCCAGACCACTGTTAGGGAGAGTGTGCCATATCAGGAGAAGAAGCAAGTTGGGTAAATGAATGTGTTTGCAAAAATATTTTATTTCATAAACCTTACAAGTATAACCATATTAGTTGGGATGTGAATACCCCTTTAAGGTCTCCTTTACACCATACTCCTTTTGAGGAATTATTTTGTGTCTATTTATGGCAGGGGTGGGGAACCTTTTCCATGTCGAGGGCCGGTCGGGCATTAATAAAATCATTCGAGGGCCGCATACCGTGCGCGGCAGTTAGTAGCGGGGGTTTGCAGCACCCAGGACAAGGCATAGTATTGTTCCCCTAGTGCCCCTGCTATTGTAGTTAACCCCCAGTGATGCCCCTTGTAGTCTAGTTAACCCCCAAGTCATGTCCCTGGTAGCCTAGTTAACCCCCATCAGGCATGTCCCTGGTTGCCTAGTTATTCCCCCCCCATCAGTCATGTCTCTGGTAGCCTAGTTGTCCCCCCCATCAGTCATGTCTCTGGTAGCCTAGTTGTCCCCCCCATCAGTCATGTCTCTGGTAGCCTAGTTGTCCCCCCCATCAGTCATGTCCCTGGTAGCCTAGTTATTCCCCCCCCCCATCAGTCATGTCCCTGGTAGCCTAGTTGTCCCCCCCCCCCCCATCAGTCATGTCCCTGGTAGCCTAGTTGTCCCCCCCCCCCATCAGTCATGTCCCTGGTAGCCTAGTTGTCCCCCCCATCAGTCATGTCCCTGGTAGCCTAGTTGTCTCCCCCATCAGTCATGTCCCTGGTAGCCTAGTTGTCCCCCCATCAGTCATGTCCCTGGTAGCCTAGTTGTCCCCCCCCCCCCCCCATCAGTCATGTCCCTGGTAGCCTAGTTGTCCCCCCCCCCCCCATCAGTCATGTCCCTGGTAGCCTAGTTATTCCCCCCCCATCAGTCATGTCCCTGGTAGCCTAGTTGTCCCCCCCCCCCCCCCCCATCAGTCATGTCCCTGGTAGCCTAGTTGTCCCCCCCCCCCATCAGTCATGTCCCTGGTAGCCTAGTTGTCCCCCCCATCAGTCATGTCCCTGGTAGCCTAGTTGTCCCCCCATCAGTCATGTCCCTGGTAGCCTAGTTGTCCCCCCCCCCCCATCAGTCATGTCCCTGGTAGCCTAGTTGCCCCCCCCCCCCATCAGTCATGTCCCTGGTAGCCTAGTTGTCCCCCCATCAGTCATGTCCCTGGTAGCCTAGTTGTCCCCCCCCCCATCAGTCATGTCCCTGGGATCCTAGTTAACCCCCAAATAAAAAAATAAACATCCCTCTCACCTTACCTCCGCTCCCGCGCTGTCCAGGTCCTCTTCTCTCCCAGGTCCTCTGTGCCGGTCTTCTCCTGCAGGCGGCGCGCGATGAAATGACGTCATCGCGCGCGGCCCGCAGGAGACTAAAGACACGTGCCGCTCTGCTGGGGAAGAAGCCGGCACAGACAGCATCCTCCGGTGTCTGCCAGCTGTCACAGACACCGGAGGATGCGGTGTATGCCGGCTTCTTCCCCAGCAGAGCGGCGAGCATCACAGGGGAGCTGCGGGCCGCGGGCCGCATCGGGAGGTCTCAGGGGCCGGATGCGGCCCGCGGGCCGGAGGTTCCCCACCCCTGATTTATGGCAATCAAACTGGACCTCTGTAGGTGCCATATAATCACTCCAGGACTACTTGTTCTGTATGCTCAAGGTGCCATTTTAAAAGAAAAAAGTTTTGATTGGTTGTCGAGTGAGTGTTTGGACTGTGACTGATCAGTGAAACAAGAAGGGAGAGGACCCCCCCCCCCTTCTCCGCACTGTGCCTGTTTAAGGGCCCTATTACCCGGAACGACAATCTGCTAAATTGGGCCAATTCTGCAGATCACCACTCCGTGTAATAAAGACGACGATCAGCTTAGTCCTGAAGTAAAATAATCGGCCACTGGGCACACATAGCTACGTGTAATAGCGATGTGTGGCCGACAGCTGATGACGGTGTAAAGAAAATAACAACGTTCACACATTGCTTCTCCCCGCTCCCCACAGCCGCCTTTGCAACTTCAGAGCTGGTCTCTGAAGTGATAGGGTACTTAGCCAGTCACTGTCTAGGACAGAAACAACATGGCTAGGGATTGGGCGAGCGGCCTGTCACTTCAGAGACTGGCTCTAACGTTGCACCGGCGGCTGTGAGGAGCTGGGGAAGTGAAGAGAACACTGGGAGTGCAGAAAGGTAATGTATTATTTATTATTATTTTACACTTTTAAAGCAAGGGCTGCACAAACATCACTAACGATATATACAGCCCTTGCTGCACACTAATCGAGCCGTGTAGTAGTCCCAGTAAACGGGCACCAATCTAGCAGATTGGCGCTCATTTACTGTAGCGATAGGGCTGTCTAATACGGCCCTTAGTGAGGCCACGCCATAGAATTATTATGCAGACGTCGTGATCACATGACACAGAGCCAAGAAATAATGTGGTTTGTGCGCACTTCTCCGGGCTTGTCCTCTTGATTTGTATCTGTCTGGTTGAGTACGGCTAGTTTAGTTAGTTCTTGCTCTTCATATTGAAATCTGTAATAATGTACACTTGTAGATAATACCCTGTAATGTGCTGGGATATTAATCTGTCTTTTATGTATCCTTTAGGCTGTTGAAAACCTTTGCTCTTACAAGATTTCTGCAAATCTCTACAAACAATTGAGACAGATATGTGAAGACCACATCAAAGCACAAATTCACCAGTTCAGAGAATATCCTTTACATTTTTGTAAAATGACAATCTGGCATTCTGCATTGTATGAATTATGTAGTGACATATAATCCATGTGTGTAATAAAGCCTTTTCCTGCGGTGTATTGTTTAACTTTACGTATTGCCCATATGCCGCATTCCCCAATATATTTCTATTATTAGTCTGGAGTGCAGATTCTCCCTCTGCTGTCAGTCCAGTCAGCAGACACATGCTGTGGAGATGTGAGAATAGCGCCTGCCGTAACTGTCAGTCTGCATTCCATATGTGTCTTTGGATCACTAAGGGTAGGATCACATAAGCCTCGTCCTTACTATTGCTCTTCCCTAGACCCGGAGCAGTGCAACAAAAATAAATTGTGCTGGTGCATTTGTTGCACTACATACATCAATGCCACCAGATGGACCTAACTGACTTTAAAGGGGTTGTGTAGGCTTACACAAACATGTCTGGTTTCTTGGAGGAATAGTTCTTCATTTGGGTGTTGCTTTATAGCTCAGTTCCATTGAAGTGAATGGTTCTGAATTGTAATACTGCACACAACCTACTTACTTGTAAGAAAGTAGTTCACATCTTTTCTGTGGCGGTTAGGTTTATCGAAAACGGGTAATGCGCGGCCGATAACAATGAATGTTAATGTCTACACTAGTGCTACAGTGATCGTTAATGTGTCTCAACCGCTCAATTGATTGTGTCTGTACAGGACCCCATATCTGATCATATAAAAGAACATTAACACTCGCAACATTACAAAAAAACAATAGCTGTAAGCCATGGCTTAAAACCTTCAGGCATAGAACACTGAACATAAACTAACCTGTTTGTCGTATTTAGGTCGTTTTTTTTTTTTTTTTTAATTTTAAGACGTTTTTCCCTTAATAAAAAAATCACAGATTCTTTGGATAGTGTTCTCTTTCTAAAGAAAATAGACAAATGCTGGCAGGATCACTGCAGACAAATGGTAAGCAGTCTTTAGTTTGTCATTGGGTATTAAAGAAACCTTATAGTTTTGTCACTTATTAATACTACAGACATAAATATCAAGGATTAAATACTTTGTTATGTATTGATCTAAATAATTTTCTATAGGGTAGATGGGATGTAGAAAGTGATGTCCTTATGATGACACTGTCAGTGACAGGCAGGATTGTCAATGGCACATTACAGGGAGGAGCTGTTGCCTTTGTGCGTGTAGTGTCTAACCTTCAGGTCTACCTGGAAGTCACAAAATGATGGCTATGTTATATATTTATTTCATCTGCTTATTACTTAAAGTGCTATTTTAGTCACATTTGTCACATTTTATATCTTGTGTGAATAAAGATAATTTCAACTTATTCCTTTCAACTTATTTCATGATTTGTGAAAGGAGATCCTGAGTATTACTCAGCGACTTTCATGTGCCGGTTATGTTGTTTCTTCTACCACATCAGCACTGTTCTGTTCCCCCTTGGCATTGTGATATGATCCCCTCTGCTTGCACAGTGTATATGGGTAATAGTATACAATGATGATCAGGCTCTCCCAGCTGTGGTGGCAGGCCATCCATGGAGACATTGTGTCACTTACAGCATTACAGGAATAGCAAAAACACAATGGTGTATGTTCAGAGATTAGAGAAATGTAAAAATAAACTTTTTTTTTTTTTCCTTTTTAGATCATGATTAGAAGTATTTTCCTCTTTCTGGATCGTACATATGTTCTTCAGAATTCCATGCTGCCTTCTATATGGTAAGTGTTTCATAGAAACAACTGCAGAGAATACCATTCACTGTGTAGTGAAAATCAAGGCTGGATTAATACTAGACAGACAACACACCTAGATATTCTGCTGCCTTACTTTTTGGATTGTTTGTGGGAATCGTATAACTGGGGCTATGTTTACACATTATTCTCTGGACGTATATTTGTTTGGCTGTTATTTTAAAACCAAAATATGTCTGTATTTTGGCAATTACGGCCGTAGTTATAAAATACAGACTTATTTTCACCTTGTGTGGTAACTGACCACAAGTGATTATTGATTGAATTTCTGATAGGTCAAATGCTCCTTGATAACTCTTTATGGAGGATCCTGTAATACATTTGGATATGTGTTTATTATGATTTTTGTACAGGTTGCATTTTATCAAAGCTTGGGACAGAAACCGGAACTTGCAGCACCATCTCATTTGTGGGATACCCAAAAGTTTAACGTAACCTATCTTAAATGAATACGCTGTTTTCATATTTTGAGATTTTATTTTATTTTTTATTCATAGGGACATGGGTCTAGAACTATTTAGAACTCACATAATCAGCGATCAAAAAGTTCAGAACAAGACCATTGATGGCATTCTTCTGTTAATTGAGAGAGAAAGGAATGGAGAAGCCATTGACAGAAGTCTGTTACGAAGTCTTCTGAG
The DNA here is from genome assembly GCF_027789765.1 of Dendropsophus ebraccatus. Taxonomy (NCBI): domain Eukaryota; kingdom Metazoa; phylum Chordata; class Amphibia; order Anura; family Hylidae; genus Dendropsophus; species Dendropsophus ebraccatus. The sequence continues at coordinate 50,017,719 of NC_091463.1, forward strand.
CATGCTCTCTGACCTACAAGTAAGTTATATACAAGTCATTCTTTGTCAGATATTATTACTGCATTGTTAGGTAGATTTGACTTGGCTGGGAAATTCTTTTGAACTAATTAAGTAGTAAGCAAAGTTCCATAAACAGCAAAGTATTGTCTATGTTAGAGTATATTCACTCTTGCTCTTATTATCATAATAATAATTATTTATTTGAAAAATATATTTTTTATTTATTTTTATAAATATTTTTTGCCGTTCATTTGTTCTCTGCAGCATCAAATCCGCTGCAATACGGTGTGTGTGTGTGTAAAGCTACCCTATTGTGTTTTCTTTCGTAGATTTACCAAGATTCTTTTGAGCACAGATTCTTAGAAGAAACAAATCGGCTGTATGCTGCTGAAGGCCAAAGGCTCATGCAGGAGAGAGAGGTGAGCTTTTTACTCTGCATTAAAAGAAACTCTGTGCTTAGACTTTGGCAGCAGCTGAAACTTAGGTAAGGTATTTTACCTTATCTGTTTTTTGTCCAATGGCACAGGTCCCAGAATATCTTCATCACGTAAATAAGCGCTTAGAAGAAGAAGCCGATCGGGTTATCACATATTTGGATCAAAGCACACAGTAGGTGTTAGCCTGCATCATATGTGTTTTAGCTGTAAATATGAAACAAATATTTTGTTTATTTGAAGAATCGGTGAAAGGTCATTTAAAGTAATAGGACCTTATGGTCCCTATACACCTTTATCACAAAATGTGTGATCTATGGGGGTCCACCCAGTCTCCTGTTTCAATGAATGGGACTGCAGAAGAGAAGCCAGATACAGTTCATGGCTATCTTCGTTCCATAGGTTTAACTGGAGTAGCAGTGCACCTTCCCAAAACACCGGCCTTTTCAGAGCTGGGGTGGGGTAATCTTTCTTGGTAACAGTTGGGATTCCACTTTTCAGACCGCATTGATCATACATCTATCTCCTATGAAGTGAATAAGGCCATAAGTGATGCTTGTGGTACAACCAATCAGAACAATGTATCTTTCATTTCCAGCGGAATGGGCGGTGTTACGCCACACCCACCAGTGGCTGTCTGCCACTAAACACAATATAGTTACTTTTTTTTTTTTTAGTTATTTTAACGGTTCTAGATAATGTTTAATAATCCTGTTTCCTAATGTACAGGAAACCTTTAATCGCCACAGTAGAGAAGCAGCTTCTTGGTGAACACTTAACTACAACTCTCCAGAAAGGTACAGTCTTTGTTGCCCATCACCTTCCATCTTTGTTACATTTTTTGTTTAGAATTGCTTCCTGTGCTCTTTATGTCATCTGTCCTAAGTGCACAAATATTACATGCATGAATTGTCAGGATTACCTATCCAAACCTTGTTATATTGGGGAGGGAGAGACCGGAAGCTGACCTTTATATGCAGTGGTTATTGATTGCTTTATACAGCTGTCAGGAAGGTAATAGATAAAATATACATCTCTGCTTTCTCTCCTGAGCTAAGCTGTCCTTTCCTGCAAAGAAACTATGCTTCTGCTGCAGACTCTAAGGGCCCTATTACACGGAAAGAATATTGTGAGAAAAATTGTTAAATCATTATAATTTAATCGATAATCTTTCCGTGTGGATGCAGGTAACAATGAAACAACTAACGAAAATTTGTATGTCGTTGATAGCATTATTTGAGCTGGCCGTAAATCATTTCTGGAATGTCCTTTCAGACTATGCACAATTGCAGACTGCCCACTCAAAGAGATTATGCAGGGTTAGCGAAAACACAGCTTTTTTTCCTTGCAGAAATAGCACCACCCCTGTCCTCAGGTTGTGTGTGTGATATTGCAATTCATCTTTCACTTTAATGGAACTGCGCTGTAGAACTACATCTCAACTGATGACAAGAGTGGTGTGATGTCTTGCTGAGAGCAGCCATGTTTTTGTACCGGATTTAGCCAGGGAAGTAGTCTCTGTGGTTAACATATAATGTTCTGTGTTAAATGAAGTTAACAGATTTACACTTTTTTTGTTCCAAACAAAGGTTTGAATCACCTTCTGGATGAAAACAGAATCCAAGATCTCTCCTTACTTTATCAGTTATTCAGCAGAGTCCGAGGGGGAGTGCAGGTCCTTCTGCAGCACTGGATTGAATACATTAAGGTAGGAGTTTGGGTCTGAAATGTCTTATGTATATTGCAAACATGTTTAGGAGCTGAATGGTTAATACTGAATATTCTTCAGGCCTTTGGAAGCACCATAGTGATAAATCCAGAAAAAGATAAAACTATGGTACAAGAATTGCTGGACTTCAAAGACAAAGTTGACCACGTCATTGATGTGTGTTTTATGAAGAATGAGAAGTTTGTCAATGCCATGAAAGAAGCATTTGAAACTTTCATCAACAAGAGACCAAACAAGCCGGCGGAACTTATTGGTACTTAACATATCCTCAGTTTGTTCTGTTGCACAGATTGTTTGTGTGTGTGTGTTTTTTGTTTTTTTTTGTCTGCTGGAAAGTATGTGCCACTACCACAAGAGTTAGGATGAAGTGTATTAACATACAAGATAAATATTAAAGGCAATCTGCAAAGGGTATTGTGTAGCCTTGTCATTTTAGGCTAAAGTTCCTGTATTCTTCAGGACCATATATTAAGTCCACAATTCATAAAATATACATCTGTAGTGTATGCTTGGTCCATATTTTTTTTGCAGTTTCGTAAAAGTGAGAAGTTGCTTGTTAAAATGGCTGCTGGGAGGAGCTACACCTGTGACATCAGAATTATGGATTCGTATTTTGCGGACATTATTTCTGTAATGTATGAACGAGTCTCCCATAGACTTTTGTCTATTATGAGCTATTCACAGATCTGTAAAATTTACAGACGTGTGAATAGCCCATTGAGATTCTTGCATGGAATGTGTGAATGTAGCCTTAGTCCACTTCACTATTATAGAAATCTGTTTACGGGTAGCTTCACACGTACCTGATCCGCAGCAGACTTCACGCTGCAAGCTTGCAGCAAAATCCGCTGCCAGTATGTGACCCGGCCCCTTTAACCCCCCGCAGCCCCCAGCCCGGAGCATACATTACCTGCTCAGTGCCGTAGCTGTGTGTGCGGCTCCCAGCTCCCCTCGTTCCCCATAAGCCAATCAGTTCACGGCAGCACAGTTACTTATCCGCAGGCGAATGGAAATTCCGCTGCGGATATGTAACCCATAGACCTTCACACTACCAGGATCCACTGCAAACTCTCAGCGTGAAATCCGCTGCGGATCCGGTATGTGTGAAGCTACCCTAATTTGTGTTTTGGTGCTATTGAAGCCCAGCACTCTAATAGTATATTGACTGTAGGAATTCTCAGAGGACCTGCACAGATTTTCCCTGTAGTTTATATCTAATTTGAGTTAGGAGCTTGATTTATATAAAATATTTTTATTTTTACCATTTTAGCAAAATATGTGGATTCAAAACTACGAACTGGAAACAAAGAAGCGACAGATGAAGAGCTGGAGAAAATGCTGGATAAGATTATGATCATATTTAGGTTTATTTATGGTACGTAATTAAAGAACTGAGATGAAAATCCTTTAGAAACACATGACTTAAACTAATACAAGACCCAGCTTACAATACAGATGTTAGTGATGGAAGGAATGCAGATTAACATACTGACATGCTTGCTGCTTCTTGAGCTACTGTGCATAGATTTTACATAGTTGTGTTAGGACCCGCTTTGTCCTTAATACATTATAGCTAGGTCACTGCCATTATTCACTTGTAGAGAAAAAGCAACATTGGTGTAAATTGTAAAGTCACATGCTTGGATAACTTTCGTGACATAAGTGCGTACAGGCGAATGTTTCTAAAATGTGTTATTCCTGTGTTCTCCAGTGTTATGGATATGTATATAGCTCAGAAATTCAGCTTCTCTTTGTCTGAATTTTTTTTTTTTTTTTTTTTTCAACAATACAACTGCAGGGTGAAAGAACATTGTAAGGACATGATTTAACCCCTTCAGGACCAGGCTAATTTCCGTTTTTGCATTTTCGTTTTTTCCTCCTTGTGCTTAAAAGGCCATAGCAGTTGCATTTTTACACCTACAGACCCACATGAGCCCTTATTTTTTGCATCACTAATTGTACTTTGCAATGACAGGCTGAATTTTTGCATAAAATATGCTGCGAAATCAGAAAAAAAATTATATGCGCGGTGAAATTGAAAAAAAAACACCACAATTATTTTTCTTTGGGGGTGGGGGGGCTTCGTTTTTACGCCGTGTGTCCTATGGAAAAACTGACATGTATGTTCCTCAAGTCGTTACGATTACAAAGATATGTAACATGTATAACTTTAATTGTATCTGATAGCCTGTAAAAAATTCAAACCATTGTTAACAAATATATGTTCCTTAAAGCGACTCTGTACCCACAATCTGTCCCCCCAAAACCACTTGTACCTTCGGATAGCTGCTTTTAATCCAAGATCTGTCCTGTGGTCCGTTCGGCAGTGATAAAAACAGCTTTTAATCCGGCAGCGCTGTGTCTAACGGCCGGGGCTTACATTTGTACTGTATATGCATTAGGTTGGCACAACCTCTCTGTCCTTCCTTCTCACCCTCCTCATCATTAAGAATACTTCAGGCAGATTGCTACCTATACCCCACCTGTGTGTATATTGAACATGGGCATTTGTTAATACACCTGTGCAAAGCTCAAACAGCAGTAAATGTTCCTGGATCATTCCTAATGATGAGGAGGGTGGGGAGGAGAGACAGAGGTGGTGCCAGCCTAATGCATATACAAATGTAAGCCCCGGCCGTTAGACACAGCACTGCCGGATGTTTTTATGACATAAAACTGCATCCCCTGCCGAACGGACCCCAGGACAGATCTTGGATTAAAAGCAGCTATCCGAAGGTACAAGTGGTTTGGGGGGGACAGATTGTGGGTACGGAGTCGCTTTAAAGTCACTCTATTCCAGGCTTGTAGTGCTTTTATCCTTTGGTCTATGGGGCTGCGTGAGGTGTTATTTTTTTGCTCTATGATGTGTTCTTTCTATCGGTACCTTGATGTGACTTTTTGATCGCTTTTTATTACAATTTTTTACTGGATTTGATGCGACCAAAAATGCGCAATTTTGCACTTTGGGATTATTTTGCGCTTAAGCCATTTACCATACGAGATCAAGAATGCCCCACCCGCGCGAGGACGTACAGTTACGTCCTCGTGCGGAAAAGGGTTAATGCATGGAGTCAATCGATGAGACGTCATTGATGTAATTCTGGGACATGTGACATGTTCTTCTAACTCTTACAGGAAAGGATGTCTTCGAGGCCTTCTACAAAAAAGACCTAGCCAAGAGGCTCTTGGTGGGGAAAAGTGCTTCCGTGGATGCTGAAAAGTCCATGCTTTCCAAGCTTAAGCATGGTAAGAATACAATCTGCTCAGTGTTTTCTTCCACTTTGGTCTGAAGTAAACATGTTTTCCTTCTTCAAGTTTTTTTTTTTTCTTAAGAGATTTGCCAAAACAAATCTAACAAAAATAGAGAACAAATAAACAATTTAAAAACATAAAAGTGAAGTGAGCAGAAGTAATGTCCACAGAGAGTGCCCATCGAACATATAAGTGTGTGTGTGAGATCACTTGTGCATTTTTAAAATTGATGGCATTAACTAGCATGGAATTTTGGACCGATTTAGATAAAATATAAATGCCTTTGGAATATAAAGACCAGGGATGGGGAAACAAACATACACCCCCCCTCACCTTCTGCCTAAGGTTTGAGCAGCTACAATTGCTGGAAGTACATTTGAGACATGGAGGAACAATTGCCCCTTTCAGAGCTGACCCCTCAACTTTAGGGGCAATTTCTTAGGCTGAAACTACTAATGTTGAGTACAACAATTACGCGCCGCAAACTATGATTTATTATTTATTTTGCAATTCTGTGTTTCCCTTTCCCCAGAATGTGGAGCCGCTTTTACTAGCAAACTTGAGGGAATGTTTAAAGACATGGAGTTGTCTAAAGACATAATGGTTCACTTTAAACAGGTACAGTATGTCACCGAACACCTCGCTTTGCCTGTTTATTCATTGATGTACATTCGTTGTTAAGTGTACCTTTTTTTCCAGTATATGCAGAATCAGAATGTACCGGGTAACATTGAGCTAACTGTGAATATCCTAACAATGGGTTACTGGCCTACCTACGTGCCTATGGAAGTTCACCTACCTCCAGAGGTAAATGTGCAGCCCCTCTGCTCCTGCTAATCTGTTTTATTTCTACAAGGATCTAACTAGAAGAAAAAATAAATTAAACCATTGTATTATAAGTGCCAATATTACTGTATAGTGTGTGAGTGTCTATAGTAAGTATTACTTAGCCTGGGCCCCCTTCTTGGAAGGAAAAGTCGGACGAAAGTGTAACTTAATAGCTATAACAGAACTAGCGTTTTGAAGTTTTCCAAGGAAGCCGATATCTGTTAAACAATTCACACATTAAAGTAAGTAAATCAAATACTAGCAAAACTGCCTCCTGAGTGACTGCCCTTTTACTGTCCATTACCCATGAAACAAGCAGGGCTTAGATAGCTTGGCTAGGAGGCAGTCGCCTACTTAAGCGGTCTACTTCAATGTCTAGTGGAAACTGGACAAGGCATTCCCATTCATACAAATACATTTTCTGTATAGCAGGTAGCTGCACTGCTATGGCAATCACCTAGAAAAAAGGGACCGACTGGTGTCAGATTTCTTGTTTTTAGGAAGTAGGATGGCCCACTTAAAGTGACTGTCATCCCCCGACCACCTACTGAGCTGGGCAGCACTGTTGAATGCATATCAGTAAAAGCATTCAGAACATATCTTTGTTGCCTGTATAAGTTTTTATTCTAAAAAAAACAACACATTTGTTCCCTGGGCCGTAGCACAACTATGTCTTCCCCTTGCATAACCAGTGACGCACGCTATGCATACAGCACAGTGAGATGTAGCAGTGCTAAGGTCCATGGAACAATAAGCTCTGCCTTTTTGACATTATTCACAGCCCAAATAAAGGAGTTTTTATGTGAATAAAAAAAAAAACAGGCAGCACATGTATGTTCTGAATGTTTTATTTTCATGGATATCTATGCTACCAGCACTGTAAGAGGTCAGGTGGTGATAAATTCACTTTAAGGGGTTTTCTAGGTAAAATAGATTGAGCTATCCACAGAGTGGCTTATCAGTCAGTGACTGGCAGGAAGCCAACACCTGGCATGTGCACCTGCATTACTCTGAATGGGGTGGGAAGCAGTTTGTCTCCACTTACTGTGTAGTGGTTGTATAACCTGGTTGACCTGGAAATGCAGCTCCGCTTTCATTTAACAAAATGAACAAAATCTTGTAAAAGAGAAAAAAAAACGGTCACCAGTCAAACTAAATGGGCCTGGTATTGGGGTCTGTCCGGATCCATTGGCGTCTGGTGTGCAGCGGACTCGCCTAGGTCCTTTTAAAGTGTCAGGCAGAATCTGTGATGAAGACCACAGATTGAACCTAGCCTAAAGCATCTTTCATGTGAAAGCGTACAGACTAAACACTCTCCCACAATGTAAAAAAAATATATATTTTTTTCATTTTAGATGGTGAAACTACAAGAAATATTCAAGACCTTTTACCTTGGGAAGCACAGTGGTAGAAAGTTACAGTGGCAGTCTACGTTAGGGCAGTGCGTTTTAAAAGCAGAATTTAATGAGGTAAGCTTCCAAGCATTCTGTTGACTGCTGTTTAACCCCTTTAAGACTGAGCCCATTGATGCACGGATGTCCGGGTCAAATTAATGCAATTCCTCCCCGCCTTTTAAGAGGCATAGGGCTTTTATTTTTCTACCTACATGGCTGGTTGAGATGTCATTTTTTTGCGCCATGATCTCTCGTTTTTACTAATTATGCAAAAGAACACTGCAGAGACACCATCACATGTCTCGACGTCAGTGAACTAGCCAGACCTTCCCTCCGGGAAGGAACAACCAAGCCAAAGGCATTCTCCAGTCAAGGAAACCACCTCAGCAAGGTATCCATCCACAGACAGCTGTTTTGGGGTTTTTGCCCCTCATCAGTGTGGAGTAGGTTTCTGGCTAGTGGGAGCAATGACTAGTAAGTGCATGCAAAAGGACGCTGGTTGACCTCAGGGAGATCAACCAAAACACCGCAGAGACACCATCACGTGTCTCAACGTCAGTGTATTCTAGAACATTGCCCCCTGGGAAATCAAATATGCAAAAGAACACTGCTGAGACACCATCACATGTCTCGACATCAGTGAACTAGTAAGACCTTCGTTTTTATTAATGTCATTTTGATCGCTTTTGATTAATTTTTTTTTTTATTTAAAAAAAAAAATCAACAATTCTGGTGTGCTTATGCAGTTCAGTGTGGGAACAATAATATAATATTTTAGATCTGATAATTCTGCTCTGTGTGTGTGTGTGTGTGTGTGTGTGTGTGTGTGTGTGTGTGTATGTGTGTGTAAGGGTGGTCAGAGAGGGCTCCTGGCGTGAGCCCTCTCTGCAGCCCGCAGTCCCCGGTTGCTATGTGCAGCCAGGAACCACAGGTATTAGCCGACACGGACCGATGGCCGCGGCCGGCTAATTAACTATTCAAATGCAGCTGACAGCTGCATTTGAATAGTGTGTGTGCCCCCTGTCCATGGTGTCTAGTGGGGGATTTCCCCCCCCGCGATGCGATCGCAGAGGGGAGATACGTTGTACTGAGCCGGCCGGGACTCGGCGTCGGGATGACTCTGATCCTGGCTCTGCAATCCATGCATGTGGTCTGCAGCAGACCATTATAATAGAGCACCGATCTGATGGATTGGTGCTCTGTTATATACACAGCATTGATCTCAATGGGAGATCAGTGCTGTGTAAATAGAAGTCTCCCAGGGGGCTTCTAATTACTGTATGTGGAAAAAAAGTGGTTTTTATTAATAAATAACCCCCTCCCCTAATAAAAGTGTGAATCAACCCCATTTTATAAATAAATAAACAAACATATTTTGTATCACTCGTGTTTAATTGCCCGAACTATTAAATGATTACATTCCTGATCTCACACGGTAAACGGCGTAAGCGCAAAAACCTGCCAAAGTGCTAAATTGTGCATTTTTGTTTACATTAAATCCAGAAAAAATGTAATAAGTGATCAAAAAGTCGCATATACGCAAACAAGGTACCGAAAGAATAGATCGCAGCGCAAAAAATAACACCTTACACAGCCCCATAGACCAAACAATAAAAGCGCTATAAGGATGGGAATAGAGTGATGTTAAACACATTTAGTTTTTTTTTTTTTTTAAAGGTTTACATTTTTTAAAAGCTTAAAATAATAAGTTATACAAGTAACATATTGTTGTAATCGTACTGACTTGAACATAGATAACATGTCAGTTTTCCCATAGAGCGAACGGCATAAATACGAAACCCCTCGAAATAAAAGGAATTGCACCTTTTTTTTCAAATTTCACTGCGCATACAATTTTTTTTGTTTGTTTTTCAGCATATTTTATAGAAAAATTAAGTCTGTATTTGTAAAGTATAATTGGTGTCGCAAAAAATTAGGACTCATGTGGGTCTGTAGGGGGAAATATGCAAGCGCAGTGGCCTTTTAACCCTTAGACGACCCAGGGCGTATAGTTACGCCATGGAAGTCTGTCCCCAGACGACCTAGGGCGTAACTGTACGCCCTGGGTGTTTCTCCCGCTATGAAGCGTGCTCCGGAGCGGAGCGCGCTTCATAGGAGGTGGGGGCCGGCTGCAGTGAGCAGCCGGGACCTCACCGGTAATGACACGCTGCAGCGATCGCGCTGCCGCGTGTCATTAACTTCTTAAACGCCGCGATCGCGGCGTTTAAGTGTAAGTGACAGGGGGAGTCCCCTGTCACTTACCGATCGGGACCCCCGCAGTGTGACTGCGGGGGTCCCGATCGGTAAAACGGACTGCCAGAGGTCTCTCACCTGCCTCCGTGCGGTCCGATTGGCGATCTGCTACTCTAAGCCTGCACAGGCAGGCTCAATGAGCAGATCGCCGATAACACTGATCAATGCTATGCCTATGGCATAGCATTCATCAGTGTAGAAATCAAAGTAGTGTATGTACAAGTCCCCCAAAGGGACTTCAAAAGTGTAAAAAAGAAACAGTTAAAAACACTAACACACTACCCCAAAACCCCTCCCCCAATAAAAGTTGAAATCACCCCCCTTTCCCATTATATAAATAAAACATATAAAAATAAATAAATAGATAAACATATAATATACCGTAGCGTGCGTAATTGTCCGATCTATTAAAATATAACAAGCGTCATTGCGAACGGTAAACGGCGTACACGAAAAGAGGGAAAAAAGTGCGCGGATTACCGATTTTATGTTACATTATATATATAAAAAAATTTATAAAAAGTGATCAAAACGTCCGATCTTCACAAATATGGTATTAATAAAAACTAGAGATCATGGCGGAAAAAATGACACCCCATACAGCCACGTAGGTGAAAAACTAAAACCGTTATAAACGTCACAATAGGCCCATTTTATTTATAATTAATTGCCAAAAAAAAGGATTTCATTTAAAAAAAATATATAACATTAGAGAATTTGCGTAAACCTGCATATGGTTGTGTTCGGACTGACCTATAGAGTAATGGTATCATGTCGCTTTTACCATATAGTGCATTACGTAGACACAGGAACCCCCCAAACCTTACCATATTGCATTCTTATTTACGATTTCACCAATTTATATCTTCATAAATAATATATTTGGAATTCCATCATACATGTTATGGTAAAATGAATGACGCCATTACAAAGTACAACTATTCCTGTAACAAATAAGCCCTTACATGGCTTGTAGATAGAAAACTGAGAGTGCTAGAGCTCTTAGAAGGGGAGGAGGGGAAAACGGAAACACTAAGATCAAAATTTGCGCGGTCCACTGGGTCATTTTGGGCCTGGTCCTCAAAGGGTTAAACAGGAGGAGGAAAAAAACGAAAGCACAAAACTGAAAACTGGCTCCGTCCTTAAAGGGTTAAACATTTATTTGGGGTGGGTTAATAAGGTTTTTTTTTAAATACTTTTACACTTTTAAAAACAAACACTTTTTTCACTTTAAAACATGCAATCATTATATAGTATACACTGATTTATGCTATGCCATAGCATAGATCAGTGTTATCGGCGATCTGTACATAGAGCCTGTGTAGGCCACCGCTCTCACTGCAGCAGTTATGCACACATCTAACCCTTCACAGTCAGAAATGTATATGTACATTCCTACTGCACGGGGTATGTGCAGTACTAATGTATATATACCAATTGCTGATGTGAAGAGGTTAAAAAAATACTTTGTTATAAGCTAAGGTTTTAGGGTTTTTGTGGTTCCATGAAAATGGATAGTAGTTGAAAAAAAGAGGCATGTTACTTCAGAATTACATCTATTACCACACAGTTCTTTGTGTTGTAAAATGTATCAAGAAGCACTGCTCTAGCAGATTTATGTGTACTTAATACCTTTTTTCTCCCCTTCATTTTCTTTAAGGGTAAGAAAGAATTACAAGTTTCGCTCTTCCAAACGCTGGTTCTGCTCATGTTTAATGAGGGCGAGGAGTTTAGCTTTGAAGACATAAGGCAGGCCACTGGTATAGGTGAGTGGCGAATGCATGCTAATTCCTGATTGCAGAAATATTGGGCTGTAGAAGTTTTAACATGTATTTTTTTTCCTTTTCTCTCATCTGTCAGAGGATAGTGAATTAAGGAGAACCCTCCAATCATTGGCCTGTGGCCGAGCCAGAGTTCTTACCAAGAATCCCAGGAGTAAAGACGTAGATGATGGGGACAAGTTCACATTTAATGATGACTTTAAGCATCAGCTCTTCAGGATAAGGATTAATCAGATTCAGATGAAAGAAACGGTACTTTGCTGTTCACTATCTTTCCTATAAGGCTGAGGGAAAGCAGAAGGTTGGAAGATTTCTTCTCCTATCTGTTCTTATTTACAGAACATGGGAATGGATGTGCTAGGACATGGTCAAAAAGAAACTTTCGGACTGGTGTTAAAAAGTCTCTTGTATTAGAAGCTCTCTCCTCCTTCTCCCTGTTGAGTGCTGGGTGTTTGCTGCCAATAGGTTTATAGCTATAGCAAAGGAGAAAAGAAAAAAACAGAGCAACATGCTGGAGAAATACATAAGACTCCTCAAAATTAGTCTGATGCAGTCTTAAAAATGTGTGTGTGTCTGTATAGACCCAGAAAATCCTGTCCAGAACATAGTAATGTTCCCTGGGGGAATCACTCCAGCACCTGATAGAAGCTAGTTATATTGCAAAGTATAATAGCTGCATGCACTTGTGTGTAGACAACATACACACAAGATATTTTACAAGATACATATATATGTGTTGTAACTTGTAATATCTCATTTCCAGTAGATGGAGTCTAATTTGCTAAGACTTTTTTTTTATTTCATCATAAAAGGTGGAGGAACAAGCCAGCACTACAGAGCGAGTCTTTCAGGACCGGCAGTACCAAATCGATGCAGCCATTGTTAGAATCATGAAGATGAGGAAAACACTTAGCCACAATCTCTTGGTGTCAGAGGTGTACAACCAGCTTAAATTCCCAGTGAAGGTAAGTTTACACACTGTCCACATGTCAGTTCTGTGACAATCCAACTGTAATAGATTTTGTTGGAGGCTTCTCTTTTTCTGATCTGACAGCTGTGTCCCCCTCCCCAATGCTTCTCACTATGGAGCTCCAGTGCTACATAAATGCTGCAACTCCTTCACGGTTCTTTCCTGCACAATTATTTGCTGTGCAAGAAACGGCAGCCGTGCTATCCACTTTAATAGAACTATATGATGGTTAGTAGAGATGAGCGAACCGGGTTCGGGTTCGAGTCCATCCGAACCCGATCTTTTGGCATTTGATTAGCAGTGGCTGCTGAACTTTGATAAAGCTCTAAGGTTGTCTGGAAAACAGCCTATGACTATATCCATGTTTTCCACATAGCCTTAGGTCTTTATCCAAGTTCAGCAGCCACCGCTAATCAAATTCCAAACGTTCGGGTTCGTATGGACCCGAACCCGGTTCACTCATCTCCAATGGTTAGCTGTAATGCATGTAGGCAATACTGTGTGTATGAAAATCAGAATATGCTTCAGTGTCTGTTATTGGGATTGGTGATGGCCCCAGAGGTCATAGTATTTCCTAGCAATTTACCATAATATTTAGATGGGAGTAACCCATTATAGGGGTTATCCAGTGCTACAAAAACATGGCCACTTTTCTTTCAGATGCAACACTACTCTTGTCTCCAGTTACGGTGCAGTTTGCAATTAAGCTCCATTTACTTCAATGGAAAAGAGTTAAGAACCCCATTCAAAGTGGGGACAAGTGGGGCTGTCTCTGGAAGAAAGCGGCCATGTTTTTGTAGCACTGCATAACCCCTTTAAGGTGTATGGGAACTTTATGGGAACTAGTAGTCCTAACTCATTTCTTTTTGTTTTTTCTCTATAGCCTGCGGATCTCAAGAAAAGAATAGAATCCTTAATAGACAGGGACTACATGGAAAGAGACAAAGAGAACCCCAACCAGTACAATTATGTTGCATAATAAGATATATGGCAGCCTTTGCCTTAATAGGCACCTAGTGGATAATAAAATAGCTTGATCCTATTAAATTAACTTGTTACACCGTTGATAACCGAATTCTGCATAAAGAAGAAGGAAACGTGAGCAGATCTTTTTTTTTTTTTTTTTTTCCCCCAGCAATTTGAAGAACCTCCTTTTAAAGATTACACTCAATACAAATGCTGTTGAACTCTTTTGCATGTTCTTTAGAATGATGTGCCCTGGGTATTCCCCAGGTTGTAATCTGCTGGACGCGCTGAAGATTACATGGCCATATGACATCGTTTTTCATCTCCTGATAAAGCTAAATGAAGAAACAAACGTGGTATCATCTGATCATTGAATCTGCATGCAAACAAGCCGGCAAAAGATGTGTGCAAAAAAAGGCTTGCTGAAGCCCCAGTGACTGAAGTCATTCACTAAAGGCTGACCTGGAGAGCTGACTTTTTTTTTTTTTTACCACTTTTAAAACAAGAGCCTAAGCCTGTTCCTATAATGTCATCTTTTCATGTGAGCCCAAGTGCAAGCTCATATTGTAAACTCTCCTACGTGTGTGTACCAAGCTAAGATGTATTGGAAGAATAATCGTACATTTTCTCTGTTTCCATTCAGCTGAACACATTGTGATCTAGGTGATTTGTACGGTGGAGGCTTGCTTTTGTTTTTCTGAGTGATGAGTATGGCTTTAGCCCACAAGTTTAGCTGGAACTTACCAAATCACACACTGAATTCCTGCCTGGGCAGGTTTTGATGGAAAAGTAAATCTGCAACGGAGTGGCTAGTGCTCAGTCACCGCTTTTATATAGTGGCTTCCTACAATATAGGCCCTTTGCCATTCACTTGGCTTTTTAATAGGCCTTTGACTGGTTCAGTGTTGAGCGATTGGATTGTATGCAATGTAAATTCACTGAAGGGTTTTGTGAATTTTGTGCCTTTATCAGAGACTCCAATTGAATTTATTGCTACAAGTGTGTCTGTAGGAAAAATAACAAATAGGTATAATTGTTTTTTTATATACAGGGTAGATTTTTTTTTTTTTTAATTTGGCAAAACCAGGATAGACTATACATTTCATTTTAGTTATCGTGCTTCTGAAGCACTTTTACATGCAGCCATTTACATTAGCTGCTTGTTATTTAGCCAAGTTTGATTAATCCTTGAGGATTTATCCTCTGAGGAGTATTCTTGGTGTTCGTGAGATGTTCTCAGTTGTCTGAGCACCTTGTACTAGTTGACATTTAGTAGAACATCAGCAGTGGTGCCTGTAGCACATCCATTATTTGCCGTAATACAACTAGACCCTTTATCAGATAGTTGTCCTTCAAATATTGTAACTTTTTTTTTTCCGCTAAAGAAACACCAAACCTAAAAGCTATATTATACAGGATAATCTACAGTATTTGTTGCTGTGCAGTTGAATGTAATCGTACCCTGTTGGCAATTTCATGCAAGAGAGACTGACTAGTGTTCAATTGGAAGTGCAAAAAGTTCCTGCCCTTATTAATGATTACTTTAGCCCAATTTACCCAGATTGGGTAACCTCCAGAAACTTACACACTCATGCCTGAATAATAATGGCAGCTCTTTTATATTTAGTTGCCTTTTTTAGAAGTTCACCTTCACAACCATTTTTTATTTGAATGCATCTACAACCATGCCACATGTTCTTCAGTAAAAGGGAAACTATTAGCAGGTATGAGCCTGCTGATACGCACCTATAGCAGTAGAGCTGCTGTTTCCACCAAAGGTTTTCTTCACCTCTGTCTCTTTCTTTGAATAGTTAGATCAGAAGCCAATATGTAAATTAGCCCTTATTACCCATCAGTGGACAGTCCCACTGAGGAATGCCACCAGTACATCAAATGGACTAATTTACATATTCGCTTTAGATCAAACAAAAATAAAAAGACCTGCGCCGGAATCTGCAGCTCTGCTGCTACAGGTACAGTTCATTTCGGCAGTAGTGTTAAGCGGACTTGCCAAACTCTTAAGTTTGGCAACGTTCTCCAAACCTGAATGCCTGGTGGCTGAAGAAGTAAGAGCTGCTAGGAAAACATAAATACAGCGAACTTCTCCAGCCCTGGGAGTCAGTTGTCGAACGTATGGATTTGGAGAACATTGCTAAACCTGAACAGTTCGGTAAGTCCACTCAACACTAATAAGCAGGTTCGTATGCATGAACCTGCTGATAGTTTTCCTTATAATAATGAGCTATATTGTGTGTAAAGGTCCCCATAGAACCCCACTCACGATAGCATGATGGACATTCGATGCTCGACCCATTTGTTTTGGGAGAGAAGCTGCAGCGAGAGTTCCCATAGAGAACGCTTCTGTGTATGAGGTGGATGGGGGCCATTTAGGAAAGATAACCTACAGCCAACAACTGTTTGTCCATCTGTTATTGAAGATGTATGACCACATTTAAGCTCCTATGCAGGTCTCTGTATCTATGGTAACAGACTACAAACCTATGTAGTCTGCTCATGCAGTCATGTTGCCATCAGTCTTCTACTTATTTTTACCCTACCTAACTAACTTGGTCAAGCATTAACGGACAAATGGACAGGAATTTCATTGTAGATTGAATAGTGTTTGTTCTTTTATGTCGCCGTGGAGACTTGCAGGTCCACATAGAAGCTGTAGATACAATTTAGACTATTTGCGATGCACTGAACAATGAGGAAACCCTTGGTTGTGAAGGTGACCTTCCTTCAGTACTGCAGAATTACAAAACCAAAGCATGCGTTTCTCTTAAGCTGTGGACCTCATCCGCTATTCTCTGTGTGTAGTCACCTTCACTACAATGAAAGTCTTGTTTGTAAAATGTTTGAGATTATTCTTGTCCTGTTTTCACACCCTTAAAGTAGTTGAACTTTCTTTGTGCTGCTGGTTTATAAAGCTGGGAGCAGCTCCTCTTTCTCCTTCTTGATGTATCTTGGTTTGTACTCGAATGTAGCGTGTATTAGATGCATTGCTGGGAATACTTGCCGAGCTTGCACTAATCTCTCTGCTCTCCTCTAACATATGCTGTTAATTTTTTACTTTCCAGGGAATTTTTTTTTTTAACTTATTACTGATAACTATCTGCATTCTTTTCCTCTTAAAGAGCCAGGTGTTGTTACTGTTTAGGTGTCTGAAATAAACAATATTTTTTATGTAGATTGCGCAAATGTGCCAAAAAGTGCGGCGAGTTATCAATGTCACAACTGAAAATTGTTTAAGTTTTACAATGCAGATTGTTTTACAGAGGTCTCCTCCATTTGGAACTTTAGGTTTTAAGTTCTTTTAAGTGTAACCTGTATATAAAACACACAACCTTCTCATTCAAGCGTTAGAGGCAATCATGGCTTTAAGCATATCGTAGCTGCAAAGTGAAGGACAGACGTGCAAGAGACGGATGACAAGCGAACCTCAGTAAGACTTCACCACCTTGCTGCAGGTGTTCATATAGCGGTCACATTTTGGGCTCTTCTCTCACAGACTTGTAGAGAAGACCTCAAGACAATGCACACCTCACCTGCTGAAAAGTACAGCAGCATTCAGAAATGTAATTTACCTTTTATTTTCCATATGAGGAGTGAACGTGCCTCCTTTTTTATTATTATTTGGGGAGCATATTCACTCAATTGTGGATTTTGGAAACTGTGTCTGTTCACTGTATTAAAACTCAATGTGATTTAAAAGGAGTGTGAGCTCATCGCATCCTTTTAAGGCAGCGGTCGAAACCTTTTTAATGTTTCATAAAACAAGTGTGACAAGGGTACAAGGTCTTTCTAAGTTGATAAATAATGTAAATACATGTCCCTTCAAAGAAGAGTGAGTCTGTATCTAGGTATTTTGTGTCATTTAATAAATATTAAGCAGTTTTGTGTTGCTAAAATGCTGGTTTTTCGGAGTGTGTTCATCATAAATGTATGTTTGTCTTGCCATTGCATTTTTTAGGAAATGGTCATTTTTCTTTTTTGTATGACTGGAAGATACAGGATCATGTGCACATGATTCGCATTCTATGTTGAGTCTGGTCTCAAGTTACGTTGGTTCAGAAAGGAACATTGTGGGGGAGATTTATAAATGGGTGTAAAATTTAGACTGGTGCAAACTGCCCACAGCAACCAATCACAGCTCAGCTTTCCTTTCACCAGAGCTGGAAGCTGAGCTGGGATTGGTTGCTGTGGGCAGTTTGCACCAGTCTAAATTTTACACCCTTTGATATAATATTCTCAACATAAAGGGGGAGATTTATCAAAGGGTGTAAAATTTAGACTGGTGCAAACTGCCCACAGCAACCAATCACAGCTCAGCTTCCAGCTGAGCTAATGGAGCCGCGTCATACAGGGGAGGGAATTCGCTCCCACTGGGGGCGGGCCGGCCTACCTCCTGTGCTTGAGCACCGGCCGGTTCCGGTGCAAAGAACGGCGCCGTGCACGGGAAACGGGCTGCGGCCCGAAAAACTGACCGCGGCACCGGCTTCCCTGTGATGGCGCCGTTCGATCCATGGGTTCAGCTTAAAGAGGACGTACCCGGTGGTACATCCTTCTTAAGGACCAAGGCAAATGTTATAAATATGACCTGTCACTTTATTTATTCATAACTTGGGAATGCTTTTACCTATCCTGCTGATTCTGAGATTTTTCTCATGACGTATGGTACTTTACATTTCTGGAAAATTTAAGTCGATACCTAAAACGAATCTTTATGGAAAAAAAAAAATAATAATGTGAAAAATTGCATTTTTCCAACTTTGAAACTTTTCTGTTTGTACAGAAAATGGTTATGCCACATAAATTATATATTAAATAGCATTAGCAACATGTCTACTTTATGTTGGCAACATTTATGAAACCATCTTTCATCTTTTTTTTACACAATAGGAAGCTTAAACATCAGCAATTTTCCAAAGTTTCACAAATTTCAAAATTAGATTTTTTTTAGTGACCTGTTCAGGTTTAAAGTGTATTTGAGAAAACTACACCCCTTGAGGAATGTAACAAGGGGTGTGGTGAGCATTTGGACCCCACAGGTGTTTCACAGATATAAGAAAAGTGTGGCATGAAAAAGAAAAATTATTCTAGTCTTCAATTTTTAATTTTTACAAGGGGATAAAAGAAAAAAAAACACAACATGTAGCGCAGTTTCTCCCGAATACCCCACATGTAGACATAAAGTGCCGAGCGGGCGCAGGACGAGCCTCCAAAGGGATGGAGCGCCAATTGGCTTTTGGAAACTGGATTTCAAGGGCCACAAGTGACCCCATTGTGGAAACTACACCCCTCAAGGAATCTTAAGAAGAGGTGCAGTAAGCATATGGACCCCACTGGTGACAGACACAAATGTGGAACAATGTGAGGTGAAAGTGAAAAATTTCATTTTTTCACTTTCACGGCACAAATGTGCCCATCATCAAGGAGTCCATATTCTCACTGCACCCCTTGTTAGATTCCTTGAGGGGTGTAGTTTGCAGAATGGGGTCACTTGTGGGGGTTTTTCACTTTCTTGGCAGCATGAGGGCTCTGTAAATGCGACATGGCGTTCATCATCCATTCTAGCCAAATCCAGCCTTTAAAATCCAAATGGTGCTCCTTCCCTTCGGAGGCTTACCCTGCGCCCACATGGCGCTTTATGTCCACATGTTAGGTATTGAGGTATTTACTGATTCAGGGGAAATTGCTCTACACATTGTTTTGTTGTTCTTTTTAACCCCTTGTGAAAATGAAAAATTCAAGGCTAGACAAACATTATAGTTTAAAAAATTTTATATTTCATTTTTACGCCACATTGTTCCACATTTGTGCCCATCACCAGTGGGGTCCATATGCTCACTACACCCCTTGTTACATTCCTTGAGGGGTGTAGTTTCCATAATGGGGTTACTTGTGGGGGATTTCAACTGTCTTGGCAGCACAGGGGCCTTTTAAATGAAACATGGCCCTCGAAATCCATTCCAGCCAAATCCAGCCTCCAAAAGCCAAATGGCGCTCCTTCCCTTTGGAGGCTTGTCTTTTGGCCGCATGGCGCTTTATGTCCACTTGTGGGGTATTTCCGTACTCAGGGGAAATTGCTCTACGCATTGTGCTTTTTTTCTTATAACCCCTTGAGAAAATGAAAAAATCAAGACAAGATCAATGATTTAGTGTAAGAATTAAGAACATTTTACACTAAATGTTGGCCTAGCCTTGATTTTTTTTCCATTTCCACAAGGGTTTAAAAGAGAAAATAAACACAATGCGTAGGGTACAAAAATACCCCACATGTGGACATAATGTGCCATATGGGCACATGGTAAGCAGTGCTGTCGTTTGGCTGGTCTCCCTGAGATCAGCGATCTGTTTCTCTTATGACTCTACTAGGCATTGCTCCCACCTAGCCAGAATCCTGCTCTACACTGATGAGGGGCAACACCCCGAAACAGCTGTATGTGGATGGTTACCTGGCCTTTGTTTTTCCGTTGTCATTACATTGACTTATAGGGACACTTAATATGGTGGTTTCCTTATAGGAGCCGCCCCTTGGCTGGGTCCTTCCTGGAGGGATATCTGGCTAGTCCTGTGTTTTGAGACTCTTTGATGAGGCTCCATGGGCTCTTCTTTTGCATATTCATAGAGATGCTATGACACACTGAGGCAATTACACCTATTTTACTCAGTGTGAACATACTTTAATTCTGTGTGTGAGTCCAAATCCAGACCTTTTGGTTAATAAATTTGATTTCCATCGATTATGTTTGTGTGATTTTGTGGTCAGCACATTCAGCTTTGTACAGAACAAGGTATTCAATGAGAATATTTCATTTATTCAGAACAAGGATGTGTTATTTGAATGTTCCCTTTATTTTTTTTTGAGCAGTGTGTATACAGTGGGGGTCACCAATTCTGCAAGTCAGCCACCAATTGTGCAAGTTCACATTGTCTGATTTGGAAATACTGTATTAGCAAATTATGGTGGAAAATGAAAGTTTGGTCAATAACAAAATTTCATCTCAATCCTTTGTTACATATCCTTTGTTGACAATGACGTTTAAGGTAAAACGTTTTCTGTAAGTTTTCCCAAGGTTGGCACACACTGTTGTTGGTATGTTGGCCCATTCCTCCATGCAGATCTCCTCTAGAACAGTGATGTTTTTGGGCTGTCACTGGGCAACATGGACTTCAACTCCCTCCAAAGGTTTTCTATAAGGTTGAGATCTGGAGACTGGCTAGGCCACTCCAGGACCTTAAAATGCTTCTTATAAAGCCACTCCTTCGATGTCCTGGTGGTGTGCTTGGGATCATTGTCATACTCAAAGACCCAGCCACGTTTCATTTTCAATGCCCTTGCTGATGGAAGGAGGTTTGCGCTCAGGATTCATGGCTCCATTCATTCTTTAATGTACACAGATCAGTCGTCCTTGTCCCTTTGCAGAGAAATAGCCCCAAAGCATGAAGATGCCACAGTAGGTATGGTGTTCTTTGGATGCAACTCCTACTTTGTTGTCATCTGACCATATGACATTCTCCCACTACTCTTCTGGATCATCCAAATACTCTCTAGAAAACTTCAGATGGGCCCGGTTATGTACTGGCTTAAGCAGGGGGACACGTCTGGCACTGCAGGATCTGAGTCCTGGCAGCGTAGTGTGTTACTGATGGTAGCCTTTGTTACGTTGGTCCCAGCTCTCTGCAGGTCATTCACTAGGTCCCCCGTGTGGTTCCGGGATTTTTGCTCACCGTTCTTGTGATCATTTTGACCCCACAGGGTGAGATCCTGCCTGGAGCAAGATTATCAGCGGTTGTGAATGTCTTCCATTTCCTAATTATTGCTCCCAGTTAAATTCTTCCCACCAAGCTGCTTGCTTATTGCATATTCCGTCTCCCCAGCCTTTGTTTCTGGTGTCCTTTGACAGCTCTTTGGTCTTCACTATTGTGGAATTTGGAGTGTGACTGTTTGAGGTTGTACTGAAATGATAAACAGCGCTCCATAGTGTAAAACCTTATGGCTTCAGACTCTGCAAATGTAAAAATATTGTTAAAAATCTATAAAATTATTAGACACAACACGTTTTGAAGTCGAACTGACTTCTTTTTCAAATGTCATATATAAAAACAAGTATCCAACAAGGTATATATATACAGTGGGGCCTTGGATTACGAGCATAATTTGTTCCGGGACTGTGCTTGTAATCTGAATCCACTCTTAAACCAAAGCAAATTTTCCCATAAGAAATAAGAGAAATGCAGACAATTGCTTCCACACCCCAAAAATAATGATTTATTATTCCGAATAACATGTAAAACGAATGAAACAAACATCCAGAAACAGCAGAATACGTGATATTATAAGTTACTGTACAGTAATGGAAAGGATGGGAAATACAAGGGCGGACAGAGACTGCAGGAAGGAATGAGCAGGGTATATGTGGGCACATACATGGAGCACTCTGTGTCTGGGGAGAGAAGGGTTACAGCTATGAAGAGATTACCTCCACAGTCCTGTCCCCTGATGTAAGCCCCAGCCTGAAGTGGATCTGCTATGATTTGGAAGGTGAGGGAGACTTCCTGGGTCAGGATACAGTGATGCAGACCCCGCTGTGCAGACCATGCCCCTCCTCCACTGTGCCTCCTACCCAGTACAGGGAGCTCTTACACCAAAGCAATGCTCTTAAACCAAGTGACAATTTTGAAAAACTGTGAGCTCTTAAACCAAGTTACTCTTAAACCAAGGTACCACTGTATATGTAAAACAAGGATTGGCCCACATCATGGCATCACAACCACATGACAAAAACTTTAACCCATTAGGGTCTCAACACAAAATCATACTGGTAAAATTCAAGAATAAAACTCACGTATAACATATAAAAGACTTCTTTTCTTGCGAAAGGACCTGCGAAAAAGCTGTCACAAGGCACGCCATAACATAGTAATGTAATAATATCACTTAGTATTTTCAATGATTTCATTCAACCCATAAGGGGTTAATGTGAATAGTTCAGTAAGAGAGTATTTTCAATGATTTCATTCAACCCATAAGGGGTTTAAGAGTAAAAATCCAGTAAGAGTCAGTTGTTTAGTCTATCAATGTGGATATGTTCTAAAATAGTTAATCAACTGGGGTCTGATTGATGTGTAAAGAAAAAATGCTTAGATATACTATGTAATTAAAAGGCTTTTTTATGTTATGGCGATGCTTGTTCATTCTTGAACAGTGCGCCCAACATACTGCAAATGACAAGAACACTCGAGCAAATAAACAACAAACTGAGTGGAACAACTGAAATTCCCCTGTACAGAAAATATTACACCTGTAATTCAGGAGCAAAAGGTAGATTGTGGAATCAAATCTATCCATGCGCAACACAAACATCTGGTGCTGCCACAACGGGAGGTACCTGAACTTGCAGCACCCACCGTTACTGCATTTCCAGTCGTTTTAATTATCTATAGATTTTAAACAACTAGGTGCAAGCTGACTTCATAAGTTTTTTTTTTTTTTTTTAAATATTCTGGAAATTTTTAAAATAACTGATTTTAGAAGAGAATCGTTGAGAAGGATAGATCAATTTTTTTTGTAACTAGTTCTTTATACAGGGGGCGCCACAATTGTATTCAGTTATAAAACTTAAAGAGACACTGTCACCCCCTATTTGCATTCTGACTGCTCTCCACAGGTGTAAATGTTACGGCTTTCATTACTTATTTTATATCACACCTCATGGTGCTTGTTCTGGTAAAAAGTTGTTTTTATCACCTGTGGATTGGTATATGTGGGCAGGGCCTCGTGGCTTATGTGCCACATTGCTCCGCCCCTAGCACCACTTAGCCCCGCCCCATCCGTGACACCATCACCACATAGGCCCCACCCCCTCAGTAGCCATTACTGTGGGACAATCTAGGGGGGGTGGGGCCTAGAGCTTTAGGCTGGCCCTTCCAATGGCTGCTGAGGGGGTGGGACCTATGTGGCAATGACGTCACAGATGGGGCGGGCCTAAGTGGTGCTAGGGGGGGAGCGATGTGGCACATAGGCCACGAGGCCCTGCCCACATATACCAATCCACAGGTGATAAAAACGACTTTTTACCAGAACAAGCACCATAAGGTGTGATATAAAATAAGTAATGAAAGCTGTAACATTTACCCTTTACACCTGTGGAGAGCAGTCAGAATGCAAATAGGGGGTGACAGTGTCACTTTAAACTAAATTTGTCATTAATATTTTTTTACCAGATTTTTTTTTTATAGCATTATCCCGCATCTTATTTAAAATCATCTCCTGTGTTGTCTGTTTATTTTTGTTATAAGCTGTTTGTATAATTTATATTGAGACCCTAATGGGTTAAAGTTTTTGTGTGGTCATGGGGTTGTGATGCCATGATGTGGGCCAATCCTTGTTTTACATATACACTCACTGGCCACTTTATTAGGTACACCATGCTAGTGATGGGTTGGACCCCCTTTTGCCTTCAGAACTGCCTCAATTCTTTGTGGCATAGATTCAACAAGGTGCTGGAAGCATTCCTCAGAGATTTTGGTCCATATTGACATGATGGCATCACACAGTTGCCGCAGATTTGTCGGCTGCACATCCATGATGCGAATCTCCCGTTCCACCACATCCCAAAGATGCTCTATTGGATTGAGATCTGGTGACTGTGGAGGCCATTTGAGTACAGTGAACTCATTGTCATGTTCAAGCAGAAATCGAGACTCATCAGACCAGGCAACGTTTTTCCAATCTTCTACTGTCCAATTTCGATGAGCTTGTGCAAATTGTAGCCTCAGTTTCCTGTTCTTAGCTGAAAGGAGTGGCACCCGGTGTGGTCTTCTGCTGCTGTAGCCCATCTGCCTCAAAGTTCGACGTACTGTGCGTTCAGAGATGCTCTTCTGCCTACCTTGATTGTAACGGTTGGCTATTTGAGTCACTGTTGCCTTTCTATCAGCTCGAACCAGTCTGCCCATTCTCCTCTGACCTCTGGCATCAACAAGGCATTTCCGCCCACAGAACTGCCGCTCACTGGATGTTTTTTCTTTTTCGGACCATTCTCTGTAAACCATAGAGATAGTTGTGCGTGAAAATCCCAGTAGATCAGCAGTTTCTGAAATACTCAGACCAGCCCTTCTGGCACCAACAACCATGCCACGTTCAAAGGCACTCAAATCACCTTTCTTCCCCATACTGATGCTCGGTTTGAACTGCAGGAGATTGTCTTGACCATGTCTACATGCCTAAATGCACTGAGTTGCCGCCATGTGATTGGCTGATTAGAAATTAAGTGGTAACGTGCAGTTGGACAGGTGTACCTAATAAAGTGGCCGGTGAGTGTATATGTTGCAGTGAAATGATAGAATCAGGGATTTGATCAAAGCCGGGTGTGCCGCTCTGCTTCCCATCTGCCTCCTCTCTGCTCCACCCTCCGCTCACTTTCCCTGCTACACGCCTCCTGCTCCCCCAGCCTGTCTGCACTGCTCACCATCCGCCCCGCCGCCATAATGCCTTCCAGGAGGTGTGCCGCTCTGCTCCCTGTCTGCCCCGCCCTGCGAAATGCCTCCTGCTCCCCCGGCCAGTCCGCTCTGCTTCCCATCCGCCCCAATGCCGTATTCCTGCCAGGAGGTGTGACGCTCAGCTCCCCGTCCGCCTCCCTGCTCATTTTCCCTGCTACACGCCTCCTGCACCCCTAGCCTGTCTGCTCTGCTGCCCGCCTGGAGGTATGCCGCTCTGCTCCCCATCCTGCGACATACCTCCTGCTCCCCGTCCACCCCAACGCAGTATGCCTGCCGGGAGGTGTGCCGCTCTGCTCCCCTTCCGCCTCCTCTCTGCTCCACCTTCCGCTCATTTCGCCTGCTACACGCCTTTTGCTCCCCCAGCCTGTCCGCTCTGCTCCCCATCCGCCCCGCCGCCATATGCCTTCCGGAAGGTGTGCCGCTCTGCTTCCTGTCTGCCTGGCGACAAGCCTGCCGGGTAGTGCGCCGCTCTGCTCCGCATCTGCCCCGCCACCATATGCCTGCCGGGGAGGTGTACTGCTCTGCTCCCCCGTCCGCCTCTGCCGCCAAACATAGAGCCGGGTGACTCCGCAATCGTTTATTCCATCATTTCCCTAAAAGGGGTCAGTGATTTGATCAAATCCTTAGGAAAATAATGGAACGGCGTGTTCATTTTATAATTTCCGGGGATTTGATTAAATCCCTAGTGATGTGATCCCTGGATTCTATCATTTCACGGCAACATATATACCTTGTTGGACACCTGTTTTTATATATGACACTTGGAGGGTATTGGAGGGTTTGAGGTTGTAGACAGGTGTGTTTTATATTGATAACAAGTTCAAACAGGGGCCATTACTACAGGTAATGAGTATGGCCGGGTTCACACTGAGCAAAACTAGCGGAATGCCGTTAGCCTCCCTCTCATAATGGGAGTCTATGGGAGGCGCGGAATTTCGCTAGTTTTGCTCAGTGTGAACCCGGCCTACAGAGGAGCCTCCATATAATCCTCCCAGCATTACAAAGAAGCTACAATGTTGCAGATGCTTTAGCAGAAAGCAGCAGCTCAGAACTGGGAAAAGGAGACTGAATAGATAATAAAAACTATGGAAGGAATTGTTAGCCTCACCAGGGGCAGCAACATATCTAAAGTTATGTTTGAGTGGAATACCCCTTTAACCTCTTAAGGACGCATGACGTACAGCTGACACCTGCATCCGATTACTGGCTGCAGCACTTCCCTGGTGTCTAGTGGAGGAGATCGCGATCTCCGTTGCTGCTGCCGGCCGGGGACCGCTCCAAGACGGCGCCGTCCCCGGCTCGGCACTCGTTTGTTTTCAGCTGCAGCAGCCGAAAGCAAATCTTATGCCGATCTTATTGATCTTTGCTGTATAACTATACAGCAAAGATCTCAATGAGAGATCAAAGTGTATATACTAGAAGTCCCCCAGGGGGGCTTCTAGTATATGTGTAAAAAAAAAAAAAAAAAAAGTGTTGTTATAAGTAAAAAGCCCCCTCCCCTAATAAAAGTCTGAATTACCCCCTTTTCCCAGGTTTTAAATAAAATTAAATAAATAAACATGTTTGCTATCGCTGCGTGCGTAATCGCCCAAACTATTAATCACATTCCTGATCTCGCACGGTAAATGGCGTAAGCGCAAAAAAATCCCAAAGTGCAAAATTGCGCATTTTTGGTCGCATCAAATCCAGAAAAATTGTAATAAAAAGCGATCAAAAAGTCGTATATGCGCAATCAAGGTACCGATAGAAAGAACACATCATGGCGCAAAAAATGACACCTCATACAGCCCCATAAACCAAAGTATAAAAGCGCTATAAGCCTGGGAATGGAACGATTTTAAGGAACGTATATTTGTTAACAATGGTTTGAATTTTTTACCGGCCATCAGATACAATATAAGTTATACATGTTATATATCGTTTTAATCGTAACGACTTGAGGAACATATATAACAAGTCAGTTTTACTCCAGGGCGAATGGTGTAAAAACACAGTCCCCCCAAATAAAAGAAATACGTTTTTTTTGTTCAATTTTACCACACTTTGAATTTCTTTCTGGTTTCGCAGTGTACTTTATGCAAAAATTCAGCCTGTCATTGCAAAGTACAATTAGTGACGCAAAAAATAAAGGCTCATGTGGGTTTCTAGGTGGAAAAATGCAAGTGCTATGGCCTTTTATGCACAAGGAGGAAAAACCAAAAACCTAAAAACGAAAATTGGCCCAGTCCTTAAATGGTTAATGGTCACTGGTTTCTCTGTGAGGCCGATTAGGTTGGTGCTGGGTCTCTGAAAGTGAGAGCTAACAGCTGATTGGCTGCCAGGCAGAACTACTCCGCTGTTCCTTTACCCCAGTTCTGGTACCCCTGTGAGGGCCCCCTAATGGTGGCTGGTTTGGAATCAGTAGAGTCGGTAAGGTGACCCCTTTAAGCCGCCATATTCCGGGAGTCACATATCACAGGGCAGGTAGCAGAGCCGTCTATTGTGTTACACAATGCGCTGCCCTCCCGGACCTCTCATCACAAGCTGATTTGACTCAGCATTTACGGTAACTGACGCTACTTTCTGTTTGCCGTCGCCTCCCGCATCTCCCGCCTAGACCGGCGGTCACACGTCTCCGTATACTGTAATACACCCAGCTATGGGTCTCTGGGTACTCCTTATTAATCAATAGATTCGGGTATTTTTCTGAGAGATTTTAAGATGTGAAATATTTAAAACAAAATCCTCCCGCCCAGGCAGTTGCCGCTCACGTGAACCATAAGATTAGGGCTGACGCCGAGGCGGTGGGCGAGGCCGGGGCTGTCATGTGACGGCGCTGTGTTCTTGCAGTCAGTGCGACAGCGGTATAGGAGGATTGCGGCTCGGCGCGGTTCAGGTGCGGAGATGGCGCGTTACCTGTGCGGTGTGATCGTCTGCCTGCTCGGCCTGGGTACGTAGAGACTCGGGGGAGCGGTCCGGGATGGTGGGCAGGGACCGGGGCAGCGCCTTACGCATAGGCCCTGTGCTGCTGCTGGGAGCCTTCATCCATAGAGCCTACAAGGGGCCGGATAGAGGAGGCAGATGCGGGCTGCTGTCACTCACCTGCCCTCTGCCTCCTGGAGAGCTGGGGGTCCAATGGCTGCCCTTACAGTGGGGGCACACAGCTTTCCTGGGTGTCTGCAGGTCAGGATGCCGGATTGTAGTGTAAGCCTTTAGGGGTCCCATCCATCCTACCCCGTAGGGACCACTTTAATCCCCTACCTAGTGTCATGGTGGTGGCCCTGGTAGTATTGTGGCACTACATAGCGGCTATTGGGCATAGTTCTATATCCCCATAATGGCATTACCATGATGTATAGTGCTATTATATGGGCAGTACTACACTGCTCTTCTCTGCTGATTATGTAATATGAGCTGTGACACATAATTCTGCAGTGTATTACTGCCCATATAATAGCACTATACATCATGGTAATGCCATTATGGGGATATAGAACTGTGCCCAATACCCGCTATGCAGTGCCACAATACTACCAGGGTCACCGCCATGACACAAGTGCAGCAATTGTGTAATATGAGCAATGGCACATGATGTCAGACAGGAGGATCCACGGCAGGTCCCTGGTCCTGATACAGTAAGACCATGTCGCACTAAGAGTAATTATGGTCAGAATAAAATCTGCAATCGCTTACAGTAATGCCATAATGGGGATATAGAACTGTGCCCAATACCCGCTATGCAGTGCCACAATAATACCAAGGTCACCGCCATGACACAAGTGCAGTAGCTGTGTAATATGAGAAATGACACCTGATGTCAGACAGGAGGATCTTCCGCTGGTCCTGATACAGTAACACCATGTCGCACTAAGAGTAATCATGGTCAGAATAAAATCGCCAATCGCTTACAGTAAATTGATGTATGTTGTTATACAGTGCTCCATTCACACACTGCAGAAATAATTTGTGCAGATTGTCTAGAATGGAGACCTCCCCAAGCTGCGGCCTTTCCTCCTATGTGCTGTGGATTTCCCCTGGTACAGTGCAAAGGCGGCTGCATTCAGCTGTTCTCACCTCAGGGCACCTGACTCCAGCGTAATTTATTATAAAAGTTGTTCAGGGTTAAACACTTCATAGAAATTCCCCGGGTGCTGACAAAATATTAAAAAAATACCCCATCTGCCTGGGTCCCCTGGTGATGTGCCAACCCCGCAGGAACTGCCCGCTCAGCTGATAGTGACTGAGGTCACCACTGTGGCCGGTGATTGGCACATCCTGTAGGGTCTGTATGGCATTGGAAGCGGAGAGGGCTGGGTGCGGGCTGAATGGCATTAGCAGAGGGTTGTTGGTTTTCTTTTTGACAGAACCTGGGGCATTTCTTAAAAAAAAAAAAAGTGTTAAAGAAGTAGTAAAAACAAGTCCAACGAGGTCAACGTATGCAGCATAATAAATGGGAACAAGCACATGATCTGTGTAAGTGGAGGGGCCCTTTAGCTATCCTGCACAAGGTCATGGGCTCTGTCCCTTAAAAATACAAAAAATAAACTTTGTAAATGTCCTGGAGATGTGTGAAAAGTCTTTACTGGTTGAGGTTTCCTTAAAGAAAAAGTCAGGCCAAAGGGGAAAACATTACTGGCAGTGGGAACATAAAAAAAGAGTACGCCTACCGGCCCCCGTGCCTGTGCTACGCCACATCACTGGGCACCTGTACCGCGTTGAATGTCATCTTCTCCCAGCTTCAGGTCAACACTCGGCTGACACGTCACAAACGGGTGGGATTTAGCCCGCTTAGGCAATCATTTACTGCAGCAGTGTCCCGCCCTAGTCACTAACTGGCTGAGCGGGGCATCTGTCAGCCAGCTTGTGACGTGGCTGCAGGGGAGTAATGAAGACTGCTGGTGGGGGTCCAGGAGCGGAACGTACCGTTGCGCAGCTAAATATACCTTCCTTATTATGTTCCCCCACCCCCAGCAAAAATCATTTTTTTGCCCCCACCAGACTTCTCCTTTAAGTCTATTGAGCCAGTCTCCTGCAGTGAGAGAGTTTGCAGCGCATCGGGGAGACTGAATATGTCCATGTTTTAGCTTTTTTTTTTGTTTGTTTGTTTTACTTGAGGAACATTTTAATATTCATAAATCAGAATTAGAAAGGGACAGCTCAGCACTGACTAAACAAGATCTTTTACCTGTGTTTGGGGGACACCAGTAGAGTGTGGTCGTACTACCACCTATCTATGGTCCCATAGATGCAATGTGAGAGGTAAAACACAGGGTCATGTATAAGGACAGGAAGAGGACCAGTTTGCCTCTACCAATGGACTGGACTTATGAATCACAAGTGACTGTGAGTCCACTCAGAGCAGTGCGGCACCTACATGGCATATGGAGCCGATATCACTCACCTAAGGCTTCTCAGACCTGGGGTAGTGTGAAGGAGTTGTGACCACAGGGGCAGACCTATTTTTGGACTTCCTGTCAGTCATCTTGTACAAGTAGTTCTCCTATCACCTGAAATGGCTGTGCAGCTTCAGTCATGTTTCTCTTATTCCTGTCTGTGACATTAGGAATTACAAGCTTGTCCCTGATGAGAAGCAGACAGGATGTAGGATACATATGGGACACAGGAGGAGGTGATGGATAGTGGGGAGTGATGATGATGGAAAGTTATTTCTGCTTTAGGTCCATAGAACAGGTGCTAGAAGAGTTTGCTGATGGACAGGGACGCTGACAGTCTATCCAATGCATTTCCTGTTGGGAGCTTTCCATGTAATGTGTAGTAATAGAGTCAGCATTTACTGCGCCCTGTACTGTACAGGAGACCCCACCTGATTCAGCTATTGCGTGCTGGGCTCCTCAGACATCACTCTTCTGGGGATAAAATATAAAAAAAATCATATGGAAAACTGAGTGACATGTTATCTTGCTTACTGCCATCCCTAGAGTATAAGATTACAGGTTTACCATCTCTTTGCAGGATCTATCCTTTCTGGCAGGAAGGGGGGGGGGGGGTCCTATTGGGGAAACCATCCCGTGCCCACATGAAAGTAATGATGGGTTGTCTTTAATACCTGACAGCTGCTGTACCCTACTGCCCTATACTCATCCAAGCCCAGCCAAACATGCATGTTCTCTACTGGGGTAAAGCAATAAGTTGCACCCACTTTTGTCCCCCAGAAAAAGAATACTGGGAATGTTGTCACTTGTCAGGACAATCCCGCACACATCACTCATCCAATCTTAAGATTGGTTAATCTACCATTTAGCTTATGTGTATGCTGGGGTGTATAGCTAGAGGTATAACCAGTAGGAAGAGGGAGATTGTGATCCCGCTGTATAGAGCTCTGGTGAGACCACATCTGGAATACTGTGTCCAGTTCTGGAGACCTCACCTAAAAAAGGACATTGATAAAATAGAACGGGTCCAAAGACGGGCTACAAAAATGGTGGAGGGTGTCAGACCTAAACCATATCAGGAAAGACTTAAGGATTTGAATCTGTAGTCTGGAGGAAAGAAGGGAAAGGGGGGACATGATTGAAACCTTTAAGTATGTTAAGGGACTAAATAAGGTTCAAGAGGGGAGTGTTTTTAGTATAAAAAAAAAAACTGAGCTCAGGAACAAGAGGACACAGTGAGAGGTTAGTTGGGGGAAAGATCAGAAGCAGAGTAGTAGATACCTGGAACAAACTTCCAGCAGAGGTGGTTGGTAAATCCACAATAACAGAATTTAAACACGCCTGGGATAAACATACATCTATTCTAAGATAATAAGAAAGAAAATACTAAAAGGGCAGACTAGATGGACCCAGTGGTCTTTTTCTGCTGACAATCTTCTATGTTTCTATGTGTACTCAGGCGTGCACTTCCCCTTCTCTAGTCCACTGCTCATGGGTTCTAGTCTAATCCATCTGAAGCGCATTCAGGTATGCTTATTCTTAAAGTGTCACTGTAGTTAGTTTTTTTTTTTTTTTTTGTGCAGAAATCAATAGTCCAGGCGATTTTAATAAACTTTGTAATTGGGTTAATTAGGCAAACATGCCATTATCTGCATTTAAAAAGCCTTTTCCCAGGTCCCCCCTTCTCTCCTTTCTGTCATCCACTGCTCAGAATGAGGAAATCTTGACTGTTTTTTTTTATCAGTCTGATCCGGTCCGGTCTGTGCTATGAAGAGAGGAGGGAGATTAGTTGGCAGCAGAGAACAAAGGATTACACAGCGGGGGAGCTATTCAGAGGTCTATTCAGAGGTCAGAGCGGTCAGTGGTGACTGTCAGAGGAGAGAGCCAGCTGTAAATTAACTCTTTGTTGTCCTGTTTTGGTGCCTCATTTCCCTCTCTCCATAGGAAAACCATGATGACAGACTGCTTTTTCATTATTAAAAATTCATTTTTTGGCTAATAAACCCAGTTACAAAGTTTCTTAAAATCACCTGTACTATTGATTTCTGCAAAAAAATTTTTTACCGACAGTGACACTTTAAAGTGAAATGTCATATAGAGGGTCCGAGTGCTTGAACCCCCACTGGTTGCTATATGGACGTACTGTGTTGGGCACTGTTCCTCTTTTATATACTTGCATGGCCCCATTCACTTATATTGTTGTCAGCTAGTGACCACAGTTCAGGCAACCAATGGTGAAAACACGGCCACTTCTCTATTGTAATGTACGAGGAATGTGGTGCTGCCTATCTGGACCTCTCCTGTCCATGTAGATGATATTGGACCGCCATCTATCAGACTTTTATGTCCTGTGGTTATGCCATAAATACCGAGCTGGAAATACCTGGCACATGGTTATTGTCGTCTCAGATAATTTGTTTGTGATATAATAAATGGTCTTTATCAGTCAGTCAGTGAAACTCTGTCCCGTCACGTGCCGATCACACATGTACAGCCACACAGGACAGCAATGCTCTTTGTCTTTCATCCCGATTATTTCTACAGGTAAATCCACGACGGAACTGTGCTGTCCGAGCCCCCGCCACCCACCCACCCGGCCGGCGAGCGCTGCACACGTTGTCCTGTGTGTGCAGGGACGCGGCCATGTCTGAGCTGAAGGTGGAGGAGCAGCACTTGGGAGCAGCTGACCTGTCATCTCATCCCCTCAGTAACAGTACAGGAGTGTAACATAGGAGGAATAATGGGCTGCAGCAGGCAGGATAACTTATACAGGGCTCCAGATGGCGACCAAAATGGTCGCCAATGCGACTGATATCTTGCAAATGGCGCCCAGATTTATTAATCTGGGCGCCATTTGCGACTGGCCCCGGCGGCGGCTGTCTCTTTAAGGACTTCCGCACGCTGCACCGAAGCACGTGGCGCCTCTGCAGCTGTCCGTCCAATGCATGATGGACGTGCTGGATTGACGGACGCTTCTCCAGTGACGTCATCCCGCACGTCCTTCATTCATTGGACGGACGGCCTCAGAGGCGCCACACTCCTCCAGCGCCTCTCTCCCGCCTCTGCTCACCCGGCGGTTCTTCAAGTGCACCCCAGCGGCACCAAGATTGTGGATAGTGGGTGAGTACAACCGGAGGGACGGCAGGGGTGGCGGCCGGCCACTAATCTGTGTGGGGGGACCGCGGCCTGGGCAGCTGATTGGTAGTGTCTGTTGTGATGGCGGCCAGGTGCGGTAGTCCGTGCGGGGGGGGGGGGGGGGGGTGTATGTATAGACTGCACAGTACCACTTCCCTCAGTGTGTGTGTGTATATACACTGCACAGTACCACTTCCCTCAGTGTGTGTGTGTATATACACTGCACAGTACCACTTCCCTCAGTGTGTTTGTGTATATACACTGCACAGTACCACTTCCCTCAGTGTGTGTGTGTATATACACTGCACAGTACCACTTCCCTCAGTGTCTGTATGTATACACTGCACAGTACCACTTCCCTCAGTGTCTGTATGTATAGACTGCACAGTACCACTTCCCTCAGTGTCTGTATGTATAGACTGCACAGTACCACTTCCCTCAGTGTCTGTATGTATACACTGCACAGTACCACTTCCCTCAGTGTCCGTATGTATACACTGCACAGTACCACTTCCCTCAGTGTCTGTATGTATAGACTGCACAGTACCACTTCCCTCAGTGTCTGTATGTATAGACTGCACAGTACCACTTCCCTCAGTGTCTGTATGTATACACTGCACAGTACTACTTCCCTCAGTGTCTGTATGTATATACACTGACTCAGAACCTGACTTGTAGACCACCTCACACATTCTAGTGGACTGTATATTGTTGTCAAGTTGCAAGCTTTTAAGTTCAAGTTCAGAAGAGTAAGCCTCATTAAAAGGCTAGCCAAGTGAAGCTGAAGCACTGAGTCAGACTGTATATGGTTGTCAAGTTGCAAGTTTCCATGTTGAACGTTTTCAAACTAAGGCCCCGTTCCCACTGAGGAAAGGTAGCGGAATTCCGCGACGGAATTGTCCGCCGCGGAATGCCGTTAGCCTCCCGCTCATAATGGGAGTCTATGGGAGGCGCGCGCTCCTGCTCTATACGAGCTGAAGAATGAACATGTTCATTCTTCAGCGCGGACGGGGCAGGAGCGCGCGCCTCCCATAGACTCCCATTATGAGCGGGAGGCTAACGGCATTCCGCGGCGGACAATTCTGTCGCGGAATTCCGCTACCTTTCCTCAGTGGGAACGGGGCCTAAGAAAAGAAAGAATCTAAAGGAGGATGCTGCTGTGGCCTCTGCACACAGTAAGTCCCATTTAACATAACATTAATTTTACATGTTTTAAAATGTTGGCGACCAAATATTCTATTTGGCGCCTAAATTTTTCAGGTTAGGAGCCAATGGCTCCTAGGTAAATTTTTTTAGTCTGGAGCCCTGTTATAGCTGTGTGTGGTATCCTGCCAGCTGCAGCCCATCCATTCCTCCTATGTTACAGCCCTGTACTGTTACTGAGGGGACTACAGTCATACATCCCTGTCCGCCCCCTATACAGTCATACACCCCTATCTCCCCCCCCCCCCCCCCCTGTATAGTCATACACCCCTGTCTGCCCCCCTATACAGTCATACACCCCTGTCCTCCTCCCCATACAGTCATACACCCCTGTCCTCCTCCCCATACAGTCATACACCACTCTCCCCCCCCCCCTACAGTCATACACCCCTGTCCGCCCCCCTACACAGTCATACACCCCTGTCCTCCTCCCTATACAGTCATACACCCCTGTCCGTCCCCCAATACAGTCATACACCCCTGTCCGCCCCCCTATACAGTCATACACCCCTGTCCTCCTCCCCATACAGTCATACACCCCTGTCCTCCTCCCCATACAGTCATACACCCCTGTCCTCCTCCCCATACAGTCATACACCCCTGTCCTCCTCCCCATACAGTCATACACCCCTGTCCTCCTCCCCATACAGTCATACACCCCTGTCCTCCTCCCCATACAGTCATACACCCCTGTCCGCCCCCCTATACAGTCATACACCCCTGTCCTCCTCCCCATACAGTCATACACCCCTGTCCTCCTCCCCATACAGTCATACACCCCTGTCCTCCTCCCCATACAGTCATACACCCCTGTCCTCCTCCCCCTACAGTCATACACCCCTGTCCTCCTCCCCCTACAGTCATACACCCCTGTCCTCCTCCCCCTACAGTCATACACCCCTGTCCTCCTCCCCCTACAGTCATACACCCCTGTCCTCCTCCCCCTACAGTCATACACCCCTGTCCTCCTCCCCCTACAGTCATACACCCCTGTCCTCCTCCCCCTACAGTCATACACCCCTGCCCTCCTCCCCCTACAGTCATACACCCCTGCCCTCCTCCCCCTACAGTCATACACCCCTGCCCTCCTCCCCCTACAGTCATACACCCCTGCCCTCCTCCCCCTACAGTCATACACCCCTGTCCTCCTCCCCCTACAGTCATACACCCCTGCCCTCCTCCCCCTACAGTCATACACCCCTGCCCTCCTCCCCCTACAGTCATACACCCCTGCCCTCCTCCCCCTACAGTCATACACCCCTGCCCTCCTCCCCCTACAGTCATACACCCCTGTCCTCCTCCCCCTACAGTCATACACCCCTGCCCTCCTCCCCCTACAGTCATACACCCCTGCCCTCCTCCCCCTACAGTCATACACCCCTGCCCTCCTCCCCCTACAGTCATACACCCCTGCCCTCCTCCCCCTACAGTCATACACCACTGTCCCCCCCCCCCCTACAGTCATACACCACTGTCTCCCCCCCCCCCTACAGTCATACACCACTGTCTCCCCCCCCCCAGTCATACACCACTGTCTCCCCCCCCCCCTACAGTCATACACCACTGTCTCCCCCCCCCCCCTACAGTCATACACCACTGTCTCCCCCCCCCCTTTATAGTCATACACCACTGTCTCCCCCCCCCCTTTATAGTCATACACCACTGTCCCCCCCCCCCCCTTTATAGTCATACACCACTGTCCCCACCGTATAGTCATACACCCCTGTCCTCCTCCCTGTATAGTCATACACCCCTATCCGCCCCTACCCCTATGTGCCCCCCGTATAGTCATACACCCCTGTCCCCCCATCCCCCCCCCCCCCCCCCCCCCCCCCCGTATAGTCACACACCCCTGTATTAGGGCTGGGCGATATGGGCAAAAAATAAAATCTTGATTTTTAAAAAAATTTGGACGATTCTCGATTTAAATCTCGATTTTTTTCTTTTTTTTTTCTTTTTTTGCTAAATAAACAGAACATTTTCTCCCTGCAGCATCAGATACTATTTTAATGATATTTCAGACAACAACTGTATTGCTTTCCAGTGTAACAGAGCCCCCATATAGTATAGGAAATAATGTTTGTGCCTTCATCTACGTAGGGTGTAGTAGTGGAGGTCTAGTGGATAAGGGGTGTAGTAGTGGAGGTATAGATGAGGGGTGACTGGGGAGACTGAGGGGGAATGGGGTGACACTGGGGGACACTGAAGGGGACTGGGGGGGACACTGAAGGGGACTGGGGGGGACACTGAAGGGGACTGGGGGGGACACTGAAGGGGACTGGGGGGGACACTGAAGGGGACTGGGGGGGACACTGAGGGGATTGGGGGACTGGGGGGACACTGAAGGGGACTGGGGGGACACTGAGGGGATTGGGGAACTGGGGGGACACTGAGGGGACTGGGGGGGACACTGACGGGACTGGGGGGAACACTGAGGGGATTTGGGGACTGGGGGGGACACTGAGGGGACTGGGAGGGGACACTGAGGGCATTTGGGGACTGGGGGACACTGAGGTGATTGGGGGGACACTGAGGGGACTGGGGGGGGGGACACTGAGGGGTGACTGGTGCAGCTGGGGGTGATTGGAGCAGGAGGGCACATACATCTCCTCCTCCTCTCACCTCCGCACACATGCTCTCCTCCCGGCCAGACATGGAGGTCCCGGGTCTGTGGAGGAGGAGGCCGCAGGGACTACAGTAGGTGGTGATCGCGGCGCTGCGGGTCACGGAGCTATACAGCGGGAATGGGGAATCTGCACTGAGCCCCCCCCCTCATCCCGCTGTATAGCTCCAGGACCTGCAGCGCTGCGATCACCACCTACTGTAAGCCCTGCGGCCTCCTCCTCCACAGACCCGGGACCTCCATGTCTGGCCGGGAGGAGAGCGGGACGCTCAGTGGAGGGGGCGGGGGCAGGTCAGCGGCGGCGCTGTCAGTGGCTGGAGGCCGCCGGCACCGCCCCTCTAAAGCCTGGCCACCCAGCGTCTTCTCCCCACTCACCCACACCGCCCCTCTACGGCTCTCCCGCCGGCCCGCACCGCACCGCCCCTCTCCAGCCTGGCCACCCAGCATCTTCTCCCCGCTCACCCACACCGCCCCTCTACGGCTCTCCCGCCGGCCCGCACCGCAACCCACCTTCCTCTCAGCTCCTCTCCGGCACAGCAGCCCGAAATGATTTTTTGTGAAAATCGAATTTACGATTTTCACAAAAAATCTAATCGATTTCAACGTTCTGGACGATTAATCGAATTAATTCGATTAATCGCCCATCCCTACCCTGTATAGTAACACACCTCTGTCCCCCTCCCCCCCGTATAGTCATACACCCCTGTATAGTAACACACCCCTATCTTGCCCCCCCGGTATAGTCATACACCCCTATCTTGCCCCCCCCCCCCCCCCCCCGGTATAGTCATACACCCCTATCCCCCCCTGTATAGTCATACACCCCTGTCCACCCTCCCCCGTATAGTCATACACCCCTGTCCCCCCCCGTATAGTCATACACCCCTGTCCACCCTCCCCCGTATAGTCATACACCCCTGTCCACCCTCCCCCGTATAGTCATACACCCCTGTCCACCCTCCCCCGTATAGTCATACACCCCTGTCCACCCTCCCCCGTATAGTCATACACCCCTGTCCACCCTCCCCCGTATAGTCATACACCCCTGTCCACCCTCCCCCGTATAGTCATACACCCCTGTCCACCCTCCCCCGTATAGTCATACAACCCCTGTCCCCCCCGTATAGTCATACACCCCTATCCCCCCCTGTATAGTCATACACCCCTGTCCACCCTCCCCTGTATAGTCATACACCCCTGTCCCCCCCCGTATAGTCATACACCCCTGTATAGTAACACACCCCTATCTTGCCCCCCCCCCCCCCGGTATAGTCATACACCCCTATCCCCCCCTGTATAGTCATACACCCCTGTCCACCCTCCCCTGTATAGTCATACACCCCTGTCTGCCACCCTGTATAGTCATACACCCCTATCACTATGTGCCCCTTGTATAGTCATACACCCCTATCACTATGTGCCCCTTGTATAGTCATACACCCCTATCCCTATGTGCCCCCTGTGTAGTCGTACACCCCTATCCCTATGTACTCCCATGTATAGTTCTGTATCTCCTGTATAGTAATACACCCCGATCCACCTCCATATAGTCATACACTTCTATCCCAATGTACCTCCTGTATAGTAATGCACCCCAATCCATCCCCCCCCCCCCTATAGTCATATACACCTATCCACCCCCCCATATAGTTATACACATGTATTCCTAAATGACCCCCTGTGTATACACATCCTGTAGAGGCTGTATACCTGTATATACACATCCAGGTCTCTGCTGAGACCCCTAATAATGACAAATAGTAATAATAATAATAGACTAAACATGGGTTGCTGTTCAGTTTACTTTTTCTTATCAAAATATCGCCAGTTTGGCATGGCAAGTGGGTGTGGTTTGCTAAAAGGGGCGTGTCATAATTATCGTTGATTTATTGTTGCCGCAGCTACATGTGCGATAAACCGCGATATTGATTTAGGCCAATATTGCCCAGCCCTAACGTCTGCCCTGTGTGAACATGCCCTTACAGAAACCTGATAGCTCTCCTCTCTGAAAGGACAGCTTTTTACTGTAGTTTCTCATGGTCTGAGAGGTTTTCCCCCCCTTAATATTTGAAACCTTTATGTATTCAGTCATTATTATAAGTAGCTGATATTAGAAAACTGGGTGGCAGAATGGCAGGCTGCTATGCGGACGGTGCCGGAGATAAGATGTCGGTCAGTGCAGGTCTAATGTAACCCAATGCCTCTTGATGATAAGTACAGTGTTATGGGATGCTGTATGTCAGGTGCATATAAATAAACCATAATGCCATCCCGCACCTTGGTAAACCTGCTTTAACAGTAAATAGAGTTCAGTGCCATAGATATTTTATATTGTATATCTTTATATTGTGTATATCTAGACAGCTTTGTTAGGAGGTACTGTAGAAGTATTTACACAACTCCCCCTTTCCCTTATTCTGAAACATCACGGGAAAAACTGCACTAAGTGAATATGAGGTGTAAAGAGGAGTACACTGGTCATTATCTGTCTTCTAAGACTGGACTTACAGTGAAGTTATGTGAGCGTCTGTGTCATCAGGAAATGTTACAAAAAGGCTTAATACATGGTTGATAGCGATGCAGCATCTTCACCTGTGCCCGGCATCTTTTTTATCTTAAAGGAGTTGACTAACCCATAAAACAGCAGATAATTGTATAAAATAATAAAATTAATACTCTCCCTGTCCCCATGCCTAGGCCAGCACTTCTATGCTGCCGTGCTGTTTACT
The DNA here is from genome assembly GCF_027789765.1 of Dendropsophus ebraccatus. Taxonomy (NCBI): domain Eukaryota; kingdom Metazoa; phylum Chordata; class Amphibia; order Anura; family Hylidae; genus Dendropsophus; species Dendropsophus ebraccatus. The sequence goes on from NC_091463.1 coordinate 50,057,893, forward strand.
TCTCCACCGATGATCACTGCCAGTGATTGGCTACAATGGTCACATGTCATGTAGATACATCATCACTGGAGCCTGGTTGGGCAGAGACCGGCAGGGGAGCAGGGAGTGCTGTGGAGTAAGGGTAGTTTTTTCTGCATAGATTATTTTATACATATATCTGCTGCTCTGTAACAATGTGCCAGCTGTACACGACTAAAAGCTGCGGCTGTGATCACATGGCAGATGTAAGATGACAATGTACGTGAGCCGACCCCTGCCCATAATTTTCCCATGTAGCTGCAGGAATCTGGGAGGGATTGTGTCATCCCATAACAACCTAAGGTGGACAGCAAGATTCTGCCCATAGCAACCAATGACTGCTCTGCTTTCACTTTACCACAACATAATCAGAACTGAAAGCTGAGATGTGATTGGTTGCTATGGACAATAGAGAGAATCTTATAAGACAGCTTAATAAATTCCTCCAGTTTTTGTTAGACTGGGTTCACACTGTTTTTGCACTCTGTTTTATACAAAAATTGATGCATTTGTGTGCATCTGTTTTTCCATTGACTTTTTATTATAAAAAAAAATAAAAAAAAATAAAATAAATTAAGATTAAAAAAATATATATATATATATATATATATAAATATATATATATTTTTTTCTTACTATCCATTGTAATAAATAAATAAATAAATTTATAATAAAAAATAATTCTGAATCTTGTAGTTTCCATTGTGGCCATGACGTCTAATACCAAGCTGAGACGTTGTGTATAGAACTTGTCAGTTTCCTCCTTGCCACCTTTCGTTGTAATCTTGTCTGTGTATAGATAAGACATGATCAGGCCTTTTACAATAGACAGTGGTAAGAGATAACCTCTTCCCCAGCCTGAACACGGACCTCTGTGCAGGTCGCACAACATGTCTAGAAAACTTTCCCATAGAAGTGAACTGGTTAAAAACAGCCCGGGCATTATGGCTGCCCCATAATTATGTACTAAAAATTAAGTGAATTATTTAGAAGATAAATTGATTTACCTGTAAGATGCCACCATCTAATTCCTAATGACTATTGGCCATCAGCCCCATTAAGTAATATATAGGAGGAGCCATGGGTAGTACTTAGTGGGCACTGGGTGATTGCATAAGCAATCCTATTACCTAGTGTATAGTTATCTGTCTGATACTCAGTCAGGTGGGTGATTATGTCTGGACTAACCCTATAATAATGCAAGGGGAGTTGTATTACATTAACATAATATAAACCTCTATTTACTCAGGTATAACATCCAGCTGTTAATCCAGTCACAGTGCAGCGAGGCATCTAGCAGCTTTTTTTCATAGCTGCTGGTGATCCATAGAATCCATACATCATAGTATAAAGTACAATAACACAGATTCTGTGGAAGAGCCAAGACTTTTACTAGAAAGCCGAGCCTGCACCTAGGACACGTGGATTTAGTTACATGCACTTACCTACATATGGTTCCACTTAGGTATGGTTAAGGAAGACTGACTGAATGTGACGTCAGCCGCTCATAGACAGTATACCCTATATCTTATATGCAAGTGTGAAATGTGCCTACAGGTTTGGAGTGAGCCATGATTATGGGAGCAGGCCTGGGGTTCAGGGTCAGATTTTGTTTTCACGTTATACCTAGCCCCTAAAGACTAGGGGAGTATTTTCACTTTGCACTGACTTGTGGTAACAAATCACAAATGCGGCATGACAGGAGTATTTTATACCGTGCCAGTTTGCCTTTTATGCATAGAATGCACAGGGAATGTGTGACACCCCATTACCAATATATACATTAGGAGGAAGGCTGGGTTTGGCCAGAGCAATGGTGAGGCAGTTTTTATCCGGTTTCTTTTTCTACCTCTTCTCCTATACAGAAGGACTGGAATAGTTGTGAAATCATAAACTGAGAACACATGAGGGACTTTGCTCCAGTTATGTTATTTTATAGCTGATGCATCTGATTATCACATTATTAAAGGCTCACAGGTCATTGACGCTGTCTGTTTTTCTTGCTCAGGGCTCATGATGTCAGAAGCTTTTGAAGTGGAGGTAAAAGACGAATCCAATAAAACCTGTATATTCGCCAAACTGAAGGTGAACTTCACTATACAATATGATACCGTGAATGGTTCAAAGGTGAGTCCAACACTTTACGAAATCTTTGTAATTAATAGGCTGCTGAAAATTGTTACTGTACTTCTATACTGCAAGACAACAGAACAGGTAGAGGAGGTTAGGATGGATGAATATTTGCTGTAGTGACCTTTTACTTGGTGGTTAAAGGGGTAGTGCGGTCTAAAAAAATGTTTCCACTAAATAACACACATTACGATAAGATCCGAGATCGCATAAAGGTGTCTGTTCCCTATAACCCCCTTACTTTGATTCTGGGCTGTACTATTTATATTCTTGAACACCGGGAGATTATAGCAAAACTACTGCTCATTGCAAAGATTCTTGATGAGACACTGGATTGAGGAAGATGCTCCTGCTATTCAGGAATGGGAACAACTGGTTGATAAAATATATAAATACGAAAAAATATATTTTTCACGTAGTATAGCTGGCTTGAAACGTCACCACAGAATATGGCAAAGATGGCAACGATAAATGAATCCTGTATTTAAGTAATTCTAAAAAAGTTTATATTTTAATTTATTTTTTTAGTTACTTTGTATTTATTTATTTACTTTTTCTTTTTTTTTTTTCTTATTTTCCTATCCTCCTCTCCTCTTTTTTGCACTGGTCCCCAGGGTTGGGGGGGGGGGGGGGCTTTGTCTGTAGGCAATATTGTGTTTTATGGAAAGAGACATGGCACTGGGGTATGGATTTTATAGTAAACGATAATGTGTATAAATATTAACCCATAGCTGCACCAGGACCTTACTGAACGTCCTCGTGCCGCTATGGGAGTTCAGAGGGGGGTCGCGCGGCGACCCCCCTCTGAACTGCCGCGATCCCAGGTGCCGCATGTAGCCCGGGATCGCGGCTATTAGTGGGCACGGTCCGATCGCTGTGCCCGCTAATTAACTACTTAGAAGCAGCTGTCAAAGTTGACAGCTGCTTCTAAATACTTGCTCATATCCATCCCTGGTGGTCTAGTGGGGGGATCGCCCCCCTGCGGCGCGATTGTGGGGGGGCGATCCCCGCATCCATCCCGGGCCGGGGTCTGCGCCGTAATGGCGCTGATCCCGGCTCGGCATTCTATTGCTTTTGGCTGCAGCAGCCAAAAGCAATAGAACACGGATCTCATGGATTCATGCAGTATAACTATACTGCATGGATCTCTGAGAGATCAGAGTGCATATACTAGAAGTCCCCCAGGGGGGCTTCTAGTATATGTGTAAAGTAAAAGAAAAATTTATTTTTAATAACACAAAATCCCCTCCCCTAATAAAAGTGTGAATCACCCCCCTTTCCCCATTTTATAAATATAAATAAATAAATTAATAAACAAACATGTTTGCTATCGCCGCATGCGTAATCGCCCGAATTATTAATTAATCACATTCCTGATCTAACACGGTAAACGGCGTCAGCGCAAAAAATCCCAAAGTGCAAAATTGCGCATTTTTGGTCGCATCAAATCCAGAATAATTGTAATAAAAAGCGATCAAAAAGTCATATATGCGCAATGAAGGTACCGATAGAAAGATCACATCATGGCGCAAAAAATGACACCTCACACAGACCCATAGACCAAAGGATAAAAGCGCTATAAGCCTGGGAATGGAGCGATTTTAAGGAACATATATTTTCTTTAAAAGGTTTAAATTTTTTACAAGCCATCAAATCAAATAAAAATTATACATGTTACATATCGTTGTAATCGTAACAACTTAAGGAACATATATAACGAGTCAGTTTTACCCCAGGGCGAACGGAGTAAAAACAACTTTTTTTTTCAATTTCACCACACATATAATTTTTTTCTGGTTTCCCGGAACATTTTAGGCAAAAATTACATCTGCCATAGCAAAGTACAATTAGTTGCGCAAAAAATAAGGGCTCATTTGGGTCTCTAGGTGGAAAAATGCAGGCGCTATGGCCTTATATACACGAGGAGGGAAAAACGAAAACGCAAAAATAAAAACTGGCTCTGTCCCCTAAGGGTTAAGGCTTGATAAGGATGTTCTATTTTGTATATGTGTATGGTGAAAGGGTTAGGATCTACCCTTGTGCGAAAATGTATTTATATATATATTGGCAGGGATTCGGGTTGTGCCGGTCCCTGCTTTCTATGTAAAATCTGTTTTGTTTTGTTTTTATTGAAAAAATTTAATAGAGTGATTAAAATAAAAATAAAATAACACACATTACAAAGTTATACAACATTGCAATGTGTGTTCTTTAAGTGAATGTCGTCATCTCTCCCCCCATCCCCCCCCCCCCCCCCCCGAACCCGGAAGTGTGGCACAATATACTTAGGGAATCACTGTTGATCCCGTTTGCCATCTTGGGACGATGACATAATCTCCAGGAGGCCGACCTCACTGCTCCGGCCCTCCCTCATGCCGCCCCCCTCCAGCGCATCATCAGCTGATGTGTCTGGGCGTCCGGGGCCGACAGTGATTCCATAAGTATACTGTGTGTCACTTCTGGGTCCACGGCTTGGGGGGGAGGGGACATGGGGAAGGGGCCATTCACTTAAATAACACACATTACAATCTTGAATAAGTTGTATAATAGATGGGACACACTTTCTTGGGCTTTAGCATTCACTGTTTCAGCAGTGGACACCATGTTCAGCTTTCTGTTTTGTGATCATGAATGTTGGCTCAATGTGGGAAGAAGGGGGGTATACTTTTACTCCTGGTCCTCCAAAGACTTTCTCACTTTACCAGTCCATGGTGCCAAGTGCTTTCTGCTTACATGATAACACACAGGAAATGCCTGTTCAGCCAGTCACTTGCCCTAAGCTGCTGTATGTCCTGCAGGAAGTGTTTTTATTTACATTCAGACTTAGTGCTCTCTGCTGACATCTCTGGCCGTGACAGGAACTGTCCAGAGCAGTAGCAAATCCCTATAGAAAACCTCTCCTGCTCAGGACAGTTCCTGACATAGACAGAGATGTCAGCATAGAGCACTGTGTCTGAATGTAAATAAAACACCACTTCCTGCAGGACATATAGTAGCTTATTAGTTTGGGAAGACTTGAGATTTTTAAATAGAAGTAAATTACAAATCTATATAACTTTCGGACACCAGTTGATTTGAAAGAAGATATCCATAACTTTTTCCATAACTTTTTGTGAGTAGTTTGTCATGCATCTGATGGACAAATAATTTGGCTTATTCTGTATTTGCTTAGGGCTAGGCGATATAGCTTTAAAAATTTTAAAATTATTCAAATTATGGATGAATCTCCATTTAAAGCGAATGTACCATCAGGTACATCGCTTTTCATTTCTTTTATATGAATTGCCCGACATGGGGATGCCGGGGGCTGTGGTCCTTTTTTTTTAAATTTTGGCCTGGTTCCCACGCACAGCGCCAGTCTATTTCCGCCAGTCCGGCCTAAAGCACTGGGGCAGGGCCCGCCAGCCCCCAGTGTGACTAAACCTCCCTCCCCTCTGTGATGGGAGCCACGTCACAGAGGGGTGGGGCTTTCATCACTCTGGGGAAGCGTGGGCCCACCTCCAGTGCTTCAGGCCAGACCGGTGCCCGGGAATATACTGGCGCTGTGCGCGGGGAAACAGGCCATAATTCAAAAAAAGGACCGTGGCCCTGACATCCCCCACGCCAGTCTATTCATATAAAAAAAACTAAAAAGCAATGTACCTGATGGTACATTTGCTTTAAATCAAGATTCATCCATAATTTGAAAAGAATCGAGATATAATATTTTAGCTATATCTCCCAGCCCTAAGCGAGTACAGAATAAACCAAATTATTTGACCATCAGGTGCATGACTTACACTACTCACAAGTTATGGAAAAAGTTATGGATATTTAAATGTGGGGTTTAAATTTCAGGATGAACCTCGCATGCACTCTAACCTTTATAGGTAAACTTAATGTGAACTTCTCTAACTGCACATGTGCAATCATTTAATGCTTACCATCAGGCCTGGGCTGAAGCACTGAAGGCGGGCTGACCCACCCCCAGTGGGAGGAAACCCCCACCCCTCTGATACAGCTCCATTGGAGCACTGTCAGAGGGGTGGGGGTTTCCTCCCACTGGGGGTGGGTCAGCCCGCCTTCAGTGCTTCAGCCCAGGCCTGATGGTACATTACCTTCAACAACAAATATGTAATAGCTGATATAACACCCCAGTAGTAAATAAAGCAAATGCATATGTGATAGTCACGGGAGTATCATACTGGGCTGAACCACAGCAAAACAATATACATACCTACAAAAGAATACTGTGGCCAGAAATCATGTAATCAAAAAGAATTTTATTAATCATGATCAAGGATAAAATACAATAAAATCACTAAATGAATCAGAACAGCCCTCGAGAAAGGCGTGTTGCTGCAACGTGCGTCGGGGCGTATCGCATGAGTATAGTGTGAACCAGCACCTTAGGTAATGCTTTACCAGTAGGGTATTCTCTGCTACTGCTTAATGTTTTATGACACGTGTTGTTTATTGTGTCCAGAGTCCCACTGAGTATGCAGATTATTTAATCCATTGTGTCAGGCATCTTACTATTCAGCTTTTATACTACCTTATGGTTTTTTTGTATGCCGGCTTTTTAGAATATGTACATTACCCATGCGTTTGCAAGCAGCTGTTCTGATTCATTTCGTGATTTTATTGTATTTTATCCTTGATCATGATTAATAAAATTCTTTTTGATTACATGATTTCTGGGCGCAGTATTCTTTTGTAGGTATGTACATTATGCACAGCTCGCTGTTCCCGAACAAGGAGCTTGATAGTGGTGGTACAGTGTGGTCAGGTGTTTCTAGTCCAGAACCCCTCTACACTATGTGAATGATACAGTGACAAACCCATACTACTTGTATAACATCATGTATCCAGGCATTGTGCCTCTGTATGGCCTAATTTCATCTTCATAGACAACAATGCTCCAGCCCATGGAGGTTGCATCGTTGGGAACGGCTGATTGAGACTGGGGGATCTGTACTTTCTCCAGACCTGAATCCCATAGAAAACCTATAGGATCAGCTGAGGCATCCTATAGAGACTCGTATCTCTGTTCCACAGAACCTCAATGGCTTGAGGGTTGCCCTTCAAAAAGAGTTGGATGCCATGCCTCAGCATACAGTTAGTTGTCTTGTGAACTACATGAGACATAGTTGTCCAGCTGTAATTGATGCTCAAGGGCACACAACAAGTTATTGAGTCATTGACATTTTTGGTTGTGGTGTACTCACCACTGGTGTTGGCTTTTGATTCATTTAATAGTTTAAGATGAGGAAATCACCATTGCTGCTTCTACTTAAATAATAGAACTTTTAAAGTTTTCCATAAATTTCACCCACAAGCCAAATATCCCAAACTCTTTGTACATCATGTGTCTGAAAAGGGATTAAACTATGGCTTGGGCTCATCTGTTGTGATCACGACATTTAGTGAGTGTTACAGGTGCTGAGATAAGGGCAACACTAGCATACCTATAGCTGTATCCATGTTTTCCTGGCCTTCCTAGGGCACTATCCAGTTTCTTCAGCCGCTTGTATTCAAATGCCGAATGATTGGACTCCAGCATACGAGTTTTGCTCATCTCTAATAGAAGAAAATCTTGCTTAAAAACTGCAAATTTAGTGCAGAACACATTATCTAATCCTTATTATACAGCCGGCCACTTTTCAGATTCGGAATAGAACCAGACTCCAGGTTTTAAAAAAAAATAGTAGCAGTGCAGTGTGTTGTATCAGCAGTCAGGAGATTACTGGTGAAATTGCACTAGTGAAAAGTGTTGAAAAAATAATCCCTTCACCATATCCCACAAATTTAAAAAAAAATGTATTCTGTAAAGAAATCATTATTTATACAGCATGTTGCATGCTGTAAAGAAAAAATTAGGCACCAGAATTCCTGTATTTTGTTTGATGATCTGTCCCCAAAAAAGTAGTAGTTAAAAAAATTCTATCAATAAAAATTACAGTAAAACCTTGGATTATGAGCATAATTTATTCCAGGAACGTGCTTGTATTCCAAATCACTCGTATTTTAGGAAATAATTGAAACGCAGACAATTTGTTCCACAACCAAAAAATAAGGTGGGTAAGGTGTTCTCTATCAATAAAAAGGACTGTATCAGTAAAGAAGAGGTTAATCAGTTAACTCTCACTCTACATACAACTCTTCAGGTAGCTGCTATCCAGTACCTGCCTGGAGCAGCTATTTGTGAAGGGGTTAATTCAGGGTTGAGAGGGAAGCAGCAGTGATGGACAGGTACTGGGGGAGAGACAGCGTCTGATCACTGGCAGAGTTGATCAGGTAGCAGTGGGTTACAATGAGAGGGCTTTCTTCTGAGAGGGCTTGTATTAAGAAATCTTGCTCATTTATAAATACCATTTTTAGTATCTTGCAAAGCAGTCTCAAACCAATCCAAGGTTTCACTGTATTATTTTCCCTTAAAAACAAACAAACCACAAACACAGAAAATACTGTAAATATAATATACCTGAATCCCAAGAAGGTGCTATTATGTTCCTATAAGTGAAAATAACTACTGTTGTGGCAAAACACCTCCCATCATTTATGAACATGACCATTAACAACGGACGTTATTTGCCCTTATTTGTACATGGTCCGATCCATGTTGGTCATGATTTTGTGCCCACAGTTTACAAGTGGGTTGGACTACTGCAGTGTGATTGAGATTAGTTCTTTGGACATGACCACACTCTGTAGTGGTAATGGGAGTGGCGGCTGTGTACAGTGATCTTCCATCCTAGCAGCATAGAAAGCCATAACAGCAGGGAGACTCGTATGAAGAAGACTGATCATGGTCATCTCTCTCTGTAATCGCACATAACCCAGCAATGTTTAATTTAATTTCCTCGATCAGCCACTGAGTACTAGAGCTTTGATGACCTCTATAACATAACTTTTCTTCTCTTTCCTTTAGAACAATGTAACTTTGGTTGCACCTGATGCAGTGACCACAGAGGGCAGTACATGTGGCAGCAGCAAGGAAGCTTCATTGTTGAAAGTTAACTTTGGGAACAACCATACTTGGAGTGTGAACTTCACCAACAATAATACAGTGTACAATATCAATGTCATCGTCTTCACGTACAATACCAATGACAGCAATCTCTTCCCAGATGCCCAGAGGAAAGGTAATTGCTGTATGTTTTAGAATCCATAATGAACAGTGAGGCTTATAGACCGTGAATTTAGTGGTCACTCGGGTGCCCTGCCGCTCACTTTACAAGATACGCTTATGTGCTGGTGGTGTCCCTGCAGACATCTGCACAATAACTTCAAAGCACTAGATAAGATATAAAGTGGAATGTGTCATGTTCCCAGTACTCATGTTTCATGCATCTTTATTTTTTCATGTCGGTATATTTTTGCTCAGGAAGAGGATTTCCAATAAAATGATTACATTGTTAGATTGCTATGTATGTTATAAAGGTGAACGTAAACCTTATACATGTAGGTTGCCAGCTCAGAACTAAGTCCACTTATTTTGTGGGATGTCTGTCTGCTGCAGTTTATTCCTGTGGCACATGTGCCCTCTAGTGTCAGATCTGTGTATTATGCGTGGATGCTGCCAACATTACAAAACGCAGACTCATCATGTTGACCGGTGAGAGACGCCAGCTGACTGCTTATTTGATTCTCTTCCAGGGCTTCTGACTACTGTGAAATCTGTTGGAGAACCAGTTCCAATTAATGAAACCTACACATGTTTAAATGAAGAAGTTGTCTTTACCGAGAATGTTGTGCAAGTTTACTGGAATGTTTCCCTGTTAGCATATGCCCAGGATGTTACCTTAAAGAAAGGTAAAGGACTAACTGACTGTTAATAAAGAGTCCTAAGGATGGCCCGTGCTTTCATGTCACACCTCATTGTCTTATGCGAGTCCTAATGTAAGGAATAGTGATATGGTTAAAAAAAAGGTTATTCAAATTTTTAATATGGGAGCTACACGTAGGAAATAATCCCAGTTGCATATGGAGGGGGCTCAGGAGGGCTTAAATACCGCTGTCTGTTTTTACAGCAGCATCTACATAGTTGAATATCCAACACAGATGATCACTCTGTGCCGCAGTACAGGGAGTGGTGGGTGGGCAGGCTGAGGAGGTGACTTTAGAGATAATCTTGCTGCCTGCCATGTTTTGTCGTTGTAAAAAACTGTTGACATCATAGAGACATGTCATGTTTGATGGGTCTGGGTCTGAGTGTTCCGCCGCGTACCAATCGGGAAATAGAGTGGGGAGAGGACTGCAGCAGCAGCGCCTCCTCTCCTTGCTTGTTCTCCCAATCGGTACGGGTTTGGACACTCAGACCTAGACTGATCGAACCTTTGACATGTCTCTATAACATGTCAAAACTTTTTTTAAACGACAGTGCCCATTTAACATAATGTATCAATAACCAAGGAATTTTGGTATCGAACTGATTTTGGACACCTAGTATTGATAGAAGTATCTAATTTTTGTTTTGTGTATCACTAGTAAGGACAGCATTACCACTAAATAACAAAATGCTTTATTTCAGAGTTCCACTGCAGTGAGGACAAAAGAACGACCCCCGCTCCAACAACTCCTGCAGTAACTACAGCCAACACAACATCAGCAGCACCAACACCAACCCCAAAACCTGAGGATAAGCCTGCCACTGGCAATTATTCTATTTCTAATGGGACTGGGATATGTCTGATGGCGACTATGGGTCTGCAAATTAATACCACTCTGCTTGTTGGTGGAAAAGTAAGAATACTGTTCACAACCTGTTGTTTTTTCTTGGAATTCTACACTGGCAGACTGTAGTTTTGACTATTTTATGGCCTCTGTACCTGGCTACAATGTTTTAGCAGTACATTTTTATTTTTTTTTTATGCAGATGATGTTGCATTAGTTTTTTGTTTTTTTTTTATCCCCTTCGTTACGTTTTTTTAAGGGGTTGTTGGCCCAAAGTAATTCTTGCCCAGAGGCTGAAGCTGGCATAAGAATGACAGATCGTTTACTTGCTCAGTCCCACCTAAGGAGCTCTTCCTGCTTTCATCACGCCACAGTTTGTGCCTTCATGGCATGGATAACACCGGGAAGCTGTCAAAATTACATGCTAACATATTCCTGCTGGGATAGGCATGGGCCCCACTGCCCCACTTTTGGTCATTTTCTGAGCAAATTGTCTTGGACCTAAGTCCTGCAATCCACACTTCTCAGTCCGGGCCAAAACTCAGATACATCCGGAAACTGACCTGAGTGTAGTCACTACCTGACTGCGGTCAGGCCATTGAAATGAATGGAACCTGTGCCTGTCCCAGCAGAGATACGTTGGCGTGTCATTTTGACAGTTTCCTGGTATATCCACACCTTTTGAGGAACAAACCGCCCTGTGAATGAGCCCTTTGTTCATTGGTAAGAATTTCTTGTTGCTTCTACTTTTTCCTCTTTATAAGACAGATACCAGACACAGCACTTAATTGTTTGTTTTCCTTTATAGGAACACAAAACATTTATATATATATATGTGTGTGTACACGTAACTGTGTAGTTCGCCTTTAAATGATCTCTGCATTTCTGTCTCTCCAGCTTGTTTGGACTCCATTTAATTTTAACCCTAACAGAACCAGCAGTTCTGGAAACTGTGGCAATGAAAGTGCGGTTCTGAGGCTCAGCGACAATGGCACTGCTTTCGTAGAATTTTATTTCTCCATAGTAAGTGACAGCTTTTTTGCCTTCAGTTTAGTGTTTTATATCTGACAAAGATCTTCTGACATGCCCCTTAAGGGTAGGTTCACACTACGGAATCTGGATTCCGTGGCTCGTACCCGTTCACGGTGGCGCACAAACCTGCCCGTGCCATAGACACTATTCTGTGGCCAGGTCGATTCCGCGTTCCGCCGAAAGAACTGCCATGTCTATTCTTTCGGCGGACAGCTGAATCTGCCTGGCCATAGAATGGGGTCTATGGAGCCGGCGGATATGCGTGCTGCCATGAACGGGTACGAGCCACAGAACCTGCCAGAACTTATCAGGGTGGATTCCGTAGTGTCAACCTACCCTTACACAGTATCTTTACATGTTACCTTTGGTTACTTCCCATGTATATTGATCTGCACTTTATTCCCATGTTTAGAGAAAGAAGAACTTTCATCTTCAAGAAGTTAATGTCACCATTACAAATGCAACAGGCAAGTATCTGATACAGTGTCCCCACAGGCTCCTCTGTCTAGCTTGCTGTCTGTCAGGAAGGTAAAGCCAGGAATAAGATTTGCTGTACGCTATTACCCATTCTACATGCCATGTGAGCTCTTATTCTTCTGTTATAGAAATGTCTCAAAGAACAGGCTACAACCTGAGCCTGTGGGAAGCGTCAGTGGGAAACTCCTACTTGTGTCACAAAGAGCAGGTCATCAAGGTGTCGGAGGACCTTATCCTTAATGCTTTTGATGTCAGAGTTCAGCCCTTCGGTGTACACAATGCGACATATGCTGCAGGTAAGAATGTCTGCCTATACTTTAATAGTAGTTGGTATATACTACTGTTTCTCTTGTGCGGGCTGGAGATAGATAAAGTTTAGTAAAATGTAACTTTTTGTGTGCAGTATACATATACTTTGGTTCTACTTTGGCACAGTATGCTAATATATGCAGGTGCTGCAGTAAGATCAGCTGGCGGTCAGTAGCCTACTCTTTGTTACATGAAAGTAGAATATTATATAGACCTTAGAGAAATCCTTCTGTCATTGTCACTACCAATGGCTATGTTGACCAGCTTTCCCACCATCTCAACATTTATGGCAGATCCACTCGATGCAGGTCCTTCTCAAGAACTATTAATTTTGACATAGGAATACCCCCTTTATAACTAGGTGTGATAGCAGGTCACTTCTCACATAAAGCACACATGGATCTTTGGCTTGGCTGTTGCCTTTAAGGTAGTGTTAACACTTATTAAAGATTTCCAGTCATGAAAAATAACTTTTGGCATGTCAAAAGTTATTGATCAGAGCGGGTCCGCTGAGACACACTGTGATCAGCATATATAGCTGGGGAGAGAGAGCGGCAGCAGCACCATCCACTAATTTTGACAGTGTAGCATTACATTATAGACTTACTGTCTGAATTTATCCTTACAGAGAGACAGCCGGGCAGTGGATCATGCTACTGCCTTAATTTTCCCCCAGCTATATCTTCTGGTCACAGTGGGTCTCAGTAGTGAGGTCCACTGTGATCAGTAACTGTGGACATGTCTGACATGTCAAGTTTTTTTTTTTTTTTCTTCTTCATAAAAGGTACTCTTTTTACTCTGTTCAGGGTACACCTTGGAACCCTAGCAAAGGTAGATCTTAATATACATCTGCATTTCTGCTTGGTTGTTGTGTACTCCAAACGTAGGCTTAACAAGTCTGAACATGGCCTAACTGATGATGCTATCAACATTTCAAATGTTAAATGGCTTTGGAAAGTTCTTTACTTTTCCTCTACTAATCCAGCAGCTCGTGAATACCAGTTCATATAGGAAAATGCCATTATTAATTGTTATGAAATTGAGACTATAAGCTAGGGCTACACAGTGATTTTGGTCACACTCCCAAAGATCACTGTGATCAACACGCTGCATTGTTCCTGAGACCACTGAATCCAGGGTCACAGCCTTCTAAGTAATAGTTACCATTGTATTACATTGGTATTACATTGTATTAAAATACATACATCTTAAAATAAGGAAGGAAAATTACTTCAGCGATAGTAAAGTGGTATTGTGTAACCAGTATTGTCTATGTTCATACGCTGTGCATCCATGTATGGAGAGGTTAAATTCTTATACTGGTCATGTATACTGAGATCTCCCAACTACTGAGGGTCAGCAATAAAATTAATGACCATTGTCACTGTTGCCTCTTTAGTCCATACAAGTACATACATATAGTATATGGCTCTATATGTGGCTCTCCAGCTGTTGCAAAACTACAACTCCCATCATGCCTGGACAGCCAAATATTTCGCTCTGGCTGTCCAGGCATGATGGAAATTGTAGTTTTGTAACAGCTGGCGAGCCCCTGCAGTAAACTATATATTCTGTAAACGCCACACACTACTATTGCATCTTACCCATTATATAAACACAGCCTGAACTCCAACGCATGTTTTGCCACTTCTGAAGAAGGGCTGTGTAGGCAACAGAGACATTAATAAATTTAGGTGCGAACTCTCAGTAGTTGATGGATATCCCCGTATATGTGACCAGTATATGAATTGTACGTAGTTTAACCTCTCCATACACAGATTTTGTTTGCTAGTGTTATTGTTTGCACCCCCATACCGCAGCCTGTACTGTGTATTGCTGGAGTAATTCTCCTTCCATATTGAGGATGTATGTATTTTATGTGAAATTGAATAAAATGGTAACTATTTCTTAGATGGCTTTGATCCTGTTTTTTATTCTTGGTATATATAACCAGATAAGCTTCATAGACTTTCTATAAAATCTGAGAGAATCTGTTCTCCTTGTTCGTTCTATTGGTGAGGATCTCTGCACCCAGACCCCGACCAATCTATGTTGGGCTTGTCTCTATGACCTGTCAAGTTATTTTAGATGAAACACTTTAAGCTCACAAGTACTGAATATTTTATAATATTTTTATAATATGATTTTCCTATTGACCTTTTATATGGATGCTAGTTGCTTGTGGCACCACTTTTCTTTATACTCCATATGAGCATTTTCTGAATAGGTTGATGCTTTAAGTTTTAAGTTTTAGCTATCATTTAAGCTTCATTTTATTTTTTATTTTATTTTCGTTTTCACCCATTTTTAATTTTTTTCCCCATTTACAGCTTCTGAATGTTTCCTCGACGACGACTCCATTTTAATTCCAATCATAGTTGGCGCTGCCCTTGCAGGCTTAATTGTCATTATTGTGGTTGCTTACTTAATTGGTAGAAGAAAAACCTATGCCGGATATCAGACCCTATAATTCTCACCTGCTCTGATTTGCACTTTTTGAAGTAGGTTCAAGCTGACTTACAACATGTCTTTCCCATTATTGACTTTAGGCTGCACTCACCTGTGTGCCCTCGACTGTTGTAGGACTACAAGTTCTGTAATGCCTAGCCAGTGTTTGGCTGGTATGGCACTTAAGGACTTGTATCTACGCAGATGCAGGTTGTCTGTGTGTAGTAGCGGTTTGACACAATGGCCTGCAACTAGGAATCCTTCCTCTTATGCTGCTAAAATAGAAGGGAAAATGTTCATTTTTTTTTTTTTTTTTCTTTTTTTTCTTTTCATAGTCTCAACCATGTTGTTCAGTTTTGCAGCTGCTTCAGTTTCATTCCAAATTCAAACACTAGTTGGGGTAAGGCCTCACATGGCTGCCATCTAGCAGGCAAAAACCACTCTGACATTCAGTTTTCCTGCAGATCAGCGACGTTTTCATATTGACACGACTCGACAAGGTCCACTTATGTAGTACATCTATATACAGTACTAACGTGCCTAATGTCCACTATTTGATATGATGAATAATGGTCAATTGAGTATAGTATTGAAATCAATCCAGATCCATTGCTGTCACTCCACCGTTCCTTGTCTTATCCAAGTCCTTAAAGGGATATTCCAGAAACCAAAACAATATTCCCCATTTTAGCTGAGGCACAATGAAGCATTTTATTAATATATACTTCAATTTATTTCTTATGTAAAGCCTTTTTCAATGGCACTATGCCCCCCCACCCCACCTGCACTTCCAACTTTTGTATGACTGCACTCCAGCAGTGTCAGTTCCATCCCACCTTATAGGAACGTGTGGACCTATCTTCCTCTTTCAGGGGTTTGGCACCTAAAGCCGACCCTATCAGCCGGAGCCATCCCGCTGTGTAATAAGGCGCCAATGTCTGTTCAGGGGACAGCCTTTAGGTGCTAGATGTTAAGCCAAACCTGTGATACAGGGAGGGGGGGATAAATTGTCTGTGTAACATTCCAGGGTCACCTGTTATACCAAAATTTAGAGATCAAGAACTTCCGGGGTATGGAGAGTGAGAGTGTTCTTAAAGGGGTAGTGCGGAGCTAAGCAATTATTCACAAAATAACGCACATTACAAAGTTATACAACTTTGTAATGTATGCTATGTATGTGAATGGCCCCCTTACCTGTGTTTCCCCCCACCCCCGCTAGACCCGGAAGTGTAGTGCATTATACTCACCGCATCTCGTGTCGACCCCCGTCAGCCATCTTGTGACAATGACTTAGTCTTCGGGAGGCCGTCCGAACCGCTCAATCCGTCCCTCATGCCGCCCCCCCCCCTCTGCCGCGTCATAACTGTGCTCAGCCGTGATTGGCTGAGCACAGTTATGCTCAGCCAATCGGGGCTGAGCTGCTGATGACGCGGCAGAGGGAGGCAGGCATGAGGGGCGGCTGGAGTGGTTCGGCCGGCCTCCCGAAGACTAAGTCATTGTCACAAGATGGCTGACGGGGGTCGACACGAGATGCGGTGAGTATAATGCACCACACTTCCGGGTCTAGCGGGGGTGGGGGGAAACACAGGGAAGGGGGCCATTCACATACATAACATACATTACAAAATTGTATAACTTTGTAATGTGTGTTATTTTGTGAATAATTGTTAAGCGTCGCGCTACACCTTTAAGAAAGGCTTTACATATAAATAAAGTGTATTCTTTTTTTTTTTTTTTTTTTCTTTTTTTAATTAAAATGCTCAACTACGTCTACTGAATTAGTGAGGAATGCTGTTTTTTTTTTTTTTTTTTTTTTTGGGGGGGGGGGGGGGGGGGGGGGCCCCCGCAATACCAATTAGGTTTGAGCTAAAGAGGCTAAGGGTCCATTTACACAGAAAGATTATCTGACAGATTATCTGCCAAAGATTTGAAGCCAAAGCCCGAAACAGACTATAAACAGAGATCAGGTCACAAAGGAAAGACTGAGATTTCTCCTCTCTTCAAATCCATTCCTGGCTTTGGCTTCAAATCTTTAGCAGATAATCTGTCAGATAATCTTCCTGTGTAAATGAACCCTTCCCTATTAACACAATCTTACAGGAACACTGATTATTTGGTTTTTACAACCATCACACTTTTTCCCATTTATTAACAGAGTCGGCTATTCTTCTAAAAAGTTTTCATCAATGTGCCTCAAGTGGCTTTTTGTGCCAGTTTACACTCTCTTTCAGCCATTATTAGCATTAAATAAACATTTATATTATTAATCATGTTATTTAACAAACTAATTGTCATGGTTAATGGTGTGTTTACACAGATTTATCTGACAGATTTTGGAGGCCAAAGCCAGGAATGGATTTGAGAAGAGAAGAAATCCCAGTCTTTCCTTTATGACCTGTTCTCTGTTTATAGTCTGTTCCTGGTTTTGGCTTCAAAAATCTGTCAGATAAATCTCTGTGTAAACGCACCCTAAAAATTGTAAATAAAGGCTATCCTCCTCCAACCCCAACATCTAATCATTTTAACTACCTGAGCCAGTACATTATTGGTTTACTATAGAACACCCATTTTATAAAATGACCTTAACTTGCTTCTTGGAAGTCGACCATGTAAAAATCTGAAACCATCCAACATCCCACGGCAGCTCCCTAGCTCATTAGATTGTAGAGCTGCGCTCCTGCCTGCGGAGAGAAGCACGTTTACCACCTGCCGCTCCTGTTGGTTAGCGATGGACTTGTGCATGGAATTTGGCTACCTGCTGTGCACCTAACTACCTAATGTGCACCTAACCTATTAAAATAGATGAGAGCTCAACTTTACAGGTGCACTTTAAGGCAGATGAGCAGATGCTTCAGGTATATGTGCACATAGCAGATTTGCCTCGGAAATTCCTGTTCATCTGAATTGGGCTTTAATGCATCAATGCAAATGTGAACGTACCCTTATATGCCCTGTTTCGGTAGACTCCACTCCCTACCTAATAACATGGTAGGTAAAATCATAATGGGTATTCTAGCTTTTGGGCTCCTGCTATCCTCTTTATTGATGTGGAATTTTCTGTAACCTTTTACATTGGTCAGTCCAATGGAACAACTGTTGAGTTCTTCTTCTGTAATGAAATGTATTTAAAGCCATTACAAATTTCTGTGTGCTCCTGTATTTAGAGAACATTTTGTATGTAAAATTTTGGTCTGGTTTAACTGATTTACGTTAATTATTGATAACTATTATAACCAAACAACAATAAAACTGAGTGACAAAAATCAATGTGAAATGTAAGTCATTGTAGAAGTAGTGTTTTTTTTTTTTTGTTATTCAGTGTCTAATTCTAGAGGATTTGGGTAATTCGGAATCTTTTTTGAGGAATTTTGTTACCCATTTAGTAAATAATAAAACTTATTAAAATTATTAAATTTTTATTTTACTAAAGTATTCTATTGCTTCCTAAAAGTTATACAAATCACTGATTTACACTTGTTACGGGAAATGCACATAAGTTGCTTTTTTTTCCCTGCACTTTCTTCAGGCTTTACTTCCTGGATAAAATGGTGATGTCACGACCTGACTCCCAGGGCTGTGGTTGCTGGAGAGGATGATGGCAGGGGGTCACTGAGAGACACAGGGCACTGGAGGGACACTGAGCATCCCTCTGCCATCATCCTTTACTCCATCCACAGCCCGCACAGCTCTGGGAGTCGGGTCGTGACATCATTTTATTTAGAAATTGAAGCCTTGATGCAGTAGTAAGTGCAGGGAAAAAGCACCTTATGTGAATTTCCTGTAATAAGTTTATATTGGTGATTCGTATAACTTTTGGGGGGGGGGCAATACAATACTTTAATAAAAATTTTCACTGGACTTCTCCTTTTTAAGTATCTTTTTTGCATCTGTGGTGCCCTGAATTAGTGAGAGGCACCATCTGTTAAGGCCTGTCATCCAGGCACTATAACATCGGTACTGTGGGACTGCATATGGTTCTGTTGTCCTGTTGTCCTGTTTATGTGGACGCCTTCCTGTGGAACTTAATGTTTTAGATATACTTAACTCCTTCACGTCAGCCATATCCATACGGCTATATACGTTCCTACTACAAATGCCCCCTGCAGTAGTAATGTATAGAAGTTCCTGCTGTTCAAAGGTTTTAATGTGTGTGTGGGGCTGCTTCAGTGTGGGCATCCCCACACACATTAATGTGCCAGGAGTCGGGGATAATGACAGGCAGCCACGAATATGCTGCTGCCTCTAATTAACCCCTTAACGTTACGATCTATACACATTGCAGCGTTTTAGAGTGTCAGTGATAGGAGAAATATCTGTCACTGATCGGCACCCTGCAGTGTGACTGCAGGGGTCCCAATCACTTTACTTGACAGACTGAGGAAGAGTATTTACGTCCTTCCTGTTGAATCTGTGGTCTTCTCATAGTCTTGTTCAGTATAATGTAATGTGTAAGCAAAAGAAGAAAAAAAAAATAAACTCCAGGATTGGTCATTTAAAAAAAGACAATTTTAAAAAAATGAATAGCATTTAAAAAAAAAAATTCCCATTTACACCAAAAACACTATAGATAATGGTGCAAAAAACGAGCCCCTCAACCAGTCCTGTAGGTAAAAAAAAATAAAAGCTGTATGGCTCTTAGAAGGTGAGGAGGAGAGCGCCACCTCAGTAGGACCTGAACATGCGTGCATCAATGACCTTTTGGTCATGGGGAAGGTTAAAGGGGAACTCCAGGTGGAGGTAAAAAAAAAGCATATAGCATTACTTGCCTATCCCAGTTTTGAAACTACCAAAAATCCATTTGTTTTGGGGGCTTTTGTTCTGTATTGTGTTTCTGTACTTCCTGGTTGAGCAGTTCCCAGAATGTAGTACAGAGTTCCAAAATGCAGTGCTTTCCCTCAGCCAGGGCAGTATTTACCACTAGGCACTCGTGGTCCGGTGCCTAGGGCAGCATCTTGCAGGGGGGCAGCACCAGGGAGCAGGGGGGGAAAAAACTACTTTTTTTTTTTTCTTTTTTTTGTCTCTCACCTCCCAGTCAGACTTGCCAGTAAATCTGGTGTCTTTTTGAGGGAGGTAGGGAGGGGAGGTATGATCAGGTCTGGTGTGGCTGTGATGCCTGGAGCCATTACCTACCAATCTACCAATCCTGTGCTGAGAATTCCATCAGACAATATGCAGATGCTCTAATCATTCGTTCAATGTGGAAATGTATTGTTTTAAGCAGTTAAAAACCATTAAAATGCCATTCAGACAATATTTCAAAATGAAGAAAAATGCATGTGAGCGGAACCACGCTCTCCAACATGGGGCGTCTCCAGGTTTAGTGCCTAGGGCAGCAGCAACCGTTAATATGGCCCTGCCCTCAGCTGTTTATCACAGTCCTCCACCCTGCCCATTTCCTACCCAATTCTGTTGCAGAACATGTAGGCTGTGTTCACACATTGCAGTTTCATTGTGTTACTGAATTATTTGCAGTAATTTATCATTTCATTGTGTTCCCACCCACACAGCACGCTGTATACTCTACCTGTTACACTAATATTGGAATAAAGTAAAGAACTTTTTGAATTGAATTTTTTTCTTATTTTCACGCACGTATTATGATTGAGCATCTTTTATCTTTTAGAGTTGAGCCCCACAAGAAGGACTTTATCCCATATTATCTTACATGGGATATACTGTTTATGCCTTGTTTTTTCTCCAGGTGGGATTGGCAGTGCTGGCTCTGATCCTCTCTGCCGTTTAGCATCATTTACTTGTGTTACTGCAATATTTTTGTGAATATGCTGCAGGACTGCAATGTAACTCCAACATGTGTGAACACAGCCCTAATTTCACTCTAGACTTTCGCACCAGTGAACTCAGTACAGCACCTGCTTCTGGCCGGTCAGAGATGGTGAATCACTCGGGGGATTGGGGGATCCAGCCAAGCCTCTTGTGACATCACGCCCTGCCTCCTGTCTGCATCATCAGCCTGATCTCAGCAAATGCACACAATGTGAGACAGAGGCATGGAAGATTTTTCTCCTAAGGGGGATAGCAGAAGGAGCAGGAGACAATGTGGATTTGCACAGAGGCCATTTTTCTTCACTTCCTGGATTTCTATCAGCTACCAGTGTGGCAGAACTGATATGGTAATACATTATATAGACATATCTATATAACTTTTAATGTACTTTTAATAGAAAACAAATTTTCCATATGTGGAGTTTCCCTTTTAATCGGGCATTCCCACAGTCCTTAAGTAGGGGTTTGAAACGTCTGGAATAATTCATTATGCTGCCAGGAGCTCTAAAACTGTTTAAGGGTATAAACCCACACGCCGTATATGCAGCAGATACGCAACATTATTTAGATCTAATCTGCTGCGTGTCGCAGCAGTAAATACGCTGCATATACGGTGTATGGGTTTATACCCTAAATCTTCATGCCACTGTACTGACACAGCGTGTCAGTAAGTACAGTAGGGTGAATATTTAAACTGTCCTTCAAAGAGACTTTGCTCAGCGGCACAACTACAGACTAGAGGTCCACTTGGGGGCCTACACACAAACACCATTTTAAAGGGCTATTTCCATCTTAACTAATATGGTTATACTTGTAGTGCTTGTCAAAGTTAGATATTTTTCCCCACATACGTTCATTTAGCAAACATGCCGCCTTCTCTTCTCCTGCTCTTTCCCTCCCATTGTTCACAGCTTGTTGTCTAGGTTATTGATTTGTGTATGGTGTGCAGTAGGGATGGTCCGAAACTGCCGAGGTTCGGGTTTGTATGAACCCGAACGCTCGGCATCAGATTCCTGCTGTCTGCCCGCTCCGTGCAGCGGGTGGATACAGCGGGAGGACTGTCTGGAAAACTGGGATACAGCCTATCTATGGCTGTATCCCAGTTTTCCAGGTGGTCCTCCCGCTGTATCCACCCTCTCCACGGAGCGGGCAGACATCGGGAATCATTACCAAGCGTTCAGGTTTGTACGAACCCGAACCGAACTCTGTTCGGACCATCCCTAGTGTGCAGGAGTGACTGCATGCTTTTCGGGAAAAGCTACCTATTAACAGTTATGCTTTAAACAGACAGGACTCTGAAAACACTGAAGCTGAACCCTCACAACTGTAGAAAAAGCTCTGTCCAACCATACTGTTTTTTTTTAAATGCCTTTTTCCCAAAAGTGAGCAAAAGTAGCTATCCAAATAAATAGCACTGACCACCTTATCCTCATCAATTCTCCCCATTAATTATTTTTGTAAGGTTTTGGTAAAAGTATGCTTTAATTTGCTCTTCAAGTAGCCCTAATTTTATTTTTTTTCATTCTTTTCTGTTCACATAACCTACTTTTCATCCCTTTTAGCATATGATATGTGAGCCATTTTTGTTTTGTCTTTTTGTTTTTTTGTTTTTATTTTTTTTTTTATTTTTTTGTTTGATGTTCTCCACATATAGCCGAAGATTGCTTTGCAGATCAGAACTTCACTGTTCCAATAGTCGTGGGAGCAGCATTGGGAGTCCTTGTAGTCCTAGTGATGGTGGCTTATTTCATTGGTCGCAGGAATCGCCGTTCAGCTGGATATGAACACTTTTAAGCATTCTAAGATTGGGGTTGGTGCTGTATTCAAGTATTTGGCACCATGAAAAATACCAGAACTGACTTGACTGCTTACTATATAGTATTACCCTTTAATAAACTTGATTTCTCCAGTAAGCTCAATGCACATTCTTTGCCCTTTACTATACAGTAAGTTTGTTTTCTTCTACTTGCGTATGAGAATGTATGTGCTAATCTCCTTTTTTTGCATTATAGAGAAATACTGCTGCAATAAAAAATTAGTTTCACATTACATTGTGTACATGTTCTATATGTTCCTGACCTTGTTAAAGGGATTATGTCATCAGAAAATTACCTGGTTTTGTTAAAACATATATTTAGGGGTTTTTTTTTTTGTTTTATTTTATTTTTTCATGTTATGATCTGTATTTAAAAAATAAAAAGAAGAAAATGACATTTTCTCTCTGGCCACTGCATCTTAATATAAGCTTGCTATTCTGTGGAGACCACTAAGGACAGGTAGAGATGAGCAAATATACAGTACTGGGAGAAGTTTCCCAGGACTGGAACCTGTTAAAAGGCAGCCGGCTGATAAGCCCACTGCTAAGCTAACAAAATGATGACTCTAAACTGCTGATGTCTTCCTATAGCGCAGGAGACGCAATATGGCCGTTTGGAGCACTGACCCATCCCACCCTATTGATGATCATTAGAAGGGATGGACCAAAGCTCTGGGGACGATGCAGTGCTCCAAGCGGCCTTACTGGACAGGGGACTACATTTAAAGCTGTACAGAAACAGGGCAGAGGATGGAGGTAAGAGACATACCTTAATCCTCAGCGCACTGTGCGAAGCAGGGAGCTATCAGCAGGTTAGGTTTGTCGGTTTTGCATTATCATTCACCTCTTAAATCTGCAACTGCATTATTAGATACAAGGCCCAAAAAGACTAAAACTTCTTTCTGTGAAAGGGGACATTGCTGTTGATATTGTGGTGGCCTCAGTAATACCATATTCTCTATTACAAATGTATTTAGTGATTGGGAAATATTCTTTGATAGGCCAAATTATTTTTAATGCACTTGCACTTCTGAATTTGACGTCTCCTAAGATACACCTTACATATAGATTTGCATTTTACTATATCGACCCCTTATGCACAATGTAGTTAGTTTTGTGAATGGGAGATCCTGTAAACTTTTGTTTATATTTTACTCTTGAGTATATACCCATATTGACTTTTATGCTGGGTTCTGGACAATACAGTATTATGTATATCCTCTTCTTGCATGTACTTTTAATCATTCCAATAAGTAATGTGTGTACAATTGTGTTAATAAATAATTTTTCTTTTACTATGTGTTTGGTGTCGCTGTCTGTTGCAGGCTTACATTTTGTTTAGCTTTAAACAGCAGAGTTAGTAATTTTTTATTTTGCTTTCATAGGTTTTGTAAGTCTAAAATTACTGTTCAATTTATCAAAGTGTTGAGCCTCTACACCAGCGCCTTGCCTTTCAGACTGTGAGGCACCCCCTAGTTATCTGTGAGGCAGTTTTACAAAAGCTTTTCCCTGTCCATTCTTAAAAGCAGCAGGCAGGGGAGAGTGCAGGTACTACTATACGGAACGATAATCGGCCGAATTGGCCCTATTCGGACGACTATCGCTCCTTGTAATAAATACAACGATCAGCCAATGACAACGATCATCGGCTGATCGTTGATATAGGTTCAAACCTATAATTTTCGGGCGCTTTCTGCGCATCGCTACATGTAATAGCGGTGCGTGGCAGGCGGCTGACGATATACATTACCTATCCAGGCTGCAGGGCTCCTCTTGTGGTCTTCTCCCTGGGTCCTGCGCGCTCCAGCTTCACAGCAGCCTGGCTGAGCTGACAGGCGGCTCAGCCCATCACTAGCCAGGTCCAGCTCTGAAGCAGGAGCTCGCGGGACCTGGGAAGAAGACCACAAGAGGAGCCCTGCAGCTTGGACGGGTAATGTATAAAGGTAAGCAAGGACACCGGTAACGATTTCCCTGCAGCCCTTGGTAAACGATAATTGGGCTGTGTAATAGGCCCAGTAAACGAGCGCCGATCTAGCAGATCGGCTCTCGTTTTCAGTTATTATCGGGCCTTCATCGGCCCATGTAATAACACCCTAAGGGTCCTATTACACGGGCTGATAATAAACAGTAAACAAGCGCCAATCTTCTAGATCCTGATTATTGGCATTTAGTGTAAAATAATAATCACTGATTATTGGCATTTAGTGTAAAATAATAATCACTAGGCGAGACCGGCGGGTGATTGGCTGAGCGGCCACGGCCTGTTACTGCAAAGACCGCAGCAGAAACTCTGAACCTAAAGAAACTACCAGCTGATGATCATTTCATTGGCTGATCGTTCTCTTTATTACACAGAGCGATAATTGGCCGAATCGACCTGATTCGGGCCATAATGAAAAGCTGCATTTTACAGGATACCCAGGAGATTCTGCAGATAGTAGAGACAGTCAGGAGTGTTTTAGAATCCTGCTGCTAAACATTGTAGAAACTTAAAGGGTTCAGAATGGAAGGATGCAACTTGGCTGGGATGAAATAGATTGCACTACAGAAATATTGCAGGTGGATTCACTTTACTGTATATGTCCAAATGCTTTTGTTGAAGAGCTTCTATAAATGTAAACCTATATAAAAGCAAAACCATTCACAAATGGGCGATATTAGAACAAGGTTAAGTACCAGGATAGTTGTAGGCAGTCCAAATACACTTAAATTCCCTGTGTTCTGTCTTAATAGCTTTACATGTGTACTTGTCCTTTATACGTTTTTATGACGGACATGATTTTTGAAAGTCCACAGGTGGATTGTTACTTTCCTACTTAGTTAAGTGTTACTTTCCTATCTTTTGTGAGATGGTGTGTAATAATGTTATCATTGGGGGAAGCACTCATCATTGGGGGAAGCACTCATCCAAATGAATCATCTTGTTTTACTACATGACATCTCTGGCTTTTCAGACATAAACCAATTTTTACCAAAATTCCTTAATAGTTTTGTGCAATATGGAACAATTATCTTAATCTGAATTACCTGTGTGTTTTGGATTTAACATTAACCTGTCATGACGACCTGCAGCCAAATCAGCGGAGACTTGGGGTGCGGAGACTTGTTAGGGTGCGTTCACACAAACAAGATCTGCAGCAGATTTGATGCAGTGTTCAGTTATTTAGTTACATTGATATAAAATCTACTGGGATCTGCACCATCAAATATGCTGCGGATCCTGTACGGGTGAACACACCCTAAATCTGGAAATGCGGTTCTTCATGACTACAAACATGCCATTATGACAGGTACACTTTAAATCCAGTAAAGTCCCCACTACGCGGGGCGACGAGAGGGAGCAAGTGAGCACCGACCTGCCAGATCAGCACTCGCTTGCTCCTCATTCCCCGCTCGCTGCTGGCACTATTACACATGTCTGCAATGAGTGGGTAAGAGCCGGCAATGGGGGTATGTCTGGGTGTTCGCTAGATTGTCTGGGGAGCCCATAGACGATAGCAATGGTCTGCTGCCGCCGCTCCTATTGCGCGGGGTGATGGCAGCATATCGCTGCTAGCCTGACCGTTTATTGTTCAACATGTTGAAAGACAACAACCAGCCGACTTCGTGCACGTCAGCTGATCATTGTCCTCTATTACATAAGACTATTATTGTCCGACAATGATCTTTATGCCAGCATAAAAGATGCAATCAGCCCATACATGTATACATACGTACACTAAACTCCCTGCATACTGTGAATATATGCTTTACTGCAGTGATGTCAGTGGAGACCAGACATTTGTATGCCAGTTACTTTTCTAGGGTATTAGTTAAGTAATTTAACACAAATGCAAGAAATTATAAAAATGTATATTTTATCAAACCTTTTATTGTTGCGTTAAAAAAAATAAATGACTAATGTACTTTCTTTTTAAAGGTGGTTTTCCACCACATTAATTTATGGCTTATAATGTGCCATCAGTGTATGACCATGCTTGACTTTTTATCTGGACTTTTTTTTTTTACTGCCACATTGGAGGTCTGTGTTTCCTTCTGTATGTTTTGCAAATGGAAAAAAATTTAATTGTTTCCTGCAAGAAAACCAAGAAAAAAATGCTTTATTGATTCCTTACTATTTTTTGACGAGAAAAAAAAAAATCTACAGAAGGAAATGAGATACGTCCATACGCTGCAAGGGCAGACCTGTAAACTGCTGCTTACTGTATATTTTCCTCTTCTTTCCCAACAGCTGAAGAATGCTTTGCTGACACTGATCTGAGCTTTCTTATTCCAGTCGTGGTGGGGGCTGTGCTTGTCTTTCTCATAATACTTGTCTTTATCTCCTACTTAATTGGACGCCGAAAAAGTCGCACAGGCTATCAATCTGTATGATACCCAAAGCCCTTTCTTTTCCCTTTCTATACTGTCAACAAATAATTTATTCTTGTACAATGCTAACCTCTCTATGCATAGGTCATATTGTTTTAAAGCACTGCTGTAAAGGTTGGTAGAAAAAGAGGCAAATGTTAATTTGGTCTTTTGGAATTGGTTTGTGTATGATTTCAGCTCTTGGGTGCATCAATTAGATAAACAGATAAAAAGATAACCTAGCTGTAAAATTCGAAACCACCCTGCTTCGACTGAAAGAATGGTCAGGGAGACATATGTTTTATGCCAGAACTGCACAGGTCCCCATAAGAAGAAATAAGGAGCTTTCTCTTAAACGGAACCTTGTTTTGACGCATTGGTTATACATAGTCATGACAGTGCAGTTTGAAATGTTAATTTATGAGTAGAGATGAGTGAACCGGCCGAGGTTCGGGTTCGTATGAACTATCGACTTCTGATTCCCGATGTCTGCCCGCTCCGTGAAGAGGGTGGATACAGCCGGAGGACCGCCTGGAAAACTGGGATACAGCCATAGCCATAGGCTGTATCCCAGTTTTCCAGGCGGTCCTCCGGCTGTATCCACCCTTACCACGGAGCGGGCAGACAGCGGGAATCAGAAGCCAAGAGTTCAAGTTCATACAAACCCGAACCTCGGCCGGTTCGCTCATCCCTAGTTATGAATCCCCAAATGGTGTTAGAATTTTATAAAATAATACTTTATATGAAAAGTCGAACCCAACACTTACACAAGGGCCAATAGCTGACAAATATTAAACTATGTAATCAGCATGTAAATGTGGACCTCAGTGTTTTGGGGGTTTTGTCAATTCTCTTGAAGATGTATATGTTTTCTTTTTTAGCCATGTTTCATACTTTTAGGATATTTCGATAAACACTTGTTAATTCATGATGCATTGACTGTAATAATATGACCTGTCCCCAGCAGTAAGGACATCTTGAAAACATGACCAGAAAGGCATTGGGGTGGGGGGGCCTTGAAGACTGAAGTACTCAGAGCATCATTTTTCAACACTAGCATACAATTTCTATAGGTATTCCCTCTAAAAAGATTTTATTCCCTCTAAAAAGATTCCCTCTAAAGATTTTATTTGACCAATAATCGTAGTTTTAGTAAAACAGACCATAAAATTTACACCCATAAATAATGCCAACTGCAACCAGAATAAGAACTATAGGTGAATGACTTACAAACCAAGATAGTTGTAAAAAAATACTTTTTCTTCTAATCTAATTGTCATTTTTGATATATCATGTATGCGGTCCACTTTTGGGGTAATAAAGTGCATTTTTGTACTGTTTGTTACTACAGGTGAAAGGTTGGGCATGCTCTCTTCCTGACAGCACTGTTGAGCTTCTTCCTATTAAAAGTGATTAAATTCTACTGAATGATTGTTGTATACACATTGTGTAGTATCACATTGGCTGGGAAGCTTGGCCCAAACACTCAGTCTACTTAGTCTTTTAAGGGGTTTGTTCAATAGTTGGTGACTTTCCACAAACAGTCTGATCCAAGAACATATTGATCCTGTGTGAGACAAATGGAAGTTAACATCTCTAGTATTTCATTCCATTGTGCAGTTTGGAGGCACCTGAGCCAAAATGTTAGGTAATTCCATTAACCCAAACAGAGAGCCGGCAAAAGATCTATACAACATATGAAGAGAGCTGTAAACATTACTCCAGACTGTTCCCGAAGTGAAGCTGAGTATTGATAAACTTAAATGTAGATGACATTACTTAACTGTCATGTTGTGTGACATACCGTGAACATCTGTCTCCTCTTGACTTTCAGGCTCAAGTTGCAATAAACACAGTCACAAATCTGCTTTGTCTGACTCCCAAAGTGCATACACTGCCTTTCTGCAACCCACACCCTAAGATCAAATTGCTGAAAAAGTGATGTTGTATGGGAATACACTCAAACAAGTGTAACTGTATGCCCCCCCCCCCCCCAAAACATAAAATAGAAAAAAAAAATCTTACACTGTATTTTAGAGTCTTGATTTCCTAAATCCGTAAAGCTAACCACTAAACCCATTATAGTTAGGAATTTCATTTACAGCTGGTTTTTAAACGATTTCCTAAAATGTATGTCAAGCAGCATTCTTAAAGGTACAGTACTCCTGCAGGGTCCAGCTCACCCTTTGCCAAAATAGATTAAAAAAAAAAGCAGTAAAGGTCAGGCCTATGCAGGTGCTATTTAAACAGTCCTCTGTATAAAAGTAACACTGTTTGTTTAAGCATGAAGAATAAAATGCTAATTCAATTCAAATTCAGATTAATGAGCGATAACTTTATTCTGCCCAAATCCTACTCATAAAGCCCATCTGTTCATAAAGTGTTAGAAACTTAGGGCCCTATTCCACAGGAACGATAATCGGCCGAATCGGCTCCATTCAGACGATTATCGCTCAGTGGAATAGAGAGACTGATCGTTCATTTAGGGCAAGACCTAAAATCATCGTTCCCACACTGCGCATCGCTGCGGTGTGCGGTGGGCGACTGATGATTTGAGAAGCACAATACATTACCTGTAGAGCTTCTCTTCCGCTCTGTCTTCTTCCCCGGGTCCCGCGCGCTCTAGCTTCAAAATGGCCTGTCAGCTGACGGAACGCTCAGCCAATCACAGGCCGGGACTGTCGCGGCCTGTGATTTGGCTGAGTGGCCTGTCAGCTGACAGGCTATTCTGAAGCTAGAGCGTGTGGGACCCGGGGAGGAAGACAGAGCGGAGGAGAAGACCTGACAGGTAATGTATGCTGCAAGGACATCGGTAACGATTTCCATGCAGCCCTCGCTCAACGATCATTGGGCCGTGGAATAGGCTCAGAAAACGAGCGGCGATCTAGCAGATCGGCGCTCCTTTACATCGTTGATCGGGCCCTCCTCGTCCCGTGGAATAGGACCCTCACAATCTCCATAACAATTAACTTCTTGTACCTTTTCCAGCAGTGGGGGAACTAGGGTGTCTCCAGTGTCTGGGAATGACTGCCAGTGCAGGAGCCAACAGCACAATTCTCATAAGCTTGAGATGGATGGGGGGATGGATGTACAACCCCATGCAAAATAATGGGTGAACCCCAACACTTTTTTTTTTATAGCAAATCCACCTCAGGAAACAGTATGTGCAAGACATGCGGTGGTCTGTAAACATTTCTTTTTCACGGCAGTCTAACCTGCATTGCGGTATTTTTTTTTTTATGTCAATTTTAATAATTTTTTTTTAAAAAGTACTTTCATTCGTTTCATGAAGCTGGACGACATCCTATGAATGTGGGGATTTCATCATTTTAGCCAAATGTTGCATTCCGGATCAGTACAGAACTGCTTCCTTATGTCACTGGAGCATCTCAGAGTTTGAAAAGGTTTTGCATACACATTCTGAAGCACAACAGCAGATATTTATTGCTGTAATGCATATATCTTGTATGTTTAGCTTTAGTAACGATAAGTCCAAGCCCAAACTCTTAGTCGAAGGGAAAAATAAAAATTCACAGAAGAGATGGCAATTTATTCCCATACAAAGTTGACTTTTATGTTCTGTTTGATCACCCCGCTAACTTATATGGGGGTCTCCCAGGTAATAAGTAGACTGGTCTAACAGGAGACTATTTTCCTTTCCCAATTGTAAAAACACGCTTAGTAAACTGGGAATATTGGGCTTACCTGTCCGCCAAATGTTATGTAAGGCCCTGTTCCCATTTCATTTCAGTCTTTTGTTAAAGGATAATGTTGGGAGCATTGGAACTGGAATATTGTACTATATCCTGAGAATTGTGGCTTGTAGTTGCAGGTGATCAGCGGGTTCTTTAATCCTCAGGGTAAGTTTAGTTACTGCTCAATATGCTTCTATAATCAGTAGATTGAGCTTTTTAGGTCTGTTAGCACTAAGGTGTACTCGGAATGAGAACAGTCACACTATCAAGGAGGAGTTGCTTTGATCCAGTAAACCAGACTGGCATGTTTTTTCTTAACGTATACTAAGCTTTGTGGGTTCATGTGTAAAACTTAGCATTTTACTTTCTGTGTTAAAAACTAATAGTAAAATATATTTTGCCAAGTGATGCACCAGTCTGCCGCAGAGATGCGGCCACTTTTCCCGCACAACATTTGGCCAGTGCATGACTTTTGCTTTGTACATGTAGATATGTTCATCAATGATCTGTTATTCATCCCAGTGGCTTGGAAAAGTGAACTGTTTGCACTTCAGGATGTAATGTAACGTTTATTCTGTTCATGTTTGAGTGCCAGGATGGGCGGTTCGAAGCTTTGTGAATCCTTGAGTGCCTTTTCAATTGATAATGTTTTATGTCGGTTCCATTAAGATCACTGGAAGGAATCATTAATCATTATCAGAACTGTATGTGTAACAATAAAAACTTTTTGGAAATAAACTTTTTGTTTCGGTGTGGTAATTTTAAGTTTTATTACTCCATGTTCTTGTTATGATCTGATTACCTATCTACAATACAATACCCCCCCCCCCCCCCCAAAGTTGCAAACATTTTATTTTTTCAATTTTTCCTCACAAATTATTATTTTTCTTTTTCATTATTCATTGTGTGATAAGATAAAGTGTCACTATAACGTACAATAGGTCACACAAAAAAAGCCCTCATATGGGTCTGTAGATGGAAAATTAAGTGTTATGGATTCTAGAAGGTAAGGTAGGAAAATGAAAATGTAAAAAATCTAAATGGTCTTCGTTTTTAGATCAAGTTTTATGTTAAACAGTTTACTATCTAATAATGAGCTCACATCTCTTGTTCTATACAGATCACTTTTCAGCAGTGTTCTCAGTGACACCAATAGGTAGATAAGATAGGGCTATGCCATTTACAGTATGTGATGTAAAGAGCTCATAGGTCACAGAGGATGCTTTGAAAATTCACCCATGGAACTGGACCATAACTGGTCTTATGGATGCTCCCGTAATGTACTAAAGTTAAAAATCAATTACAATCAGAAAATAGAAAGAGAATAGAAAAAAATAACATGCTTATGTTGGGATTCAAACCCATAAACTCTTGTGCTTCAAGCAACACATATACTTATCCAAAGATAAAAACAAAAAGGGAAATAATATAGGGGTGGACTACACTGAATAGTCACCCTATTAGAGAGACCTGCCCTTTCATGATTAGAGCTTCCACAATGGAATTAGAAAATTAGAGAAGAAGTCAGTTGGGGGGGTGCGCATAATAAAGTGTATTTACCTGCCACCGGTGCCCACGCAGCATGCGTCCCGCTCCTGGACCCTGATGACAATCTGCATATCTCCCCTGCTGCTACTGCCCTGCTCAACCTGTTAGTTACTGGTGCGGGACACTGCTGCAGTCACTGATTGGCTGAATGGACTTAGTGATGTTTCAGCTGGGTCAGGATATACCTCACAGCCAAGAGAGAATGACATATGATGGGGGCTGGGCTTCTCTTTTATGTGATATTGGCGACATCTGAGGTACAGTCATTGGCACTACAATCTCCAGGACCAATATTTTGGGATGGGAGACCAGTATCCCTCCATGTGCCCCCTGTATATAGTAGATCAGTATCCCTCCATGTGCCCCCTGTATGTAGCAGACCAGTATCCCTCCCTGTGTCCCCTGTATACAGCAGACCAGTATCCCTCCCTGTGCCCCCTGTATATAGTAGATCTGTACTCCTCCATGTGCCCCCTGAATATAGTAGATCAGTATCCCTCCCTGTGCCCCCTGTATGTAGCAGACCAGTATCCCTCCCTGTGCCCCCTGTATACAGCAGACCAGTATCCCTCCCTGTGCCCCCTGTATATAGTAGATCTGTACTCCTCCATGTGCCCCCTGAATATAGTAGATCAGTATCCCTCCCTGTGCCCCCTGTATGTAGCAGACCAGTATCCCTCCCTGTGCCCCCTGTATATAGTAGATCTGTACTCCTCCATGTGCCCCCTGTATATAACAGACCAGTATCCCTCCCTGTTCCCCCTGTATATAGTAGATCAGTATCCCTCCATGTGCCCCCTGTATACAGCAGACCAGTACTCCTCCATGTGCCCCCTGTATATAGCAGACCGGTACTCCTCCATGTGCCCCCTGTATATAGTAGATCAATATCCCTCCCTGTGCCCCCTGTATATAGCAGACCAGTATTCCTCCCTGTTCCCAATCCCTACATATATTTTCTTGCTGCACAAGTGGAACACCTAAAAGGGTGAGCTCAGTCTGGGGGATTGGGGGGATCGCGTAGCTTGGTGGAATGGATGCCGGGATTCTCACCCCGAATAGCAGCAATTGAGGTGGGATGTGTAACAGCATTTGGTTGTGCAATTCCTAAAATAAGAAATCTCCTTTAAACTGGCCTTAAGCTATAAAGCAGTGATCTCCCAGCTGCATCTCTCTAGCTATTACAATGTCCAACATGATCTGGTTGTAGAATGAACAGAAGATCTTTGATTATGGTCTTTATTCCTATTAATGTATAGGACAACGGTCAACAGGAATATAACAGTGCTGCAGATAACAGATCTCTCAAAAAACCATAATATACTGATACAAAGTATATGAAATGGGCCTGCTATTGTGTCTAATTTAACAGCTCTAAATAATGCTAATTATCACCAAGTAACATTAAAGGACAACTCCCACAAAAATTTTTTTTAGCTTATTTAACACACATTACAAAGTTATATAACCTTGTAATGTGGTTAAATACCCGTTCTGGCCCCCTTCCCCCACTTTCGGACCCCCGACCCCCCCGCCCGGAAGTTAAAGAATATATACATTACCTATTACGATCGTCACGGTCTTCTTCTCCCGGGCGGCATCTGGTGACGACGACGTCAGAGCCGGGGGGCGGTCCGGGTCTTCTTCCTCCTCGGCGTCTTCATAGAGAGTGAATGGGACGGAAAAGGCTGCTGGTGCACATGCGCACCAGCAGCCTTTTCATTGGCTGGAGCGCATCACATGGCTTCCAGCTTGCTCAGCCCTGATTGGCTGAGGTTGCTGGAAGCCATGTGATGCGCTCCAGCCAATGAAAAGGCTGCCGGTGCGCAAGCGCACTGGCAGCCTTTTCCATCCCCAGGACCCGGAAGACAGAGACATCGCTGGATGGCGGTGACGGTGAGGCGGACGGCGGGCGAATGGAGTGGCGATCGTCACCGGAGGGATGGTGAGTATGGTGTCTGTGTGTGTCTGTGTTTTTTTTTTTTGGGGGGGTCCCGCGGGAGTTGTCCTTTAACCTAGGCTCAAATTATTTAAAAGGGAACTCCGGATAGGCAAAATGATTTTCTATTAAAAAGTACATTGAAAGTTATATAGATGTCTCTATATATTGTATTTCCATGTAAGTGCAGGTCTGCAGCACTGGTAGTTGATTGACATCCAGGAAGTGAAGAAAACTGGCCTCTGTGCAATCCACTTTGTCTCCTGCTCCCTCTGCTGTTCCCTAGTAGAAGATGAAGACCATGTGACCACTATCTCTATTTCAGTTTGTTTGCTGAGCACAAACTGAGGATGCAGATGTGACAGGGGGCGGGGCATGACATAGACACCATGTTAGTAAAGGGGCGGGGCATGTGTGAGAGGTGGTTACTATAATGGAGGAAACGAGACATTCTGAGCGTGCACTGCAAAGACTACTAGGAAATGTAGTCTGGTAGCAGTGCAGGGGAAGATGAACAGCAAGAGAGACTGAACAGGCAGAACACTGCATCAGAGGAGCAGGACTACTGTAAAGCCACATGAATGTCATGGGAAACATAGGTAAGAACCTTGCGCTGTTTGGAGTTCCCCCTTAATACCTTATACTATGTTATGCAGTCTATACTTTGTTGGCTTGTCCCCTCTTCTATATAACAAACTATGACAACTAAATATGGGATGTAAACTTTTAGGAAAAAAAGTTAAATCTAAATTAAACTTCTAAATATAACAATAACTATTACTCTAAGGAACTATCACTGATACAACTAATAGTAATACAATGTTTTCAACAGACCATCAGTAAAATCTTGACTGGCTGTTCCTTTAAAGAGAAGGCAGCTGTGCATGGTGGGTATGAACTATGACTTTTCTATAGGTTTTAGTTTTATGCATGCTTATTTTACTGCCATTTTCCTATAGTGCTCATCACTCACTAGTTTATTGAGGCTAATTTGGTAAATTAGCACCCAGAAGGACATCCCACAACTAGTGGCATAGTACAGGATGTACTGGTTCATTTAGATATCAGCACTGGTAAAACTGACTGCTGCAATAAAGGGAAAAGGTGTAATAGTCTGATCATGAGCAGTTGTAAATTTCCAGGGTTGTTAAATCTGAGGCCATTCATCCAATGTTCATTATGAAGATTACTCGGCCCAGGAAGCGGTCAGTCTTATGGTCATTGATAATGTCTTGTCCATTTAGCTTGCACTCTATGGTGATGTCATGGTTAGGGGTCAGCTCTGTGAACTGTATCGCAACTAGAGGAGACGTGTAGTTTACCTGAAACAGAAAAAGTGGTTAGATGTGATACAAGATTTCTTCACTCTTAGGTCTCAACCTCATCAGACGTAAATAAGGTTTAAATGATTATAAATGTAACAACTAATGATCAGTAGCAGAAGTGTACAGAGCGTAGAAAATAAAATACGGACATTTAGCAACCATATGGCTAAATTAAAGGAGAAGACCGGTGTTTTCTAAAAAGCCGGCAGGAGAAGGGGGGAAATTGGTTTCAAGTAACAACTTACCTCTCCCCATGCCTGCGGTTAGTGGCAGGAGCGGGCGTGGGACCCCTGTTGGGCTCCGGGATCTCCAAGGTGTCCACATCATGACCCGGGTGATGGACTGGCTGCTCAGCCAGTCAGTGACTGGGGCAGGACACCGCGCCAGTCACTGATTGGCTGAGCAGCCAGTCTATCAGCCGGGACAGGCCTTTTCCCCCCGAGTTGTGGCGTCATCACAACTCAGGGGAAAATGACTTCCAGCGGGAGTCTAATGGCTCTCACCGCGGGCACGGGGAGAGGTAAGTTGTTACTTGAAATCAATTTTCAAAAACGCCTGACTTTTCCTTTAATTAGACCTAGCAATTGAAAGCCAGTAAGTTGGCTACATTTTATTGCCAGACACCATGTTTTTACCCATGAAATAAACACAAGAAAGATTATTGGCCTCTAAATTATGTTAGGTTTTACACAGGGATGATAACTGAACTATATTATGTTTTACACAGGGGTCATAACTATATTACTGACAAATTAGAATTTTTTCCTTATAAACCACAAAATGGTATCAGATAAAAATTGCAACTTTACCTGCCCCCCCCCCCCAAAAAAAAAGGTTAGTGCCCAAATGGATTGGTTACTGAGGGAGTAACACTTGTATTGCAATTAAGTTAGGGAAACAATGAGAAAAAATGTTTACATATACATTTTTATAGACAATATACTTACGTGTGTGAGCTTGCCATAGTAGGGGTAGTACATAAGGTCAAAGTAATTGTTTGGATAGAAGTTAATGGTTCCTAAATCACTACCATTTCCTTTCTAGAAAATGAAAACCAGATACATATGTAATTATTACCCAAATGCTTCGATTTAAATGCTGCAATATAATACTAAATAATGACCAAATAATTCATTGGCATAACATCCAAGAAATACCACCGTCGAGTTCCATATATTTCCTTAGCAATACTGTCACTTAGTTTCCAATTAAAACTGTGAATCAGTTTCCAAATAATATGACCATACAAATGTCCAAACTGAGTTGCTGGTAGGGTCCTGAATATAGGTAACTACTCTGCTCGATCACTGGAGAAAGGGAATGATTTCTGCTCCACTTTCAAGTTACTTCTAGGGTACATCTATGGTTTCGCTAAGAAAGTCTTAGGTAAGTGCCTAGTTTTCCATCCCCTACTAGCAGTCTGGCCACCGACACCATCTTTATTGTTTCTGCTATTTCTGGAGTTTTCCCAACCTAGGCCTCTAGTGATGTATGACAGCTTCCTGTGCTCCATGTTGTCTGTTTGCTGGCCACTCCTCCCTATAAAGGTGCTAACATCCTCGCCATCTTGCTTAATGGGGCCCTATAATTTCTGATGAAGTCACTGAGACAGGTAATCTGGACAATAAGCAGCCAAAAAAAATATTCTGACATT
Source organism: Dendropsophus ebraccatus (assembly GCF_027789765.1). NCBI lineage: Eukaryota > Metazoa > Chordata > Amphibia > Anura > Hylidae > Dendropsophus > Dendropsophus ebraccatus. The sequence continues at coordinate 50,095,073 of NC_091463.1, forward strand.
CACACCTGACACATTTTACTTACGTAAGTTCCACACGTCACAGTTATTGGTGTTCCAGAACCAGCTTTAAACCCAAGAATCTAGGAAGACAACAAGCTTTATAAAGATTGTTTGCCTATTGTTTTATTTGTTTGTTCACACTTAGAAAAATTGTTAAAGATATTTGAACAGACACCTGCCACATTTTACTGATGATTTTTATTCTAACTTATGAAAATCTGCTCTCTATATTTATCTTCTATGGAAACAGGATGTTTAATTCTATGCAGAAAGGGAAATAGACCACTTGTATGAGCAATGACCACCCTGCCCTTTAGAAAACATAGTGGAACTGTTTCAGCTTTATTTACCCGGTTCATCTTTAGTAAGACACACGGTTTCCCATGAGAAAAGCCAAAACTTGGATCCTCAATTCCAGAGCAGTTCTTCAGTAGTGAGCGGCGGAACTGACAGGCTTTCTTTTCCTCATGTTCCTCTCCTTCTTGAAGGAAGTATTGTCCTGGCGTGCACTCAATATTTCTAGCTATTTGTTTTTCATCATTATAGTCTATTATGAAAAAAAAAAAAAAAAGTATATTACACACATATAAAAAAAACTGTGGTTTATGGTTCCCACATTGTGACATGGAAATACCTGCTCAGCCTGATCAGTGGATGGCTGCTGTGGTCACTGATTGGCTGAGCAGGCATTTCCTTATGCAACTGAATATCCCTTTTAAAAAATATCTTGATAGTGGTAGTTAAAAGAAAAGAAAACATGCTGACTATATAAAGGAGCCACTAGAGGGAGCTTAGGAGCTTATTGCATACTTTGTTGTTGAGTTCAAGGTGCAAACAGCATACAGTATGCTCACTTTAAGGTCCTTTTACACATGCCAATTATCTACAGGCAGGAATGCTCACTGACAATAATTGGCCAGTGTAAAGGGGCAGCTATCAGCTGAGGAACCCCAAAAAATTTCTTGGACTACGCAATGAATTTGGGCGTGCCAGGGGTCACACTCTGTGAGTCCTGCTGTGTCACACCTAAAGAAGTAAATGGGGTCACACTGAGAGCTACAACATACTTTGACTGCAACCGGACAGACTAAAAAAAAAACCATCTCAAGTTACGGAGTGCGACATTGCAATTTTTCGTTGTGTAACCCCTGTCGCAGCCAGCCTAAAGGGTAGCGGTATTTTTGCTATCTGAAACCAACTTAGCATGTTTCTCAAACATACTGGTTACACTGAGATTCTTTTTTAGGCTTACTGTTACAATATGGAAAGTTAAAGGATTTAAATAGGCTCTCTTTAAATATACAAATACACCTAAAATAACAGAGCAAAAGACAAGTTGTTCCTAATACAGAAAGTCCCTAAGCGCTCCTCAGTTGCTGATCTCATTGATAGTTGGAAACAGCAGGGATTGTTTTTTTTCCCCATCTCTTCTGCATAGATGAAATATGTAAACTTTCCATGGTAGTGTCTCATGTATATGGAAATAATGCATGAATTTTTATGTTACCTTTTTTTTTGTAACATAGTTAATAAGGTTGAAAATATGCAACAGTGCATAAATTTCAACCTACTGAAACCCTACTGTGTTAATCTAGAGGAAGGCAAAAACCCTCATGAGGCAGATGCCAATTGCCCCATCACAGGGATAAAAATTCCGTCCCGACTCCAAAATGACAATCAGAATAATCCCTGAATCAACGTATCACAAATCCAGTGCCAAAAACTTGTAATATTATCTTTTTCAAGAAAAGCATCCAGGCCTCCCTTGAACTTATTTAACCCTTATTTAACGCCCTGCAGTCGGTAAGGGAGTTCAGTGCGGGGCCGCGCGGCGACCCCGCTCTGAACCGCTGTTGTCATGGGTGCCGCATGTAGCCCAGGACCGCGGCTATTGGCGGGCACGGTCCGATCGCCGTGCCCACAAATCAGGTAATCAGATGCAGCTGTTAAAGTTGACAGCTGCATCCGATTACCCTATGCAACCGATCCCTAGTGTCTAGTGGGGTGGATCCACACATCCTGCTTCGGCCGGGGTCTGCCCCGTAATGGCGCTGATCCCGGGCTCGGCATTCGGTTGCTGCAGCCGGAAGCAATCGAGTGCCTATCTCATTGATCTATGCTGTATATCTATGCAGCATAGATCTCAATGAGAGATCAGTGTACTTACACTAGAAGTCCCCCAGGGGGGCTTCTAATATAAGTGTAAAAAAAAAGTCTTGTTATTAATAAAAAGCCCCCTCCTCCTTTTTCCATGTTATAAATAAAAATAAATAAATAAACATGTTTGGTATCGCTGCATGCGTAATCGCCCAAACTATTAATTTATCACATTACTGATCTCGCACGGTAAACAGCGTAAGCACAAAAAAAAAAAACAAAGTGCAAAATTGCGCATTTTTGGTTGCATCAAATCCAGAAAAATTGTAATAAAAAGTGATCAAAAAGTCGCCTATACGCAATCAAAGTACCGAAAGAAAGAACACATCATGGCACAAAAAATGACACAGCCCCATAGACCAAAGGATAAAAGCGCTATAAGTCTGGGAATAGAGCGATTTTAAGGAACATATTTTTTTTAACAATGATTTGAATTTTTTACAGGCCATCAGATACAATAAAAGTTATACATGTTACATATCGTTGTAATCGTAACGTAACTTGACGGACATATGTAACAAGTCAGTTTTACCCCAGGGCGAACGGCGTAAAAACAAATATCCCCCAAATAAACAAAATGCGTTTGTGTTTTTTTTCAATTTCACCACACATTGAATTTTTTTCTGGTTTCGCAGTGTACTTTATGAAAAAATTCAGCCTGTCATTGCAAAGTACAATAAGTGGCGCAAAAAATAAGGGCTCATGTGGGTTTCTAGGTGGAAAAATGCAAGTGCTATGGCCTTTTAGGCACAAGGAGGAAAAAACAAAACCGCAAAAAACTAAATTGGCCCAGTCCTTAAGGGGTTAATGAATCAGCCATGACAACATCATGTGGCAGAGAGTTCTATAGTCTCACTGCTGGTACAGTAAAGAATCCACATCTGGGCTGGTGGTGAAACCTTTCCTTTCTTCTAAATTCCTAGCAAGATCTCTGCACTGTCCAGGGGCGTAGCTAATGTCCCCTGGGCCCTGGTGCGAGAGGCCAACTTGCCCCCCCCCCCTCCTTTCACAACCAAGTGATGCTATTGGTGTGTGTGTGTATATATATATATATATATATATATATATATATACACACACACACACACACACACACCAAGACAGATATTACCTATTACTGCCATACTGTTACCGACCAAATCCTGTATACTGAGACCAATATTACCAGTAATACCAGTATATAGGAAGGAAACATTACCGCCACACCACAACCACGACCATCACCACCATATTGTTACTGACCAAATCCAGTATACTAAATCACCTCATCCAGTCATATAGAGGTGGCCCCAGCTCTACACAGGCTCTATACACCATATACATTACAGTGCAGTTATATCAGGTGACTCACAGGAGACGTCTTTTCTGATCAGAGTTCTTTCCTTTTCATCTTCTCCATCCGTCCTGGGCCATTATGAGAACTTCTCCGAGCCAAGAATCCACAGAATCTGCCAGACAGACATATTAGGCTCCTCACACTGACACCATCCTCACCTCTATACACACTGCACATCTGTATTGGCCCCTTTACACCCTCATTTAGTGGGAAGCCCTGACTCTATGTGACCACCTAATAATATATGCCCCCCTCTGTGTATTCCCTCTCCCCCTTTGTTACCCCCCCCCCCCCCAAATAGATGGCCCCCTCTACCCCCTCCCTTATAGATGCCCCCCTCTACCCCCTCCCTTATAGATGGCCCCCTCTACCCCCTCCCTTATAGATGGCCCCCTCTCTCCTCACCCTCCCTTATGGATGGTTCCCTTCCCCCCCCCTCCCTTATAGATGGTCCCCTTTCCCCCCCTCCCTTATAGATGGTCCCCTTTCCCCCCCTTTATAGATGGTCCCTCTTTCCCCCCCACCCTCATAGATGGCCCCCTCCTTCCCCCCACCCTCATAGATGGCCCCCTCCTTCCCCCCACCCTCATAGATGGCCCCCTCCTTTCCCCCCACCTTCATAGATGGTCCCCTTTCCCCCACCACCCTCATAGATGCCCCCTCTTTCCCCCCACCCTGCAGGCTGATAAAAAACAAAACTTAACTCACCTGACAACGCGCTCCCACGTTGATCCTCTCTCCTCCTGGTCTGTCCCCGGCTGCTGCACGGCTGTCGGGGGTGTCGCGTCTTATCCCCGGCAGCGCGCGCATCCCAGAACTCCCAGGGAGCTCTGGGATGCGCGCGCTGCCGGGGGTAAGACGCGACACCCCCGGCAGCCGCGCAGCAGCCGGGAGAAGACGGAGCCAGACTCTTGTGACCGAAAGCAAAACAATGCTTGCGGTCACAAGAGTGATTGATCGGGAGGGCCTCGCGGCCCCCCTTGTGGCGGGCCCGGTCGCGGCGGTGACCGTGGCAACCGCGGTAGCTACGCCACTGGCACTGTCCATTCATATATTTGTACATTGTGATCAGATCACCCCTAAGATGTCTGTTTTCTAAACTAAATAACCCCTGGCTTGATAACCTGTCTTGATAACCCTCCTCTGCACCGATTACAGTTCAGCTGTGTCCTTCTTATATACCGGTGCCCAAAATTGCACACAGTATTCCATATGGGGTCTGTCCAGTGATCTATAAAAAAGGCAAAACTATATTCTCATCTTCAGTATCTCAGCCTCTTTTGATGCATCCCATTATTTTATTAGCCTTGGCAACTGCTGCCTGGCACTGATCACTAAAGTTCAGTTTACTGTCCACCAATAGCGCCAAGTCTTTTTCGGAAGCAGTTTTACCCAAATGTTTTATTATTTAGCACATTAATGTACTTATTTATATGGCTCAAATGCATAATCTTACAGTTATCCACATTAAACTTAATTTTTTATGTATCTGCCCAAGCCTCCAGCTTCTTCAAATCCCTCTGTAATATTATATTATCACCCTCTGTGGTGATTACTTTACCCAGCTTAATGTCTACAAGGTCATTAATAAATATAGTAAAAAGTGACCACTGACCCCTGTGGTACTCCACTAGTAACAGTGACCTAATCTGAGTTTGCCCCAGCGATGACCACCTTCTGTTTCCTATCATTCAGGCAGTTACTTATCCATTTACATTTATTTTCCCCTAGTCCCAGCATCCTCATTTTATAGACCAACCTTTCATGCAGCACAGAATCAAATACCTTTGAAAGGTCCAATGAACACAGCAATGAGTTTGTCCTAACAATTTGTCATGACCAAAAAATTGACTTTACTTTTACCTTTAAGAAATGTGTGCAGACCCACAGCATACGGTGACCATGTGTTGTTTTCTGAAGAATTGAACATAAAATGAAATCCGCTTGCCAGTGGCCTGATTGTTACACCTGCAAAATACAATTACCATTTTGCTGTTTTTTTTTTTTTTAAATGAACCGGTAACATAATCTTCATAATCTTCAATCTTTCAGTACTTATCAGCTCCTGTATGTCCTACAGGAAGTGGTTTATTCTTTCCAGTCTCACACAGTGCTCTCTACTGCCACCTCTGTCCATGACAAAAAGCCTCTCCTGCTCTGGTCAGTTTTTGACACAGACAGAGTTAGCATCAAAGAGCACTGTGTCAGAGAGAATACACCATTTCCTGCAGGACATACAGCAGCTGATAAGTACTGGAAGATTAAATATTTGAAATAGAAGTAAATTACAAATCGATATATCTTTTTGACACTAGTTGATTTGAAACAAAAAAAAAAATAAACCAGCGTTCTGTGGATGCATGCTATTTACCCTTCTTTTGGCTATGTTCCCACTTTAGGAACGGGGAAAGGTGGCCATCTCGTTATATAGAGAGACGCTAATAAAGATCATGATCATTTTTAGTGTCTGCTTGTTTAACAAGATGAATGCCTTTACCCAATACATTCCCAAAGTGGGAATATAGCCTTACATATGTTTGTTTCTCTTTAAAGCGAACCTTTCATATATCTGTCTGTGCTTCCAGGATGTAGAACAGTGCTTTTATTCTCTGATACAAGGAGTCAAAGAGGCGTTCTCAATCTCATGATTTGCTGCAGGCTATAATGCTTGCTCTCTCCCCCTTCCCTGCTTGGTGGACCCCTGGAAGCTGAGTCCTAAGCAGGGTCAGGTATGGGAGGGGAGTAAGAAAGTATATATAGGATATAGGAAAGGTACCTTGTGTTTCCTTGTCCTAACAGCATCTAACAGTGTCAGAAGTTTAAAACATGTATTGCAGCTGACACAATCCCTTTAAAGACATTATCACTTTAGGGAACATTGTTGAGCACTTGGATGATGAAGCTACTGCAGCTACTGTCTTGACAATGGCTGAGCCCTAGTGATTGGCTGAGCAGGCATTTCCTGTGTGAGGAGACTGAGACAGGAAGTGGAGATCAGCTGATTACTGCTGCACACCTGCCTCATTTCTTAACAAAACTTACAGCGTTACAGGGACTAATAGCTTTTAGTTATTATGTTGATAGGATGTGGGTATGCGGTCCTTCTAGCGTGTTATACGTAACTTTATGGTAACTATGGTTTGACTACAGAGACTTCATCAGGGTTTAATTACTCACAAGTAATTGAAGAAGTTGTGATGAGAAGTGGGATACTGTGCTGTATTGTAACTTGTGTATTGTGAACTATCTTAGGCCCCATTCATATAATATTTTTAGGGTACGTAAATTTTTTATTGTTGAGATGTACCGAGGCATGTCTGCAGTGTGCCGACAGTACTGACCTCAAAGGACCAACTATAGTCCTCATCAATGTTTAGTCTATTATCCCAACTTTCCCCGGGACTCAAAAGTGTAGTCGGGACTACATTTCCCTTTGGAAGTAGAAGTGGTAATTTTGTAGAGAAATGCATGAATCATAATCATAAGTAAATGTGCCTTTACTTTCTGTCGGTTATAAACAGTGCGCTGACACTGATGGTAAGATACAAACTAGTAAACACAGTCTGGAAGTGAAGTCACTGAGAGCTATGGTTACCCTGCAAGGTCACTCATCAGAGTGTAGAGAAACTGCAGAGAGGGCTAAATGGAGTTCATAAGGTTACCCTGAGAGTCCGGTCTCATCCTATTTATCATGATCCAGAGGAATGTGCAATGGCCTTTAACACGACCAATAAACTCAGGGCCAACATTTTTTTCCTGCTTCAAAAATAGGAACATGTAGCTTTACGCTGGTGCAATGAAGGATTATGTTCCCATTACACGTAAACGCAAATAAGAACTCGTCTCTGTGCTTTCAGCAAAACAATTATAATGTATTACATACGCCCAAGTAGGTTGGATTAGGCAATACTAATTCTGTGTTATAAACCACCCATTCCCAGAAGTTATTTATATATCAATGTGAATAAATGCCAGGCAACAGTTTTCTGGAATTTGCAACGGCCACTTTTGAAAAAGGTTCAACACAGTGCTTGTTACAATGAAATGATCACTGAAGGGTTGAAGCCTAAGATTTAAACAACCTCTCTATAGTCCTGATCTTTCCACATTGGACTATCGCCATTTAACCAGTCATTCCTGATATAGAAATGTAGTACGTGGTGTATTCGTCGCTTGCAGCTCATTCTACAGCTATGGATAATTTTTGTGTTTAAAGGGGTTGTCCAGCGCAAAATTTTTTCTTTCAAATCAACTCATTTCAGAAACTTATATAGATTTGTAATTTACTTCTATTTAAAAATGATAAGTCTTCCCATACCTATCAGATGTTGTATGTCCTGCAGGAAGTGGTGTTTTCTTTTCGGTCTGACATTGTGCTCTCTGCTGACATCTCTGGCCGAGACAGGAACTGTCCAGAGCAGCAGCAAATCCCCATAGAAAACTTCTCCTGCTCTGGACAGTTCCTGTCTCCGACAGAGGTGGCAGCAGAGAACACTGTGTAAGACTGAAAAGAAAACACCACTTCCTGCAGGACAAACAGCAGCTGATAAGTATGCAAAGATTTGATTTTTAAATACAAGTAAATCACAAATCTTTATAACTTTCTGACACCAGTACCCCTTTAAGGGAGTGGCGAGAGGTGTTACCAGATAAAGTAAAAGATGCCCTAGTGCAACAGAGATTAAGAAGAAAAGCACATTTTATTTTAAGAGTAAAATCTATGTATAACATTTATGTATGTGACCAAATACAAATTGTTCCAAAAAAGTAAAAAAAAAAAATATATAAAAAAGAACATACCTGGTGGAAAAACTCTGTCTCTGTATGTTGGTACATATGGGCTTATAGTCAGAAGTAGTCCATATATGCATAATGCAAACATCCCAGCTAGAAATGCATACAGTAAAAAGTAGAATAGAAGTATTTGAGCTGCAAAGAAAAGAAACCAAAAATAAATGGTGAGACATGGCCGATGTATAAATGAAAGTATACAGGAGGGAAAGAAACAAGAATATGTCAGTAAACATACACGCCTGATATTTCAGTCTCTTTCTCCTCCATTCAGATTTTAAAAAAGTAAATGGAGATGAAATATTAGATCTCTATGGAGAGGTGCCAGAGTAGTCTACATGTCCTAAACCAGGATGGATGGCAGGTCAGAGAAGGGAACAGCAGGGAATAGTCTGTGTTCTTGTTATGAATACGTGGGGGATGTAGTCACGAAGGGCTCCGTCTAGTGCCGTCAGAAATGTTTGTGCAAAGCCCTGGGTCAACAAAAATCATACAACTGGTCTGCACTGTTCTTTCTAAGGGGGCAGGGAGGGGTACAACATTACTTAAAGGGGCTTTGCCTCCCTGTGAGTTTAATTTATTACCATTTGTAGTTAAATTTTAATTAAAATCTATTGCTGAGATGTAGGACTGCAGCCTTAAGGCCAGATACCGACTGTTACGGGCAATAATCGCTTTGGGTAATAGAAGACAATGATCATCCGACATGCACGATGTTGGCTGATCGTAGTCTTTCAATATGTTGAAAAATCAACCATCACAATAGCAGCGATCTGCTGCGTTCACCCCCGACTCTTACCCGCTCCCTGCCGAGCAATCGGGAAACAAGGAGAAAGTGAGCGCTGACTTGACAGGTCGATGCTCGCTTGCTTCTTCTCATCGTCCCGTGTAGTGGGGCTTTAGATGGTCTGTATTCATCTAAAGGAGTGTAGCCCTCAATAAATCTTGTGCAGCAACATGGGAGGAATTTCACATAAACATCCCCCCATACTAGTACCTATCATTAGATATCACTGATGATATAAAGGATAAGAAATTACTTACAATACAGTCACAGTTTTTTCCTGGATTTAATTTTCAGTGACCTCTTGGCAACTTTTTATAGCACAAGTTTCAGAGAAGAAATATAATACAGCGGCACTCACCACAGCACAAGGCTGTGTTTGTGTCCCTTTCTACTTGTAGGGCTGGATTCACACTAGTGTTTTGCTAACGGATCCGTCTATATTAATTCAAGGGATAAGCATAAACTAATGGGCAGACTGATGCAGACTAGTGGTCCGTTTGCACTTTGGCTTTAAAAAATCTGACTTTTGTACATCGGTTTGCATCAGTGAACATCTGTTTGCATATCAGTTTGGTTCCTCACTTCTTCTGCATATACTGAGTGAAAAAGACTGAAGTGCACTTTCTGTTTGTGGTCCGTTTTTTGAAAGAAGGAAAAAAAGGTGCATGCAGGATTTTTTTTTCTTTTCCGAAAAATAGAACACTGACAGAATACATGCAAACGGAGCACAATAAAAATACACAGAAATTAATGGGGCGTTGGATGGATACGTCAGATTCTGTTTATGTACTTTAAAAACTGAACAGCTCAACGGAACTGTGGTGGAGAGAATAACTTCAGTGTGAACTTAGCCTAATGCTGCCCTTGGTTTGTGAAATAAAGAATTTGATAATTAGAGATGATCGAACCCTGAGCATGCTCGAGTCCATCCGAACCCGATCGCATTTGATTAGCGGTGGCTGCTGAAGTTGCATAAAGCCATAAGGCTATCTAAAAAACATGGATATAGTCATTGGCTGTATCCATGTTTTCCAGACAACCTTGGACCTTTATCCAACTTCAGCAGCCCCCGCTAATCAAATGCCGATAAATCGGGTTCAGGTTCGCTCATCTCTATTGATAATGATCGCCACTACATTATATTTCTAAAGCTTGTGCTATGTCATTTGCATTCTGCTGATGTTTTCAGTCGCTGAGCACCACCATAGTCACTACATGCTCTATCCCACAGGGACATTTGTCACTTTTTTTGTCAAACTTTTGTCAGTAGTGCCAGCTCTGTCCCTATGGCCTGTTGCATTTTGGTAACTTTTTTGCCTACTGGGAAATTACCTACAGAGAGATGCCTACAGGAGGATCACCTACATTAAGGATATTATTTACTGGGGGGGGGGGGGAACTACCATGGGGATTACCTACAGGGGGAATATTTAAATTGGAGGAGGTTTACAGGGGGTCTAGGATTACCTACATTGTGGATAGTATGCCTAACTACTATATAGGAGCACAGAGGAGTACTACTATATGGGGCGCAGAGAGGACCTATTTATTATACATTATGGGGGAGTTTTTTCAAGCTGGTGTACAGTAGAATTGTCTCAGTTGCCCCTAGCAACCAATCACATTCCACCTTTCATTTCTCACAGATTCTTTGGAAAATGAAAGGTGGAATCTGATTGGTTGCTAGGGGCAACTAAGACAATTCTACTTTATACCCTGTTTGATAAATCTCCTCCTATATGTGCAAAAGCAAAGAACCTAAAATATTTCTTTGGCAGATTCTGAAGAAAAGAGTTGTAGCCAGATGGAAAAAAAAAGAAAAGTGAGCAGCTCAGATCAGAGGAGACATCACATGTGAATCACTAGATGTAAGTCACTGTCATCAATTGTACAGTCTACAAGAATGTGTAGCAATGGTATCTACCAATATATGGTAGATGTTTAAGGGGCATTGTCCATAGCCACACGTATTGAAAAAACACACACAAAAAAATACGATATATATATATACACACACACACACACACACACACACAGGCAGGGAGCGTCTTTCTGTAGTTCGTCTCGGTCAACAGTGGCTTCATTCACCCCTGAGTGGAGCCCATGCCTCAATGGATCATTACAATTTTGGTTGCACATAGGGACCAAGGCAATACAGTGGTGGCTTGGATTACGAGCATAATTCGTTCTGGGACTGTGCTTGTAATCCAAATCCACTCTTAAACCAAAGCAAATTTTCCCATAAGAAATCATAGAAATGCAGACAATTGGTTCCACACCCCAAAAATAATGATTTATTATTCTGAATAACATGTAAAACAGATGAAACAAACATTCAGAAACAGCAGAAAATGTGATATTATAAGTTACTGTTCAGTAATGGAGAGGATGCGAAACACAAGGGCTGACAGAGACTGCAGAGAGCATGAAGGCAGGGCAGATGTGGGCACATACATGCAGCACTCTCTGTCCGGGGAGAGAGGGGTTATGGCTATGAAGAGATTAAACCCACACACACAGTCCTGTCCCCTGGTGTAAGCCCCAGCCTGATGTGGATCTGCCATGATTCAGAAGGTGAAGAAGACTTCCTGGGTCATAGTACAGTGCTGTAGACCACGCTATGCAGGCCATGCCCCTCCTCCCCTCGCGCTCCCACCCAGTACAGGGAGCTCATAAACCAAAGCAATGCTCTTAAACCAAGTCACAATTTTGAAAAACTGTGAGCTCTTAAACCAAAATGCTCTTAAACCAAATTACTCTTAAACCAAGGTACCACTGTATTTGGCAGGTGGTTTCTCTTGCTGATTGGTGTGTTTTTGACACCAAAACCAGGGGCCTCTTTCAGACTGTTCACATGCCAAAATACACACATATACACATACCATTTTTTTGGGCTGTAGTTTTCTTGTAGCTCAAAAAATTTAGTTTTCTTGTAGCTCAAATAATTTAAAAAAGAAAGGACCAGGAAACTGGCTGAGAACATAGCCTATGGCCAGGTGTGATATGGACACATTTTTGCATCCATATTACCGCATGTCCAGGGCTGATCAGGTCTGATGAACTGAACTGACTGTTGTGTCAGGGACAGGACCCATGTCAGTAATATGGATGTAAAAATGCAGGTGTATATGCCTGTGTGTGACACCCCCTAAGACTAGACGCTAAGTCATTTATAAGCAGAAGACATTCACTAATTTCACCTTATGCCAGAGGTACAAAGCCAATGGCCAGGCTGGCTGCAGTTCTTAACTCTTCTCTTGGTAGTAGAGGTGGTTCGTAGTTTGGGGACCTTCCTCTTTGAACTGAACATGCCCTTATAGTTTGTAGGAGAAGGAATTATCTAGTCAAGGCAATGGTGTTATGTAATAACTCCTCTAAAAATTCTTGTTATGCTGTATAAAAACATTATAAATAAATGTATATGGTAAGGACACATTTGTAAGAAGAATTAGAATGTAGAGACCTCTGTTGAAATGCCAGCAGGCCTGTCACTTTTAGGACATGTACAATCAATAAAATTTCATTACAACTGTCCAATATTATATTATGGTAATACAATACTGTAAAATTAAACAATAAAACTATTGCTAACACTTATAAAAAAATAAATAGTACATATATAACATAATGTGCCCAGATAGAAATGTTGGGTTGCTGCAAGTCTCGTCATGCAGTTATGTTAAGACAGATATGTAAATGATTACTGGTGTAGTCTGATAAGAAACTGGTTCTTGCCACAAGAAAGTATATAAGTGCTTCCCCTGCTGCTCTATAAAATGCTTTCAGAGGCTACTTTTTGGTAATGTACCTCTTGGAGAGAGATTGAGACTTCTAGACTAAATCTAAGTTCTATTTGGGGTCTGATGACAATTGGGTTCAAATATGGCGGCCCTATGGCAAGCGCTTTAATCCTGACTTTACTGTGGCGCACTACATTGACTTTAAAAAGTTGTCCAGGCAAAACTAACTTGTACCCTATCCACAGGATAGATGACATGTAAGAGGTCACAGAGGGTGTGACCTCTGTACCCCCCGATGATCTCCGTATCCACCCACGGCTCCTTTGTTATGAATACAGCTGTGGGTACAGCACGTTACCCACAGCTCTATTCATTCCTATTGAGCCACTGGAAAGAGACGAGTGCTGTACTCATCTCTCTCCGGCAGCTCCATTCATCCTCAATAGGTTAAGTGACGCAAAGCAGACTGATCGTGATCTTTCAACATGTGCTATTACGCTGAATAATACACCTGAATCAGCCAATAAAGGCCGACAATCATTTAGTGTAATGGGCCTTAACAGCTCAGTGGTATGTGTCCTAAAAGTGTCTCCTCCATATTTTAACACTTTATTGGCCAGCCTGATCAATAGATTTATTGCCAATGTAGCATTTATGGAACCAACTGGGAGGCCAGCTTGGAAAGTGTGCAGGATCTATAGGCCCAGCTGCTACATCTCTGGGCAAACACAGGATGTCATATGGAATCTGTACCCTCTATGCTCAACCACATCTCATCTGGTATACAACAGGGTAGTAGGGCCTCCTTTCAGTTGTACAGTTTACCCAATAAGCCCATCTTTTCCCTCTAATATTATAATCACTATAAAAACATATATCATCAATTTCTTCCTGGTGCATTCTTCTTTTTGTCAATGAGTCTAAGTAAGACAGCAAACCACAGTTAAAAGTTTCATAGAAGCTTTCACTACTTTACTTGCAACTTCTGCATACAGGTTGGTTAATCTGTTCTTATTTGCATGTTTCCCAGATGAAACATTATTCTAGCCAAAGTTCACAGTAACAGATGGAAATTTACTTAAGTTTATTCCCATAGTGCAGTGTAGTTATGGGAATTGTCAGTCATGGAAACTATATCATGCAGAGTTCTGAACATCCATCTGTGAGTATGGGAATGGCTTGCTAAGGTTTAACTCATGGTTACTTACCAAATGTAATTATTGAAGCCAAAATTAAGTTTTGGGTATGATGTGCAGTTGTTCTTGCTCATGTAACTTATTATTCAAGTTTAATGTTAATTAGTTAGCTGAATTAGATCTTATATTAGGCATATATAAGTATACAGCTTGAAAAGTCTGCAGTTATGGTTTCTATTTTGCGTGAAACAGGTCCTAAGAATGATGACCTGTATGTGTACCCATGAAGGTCACTGTAAGAGAATGGCGCAGTAGAGTTTCACTCATAGGGAACACTTAAAGTGATATTCCCATCATAACTAATATAGTTATACTTGTACGGCTTGTCAAATTAAATATTTTTGCTTTATATGTATATAATGTGTATATATTGGATTACAAGCATAATTTGTTTTGGGACCATGCTTGTAATCCAAATCTACTCTTAAACCAAAGCAAATTTTCCTATAAGAAATCGCTGATATGCAGACAACTGGTTTCACACCACAAAAATAATGATTTTTTTTCAATTCTGAATAAGATGTAGAACAGATGAAACAAACAATGAGAAACAGCTCAATATGTGATATTATAAGTTACTGTACAGTATAGCAATCAGCATGTGGAGAGGTCTGTGTGGTCACATGGAATCAGGAAGTGAGAATCACAGAGCTGTGCAGGAGGACAGCGACAGAAACTTTTCTATAAAGCAGTGTGTATAGCTGAGTGTGAGTGCAGGCACATTATAGCAACAGTGTGTATAGCTGAGTGTGAGTGCAGGCAGGAGTGCAGAGAATGGAAAACACAAGGGATGACAGAGACTGCAGGAAGGGTATAGCAAGATCACAGTATAGCAGCACTTTGTCCAGGGAGAGAGGGGTTACAGCTATTGAGAGTTTACCTCTACAGTCCTGTCCCCTAATGCAAGCCCCAGCCTGAAGTGGATCTGCTATGATTTTAAAGGTGAAGGAGACTTCCTGGGTCAGAGTACAGGGCTGTAGACCCCGCTATGCAGACCATACCCCTCCCTGACTTTCCCTCCCGCCCAGTACAGGGAGCTCTTAAACCAAAGCAATGCTCTTAAACAAAGTTACAATTTTGAAAAACTGTGAGCTCTTCTTGTAAAACCCTCTTAATCCAAGTTACTTTTAAACCGAGGTACCACTGTCCTGAAAAACATGGTTACAGCCTATTACTGTATCTATATTTTTAAGGCAGCCTTTAGGGCTGCATCCTACTTTTTCAGCCACCCATAATCAAATGCTGCATGCTCGGGTTTGGATTAACCTGAGCGTGCTCAAGGTTCGCTAATCTCTAATAAATATGTATACTATAGCAATATATGCACCAGCCAGAGGACTTGTATAAGCAATACCGTGACTGCTCATAGACATCATTTATACAGACATGTATACAGAGATTAATATATACTGCATTGATCCATTATTTGGCGTTCTATTGCTTCAGCCTGCTAGAGGCAGGCTATAACAATTGCCGAATCAGTGAGCCCCAGTAGACCTAAAAGAACCCTGCGGCCGAGCTGACAACAGATTGGCTCCCTGCAATCTAATTAATGGAGCCGATCCGGACCACTGGACCACCAGTGAGGTTTGTCAGACTTGCCAGCCAGGAGTTTCATTACTTTTTACCGCTGGAGACGTACAATATTTTGCTTATGAATTTTAGTACAGTATGGTCTAAATACAAAATAACTATTGCTAAGAATTCTAAGTTAAAAATACCCTTGGACATAACTGTCCCTTTAAAGTCAAGATGAGCTTTAGAAGACCACAAACAAGCTACAGGAGACAGTGAGAATCACTGCCAAGTACCTGTAAGAGTGTTTGGCTGGTAGAAAAGAAGTTGTACATGTGTCCTTTGTTTCTTACGTCTAGAAGAAAATGTTACACATAATCTGTTCACAAAAATTACGCACAGTTATTATTCAGTTTACAATTGACTTTAGATTAAAACGTCACATCTAAAACTGCTTTACATTTTGTGACTTGTCTTTTATTGTGTCGTGTATATATAAATATATATATACAGTATATATATATATATATATATATATAGCTGGAGAAGTGCATTCATTAATACATCAACAGGTGGCATTGAATAATTGAGAAGAATGTCTAATAGCTGAAGGTCAGAGTATTATACTGACTTGGAAAGAGACTGTGTAGAACAAGATTATGATAGTGACACAATACATATAATATAAGAGGCAAATACTCTTCTTACCCCAGCTTTTCCCATTTCGTCCTAATACTTCTTTCTTCTCTGGATTCCAGATAAACAGCTTTAAGTCTTGTATCCATTCTTTGCGGGTTTTTCTCTGTTCCATCTGGTGCTGCTGGTCAGAATGCAAGTATCTTCCATCCTGACTGTCCTGGAAGACAGAGGTCCCTCCTATTAGTGAAGAAATTACTGTCATAGGATATGCACAGAGATAACAAAGAGGGTGGTCTTGCCTTGGTCTATTATTATTATTATCATAAAGCACATCCTATAAACTAGTACAGTTTGGTTTACTGTTATATATACATTGAGATATAATTTACAATATACAGTGGTGCCTTGGATTACGAGCATAATTCGTTCCGGGACCATACTTGTAATCCAAATCCACTCTTAAACCAAAGGAAATTTTCCCATAAGAAATCTTTGAAATGCAGAAAATAGGTTTCACCCCTCCCCCAAAAATAATGATTTTTATTCTGAATAACATGTAAAACAAATGAAACAAACATTCAGAAGCAGCTGAATATGTGATATTATAGGTTACTGTACAGTATAGCAATCAGCATGTGGTGTATAATGTATAGTAAGTGCATAAATCCGAAGAAACAGCAGCAGTTTTTAGATACAGGATGGAACTGCTGATCCCCGTAATGCAGTAGCGTAGTACAACAGGCTAGAATAGAGAAACAGGGCTGCTGTCAGAGGTCTGTGTGGTCACATGACAGCCATGAGGAAGAGGGGGTGGTCAACATGGAATCACAGAGCTGTGCAGGAGGACAGAAACTTTTCTATACAGCAGTCTGAATGGCTGAGTGTAAGTGCAGGCATATTATAGCAGCAGTGTTTATAGCTGAGTATAAGTACAGGCACATTATAGCAAGAATGGAGAGGGTGGGAGACACAAGGGCTGACAGAGATTGCAGGGAGCATGAAGGAATCAGCAGGACATATGTGGCCACATAAATGCAGCACTCTGTCTGGGGAGAAAGGAGTTATAGCTATGAAGTGATTGCCTTCACAGTCCTGTCCCCTGATGCAAGTGCCAGCCTGAAGTGGATCTGCTATGATTTTGAAGGAGGTGAGGGAGACTTCCTGGGTCAGAGAACAGTGCTGTAGACCCCAATATGCACACCATGCCCCTCCCCTGCTCCCCCTCCCACCCAGTACAGGGAGCTCTTAAACCAAGTTACAATTTTGAAAAACGATGAGCTCATCTTGCAAACCACTCTTAATCGAAGTTACTCTTGAACCAATTTACCACTGTACATCTAATCTTTAGGTCATTGTTCTACAGTACTTGCAACATTATTGTGGTAGATAGAGTTTTTATAATTTTGTCTGGATCAATCTTTTACATATTGCTAAAAAAGTTATGTATAAAAATTGCAACTGTTTAACTACATGTTGATTTTATCAGACAATACAGTGTGTATAAATGGATGCTCCAGGTGAGTTTCTCATCAGAAAGCAGTGGCGTAGCTACCATGAAGGCAGGGAAGGCGCCTGCTATGGGGCCCCTGCAGGAAGGGGGCCCGAGGAAGCCTGCTCTGCCTTCATGGTAGGTACTGTATGCCACTGACAGCCGACCACTGTACCCCGCTCCCCCAGGGGTCCAGAGAGGAAGATGGACCCACCACTGCACTGTTCAGCCCCCTCACTGTAGTACTGGGTGAGTGGGCTGAACATCAAAAGGAGAGGAACAGAGGAGCAGGACCTGCCAGGTCCTGCATGGCACAGAAGGAGAGGGATGAAGGACCTTATGGTTACATGACCCAAAGGTCCTAAATACTTCTATGTGAAGATAAGCCCGACTACAGGAGGAGAAGGAGGGGGGAAGCCTGGGAGCTGTAAGTGCTGTGTATGTGTGCCAGTGAGTGTACTTATGTATCTGTGTATACATGTATATGTCAGTATGTGTATGTATCTGTGGCTATATGTGTGTGTGTATGTCAGTAGTGTTTGTAACACTGGTGTATGTGTGTTTTGTGTATGTCAGTAGTGTCTCAAGTGATTGACAGATTTGCTCCCAAAGATGTTCTGCAGCAGCTTCTATTAATGCTGGGCTCTAATAAAAGAACCCACCATTAATATCTGCTGCATTTTATTTTATTTCTGGTTCAGTATTTCTTATTACACTGACATGATTTCCCTGTGTACAGTCTACTCATGGTGTATACATCAGCACTAGTGTAATCACATTACAGCGTATATACACTCACCGGCCACTTTATTAGGTACACCTGTCCAACTGCACGTTACCACTTAATTTCTAATCAGCCAATCACATGGCGGCAACTCAGTGCATTTAGAAATGTAGACATGGTCAAGACAATCTCCTGTAGTTCAAACCGAGCATCAGTATGGGGAAGAAAGGTGATTTGAGTGCCTTTGAACGTGGCATGGTTGTTGGTGCCAGAAGGGCTGGTCTGAGTATTTCAGAAACTGCTGATCTACTGGGATTTTCACGCACAACCATCTCTAGGGTTTACAGAGAATGGTCCGAAAAAGAAAAAACATCCAGTGAGCGGCAGTTCTGTGGGCGGAAATGCCTTGTTGATGCCAGAGGTCAGAGGAGAATGGGCAGACTGGTTCGAGCTGATAGAAAGGCAACAGTGACTCAAATAGCCAACCGTTACAACCAAGGTAGGCAGAAGAGCATCTCTGAACGCACAGTATGTCGAACTTTGAGGCAGATGGGCTACAGCAGCAGAAGACCACACCGGGTGCCACTCCTTTCAGCTAAGAACAGGAAACTGAGGCTACAATTTGCACAAGCTCATCGAAATTGGACAGTAGAAGATTGGAAAAACATTGTTTGGTCTGATGAGTCTCGATTTCTGCTTGAACATGACAATGAGTTCACTGTACTCAAATGGCCTCCACAGTCACCAGATCTCAATCCAATAGAGCATCTTTGGGATGTGGTGGAACGGGAGATTCGCATCATGGATGTGCAGCCGACAAATCTGCGGCAACTGTGTGATGCCATCATGTCAATATGGACCAAAATCTCTTCCAGCACCTTGTTCCAAATGCTTCCAGCACCTTGTTGAATCTATGCCACAAAGAATTGAGGCAGTTCTGAAGGCAAAAGGGGGTCCAACCCGTTACTAGCATGGTGTACCTAATAAAGTGGCTGGTGAGTGTATGTGTGTATGTCAGTGGTGTATCTGTATATACAGTATGTTAATGGTGCCTCTGTGTGTGTATCACACACACATGTGCGTCATTGTCTGTGTTTGGCAGTGGGGGGGGGGGGGTAGGGGAGTGTACACGATTCATGGGGCCCCGTACAGTTTTTTGCTATGGGGCCCCATGAATCCCCTGTCAGAAAGGTCAGAAAGCTATTGTGCTTGTGCCTACAACACTCCTGAAAAATGAAGGGATTTCAGATCACTAGGAGTTGATTTCAGAGTGGAGGTCAGAATTTTCCCACCAAATGATACCCCCCCCCCCCCAAATTGGGCAGCGGTAGCAACAAAGGGTAATAGGGTTCCTTCTGTTCACTATGCTCCCTATAATTACTTTAGTATCTATTGTAGCCTACTATGCTAGATGTAGCTTTTAAAAATACAAGAAAGGGGGCACCTTGGTCCATAAAAGAGATGAGCGAATCTCAAGCACAATCAGGTTAATCCAAAAATGAATGCTCTGAATTTGAAAGGAAGGGGGGGGGGGATTTTGGGGGGATGCCAAACTGAGTCTTTGCCCTGGCCTGGGTGGAGTAAAAACTAGTTATGCATCTGCTGGTATTATTGGTATTATCTGTCTTGACATACTGGATTTGGTCAGTAACATTATGATGGTAAAATGTATACTGTATAGTAGATGCATGAATATTATTAATAGGTATAAGGCAGTAGCACCTAAATACATTGTCCTGGCCCTGCACCGATGCAGTAATGTCCAGCACATGTCCAGCCAGAATAAGGCTGAGGGTGAAAGTCACGATCTGGTTGCATTGTTTTTGGCCATATGCAGGAAGTACCTCTGAAATGCTGCTGCTAATCTGCCTTTTTAATACTTGCCGGTTTGAGCATTTACTCCTTAATTGCTAAATAGAAAATACTAACAAGTATTAAAAAAATGTGGCTTAACAGCAGAGATTTCAGACATATCTACTGCATATGGCCGAGCAAGATGCAACTGCAACCGGATCAAGTGTTTTCACCCTGACAGACAAGCTTTACAATGTGAAAATGAGAAATTAAAGCAAGCAAGCAACGTCCTGGGAGTAAATCCAAGTAAATCAATACATCCTTCTGTAGTTGGCTGTAATGTTAAATAATTCCCACACTACCCGGGAGTTAAGACACCTTGTTCTCAGTTAGATGTGGTTCAGGTTTACTGTGAAAAAAAAAACTTGTTTACAATTCCTTTACATTTTACTGACTATAATTAGTGGAATAATATCTACTAAGGAGGCAATCAAGCCCATTGAATAGATACAGTTGTACTTTTCTTGTGTTGCGGAAAACTGTTTGAGTCATTCATCTGAGATCAAGACATATAAATGCAATGCTGGAGAAGAGATGCCACTAGTGAGACATATTCGTTATATCCATTGGAGAAATGCAAGTATTTTGATTTACATTATTACCATTCTCAATTAATTGTAAGAAATCTCAGTCTGAAGAAATTTTGGAAGCTTGTTACGGTGGATTAGATTAATACAGTTACATCACTGCAATGATGGAAGAACATGACCAAGACTTTCAAGTACTACCTTGGCCTCCCACCCATTTCTCCAGACTTGAACCCAATTAAGCATCTGTAGGACCACCTAGATCATTACATTCCCTGTATGGATCCTGCAGCAGCTGTGGGATACCATAACTTAGTCACTCCTAACTTGTCTAGCTTCTGCACGCTGTGGATCCTCTGGATATTAGTCGATGGTCATAACTGTGGTTGCAGTATGACTGTGCAGAATAAATTTTGCATTGTGGTCTGTACATTAACACTGGACAACTGGTGATGGTTGCTGATACAATTGATAGCACATGTAACATACAATTAGAGTTAGCAGGAATCCAGCAGTTTTTAAAGGCAAACTATCAGAAGGTTAGATGAATATAACCGGCGATATGTCCCTTTTGTGCACAGGATGCTGAGGATGAAGGTAAGTCTATGTAGTTGTTAGTTATATCTTTAGGCTACTACCGCCCCGAGAGCACAGAACTGCCCCTGGCTAGCCCGGCCCTCCTAATGAATATCAATGGAGCGGGCCAGCCGGGGTCAGGCTGGATCGGTGCCCTGGGGCGACAGTCCCACCCAGAGCTCCCAACCACTTGATTAGCCTAGGGATATAACTACATATTACACGGAGATGGTGCCGAGGATGAAGGTAAGAAACTTACCTTCATCCTCAACAGCCTGTGCACAAAAAGGTCATATCACCAGGTTAGATTCTAACCATATATTCTCTGTTGGTGACTTTAAATTATTTACTTGAATAAAACTTTGTAAACATTTTAATACAAAAGTTATGTTATTGGTGAGTGAGGTAAAATCTCTGGTATCCCAGCTCTCACACATGTCCCTTTTTACTGTGAGAATTTATCAAAGACAACTGTGTCCATTCCCCACTTCCACTAGTGGCAATACAGATGCTATTTTTTAATTTATGATTCTTCAATGGCATATATGTATGGTCATGTGTACCCAACAGAAGGTGTTCAGGATGTTCTGCCAACCCTATATTCATATTGTTGGTTCTGTCTTCTCCTTAATACTGAAATTATACAAGATTTTTAAAAAATGGCCTGCACAGAGGATGTTGTAAAAAATATCCATTAAATTTAGTTGGTTCCACAGGGTTAATGTTATATACATAATTTACAGCACTGCTCCAGTTATTCAGTGGCCTCAGCAGTTGTTCGGCAATACATTAGTCGCGTGGAAGTAGTCTGGTCATTAGTACTTACCAATGACTGTAGAAAGTCCCCATGGTGGTCTAAAGGGGGTGAGGAATTAATTTCCATGCTAGAGTAAAATAAAGAAATATGACAGGTCATGAAGTCATTGTGAGATAGTTACATCTTTCAGATTGATAGGAAAAAATTAATACATGAAAACATCTCTAAACAACAACAAATAAGGAAAGGATCTTTTATTGATACATCGGATACATTTTCTTGTGATTGGCGGCTGGATACCTATTGTATTGGAGTGGAGGATCTGGTCTGATACGTCATATTACACCTCTCCTGCAGTTTTTCTTTTATTAAACTGTAAGGTACTGCTACCCGATTTTTTACAATTAAATTGCAAACAAGGCTTGCTATTTTATGCATAATCTTTAAGATTCTCCATTTTGGCTCATAATACATTTTTTAAACAAAATAACAAAATTACATTTTGTATAATATTACTTGATTTATCATTAGGTGAAGTAACACAATGCATTTCAAATATATGAATTATATACTGTGTATCTGTGCACAGAGAAGATGTGTAACTACCTCTCTGAGTAAAGTACAATATAAAATAAATATATATTAATGTACATAATGTGCCAAAAATGGAATTGGATTGAATCCTAGGATTGTACGAAAGCTTTTAAAGGGGTGTCACATTGTTGTTGTAGTTTTGTGTGTGTGTCACATTTTTGTTGCAATTTTTCATTAAAGGGGTTGGCCACTTTATACTAAAAATGTTCACTGTACAGTAGTGATGTCACGATACCAAAATTTTTAATTTCGATACCAATACCAACTTTTTTTTTTTTCAATGCTCGATACTGAATAAATTATATAAAAAAAAAAAAACCACAAGAATAGAAATGCCCCTCCCCCCACCCTGACTGTCAGGTCAGTACAAACCAATTTAAGTTCCTTTAATTTTATTACTTCAAAAATAAAGTTTCCATTATTTAAAATGTGCTTAAAAATTGCCCTACTCTCACTCCTAACATTATGTTATTTTTTTAGCCTGTATGGCTGTGATTTTTTGTGCCATAATCTGTAGTTTTATTTAGTACCACGTTATTATGTGATACTGAACTTTGTGTCTTTTTGCGCTTGCTCTGTTGACCGTGCGTGATCAGGAAGGTGATAATTTTATAGAGGACATGTGGGGGCTGTAGTTGCACTTTTCCTGCTTTCAGGGCATGGTGACCTGGATTTGGGCGGCAGGGTAATCTGCAGGTTACAGCCCCCCTCACCCCGTCAGAGCACGGGAGACCTGTTCATCCCCCACTGATGTCTTCCACGGGAGTTACCTGAGGGTCCCGGCCGCTCCTCCTCATAGTCCTGCGGCCCCCACCTCACAGTGCAGCCAGATGGAGTGGCCGCATCTCCTCCTCACCTCCAGCCTTCTCCGTCCTCCTCTCCCTGACCCCCGCTCTCCCTCTTTAGCCTCCTCACATCAGCCTTCTCCATCCTCCTCTCCCGGACCTCCCACTCTCCTCCGTGCAGCTCCACATGCCACATAAATCATTTCCCTGACAACAGAGTCTGGCTGAGCCGGACCCTATTATCAGAGAGACACCGGCAGCAGGGGTCTGCTACACATAGTGGGCGACCCCTGCTGCATATGGAGCAGCTCAGGAGGGGTTAATGCCGCTTTCAGTGTGACAGCGGCATCTACACAGTTACATGGCTATTTGAAATTGGCGCCGCCGGGAACGGAGGGAGAGAGAGCAAAGGAAGTGACAGGTGGGGGCAGGGGGCGGCACATAGCCAGCGCTTAGCTAGCCCCTGTCCGTGTTCTCTGCACTATACTTTATGTTTAGCGGCCCAATTAGGCAGCTAAACATAAAGCATCGATACCAGGAAATCCTGGTATCGAACCGTTTTTTTTTGCCCGGAATATCGATAGTAGTATCGATATTTTGGTGCATCGTGCATCCCTACTGTACAGTGACAGCAGCTCCCTGTGTACCTCATAGAACTAAAATCAGACCCCCTCCTCCAGGCTGGGCTGCCCAGCTCTGTGGTTAGTCTGTCCATAGGATGGCTAACATGGAGGAGCATGTGACCATGCCCCGCCCCCCAATGTCCACCATAGGCATATATAGGCTCAGTGGTGGACACTGGGGGCAGGGCATGGTCACATGCTCCTCCATGTTAGCCATCTTATGGAAAGCCTCACCACAGAGCAGGGGAGCACAGCCTGGAGGAGGGGAGATCCGATCCCATTGTTGGTAGTATTTTTCATTTTCAAGATTGCCGGGGCCTGTCTGCTAGTATAGGGGGTAATTGTGGGATGGACCCTTTAAATTGAATCTGTCAACTGCAATTTATCTCCCAAACTGCTGACATTATTAGATAGCTGTTAGGAAAAGGAGACACTATCCAACTGTGCTTTCAGGATGTAGAAAAATGCTTTTTTTCTATATTACAAAGAGTCTTTCCTTAACTCCTGAAGTGCAGCCAGCTGTAACACCTCTTTAGGGACCTATTCCATGGGACGATTATCGTTCGGATAACCGTCAAATCTTTGGTTGAATAGCAGTTAACGATTAAACGACGAACGAGAAATCGTTGATGGCTTAATGAGACCTGGACCTATATTTATCGTTGCTCATTCGCATGGAATAAGACGTTCGCAATAGCGACAAACGCAATAGTGACGACAAGACGACTGCAAGAACGATCATAAGTAACGATCATCGTGCCGTGTAAATGGGTGAACGATTTCAGGTCTTTGCAATAGCGGTCGTTTGAGATCGTTCATCGTTAACGATTATGCGAACGATAATCGTCACGTGGAATAGGACACTCTCTCATACCAGACCCTGCTGGGACTCAGCATCCAGGTGTCACTCATGCAGAGTGTGTGGAGAGAGGAGACATTCCAGTTTGCAGCAGCTATTCAGGAGTTTGGGAAAGCCTCTTTGACTTTTTGTACCAGAGAATAAAAGCATTTTTTACATTCTGGAAGCACAGCTGGATATATGAAATATACTATGGGAAAGATTTATCAAACATGGTGTAATATGAAACTGAAATTAAAGGTGGAATCTGATTGGTTGCTAGGGGCAACTGAGCAAGTTTCACTTTACACCCTGTTTGATAAATCTCCCCCATGTGTCTACTTATCATAACAACTGTCTAACAGTATCAGTGGTTTGGAACGTGAATTGCAGCTGACAGATTCACTTTACGGGTCAATTGCCCATTTAGCCTTGGCAAAACCATTGAATGTGAAAGATTGTGAGAACATTGTGTCAGCTTTTAAATAGAAATCAATAGATTCTGACTGGGAGTGTGTTCTGCAGGCTAACCAACATATATATATATATATATATATATCCAGAAGGAATAATGCAGCTCTCACCACTTAGGATGCAAACTTCTTTTATTAAGACATATGGTCAGTGGTGCCGGTCAGTAGGGCAACGGACGGTTTATTGGGAACTCACTTGCTTTCTCTCTGCCCCCTTGTGGATTGGGATGCTGTGTTTGTGGGGCACAGTGTATAGCACTATTACATTTAGGGGGCAGTGTGTGGCAGTGATCGGAGCAAGTATAGAGGCCGGAGAACCAAAAACACATGGGTAGAAAACCCTACAGAGACAACACCATTATGGAGAAGTGTTCATAGAGGTTCTGAGACAAAAGGAGAAGATGATAAAAGAGAACAACTAGTATCTGAGAAAACCTCATCTACATGTTACGAGATGTCATTGTGTATTGTCCCTCTGACAGTGCTGCAACTGATAAGTACTCTAGTAATTGTATGAGCTGTAGCACTATGATGTCTATCACTTTCTAGCCTTTAAAACAACCCGCTGCATATCCGTATCATAGTTCACATAGTACTGCAAGCTGTTCTATCACATAGTACAGACTTCAGTAGTGCTTCTTAACTTTGAAGTTTATTTATTGGATTATTAGAGTAGTGATAATTTTTGCAGCACACTACACTGCAGGCATTGCAACACAAAAAAAACTCTGTCAATCCCTTGGTTTCCATAGGACTGCAGGTAAACCTATATGTACACAGAACATCTTTATTTACATTGTAATATACTGTACATATATTATACAACATAATCCAGCAATATCACTATCACTGATAAAGTTCCCTAAATAGTGGATGTCTAATGACGGAAGACTAGTCTGGGATGGTGAGAATGTTAGTCCATATATATCCACCCATGCAATAGTATTACATTGTGAACTGTTCATGCAGTTGCATAATGTTGCCTACAAGCCTTCATGTACCTCAGATATACTCATGCAGTATGTACAAACACAGATCGCACCAAGTAACATAAACTGAGTTGAAAAATATATATTTTCATTCAGAATTTAATGGGTTAATGTTCTTATTAATTATAGTTAAATTACTTATAAAGTCACTTAAGGCTTTCAATGGTGTCCAGTCCAGATTGGTGACAGTATGTATCAGTACATTATGTACACAGGCAGCAGAGCTGATTTCATGACTATAGTAAAGCAGAGTTTGTCATTGAACACACCTTACTGTGAGATCTACCATTTCCATTTGCTTGGTTTTATGCTAAAATCTATCATTTTCGTATTCACTTGCCACAATGCACAAAGCAAAGAGAAATGCCAATATACACTATCAAGCTCTGTTTACATCTCTATTCCTACTTCTGTTCTGGTGGTACTGGAACTGTTCCATGACAGACCCCACGGACTGTAATAGGGCCCATTGAGTTTCTTCATTTCATCTATGTCCAAAAGTGGTGGACTCTATGAAGGAAACCCCTAAGAGACCCTCTGACACTGATGTGGTCATGTATACCTAAATATAGCTACAGCACAATATCTGCACAAGCCTTAGACAGTTATTACTTGCTGAATAATGAGTGTATTATTTTACCTTAAATACTGCCTTTTTGACAAAATCTTCAACAGTGGATTTGGAGGTTTTCGATATCTGTGCTATGTCATATCTTTCGGTAACATCAATCCTTGAGTGAACTGTCTGTGGACAGGCAGAGCTGTCCCTGCTCTCATGCACAAAGAAAGACTGGGAGATGTTTCCTTACCTAGAAGCCCAGATCCTGGAGAACAGGCAATGTGTGCCTGTCAGTCAAAACTATCTCATGCTGGCAGTCCTCTCAAAAATTGGCACTATTTTTATCTTCGCTCACAGTCATGGCAAAAAAGCTAAAACTGTTTGCACAGTCGGTTCCCAGACAGAGAAAACTTGCATGAGCTAGATAGAGGCAGATATTGTAATGTAATGGGTTCGACTGGGGGAGAAATTTGGACTTTTTTAAGCTCTTATACTGGTTCATACTAGCTCAGGAATCACATGTTGCACTGTCAAGTGACTTCTTCTGGACTGACAAAGTGTTTCTCTTTTTTTTTGGCCATATAATGATACAAATTCCATATACTTTAAGGGCATTTCTGCATTATTTCACTTAAAGTATTCAAAAGCCAGAACATTAAAACCAGCTGCTATTATCGATAGGTCCCACTCAGTACCAGAACATCTCTAACTAGTAAACTCTACAAGACCTCTTAAGTTGTCCTGTACATGAATAGCAGATACAAAGGTTTCTCAGAAGAAGATTACCCAGGGCATTACACTAGCTTATCATCTTCTCATAGTGCATCCTGGTAGCCCTGTCTTTCCTAGGTAAGTGATGAACACACATCTGGCCATCCACACTTTTTAGATCAGACAGCCTTCTGTTGCTGATGGTCCATTTCTCATGCATATATCCAGCTCCTCTATGGTTTGGACCACATAAACTAACCTTCCTGCATCAACAACAAATCAAGCGTCCAGGCCGCAAAATCGATCATTGTATTGCATATATCTGTGCTGTCAGTTTCCAGATCAAACAAGCAGTGCATACTTACCTTTTGTGCCGCTGCATATGGAGATACAGCCAGTGACCAGAGGGCAGGATGGCGGATCACATAGCAGCACTGATAGTATGTATGTATGCACTGTTAGTAAGACCTGAAAACTGACAGCTTGGATATATGCATATCCATGCTGTCAGTTTCTCTTTTGCTATTGGCCGCACATCTCCTGTTTGCAATGTGCATTCATTATTTCTTTTTTATTAGTTATCATGGAAAACACGGCACCTCCTGGTTTTTGGAAACAATTTTTTTTTAAAAACAGGAAACAGTCAGAAAACAGGAAGTCCTGTGTATCCCAGGCCATCTGAGCACTCACACAGAGAAGGCAGTCATGTGATTGAGGGACACATTGAGCCATAACTTTCTTTACTGGCCGTAATTCCTGGATTTCTGGTAAGTTCAGCCTTGTTTTACAGCATGATAACAACAACAAAAATGAATGTATAATGCAAACTTGCTTTAAATCACATCTACTGTTGATTTAGATTTTGAAAGTTATAATGATAATGACAATTTAAGTAGCCCATTTAATTTTTATCCTTTGGTCGCTACCTATAATTTGGTTGCTACCTATAAGAGCAGTCTTGGTGTGGGTGAAGGCTTGCCAGCAGACCAAAAGACTGTACTGGTCAGTGAAGATACCAAAGGATAGAAGGGAGCATAGACTTGTTCAGGAAGCCCCCCTGAGAAAACAGGCACTGGACACCAATTGCATTTCAATTTCCGTAAAACACACAGTCCAAGTTTTCTGTAGAAACTACAATATCATGCGAACAGAGATCACTCAAAGTGCACTTACCAGAGTTAATAAACCAAGGTAACACACAGAAAAAAAATCCAGATGCACAAGCACTTCTTCACTGGAATACTATGGAACATCTCAGACAAGGTGGAGCAAGTGTGTGGCGCCTAAACTAACAGATGGGGACAGGTGACTGGAAGGGAAAGGATTTGGCTGGACCTTCAGGAATTAAGAAGGGAGTAGTGTTGAGCAAACTTGCCACTGTTTGGGTTCGGCAATGTCTTCTGAACCCACGCACCCAGGAAGTTCTCCTCCACTCACCCCAGTGAACACCAGCCATGTTGCCTTCTTTACCTGTTTATTCTTTGTTGACTCAGACATACTGCTATGTGTTCCCCTTTGTACCAGAGGTGAGTGGTGACAGTGTACTGCATTTAAGCCAGGAGTGGAGTTATGGTATATGTTTTAAGTCTTTTTAAGTTGTTGGCACTGGTGGCACAATCACCAAACATACATTTTTAAGTAAAATGTGTGTAGGGTGGCTATCAGCAAGACAAGTACTCTGGAGGTGCTAAGGAGGAGAAGAGGAAGGACATGTAGAACCAGGAAAATGCCCCATCTGCAACCACTGTGTATTATTAAAAACATGGCATGTGCCTGGTGATAACATAGTTGTAGGGCTGGTTTCTACTTGGTTCTCACCTCAGAAGCAGTACCGGCCAGGATTTTCAGTTCATAGTTTCCCAACCCCTTCAAGATGTTTTCCAGGATAAAAAACTATTGATCAATAATTGACCAGCTGGGTGCTAAGACCCTGAATCCCCATGATCAACTATTCAGCACCTGCACTACATTGAGAAAGGATCTGGAAGCAGTTGGCTTTGTACTTAGTGTACCGGAGGTGTTACTGTCATTCATGTTAGGTGTGTGGTATTGGAGTTGTGGCCACTTTTTGCTTTTTGTGTTATATGTATGTGTGTGCGTGTGTGTGTGTGTGGGGGGGGGGAGGCTAGTTTCTTTTGGCTTGCACTTCACCCATCTCCTGTGGGTGTTTTAAAGAGAGTTTAGTTGGATCTTTTATACCTAGTTTTGTAGGCTTATAGTCCGAGAGACCAGTGTTAGGAACCATCTCTTTCTGAGGTCACCTTAACCCGGCGAGATGGTACACATTTCGAAAAAATTTTTTATTGTGTGTACT
Source organism: Dendropsophus ebraccatus (assembly GCF_027789765.1). NCBI lineage: Eukaryota > Metazoa > Chordata > Amphibia > Anura > Hylidae > Dendropsophus > Dendropsophus ebraccatus. Next base: position 50,125,047 of record NC_091463.1, read on the forward strand.
ACAAGGGGAAATATACACGGTAAGGGTATATACACACAGAGTAAATCTCTGTGCGCAATCTGCCGCTCGTCCCCGCTTTCCTCTCCGCTCCGCCGGATTCCCATGTCCGCCCAAAGAATTGTCTTGTCAATCCTTGTTTTTTTTTTTTATTATGTGCTATGACATGTCAAAAGCTTTATTCATGGAAGGCACCCTTTAGTATTTTGTATTTTAGGGATCATCCACTAACATTCAAAATATTTTTTTATTATTATTTTTTTTAACACATAGGCCATAAGCAGGTTGCAGTCACACAAATTCTGGTCCGTGCTGCAAAGTGTGGCCTGTGACCAAAAATCCATTAAGGTTAAGATTCTGAGCAACTGTTGTGTTGCGGTTGCAATATGTATCACATTGTGACCACATTGATACATTATCAGATGTAATGTCACAACGCCACTGTAATAAACTCCCAGACAGGTTGCACTGTTTTGGGGAGTTTTTTGGGCTCCGCTCACTTGGCCTCATTGCAAGGTAAACACGCCAATGCCCAGCTGGATGCAGGCAGCAGCGACTTCTCACCTGCCAGGTGCATCCTTCCTCTTCCTTTTTTCCTCCAATTGTCACACACAAGTGTGGTGTCCCACTAGGGGTGTTACTATTATCCACACCCTTGGTAAAAGTCTGTACTTTTTGTGGTCTTATTGCAGCTAAAGTATTACTAAAGATGACCACTAGATGTCGCTGTATTGTATAACTGAAGTATGGAAGCTGCACGGCTGAAGTGTCTCAAAGGTTTATTGTATTTATGTGTACTAGATTCTGTGAACCAGTAGGATCTTTACTTTCCTCTATCCTATCACCTCTTACCTTTCTGCTCTTCAGTTGCACTCTTTCCACCCAACCACAGCGCACCTTACACGCTAGTTAGGAAGTTAGTCCCTTGGGTGAGGGAGGAGTCTTAGTTGAGATTCTGTGGAGAAAAGACGCAGCTCAGATAGCTCTCCACAGTGGTTCTACCTGGGCCCTGGCCCTCTGCCATGTTCCCCACTTACAAGTCGCAGTCTTAGTCTGTACCCCGCATAGGTAGGACGCAGAACAGTGCCCTCTTACAAACTTCTTTCCTGAAGCACCCACAAGCTGTGTGATGCAGTGCTAAGCCCTTCACTAGAGGACTAGTCAACAGATCTCCTCAACCTACGCCGAGGACTAGGAGTAACCACAGTGCAGGACAGTATCCGCTAAAGAGCTAGGAACCTATCCCAGTGGAGCAAAGTTACTGGAAAGTCTATGAACTCCATCTCGCAGCATGAGTGTCAGCAGGAAATCTCACCACTCTGCTCATTCCAGATAACGAGGTCTGGAGCCTGTGTCACCTATTAGTACGGTTCAGCCAAAGCTAGTGGGCATCAGGTGGTATGAAGACTATAGGAAAAGGTCAATACACAGGCACAGGTTGTTTCCTTTTTCTTCTTCTACAAGTATTCTTCTATACACTCCAACATCCCGGAAAAGCACATTACTACTTAGGTTGAGACTCTCACGGTACCCTCCTCTCTACTAAACTACCTCAGTACAACTCTACCAACTCTACTACATCCTACTTCGCATTTATCACACAGATCTGGTGGTTCTATGTTCAAGTATTTATTGGAACTATATCAAGTGTATATCAAGATTCGTTGTATTATCTGCTGCACATTTACAAGTAGTAAACCAAGTCAACGTTATCAACTGAGTCTGTGATTATTCACCACCACCTGCACAGCATTTACACCGCAATCCTGGGGCATCTCCCCTTTCTGTGGGTGGCAGGTCCCACTTCTATTTGGGATGGTCATTACACCGCTCTGGCTGCCTGTGACAACACTTTCCTAAGGGACCCGGCAGCAACTTGACAGGACACCGACGATAGGGGAAAAGGGTACAAACGGCCTTACATCTCAAAAACAGGCATGCCATCACACCTGTGTGCCCACCAGGCACTGGCGTCACGTGACAAAACTCTAAGGTCCGGCTGTAACTCGGCCATCCACCATGGAAGTGGCGTCACACTTTCATCTAGCAAGTGACCGGCTGTCCCACCGCTACATCATCCAGGGGCTCACCACACAAAAGCAACTCTCTGAGCACCCACGGAAAACTCCTTAGCGCCCTGCTCTTTTGGGGTCCAAGTGGGTTGCTGTCAGCCCCCCATGCAGTTGCTGTCATGGTGCTAAAAACGGCCCTGGTAGCACTGCTGCCCCGGCACTTGCCCTAGTAAGCTGGGTCCTGATCCTGGACCTCTGAGTGCTGCCTGACAGCTTGAACATCATCAGCTTGAGGACCACAAGTCTGAGCACAGAGAACCTAAGCCCCCTAGTCAGTCTGATCATTGCCAGCCTGAGTACAGTGTGCCTGAACATCAGCAGCCTGGACATACCCAGTCATGTAAGAAGTCACCATTGGCAGAGTCTACAGAACAGTCTGTAGTGACTGGATAGAAGTAGGCTACAGCTACATTGTGAGTAAATCAATTTGCACTGTTGTCTAGAAACTGTTTTTACCCTGTTTCAAGCAACTGATCCCTGATGCAGCAATATTCATCTATTACCACTGTTTTTTGCTTGCAAAAGTTTATTAAAGAGTTAAACCAAAAATAAATCTAGTGTTTGTTGCCCAAAATTCTTGGCCCCCTTACAAGCCGGATGACCATGACATGCTGTATCTTATGATGTTCTGATTTGTATGCACTGTAATTATATTCCTGTTTTTTTCTTGCAAAACCCAATCAGACTTTTTGGAAGTGAAAAAGCTGCATTTTAAGGAAAAAGATTCTGCCATGCCTTACCTTTCATCTGCACAAGTAGATCAGTAATTATATTTTGCTAACCACATTGATTAAATGCCTGGCAGCCTACCAATAGGAACATAAAAATGTAATAACATTGACCCAAAGCATATCACTAAACCCCTGACAAAACAATAGCTTTATAACATGAATCCTACACTGTGGAAAGGGTGGATAGAAAGGGTTTAAACCAGGGATAGGGGGCTTTTTGCTCTCCAGCTGTTGCAAAAGTACAATTTCCATCATGCTGAGACAGCTAAAGCTTTAGCTTTGGCGGTCCAGGCATGATGTGAATTGTAGTTTTCAACAGCTGGGGGGCCGAAGGTTCCCCATCCCTAGTTTAACCCCTTAACGACATCGGGCGTAAGTATACGCCCCCGCAGGGTGGACTTTAACGCAAACGGGCATATACTTACGCCCGATGCTCGTCGGCTCTCTGCTCGTCGGCACGGGGGTGATTAACCCCTCCCGTGCCGACGATTGCTGCTATATGCTGATCAATACAGATCAGCATATAGCAGCTAAATTCAGCTTTCCGGGTCATCGGTGAGGAAAGAAGGATCCCCCCATTCATCCTCACTGGCTGTTTCGGTGTCGGAGGCAATAATAGCGTATGCCTCTGATGCCAAAAACACCCTGGGAGCCATCTTTATACGGGGATTGATATATGGGGTATGTAAATGTGTAATGTAGTGTAGTGTAAAACTTTATTCCATGTAGTGTGGTGTAGAGTAGTGTTTTTTTACGTGTTTTTTTGACAGTAAGAAAAAATATCGCTACGCCAAGAAAGGAGCTGCTGATAAATGCCGCACTTATGTGCGGCACTTATCAGCAGACAGTGGCGGTAGGATATAGGGGGGAAAAAACGCCCCTACGCCAAAATGGAGGAGTTGCTGATCAGCGGCGCACTTATGTGCGATGCTGATCAGCACTCAGCGGCGTTAGGGCGCAAAAAAAAAAAAAAATTTTGGAAAAATAAAATAAATCTTTTTAACCCAAAGCAACTGATCAGTGAATGATATTCACTGATCAGCCGCTAGGGGGCAGTAGAGCGATGCTGCCGAAGATTGCCGAGACCCGCCGAACCCGAGTGTTTCCGAAGATTTCCGACGCTGGACGACCGAACCCGGAAGTGAAGCGAAGAAGACGCGAGGACGGCGCGGACCGCAGATCTTTGCTCCGGACGCTCAGATCAGGTGAGTATGGTACACCTGCACCACACACACCTGTTCTGCACCCCTCAGCTACCTAGCTGAGGGGTGCAGAACCCGGCAAAACTGTGTTTTTACAGTATGATCGCCGTGATGGGCCGGCCGGTACTGGCCGGCCTATCACGGCGATCGTGGGGGTGGCAACGGCGCCATCTTTCTTGGGGACACTTATGGCGATTGGTGCTATCTCAGACAGCACCATTCGCCTGGGAGCTAAGTAGTAGATACACATGTAATACATATGTTACCATCCATCAAATTGAGCACATACTTTAGATGTTTAATACTTTTGTATAATAATTGTATTGGACCACAGACTTGCACAAAGTCACCTAGTCACTAGTCACCAACAATGGAGGCACAAATATCTGCCATCTTACACGCTGCCTACAGGGACTCGGCACGCAGCTTGTACCATGCTCTGTGAGCAGTGGCCGTGCTGTGATGCCAATCGGTCAGGAGAGAAAACCCCTTTAAGGGTTGTTATTACATAGACTGACCCCTGATTGATACGAGCACCGATCCTTAATTAGTGGGCTTATTACATGGCTCGTATCAGGTAGACAGGGTCCCATGAAAGATTGCTGGGTCATTCTTGCGGTCCTTTGCTTCTATCATTCAGTGGCTGCAGGTGTGGCTGACAAACAATGATTTTTAAATTTGTCAAAATCATATGATCAGCCGTTGAGTGAGGCTGAGTGCTGGGCCTTTTACAAAGGGAGATTAGCATGACAATGACATGAACATACACAAAATATGAATATTTAAGGAGGGGTAGGAGAGTAGATTAAAGCGACTCTGTACCCACAATCTGACCCCCCCCCCCCAAACCACTTGTACCTCAGATGGCTGCTTTTAATCCAAGATCTGTCCTGGGGTCTGTTCGGCAGGTGATGCAGTTATTGTCCTAAAAAACAACTTTTAAACTTGCAGCCCGTGCCCTATGGCCGTGGCTTAGAATATCTGTGCCCTAACTTTGCACCACCCTTCCTCCCCACCCTCTTCATCATAAGAAATACCACTGGAACATTCTTCCCATGCTGAACATTGCACAGGTGCCTTAATGATCCAGCCCATGTGCTGTACTGACACAGGTGAGGAATAGTAGAAAATCCGCCCGGAGTATTCCTAATAATGAACAGTGTGGGGAGGAAGGACAGAGAGGTTGTGCCAGCCTAATGCATACACAATCTAGGCCACGCCCGTTGGGCAAGGGGCTGCAAGTTTAAAAGTAGTTTTTTAGCACAATAACTGCATCACCTGCTGAACGGACCCCAGGACAGATCTTGGATTAACAGCATCTATCAGAAGGTACAAGTGGTTTGGGGGGGGGGGGGGGGGTGTCAGGGGGGTGGGTACAGAGTCGCAACTGGCTCCCGCATAATAAACAAGAGGGGGAAGTAAGGGAGAGGAGTAAGTAATCCATCTGGAGAAGTGAGAGCAATCTTTTCCTTAGATGAGTTGGCAATGAGTTCATGACAAGGAGATCATAAAACTGCCTCCAAATAAGAGGCTACATAGCCACCCCATAAAGGTCCACATAATGGTAACAAAGTTTAAAGAAGGCATAAGTCTAAGGGCCAGTTCACACATTGACATGCGAGCCCTCCCATAGACAGACTGTATGAAACTGAGGCAGGCAGAATTCTGCAGCTTTTACTCCGTGTGACCTGGCCCTAATAGAGGGATGCACTAAATGCGTACTAAAAAGGTGCCTAGTACAAGGTGTGCAGACCTAGCCAAACAAATGGCAACCAGGCATTCCCAATTACCCTGTGGTCAGGATAGGTGGGCCGAGTGAGTAAGGAGATATTAGCTTTGGGGTGGATTCACACGTAATCTGCTGCGGATCCTTCCCTGTCACTTTCAATGAGATTACATACTCACAGTGCAATTGTCATCCCGTTGTATGTAAAAGTCATCGCCCTTAACCCCTGCAGCCCGGAACATACATTCCCGGTCTGCGCTACTGCTTGCTTTGGGGGTTCCCAGCGTCTCAGCCAATCAGTGGCTGCAGCAGGGCAGTGCACTGACGGAGCACGGACTGGTAATGTATGTACTGGGTCATGGGGGGGTTAAAGGGGTTGTCCAGCAAGTCTTTTTGTTTCAAATCCAACTGGTTTCAGAAAGTTATATAGATTTTTAATTTACTTCTATTTAAAAATCTCAAGTCTTCCAAAGCTTATCATTATGTCCTGCAGGAAATGTTTTATTTTCAGTCTGACACAGTGCTCTCTGCTGACATCTCTGGCCAAGACAGGAACTGTCCAGAGGAAGAGAGGTTTTCTATGGGGATGCGAATCTGTAAAAGTGACACTGTATCCACCAACCAACTCCCCCACCAATGCTATGTACTGTACATTACAACTCTGTAGTCAGCCAGCACTGTATAGTGGTAATTTGAGGAGAGTTCATGCTACTCAAGGGGGTTCAGTAGTACATGTAGTAACATTGTTGTATGGTCTTCCATTTCTTCTTTTCCTTCCCTTGCTCCTATATTACTGACTGATTTCCCACACAAGTTGTACATAGTGATTACCAAAACTGTGTAGTAAATAAATGTTTATTAACACATAAAACAACAACTCACACTAGCAAATATATAATTCATAATAATAATAATGATATATCAGTAAGTCAACAATACAATTTCAGTATATTATACCACTTACAATATAAAACCACCAAAATACACTAACCTACCAAACCAACTAAACCAGACAAATACAGTCCCAACCTAACTTACTGTCCCAAACAGAGAGTTAAAGGGGTCATAAAATGGGTAACAGCTTCAGGGGCAGTTACCAGCAAGAGTGACGCAGCAATGATGGGTTAAATCAGGGTCCACAATAGTGAAGGAATCAATAATACAATCAATTGTAATACAGTACAGTGCAGCACTGGGTGGAGTGAAGGGGTTAATTGTAGGGATAATGAAGTAGCTGGGAGAAAGGGATACACAGGGAAAGTATTTTCAGTACTTGCTGGTAACAAGAGACCGAGCAGTGCAGTGTAGTGTAGTGTTTAGGGGAATGAAGGGGTTAACTGCAGTAGCTAGGAAAGTAAGGGGTTAAGGGGCAGTGTGGTCAGCTCAGGGGAGCTAGTACTGCAGGGGGTAAGAGAGCAGAGAGCATACTACAAGAGGCAGGGTATACTCTGCCAGGTCCTGGACTGGACAAGGGGTGATGGGGCTGGGGGCAGTATCACCAGTGACGGGGCTGGGGGCAGTATCACCAGTGATGGGGCTGGGGGCAGTCTCCCCAGTGATAGGGCTGGGGGCAGTCTCTCCAGTGATGGGGCTGGGGGCAGTCTCACCAGTGATGGGGCTGGGGGCAGTCTCTCCAGTGATGGGGCTGGGGGCAGTCTCTCCAGTGATGGGGCTGGGGGCAGTCTCTCCAGTGATGGGGCTGGGGGCAGTTTTCCCAGTGATGGGGCTGGGGGCAGTTTTCCCAGTGATGGGGCTGGGGGCAGTCTCCCCAGTGATGGGGCTGGGGGCAGTCTCCCCAGTGACGGGGCTGGGCGCAGTCTCCCCAGTGACGGGGCTGGGGGCAGTCTCTCCAGTGACGGGGCTGGGGGCAGTCTCCCCAGTGATGGGGCCGGGGGCAGTCTCCCCAGTGACGGGGCTGGGGGCAGTCTCCCCAGTGACGGGGCTGGGGGCAGTCTCCCCAGTGACGGGGCTGGGGGCAGTCTCCACAGTGATGGGGCTGGGGGCAGTCTCCCCAGTGACGGGGCTGGGGGCAGTCTCCCCAGTGACGGGGCTGGGCGCAGTCTCCCCAGTGACGGGGCTGGGGGCAGTCTCTCCAGTGACGGGGCTGGGGGCAGTCTCCCCAGTGATGGGGCCGGGGGCAGTCTCCCCAGTGACGGGGCTGGGGGCAGTCTCCCCAGTGACGGGGCTGGGGGCAGTCTCCCCAGTGACGGGGCTGGGGGCAGTCTCCCCAGTGACGGGGCTGGGGGCAGTCTCACCAGTGCAGTGCTGTGGAGTATACTCACCTCCTCCCCTCCTGCCTGCAGCATGTGGACAGACGAGGTGATAAACCATCTGTGGGGGTGCAGGGGCCATGTAACCGGCACAGTATGAATACAGCCCAGCACCTGCCTCTGACTACCTGTCCCTTATTACAGACCCCCTGTGGCTGGAGGCGACTGGAGGTGGGAATGGGGGGGATAAATGACACACTTACACACACACATACTATCTATCTATATTATATTCATATATGCATATACACATAATCCACAGACAATGACATACTTTCCTTCACAATGCCACACACGTATATACACATATATACATATACACACACACACAACCCACAGCTGTACATCCCTGGAGAATCAGTCAGATACTCCTGTGGTCCTCAGTCCCCTCCACCACACAGAGCAGCAGTGTCTTCTCCCTAGTCTGAGCTGCTGGAGGAGTAAGCCCCGCCCCTTGTAGGCCGGTCACATGACCTCCTTCAAACCACTCGGCTCTAGCTTCTACCATGGGACTATGCCTGAGGAGGAGGCTGTGGCAGTGAGGGTCGCTCCACTCTGCAGCCCCTATGGATGCTATGCGCCCATCCAATTCCCAGTGCATTTGTGCCTATTCCCGGAGCTCGTGTGTGCGTTTGCTGCCCGGTAGCGGGACAGTGAGCCCTGCAGCATGCTGACTCAGCAGGCGTCCCAGCGCACTGAGATCTCAGCTGCAGATTCCACGGGTGAGTGCCGCCCCCGCCTCCCATCGGTGCATGCAGCTTGTTGTGGGGGGTTTGCACCCTGGAAGGTGACAGCAGGTAGGATTAGCAGGCGGTGACGTCAGCAGCACCCTGTAGGTGCCGGACGGCTGGATGCTGCTGCCATTCTGCATGTCTCTGCCCATGGTACCATCTCTCATCCCTGGCATGGACAGTCAGCCTTGATCTGGCTTTCTAATGACCTCATAGCATTGCTATTACTCTACTTGGTGCCTGTATTTCTCTAGTAGTGCATGTGCAGGAGCCCCCTAGCGTCCTGGGCTGGTAGTGCAGCCGCCCCTGCTGTTTACTCTTCCAGTTCCTTCTGATCAATATTTACTTTAATAAGAACTCTATTAGTACATTGCAGCCTTGGGGCGGAGGTGTCCTGGTGCTGGCAGGGCATGCTGCTCTTGTAGCTTCTCTTATGCTGTGTGCCAATTGTTACCTTGAGCTCTCTGCACCATTATGTCTCTTCTTGCACCTTTGTGTCCCACATGCCGCACTTCATATATGATGACGGTGATATAGGTGGCACATGTAGATGGCAGCCAGTGCCGTCCTATGTGTGCCCATCTTTTATCCGGTAGCTACCACTATTGCGACTGAATTGTAACAGTATACACAATACAGAGACATTAGCACAGACAGCTGCATTTACCTCCATATCATACCTGTCCCTTTTAGTATAATGGCGGTTTACCCTGTTTTGTGTGATACACAATGTACACTGACACTTGTTCAACCTTGTATTTATACTTGTGTAATACCCATATACCTTTGCCTACCTTACTATAGCCAAGCTCCCCGTTGTACTCTCTCAGACACTAAAAGTAACTCTTACCATGTATAAGCATGTGCACCGAACCCTTTTTATATGCCCATTGGTGATTCTTTTTTGCCTGGATTAATGTACAATAGTAAAGTAAAAAAAAAAAGTTGCCAGATGTTTGCTGTCAGTAAAGTTGGCCGTATACTAGAGATTCTGGACTTGGGATTTGGCAGGGAAGGGGATTTTTGTGACATTATAGAGGATAGTTAGCACATCAGTGGGTGTTCAACTACTGGGACCCCCCACCGATCTCAAGAATGGAAGACAAATGTGGGTGAGTTGCATTGTCACCTGTAGTTGCCTCTCTCAATATTTTGTTGGGTTGTTGTTGTTGATCACAGGTCATGGTGAATTTGCCCCCCCCCCCCCCCAAAAAAAAATAATAAAAATCTAGTTCAGATAGTAGGAAGGAACATAGGGTAATGTCTGGCCTTTCCCACAATAAAAAATGTCACGTACGAACCTGCTTCATAGTTTGGCATGCTGTTGGGAGAGTGTTTTGATACACAGGGGCACATTGCGCCTCTGGCATACGCCACGGAAAGGGCACAGATTTTTACTCAAAAATCTGCGCCTTTACTGTCGGGTACGGCCCACTTGCCTGATGGGCACGCGGGCATGAAGCACCTGATTCACCATGATTTACTGAGTTACCATGCCTGATTTACCACGATTTATGCCGGAATGGCAGAATCTACATCTGCTCCGGAACAGTACATTATGTTTTCTGAATTCCTTTTTCGTGAGGGACACCACCAATTTTATGGGGTCCATTGGTTTTCTGGTATGTCCAGCATTTCAACAGAAAAAATAGTGCAGTATTTATTATTATTTATACACTATTTTTTGACAGATCCTGCAACAAACACCCCCAGCTGATCCTCTAACACAGCTGTGAGTCCAGTCTAGGAGTATGGACCTGTAGCTGTTAGGGTGCGTTTACACAGAGAGATTCATCAGACAGATTTTTTAAACCAAAGCCAGGAACAGACTATAAACAGAGAACAGGTCATAAAGGAAAGACTGAGATTTCTCCTCTTTTCAAATCCATTCCTGTCTTTGGCTTCAAAAAAATCTGTCAGATAAATCTTTGTGTAAACACACCATTACTTAGATCAGCATATTCAGCTAGCAGATCTGCTTTAACATAATTGAAGAGCTTCACATCTTTATTTGTCTGTCCTCTGGTTAATCCTAAAATAGATAATTTTCTGGTTTTAATAAATCTTCTTCCTATACCACAAATGTATGTAGAGAGGAACCGCCATCCAGGGGATTGATGTAGTACTGCAATACTTTCAGCTCTGATCGTTACTTAACCTTTCAATATCATTTGTACAGTTATTATGTCTTCACTTGTGGTGTATCCTCACTTGTGCATTGGAAAATTGTATTTACAGCTACTCTATAATGTATGGATGGCTCCTTTTACAAGCAGGAACGATTTGGTTAATATGGGAGAACAGGCATAGGGAAAGTAAATTCCCCTCTGCTACTCGCTCTGGTACTGTCAGCAAAGCAAAGGGGCTGTTTGCAGCACCTGTTTTCTGTCTGCACAGAGAAAACCTGGGTCCTGTAAGCTACTACACCAGCCATCCTCTCTCCACGAGCAGGATGACATATATAGTAGAAATTAACTGTACTGTATATTAGTAAAGGCAAACTGCTGTCCGATTCCTGCACATGGTGCCGGTCTATTATCAAGCATCGGTCCGGCATGAAGCACTGGGGACCGGCCCGCTGGTCTCCAGTGTGACGAAACCCCCTTCCCTCTGTGACGCGGCTCCATTAAAATCAATGGAGCCGTGTCACAGAAGGGAGGGAAGATCGTCACACGGGCGGCACCGGACCAGCCCCCCAGTGCTTCATGCCGAACCGGTGCTTGGTAATAGACTGGTACCGTGCGCAGGAATTGGGTGGCAGAGCTAACCCCCGCCCCAGTCTGCTGCCGACTCGCCCCGGCAGCTCTGGTGACATCAGGGAAGGAGTCGGCAGGAGGCTGGGGTGGGGGTGAGCTCTGCCGTCAGTCCCCGGCAGGGTGTGTGAACAGAAGTGCATCAGCGGCGGCAGCGGTGGTGGCGGCAGGGATGTGCAGGTGATGGGGATAGCCCTGGTACTGCTCCCCCATGAACTGCTCATGCTATGACCAGATGATGGGAGGTGTAGTACAGTGTATTTGTGGCGTGGGGGGGATGTTTGGTGATTGGGATGGCCCTGGTACTACTCCCCCATCATCTGCTCATACTATGAGAAGGTGATGGTAGGAGTAGTACAATGTATATGTGTCCAGTGCTGAGCAGAGAGGGAGGGGGGAAGTAGTTAGATGCACAGGCACCTCTCTCCCTCCCTGCTCGGTGCCCTCCAAATGTATTGACTGAAAACATTTATGGAATACTTTGGGGAGTAAGGACACTTGCTCCCCAAAGTATTCCATAAATGTATTCAATCAATAAAACATACTGTACATTACATCACTTTTTACATAGACATCCGTAGAAACAATACAGTACCATTGACTTCTATATATAGTGCGCCCCCTGCTGGATACCCCATAGAAATTACAACTGATTTGTGACGTCGCGGTTTTTGAGAGAATTTGAAGACTCCCTAATCTACTACATTAAGGGAAATAGCAGTATATGTGCATTTTCCATTATTAATGTACATTAGAAATTTGCCTAACTTTCCATAAGTAATAACATATTAAAAAATACTTTGGACCGAACTTCTCCTTTAATCGCTAATTGTTATAAGTCGCTTCGTCTAATAGGACCCTTAAACTACAATCATGTTACTACTGGCTCTGGTATAGCACAGTGTGCCCCAGTCATCCCCATCTGGTATGTGGGAGAACAGATAGCAATGTTGATACCACACATATCTTAGTAACCAAATCACATGTATAAAGATAAGACTTACATAATAACAAATGTAAACTCAATAGTTGCAGTGCCTAAAATCCACAAATCTTAGATAAAGTACAAGCGCAATGGATCCACAAGGCAAACCATAATGGCTAGCAGCATCTACACAGCTTGTGGGGGGCAGAAAATAACACGTTTGGCACTGATTGGCTGATGCACAGCCACCCAGTGTAAGGGATCTGGTCAGCTGACTTGTACGATGGCTTCTTCTTGGAGTATAGCTTATATTTATAGCCTTCTCCAAACATCAAAATAAAGCTAGGTCCTATATTTGGGATAGGTCCTATTTTCAGTGAAACATGGTACTATACTTAAAAAAAATAATAATAATAATTCCGCAGTTTCTAGTGTCTAAATATTTATGCTGCGATGACAGATGACACAGAAATACTCATGTCCTGTATAGAAAGCTTCAGACAGCACTGGGTAGTTGTTTCTCTGGATTGTCATGCGGTGCTGCTAGCTCTGGTGTGTCTGGCTGATGTAATTAAAGGTTTTCCAGGCAGGAATAACACTCATTACACTTTCATCACGCGTACTCGGCCTGTTTACCTCCATTTATCATTTGTGCAGGAGCCTTCTGTATTCCATGCGTGTACTGTTGTTTTTACACTGCTCTATATATAACTCTTATATTACTGTACATACATTTACTTCTTATTTTGTGCCTACTGTAGATTACAGGTCCGGTTGTGGGGAGATCAAGCAGATCACCATCAAAGGTCTTATAAGATCTATAGATGGTAGACTCCTGCAGCAGCCAGTAATTTTATAGTGGATTCTGTCCCACCGACATGTTTCTCCGTGTGGCCACCTAGATGATCAGATGGCTGGTGCTAAGTAAGGGTTACTGCAGTGTCATTACCGCTCTCAATGGTTTTAATATTTTAGCTACTAAAACAGTCAGTCATGTTATCCTCATAAATAAACTTGGGTATTATGTGCTCTTTGTCCATCAAATACATTATCTAGTTGCTTTCAGGCAGTTTGATAATGATATACAATGCATCTCAAGTTATAGATCCTGACAAGGCCTGTCACACAGTGTTTATTAGCTATTGAACTGTATTCCTTCACTCCAGTCATTCAGAAGCTGCCTCTCTGCATTTGTTCTATTTCAGGACATACAAATATATATATTGAACATCAACTAAGGCCTCTCGAGAAGCCTGGTGGAGATACATAAAAATCCATTTTTTTGCGTTTGTCTGGTTTACGCCATCATTATTCTTGTATATTTTAGGGCAGTTTGGCCCGGTTTGTACCAACAATGGAGCCGCCATTGCAAAATGTCAGACAAATGAACAGCTGTTTTGGCTTTGTTTACACATGGCATTTTCCAAGCGTTTTTGCAGCGATTGTGGCAACAGTAGCTATTTTACAGCAAAAAATGCTTGATCAGCTTAAAGCTAGAGTAAACATAGCTTGAAGTGCATTACATAGATGAAACAATGAGAACACCAGGAGGCCAAGCTTCTGGCACCAGGGCTTCGCACGCCGGGCTTCCGACAAGGATATCTCCGTCCCGGGACCGTCTCCAGGAGCGGGACTTAGCGAGATGGGGTAAGTATCGGGGGCTTGGGCGGCCTTCACCCCGGCACTGGGGGGCGGGGGTGACAGGTTCCCTTAAATGAAATAAAATGTAATGCATGAGTAATTCCTTATGTGGAAAATAGGAATAATTTTCAAAATAAATTCTAAAAATTTCTTAAATATATTCCATTAATTCATTTATCACTCTAGGTTCCAGACATTTTGACAGTGTGATTCTTTAGTGCATGTCTTTATACTGTGTCCACTCTTGTAGAGGCTTTCGTCAGTACTGCTGTCAGTCTTTGAAGGGGAGAGATAATAGTAAATGCGTCAAGCATGAAATTGTAGATGAAATGCCCTGGTTCATTCTAGAGGGATTTAGCTGCTCCATATTTATGTAATTATTACAATAGAAAAAGACAAAGTCCCACGAGGACCTCTCACTTACATGAGAGGTCATCCAGATAAAAGAACTCCTCTAGCAGCCTCTTTAGAAAGTCAATTAGAGAATAGGGTGCTTGAAATAAACATATGAATATATTATATAAATGTCATGATATGTTCCCTTACATATCAACAGCATGAATATTTTTCACTCTATATAAGTACTTAATGGCAACAGTGCTGCATTGATTATTCCACATATGTCTGTGCTTCCATAACATAGAAACATTTAAACTTTTATTCTTATGTGTAACGTGTCAGAGAGGCGTTCCCAAGCTCATAATCTGCTGAAAGCTGGAATGTCTCCTCACTCCCCCTCCCATCCCTCGCCCTGCTTGATTGACACACAGCTGAAAGCTAGGCAGACAGATTTACTTTGACATTGTTCCGTTTTTTCGTCAAACAAGCTGTAGAAATTATATTTTATGTCTGTCTTGGTTTCCACCACTGGCCACATTACTATGAGCATCCTAATTGTATAATATCACCCCCGGAACATCTTATATTTTATCACTGAACGTAATGCAACAAGAAATTCCCTGATTCTACAAATCATGGGTAATACATGTACTTATAGTTTGATCATTTAGCATATTGATGTTAGAACTCAAGTAACCACTACACAGAATATGTAAAAGACCTAAATATTTTTGCTTTGGAGAATCCTTTGAAGTAGAAAGTGTCTGACAACATTGACTACATGTTTCTAAATCTCTACCTGAGAATATTTCACTAAGGGTTTGCATGTCAAAAGCTTTTCCAAATAACAGATACACTTGAAGAAAGTGACTGGTAAAAGGTCCCAATATCACTGCACTACTTAATCTCTGAATACACAAGTTAGTACAACATGTATAGCTAATAAATATTATGAGGACCTTGGTACCCCCTGCTCTCAGTCCTGTGACCTATCATCTTGGGGCTCACCATTGAACCTCTTTGGTGCAATTCCTTTTCATGTATCTGCATGGTTCTACTAAGATGAAAAACTAGAAGTCGCAGCAGTTCACTTATGACTGGACCCTTAAGTCATGGGGGCCCACAATACAGTAGGTCGAATAGACCCATCAGTGCAGCACCACGGATGGCCTGAAGCCTGGCTGTAAGAAGAGAAGAGGATCAGGAAAAAGAGCAGTAGGGTAAAGGCTGTACAGTGTGTGGCTCTACACTCTGGTGGCCTGCCCACTATCACTCTGTGCTCTGACTCTAGCCTTGTATGTGTAGGTGAAGAAGAGGAGGGGTAAGTAAAGGTCCTCTTACTCTTGCTAATCTAAGGCCGTCTGCAGTTCCAAACAAGCACCGAGCAGTGGGATCAGCGCTTGTTTACAAACCACAGTTAATCAGGTGGCCGAGCTGCACGAACGATCCCTACATTGTTTGTGTCCTCCTGGGTTCCAGCGGATCAGATGCAGACCGCAACCAATGTAGATATGTAGTAAATACTTCACTGCACTTCACTAAATAATTCCAACATGGATTATATCATCACAGCAGAAAAACTTGTACAACACTTAAAAATGGTGACATAAGGTCACCAAAACGTTGTGCGACTGTGTGCTGTACATATTTTTTTGCTGTGATGAAATAAATCATGTTGGAATTATTTTGGACTATTGGAGTGCCGTGCCGTGTTTACACAGCCAATAGCGATACATTTTTAACGCCATACAAAAGATGCATGCAGGCATTTTTCCATTCATCAACTGATTGCTCTCACTTTTACACAGGCCTAGGAATCGTCATGTGTAAAAGGGTCTTTAGGCTTGAGGGTGCGTTCACACCTACAGGATCCACAGCAGATCTGCAGCGGATCCGTAGCAGATTTGATGGTGCAGATTTGATGCTGTGATCAGTTTAAATGAAATCTGCTGCGGTTCCGCAGCAGAAAATACGCTGCGAATCCGGTCAGTGTGAACGTTCCCTAAAAGAGGAAAAGCCTGCACCTCCTCCACTCCTAGTATCTGCTCCATTCAGAGCTGCCACCTGTAGGGAGCCATTTTATGCAAATTATGCTATAAATCTATGTACTGCAGATATTAGAAAGCTAGTGCCTCAAGGCCTGATGCGACTTAAAGAATAAACTTTATATGTGATATAAAGTTTATTCATATTTTGTCAAAGGGCTTTTACTTTTGTCTTGCTGCTTCACAGTTTAATTTGGAAACTAGGGGTTGTCTGGGTTTATAACAATGATGGCCTAGCCAGAAGATAGGCCATCAATATCTGATCAGCAGAGTTTCGACATCTTCCAACATCGGCAATCAGTTGTTAGGGGAGCCGCTGCATCGGCACCCATACACCACTAATGGTGCTGAAAGCTTTGCGTTGTGTTGGGTGTTTGCACACTGCCAATCAGACAATGAAGGGGAGTAGAGCTGAATGACAACATATTTGTTTATTATTCAAAAACTCATGACTCTTGATATTTTGTCCATGGGGTTAAGGGTGTATGAAGTGGGCTTTGGATTAGAGCATGTTTCGTACACAACCAATCTGCCACTCACAGCCAGCACAGTGCAATCGCAGTTTACCTATTTAGATTCTACTGTCAAAACTGACAATGGCATTTACCCTTAAGGGGGTATTCTAGGAAAAATTCACTTCTCCCCTATCCACAGGATAGGGGTAAAGTAGGAGATTGCGGGAGGTCTGACCTCCATACCCCCTGCTGATCTGCATATCGTGCCCTGGCTTTTGTTTAATGAATAGAGCCGCTGGTATGGCGCATGACCCGCGGCTCTATTTATTCTTTTATTTTTCCATCTACAGAGTCATGTAAGGGCTTGTTTTTTTTCAAGAGCAAGTGTACTTTGTAGCGGCACCTTTCAATGTACCATAAATATATGACAATATGTGGGGTTGGGGGCCTGCCTTTATGCAATGCACTTTAAAGTAAAACTGACATGATATCTTTATTCAGTAGGAAAGTCCGAATAGAATGATGCCCATGCTTACGTAGCTTTTCTAATATTTTACTTTTAAACAATAAAACTTTTTTTTAAACAAACAAATATGATTAAAATGGCATTATTTTTCCACCTGTGGGGCTGTATGAGGGATCATCGGTAACTATGTCCATGCAACCCTTGTTAAACAATTATCGGGCAGTGTAATAGGCCCAGTAAACGAGCGCCGATCTGTTTACTGTTATTATCGGGCCCACATCGTCCCATGCAATAGTACCCTTAGTCTGCACAGCTTTTTACTTCTTAGAGCAGCACTTTGTAACTTGCTCTTTATTCTGTAACTCAGTCCAAATTGCAAGAATATAAACCACCAGTATAAAGATATATACAAAAAATACCTTGATCATTCTCCTTTTCAGGTAGTTTTGTGTATTGCCCTTGTGCCTTCTGTGCCTTCTTTTATTAGTAAACTATGGAGCCTGCCTTGGTCACTTATTGGCTGAGCAGGCAGTTTCTATGAAGTTGACAGATGATAGGAAGCAGCAGTGAGCGATGGGTAACGGGGGCCTCCGGAACAGCAGCTGTGGGTGATTGGGGAAGGTGAGTATCCTTCCTTTTTTATATCACCAATTAAATTTTCTGTTCTCTTTCTGGGGCTGGAATACCCCTTTAAGCATATCATCAGACACAGTGGTGCCTTGGATTACTAGCATAATTTGTTCCGGGACCGTGCTTGTAATCCAAATCACTGTTAACCAAAACAAATTTTCCCATAAGAAATCACTGATATGCAGACAATTGGTTCCACACTCAAAAATAATGATTTTTTTTTTATATTCTGAATAACATGTAGAACAGATGAAACAAACAATGAGAAGCAGCTGAATATGTCATATTATAAGTTACTGTACAGTATAGCAATCAGCATGTGATGTATAATGTATAGTAACTGCATAAACCTGAAAAACAGCAGCAGTTTGTAGATACAGGATCGAACTGCAGATCCCCATAATGCAGTAGTGTAGTACTACAGGCTAGAATATAGAAGCAGGGCTGCTGTCAGACGTCTGTGTGGTCACATGCTAGCAAAGGGGAAGGGGTGTGTGTTCAGCATGGACCAATCAGGAAGTGAGAATCACAGCTGTGCAGCAGGACAGAGACAGAAACTTTATATACAGCAGTTTTAATGGCTGAGTGTGTGTGCAGGCACAATATAGCAGCAGTACACACTGCTGAGTGTGAATGCAGGCACATTATAGCAGGAATGGAGAGGATGGGAAACACAAGGGCTGAAAGAGATTGCAGGGAGTATGAAGGAATGGGCAGGGCAGATGTGGGCACATAAATGCAGCGCTCTCTGTCCAGGCAGAGAGGGGTTACAGCTATGGTGAGATTACCTCCACAGTCCTGTCCCCTGATGCAAGCCCCAGTCTGAAGTGGATCTGCTATGATTTGGAAGGTGAGGGAGACTTCCTGGGTCAGAGTACAGTGCTGTAGATTACCCTGTGCAGACAATGCCCCTCCCCCAGTACAGGGAGCTCTTAAACCAAGTTACAATTTTAAAAAACTGTGAGCTCTTCTTGCAAAACACTTTTAATTCCAGTTACTCTTAAACCAAGGTACCACTGTATGTGCAAATGTAGGTTGTTTTCCTGTGTTTTAGTAAAGTGTACCCATCACTGAGACTGAAGCTTCAAACACCTGCTGCAACCTAATACATGTTCCAGTCGGCAGGGCCAGGAAGCTTCCAGACAGCTGAAAATACCAGAATGACATGATTGTGCACTTATCCCACGCAGCAACAAGTCAATGATATTTTCACATAACAAGTGAAGCCCTAATTGATCTCCAACATCTGTGATTATCTTTACAGGAACAGACATTTTCTGCAAAATGGTGCAGTGTCAATATATCACACATTTATTTGAAAGCTATATACACTATTGCCACTTTTACATGGAAGTGGTTCGGTCAGCATTTTCTATCAATATTTGTCAGCCAAAACCAAGAGCCGGCCCAAAACATCTCCTTGTTATAGTTTTTTTCTCAGTGTATGTTTCCCCTAGCCCCACCCCCTTTTCCCAACCAGATTTACTAAGAGGTGCGATGCGATTGTGGAGGGGGGATCCCTTTCTCTTACCGTCCTAGGACTCAGTGCCGCTGATCCCGGCCTAGTATTCTATTGATCTGTTCTGCAGCAGACCAGACCAATAGAGCACTGATCTGATCGATCAGTTCTGTATAATGTATAATACACTGATCCCTATATTAGAATTCACCCAGGGGGACTTCTAACTTATGTGTAAGTAAAAAAAAAAAAGTCCTTTATATTAATAAAGAATCCCCTCCTCTAATAAAAGTTTGGATCAACCCCCCCTTTCCCATTTTATAAAGAAATAAACATGTTTTGTATCGCCGCGTGCGTAATCGCCCGATCTATTAAATTAAAAAATTCCTGATCATGCATGTTAACCCTTTGAGGACCAGGCCCAAAATGACCCAGTGGACCGCGCAAATTTTGATCTTAGTGTTTTCGTTTTTCCCTCCTCCCCTTCTAAGAGCTCCAGCACTCTGTTTTCTATCTACAAGCCATCTAAGTGCTTGTTTTTCACAGGAATAGTTGTACTTTGTAATGGCGTCTTTCATTTTACCATAACATGTATGATGGAATTCCAAATATATTATTTATGAAGATATAAATAGGTGAAATCGTAAGAAAGAATGCAATATGGTAACGTTTGGGGGGTTCCTGTGTCTACGTAATACACTATATGGTAACAGCGACATGATATTATTATTCTATAGGTCAGTCACAGGTAGTCCGAACACAACTATATGCAGGTTACACAGATTCTCTAATGTTATATATATATTTTTTTTATGAAATCCTTTTTTTTTGGCAATTAAATATTAATATAATGGGCCTATTGTGAGGCTTATAACGGTTTTATTTTTTCACCTACGGGGCTGTATGGGGTGTCATTTTTTCCGCCATGATCTCTAGTTTTTATTAATACCATATTTGTGAAGATCGGACGTTTTGATCACTTTTTATTGATTTCTTTAAAATATATAATGTAACATAAAATCGGTAATCTGCCCACTTTTTTCCCTCTTTTCGTGTACGCCGTTCACCGATCACAATGACGCTTGTTATATTTTGATAGATCGGACAATTACGCACGCTACGGTATATTATATGTTTATCTATTTATTTATTTTTATATGTTTTATTTATATAATAGGATAGGGGGGTGATTTCAACTTTTATTGGGGAAGGGGTTTTGGGGTAGTGTAATAGTGTTTTGAACTTTTTTTTTTTTTTACACATTTGAAGTTCCTTTAGGTGACTTTTACATTCACTACTTGGATTTCTACACTGATGATTGCTATGCCATAGGCATAGCATTGATCAGTGTTATCGGCGATCTGCTCATTGAGCCTGCCTGTTCAGGCTCAGTGTAGCAGATCGCCGATCGGACCGCACGGAGGCAGGTGAGAGACCTCCGGCAGTCCGTTTTACCGATCGGGGGGTCCCGATCAGTAAGTGACAGGGGACTCCCCCTGTCACTTACACTTAAACGCTGCGGTCGCGCAAGGGGTTAATGACACGCGGCAGCGCGATCGCTGCAGCGTGTCATTACCGGTGAGGTCCCGGCTGCTCACTGCAGAAACACCCAGGACGCACTGTTATGTCATGGGTCGTCTGGGGACAGACTTCCATGACGTAACCCTACGTCCAGGGTCGTCTAGGGGTTAAACAGGTGTAAGCGCCCAAAAAAATCCAAAGTGCAAAATTGTGCACTTTTGGTTGCATCAAACACAGAAAAATTGTTATAAAAAGTGATCAAAAAGTCACATATATTCAAGTAATGTACCAAAAAAATAGAAGCGTTATAATGATGGTAATAGAGCAATTTTAACGCCTTAGCGACCCATGATGTAGCTGGTACGTCATGGTGCCGCAGGGGGAGTTCAGAGAGGGGTCCCACCGGGACCCCGCTCTGAACGGCGTCACTCCCGGCTGATATGTGCAGCCGGGGAGCGCCTCTATTAGCTGACGCGGGTACCGTTGCCGCGCCGGCTAATTAAGCCTCTAAATGCAGCTGTCAAACCTGACAGCTGCATTTAGACGCTTTGCTCGCACGTCCCTGGTGTCTAGTGGGTCGGATCTCCCCCCCGCAATCGCATCCGTGATCCGTGCTTCTGGCCGGGCCGGGACTCGCAATGACGCTGATCCCGGCTTCGCAATACATTGACAATACACTGCTGCAGGCCAGTGCACTGTATCACCGATCTATGAGAGATCAGTGCTGTGTATATACAAGTCCCTCAGGGGGACTTCCAGTTAAAGTAAAAATAAAAGTAAAAATGTTTTTTTATTAATAAAAAATCCCCCCCCTAATAAAAGACCAAATCACCCCCCCTATCCCATTTTATAAATATAAATAAACAAATAAATAAACATTTACAAATATAAATAAACAAAAATTTAGTATCGCCCCGCGCATAATCGCCCGAACTACTAATTAATCAATCACATTCCTGATCACGCACGTTACACGGTAAAGGTTTTAATTTTTTAAAAGCTGTTATGTAAAATAAAAGTTATGCAAGTTGACTGTCATTTTATTTGTACCAACTTGACGAACAAAGATAACTCAGTTTTACTATAGGGCGAATAGCGTAACACTTCCCCTCCCCCCCCCCCCCCCCCCCCCACCACAAAAAAAAAAGCGTTTTATTTTCAATTTTACAGCGCATATAACTTTTTTTTTGTTTGTTTTCGCAGGATATTTTATGCAAAAATTGAGTCTTTTGCAAAGTACAATTAGTGGCGCAAAAAATAAGGGCTCGTGTGGGCCTGTAGCTTAAAAAATGCAAGCACTATGGCCTTTTAAACACGAGGAGAAAAAGTTTGGGTGAGGTTTTGCCGCTAGTTAATGGCGCTGAATTGCAATACTACACACAACTTAAAGGAATACTCCACTTTTAGGCTGGGTTCACACTACGTATATTTCAGTCAGTATTGTGGTCCTCATATTGCAACCAAAACCAGGAGTGGATTGAAAACACAGAAAGGATCTGTTCACACAATGTTGAAATTGAGTGGATGGCCGCCATTTAATGGCAAATATTTGCTGTTATTTTAAAACAACGGCTGTTATATTGAAATAATGGCAGTTATTTACTGTTATATGGCGGCCATCCACTCAATTTCACCATTGTGTGAACAGATCCTTTCTGTGTTTTTAATCCACTCCTGGTTTTGGTTGCAATATGAGGACCACAATACTGACTGAAATATACGTAGTGTGAACCCAGCCTTACCCCGTAAGGGTGGGTTCATACTGAGGAATTCTCGTGGATAATAACAGTAACAGTTAACAGTAATTAGGAAGGGAATCCAGTCAGTGTTGTGTGAGATAGAAGAGTGACAGAGAAAGCTAGATGTATGTGAAACAGCAGCCATAGATCACAGCAGAGGAGCTGGATTTGCCACAAGGGGAGAGAATTCAGCACAGTGGGAATAAGATGAGTTACAGGATAGGACTGTGTAAAACAAAAGCAGATTGAGCCAGCAATAGGCAGATACTTGGCAGGTGTCTCTGAGGTTCAATGCATGCTGGGAAATGTAGTTTCATGGATGGCGCCATCTTGCCATCCCGCTTTTAGAAAAACTTCTAGCTCGGGAACAGCAGCAGCTAGAAAGACAGGAAATGGCTCAAAATACTCAGGGGGCCTTGATGAGTAAGGCCAACTAGGGTTGGCACCATTTAATTTTTTAATCTCTTGGTTGGAATACCCCTTTAACCCCTTCGGGACCAGGCTAATTTTTGTTTTTAGTTTTCGTTTTTTCCTCCTTGTGCTTAAAAGGCCATAGCCCTTGCATTTTTCCACCTAGAAACCCACATGAGCCCTTATTTTTTGCGTCACTAATTGTACTTTGCAATGACAGGCTGAATTTTTGCATAAAGTATACTACCAAACCAGAAAAAAATTCAAAGTGTGGTGAAATTAAAAAAAAAAAAAAACGCATTTCTTTTATTTGGGGGGAATGTGTTTTTACGCCATTCGCCCTGGGGTAAAACTGACTTGTTATGCATGTTCCTCAAGTCGTTACGATTGAAACGATATGTAACATGTATAACTTATATTGTATCTGATGGCCTGTAAAAAATTCAAACCATTGTTAACAAATATACGTTCCTTAAAATCGCTCTATTCCCAGGCTTATAGCGCTTTTATCCTTTGGTCTATGGGGCTGTATGAGGTCAGTTTTTGCGTCATGATGTTTACTTTCTATCGATACCTTGATTGCGCACATACGACTTTTTGATCGCTTTTTATTACATTTTTTCTGGATTTGATGTGACCAAAAATGCGCAATTTTGCACTTTGGGATTTTTTTGCGCTGGCGCCGTTTACCGTGCTAGGTCAGGAATGTGATTAATTATTAGTTCGGGCGATTACGCACGCGGCGATAGCAAACATGTTTGTTTATTTATTTATTTGTTTACTTTTATTTATAACCTGGGAAAAGGGGGGTGATTCAGACTTTTATTAGGGGAGGGGGCTTTTTACTTATAACAATACTTTTTTTTTTTTACACATATACTAGAAGCCCCCCTAGGGGACTTCTAGTATATATACTTTGTTCTCTTATTGAGATCTTTGCTGTATAGATATACATCAAAGATCAATGAGATCGGCACTCGTTTGCTTTCGGCTGCTGCAGCCAAATACAAACGAGTGCCGAGCCGGGGACGGCGCCATCTTGGACGAGTCCCCGGCCGGCATCAGACAGGGGGATCGCTCCTCCGGGACAATATCCCGGAGGAGCGATCCCCGCCACTAGACACCAGGGAAGTGCTGCAGCCGGTAATCGGATGCAGCTGTCATGTTTGACAGCTGCATCTGATTACTGTATTAGCGGGCACGGCGATCGGACCGTGCCTGCTAATACCGACGGTCCCGGGCTACAAGCGGCCCCCGGGACCGCCGCGGTTCAGAACGGGGTCGCCGCGCGGCTCTGCTCTGAACGCCCGCACCCGCGTGAGGACGTACAGTTACGTCCTCGTGCGGGAAAGGGTTAAGGATGGGGGTGGTGCTGTTTTTGAAAGTAGCTGTGTTTTTTTGGTTTTTTGCTTTTTAACCCTGGATAACTCCTTTAAAGGGGGTTATCCAGTATTAGAAGAACATGTGCCACCCCTGGCTCCAGGTTGTGTGTGGTATTACTGCTCATCTCCATCCACTTCAATGGAACTGAGCTGCAATACCACAACCAAACTGAGGACAGGAGCGGCGCTGTTTGTTGAGGGAAGCAGCTATGTTTGTGTAATCCTGGGTAACCCCTTTAAGGCCTAGAGTCTGTAACACCACTAAAAAAAACAACATGAAGACCAAAGAGTTCTTCAAACAGGTAAAGGGCAAATTGTGGAGAAGTATAGAAGAGGATTGGGATTTAAATCCACTATAATAATGTGGAAAGAATTTGATACAACTACAGACATGCCTGGAGAAGGCCACTTACCAAGACCAATGGAAATATCTGTCTATAGGACGTGTACAAGCCACAGATTGGGGCTTTATAGAAATGTTGGCAAAAAAAAAACATACTTAAAGGGGAACTCCAGGTAGAGGTTAAAAAAAATCCCAGTTTTGAAACTACCAAAAATCCATTCGTTTGGGGGGGGGGCATTGCTCTGTTTTGTGTTTCTGTACTTCCTGGTTTGGCATTTCCCAGAATGCAATGCTTTCCCTCATGTGATCATCATAGCCCCTACCCATTACAATCAGTAAAATTGGTGCAGCAGCTGCTTCTGTTCGGTCAGAGATGGTGAATCACTCAGGGGATTGGGTTATCCAGCCAAGCCTCCTGTGAGATCACACCCTGTCCCTCTCTGCCCCTCTCTGCATCATCAACAGACACACACACACAATGTTAGACAGAAGCATGTATGCTTTGTCTCCTGGGGGGGCAGGAGACAATGTGAATTGGCACAGGGGCCATTTTTTTCACTTCCTGGATCGGCTATCAGTATGGCAGAACTGTACAGATAAAGTAATACATTGTATAGACACATCTATATAACTTTGAATGTACTTTTAATAGAAACACGTTTTTCTTATCCGGAGTTCCCCTTTAAAGTTAGCCAAGCAGACTCCCCAAACACATGAAAGAGATTCTTCTGTCATATAAAACAGAACATTTTTGAGCCATTGTGAGGATCACTTCTAGCAACCCATGAACACCATTCCCACGGTAAAGCATGGTGACAGCATCATGCTGTGGAATTGTCAGAGATTGGAAGACTGGTCAAGTCTGAAGGAAAGAATGGGGCAGTAAATACTAACATTTTTTAAAAACATATTTCTAACTCTGGAGATTTGAGACTGGTTCAGTGGTTCACCTTCCAGCAGGATCTACCCTAAACATAAAGGTAAGACTATGTGAAGACTGCTGTTCACCAACACAATCCATCTAACTTGAGGATTTGGAACAGTTTTTCCTGGAAGAATGGGCAAAAATACTAGACTTGTATTTGTAATTTCAGCAAAAGGAGTCACTAAATATTTTGAGCCATCAAAGTCATAGGTATGTTGTGTAAATCAAAAGGTACACATCCCCATTATATCATTGTAACACATTGGGAGTGTATATCAACAATGCTGGATAAACGTAAGGTCTGTGCCATGAAGATGGGAGTAACAAATACAGTTGAAGGTAAATTAGGAGAAATGGTGGCAAAAGATATAACGTAAACTTGGCTGACTTTCGGTGATGAGTCAAGCTGAATGTGCTTGTCCATGATGGAGCATAAAGCGATATATTTTGAACAAAAAAATATTACTATGGCAGGCTTTACAAATAAAATAAGATTAACCTTCTATATATTCATTGCAGGGGTACACTTATATTGAACCATAAACAATAAACATAATAAACTGCATAAAAAACACCTATTTTAATTGCCCCCCCATTGAGGTGGGATGTATGGTACAGTGCGCAGGCGTTCGTCCTGTCTGCATGTAGGAGACCGAAGTACCCGTGTGGGATTTTTTTCTGGGCATTGCCGAGCTTAGGGGGGAGGGGATTCCCTTTGGTGGCAGTATAACTTTCATAGGGCCTTCAAACTAGAGTTGGTGGTCACTAGTGCTCTTCTTTTCCTTCCAACTGGAAACACTTATTTGATGACTATTCACTGGCATCATGTGGCAAGCAACATCATGGTTGTCCAGTGGCCCTGCACTCACAATAATTGAGCCCTGTAAATATTCCTTTTAATGAATGACGATTTACTAGACCAGTGCTCATATCGGCCAGCCGCCTGCCCGTCTGAAAGGAGCCTTAACATAAATCAGCTAGAGTATGATGAGACAGGTGTATTAAGAGCTGCAAGCAGTGAACATTCTAAAACCGTGCATGCATATTAAATTATTCAAATTATTTTCAGATAATTATAGATAAAACAAGCAGTTGTCTTATAAAGATGAAGGGATGAATGTGATCGGCCACATGGCTTACATTGTCCATACATATGTCTCTGTGTGCGATGTGTGCAGGGCGATGAGAGCAAGCAAACTGTAACTTAGCTTTCCAAGCATTCTGAATATATAATGTATTATTTTTTGCTTGCAGACACTATAGGGCACTAAAGAGTAGTACAAGTACTGTGACCAGATAGGAGAAGGAGGAGATAAATGACAAAAAATTGCTTTGGCCCAGGGTGCTTAGGTGGTATACAGCAGGTGGGCTCTGGTGTTTTCACTGGGGCCAGGAGTGGTGTTACCCACCCCCGGACACACTGGCACAGGGCTCTGTAAAGGGTAGCACAAGGTGCAGGTGGAGCGAGAAGTCCAGCACTTAAACAATCAATGGCTTTACTTGTAAACTTCAGTGCAATACAGGTTTACAAAGGGACCAGCTTGCTACATGCAGGTACAGGTAGAGGTTGTTCTTTAGGTAGAAACTTAGAGTAGAAGGCATTAGAAGAAGAAGTATAGATTGACTTTAAAGTGTAACTATAATTTAGAGAGCCAAAAAATGAAATTAATAAGTTAAAAAGCCCACGTGTTACCCTTTAAAAAGAGTGTAAATTGTGTAGATATCTTGTGCGGTTGCTGAGATATCCCCAGTTGTTCGGCTCAGAAAAATAAATGAATTTTTATCCTGGCTGTCTGAAAGTGGGCGTGGCCTCACCTCTCCTCCCCCTCCCGCCTTATCTCCACCCTGCTCCTTTCCTGCCCCGCCCTCCACTCCTTCATGAACACACATGAGAGTGATGATGATGTGAGGTAGATTGGATAGTGAGGGATGAGTAGAGGGGATGATGAGAGTGATGTGAGGGACGGGGATGAGTAGAGGGGATGATGAGAGTGATTATATGAGGGAGAGGGATGATGTGTGGAAGATGGATGATCATCCCCTTTCATCATCCCTCTCCCTCACATTCAACGGCGCTCCGGGCGAGAGACCGTCAGGAAACAGCGTTGGCCGACACACACGGGTGGGGGGTATCTGTGGACAACGTTCTGGGCACACGCGTGGGCAGCGATCCGGTGGGGGGGGGGGGGGCGTTTGGGGTATGGGACGGAAGGGACAGAACTCCCTGGCAGCATCACCAGACATGTGGCCTGGGGGGGCGAGGGGGTGGATTTTTAATGGCACTCTGCTGAGCGGGCGGACCGGCGGCAGACACATGGGGGGGAGGGTTGCAGTCGGGCACCAGCGATCCGGGTGATCTGGGGTGGAAGAAAGCAGCAGCAGGTGGCAGGGCATATGCGGACGGCATGAGACGTCAGCGATCCGGTTGGTGGGCTTCCACATGACTTCACAGTGTCCAAGAGAGAGGTGGGATTCCTACTGTCCAGTGAAGAGGGAGGTGGGCGGCCCCGGGGCAGACCTATATGGAAATCTGTACAAAGCTGCTCCTTAGGCAGAGTACGGATTTCCAGAAGACCTAGACAGAATTGCACAAGTAACTCAGAGCCAAGCACAGCTCTGAGGGGACATTCAGATGCATATATTTCAAAAATGGTTCAATATTTTTTTTACAATAAATTGCTAAAATTCTTCTTATGACCTAGGCAATTTAAAAATAAATAGAAAAAATATATTATAGTTGCGCTTTAAATAGGTCCAGGGGCTGTCTTGGGGACCTTGCCTCATTAGTACAGTACTCTGCCGGGATAGTGTAGAATGGGTCTTTAGCGTTTAGTGAAGAACTAAATAGAAGACCGCCTTTTGCCAATCCAGCCCAGAGACTATCTGGTTCGGTAGCAGGAGTCGCAGGCATGAACAACTGGGTGAAGCTAACACCTCAAGATTACCCAAGGAAGTTGAGCGGCAGCAGTGTGATACTTCAGCTTAGGCCCTTTGTCCCACTGAGGATAAGTCCCTTGGCTATGTAGACTGTCCTGATGTTGTAAGAAGGATCCCAGGTGTAGGCAAGGTTGACCCAGGTGACAGTTACTCCACCCTTGGCTTTAGCAATGCATCTTTGCTTATAAGCACCCAGTTGTTCATGCCTGAGACTCCTGCTCCGAACCAGACAGTCTCTGGGCTGGTTTGGCAAAAGGCGGTCTTCTATTCAGTTCTTCACAA
The DNA here is from genome assembly GCF_027789765.1 of Dendropsophus ebraccatus. Taxonomy (NCBI): domain Eukaryota; kingdom Metazoa; phylum Chordata; class Amphibia; order Anura; family Hylidae; genus Dendropsophus; species Dendropsophus ebraccatus. The sequence goes on from NC_091463.1 coordinate 50,154,029, forward strand.
AACGCATCGATGACATCATCGATCCGATAACATCGATGATGTCATCGGATCGAGAATGTCTTCAAATTGATGATATCATCAAAGATGTCTCCTATTATGTCATCGATGATGTAATCGGATCACTAATGTCACCAATAATATAATTAGATTGATGATGTCATTTAATCGATGATGTCTGATGATTGATAATGTCATCTGACATTGGATCAATGATATTGATATTATCGAAGATGTCATCGATGATGTCATTAGATCGATGATGACATTGCTGTCTTCAGATCGATGATCTCATCAGTGTTGTCATGGATGATTATATCAATCCGATGACATCAGAGATCCAATGAAATCATTAATGACATCATGGATTTGATGACATCATAGATCTGATGGCATTATCGATGATATCGATCCCATAGCATAATTGTATCAATTATGTAATCGATGAAGGGGTGGTACCAAATGATGACATCAGATCAATGATATGTCATCGATGATGTAAATGGCTAGATGACTCCCAGGGACACTGCACAGACCTCACAGATGGGTCTTCTATCATGTTGGGGGTTTCTGGCTCTGTAGCTTCATGTCCCAGTAAAACGCTGTTTATTCCCGCGCAGGGCAGAGCCGTGATTGTCACAGCCTTCTGCCTATCAGCGCGCTCTGTGGGGGGAATTGACAGTCAATGAGGCCCGTTAGAGGCAATTTTGCCTGTCAAGCACTCCCACAGAGTGCACTGACAGGTAGAGAGTCATGACTAGTCACGGTTTGGATACTGCCCAGATGGTTCACGGGTCTCCCCATGCCTTGTGCACGGAATTAAACAGTGTTTTACTGGGAAATGAAGCTACGGAGCCAGAAACTCCCAATATGATAGGAGACCCATCTGCAAAGTCTGTGCTCGTCCCTGCTGATTAGTTCCATTTAAATCTTCATCCTTTAGAACATCTCTGGATGAGGAAGAATGGGCTGTTTAGTGGATGTTACCATCATCTAATGTGAGGCAGCTGCAAAAGGCATCCTGTCCACATGGGACAATATTACTGCAAAATGCAGTCTACTACAACATATATATGTATATAGTTTTTTTAATTTTATTTTACATATATTTTTATAGTATGGAGTTCAATGTAAGCTTTATGCGGCATATACACTCATTTGTAAAATGTCAGCTTTCTTTTTTTTTTTTTTTCTTTTTCATCTGAAATCTTAAAGGGGTAGTGCACCAAAAAAAATTTTCTTTCAGATCAACTGCTGCCATGAAGTGCCAGAGATTTGTAATTTACTTCTATTAAAAAATCTCAAGCCTTCCAGTACTTATCAGCTGCTGTATGCCCAGCAGGAAGTGGTATTATTTCCAGTCTGGAGAGCAGGAGAGGTTTTCTATGGGGATTTGCTCCTTCTCTGGACAGTTCCTGACATGGACAGAGGAGGCAACAGAGAGCACTGTGTCAGACAGGAAAGAAAACACCACTTCCTGCTGGACACACAGCAGCTGATAAGTACTGGAAGGCTTGAGATTTTTTAATAGAAGTAAATTACAAATCTCTGGCACTTCATGGCAGCAGTTGATTTGAAAGAAAATTTTTTTTGGTGCACTACCCCTTTAAATTGTTATGTGACTTCCAAGCAGATTGCATGCTTACATAGTCATGAACACTTCAATGCAAAGTCAGACCGATTGCACACGTTTTTTGCTTTGTGGCTATAGCTATTAGGTATAATTGAACATTAAAGGGGAACTCCGGAAAAGAAAAACTTGTTTTCTATTAAAAGTACCTTAAAAGTTAAATACAGTGGTGCCTTGGATTACGAGCATAATTTCTTCCGGGACCACGCTTGTAATCCAAATCCACTCTTAAACCAAAGCAAATGTTCCCATAAGAAATCATAGAAATGCAGACAATTGGTTCCACACCCCCAAAATAATGATTTATTATTCTGAGTAACATGTAAAACAAAGGAAACAAACATTCAGAAACAGCAGAATATGTGATATTATAAGTTACTGTACAGTAATGGAGAGGATGGGAAACACAAGGGCTGACAGAGACTGCAGGAAGTATGAAGGAATGAGCAGGACAGATGTGGGCACATACATGCAGCACTGTCTGTCCGGGGAGAGAGGGGTTACAGCTATGGAGAGATTACCTCCACAGTCCTGTCCCCTGATGCAAGCCCCAGCCTGAAGTGGATCTGCTATGATTTGGAAGGTGAGGGAGACTTCCTGGGTCAGAGTACAGTGCTGTAGACCTCACTATGCAGACCATGCCCCTCCTACATTCGCGCTCCCACCCAGTACAGGGAGCTCTTAAACCAAAGCAATGCTCTTACACCAAGTCACTATTTTGAAAAACTGTGAGCTCTTAAACCAAAACGCTCTTAAACCAAGTTACTCTTAAACCAAGATACCACTGTATATGTGTCTATAAAATGTATTACCGTATCTGTACGGTTCTGCCACAGTGGTAGCTGATAGAAATCCAGGAAGTTAAAAGAAATGGCCCCTGTGCAAATCCACATTGTCTCCTGCTTCCACTGCTCTCTCCCCTTAGGAGATAAATCTTCATGCCTCTGTCTCACATTGTGTGTGTTTGCTGAGATCAGGCTGATGATGCAGACAGGGGGCAGGGTGTGATCTCCCAGGAGGCTTGGCTGCATCCCCCAATCCTCTGAGTGATTCACCATCTCTGACCAGCCAGAAGCAGGTGTTGCACTGATTTATCTAATTGTGCAGGTGTGTGCAGTGAAATTAGGGCTGTGTTCACACATGTTGGAATGTCATTGCAGTACTGCAGAGTATTCACAAAAATGATGCAGTAACACAAGTAAATGATGCTAAATGGCAGAGAGGATCAGAGCCTTATTGTGGGGCTCAACTTCAAAGATAACAGATGCTTCATCATAAAATGTGCGTGGAAATTAAAAGAAATTTTTTTTAAAAAAAGTTCTTTACTTTTTTCCAATATCAGCATTGTGCTGTGTGGTGTTACAGGTAGAGAATACAGCGTGCTGTGTGGTGTTACAGGTAGAGAATACAGTGTGCTGTGTGGTGTTACAGGTAGAGAATACAGTGCGCTGTGTGGTGTTACAGGTAGAGAATACAGCGTGCTGTGTGGTGTTACAGGTAGAGAATACAGCGTGCTTTGTGGTGTTACAGGTAGAGAATACAGCATGCTGTGTGGTGTTACAGGTAGAGAATACAGCGTGCTGTATGGTGTTACAGGTAGAGAATACAGCGTGCTGTGTGGTGTTACAGGTAGAGAATATAGTGTGCTGTGTGGTGTTACAGGTAGAGAATACAGCGTGCTGTGTGGTGTTACAGGGAGAGAATACAGCGTGCTGTGTGGTGTTACAGGTAGAGAATACAGCGTGCTGTGTGGTGTTACAGGTAGAGAATACAGCGTGCTGTGTGGTGTTACAGGTAGAGAATACAGCGTGCTGTGTGGTGTTACAGGTAGAGAATACAGCGTGCTGTGTGATGTTACAGGTAGAGAATACAATATACTGTGTGGTGTTACAGGTAGAGAATACAGTGTGCTGTGTGGTGTTACAGGTAGAGAATACAGCGTGCTGTGTGGTATTACAGGTAGAGAATACAGCGTGCTGTGTGGTGTTACAGGTAGAGAATACAGCGTGCTGTGTGGTGTTACAGGTAGAGAATACAGCGTGCTGTGTGGTGTTACAGGTAGAGAATACAGCGTTCTGTGTGGATGGGACCACAATGAAATCATAAATTATTACAAATAATTCAGTAACACAATGAAACCGCAATGTGTGAACACAGCCTAGATGTTCTGCAACAGCTTTGGGCGGGGAATAGGCAGGGTGGAGGACTGTGATGAACAGCTGAGGGAAAGCATTGCATTCTGGAACCTGTAGTACTGTGTACAACTGATAAACCAGGAAGTGCAGAAACACAAAACAGAACAAAACCCCCAAAACAAATGGATTTTTGGTAGTTTCAAAAATGGAATGAATAGGTAAGTAATGCATTATGCTTCTGCAGAAGTTTTATTTTTTCTAACCTCTACCTGGAGTTCCCCTTACTGTCAAATAAACAAATTTTTGACGTGTCAAACATTTAAGATTGCACTGAGTCTACTGAGACCTGCTATGATCAGTGATGCATATGGCAGTGCACCTCACTCCCTGGCCAGTTGCGAGATCTGACTAACTTGCTCCATAGACTGTAATGGAGCCAGTAAGGTGGATTCAATTGACAGCTGGGGAGTAAAGCACATTATATCACCTTTTCACAGCTCCTCACTCCTGAGACCCAGTGCAGTCTTTACCGTGTGACATGTCTGATGATATGTCAAAAGTTAATTTATTTGACACTTTAAAGTATTGTTTGTTTTGCTGAACTAAGACATCTTGTAATTTATACTGATGGTAAATTGATATTAATCCCACATCTAAATGGTTTGCTTTGCAGAAATATTTTCTTGACCCGGTAATTAGATAAATGCAGATTATTCTGTGCTTGCCAGATTTTATGGAGTTGTAAAAGACGAGATGCATCACTCATTACATTTGCAGTTTTTACTGAGTGATTATATATGTGAAGGCGAATGCTTAGTATATTAAAGTAAAGTAGTGGCAAAATTTAGGTATAGTTTTCCCAATAATAAATAATAGTCTACATAGAACTTCCAGGATTAAAGGGGTTATCCAGCACTACACAAACATGGCCACTTTCTTACAGAGACAGCACCTCTCTTGTCTCCAGCTTGGGTGCAGGTTTTGTAACTTAGTTCCATTGAAGTGAATGGAGCTTAATTGGAAACCACACCTGAACTGGAGATGAGAGTGGTGCTGTCTCTGGAAGAAAGTGGCCATGTTTTTCTAACACTGGAAAACCCCTTTAAAGCTTTTAATAAGGAATGTCGTATCAAGAAGTGGTGTGGCATTTATTTTAGTACTGCAGAATTGTACTGTAGATTTTCAGAAGTTACAGGCACTGTGGATTTTTTTATTCCATATATTGTAGACTTATCCCCAGGACAAATCATATGCTGATCAGCTCTTTTGAAGTGCTGTCCTGGCTGGATATAAATTGTGATTTGAGCCAAAGTTCACTGTGTAGTGGCATTACCTGGCCATCGCTAAATACTCATGCGGTTTGATTGCCGTTTTTTGTAACAGCAGATGTACTGTGTCTGCCTGTTGTGGCTACCTGCGCTACGCACTTTTTGGTGGATCTGTTTGTTGTTCCCTTGGTCCTATTGGGAACCGTCCTTGTCTTAGCCCAGCTGCGGTAGTGTGATTTCTGTTATACATACAGTTGTGCCTATCCCGCTTGCACTGCCTAATCAGGTGAGTGAACGGGGATTCAACGGACCTGCTCTACTTTCTGAAATTTATTGTATTGCATGTATTGTATTGTTTTTACCATGCTTTGCGTCAGCTATTTTACTGCCTTATGGTACTCATGGTCTATTTTGTTCTCATGTTGGTACAGTGTTGTTTTTTCTGCTCTATTTGCAACTTTATTTTAAGGGTATGATCACACTGGGGAAGAGGCGAGGAATTTGAAGTGGAATCCCCTCTTTATTTCACTCCGCTTGAAATTCCGCCTGTAAAATAGGAACAGAGCAACATCCTGTTGTGTTTAATGGGATTTCCGCTCTGCTGTTCACACGACAGAATTTTCAAGCAGAATTTCTTTTGTCAATTCTTTGGGCGAAATTCTATAGAAGTCAATGGGGCTTTAATTCTGCTTGAATTCTGCTTGCATTCTTCAATTCCTTGCCTATTCCTGTGTGAACATACCCTTACTATTAAGTTGCATTGCATGTACTTCTCCAACTTTTGCTTTGTATGAAGCAAAACCGATCTGCGCTCATATCTCTCAGTCTGCCGGCTCTGTGCAAAGGGAAAGCATCCTTAGATGTGTCAAAGTTATTGAGAGTTGTGCGCTGACATGAGTGTGAGGGGCAGCATTTCAAGGCAGCACATTGTTCCTCAATCAGTAAATTGTAAGAAGCGGAATGCACTGGCTTACAGGTCTGTGTACTCCATGGGCTAAAAGAAATATTAAAAGAAAGAATGGTTGCTGTCTCTCAAGGTGTCTCACTTGCCAATATTTTTATTTACACCATCTTGGAAGCAAGACACAAAGTCCTTTGAGATCTTTGTTGCATACTACTAGTAGTGCTCACTTAGCATACATATTTGATAGACATTGGCACACAGTTGCCATATAAATATTAATTTAAGATTGCAAACACCTTTGTAACAAAAATAGGAAGACCCTAGTGGTGTCTCCTGTTGGCCAGACAGGACGCCAAGTCAATAAATTAAATTATATATACACCTCATGAATACAAACATAAAAATGAATGATAACTGGTAGATAGTTTTATTTTGCTCAGCTAGGATCTTCAGAAATGACTTCCATTTGATTTAGGATGGGTTTTTTATTGCAGTGAGGAAGCACCTGGAAACTGTCTTTCGAGAATGTTTTAGTTATGTTAGCTGTTTTATTGTATTGTAGGCTCTTTTAATAGAAGAAGACGAAATTCCATATTTGTTACTGTGACACTTTTCCTGGTATCAATATTAATTTTAACTGTGGGTCTGGCTGCAACCACCAGAACTGAAAATGTCACCGTGGGAGGCTACTATCCCGGTGTAATAGTAAGTCTAAACCTTTTATAATTAGTTTTTGTTTAATTGTGATAGGTTGGAACTTGGCAACACAGTTTTGCTGAGTTTTTGAATTGTTCAATACTGGAACCTCTATTCACTACCACTTTATTAAATCCCCATTTGTTATGTGTAATGGCTTGTCTGGTTTACTTGGCAAATATTACACTGACACACATATATATTGACAAATGCGTGACTGTCATTGTAGGGGTAATGTTGATGGCTTAAAATGGCTGGCTGTGTTGTATGAAAAATATTGACATGAAAACTGCTATATAGTGGTAGATAGGGTAACAGTATGATTTAAAGAGTTACTATGCTTGATGGTAGATAGGTAATTGCACACTGTAGAGCCAACTGCTTCTATCCACATCTCTCTCCTCCCTGCAGGAGATGGATTCTATAGTCTATGGAACCTTTCTCCTGCATTTAGCTGACCACTTCTCCCCACTCCTTCTAATGTTCAGCGGGTGACTGACCGCCCAGACGCAACTGATTTTAAAACTTTTTTTTTTTTAAATTAGAAAATTGTTTTATAGAACCTAATCTGCTGATAGCAGGGAGCGCTGAGGATGAAGGTTAATTTCTTATCTCTATCCGTGGTGCCATTTTCGCAGTATTAAGAGTTAAATCCATATGCAAATATGTTGTTTTGGTGCACTGGGGGTGGGACTACTACCCCCAGTGCATCGATTTGCCCTGGCTAACTCGGCCTGCCCACTCTGCATATATTTATTAGCAGGGGCAGGCCAGCCGGGGGCAAAGCTAAATATTTGCATATGGATTAAACTCTAAATATCACAGAAGGAGGTTTACCTTCATCCTCAGCGCCCCATGCATTATATTATACATGTATTATAGGGAGATATCAGCAGGTTAGATTCTTCTAACCTGCTGATAGTTTCCCTTTTATACTGATGTATAAACAACCAAAAAAGCATATAATAAACCACCTTGCAGGGTGTACATTTATTATACAATATATTGGTTTTATTATACAATAAAGCAACTGATCATAACTTTTGATGTGTCTCTATGACAAGTCAAAGGTTTACTTTTTAAATACAAGTAATACTTTAAACATGTGGATAGAAATGTTTCTCTCCATGTAGTTGTGTCTTGAATACTTTTGAATTAGCCAATCATATATACAAAACAGTTGTCTTTCTCTTTCTTCAGCTTGGATTTGGATCCATACTTGGAATAATTGGCTCTAATTTAATAGAGAATAAAAGACAGATGGTAAGTGAAAATACATTGTAAAATATATATACACACATTACAATATTAATTGGTTACAGGGCAACAATTATATGTTGAAACTATTGCATCTTGGGAGTAAAACTATGAAAAACCAAGTATACAGTGTAACGGTGGTCCAGAAAAGATCATTGTATGTTGGAAATATTACAATCTGAGGCCAAGCTGAGAGAATACTGTATAAGGCCTTATCCACTCATCAATTTTTCTTCTGGGACCTTGAAAATCAGGATCAGTGATGTCCTGGATAAACCATCAGTGTGGTATCAGTTCTGCATCTGTTTTTGTAAAACCGATAGGACGGTCATTTATGGTCACTGTGAGCATGAACTGATGTGTGGATGAGACCTAAGCAAATATATTGCCAAAATATATTTGAATTGTATGGTTCATATTGCTGTCTTAAAAGTAAGAAGAGGAAGAAAATTTGAAGAACGTGCCTGTTTCTACACAACTGGTTACTGTTCCCTCTACCCTTGTATCCAATTGGATATTTTTAACCTAGATACTGTATAATGAAGGACTAGACAATTAATGAAAAAGTAGAAAGAATGTTTATTATACTTAGCTTCGGTGATGAAAATGAGTTCAGGTCAGTCTGGGGAGCCCCCTCCACAAGGTCATGTGGCCCAGAAGTCGAATCAGCAGTCTGGCTGGACACAGCGGTCTGGTAGCAGTTCTGTTCCAGTTGAGGCTCCTGACTGTACTAAACTAGGAGTTTTTATACTAATTTTACTAGGGGTGAGGGGACTAGTTCATAACCATTTTTGGTAGTGGTAAGAGTTTCCCAGAACTGACCAGCTAGATAATAAGGCAGAATAGGTCCAGCTGATTAAACAGTTGTTACACTACTTTTTTGTATCCTCCATCGTTAATGCTATCAGGGAGGCTTACAGCTGAACAAGTGAAATAGGTAGGGTAGTTTACACAAACATATTGACAACAAAGGGAATGAGTCTACATATGGGGTCACACAAACAAAACTAATGGGTTGCAAAACTACAATGGGTTACACACACATAGCCATACACGGCCAGCTAGTCTATGCAAATACGATACGCACACATAGATATAACACAGTAATCAATAGGTATAGGTAGGTCTAAATGCATGTGTGCATGTATGTATATATATATATATATATATATATATATATATATATATACATGCGCACACATGTATGCAAACTGAAAAGAGACATGAAAATTATGTCTCCCTGTTACAACGCTGCATTATAAATGTCCTTAGTTTATAAAGTTATAAAGTTGTTTGTCTTTTTATAAGACTGAAGCACCACTGCGCTAACAAGGCTCTTGGTGTTCATGTACAAAAAAATTTTCAATTATATTTACTAGATGCAAATAAATAACATAATAAATTGTATTTTAATCTCTAAAATATTTCACCCCCAACTTGGCCTCTTCATAGCAATATATGTAAAAAAGCACCTTTGTTTATTTTATTTATTAAAACATAATCAATATACGTTTTTCAATTTAAATTATTACATTTAGTTGTGTCAACTAATGTGCAATTCTGGGTATATACCTATGACAATATTATCCTTCCTCCTTTTAAAATAATATAATATAACCAATATAATATAATATAACCTAATCTACAACATATACCAAATATGTCAAATACCAAATTCATTTTATAAAGCTCATCAATCTTTTTATAAAAAAAAAAAAAAAAAAGTAAATAGACAATTCTTAAGTAGAAAGATCATGGTTCCTGGATGGATTTTACTTTTGGGCCGCAGAAGACTATCTGGCTGTAAAATTACAGAGTAAGGGTACCATTACATAAAGGGATTATCGGACATACTTTGCGTAATAGCTCATGCTGAAAGGCAGCGATCAACTGACATGCAGGATGTCGGATGATTGTTGCCTTTCTGCATTGATCATTTTGACAATAATGATATTGATTGGCTGCTGGCCGTGTCTCCGTGCGACAGGAGTGGTGGGAGCAGACGGCCATCTTTTATAGGCTGCCCTGAAAATCTAAAGATCATCTGGGCAGCCACACCCCCACATTTGTCATTGCAACCTAACAGGATGGCGCTTGCTTGCTTCAAAATATCGGCCCGTCTAATACAGCCCTAAAACTGACAAGCAAACAGCATGATATAACAAGATTAGATAAGAATTAAGATTCCCTCATTCCCTAATTAACCATTCTTCATCTGGAAAAGAGCCTCCAGATAAAGGTTTTCAGTATTTCCAAGGTAATAACAATACATAAATAATATGCAGATACATTTTCAATGAAAGCCCAAAACTAAAAGACTGGAATTTTAACTTTTAGAACTTCAAATATTGCAAATCTTCACTTAAAGAGGTATTCTGTTATCGCAACATTGTATTCAAGCTTAATCCTGTGTCATACTCCTTACCAAACCTATGCCATAAATATATATATGCCAGGAAGGGGTTAAGTTGGTCATATTTACCAGCAAAAAGTGAGCTTTACATTCAGAAATGTGACTGCGGCTCCATTGGAGAATAAATACTAGGGGGAGATTTATCAAACTGATGTAAAGTAGAACTGGCTCAGTTGCCCCTAGCAACCAATCAGATTACACTTTTCATTCATCACAGACTCTTTGGAAAATGAAATGTGGAATCTGGTTGCTAGGGGCAACTGAGCCAGTTCTACTTTACACCATGTTTGATAAATCTCCCTCTATAAGTATAATTCCAAGCTAAAATTCCCAACACATATAGAGAGACGCCTTCAGAACTTGTTTATTGTTTAATACTTAAAGTGACTCTGTACCCACAATCTGACCCCCCCCAAACCACTTTGGATAGCTGCTTTTAATTCAAGATCTGTCCTGCGTCCGTTTGGCAGGTGATGCAGTTATTGTCCTAAAAAGCAACTTTTAACCTTGCAGCCCCATGCCCAGCATGCGGGGCTTAGAGTATCTGTGCTTAAACTTTGCACCACCCCTCCATCCCTCCTTCCCACCCTCTTCATCATTAGGAATGCCACTGGAACATTTTCTCCATGCTAAACATTGCACAGGTTCCTTAACAATCCAGCTCATGTGCCATGCTAACACACGTGATGAATAGGAGGCAATCTGCCTTGAGCATTCCTAATGATGAGGAGGGCGGGGAGGAGGGACAGAGAGGTTGTGCCAGCCTAATGCATTCACAGTCTAGGCTGCAAGTTTAAAAGTTGTTTTTGTGGACAATAACTGCATCACCTGCCGAACGGACCCCAGGACAGATCTTTGATTAAAAGCAGCTATCCGAAGGTACAAGTGGTTTGGGGGAAGGGGTCAGATTGTGGGTACAGAGTCACTTTAACATTTGACATAGAATGTGGAGTTATTGCATTCCCAGCATCTTGGATAATTATATTCTAAAGCAATAAAATAGTTTATGGGGCTAGGGATTCCATATGCTCTCTCATTACTTTGCCTAGGTAAATTATGGCCACTTATGGGTTTCTTATTTGTTTATTTAGTTTTTAATTCCTAGTACTGTTAGGAGTCACCTCTTTATTCATGAGCAAATAGGCATAACAATTGGGGTCATTTTAATCAAGGCTATTCATTACACCAGTCCTTCTCAATTCCAGTCCTCCTCAATTCCAGTCCTCAGGCCTCACCAACAGGTCATGTTTTGAGGATTTCCTTAGTATTTCACAGGTGATATAATTATACTCAGTGCACCAGGTATTAGCACAGGTGTCCTTTGTATGGGATATCCTCAAAACATGACCCATTGGTGAGGCCTGGAATTAAGAAGCACTGCATTACACTGTTGTACATTTATTCTAGACCATTTTTTAAGGATTTGTTTTTAAACAAAGGATTCATGTTCAGATTTAAATAGACTTAAAAATGTATTGGTAAGTGGATCCCAAGATATTAAAAACTATTCTAACACAGTCGCAATCAAAATTATTCAATCCCCATTAAAAAAATTAGCAAACTTTCAGCTTTTGGTAAAAAACAAACAATCAAACAAAAACAATTTCATTAACGTGACATATAATGTACAGTTTCTTCGAACTGAACTTTTGCTAAGTTATTTAACCCCTTGTGTAGAATTCCTCTAGAAATGCACACATGTACAATGAAATGTTGTCTAAAACATCAAGGACTTGCATCAGGTGTGCCTAAAGAAGAAAAAAAAACACATTGTAAACACATTAGGGCTTTGTTGACTGATGTTTCCATATGAGAAAATAGGCTAAGAAAATGGTCCTAAAATTTAGGAGAAAAAATCATTGTAAACACTATGCACAGAAAGGTGGCATGCACACGTCCATGATATACGGTCCATAAGTGAACTGTAGACCATATGGACTGAGCTCTTGACCTCTTGTATTATCATGCCTGGAGCTCCGAAACTGTTAAAACTTTGTGCTACTGTATTGATACAGCTGTGTCCGTTCATCAGCAAAGAAGTTAAGCTGCGGCAGAGCTTATTTATTATAATACCAACAGTTCCTTAAGAGGACTAAAGTTCAGTCCGTGACATACAGTCAGCTTGTGGACCTTTATATCGTGGACATGTGCATGCCCCCTATGGCCTCATTCACACCTCAGTAAAATTTGTCCGTAATTGTGGATTGAGAATTTAGATTTGGTTGATCTCTATGTCCCTATTCACACATCCCCAAGCGGATCCACAAAAAAATCACATGTCCTAATGCGGACCTTAACCCCTTAGTGACCGCCGATACAGCTTTTTACGGCGGTCACTAAGGGTCCTTATTCTGCTGCCATCAGCTTTTTACGGCGATGGCAGAGAATAAGGCTACGGGGCCGGGACGGCCCCCACCACATCCCCCCGGCTACCGGAGGTAGCTGAGGGGTTGGGGCAGTGTGTGGGGTCCGTCCCGGCCCCCCCCCCTTACCGACGATCGCCGCTATTAACGTTATAGCGGCCGCCGTCGGTAAAGGAGATTACCGATGCTGCCGCTGCCTTTCATCTCCCCCCGCCGTGAATCTACGGCGGGGGGAGATGAAATAAGTGTCCCCCAGACCTCAGATCAGCCCCCCCCCTAGTAGGGCGATCACTAACCCCCTCCCCCGGCGGCCATCATTTCCAAGATGGCCACCGCCATCGCTGTGAACCGACTAATGTCGGTTCACAGCGATGGAAAAGTTAAAATGAATGAAAGCCCCATGCTCTCCGCCACCAGAGGTAGCGGAGAGCATGGGGCAGTCATCGGGGACCCCCCTGTTGGGTCCCGGTACAAGTGATCAGCGGTATATACTATATACCGCTGATCGCTTGTACCATGTGCATCCAGGCACTTTTTATCCCCTGTCACCATGAATGATTGGTGACAGGGGATAAAAAGTGATGTCCCCCCACCCCCGTCCCCCAGTCACCCCCCCTTCCCCATATACTCACCTGCTCCTGGAGCTCCTTCCTCCTCGACGTCCTGGCTGGTTATGAAGTGCGCATGCGCTTCACAACCAGCCAACTCTGAAAATTTAAAGTGACAGAGACCAATTTGGTCTCTGTCACTGAACTATGATTACTGAGATAGAAAATATCACAGTAATCATAGTAATACAGTGAAAATGAATATGTAAAGTACAAAAAGTGACAAACATACAAAAAAATAAAACACACACTTTTTATTATAGTAATAATTGCAGTTTACTCCCAAATTACCCCTAACCCCTCCCCAGATTGCCCGTAACCACCGCACGTTGCCCGTAACCACCGCACGTTGCCCGTAACCACCGCACGTTGCCCGTAACCACCGCACGTTGCCCGTAACCACCGCATGTTGCCCGTAACCACCACAAATTGCCAGTGACCCCCTCCCGATTGCCCGTAACCACCCCAAATTACATGTACCCACCCCAGATTACCTATAAGCACTTCAGTTTATCAGTAACAATCCCAGATTGTCTGTAACCCTTCCAGGTTGCACATAACCCCCCCAGGTTCCCCGTAATCATGCCAGATTACATGTAACCCCCCCCAGATTGCACGTAACCACCGCGCGTTGCCTCTGACCATGCCACGATGCCTCTGACCATGCCACGATGCCTCTGACCACCGCACGTCGCCTCTGACCACCGCACGTCGCCTCTGACCACCACACGTCGCCTCTGACCACACCACGGCGCCTCTGACCACCCCAAATTGCCAATGACCCCCTCCAGATTGCGGTGCCCTTGCCAGATTACAGGTATCCACCCCAGATTGCCTATAAGAACTTCAGTTTATCCGTAACCACCCCACATTGCCCGTAACCACCCCACGTTGCCCGTAACCACCCCAGATTGTCAGTAAGCACTGCAGGTTGCCCGTAACCACCCCACGTTGCCCGTAACCACCCCAGATTGTCTGTAAGCACTACAGGTTGCCCGTAACCACCCCACGTTGCCCGTAACCACCCCAGATTGTCTGTAAGCACTGCAGGTTGCCTGTAACCACCCCACGTTGCCCGTATCCACCCCAGATTGTCTGTAAGCACTGCAGGTTGCCCGTAACCACCCCACATTTCCCGTAACCATCCCAGATTGTCTGTAAGCACAGCAGATTGCCTGTAACCAGCCCACGTTGCCTGTAACCAGCCCACGTTGCCTGTAACCAGCCCACGTTGCCTGTAACCAGCCCACGTTGCCTGTAACCAGCCCACGTTGCCTGTAACCAGCCCATGTTGCCTGTAACCAGCCCACGTTGCCTGTAACCACCCCACGTTGCCGTAACCACAGCAGGTTGCCCGTGACCACCACACGTTGCCCATAACCACCCCTCGTTACCCGTAACCACCCCACGTTGCCTGTAACCACCCCAGGTTGCCGTAACCACAGCAGGTTGCCCGTGACCACCCCATGTTGTCCGTAACCACCCCAGATTACCTGTAACCACCTCAGGTTGCCCATAACCACCCCTGGTTGCCCGTAACCACCCCACATTACCTGTAATCTCATTTTTTTTATTTTATTTTAGTAACTGCGCTATTCTAATAACCATTACTAGCTGCGGTTTTGCTCCTGTAAATTGGCGCTCCTTCCCTTCTGAGCCCTGCTGTGTGCCCATACAGTGGTTTATGCCCACATATGGGGTACCGTTGTACTCAGGAGAACCTGCGTTACAGATTTTGGGGTACGTTTTCTCTCCTGTTCCTCGTCAAATTGAGAAATTTCAAACTAAACCAACATATTATTGGAAAAATTCGAGTTTTTCATTTTTACTGGCCAATTTTGAATACTTTCCTCTAATACCTGTGGGGTAAAAATGGTCACCACACCCCAAGATGAATTCTTTGAGGAGTGCACTTTCCAAAATGGGGTGACTTTTGGGGGGAATCTATTCTGCTGACACTACAGGGGCTCTGCAAACGCACCTGGCGCTCAGAAACTTCTTCAGAAAAATCTGCACTGAAAATGCTAATTGGCGCTCCTTCCCTTCTGAGCCCTCCTGTGTGCCCATTACAGGGGTTTATGCCCACATATGGGGTACCGTTCTACTCAGGAGAACCTGCTTTACATATATTGGGGTGACATTTCTCTCCTGTTCCTCGAGAAATTGAGAAATTTCAAACTAAAGGAACATATTATTGGAAAAAATCGAGTTTTTCATTTTTACTGTCTACTTTTGAATACTTTCCTCAAATACCTGTGGGGTCAAAATGCTCACCACACCCCAAAATAAATTCTTTGAGGGGTGCACTTTCTAAAATGGGGTGACTTATTGGGAGATTTTACTCTGCGGACACTACAGGGGCTCTGCAAACGCACCTGGCGCTCGGAAACTTCTTCAGCAAAATCTGCATTGAAAAAGCTAATTGGCGCTCCTTTCCTTCTGAGCCCTCCTGTGTGCCCATGCAGTGGTTTATGCCAACATATGAGGTACCTTTTCACTTAGGAGAACCTGCTTTACAAATTTTGGGGTACTTTTTTCCTCTTGTTCCTCGTGAAATTGAGAAATTTCAAACTAAACAAACATATTATTGGAAGAATTCGAGTTTTTCATTTTTACTGTCTTCTTTTGAATACTTTCCTGTAATACCTGTGGGGTCAAAATGGTCACCACACACCAAGATGAATTCTTTGAGGGGTGTACTTTCCAAAATGGGGTGACTTATGGGGGTTTTTCTCTCTGCTGACACTACAGGGGCACTGCAAACGCACCTGGCGCTCAGAAACTTCTTCAGCAAAATTTGCATTGGAAAAGCTAATTGGCGCTCCCTTCCTTCTGAGCCCTGCTGTGTGCCCATACAGTGGTTTACGCCCACATATGGGGTACCGTTGTACTCAAGAGAACCTGCATTACAAATTTTGGGGTGCTTTTTGTCTCATATTCCTTTTGAAAATGAGAAACTTTAATCTAAACGTATATATTATTGGAAAATTAAAATTTTCAATTTTTTACTGCCTAATTGTGAATACTTTCCTCCAGCCCCTGTAGGGTTAAAATGCTCATTATACCCCTAGATTAATTCTTTAAGGTGTGTAGTTTCCAAAATGGGGTCACTTATGGGGGTTTTCAGGATACCAGACTTCTAAATCCATTTAAAAAAAGAACTGGTCCCTAAAAAAATCAGTTTCACGAAAATGTGATAATTTGCTGATAAATTTCTAAGCCCCATAACACCCTAAAAAAGTAAAATATGTTTACCAAATTATGCCAGAATAAAGAAGACATATTGGTAATGTGACTTAGTAACTAATTTATGTGCTACGACTTTCTTTTTTTAGAAGCAGAGAATTTCAAAGTTCATAAAATGCAAATTTTTTACATTTTTCATGATATTTTGATGTTTTTAACAAAAAACACACAAAGTAGTGACCAAATTTTGCCACTAACATAAAGTGCCATATGTCACGAAAAAACAATCTCAGAATCGCTAGCATACGTTAAAGCATCACTGAGCTATAAGAGCATAAAGTGAGACAGGTCAGATTTTGAAAAATTAGCCTGGTCATTAAGGCCCAAACTAGCTGCAGCACGAAGGGGTTAATTGCGGCACAGACAAACCAATACAAGTCCATGGTATCTGGATTTTTTGCAGACGTTATGGGCATCGCCCACAAAATATACTAATGTGTGAATTAATCCTAAAATACTGACGTGTGAATAAAGGAGCTTGAGCATCCTTAAACCTTTCAAATGACAATAGTCCCAAGTAGAGATGAGCGAATTTACAGTATTTATGAAGTGACTTGGGAGTTGTTTCCGAGGAGTGCATTTAGCATACGGTCTTGTATTTTATGTGTTTCTTTCTACTGTTGACTTGAGTTAAACTTTTGGAACCTTGCACCTTGGAACCTTGTTGGGTGCTGGTTATGCCTGTTTTTTTTTTTATATATTTTGAAAAATGAATAAAATTTGGAATTTAAAAAAAAGTTGCCTTAAGTGTAGCACTGCTCCCAGTAGGCAGAGCTATTGATCAGTAGGTATTTGCTGCCTTGTAGCTAGAGCTTTCCCTAGTAGGTTTAGTTGCCCCCAATATAGTTTCTGTTAACATATATAGCTGCCCCCAGTAAGTATAGTCCCCCCTCCAAGTACAACTACCCCTATAAGGTCTAGTTGCCCGAGTTTTGTTTTCCCCAGTTAGTATAATTCCCTTCTTTTTACCAGGGCTGCTCCCAGCAGGTATATTTGTCCCCATTTGCCCCCAGTAAAGTAAAGAGCTGACCCCATATAAAAAAAAAATAAAATACATATATTTACCTCTCCACATCTCAGTCCTGGGGGCTGGAGCATTGAGAAGCACTGCCTTAGAAGACCCATGCTGTACCGGTACATAGTATTACTGAGGCAGTCTTGGAATTTTGGTATTACTAGGCGTTTATGACAGAGGTAAATCTTTAATCTGACAGCATGTTAAACATAATACTTTAGAACTAAAAGTACAGACTTGGAATATTTATATATAATACTCCTTCCTCAGTTGAATGTAGTACTTACATTAGATCACACTAGATAAAACTAGAAAGTGATTTAATATTTCATAAATGCTTCTTGGGTTGTTTTTGTTTTTCAGGTCTGTCTCTGAAACTGTATATTCACAGTTACCATTTATAACACCCACTCCTGGTACAGGATGTAGTGTATAAGTGATATACTGTAATGCATCTGTTTTGTACATAGGTAAATAAAGATATACTTATCACTCACATCCTTGTTTATGTTGCACAAGATTACTTGCCATTACAGCAACCATAGCAGCCTCCCCCCCCAGCCAGCAGTTTTTTTTTTAACTGCTAATGCAGTTTTTGTTCTCAAACCAGATGTGGATCCAATAAGAAAGAGAAGTACAAGTCCTCCCATTATAATTTCCTTCCCATTTGTATCCACTTCTGGCTTTGGCACAAAAACTGTTATGAGTGAAACCAGCATTTTATTGTGACACCAGTGCAACTCCATTTTAATCAGAATTTTTGTTAACATTAAATGACAGAAAAAAAGAGTGATTTATGCAAAAATGGTAACAATAAAAACTAAGAAAGAAAATTAGCCCCCATATAGCAACATAGGCAAAAGTTATCAAAAAAGTTATAAGGTTCAGAATTGGACAATTCAAGGCTAATCTCTCTCTCTATTTTTTAAGTAGTAAAACATTAGAAAAACTATATACCCAGCTAATTAATCAAGATTTTAGTTTTAAAGCACAGTGAATGGTGCAAGAACAAAGCCCTTCACAATTCGATAAATTACTATTTTTGTTAATTTTCACCCCACAAATATGTTTTCTGTACAATAAAGTGAAGGATATTACACAGTACAACTGGTCCTGCAAAAAACAAGCCCTCATATGGCTTCCTAATAGAAAAATAAGAGTTATAACTGTCAGGTGAAAGAAGCAATACAGATATTTTTATGTATTTAAATCAGCTCCAATATGCAACAACACAAAGAGTTTGTAAGCCTGTGTATTGTAGGGTTACAGGACCTGCAGTTCTTGTAAGGGGACCTCTAGTTTCCTCCTACACTACGGGAGTATGGTGATTTCAGTAACTGGTTCTGACCAATTGGCCCATGTGTGTCATACAATATTATAGAATATGCTTCTTTTATATATTAGGGAAAAAATAAGTAATACAAATTCCTATTATTTCAGTAGTGCTTTATTCATACTTGTAAACCACACAAATTCTCATCCAAAAAAAAAAAAAAAAAAAAAAAATCTTATTGAATTCTCCTTGTACTTTTCATTGTCAAGGTGCTTTTTCTTGTGCCGTTTTTGGGCAGATTTTGATGTCAGGAGTAGATTATAATTTTTTAGTTAATTCTTTGTTTTCAATTTAAAAACTGCATCAAAATTAGCTACAGAACTCATGTAGTATTCAGGTTACAGCAGGTCTCACTGCTCTGATCAGAAGATATCAGATATCTTCACTCCCCGGATGGCCCCACAGTCCGTCATATTCTCTGTGCAAGTCTTTGAGAAAATATTGACATAATGAGCTGCCGGCCGGGGAGTGTATCGTGCTACCGCAATCTCTCCCTGGCTATATCTTCTGATCAGAGCAGTGAGACCTGCTATGATCAATAACTTTGGGCATGATAACAAGTAAAGTTATTTTTAGTGACAGTGCCTATTTAAAGGGGTTGGCCACTTTATAGTAAAATTGCTCAGTGTACAGTATTAGTAACTGTACTCACTGTATATACTGACAGCAGCTCCCTGTGTACCTCATAGAGCTGGGCTGCCCTGCTCTGTGGTGTTATGGTCCATAAGATTGCTTACATGGAGGAGCATGTGATCAGGCCCCGCCCCCCTGTGTCCACCACTGAGCCTGTATATGTCTAGGAAGGACACAGTGGACAGGGCATGGTCACATGCTCCTCCATGTCGGCCATTTTGTGGACTGAAACACCACAGAGCAGGGCAGCCCAGCCTGGTGAAGGGGAGTCTGATTTTAGCTCTATGAGGTACACAGGAAGCTACTGTCAGTATATACAGTGAGTACACTTACTAATACTTTGTACTGACCTATTTTACTATAAAGTGGCCAACCCCTTTAAGAAACACATGTTTATTAATAGAAAGTGTTCTTTCAGTTTTGTCTGTGTGGTGTCCATTGTCACCTTCATCTTGCAATAATATATTTTCTGTTTACAGCTTGTTGCATCGATAGTTTTTATCAGTTTTGGGGTGATTGCGGCTTTTTGTTGTGCAATCGTGGATGGAGTTTTTGCTGCAAGACATCTGGTAAGTATTTAAGTGGTTTTCCTTCATTACATCAGAGTGGCACAGAAATGTATTTCTAATTAATGATAGAAAAAGGGAAATTTACAGTTTTCATCTAGGACCCATTAGTTTTTTTTTTTCTCCAAGTAAGATGTTTGAACTGTGCCTGAGGACACACTGTTTACATACTGTAGCTTTAGTACTAGGAAAGACACCCTAAAGTGCCTTTTTTTCTGGTGGAGAGTTCCATTTTATGTTGCGGCCTTGTGCTAAAAAAAAAGAAAAAGAAAAAAAAGTGCACTGAAAATTCCCAAGAGCAAATAGGCCTCCATAATTCCTAAACAGAAGAGGCTTGGAACATCCAAGACTCTTCCTGGAGCTGACCACTCCACCAAATGAATCCAGTGGTCTAGGAACAATTCTGTGAATGTCATTAAGCACCCCAGTGGTAGAGACGAAATATGCATAATATGACCATAATTTGGCGCCAAAATTATGTCTGTGCAAAAAGACGGCTGCAAAACATTGTGAGAACATAGCCTTTTACTATTGCTTGTGATTGTTTGGCAGGGCAATTGCAGGGAACCTAATCCAGCACTCTACTCATGGGAAAAAATTGTAGGGTATAAAGTCAATTATTTAAGACTACAAAAAGTATTAAAAGTAGATAAGGTACACTACACCAAACTGTCTATAATGGTCCTAAAGTCTGAATGTGTAACACAGACGATTGATGGACACAAGGGCTTATAAATTGCCCTTAATGGAGATTTAAGAAGGTGGCATAGAACTCCGTGGAAAATGCCCTAGTGGTCCCCTCTGAGTAGATAGTGCACAACTGTTGAGCACAGACATGTCCACCCTGTCTATGTCCAGGTTGTACCGTAAATTGTCTATATAAAAAACAAACACCACCCTGTTCTTATCAGCTGCTGTATGTCCTACAGCAGTGCTTTTCTAAGGGCTCTATTACATGGGACGATTATCGTGCGGAAAATCGTTATGTCGTCCGAATTTAAACCATAATTGCTCTGTGTAATTGCAGGCAACTATGGAAAAATCGCTTGTATGTCGTTGATCGTTGATTTAGATCTGAACCTAAAATTATCGCTAATCGTTCGCTGTAATTCCTCATTCGTTTACTAATAATCCAGTGTAATTGCACATTGTTCATTGTTTTGCTGGGATCAGAAGGAATAAACAATCATAGTAACAATCTCAATAATGACCATCGTTCTGTGTATTATGGTGAACTATTTCAGGTTAACGATAAAAAATCTTCGTTTATCGTAAGTCGTTAATGATTAAAAATCACTCCGTGTAATAGGACCCCAAGGGTCCATTTACACAAAATGATTATCTGACAGATTAACTGCCAAAGATTTGAAGCCAAAGCCAGAAACAGACTATAAACAGAGATCAGGCCATAATGGAAAGACTGAGATTTCTCCTCTTTTCAAATTCATTCCTGGCTTTGGCTTCCATTCTTTGGCAGATAATCTGTCAGATAATCTTTCTGTGTAAATGGACCCCTAAGTGTTAGATACCCCCTAGTTGCTGGTGAGGCACAGTTGGTGAGGGGGGTACAAAAGTGTCCATAAGCTGCACAGTCCTTACCTTGACTGCAACAATATCTGGATTAGGAACATTATAGACGCATTCTATACTTATTTTAATCTTACAGAGCTTAAAGCGTAACTGTCATTTCAGGGTCATTTTTCTGAAAACAATAAATATCTATAGTACAAGCGATTTTAAGGAACTCTGTAATAGGTTTTATGTACTAAAAGAGTTTCCTTCTGTAGTGAAAAAGCAATCTCCCAGCCTCCCCCCTCACATCAAATGAAGCAGGATTTCTGTCTCCATTATGTGGCTATGGAGAGGGGAGGGGCTGTTAGGAGTGACTGAGCACGGAGGAGTCCTGCACAGCACAACACCCTGCAATCTTCTCTCAGTAAGTTCATAGATAACCACTAACCTTTCTGACCCCAGAATCCTGCCGTTTAGGTGCCCAGAGAGTGTACAAACAGCTGACCTTCATGTCACCTCTTCCTGCTCCCTCCCCCCTTCATAGGCTTACAATGGAGAGAGCAGAACCCGTCTTCACTGGCTTCTCTGTAATGAAGACGTGTTTGCCTGATAGTGCACAGATAAGAAGTCAGGGGGGGAGGCTGGGAGACTGCTTCTTGAGTACAGAAGGAGGCTTTTTTGGCTGATAAAACCTATTACAGAGTTTCTTAAAATCGCTTATACTACTGATTTCTGCAATAAAAAAAAATGTGACAGTTACGCTTTAAGGCTATGTTCACACTACGTATATTTGAGGCTGTATGTTTGAGGCTGTATATCAACCAAAACAAGGAGTGGATTGAAAACACAGAAAGGCTATGTTCACATAATGTTGTAATTGAGTGGATGGCCGTCATTTAATGGCAAATATGTTCTGTTATTTTAAAACAACGGCTGTTGTATTGAAATAATGGAAGTTATTTACCGTTATAGTGCGGCCATCCACTCAATTTCAACATTGTGTGGACAGAGCCTTTCTGTGTTTTCAATCCACTACTGGTTTTGGTTGCTATGAGGACCTGACATGAGGACCAAATACAGCCTCAAATATACATAGTGTGAACCCAGCCTAAGAGACAAATGAAGGGTAGATTGAGCAATAGTTTATACCATATATGCAATTTGTGTAACTCCCATTGACTTTTATGAGAGCTGCACAAATGGAACAGCCCTGCATGCTATACTATTTGCATAGCTCCCATTAAAGAGAAACTTTGCAAAAAAATATTTATTTTAAATCAATTTTTACCGAAGAGTTATAAAGATTTGTAAATTACTCCTATTTTAAAAGTGTTAAGTCTTCCCATACTTATCAGCGGCTGTATGTCCTACAGGAAGTGGTGTTTTTTTTCCCAGCCTGACACAGTGCTCTCTGCTGCCACCTTTGTTCGTGACAGGAACTGTCCAGAGCTGTAGAAAATCCCCATAGAAAACGTCTCCTGCTCTGGACAGTTCCTGTCTTGGCCAGAGATGTCAGCAGAGAGCACTGTGTCAGACTGAAAATAAAACACCATTTCCTGCAGAACATACAGCAGCGGATAACTTGAGGACTTGATACTTTTTAAATAGGAGTAATTTACAAATCTATATAATTCTCTGGTACCCATTGATTTAAAAAAAATCCCAGATGAGTATACTGCTTTAACAATAAAACAATATTAGGATTATTAACAAATTAATCTCTATAGCACTAAAAAGGCAGAAAGCAAAAACTTTGGGGGAGATTTATCAAACTGGTGTAAAGTTAAACTGGCTCAGTTGCCCCTAGCAACCAATCAGATTCCATGGGGCAACTAAGACAATTCTTTTTTACATTAGTTTGATAAATTTCCCCTTTTATGTCTATGAACAATGGAGCTCTAAGGCTATTATAACATTTTACAGTAATCCAAGTTAGTTATCCAGTGAATCCTCTCCAAAGGACCAGCTCATTGACAGGACCATCCCTCTCATCCACATTAGATTTTCTGTGATCTTGAATCTACCATACATCATGCCTAGTGGCCATAGACATCCCTCATAGAACACACTTGAGTGCAATTTTGAGTGGTCTTCTTAAAGGGGCTTCACTGTAATTGGTCACATGTTTTTTTTAAATAACATTCAATATTGCTAAATCTTGCAAAAGAAAATGGCATCACAGGGACTTGATCAAGGAATGACATTAATGCATGACTATTCTACTTTTAAAGGATCTCAGACCGATCTATGCAGGCAAATGTCGATACTTTACCTCCACAGGAAATGAGCATGCTACTGACAGTACAGAGGTAAGATCACATGACTTTCTCTCTATATATTTATATATTTTATTATATATCTTAAAGTGTACCTGTCAGTTAAAAAATTAGTTTAAAAACTTGCCGGGATTTGTTAGATTAACTCCTTAGAAAGGTGACAAGGTGATTTAAGGGCTCTCTCTGCTGATATCGAACCTCTTAGTGCTATTTCTCATTTAGACTATTTCAGGGTATGGGCCCAAAGCTGGGTTGTTTGCCTGTAGTATACACTCACAGTTATGTCCTTTCCTTTTGTTGCTCATCCAATCACTGCACAATCCTCAATCCTTACTGCTATGTCATGACACAGTGCTTTTCAAAGTAAATTGAACAGGCTGACTCTATTAGGGGATGATTTAAACAGTACAGTATTATACATGACTTCTGGAGGGGAGAAGGGGCTACTAAGTCTGTCAGGTGCTCTGTGAGCAGAAACTGAAGTAATTGCAGCATTGATGAAAGGGTTGCATATAGCTACTGGTGTTGCTGCCACTGCAAAGCTGAAGAGGGAATGGGAGATTACACTGCAGCACTATGAATATACAGCAGTAGATACACTTCTGTTCACACAAAGGGGAGGGGAGGCCTGGTTTACCTTTAAGCATCAGTTTGGATTATCTTTAGTAGGCAGGCAGGTACTTTGCCTCTGCCTATTTCCAGCACATGCTAAAGGCTGTCCCCACTTTCTTTAATCTGTTGTGCTCTGTCTGTTACTAGAGACAAATTTACCTTGACACCAGGCAGTGGACAGCAGATTGCAAGAAAGAGAGATATTTAGTGAACTTTAGGGCGCTTTTCTGGGTTAATGGGTAAATCGAGTGATTTACAAATAGGGAATTGCATAGGATAGCAAATGGAGGCAAATTATTTGAAACAACAGTGACTAAGTAATAGCTGCTAATTTATGTCTTGTCCAGGTTACTTGCCAGATGCCAACACGAGGCTCATGTTCTTTGAAGGTTAAGAGCAACACATGCTATTGTTGTGAGCTGTATAACTGTGGAAGGTAAGTGATGAGTAATTTATTAATCTATCACTGAATATACTATACATAGGTTGCATAAGCACAAATATTATTCTAAAAATTGGCTTTTGGGACATTAGGAGGGTCTATCATTGGAAGGTTATGCTGGTAAAAATGGCATTAAGTAATTAGTGTGTTGTGTTATCTGTTTATGTACCCTGAGAATTGTAAAGTGCTGAGGAATTTGTTAGTGCTATATAAATAAAATTTCTTCTTCTTCTTCTTCCTCTTCTTCCTCCTCTTCTTCCTCCTCCTCCTCCTCTTCTTCCTCCTCTTCTTCCTCTTCCTCTTATTCCTATTGTTTGGGCCATAAATAGCCAAAAAGAAATCCAATAGAAGGCCTAAATGTTTAGACCGAAACATCCCAAACAAGCCTCTTACACATTTTGTGGCTGTTATATTTATAACTGAAATTCAACCATGTGTGAACTGACAGATGTTTTGTCTTTGAGCGCAATTCAGTAGGAAAAGGGACATTTTGAAAGGCATTATACATGTCATGTTGGATTGAGGTCCAAAATACTAAGTGTGAAAAAAGCATGTTTAATGGGAAATAAAAGCGAGGTGGTTGACTTCCTGATGAAATTGGCAGCTTCCCACCTTTCATAGAGACATTTAGAATCAAAAGACAACTTGACAGGAATCCACATACAAAAGAACAAAGTCAATTGTCTTTTACAACCCTTATCTGTATAAAGAAGCTTCCAGAGAAACTTCCTGACCATTCCCAGCAGTGACAGAAACATCAAATGTTCTGGATTTCTTTTATTCCCTTTCATATTACCCTTATCGTTTTTTTTTTGTGTGTGTGTGTGTGTGTAAGAATTAAAAGAAATGGGAATGTTAGCATAAAATAACAATGTGAAGAGTATTCCGGAGAAAAAAAACATAAAATCTTAGTGTAGGCAACCCATCAACTATAACTGCACCATAACAGTAAGAATAACTATATTGTGAAGGATTATACTGCCTTTCATATGCTAAACACCTGTAACATACTAGGGAAGGGGTACAGTGGAGTGATCGACAGCCTTATGATACCCATGTCATTACTGCTATCATGATTAGAGATGAGCGAACCGGGTTCGAGACGATCCGAACCCGAACGTTCGGCATTTGATTAGCTGGGGCGGCTGAACTTGGATTAAGCTCTAAGATTGTCTGGAAAACGTGGATACAGCAAATGACTATATCCATGTTTTCCACATAGCCTTAGGGCTTTATCAAAGTTCCGCAGCGACCGCTAATCAAATGCCGAAAGTTCGGGTTCGGATCGACTCGAGCATGGTCTCTACCCTCTAGGGTGGCCTGAAATGTATTCAGTAATATTATGAAAATATCGTCATTCACTTTCTATTTGCAGGGCTGGGATTTCAGGTCTGTACTATGAATATATGGATGTTAAAAGCTGCCAAGATGTTATACATCTATACCACCTCCTTTGGTCGGTTACTATACTGAACATTGTGGGTCTGTTCCTGGGGATTATAACCGCTGCAATACTTGGTGGATTCAAAGATATGGTAAGAAGACATTTGCATTTTTGAAATATTTGTTCCTTCACAATTTTGGTAATAATTTGGTAGTTATTTGTGCATCTATGGAGAATATATGGTAATTTTAGGAGAATCTTTAACATAAGTCTATACTAATTTTTATATCTATCTGTGAAACTCAAGTACAATAGATGCTAGTCATTTCTTCAGTAGGTGTATAATGTAATTTTTTTTAAAGGAACAGAGATAGTTGTATAATATAATTATATGTTTGTTTGCAGAATCCTACTATTCCTGCCATTAGTTGTATTGTGGAGACCCCACGCCCTACTGTACAATACAACACAAGACCACCAGTGCCATCCTATAATACCTACTACCACAGCACTCCACACCTGCCACCTTACACTGCCTATGACTTACAGGTATGGAAATGAAAGAAGGAAAATGATAACTTTTTTTAAAATTTATTTGCAGTGTATTTGTTGTGTCTTTATATTCTTGTTGTGCTAGAAACAGAGCAGCTGAACAGCATGGATATGTGTGCAAAAAGCTATGACAAAAAACCCATTGGTTAAATTTCTCTTCTTTTAATTTTCTTTTTCATTTTTGTTAGGTTTGCATTATAACTATACTTAAAAAAAATCTTTTTATGCCACCCTATTCTGAAAACCATCCTGTATTTTCTGTGCCACAATGGCTTGTTTTAAGTGTCTTTTAGATGTGGGCTTCCAGAAGGGTGTGCCACTGCTTGGCTGTTTATATAACTCCCATAGAAATTAATGGAGAAAGTTGGCCATCTCTATTCATCCCCTGTCTGGATGTGGCAGCCTGCAGTGGCCACATGAGGCTAGATAGGGGACTGGTCTCTGCAGTGTAAGAGGAGTGTGACAATACAAGTATGTTAATAGGGTAGGAGTGGCGTGGTAATGGCCAGGACTGGACAACAGCTCTACTCTACCTACATGACAGATGATAGAAAATTACTAGTTGTTGAATTAGCAGGAAGTAGTGGTTTGCATCATAAATGGTTGTCCCTTAAAGGGAATAGTTTTAAGAGGATTGTTTAGTGTACTCACTAAAGAAACATGTAATTATAACGTATGCATTTGTTCCACAGCATTCCAATGTCTTTCCGGCTTCCACACCCTCGGGCTTATCAGATGATCCCAACTCAACCTCACAGTCTGGTCCCAGTTTCATGTGGCCATCCGGTGCCCCACCTCGCTACTCTCCACCTTACTATCCACCTGATGAAAAGCCTCCACCTTATACACCATGACCTTCATCGGCACAGCTCTCCCCCTACAAAGAAAATAGGCCAAAAGCCTGCCAAAAATATGAAGTTTTATATATTTACGGGATACATTTAAGATATGTGTGAAATGGATGACTGTGTAAATTATAAATGTACATATGTGTGCAAGACGCTCCACACAGACTTTTTATCTTCAGCCAAATGGAAAATGCACATTGTCTGCTTTAAATGGATGTGCTCAAATGAAGAAAAAAAAAACAAAACTATTTAATGGTGCATTGATTTCATTGTTGCACTAGCCTCTGTGCTTCAGTTGTTGTGCAAGTGTATACTTTATGTTACTATGTGTAGTGATTCACAGTTTCTTCATGGCCACTGCGTGAAAATGTAATGCCTGGGCAACCTCACCGGCACGACTTGTGCTTGGCTCATGCTTCCTACTTTTCAGTCAAAGCACCAGCAAAGGAAATACACTGCGGAGAGACGAGCTTTAGTGCTCAACACAAATATCCAAGTTATAGATGAGAAGGTCAGAGTTATAAACTCCCAGTTTATGTAAACTAATATTGAGGAGACACTGTTTACATAAGACTCCAGGGATTCCATCATTGTAACAGATTGAGGAGTAGCTGGGAGGAAATAATTTTATCATGCAACATTGGTGCCTCTTATTAGTAGTGTAAGTTGGTGAAGATATCACTATGTAACATAAAATAAAGTCTGATGTGCAACAATACTGTGGTTACCAGCGATATCCTTTAGGAGGTTTTATTTAAAAAAACAACAAAGCAGTGTTTTCCAGGACTTTATGATAACCGGTACAGCTGTGTGATAAAGCCAGCACTCCACTTTGATTAGCTGACCAATCAGAGGATCAGTAGGGGTGCCAGGTGTCAATCATCACTGATCAGATATTGATGGCCCAGCTTTAAGGGGTTGTGCGGGATTTTTCAATAAACTAGCATTGCATTGCTATCTGTGGGTGCTTTATATTCTTCATACACTTTTATTTTTTATTTAGAGCACTTTTTGTTCTCAGGCTCAATCACATGACCACTCTGCCTGTGTTTTCTTTACTTCCTGTGATGTCACGTTTCCTTTGTTTCCTGTTCCTGACAGTGAGTCATCAGGTGGGTGGGGTTATGCATCCACATTTCTTTAGCCTCACCCCTGTAGGAGGAGCTAACATTTGAGCCCAGTAAAAACTGCAGCACTAAGGGCAGCAAGACATGGAGGACCAGGAGCTGATAGCTACGTTGTGGGGGGAACAGAGGTTAGCCATGTTGTGGAGGACACAGAGGTTAGCCTTGTTGCTTTGTAGTGTTGGGGTCCTGGGATAACAGCTGCATGTATTTCCCCCCATGTCTGCTTGCTTCTGGGCAAGCCGGAGTGGGGACCCGGTACAGTATCTTCCCGGGCCACGGGGGTTAATGGCGCTTAGTTTAACATACTGGCAACAGGATGACAATCCTGCTGCGAGTTTGTCAGCCCACTGAAGTGAATGGGCAAGTATCCGCAGCGAATTTCGCTGTGAATACGTTGTGTGTGAAGGCACCCTTAGAGACCTTTTTAAAAATGAAAAAAGCAATCTGGTTACTATGGGCAACTGTTTCCCTGTTCCTTTGCACAGGATTTGATAAATCTCTCCCTATATTATTATTGTACTGTAAGATGTACAGTGTTAGGGCAGTATAATATGGAGAGGAGGGATGCTGACATGGCAGTCACCATGCTATTTCACGCTGAGGTAAACGTGCTTCAGTATCCTGGCTCATTGAAACCTCACCCACCTGTCGGATGGCTACTGTGGTGTATATTTAATCCAGGACTACAACTCCTAACATGTACATGTGTACTGGGATTTGTAGTCCTGTAACAGATATATTATTAAATGAACTAGTTTTTTTTTTTATCCTTTTTTTAATCTTTTAAGTAATTGGCAGACACTTAGCCACTATGCTGCTCAAAAGACTCTTGAAGGAAGACAGACATTTCCTGCTTATGGGTAGAGAAGGTGGAGCTAGATTCAGAGAGTGGGTGGAGCTATAGACTTGCAGAATTGTGATCTTACTGCTGACCCCTGTGACCTGGAAGTTCTTTATCGGAAAAAACCCCCCACACAAATCCAAAAAGCAGCAATGGAGGAGAATGCCCAGGGACAAGGGTAAAAAAGGTTAGAGAAAACAACCCACGGAAATTACAAATTATTCCCTTTTCCAATAAGAAAAAATGTTGGATAAGCTCTTTAAGGTAGGTCAACTGTAAAATGTTACAGAAAAAACTTTTAACAAATACTTCTATTATTAGGGCCAGTTCACACTGAAATAATAACCAAAGGATTTGCACAATTAGATAAAGGTATACAAAAATTCTTTATTTCAATAATTCAATTCATAAAAACACATAAATGGAGTATGGGATAATACACAGAGGTCAAAACCAGAAAGGGAGGAAGATGTCAGTGTGGTTAAAGTAAAGCAAAATAGATTATACTACGGTAGATGTAAATTTAACACTACTATCCAGTGGTCATTGTTTGTATGGCAACAGAAGCTCATAACAGGTAACCTGGATAGGGAGCTGGCGGTGGAGAGTGAGGCCCTATCCCTTATGCGAGGGGTCGATGGAAAAGACAATTTGGATAGCTTTGGAAATGTGATGGCATCCTGCTGTCGACGGATGTGGCCCCCGTTGGCACATAATTTCATGGCGCTTTGCCTGTCCATGGCAAGTCTACGAGTTCGCCAACCCCCCCTTCCCCCCCCCCCCCCCTTGAGGATGTCATTAAGGGTATGAAAGTGGCGACGGGGCAACGGCTGCCAGATGCCCTAGAAAGAAAATCTTAAGCTGCCCTTCCTTCCCTGCAGTGTGGTGGTGTGTATGCACAGCAGCAGTACACACCTGCATCAAGTGGCCCCACGGACCCCAGCTGTCTGTACAGCTCAACACCATTTTACCATGATCTTGGTTAAAGAAGTACAAAATATTTTTCTGTTAATAGTTTTAAGTTTTAAAAAGCCACTTGTTTTGGGGGGGATGTGTTTGGAAGTGGGGGGGACGAGTTGGAGGGGGGTCGTTTGGGGAGGGGGGTGGACGGGTTATTTTATTGTAATTTTTTTTGTTTTTGAAAAAAAAAAAAAATAACAAAAAAAAGTCTTGTGTACCTTATTTGTAAATATTGCAAAATGTTTAAAGGCTAAAAATACATTAGCTGCGTGCACTCAAACTGGCTTCCCTGACTCCATGATGGCCAGCCACAGCCACTGAACTGTGGCTGGCCATCATGGAGTCAGAGAAGCAAGATGGAGGACAGGTAGGTAATGCATTGGCAGGAGGGTTGAACTAGATGAGCTCTGCATTCTTCTTTGAGGATGAAAAGCTTATAGAGTTCCACCCTCCTGCCGATACATTACCTGCCTGCGCTCCTACTTGCTCCCCTGACTCCATGATGGCCAGCCACAGCCACTGAATAGTATAGTATATCGTATACAATGGTATAATAGCCAGTCCTCACCCATACTCTCATTTAGTAACCAGCCTTCCCCAATAAACTCTTATAAATAGTAGCAAGCCCCAAGGAAAGTTGGTAAAGTGAACCTGTCTCCTGTGGATGGCCCCAAAACCCAGTCTGCAGCCCCCATACTTATACCATCCTTCTGGTTCCACAGCGAAGATATGCCCTCACACTCAACTTCTCATGCACTAAGTATGGGTGGTAGTATCCAGGGGTAGGGTGTGTTTGGTGGGCCGTCCAGGGTGACAGGTTGTTCCATTAGCTGGGTCTTAAGAGCCTCTGAAGCCACGGGAAGCACCCAGCGCATATCGAGTGTGATGACCTCACTGCGCTGTCGGCAGCAGAACACCACTAACATAATGCTAGGTTGCAGACTAAAAACTTCCTGTGGCCTACAAGATTATAATATAGGCAGTCCATGCAGCTGTCCACACCAGCCATATTATAATCTAATGCTATATTGGCGGGCCTGATGGAATTCTAAATGTGAATTGCATGGTTGAAAAAATGGCCCTGCAGACCAGAGTTTGACATGACTGATCTACAAAAACATTACTCTTTAGTTTCACATAAATCTGGATAAAATAAAGACGGAAACAGTCTTCAAAAAATGTGTTTATTTCACATTATTTGTGAATTTTTGGCCTAGATCCTCATTGTAGAGGCTGCTGCACAAGAGTCGGAATTGACATAGCTGGCCACAGTTTTATGCACGACACTGGAGTCTGAAAAAGACATAAAAAGTATGCACATACCTTAGTTTCAAAAATTAACAACACTTAATACTTAAAACATTATGATGGAGATTTATGAAAGGGTGTAAATATAGATTGGTGTAAACTGCCCAGAGCAAACAATCACAGCTCAGCTTTCATTTTACCAGAGCTGAAAGCTGAGTTGTGACTGGTTGCTGTGGGCAGTATCCAAAAGTTGTATATTTACACCCTTTCATAAATCTCACCCTATGTATATTGAAATTATAAGAAATTTTTATATAATTATATATAATTACATATACATACACACACACACACACACACCATATTTTCAGGCGTATAAGGCGACTAGGCTTATAAGATGACCCCTGACTTTCAAGAAGATTGTCAGGGGTTCGCCGAATATACGCTAGAAAATGTTAACCCGCGGTCAGGCAGGGGTTAACTGCAGCTAAATTAAAAAACAAACAGTTAACTCACCTGGGCCCGTTCCCAGCCTCTGCGTGTCTTCTCCGCTCCCGTGTTCCAGGTACAGGCAGTGTGACATACACTGACTGTGTCGGGGATGCCCAAAACTCTTCCGAGCAGTGTCTAATCGAAAACGTGCGGCTCCTCGGGAGAGCTTTGGAAGAATGACAGAGGCTTCGATTACTTCCGGAGCCTCCCGAAGCTCTCCCGAGCAGCTGAGCGTCTCCGATTAGACACTCAGCTGCTCTAAGGAGTTTCGGGCATCCCCGGCGCAGTCAGTGTACGGCACACTGGCTGCGCCGGGAGCGGAGAAGACGCGTGGAGGCTGGGAACAGGCCCAGGTGAGTTAACTGTTTGTTTTTTTTCTTAAATGGTCGCCCCATACGGTGGTGATGCGGCCATTTTTGAGCCACCCCACCATATGGAGCGACAATACCTGGTGTATAAGACGACCACCGACTTCTGACATTTTTCAGGGATAGATTATATATATATATATATATATATATATATATATATATATATAATTTTTTTTTTTTTTTTCTTCAATAAATTAAATTATCAGTGAAATGATAGAATCCATGAATTTGATCAAATCCCAGGAAATCATGAAATCTCCATGCTGCTCCGTCATTTCACTGAAGAAAGTAAGGGAATTAATCAAATCACTGACCCCTTTCAGGGAAATGATGGAATGAGTTCTATCATTTCCCCCTGCAAGACAGAATTTGCTTACTGTATAGCCTCTCTGCTCCCCGTTCACCCCGCCGTCATATGCCTGCCTGTGTGCCGTTCTGCTCCGTTTGGCCCCGCCGCCAAACATAGTGGCGGGCAACTACTCACTTGTTCATTCCATAATTTCCTCGAAAGGTGTAGGGGATTTGATCAAATTCATGACTTTCTTCAGGGAAACAATGTAACAGCGTGGTCATTTCATCATTTTCAGGGATTTTTAACGAAATCCCTGGATTCTATCATTGCACTGCAATAAATATATATATATATATATATATATATACACACACATATATATTAGGTGTATAATGTGTAGTAAGGCATAGGCAATCAAAAAAGCTGTACTTAAAAGTGGTTTCGCTCCAGCATGTCGGCATACTTTGGGACAACACTTGAAGGGTTGGACAATGGAGGGACACCACCAAATAACAGAAGGAAGCCTCAAAAACTTACCCATACTTACCCATATTTGTGTGTGTGTGTGTGTGTGTGTGTGTGTGTGTGTGTGTGTGTGTGTGTGTGTGTGTGTGTGTGTGTGTGTGTGTGTGTGTGTGTGTGTGTGTGTGTATGTATGTATGTATGTATGTATGTATGTATGTATGTGTATATATATATATATATATATATATATATATATATATATATATATATATATATATATATATATTATATAGACATATATTATATAGACACATACACAAATTTACATCTAAACTGATTATTAGAGATGAGCAAACCTCGAGTCGATCCGAACCCGAACTTTCGGCATTTGATTAGCGGTGGCTGCTGAAGTTGGATAAAGCCCTGAGGCTATGTGGAAAACATGAATATAGTTTAAATAGTTTTATATAGTGAATATAGTCAATGGCTGTATCCATGTTTTCCAGACAACCTCAGAGCTTTATCCAAGTTCAGCAGCCCCAGCTAATCAAATACCGAACGTTCGGGTTCGGATCGACTCGAACCCGAATCCAGTTCACTCATCTCTACTGATTATAGAACTGTATGTGTGTGTATATAATATATTATACACACACATACATACAGTTTTATTATCTGTCATACGAATATTAGCAAGCACAGAGCACTACTCACGTGTGATTTCCATCCAGCATCCCGTTGCCAGGCAAAGAGGATGGTGTCAATGGAGGCCTTTGATAAGCTGGGGTACAAGCCATAACTCCCAAAGAGCGAGTGCTGACCACTGAGGCTATGTAAACTGCCAGGGAAAAGCACCTACGGGGGACATAAAGTAGTTCGCGAAGGTTTCTCTCATCAATACAGCACAGTTGGATTGCCGTCCTGAGCCCTAGTTGACAGTGGAGTCATCCAAAGCTTCATGTGTGTCCACTTCTACGTCCGGACTACTTTCATAGTCACGGACAAACTTGTGAAGCACACATGCAGCTTTGATGAGGCTGTCAACTGCATTGCACTGGTGAAGACCCTCCACTTACTACTCATGAACCCGAAGGTACACTCCATGAAGCGTCGTACCCGGCTCAGCCTCATGTTGAAGACTCTGTTCCGGGCATCCAGTCCCCTCTGTGGGTATGGGTGCAGCAGGTTCGTCATCTGCGGGAAAGCTTCATCCGCTGCCATGACGAAGGGAACTGGATGCATGGTACCCGGAAGGGGCCGTGATGGAGGAAGAGTCATCTGATTTTGGAGCACTTGTCTCCCCAATTACGATGTCATCAGCACTTGGGAGTCCCTGGTACCTCCATAGGCGCCGACTTCGATAGCAAGAAATTTGTACGAGGCATCAGCCACCGCCATCAGGTGATCCTGATCCCGATGGCTGCTGCACTCATACATGCTTACGACGGCACCTTTGCAGTTCGGGAAATTGGCCACAGACTGACAGCCTGCTGCTGCCTGCAGCCATGTCTCCTCAGTTGGACTGGGCATTGAAATGGGCTGCAAGTACTCCCAAATCATGTGGCATGTTGACCTCACAATTCCAGAGATGGTTGATTTCCCAACTCGGAATTGGAGGTGCAACGGTGCAAAACTC
Organism: Dendropsophus ebraccatus; assembly: GCF_027789765.1. NCBI lineage: Eukaryota > Metazoa > Chordata > Amphibia > Anura > Hylidae > Dendropsophus > Dendropsophus ebraccatus. The sequence continues at coordinate 50,189,151 of NC_091463.1, forward strand.
TCCACTGTTGTGAGAAATTTGAAAAAGATAAAAAAAAAAAAAAAAATATATTAGTTTACAGTTCTCATTTTATAATCCACATTTTACCTTTCACAAAAACGTGTTTCAATAACCACTAATTTATAAAAATAAATGTTGATTAATGAAACATGAACTTTCTGAGAAAAAATTGTAAAAAGTGGAATTTGACATATCATACATACATTGCCTAAAAAATTAACTGAATACTCACCGCAACGTGATCAGCAGTCGGTCTTTGGCAGTGATGGCTTGTGGCATCTTGACATTGAACATGAGGACCCAAAATGTCCACCAGCTTATCAAAGGCCTCCATTGGCATCCGTGTGAACTTGATGAATTTATCAGAATACCTATTTAAAAACAAAAAAACAAAAAACAATAACACATTCTCAAAGTATAAACACCATTTACATATATACTTACTCCCTCAATTCCTGGTACAGTTGTCTGATATGTCCATAATGTGGCTGGAGTGTATTAATTGGGTGAACCCAATATTGACAGCCTTGGTTCATTCCAATGGCCTATAAATATAAAAAATAATTTTAATGTTAAATCCTTCAAAATTTCAAATGTAATGTACATGACACAGTACCTCCATGTCTGAGAGGTTTCTGGTGACATTTAGAGACTTCATTTGTTTACAATGGAATGAGGGGTTTGTGAGTACATTAATGCAATGTTCCCATATAGTGCGGGTGTCTTGGAAAAATAAAGCAATAGTATATTCTCACAGCAAGACTTTAATTATGGAAGCATGTATTGTAGTAAATGGTTGATGTGAGCCCTACTTCAACCCTAAGTGGGACAATTATTTTGCAGAGGCAGAGAGACTGTTTTGAAAATAATTTATTTGCATCTTGGCCCTCTGCCTCACATACTGTGTGTGTGTGTGTGTTGTTTGGACTCCCTTTGTTCCTAGCACAAAGTGGTAAAAGCAGTCACGGCTCCCTCTAGAGAGGCTGCGGTTGCCATGATCTACCCAGCCATATATTAGATGGAGGCCTGGATTTAGTCACACACAAAATTAAAGTGGAAAAACACACTCCAGGCTGATCCAATTTGATGTAATGTCCTTAAAAGAAGTGAAAATGAGGCTGAGTATTGTGTGGGGCCTCCACGTGCCTGTATGACCTCCCTGCAACACCTGGGCATGCTCCTGATGAGGTTACGGATGGTCTCCTGAGGGATCTCTTCCCAGACCTGGACTTAAGCATCCACCAACTCCTGCACAGTCTGTGGTGCAATGTGACGTCGGTGAATGGAGCGAGACATGATGTCCCAGATGTGCTCGGATTCAGGTCTGGGGAATGGACGGGCCAGTCTATAGCTTCAATGCCTTTATCTTGCAGGAACTGCTGACACACTCCAGCCACATGAGGTCTAGCATTGTCCTGCTTTAGGAGGAACCCAGGGCCAACCGCATCAGCATATGGTCTCACAAGGGGTCTGAGGATCTGGGTACCTAATGAGAGTCAGGCTACCTCTGGCGAGCACATGGAGGGCTGTGCGGCCCTCCAAAGAAATGCCATTCCACACCATTACTGTTCCACTGCCAAAATGGTCATGCTGAAGGATGTTGCAGGCAGCAGATCGCTCTCCGCTGCGTCTCCAGACTCTGTCACATGTGCTCAGTGTGAACCTGCTCTCATCTGTAAAGAGCACAGGGCTCCAACGTCAAATCTGTCAATCCTGGTGTTATCTGGCAAACGCCAAGCGTCCTGCATGGTGTTGGCCTGTGAGCACAACCCCCATCGGTGGCTGTCGAGCCCTAATACTATCTTCATGGAGTCGGTTTCTAACTGTTTTTGCACACACATGCACACTTGTGGCCTTCTGGAAGTCATTTTGCAGGACACTGGCAGTGCTCCTCCTGTTCCTCCTTGCACAAAGGCAGTGGTAGTGGTCCTGCTGCTGGGTTGTTGCCCTATGGCCTCCACGTCACCTGGTAGCGCCTCCAGCCTCTGGACACTACGCTGACAGACACAGCAAACCATCTTGCCACAGCTCACATTGATATACCATCCTGGATGAGTTGCACTACCTAAGCCACTTGTGTGGGTTGTAGAGTCCATGTCATGCTAGCATGAGTGTGAAAGTACCAGCAACATTCAAAAGTGAATAAAACATCAGCCAGAAAGCATAGGTACCGAGTAGTCTGTGGTCCCCACCTGGAGAACCACTCCTTTATTACGTGTGTCTTGCGAATTGCATGTGAAATTGATTGTCAGTGTTTCTTTCTAAGTGGACAGTTTGATTGCACAGAAGCACAATTTACTTGGAGTTATATTATGCGGTTTTAGTGTTCCCTTTATTATTTTGAGCAGTGTACATTTTTTTAATAAAGCTATATTACAAATATATTATAAAGTATTAACTTTATTAAAGGGTACAAACACACTGGGCGAATCTGCAGCGGATTTCTTTTGGAAATCCCTGCCCTGTACACTCAATAGCAGACAAACTTGCAGCAGGATGCACATCCTGGTGCGAGTTCGTCAGCAGCGTGTGGGACATGAAGACGCCGGGAGCCCCAAAGCAAGTTGGAGCAGGGACCCGGTAATGTATACGCTACGGCGGCAGGGGGGTTAACAGAGCAGGCTGACAAACTCACAGCGGGATGTCAATCCCGCTGCGAGTTTGTCTGCCATTAAGTGTACAGGGCAGGGATTTGCAGCAGCGGATTCGCCCAGTGTTTGTACCCTCAAGCTATGTATTTAACATACAGTTTTAATCTCCTAAGTAGCCCTTTAACCCCTTAAGGACGGGGCCCATTTTCGTTTTTGCGTTTTCGTTTTTTCTTCCTTGTGTTTAAAAGGCCTTAGCACTTGCATTTTTCCACCTAGAAACCCATATGAGCCCTTATTTTTTGCGTCACTAATTGTACTTTGCAACTGCAGACTGAATTTTTGCATTAAGTATACTACGAAACCAGAAAAAAATTCAAAGTGTGGTGAAATTGAAAAAAAAAAAACGCATTTCTCTTATTTGGGGGAACTGTATTTTTACGCCATTCGCCCTGGGGTAAAACTGACTTGTTATATATGTTCCTCAAGTCGTTACGATTAAAACGATATATATAACATGTATAACTTATATTGTATCTGATGGCCTATAAAAAATTCAAACCATTGTTAACAAATATACGTTCCTTAAAATCGCTCCATTCCCAGGCTTATAGCGCTTTTATCCTTTGTTCTATGGAGCTGTTTCAGGTGTCATTTTTTGCGCCATGATGTGTTCTATCGGTACCTTGATTGCGCATATACGACTTTTTGATCGCTTTTTATTACATTTTTTCTGGATTTGATGCGACCAAAAATGCGCAATTTTGCACTTTGGGATTTTTTTGCGCTGACGCCGTTTACCGTGCAAGATCAGGAATGTGATTAATAGTTCGGGCGATTACGCACGCGGCGATAGCAAACATGTTTATTTGTTTACTTTTATTTAAAACCTCGGAAAAGGGGGGTGATTCAGACTTATTGGGGGAGGGGGCTTTTTACTATAAACAACACTTTTTTTTTACACATATACTAGAAGCCCCCCTGGGGGACTTCTAGTATATATACTTTGATCTCTCATTGAGATCTCTGCAGCATAGATATGCTGCAGAGATCAATGAGATAGGCACTTGTTTACTTTCGGCTGCTGCAGCCGGAAGTAAACGAGTGCCGAGCCGGGGACGGCGCCATCTTGGATGAGTCCCCGGCCGGCATCAGTAACGGAGATCTCCCCCACTAGACACCAGGGAAAGGCTGCCTCCGATTAGCTAATTAGCGGGCACGGCGATCAGACCGTGCCCGCTAATAGCGGCGGTCCCGGGCTACACGCGGCACCCGGGACTGCGGCGCTTCAAAGCGGCGGCCCCGCTTTGAAGTGCTAATGAGGACATATGACGTATCGGTACGTCATATGTCCTTAAGAGGTTAAATGAGATATAATTAAATCCCTCCAAGATCAATCAGGTTTTACCCTCAACAGAGTTAAGTTGGCTCTTCAACCAACCACTGCAGTGGTATTTTTTTTTCATACTGTAGACATAGCACGTTTTTCTGTGGAAAATTGGAATTCCTGTTGTGGAGCCTCTGAAAGTCCCCTTCATGGTGCACAGCTAATTCTAATTCTTTTCCACCCACAACTTCCATTTCCTTCTCTAACCAATCACAGCACCTACTTCTTCTTATTGCATGACTTACTGCTGGAAAAAGTGCACTGGATTAAAATAAGTTGGAATTGTGCTGGTCTGATGATTTACACAGTACAGTATTATAAATGGCATGTGGAGGGAGAAAAAGTAACTGATGCAAAGTACTATGCGAGTAAAAATTAAAGACACAGCACCCGCATTACAGTAAGTAAAGAGTTACACTAAGCACTGCACTGCTACTGAGAAATACAGAAAGGGGAGGGGTGGTGAGCAAAGCCTAGATTTACCTTTGAGAAACATCTTCAGGATCACAGATTGCAGGTACACAGCCTAGGCAACGTCCATTCCACCTTCCTGTAATAGCACCCAATTTATGTAATATATTATACATACACACACACACACACACACACACACAGTAAATATATGTATGGTTTAGCCATTACCACCACTATATCATCAGGTTTTTAGGTTGTGTGTATATTATTGTTTTGTGCAACATAAAATTTAATTTCCTTACTAAATAGCAGTAACTGGTTATTGTATATTGGAATTTGGTGGCTTGCTTTGACTACATTAGAACATTAGTAACACTTTCCATTCATTCTAACCTTAAGTACATATACTGAAAGAAACTGTTTCCAATGATTACACAAGTAAGACTGAAAAATGTTTATTGGTTTGCCATATAAAGCTCTAAAGTCTAAAGGCTCAAGTATCTGTTAGTGAAAAGTAGCACACGACTTAAAAAAAGAAAACTAAAAAAAAAAAAAAAAGAAAGAAAAAGCTGTACAAGTATAATATATACAACATGACTGGTACCAAATAAAATCATTTCAGAAAAAGTTCATCGAAGAATAAGGATATACAACCCAACTTCTTAAAGACAAACATATGCATTCCATGACGAGTAGTGACAACAGAATACTCCGTTGACACAGTTTCCTTTCTGTACATACTAGTGGAATGCTATTTGAAAAGCAATATTGCAAGGGTTTAGAAAGAAAAAAAAAAACTTTCTTGAAATTTAGAACTGTAACCTTAACATACAAGAGACGTCTAACAACTATAGGCTTGAAATAATGCTGTGCCAATATTAACGGACTTGTAGCGGCTTTTCTTGCTTGCAGTTTAGCATCTTTAGACAGAGTAATAGTTCAAGTCTTAAATATTTATAAGTGCAACGGTCTAAATAAATACTGCAGGAACGGGTTACATGATTCAATAGCATGCTGTTTCTTCAGAAAACTTTTCTCATAGTAGTATCTGTGTCTATGTAACCCTCCCATGTTGTCCAGACCAATACTTTTGTTACACAAGCACCAAATAAGACATGTCAGCCTTTTCTCCCTGTCTAATGCTATTCTGGACCATTAATCTCCATCTTAAATTACTTAATTTAGAGTTGTAAACTTTTTTTTTTTCTTTTTATCAATGATTTCAAAATGAAATAAAAGCAACAAGACACTTTACACAAGGGGAATTACCCAGACCCTGGGGATCCACAGACATTTATGGCATACCCAATGTATATGCCACGTATGCAATTTTCTGGCTGGCAGTTTGAGCAGTAGTCACCACTGTAAACTAGTACAGAACTGTGGAGCTTTTGCAATTGTGGAACCCCCAGCACTTGTAACCTGTCATCTCACAAGCTGTCCAGTCTTCAATGCACAGCTAGAAATATGTTTACTTACTCCTTCCAAAGCAGATGATATACCAAAGCAATACTGAGTGTGTAATGTGTTAGTATAACATACTATAGTAGGGGTGTAAAAATCCATGGTCCAGAGTTTTAAGTAACTAGGTATCTCATATTAAACAAAAACATATGCTTTAATATAAAAAGTTGTTAAAACCGCAAACCGTGTGATTTTAAGATTGAGCTTTACCTTGCTTTGAACCGCTCCTCTGTCCTACTACTTGGGCTACCTTTTTTCCACTTTCCTATTAAAAGGCATTAAAATATAGCAGTTATCCCTCATTTTTCGATTATATATACAGATACCTGCACCTAGTCTTTGTACAATATAATGTATCCACAAAGATATAATCACACATAAAAAACAAGTCTCACTAGTTTTACCAAGTCTTCATTAAAAAAGCCCATATTGATTTGCCTACTTGTACTATGCTAACTACATCAAGCCCAGTTCAGATCATTCATATCAAGCATGTAGTAGAAATGCTTAGCTAATGAAACATATTTTGCAAGAATAGGTGGCCCACAGTGCACAGCAAGGAAAATTACATACATACACCTAGCCTAAAGGAAACTCTGTTAATATGCAGTAACCAAGTCTACAGTAAAAAGAAAGTCATATGTATAAAAATAATTTCTCTGTCAAATCCAAATGGGGAAAAAGTTAAATCCTCATTTATCTAAATTAGAAACAAGGCCAATATGGGAAGGCATCTTGTTACAATGTAGCAAATATCTGCTAAAGTTCCCAGAAAATCTACTTCAATCTGTCTTGCACTTCCAAGCCCTGTAAGCTTAGGGATATATGTCAAAATCCAAAGTAGCATAAGAATATTAACAGGACACTCTACTACTGTTTTGTGGTGTCAGGGCACATGTTGACCATAATCCCAAATTGCACTTAATAAGGCTACAGATTGTTGATTAAAGGGGTTATCCACAGTTAGAAAAAGCACAGCTACTTTCTTGCAAAAACAGCGCCATCTGTGTGTGGTATTAGTTTAGTTTCAGTAACTTCAGTGGAACTGAGCTACAAAACCCACACCCAAACTGGAGACAAGGTTGGTGCAATTTTTGAAGAAAGCCGACATGTTTTTCTAAACCTAATCCTTTCGAAAACATTGCACAAATCACAGTAAAAGGCCGGTTTAACAAGGGCATTTTTGCACCAGTATTACGAGCACAAGTTCTGGCCTGACTGCAGCCTCTTATGACACTTGCTGTCAGGGCGGGACCTGCAGGCGTAAAATGCCAGTGTAAAATCAGCCCTACATCACAACCCAATGAAGACAATGAAACTGCTTTTAATGGAACCGAGAATTAAAAAAACGTGCAGAAGGATAATGTGACCCCCTACATTTTTTTTTTTTTTTTTTTGCATAGACAATGTAAAAAATAGTACAACATTTTAAACCATATGACATTCACATACACAAGAGTTAAGTACAGCTGTTAAGGATGTTTAGGATGACAAAGGAGTAAAAAAGAAAAAAGTTTCATGGATGGAATCAAAGTGACTACAAAATTTTAGTACTGCTACCTTCTGCAATATTTTGTTACCGAGATCAGTTGCTTTTCAGCAGAAATGCAATTCATTGTATTTGTTTGGGTTGTAAATATATGATTACAGTGAACAGAAGCCAACTGGGCTGAAAATATGCTTTATAACCTTTATGTGAGTTATCAATAAAACTCAAAAGCACAGTAACCTTTGGGCGTTTTTAAAAATTGTGCCTTAAAAATGTTCTGATACTACAGGGAAACCAATTATACATCCTTACAGTAAATGTGACAATAAATTACATGTTGGGATGTTTCCAAGATCTGTGAATGAAACCTCTCAAGTATGTCTGAAGCTTACAGTGACATTAGTAGGTCTATAAGTTAATAGGTCCTCTTTTCAGGAACTATTTTGTTTTCATCAGGTTTCTCTTTTATGGTTTATGTAATTGTGGATCTGCAATTATGGACAAACTAAAAGCCCTATTCCACCAACAGATCTGACAACAGATTATCTGCCAAAGGTTTGAAGCCAAACCCAGGAACAGACTATAAACAGAGAACAGGTCATAAAGGAAAGACTGGATTTCTCCGCTTTTCAAATCCACTCCTATGTTTGGCTTTAAATCTTTGGCAGATAATCTGTCGTCAGATCTGTTGGTGGAATAGGGCCTGTCATTGTTCACTAAATGGCCTATTCACACGTCCTTTACGGAGCTGAGCTGTGCTTGGTACAGGTGGTAATTAGGGAACAGATTTACCCATAGAAGTCAATGTAAATGTCCAAAATTTGTCCACTTTACAGGGGTAATGTTCATAACATCCACAAACATAATTTTTTTGCAAAAATTACAAATACGGGCACATTTGGACTGCCTGATTATACAGACATGTGGATGTGGCCTAAGGCTGGGTTCACACACTACGTTTTTGCATTCCATTTTTTGCAAAAAAAAACCCCAACCAAAAACGGATTCATTTGTGTGCATCCATTTTAATCCCTTTTTTCATTGACGGATGCACAAAAATAAGGTTGACTACGTTTTTGTGTACGTAAAAAAAAACTGATCTGTTTTGATCCTTTATTTTAATAATGCAAGTCAATGGAAAAACGTATCAAAACAGATGCACACAAATGCATCTGTTTTTTTGCAAAAAACGGATTGCACTGTACACAGTACTGTGCTCCTGTACAAAGTTTTACATCTTCCAAAGCGCAATGCAATTCCTTTTTGCTTTTTTCCAAGACGCATTAGGACAGTCCATGTTTCTGCTTCTCAAAACAAATGTGTATTTAAAATGGGTTTTCTAGTGTTAAGCATAGCTGGGTTTGCAAAAACAGCATGTATTTGGGGTGGGTGTGGTATTGCAATTCATTTTACTGTAACTGAGCCAAAAAACCAAACCCACATTTAGAAAACAAGTGCAGCTGTTCCTGGAAGAAAGCACCCATATTTTTCCAAGCCTGGATTACCGCTTTAAAGGGTTATCCAAATTTTGAAAAAGCACAGCTATACTTTCTTACAAAAAAAGCACCATCCCTGTCCCCAGGTTGTGTATGGCATTACAATTCAGCTCCTTTTACTTCAATGCAAATGAGCTTCAAACCCACATTCAAATTAAGGACAGCAGAGGTGTTCTTTTTAGAAGAAAGCAGCCATGTTATTTATAAGCGCGGACAAACCCTTTCAATGAAAACTGCATTGAGGTCCAGAAAATGTGAAAACTTACACATATTTGGATCAGGATTGGGAACGTAGCATGCAAAGTACACAAGAGTGCTGTTCTCTACTACCTGAAAAGAATGGAAGAACTTAGATTCTGGCCCCTTCACAATCCAGAGAGAACATTCACATATCAGACCACTAAATTAGCTTACCTATCTAGACATTGCCAATGAATGTCAACATTGAGATTTCTTCTTTTTTAAAGTGCAAACATGCCTAAAGTATTGGGAAGTAGGTCTGTCTAACTCACACTGGAACAACTTTTGCGAAAATGTAATACACACATCTTTATTATTTATTATTAAAAGTAATGCGCCTATTTCCTATAAATGACTGTAAAATCCAAATTATGGCAATAGTCTCTGTAAATTTAGCATCACTGGCTGGTTAAGAGAACTCTGTGAAGATGCCCTCACATACTGGTTGTAACCTATAAGAAAGACTAAAACTATGCCAATTGTAGGCTATATTAAAATGGTGGAATTAAGATTTAAAAAAAAAATCCTTACAGCAGTTCACCTGAAGATCATGTACTCCATGTTCCTTATATACTAAACTTAAATGTTCATATGATTAATAGGATTCTGGTATAACAAACTCAAATTCTGTACTGCCCTCCGGAGTAGTTGGTTTAAACATGTTCTGGTTGTTCTGCTGAATGAAGATATCGTCCCAATTTACAGGTTTTGGCCCATCGCCAGAGTGGTTCTCGGCAGATGCCGGTTCAGATTTGTCTGGGTCAATGTCATACACGATTCCACCATCGTTTATAACAGGGACAGCGTTGGTATTTTCAGATATGTACGCATACTGTCTAATCTGTAATGTTTTGCATGGATTTAGACGGTAAAGCTTTGAATCGCCAGCAGGGTCCATACTGTGAACAGATCGAATGTGTGAAGCCATGACTTGGTAATTTATAAAGGAACTGCCACAAGTCAAGCACTGATATCTTCTTTCACCTGTATGGTGAATTTCATGCTTTGTACGATATTCTGCAAGAGGAAAGACTCTCTCACAATAACGACAAGGATATTTCTTTTCCCACGAGTGAACATTAAAATGTCTTCGCAAACTTGTCAGACAAACGTATGACCTTTTGCATACAATGCAGATATAATAGACTCTTCCATCAACAATGAGCTCATAGTGGTCATCGTGTTTCAGTTTCATTCGCTTACGATTTGGAAACCCATCATCATCATCTTCCAGCTTGGGCACACCTTCTTCAGGATCGTCCTTAATAGGGATTACTATGTCGTATGTGTCCTCTCCAATGTTAGCATAAACTTTGCATCCTGTTGACAATCCCTCAATCTCTGATGCCGTGTCCAATGTAATGATTTTCTTGCCATCCATTATGCGTCGAGGCTCTGACGACTCTTTACTGCTTCCTGAAACAACATCAGCTATCTTAATTTTGAACTCTCCCGGTTTTGATGATGATCCGGGGCTGAAGGTAACCACTTGCTTTTTCTGAACGCCATCGAAGGACACATTTTTGTGTGTAATTGTAGGTGGCTGTTCCAGAGACACAGCTGAGGAAACAGGAGAATTAGAGATGCCGTTTCCATCTAATATCAATTCTGTTTTGGGCTGAATAATACCAATTGGTTGTAGTTTTGGCAAGTTTTGATTAGCATCAGGGGGTGTTTGCTTCTGGGGTGATGGTGTGGTAACAGAAGTGGTAGCAGTCTGGGAAGTCTGAACTGAAGGAGCAGCTGTAACTGGTGCAGGCTGTGGAGCAGGAGGGACAACAGAACCGTTCGGAGGATTTTGAGAAGATGGGATTGCATCTGTACTTCCTGATGCAGGACCCGTGTTTTTTAAAGGGGGTTGGGTTGGAGATTTAGTGTTTTGATTAGGCTGCTGAGGTTGACTAGATGGTGTAGCTTTCTTTGTATCCGAGTCTTGCTGATTAGAATCAGGAGTTGGGGTTTGCACAGGTTCTTTCTTTATTGGAGTCACTGGTTTAGCTTGTACAGTCTCTGAACAAAAGATTACATCATCATCGTCGTCATCATCATCAGACTCAATCACATGAAAATCATTTTCTGACGTGGATTTAGAGAATGATAAAGAAAATGATTCACCAATGACTGGCATCTCCAGGTTTTTGGATTCTCGTGATTTCGGATCAGAATTAGACTGAGCTTCAGGAGAACCATCCTTGGATTCACCAGACATGCTCTTGACTTGCGATAAAGGTATTCCAAGATCCGCTATAAAAGGAACTCCTAGCAATTTTCCTGATTTTATCAGTTCTTCCAGCATGTCGCATTTCAAGCGAACTATTTTAGCACTGTAAATATAGTTGAGAATTTCTGCAAATATTTCGGCTCGAACAAAATTTAATTCCACTACAGGTCCAGCAACGATGAAGAGCTGGTGGAAATAAGTGCTACAGGCGGAGAGAATATTCTTGTGAGCTCTAAATTTGCGGTCTTCAACAATAACTGTGACGTCACAATACAAGCCCTGTAGCCGCTGGTCATTTAACGCTTGCAATAAGTTGCCAGAATACTGGGTGTCAGTCGCCGTAATCAACTTTTTCCCCTCCATGTCTGCAAGTAAAAAAAAATGAATAAAAAATAACGTCATAGTGTGAACAAAGCACATACTATATATTCCTTATTAACTTATACATAAATTCACCTATAAAATTACTTTTACTTTAAGGCTGGGTTCACACTACGTATATTTAAGTCAGTATTGTGGTCCTCATATTGCAACCAAAACCAGGAGTGGATTGAATACACAGAAAGGCTCTGTTCACACAATGTTGAAATTGAGTGGATGGCCGTCATTTAATGGCAAATATTTGCTGGTATTTTAAAACAACGGCTGTTGTATTGAAATAATGGCCGTTATCTACTGTTATATGGTGGCCATCCACTCAATTTCAACATTGTGTGGACAGAGCCTTTCTGTGTTTTCAATCCACTCCTGGGTTTTGGTTGCAATATGAGGATCACAATACTGACTGAAATATACGTAGTGTGAACCCAGCCTCAAACAGGCAATATATGAATGCAAGTATATTGAGTTAGGGTATATGGTGCTGTTGTAGCACTGCATCCTTTTTATTAATTAAAGTAAATGTGCTAGGTGGCCGGAAGCACCAGGCTTTATTTCCTCAAATAGGGGCATGATACAGATCCCTGCAAAGCCAGGTGGGTGACAAAGAAAACTGTGAAGAGGATGCAATGCTACACCTATACTGTTTCCTCTTAATGTTTATGTTCAGTGGAGCTCTAACTGATCATAAAGTAATAGCATGTGGGAATACCCCTTGCAAATATTTGATTTTGCAACACAAAACACTTTATAAATCCAAGTCTGACGAAGCTCAGTGGAGAGCCTGGGAAGCACGCGAGCTGTTGCATTGAAACAAAAGGCAGGCGGGATTCCGCGGCGGAGAGCTCTGATGCGGAATTCCATTTTTTACTTTGTGTGAACAGCCCCTTATGGTCTATACGCACGCTCAGTTTCTCCCCCCCTATATCAACATGTCGGTGGCCCCAAGGATGGAGCAGATAATGTAAGAAACCACCCCTAGCGTCTGCTGTTTTAGAGCTTTTTTCAGAGCCATAGCTTTGACACATACCTATCTCAGCTATTCCAGCTGGATAACTTAGACTCTTGCGGTTTCTCTGCAGGTGTATGATTAGCTGGATCAACAAATGTTCTCTTGCTGAATGGAAGATGGTCACATTGCACGTTGAACAGGTGGTAGTAATCTAAACAAATTATGTAGGGAAAAAATTTCCAGAACCAAACATCCAGTCTGTGTCATGTTGCATAGCAACTGTAATATATGGGTGGCATGACAACCCCCATACCCTGGGGAGGCAGCTAGAGAAGACCAGCAAACACTGTACAGGGACTACAGCTTTATTCTCTACACTATTTAATGACCTGTTACATAAAAGCAATGAGGACAGCCCAGAGTGGTCTATAAACAGTCAGCGTAGGTTCATACGTACATATCCAATTTTGAGGCCCCTAATTTTACTGTAATATGAGACAACATGGGGCTGAATAATGTGCTGATGAGAAATGAGCTAACCCAAGCATGTGGCAATTGATCACCGGTGGCCCAAGGGCTGCATCCAACTTCTACAGCCACCAGTAACCAAATGCAGAACGATTGCTGGAGACTGGCTCATAAGATAAACTGCTCATGTTTCCACTTTCGCACATTAAAAAAAATATATATATACTTTCCCCTCCTAAAATGAAGCTCTAAACGGGCAAGCTGGCTTGAGCAGTTTCATCATAATGTATGCCAATTACCTGATGTCTGGCTGAGAAGCAGTAGATCAATGTATAACATGAGGAAGTGTGACCATGTCTGTTCTTCTTAATTTGTGGTACATTGATATTACTCTGCCCATTTCTTGTATTTGTTTTGCTTTCTGCACTTCCACCCATTTGGCCTAGGTATTACTATTATGAGACTGCGTAAGGGTCAGTGCCCAGCTTCTCTAAGCATAGAGTCACAATGTGTTTCTGTTGTCCATTTAACCTTTAGGGTACAAACCTACTTGACGTATTTGCTGCGTGAATCAGTCTTAAAAATAACCAGGCAAAACGCAGGTTGGCTTTATACAATTGTTCTGCGTTAAAATACGCAATTGCGTATTTTTGAAGCGTGAAGCTTGTTGTTAGCAAAGCATCAGTTGTTAACAACCTGTGCGAAAAACGCATGTAGCTTCACGCTTCAAAAATACGCAATTGCTTATTTTAACGCAGAACAATTGTATAAAGCCAACCTGCGTTTTGCCTGCTTATTTTTAAGGGTACAAACACACACGGCTTATACGCTGCGTATTTACTGCTGCGATACGCAGCAGATTAGATCTAAATAACTGAACACAGTATCAAATCTGCTGCGTATCTGCTCTGTATCTGCTGCGTATCTGCTCCGTATCTGCTGTGTGTTTGTACCCTAAGACTGATTCACGCAGCAAATACGTCAAGTGGGTTTGTACCCTTAAAGGAAATCTGTCAGCTCCCGGGCACTACCTAAGGTGCTGACAGTGTGCTGTAGCTGGCAGCCCCCAGTAAGCATGGTGCCTTTTTGGTAATTTTCCATGCAGCGGATAATGTACAATCCTATGTCTCCTACTGTCACAGATCTGTTGTTCGTGCCACACTTGTCATGCATCCTCCTGCTCGCTCAGCTGTTAGATTGCAGATCAGTGCTCTGTAGGCAGGTTATCTCTGAAAGAATCTTTGCTCTGAATTTGTTGGAGCTGTGGTCTAGGGGTAACTCACTTGTCTAGAGACCTGACAGCAGTTCATTCTCTGGTTCAAATCCCTTGATGGAAATTAAATAGATGTCTTCTTTTTCCTCATTATTGTATCATTTTTAAGGCTATGTTCACACACAGTATTTTTGCAACCAAAACCAGAAGAGGATTGAAAACACTGAAAGGCTATGTTCACACACTGTTAAAATTGAGTGGATGGCTGTCATTTAATGGCAAATAATTACTGTTTTTTTTAAACAATGTCCAATATTTGCCATTAAATGACGGCCATCTGCTCAATTTCAACAGTGTGAGAACATAGCCTTTCTGTGTTCTCAATCCACTCCTGGTTTTGATTGCAAAATACTGACCAAAATACTGAGAAAAAATACTGTGTGTGTGAACATAACCTTAAAATGATACAATAATGAGAATTAAAAAAAAAAACCATCTATTTAATTTCCATCAGGGGATTCGAACCAGAGAATAAACTGCTGGCAGGTCTCTAGACAGGTGAGTTACCCCTAGACCACAGCTCCAACACCTTAGGGTGAAGAGACAAACTGCCTATAGAGGACTTAGCTGCAATCTGACAGCTGAGCGAGCAGGAGGCTGGGCAGCATTGATTATTCATGGAGAGGGAGGAGGATGCATGACAAGTGTGGTACGAACAACAGCTCTGTGACAGTAGGAGACATAAGATTGTACATAATCCACTGCACGAAAAATTACCAAAAAGGCACCATGCTCACTGGGGGGGCTGCCAGCTACAGCACACTGTCAGCACCTTAGGTAAAGCCCGGGAGCTGACGGATTCCCTTTAACTAATTTGATATTGATATGTCATGCCAGGCGGGGAAACATTTCATGACACCGCTTCCCCGTCTGTAGAGCCCGTAATTTATGGGACGTGTGAAAGGGATTCCGAGTGGAATTTCGGAATGTCAAACTCTTTCAGCGGAGGTGCATGAGCCCTCCCATTCAAACAGATAGCAGGCAGGATTTGGCACAGAATTTGCACATGGGGGTCCTGCACGGGCTCTAACCCTATTGGAAAGCCGTCATTTTGTGACAAGTAACAACCCTTATTTTATAACAACGGCTAATATTATGCAAATAACTTATTTACTGCTGAATGATGGCCGTCTTTTTCACATAGTGGGAACATAGCCTAAAAGGGGTATTAGAACACATGAGCACTCCCTTAAAGGGCTCATGCACACTGAGCAAAAGACAAGGAATTTCTGCTTGAAGATTTCTGCTTAAAATTCCTCTTCTATTCTGCTCTGAGCAGAATAGGAGCTGAATTCGAGTGGAATTCAAGCAGAATTATAAGCAGAATTCAAGCCCCATTGACTTCTATAGGATTCCTCTAGCAGATTCTGCCAAAAGAAGTGACAAGTTACTGCTTTGGGTTATGTGCACACTGAGGAATTCTCGAGGAATTGAAGCAGAAAGTTTTCAGGCAGAATTTAAGCAGAATTTAAGCCCCTCATTGACTTCTATAGGATTCCTCTAGCAGATCTACAGCAGAAAATTCTGCTCGGAAATTCTGCAGTGTGAACAACAGAGCAGAAAACCTATTGAACACTATGGGACTTTGCTCTGTACAAATTTTACGGGAGGAATTTCAAGCTGAATTCCTCGCCTTTTCCTCAGTGTGCACATACCCTTTGGCAGAAAGCAGATCTGCGGCAGAAAATTCTGCAGTTTGAACAACAGAGTGGAAATCCCATTGAACACAATGAGACATTGCTCTATTCATTCTAGGGGTATGTGCACACTGAGCAATTCGAGGAATTGTAGCTGAAAGATTTCTGCTTGAAATTCCTCGCCTATTCTGCTCTGGCAGAATTTGAGCGGAAATTTGTGGAAATCAAGCGGAATGCAAGCGGAATTACCAGCAGAATTCAAACCCCATTGACTTCTATAGGATTCCTCTAGCGGAATCCGCCCAAAGAATTGACATGTACATTCTTTGGGCGGAATGCGGATTCTGCGCGGAATCCCGGACGGAAATTTACTCTGTGTGCAGTCGGAAATCCCATTGTTCTCTATGGAAGGAGCAATGTTGCATTTACACGGGCGGGATTCCACGCGGATTCCGCCCGCTTTTTACTCAATATACTGTCCGTGCACGTACTGAATACTGTGTACTAGACATTAAAACTACTGGCGGCATCATTCATGACGACTGCCAGGAGTTTAAAACCGTTTTTTGCTGTGCCAGTACAGTAGCACGAATATTCAAAAAGAGTTTCAGAGCTCCCAGCGTCATTATGAGCGATGATGGCACAAGTTCTAATGTCTAAGTTCTAATATATGGACTGTATATTGTGGATGTATGAATGGCCCTTGATTTCTGAATTGTGGATCCCTAATATGCTTCAATTCAAGGTTTACAAATAAAAAAACGGACATCACGTCAACTATTGTTTCACAGTTTAAGGCTATGTTCATACAGCGTAAAAGTACGGCCGTTGTTGCAATCGGCAACAACGGCCGTACTTTGTACGCATAGCTACACTGCATGTTCTTCTATAGGATCCCGGCCGGAGTCTATACACATAGTATATGCCCCGGACAGGATCTCAAGCGGCGCCGCAAATACTGAACTGTCAGTTTTCTGCAGACGGTCTCTTACGCCATGTGAACATAGCCTAAATATGGATTTCACCCCTTGAGTGTCTGGGAGTAAAAATTATAGTGACAAAGAAAAATTTGCTGCATATGGATTTACCCTAAGGTAAACCACATGTCACACGTATCAACTTCACAGCAGATTTCACGCTGCAATTTTTACAGCAAATCCTGCAATAAGGTAGTGACAGGTAAGTTTAACTAATAAGCTGCCAGGCTGGTAAAAATAAACAGTAAATGCTTTCCTGTCCACACTCCCTGTCAAGTCTCTGGGACAGCGCACTTATTGAGTGAGTGGGCAGTCAATGAGCAGGATAGCGACAAGGGAGCGTGGGCAGGTAAGCATTAGCCGTTTAATATTTTTACCAGATCGGCAGCTTGTTAGTTAAACATGGCTGTCACTACAGTCTTGGGGTATGTGCACACTGAGGAAAAGGCGAGGAATTCAGCTTGAAATTCAGCTTGAAATTCCTCCCGTAAAAAATGTACAGAGCAAAGTCCCATTGTGTTCAATGGGTTTTCTGCTCTGTTGTTCACACTGCAGAATTTCCGAGCAGAATTTTCTGCTGTAGATCTGCTAGAGGAATCCTATAGAAGTCAATGGGGGGCTTAAATTCTGCCTCAAAACTTTCAGCTACAATTCCTCGAGAATTGCTCAGTGTGCACATAGCCTTGCAGCGGAATAAAAATCTGCTGCGAGAATGCAGGGCCTTAGACTTTAATGATACCGAGTATTGCAGCGAATTTGCTGCGACCTTCTTTTGTGTGTGAATGCACCCTTAGGGTGCCTTCACACGTACCGTATCGCTGCGTATTTATCGCTGCGTGTTTGGTGCGATTTTTACATGTGAGTTTTGATTTTCCCATGATTTTCATGTGAAAATCAAAACTCGCATGTAAAAAAAAAAAAAAAAAAAGCACCAAACACGCAGCGTTAAATACGCAGCGATACGGTACGTGTGAAGCTACCCTAAAGGGGTTTTCCAGGAAAACCTATTGATAGGTGGTAAATAAAGGTTTCCTGAAAAACCTCTTTAACAGGCTGTGCAGCTGTCTCACCCCTCTCTTACACAAAACCAGAAAGTAAAAGCTTTCACACTGTTCTGTAACTTTAGCTGAGCGCTATGTCCCAAATACTGCACCCAGCATCATATGAGCTAAGACTTTGGACATTTCCTTTATTGTACGTGTGCCAGGCACAGGTATGGGATGGAATCACTGTGCCCCCCTGGTGATGTATGTCTGCCAGGCACAGGTATCAGATGGCATTAATCACTGTATCCCACTCTGATAATGTATGTGTGCCAGGCACCGGTAGGAGATGGCATCAATCGCTGTATCCGACCCTGGATTGTGTGTGCCAGGCACAGGTAAAAGATGACATCACTGTATCCCACCCTGGTAATGCATGAGCATGGCTCAGGTATGACATGGCATCAATCACTGTATCCCACTCTGATAATGTATGTGTGCCAGGAACCGGTGTGAGATGGCATCATTCACTGTATCACAGAAGAAAAAAAAAAAAAAAGACACATTTGGTCAGCTCTCCTAGAACACCATTCACACTAGGCAGGAGCAGGTATCAATCATCACTGTATCCCACCCTGGTAATGTGTATGCCAGGCACAAGCAGGAGATGGAATCATTGTGCCCTCCCCTCCTGGTAATGTGTGTGCGAGGCACAGGTATGAGGTGGTATCACTGTGTCCCCCCTGGTGATGTATGTGTGCCAGGCACAGGTATGAGATGGCATCACTGTGTCCCCCCTGTTATGTACATATGCCAGGCACAGGTATGAGACGTCATCACTGTGTCCCCCCTGGTGCTGTATGTGTGCCAGGCACAGGTAGGAGACTGCTTCGCCCTCTGGATGCCATCCCCTCACGAGGACGGGCTGTCTCTCATTGGTTAGGGGAAGATGTAGCAGCACATGTAGTGCTCGGCAGTGACACACCTCCCCTGGATTCAGGCTGTGTGCTGGGCGGCCATCACTCCTCCTTACCATGTAGCCCTGAGCATGTTATCATTGTGCACAGTCCTCCATGCCACATGCTCTTCCTCCCCCTCCTCCTGCCCGGGGAGACAACATAGCAGAGATTTTTCCTCCTCTCCATCTACAATGCATAGAGCAGGGCTTATTACCACCCTCACCCCCAGCACTGGGGCTATGTAGAAGCTGTGAGGGTCCCTGACAATCTCTCAGGATGGTGCCAGCCCTGGCAAAGACATGGAGGCCATACAGCCCTGGAGCCCTGGCACAGACATGGAGGCCATAGAGCCCTGGTACAGCACAGCACAGACATGGAGGCCATAGAGCCCTGGTACAGCACAGCACAGACATGGAGGCCATACAGCCCTGGAGCCCTGGTAGAGCACAGCATGGAGGCCATAGAGCCCTGGTAGAGCACAGACGAGGAGGCCATAGAGCCCTGGTAGAGCACAGACGAGGAGGCCATAGAGCCCTGGCACAGACATGGAGGCCATACAGCCCTGGCACAGACATGGGGGCCATACAGCCCTGGCACAGCACAGACATGGAGGCCATACAGCCCTGGCACAGCACAGACGAGGAGGCCATACAGCCCTGGCACAGCACAGACGAGGAGGCCATAGAGCCCTGGTGCCCTCCCATGTCCGGGTGCCAGCAGCTCCTCTGTAGGACAATGCGGGGGATAGGTGGCGGGGTGTTGGCTGAGGTGCCTGCAGCCCCCGGCCTGTACCCGGCTCTTTGTACCAGGCTCTGCCCCCTCCCACCATGTGCTGCCCGGCCGCACTCCCATGCTCAGCCCCCTCACAGCTCCCTCCATGTCCCGGCACACACCGTCACACACGGGGACTCCCAGCGGCCTCCATGCTGCCCTCGCCAGCGGCCTACACGCCCAGCCAAGCCGCCGGCCTATGAGGCCTCACTGCCCGCGAACACCCTGAACCATCCCATCCTCCCGGGGCCGAGCACAGCCCGGGCCTCACACAGTCGCGACAACATGGCGGCAACGGCGCTCACAAAGGAACATAGACCGGGGCTGCTCAGGCGCTGATGCGTCTAGGCCCCGGCGTCCATTCTGCCGCACGTTATCGCCGCTGCTTCACAGCCCGCCATGTGTGCACAGCCCCGGTGACACCGTGTACTGTAGCGCAGACCACGGCCGCCCCATGTGCTGTATTTACCTGGTGTCCCCGGGCCACCCGGTGCCTCGGCTTCCGCAGACAACGAATGAACAGGCTCCTCCCGCAGACACCGAACACCGCTGTAATGCCAAGCTCTGACCTGCAGAGGGCGCCAAAGGCAAATCTTCTTCCCCTCCTCATGGACCGAACAGTAGAACGAAGCGCTCGGAAAAGATCGACATTTTCCGTTAACAGAAAACCTCGCGAGAGTTCCATGCGTTCTTTTCCTTTGATATAAAAGGCTTTTTTTCACGCGAATACATCGTGATGGCTCTTTTACTTCCCGTGCTACGTAGCGTATACAGCCAAGGTAATTCTGTCAACAGGAACCTTATCTCTGTACTGATATATTTATGAATGACGCCGTATTATTAAACGAAATAATAAAAAAAAGATTCCTTTGTTCTATCTCACGATGTTGTTAGGCGGTGACTATCAGGAAGCAGCGCCACCTAGCGTTAACTCATGGAAGTCACGTTACAGCCAGCTTTGCTGAGTGTACAGCTCCAGCACGCATGCGCAGTTTAGCGCGTTCACGCGAGAGCTGTCCAGGGTTCTGCGCCGTGTCTCGCGGGCCTTTGTGCGGTAACGGTCGGAACCGAAGTCGTTTAGTTTACCGCACGAATAACCTCCTGAGATTGTACGGGAGCCAATTCTCCCGCGAGGGCAGCCGGCCGCTGACGTATCCCACTGGCTCCCAGTGACTCCATACAAAGAGGTGTATGTGCGCAGGCGGCCGGCACCCCTTTGTGGCGGGAAGTAGATACCTAAATGATATGACTGTGACCAGAGGGGGCGCTGTGCTGAGGAGCTCTGTGTGGTCCAGTGATAAAAACCTCCCTAAAACTACACAAAACCCTTACACAATGTTAATTTTTACTGAAAAATTAAAAACATACACATATTAGTAACATCACATCCTTTACTGCCTGAACTATAAAATTATCTTATTAGCCCACATGGCGAATGCTATGAAAAAATTTACATTATAAATAAACGAAAACAGTAAGGGTATGTGCAAACAGTGAATTCTTGTGGATTCCGCCTCTCGTTCCCGCCTGCGCCTGCTTCACTCTCCGCCAGTCCCATAGACTCCATTCTATGCTCAGGTGGATTCCGCCGTCCGCCCAAAGAATGGACATCTGCCTGAGCATCGAATGGAGTCTATGGGACTGGCGGAGAGTGAAGCAGGCGCAGGCGGGAACGAGAGGCGGAATCTGCAGCAAATTATCCGCGAGAATTCTGCAGTGTGCACATATCCTAAGACAGGGTTCACACTGCTTTTTTTAGTGTGTTTTTTCACCCCTTTTATTTTTGCTAAAAACTGATGTATTTGTGTACATCCATTTTGATAAGTTTTCAAATTGACTTCCATGTACAAAAAGGTGGTTTTGGTTGTAGTTGTAGACTCAAAATGGCACCATTAACCCTTTTCACAGCCCAGCCCAAAATGGCACCAACTTTCATTTTTTCATTTTCGTTTTTTTCCTCCTCACCTTCTAAGAGCTATAGAGCTTTCATTTTTCTATCTACAGGGCCATATAATTTTTTTTTTTTTTAGGAACGAGTGTACTTTGTAATGGCATCTTTAAATCTACCATAAAATGAATGACAGAACCCCAAAAAAATTATTTATGGAGTGAAATTGGAATACAATTTCAATTGTGTAACATTTGGGGGGTCCCCATGTCACTGTAATGCACATTTAGGGTGCGTTCACACCTACCGAATCCGCAGCGTGTATGGGACCCGGCCCCTTTAACCCCTGCGCCGTTGGCTGAAAGCCTGCCCGCCCGCAGCCCCGGCCCTCTGTCCGTCCGCACCGCCGGCCGCCCCAAGCATACATTACCAGCTAGCTCTTGATTAAGGCTCCCGGCTCCCCTCGCTTCTCTTCAGCCAATCAGGGCTGCCGTGCACTGATTGGCTGAGGAGGAGTGAAGGGAGCCGGGAGCTTCACACAGCCGCGGCACCGAGCTGGTAATGTATGCCCGGGGGGGCCGGGGCTGCGGGCGGGCAGGCTTTCGGCCGGTGGCGTAGGTGTTAAAGGGGCCTAGTACCATCCGGATCCGCTGCGTGTATGGGACCCATTCAAATTCACAGTACTGGATCCGCAGCGGATTTTGCTGCTAACCCGCAGCGGATTTTGCTGCTAACCCGCAGCGTCAATTCCGCTGTGGATCCGGTAGGTGTGAACGTACCCTTATAGTAAAACTGACATCATGTCTTTATACATCAGTCTGAACACGGATATGCACGTTTTTATAGCTCAATTGTAATTTTTTTTTGGACCATGGACCTTTACTACACAGGGCGATGCGAGGCCAGCGGCCAATGATTTTTAAACATGTTTAACCCATTAACTACCGTGGGCGTACAGTTACGCCCCCGCAGGCTGTGCCTTAACCCCTTAACGACATCGGGCGTAAACTTACGCCCTCGCGCCCTGGTACTTGGCGCATCAGGGCGTAAATTTACGCCCGATGTTTCCCCGATCGCTGCGTGTTCACACACAGCGATCGGGGAAGATGGCCTGCTATAAATCTTAGCAGGCCATCTTAGCTTCTCGGCACGGGGGGTGGTTAACACCCCCCGTGCTTACGATCGCCGCTATAGGCTGATCAATTCAGATCAGCCAATAGCGGCGATCGGAACCTTTCCGGGTCATCGGTGACCCGGAAAAAAATGGCGGTCGGTGCTGTCCGAGGACGGCACCGACCGCCATTACTGTAAAAAGTAATGGTGGTCACCGCGCCACCGGCCCGATCGCCGTGAACGGCCGGCCGTTCACGGCGATCGGGCCGGTGGCGCGGCGATCAGAGTCCCACAAAATAATAAATACCTGCCCTGGACCCCTCAGCTAGGTAGCGGAGGGGTCCAGAGCAGGTATTTGTACATTACTCACCTGTCCCGGGCTTCTGATCGGCGTCTTCCGAGTTCGCGGCGTCCTCCATCTTTCCGTTCGGTCTTCGGATCTTTCCGGCGGTCCCCGTCGTCTTCTCTCGGCTATTTTCGGCTCCAGCCTCGTCATTTTCCGGATTTTGCGCTCTGCTGCCCTCTAGCGGCTGATATGTGTAATACACGTATCAGCCACTATAGGGATGTTCAGAATGTAGAAAAAGTTTTTTTTTTTTTTTCCAAATTTTTTTTTTTCTATTTTCCGCACCCTATCGCCGCTGAGTGTTGATCAGCATCGCACGAAAGTGCGCTGCTAATCAGCAACTCCTCCTTTTTGGCGTAGGGTGTTTTTTTTCTATATTCTACTGCCACGGTCTGCTGATAAGTGCCGCACATAAGTGCTGCATTTATCAGCAACTCCTTTGTTAGCGTAGGTTTTTTTTTTATACTTACTGTAAAAAAACACGTAAAAAACACTACATTACACCACACTACATTGAATAAAGTTTGAGACTACACCACTACATACCCCATATACTAGTCCCCGTATAAAGATGGCCCCTAGGGTGTTTTCGGCGTCAGAGGGATACGTTATTATTGCCTCCGACACCGAAACAGCCAGTGAGGATGAATGGGGGGGTCCTTCTTTCCTCCATTCATCCTCATCATCCTCATCATCCTGTGACGTGTCTGGGGGTAGCGTAGCGTACGCTGCCCCCCAGACAAGTCTTTTCCGCCAGTACCGTCCCAATAAGAGATCACGGTATGGTGTGAAATTCTCCAAACTGTGTGAGCGTACCTCAGGGTACACTTACAGATCCAGGGTACGTGCACACTGCGGAATGGCGAAGGATAACCCTTCGTGCATTCCGCAGCTGGCACCCGACGGCGGACTGATGCGGGCGCATGTCTCTACCCGTGTCATAGACTCCATGTTATGCACAGGAGGATTTCGTCGTCCATCCAAAGAATGAATACGTTGGACAGAGAGCGGAATCCGCCCGTGCATAGAATGGAGTCTATGACACGGACGGAGACGCGCGCCCGCATCAGTCCGCCGGTGGGTGCCAGCTGCGGAATGCACAAAGGGTTATCCTTCACCATTCCGCAGTGTGCATGTACCCTTAGAGTGTATGAAGGAAGGGACACCCAAATCCAGCCCCCAGATGCCCCCTCCCCCCCATCCTCGGAACAAGTGGGAAGATCGTCCGGGAGCTGATCTTCCCACTGCTGGATAAAGGTTACCACCTGTACGGGGATAACTTTTATACCAGCACCCCCTCTTCCGGTCCCTCGCTGCCCGAGCTACTGTAGCTTGCGGCACGATCCGAACATATCAGAAGTAGTAATAGCGCCCTAATATTTAGCAGCCATGGAGCGGACCCAGCGCTTCTGGATATGAAGGACCCCTTATCGCACCAGGACAACATTTTCCAGGTGACGTCCCCCTCACTGGAGAAAGGGAGACCCCAGAAGAAGTGCAGAGTGTGTGGTAACAGGGGGATCAGGAAGGACACCATTTACCAGTGTGACACCTGTCCTGATCCCCCCGGCCTCTGCATACTGGATCGCTCCAAGGTGTACTATACGTCATCGGGGTTCTACATTATCTAAATTCTGTCCCTTATTCCTATTTCAGGGGTCACGTTGATCCAGGGATTATTCTGATCGCCATTATGGAGTCGGGAAGGAATTTTTCCCCTGTGATGAGGCTACTGTCGTCTGCCTCACGAGGGTTTTTTGCCTTCCTCTGGATCAACACAGGTTGAATTTGATGGACACCTGTCATTTTCAACCTTATAAACTAATAATTGGCCTAATACCCCCAAATAAATTAGAATTGTCCCTTTTCCCCAGCTAAGTAGGTATGGCCGTCATTCCCATTAGAGGATGCCATGATGCAATTACAAAGCCTCTGTGCGGCCAGGACAGTAGAAACCCCCCACAAGTGACCCCATTCTGGAAACTACACCCCATAAGGAATCTAACAAGGGGGGCAGCGGGGATATGGCCCCCTGGTGACGGCCACATTTGGGACGTGAAAATGAAAAAAAATGGTATTTTTTATTTTCTCGGCATATGTTCTACGTAAGTGACTGTCACCAGTGGGGTCCATATCCTCACTGCACCCCTTGTTAGATTCCTTATGGGGTGTAGTTTCCAGAATGGGGTCACTTGTCGGGGTTTCTACTGACCTGGCAGCACAGGAGCTTTGTAATTGCGACATGGCCTCCATCCTCCATTCCAGCCTCTAAATGGCGCTCTGTCCCTTTGGTGGCTTGCCCTGTGCCCATATGGCACATTATGCCCACATATGGGGTATTTTCGTACTCAGGGGAAACTACCCTACACGTTTTGTGTTCATTTTCTTTTTTAACCCCTTGTGGAAATGGAAAAAATCAAGGCTAGACCAACATTTAGTGTAATTTTTGTAAAGTTTTTACTCTAAATCATTAATCTTGTCATGATTTTTTCATTTTCACAAGGGGCTAAAAGATAAAAAAAACAATAAATGTGTAGAGCAATTTCCCCTGAGTAAGGAAATACCCCACATGTGGACATAAAGCGCCATGCGGGTGCAGGGTAAGCCTCCGAAGGGAAGGAGCGCCATTTCGTTTTTGAAGGCTGGATTTGAATGGAATGGATTTCGAGGGGCCATGTTGCATTTAAAAGGCCTCTGTGTTGCCAAGACAGTTGAAACCCCCCACAAGTGACCCCATTATGGAAACTACACCCCTCAAGGAATGTAACAAGGGGTGTAGTGAGCATATGGACCCCACTGGTGACTGGCACAAATGTGGAACAATGTGGCGTGAAAATGAAATATTACATTTTTTACACTATAATGTTGGTTTAGCCTTGAATTTATCATTTTCACAAGGGGTTAAAAGAGAAAAAAACACACAATATGTGTAGAGCAATTTCCCCCGAGTCCGTAAATACCCCACATGTGGACATAAAGCGCCATGTGGGCGCAGGGCAAGCCTCCGAAGGGAAGGAGCGCCATTTGGATTTTGGAGGTTGGATTTGGCTAGAATGGATGATGAACGCCATGTCGCATTTACAGAGCCCTTGTGCTGCCAAAACACTGGAAACCCCCCACAAGTGACCCCATTCTGGAAACTGCAGCCCTCAGGGAATCTAACAAGGGGTGCAGTGAGGATATGGACCCCTTGATGACGGGCACATTTGTGCCATGAAAGTGAAAAAATTAAATTTTTTACTTTTACGTTACATTTTTCCACATTTGTGCCCGTCACCAGTGGGGTCCATATGCTCACTGTGCCCCTTGTTAGATTCCTTGAGGGGTGTAGTTTCCAGAATGGGGTCACTTGTGGGGGGTTTCCAGTGTCTTGGCAGCACAAGGGCACTGTAAATGCGACGTGGCCCTTGAAATCCTTTCCAGTGAACTTCAGCTTCCAAAAGCCAATTGGCGCTCCTTCCCTTTGGAGGCTCGTCCTGCGCCCCCTTGGCACTTTATCGCCACATGTGGGGTATTTCCGTACTCGGGAGAAACTGCGCTACACATTTTGTGTCTTTTTTTTCCTCTTATCCCTTTAAGAAAATGAAAAATTGAAGGCTAGAACAACATTTTAGTGTAAAAAATAAATTTTTCTTTTTTCACGCCATATTGTTCGGAAAATCTGTGAAGCACCTGTGGGGTCCAAATGCTCACTGCACCCCTTGTTACATTCCTTGAGGGGTGTAGTTTTCTAAATGGTGTCCCTTTAGGGGTGTTTTTTAGGTTTTGGCACCCCAGAGCCTCTGCCAACCTGAAGTGGTACAGTCAGAAATGACCAAATATAACGGAGGCATTGAAATTCACTAGGCGCTCCTTTGTATCTGAGGCTTGTGGTTGCGTCAAATAGCGCAATAGGGCCACATATGGGGTATTTCTATAAACTGCAGAAACGGGGCAATTATTATTGGGGTGCATTTCTCTGGTAATAGGTTTATAATTATGAAAAATATTGGATTACAATAAAATCTCTGCACAGAAAATTAAAATTTTCAAATTTCTTACACACTTAGCTTTTATTTCTGTGACTCCCCTAAAGGGTTAAAACACTTTCTGGATATGCTTTTGCAGAGTGTGGGGGGTGCAGTTTCTGAAATGGGGTGCTTTGTGGGGCTTTCTAACATACAGGCCCCTCAAATACACTTTAAACCTGAACAGGTCCCTAAAAATATCTGATTTTGAAATTTTACTGAAAATTTGGAAATTTGCTGCTAATGTTTTAAGCTTCCTATCGTCTAAAAAAAATGAAAGATCGTTTAATAAATGCCGCCAACATAAAGTAGACATGTTGCTAATGCTATTTAATATATAATTTATGTGGTATAGCCAATTTCTGTATACGCAAAAAAGTTTCAAAGTTGGAAAAATGCAGTTTTTCACATTTTTTCACATTATTTGGTTTTTTTTTCATAAAGATTCGTTATGAGTATCGACTCCAATTTACCAGAAATGTAAAGTACAATATGTCACGAGAAAACAATCTCAGAATCAGCCGGATAGGTAAAAGCATCCCGAAGTTATTAATGAATAAAGTGACACTGGTCATATTCATAAAATTTGTCTCTGTCATTAAGGCCATTTCAAGCTCTGTCCTTAAGGGGTTAATACGGGAGGGCGTAAATGTACGCCCTGTTGGGGAGCCGCGCTATAAAGCAAGCTCAGGAGCTGAGCTTGCTTCATAGCGGGTGAGGACCAGCTGCTATCAGCAGCCGGTCCCCCATCCTCAATGGCGGACCGCTGCAAGGGCGTTGACGCTTGCCATTTACACCTTAAACGCTGTGATCGTGCCGCGACCGCAGAGTTTAAGTATAAGTGATGGCAGCATCTCCCGTCACTTACCGATCGGGACCCTTTGCAGCCAATCGCATGGCCTGACTGCCGGAGGTCTTTTACCTTTCTCCATGCAGTCAGATCTTCAATCTTCTGATCGGATCAGTGTATACAATCCAATGTATGTATGTTATAGTTCCCTAAGGGGACTATAAAAGTGTAAATAAATAAATAAATAAATAAGTGATTTACAAAATGCCCCATAGCCCCTCCCCAATAAAACTCTAAATCACCCCCCCCTTCCATTTTATAGATCAAACACATAAAAGTAATAAAATAAATAAATATTATATGTCATAAAGTTCATAATTGTCTGCTCTATTAATTAAAACAATATAATTACCGCACAGAGAACGGCGTGAACAAAAAGCAGTAACAAAACGCCAGGATCGCAGATTTTTTATTAAATTTTATTTATAAAAAAATTAATAAAAAGGGATCAATACATCCGATCTAAACAAATATGGTACTAATAAAGACTAGAGATCATGGAGCAAAAAATGACACCACATACAGCCACGTAGGTGAAAAAATAAATGTGCTACAGGAGTTACAATAGAGCCATTTTAAATATACTTTAAAATGTGCTTTACAGTTAAAGGGGAACTCCAGGTAGAGGTTAAAAAAATGAAACTACTGCAGAAGCATAACACATTACTTACCTGTCTATCCCAGTTTTGAAACTACCAAAAATCCATTTGTTTTGGGGGGTTTTGTTCTGTATTGTGTTTCTGTACTTCCTGGCTGAGCAGTTCCCAGAATGCAGTACTGGTTCCAGAATGCAATGCTTTCCCTCAGCTGTTCATTACAATCCACAGTCCTTGCACCAGCTGCTTCTGGCGATTCAGAGATGCTGGATCAGATGGGGGTTACAGCCAAGCCTCCTGTGACATCACGCCCTTCTCCCTGTCTGCATCATCAGCCTCTGCCTAACAAACACACACAATGTGAGACAGAGGCATGGAATATTTGTCTCCTAAGGTTGGAGAGCAGTGGGAGCAGGAGTCAATGTGGATTGGCACAGGGGCCATTTTTCTACACTTCCTGGATTTCTATCAGCTACCAGTGTGGCAGAACCGCAAAGATATGGTAATACATTGTAGACACATCTATATAAATTTTAATGTACTTTTAATAGAAAACAAATTTTTCTTATGTGGAGTTCCCCTTTAACCCCTTAACGACCGCGGGCGTAAATGTTCGCCCCAAAGCCTGTGCCTTAACGCAAACGGGCGTACATTAACCCCCGCGGTTTCCCCGATCGCTATGTGTACACACACAGCGATCGGGGAAGATGGCCTGCTATAATGTATAGCAGGCCATCCCTGCTTGTCGGCACGGGGGGTGATTTCGCCGCTATTGGCTGATCAATTGGCTACCTACCTATGCTACTAACCTGGTTGCCAGCCTGGCTGCAACTAAGCTGCCTGCACCTATATATGCACCTATATATGTCATCGCTGCCTTGATGACATCACGCCAGCTAGCTGGATACAACCTTTGCCCTATGAGCTGGCTGGATACGAACTTTGACCTATGTTGCCATGTCAACCAAGACAGGACAGTGCATTCGAAATGCCGCCATCTTGTGCACGCCCCCAAGGAGCGGTTAAGAATGCCCAAAGTGGCATACACACACGGCTACGCACCCAGCAAGGGCTTTTTTTGGGGGGGGGGGTAACACGTTTAGGCATCCATCCATCCATGCATATAGATAGATAGCTTAAAATGAGTAAATAACTACTCTAAAAAAATTAGGTAACTTCTCAGAATGTTAGCAGTATGCAGAGGTCTATATTGGCCCCCATAATATAAAAATGAAATGGTTTGATCTGCACCTGCCTGCACCTACCTTGCCAGCTACCTACCTATGCTACCTACCTGGTTGCCAGCCTGGCTGCAACTAAGCTGCCTGCACCTATATATGTCATCGCTGCCTTGATGACATCAGGCCAGCTAGCTGGATACGACCTTTGCCTTATGAGCTGGCAGGATACGAACTTTGACCTATGTTGCTATGGCAACCAAGACAGGACAGTGCATTAGAAATGCCGCCCTCTTGTGCACGCCCCCAGGGAGTAGCTACGAATGCCCAAACTGGCATACACACACGGCTAGGCACCCAGCAAGGTCTTTATTTTTTGGGGGTAACACGTTTGGGCATCCATCCATATAGATAGATAGCTTGAAATTAGTAAATAACTACTCTAAAAAAATTAGGTAACTTCTCAGAATGTTAGCAGTATGCAAAGGTCTATATTGGCCCCGAAAATGTAAAAATGAAATGGTTTGATTTGCACCTGCCTGCACCTACCTTGCCAGCTACCTACCTATGCTACCTACCTGGTTGCTAGCCTAGCTGCAACTAAGCTGCCTGCACCTATATATGCACCTATATATGTCATCGCTGCCTTGATGACATCACTCCTGCTAGCTGGATACGACCTTTGCCCTATGAGCTGGCTGGATACGAACTTTGAGCTATGTTGCCATGGCAACTCAGATAGGACAGTGCGTTAGAAATGCCGCCATCTTGTGCACGCCCCCAGGGAGCGGCTAAGAATGCCCAGAGTGGCATACACACACGGCTACGCACGCAGCAAGGGCTTTATTTTTTGGGGGGGTAACACGTTTGGGCATCCATCCATCCATATAGATAGATAGCTTGAAATAAGTAAATAACTACTCTAAAAAAATTAGGTAACTTCGCAGAATGTTAGCAGTATGCAGAGGTCTATATTGGCCCCCAAAATATAAAAATGAAATGGTTTGATCTGCACCTGCCTGCACCTACCTTGCCAGCTACCTACCTATGCTACCTACCTGGTTGCAAGCCTGGCTGCAACTAAGCTGCCTGCACCTATATATGCACCTATATATGTCATCGCTGCCTTGATGACATCACGCCAGCTAGCTGGATACGACCTTTGCCCTATGAGCTGGCTGGATACGAACTTTGACCTATGTTGTCATGGCAACCAAGACAGGACAGTGCATTAGAAATGCCACCATCTTGTGCACGCCCCCAGGGAGCGGCTAAGAATGCCCAGAGTGGCATACACACGGCTACGCACCCAGCAAGGGCTTTATTTTTTGGGGGTAACACGTTTGGGCATCCATCCATCCATCCATATAGTTAGATAGCTTGAAATGAGTAAATAACTACTCTAAAAAAATTAGGTAACTTCTCACAATGTTAGCAGTATGCAGAGGTCTATATTGGCCCCCAAAATATAAAAATTAAATGGTTTGATCTGCACCTGCCTGCACCTACCTTACCAGCTACCTACCTATGCTACCTACCTGGTTGCCAGCCTGGCTGCAACTAAGCTGCCTGCACCTATATATGCACCTTCACGCCAGCTAGCTGGATACGACCTTTGCCCTATGAGCTGGCTGGATACGAACTTTGACCTGTGTTGCCATGGCAACCAAGACAGGACAGTGCATTAGAAATGCTGCCATCTTGTGCACGCCCCCAGGGAGCGGCTAAGAATGCCCAGAATGGCATACACACACGGCTACGCACTCAGCAAGGGCTTTATTTTTTGGGGGTAACACGTTTGGGCATCCATCCATCCATTCATATATATAGCTTGAAATGAGTAAATACCTCCTCTAAAAAAAAATTAGGTAACTTCTCAGAATGTTAGCAGTATGCAGAGGTCTATATTGGCCCCCAAAATATAAAAATTAAATGGTTTGATCTGCACCTGCCTGCACCTACCTTGCCAGCTACCTACCTGGTTGCAAGCCTGGCTGCAACTAAGCTGCCTGCACCTATATATGCACCTATATATGTCATCACTGCCTTGATGACATCACGCCAGCTAGCTGGATACGACCTTTGCTCTATAAGCTGGCTGGATACGAACTTTGACCTATGTTGCCATGGCAACCAAGACAGGACAGTGCATTAGAAATGCCGCCATCTTTTGTACGCCCCCAGGGAGCGGCTATGAATGCCTAGAGTGGCATACACACACGGCTACGCACCCAGCAAGGGCTTTATTTTTTGGGGGTAACACGTTTGGGCATCCATCCATATAGATAAATAGCTTGAAATAAGTAAATAACTACTCTAAAAAAATTAGGTAACTTCTCAGAATGTTAGCAGTATGCAGAGGTCTATATTGGCCCCAAAAATATTAAAATGAAATGGTTTGATCTGCACCTGCCTGCACCTACCTTGCCAGCTACCTACCTATGCTACCTACCTGGTTGCAAGCCTGGCTGCAACTAAGCTGCCTGCACCTATATATGCACCTATATATCTCATCGCTGCCTTGATGACATCACGCCAGCTAGCTGGATTTGACCTTTGCCCTATGAGCTGGCTGGATACGAACTTTGACCTATGTTGCCATGGCAACCAAGACAGGACAGTGCATTAGAAATGCCGCTATCTTTTGCACGCCCCCAGGGAGCGGCTAAGAATGCCCAAAGTGGCATACACACACGGCTACGCACCCAGCAAGGGCTTTATTTTTTTGGGGTAACACGTTTGTGCATCCATCCATCCATAGAGATAGATAGCTTGAAATGAGTAAATAACTACTCTAAAAAAATAGGTAACTTCTTAGAATGTTAGCAGTATGCAGAGGTCTATATTGGCCCCCATAATATAAAAATGAAATGGTTTGATCTGCACCTGCCTGCACCTACCTTGCCAGCTACCTACCTATGCTACCTACCTGGTTGCCAGCCTGGCTGCAACTAAGCTGCCTGCACCTATATATGTCATCGCTGCCTTGATGACATCACGCCAGCTAGCTGGATACAACCTTTGCCCTATGAGCTGGCAGGATACGAACTTTGACCTGTGTTGGCATGGCAACCAAGACAGGACAGTGCATTAGAAATGCCACTATCTTGTGCACGCCCCCAGGGAGTTACTAAGAATGCCCAAAGTGGCATACACACACGGCTACGCGCCCAGCAAGGGCTTTATTTTTTGGGGGTAACACGTTTGGTCATTCATCCATCTATGCATTTAGATAGATAGCTTAAAATAAGTAAATAACTACTCTAAAAAAATAAGGTAACTTCTCAGAATGTTAGCAGTATGCAGAGGTCTATATTGGCCCCCAAAATATAAAAATGAAATGGTTTGATTTGCACCTGCCTGCACCTACCTTGCCAGCTACCTACCTATGCTACCTACCTGGTTGCCAGCCTGGCTGCAACTAAGCTGCCTGCACCTATATACAGTGGCGCCGCAATGATGAGGCGACCTGAGTCGTCTGCCTCAGGCGGCGCCACCAGCTGTTATCATGGGGGCGGCATTCAGTGGCGTAGCTACCACGGTCGCAGCGGTCGCCGCGACCGGGCCGCTACTGTACTGCCACTGTACTGCTCCCATCCCACTCCTTCTTGTGACCGCAAGCAATGTTTTGCCTGCGATCACAAGAGGAGGCTGGGACGGCCCCCGGCTGACTTGCGGGGCTGGGAGCATCTTGAGGGCAAAAAAACAGGTCCCGCGAAGCTCCGCCCCCTCCGCTAGAAGCCCCGCCCCCAGCCGCGGTAAGCCCGCCAGCGCGCGTGACAAGAAGACTAGAGGAACCATTCAGGTGAGTAAAGATTTTTTTGTTTTAAAGGGCATGATGGGGGTGTAGTGGTATGGTGGTGGAACAAGAGGATGATGGGGGGTATAGTGGTATGATGATGGAACAAGAGGATGATGGGGGGTGTAATGGTATGGTGGTGGAACAAGAGGATGATGGGGGTGTAGTGGTATGGTGGTGGAACAAGAGGATGATGGGGGTGTAGTGGTATGGTGGTGGAACAAGAGGATGATGGGGGGTGTAGTGGTATGATGATGATGGAACAAGAGGATGATGGGGTGTAGTGGTATGATGATGAAGGAACAAGAGGATGATGGGGGGTATAGTGGTATGGTGGTGGAACAAGAGGATGATGGGGGTGTAGTGGTATGATGGTGGAACAAGAGGATGATGGGGGGTGTAGTGGTATGATGATGATGATGGAACAAGAGGATGATGGGGGGTGTAGTGGTATGATGATGATGGAACAAGAGGATGATGGGGGGTGTAGTGGTATGATGGAACAAGAGGATGATGGGGGGTGTAGTGGTATGATGATGAGGGTGTAGTGGTATGATGATTAAGGAACAAGAGGATGATGAAGGGTGTAGTGGTATGATGATTAAGGAACAAGAGGATGATGAAGGGTGTAGTGGTATAATGATGAAAGGGCAGGAGGATGAAGGGGGTGGTAGTATTATGATGGAGGTGTTTGTAGTATGATTATGAAAGGGCAGGAGGATGAAACGGGTAGTAGTATGATGATAAAGGGGCAGGAGGAGGGGACAACATGGGGGGTATCTGTAAGGGGGATAAAATGGGGGGCCATCTATATGGGGGATAACATGGGGGGCATCTATAAGAGGGACAACACAGGGGGCCATCTATAAGGGGGAAACATTGGGGGCCATCTATAAGGTGGACTACATGGGGGGTGTATACAATAGGGCATGCACAGAGGGGGGCATGTACTTTAAGGGGGGTCACATAGTGTCAGGGCTACCTACTAAATGAGGGTGTAAAGGGGACAGTACAGATGTGCAGTTTTTAGAGAGATGATGGTGTCAGTGTGAGGAGCCTAATATGTCTGTCTGGCAGATTCTGTGGATTCGTGGCCCAGAGAAGTTCTCAAAATCGCCCACAACAGATGGAGAAGATGAAAAGGGAAGAACTCCGATCAGAGAAGACGTCCCCTGTGAGTCACTTGATATAACTGCACTGTAATGTATATGGTGTATAGATCCTGTGTACAGTGCGTCCACCTCTAAATGACTGTATGAAGTGATATTGGTCTATGTACAGAGGATTATATTCAGTAGCAGCGGTGGTGTTAGTCACTATGAGGTGGTATTATTTGTTACATGTTATCTGGTACTGTGTTTTATTGGATTTAGTATACTGGATTTGGTCAGTAACAATATGGTGGTGATGGTTGTGGTGTGGCGGTAATATTTCCCCTTGTGTACTGGTAATATTGGCAATATTGGTCTCAGTAAACAGGATTTGTTTAGTAACAGTATGGCGGTGATAATATTTCCTGTTTACTGGTATTATTGGTAATATCAGTCTTGAGATATATATATATACCAATAGCATCGAGAAAGGGGGGGGCCAAGTTGACCTCTTGCACCAGGGCCCAAGAGACATTAGCTACGCCCCTAGGGGCGGCATTCAGTGGCAGATTATAATATGGGCGGTTCGGGCGGCCGCCCACATTATAATCCGCCACTGATTGTACCATGTACCAGAGACCCCCGTGCCCGGACAGCATCTGTAATTAGATGCTGGGAGCGGAGGAGACTGTATTCATAAGCGCCGCGGTGTAATGAATCAGCCACGCGGTGCTGTTACTACAGCGCGGCGCTTATGAATACAGTCTCCCCCGCTCCCAGCATCTAATTACAGATGCTGTCCGGGCTCGGGGGTCTCCGGTACCGGCATTCCACGGAACGTGGGAATGCAGCCTTTAGTCCCCCGGCTGATGTGTGGCTGCCGGAGGTGTCCCATCCTGTCTCCAGCAGCGCGCGCATCGGAGAGCTCCCTGTGCACTGGAAGTCACAGCCACAGGCGCACGGGGAGCTCTCTGATGCGCACGCTGCCGGGGACAGGACGGGACACCCCGGGCAGCCGCACATCAGCCGGGACCAGACCAGAGAGGCTCGACGGGGGAACGGATGGCAGGTGAGTTGTGTGCTGTTTTTTGTTTTTGTTTTTGTTTTATCTGCTGTGCAGGGGGGGAACCATATATAAGGGAGAGGGAAGAGGGGGACCATCTATAAGGGGGGGGGGAGAGGGGGACCATCTATAAGGGAGGGGGGGAAGAGGGGGACCATCTATAAGGGAGGGGAAAGAGGGGGACCATCTATAAGGGAGGGGAAAGAGGGGGACCATTTATAAGGGAGGGGGAGAGGGGGGCCATCTATAAGGGAGGGGGAGAGGGGGACCATCTATAAGGGAGAGGGGACCATCTATAAGGGGGGAAGAGGGGGTCCATCTATAAGGGGGGAAGAGGGGGACCATCTCCTAAAAGATCAGGTCATCCTATAGTTCGCCTCGGGCAGCAGAGAGGCTAGAATCACCCCTGCCTATATATGCACCTATATATGTCATCGCTGCCTTGATGACATCATGCCAGCTAGCTGGATACGACCTTTACCCTATGAGCTGGCTGGATACGAACTTTGACCTATGTTGCCATGGCAACCAAGACAGGACAGTGCATTAGAAATGCCGCCATCTTGTGTACGCCCCCAGGGAGCGGCTAAGAATGCCCAGAGTGGCATACACACACGGCTACGCACGCAGCAAGGGCTTTATTTTTTATTTTTTTTTGGGGGGGGGGGGGGGTAACACGTTTCAGCATCCATCCATATAAATAGATAGCTTGAGATGAGTAAATAACTACTGTAAAAAAAAATTAGGTAACTCTGAATGTTAGCAGTATGCAGAGTTCTATATTGGCCCCCAAAATATAAAAATGAAATGGTTTGATCTGCACCTGCCTGCACCTACCTTGCCAGCTACCTACCTATGCTACCTACCTGGTTGCCAGCCTGGCTGCAACTAAGCTGCCTGCACCTATATATGCACCTATATATGTCATCGCTGCCTTGATGACATCACGCCAGCCTAGCTGGATACAAGCTTTGCCCTATGAGCTGGCAGGATACGAACTTTGACTTATGTTGCCATGGCAACCAAGATAGGATAGTGCATTAGAAATGCCGCCATCTTGTGCACGCCCCCAGGGAGCGGCTACGATTGCCCAAAGAGGCATACACACACGGCTACGCACCCAGAAAGGGCTTTATTTTTTGGTGGTAACACGTTTGGGCATCCATCCATCCGTATAGATAGATAGCTTGAAATGAGTAAATAACTACTCTAAAAAAATTAGGTAACTTCTCAGAATGTTAGCAGTATGTAGAGGTCTATATTGGCCCCCAAAATATAAAAATTAAATGGTTTGATCTGCACCTGCGTGCACCTACCTTGCCAGCTACCTACCTATGCTACCTACCTGGTTGCAAGCCTGGCTGCAACTAAGCTGCCTGCACCTATATATGCACCTATATATGTCATCGCTGCCTTGATGACATCACGCCAGCTAGCTGGATTTGACCTTTGCCCTATGAGCTTGCTGGATACGAACTTTGACCTATGTTGCCATGGCAACCAAGACAGGACAGTGCATTAGAAATGCCGCTATCTTTTGCACGCCCCCAGGGAGCGGCTAAGAATGCCCAAAGTGGCATACACACATGGCTACGCACCCAGCAAGGGCTTTATTTTTTGGGGGTAACACGTTTGTGCATCCATCCATCCATATAGATAGATAGCTTGAAATGAGTAAATAACTACTCTAAAAAAATTAGGTAACTTCTCACAATGTTAGCAGTATGCAGAGGTCTATATTGGCCCCCAAAATATAAAAATGAAATGGTTTGATTTGCACCTGCCTGCACCTACCTTGCCAGCTACCTACCTATGCTACTACCTACCTGGTTGCCAGCCTGGCTGCAACTAAGCTGCCTGCACCTATATATGCACCTATATATGTCATCGCTGCCTTGATGACATCACGCCTGCTAGCTGGATACGACCTTTGCCCTATGAGCTGGCTGGATACGAACTTTGACCTATGTTGCCATGGCAACCAAGACAGGACTGTGCATTAGAAATGCCGCCATCTTGTGCACGCCCCCAGGGAGCGGCTAAGAATGCCCAAAGTGGCATACACACACGGCTACGCACCCAGCAAGGGCTTTATTTTTGGGGGGTAACACGTTTGGGCATCCATCCATCCATATAGATAGATAGCTTGAAATGAGTAAATAACTACTCTAAAAATATTAGGTAACTTCTCAGAATGTTAGCAGTATGCAGAGGTCTATATTGGCCCCCAAAATATAAAAATAAAATGGTTTTATCTGCTCCTGCCTGCACCTACCTTGTTAGCTACCTACCTATGCTACCTACCTGGTTGCAAGCCTGGCTGCAACTAAGCTGCCTGCACCTATATATGCACCTATATATGTCATCGCTGCCTTGATGACATCATGCCAGCTAGCTGGATACGACCTTTGCCCTATGAGCTGGCTGGACACGAACTTTGACCTATGTTGCCATGGCAACCAAGACAGGACTGTGCATTAGAAATGCCGCCATCTTGTGCACGCCCCCAGGGAGCGGCTAAGAATGCCCAAAGTGGCATACACACACGGCTACGCACCCAGCAAGGGCTTTATTTTTGGGGGGTAACACGTTTGGGCATCCATCCATCCATATAGATAGATAGCTTGAAATGAGTAAATAACTACTCTAAAAATATTAGGTAACTTCTCAGAATGTTAGCAGTATGCAGAGGTCTATATTGGCCCCCAAAATATAAAAATAAAATGGTTTTATCTGCTCCTGCCTGCACCTACCTTGTTAGCTACCTACCTATGCTACCTACCTGGTTGCAAGCCTGGCTGCAACTAAGCTGCCTGCACCTATATATGCACCTATATATGTCATCGCTGCCTTGATGACATCATGCCAGCTAGCTGGATACGACCTTTGCCCTATGAGCTGGCTGGACACGAACTTTGACCTATGTTGCCATGGCAACCAAGACAGGACAGTGCATTAGAAATGCCGCCATCTTGTGCACGCCCCCAGGGAGCGGCTACGATTGCCCAAAGAGGCATACACACACGGCTACGCACCCAGAAAGGGCTTTATTTTTTGGTGGTAACACGTTTGGGCATCCATCCATCCGTATAGATAGATAGCTTGAAATGAGTAAATAACTACTCTAAAAAAATTAGGTAACTTCTCAGAATGTTAGCAGTATGTAGAGGTCTATATTGGCCCCCAAAATATAAAAATTAAATGGTTTGATCTGCACCTGCGTGCACCTACCTTGCCAGCTACCTACCTATGCTACCTACCTGGTTGCAAGCCTGGCTGCAACTAAGCTGCCTGCACCTATATATGCACCTATATATGTCATCGCTGCCTTGATGACATCACGCCAGCTAGCTGGATTTGACCTTTGCCCTATGAGCTTGCTGGATACGAACTTTGACCTATGTTGCCATGGCAACCAAGACAGGACAGTGCATTAGAAATGCCGCTATCTTTTGCACGCCCCCAGGGAGCGGCTAAGAATGCCCAAAGTGGCATACACACATGGCTACGCACCCAGCAAGGGCTTTATTTTTTGGGGGTAACACGTTTGTGCATCCATCCATCCATATAGATAGCTTGAAATGAGTAAATAACTACTCTAAAAAAATTAGGTAACTTCTCACAATGTTAGCAGTATGCAGAGGTCTATATTGGCCCCCAAAATATAAAAATTAAATGGTTTGATCTGCACCTGCGTGCACCTACCTTGCCAGCTACCTACCTATGCTACCTACCTGGTTGCAAGCCTGGCTGCAACTAAGCTGCCTGCACCTATATATGCACCTATATATGTCATCGCTGCCTTGATGACATCACGCCAGCTAGCTGGATTTGACCTTTGCCCTATGAGCTTGCTGGATACGAACTTTGACCTATGTTGCCATGGCAACCAAGACAGGACAGTGCATTAGAAATGCCGCTATCTTTTGCACGCCCCCAGGGAGCGGCTAAGAATGCCCAAAGTGGCATACACACATGGCTACGCACCCAGCAAGGGCTTTATTTTTTGGGGGGTAACACGTTTGTGCATCCATCCATCCATATAGATAGATAGCTTGAAATGAGTAAATAACTACTCTAAAAAAATTTGGTAACTTCTCACAATGTTAGCAGTATGCAGAGGTCTATATTGGCCCCCAAAATATAAAAATGAAATGGTTTGATTTGCACCTGCCTGCACCTACCTTGCCAGCTACCTACCTATGCTACTACCTACCTGGTTGCCAGCCTGGCTGCAACTAAGCTGCCTGCACCTATATATGCACCTATATATGTCATCGCTGCCTTGATGACATCACGCCTGCTAGCTGGATACGACCTTTGCCCTATGAGCTGGCTGGATACGAACTTTGACCTATGTTGCCATGGCAACCAAGACAGGACTGTGCATTAGAAATGCCGCCATCTTGTGCACGCCCCCAGGGAGCGGCTAAGAATGCCCAAAGTGGCATACACACACGGCTACGCACCCAGCAAGGGCTTTATTTTTGGGGGGTAACACGTTTGGGCATCCATCCATCCATATAGATAGATAGCTTGAAATGAGTAAATAACTACTCTAAAAATATTAGGTAACTTCTCAGAATGTTAGCAGTATGCAGAGGTCTATATTGGCCCCCAAAATATAAAAATAAAATGGTTTTATCTGCTCCTGCCTGCACCTACCTTGTTAGCTACCTACCTATGCTACCTACCTGGTTGCAAGCCTGGCTGCAACTAAGCTGCCTGCACCTTTATATGCACCTATATATGTCATCGCTGCCTTGATGACATCATGCCAGCTAGCTGGATACGACCTTTGCCCTATGAGCTGGCTGGACACGAACTTTGACCTATGTTGCCATGGCAACCAAGACAGGACAGTGCATTAGAAATGCCGCCATCTTGTGCACGCCCCCAGGGAGCGGCTACGATTGCCCAAAGAGGCATACACACACGGCTACGCACCCAGAAAGGGCTTTATTTTTTGGTGGTAACACGTTTGGGCATCCATCCATCCGTATAGATAGATAGCTTGAAATGAGTAAATAACTACTCTAAAAAAATTAGGTAACTTCTCAGAATGTTAGCAGTATGTAGAGGTCTATATTGGCCCCCAAAATATAAAAATTAAATGGTTTGATCTGCACCTGCGTGCACCTACCTTGCCAGCTACCTACCTATGCTACCTACCTGGTTGCAAGCCTGGCTGCAACTAAGCTGCCTGCACCTATATATGCACCTATATATGTCATCGCTGCCTTGATGACATCACGCCAGCTAGCTGGATTTGACCTTTGCCCTATGAGCTTGCTGGATACGAACTTTGACCTATGTTGCCATGGCAACCAAGACAGGACAGTGCATTAGAAATGCCGCTATCTTTTGCACGCCCCCAGGGAGCGGCTAAGAATGCCCAAAGTGGCATACACACATGGCTACGCACCCAGCA
The DNA here is from genome assembly GCF_027789765.1 of Dendropsophus ebraccatus. Lineage (NCBI taxonomy): Eukaryota > Metazoa > Chordata > Amphibia > Anura > Hylidae > Dendropsophus > Dendropsophus ebraccatus. Next base: position 50,230,210 of record NC_091463.1, read on the forward strand.
AGGGCTTTATTTTTTGGGGGTAACACGTTTGTGCATCCATCCATCCATATAGATAGCTTGAAATGAGTAAATAACTACTCTAAAAAAATTAGGTAACTTCTCACAATGTTAGCAGTATGCAGAGGTCTATATTGGCCCCCAAAATATAAAAATGAAATGGTTTGATTTGCACCTGCCTGCACCTACCTTGCCAGCTACCTACCTATGCTACCTACCTGGTTGCCAGCCTGGCTGCAACTAAGCTGCCTGCACCTATATATGCACCTATATATGTCATCGCTGCCTTGATGACATCACGCCTGCTAGCTGGATACGACCTTTGCCCTATGAGCTGGCTGGATACGAACTTTAACCTATCTTGCCATGGCAACCAAGACAGGACTGTGCATTAGAAATGCCGCCATCTTGTGCACGCCCCCAGGGAGCGGCTAAGAATGCCCAAAGTGGCATACACACACGGCTACGCACCCAGCAAGGGCTTTATTTTTGGGGGGTAACACGTTTGGGCATCCATCCATCCATATAGATAGATAGCTTGAAATGAGTAAATAACTACTCTAAAAATATTAGGTAACTTCTCAGAATGTTAGCAGTATGCAGAGGTCTATATTGGCCCCCAAAATATAAAAATAAAATGGTTTTATCTGCTCCTGCCTGCACCTACCTTGTTAGCTACCTAACTATGCTACCTACCTGGTTGCAAGCCTGGCTGCAACTAAGCTGCCTGCACCTATATATGCACCTATATATGTCATCGCTGCCTTGATGACATCACGCCAGCTAGCTGGATATGACCTTTGCCCTATGAGCTGGCTGGATACGAACTTTGACCTATGTTGCCATGGCAACCAAGACTGCAGGGAGCAATACAAAACTTAAAGGAGAAGTCCGGCGAAAATTATTTTTTTATATGTTATTACTGATGGAAAGTTATACAATTTTCTAATGTACATTAATCTCTTAGCGACCCATGACGTATCTGATACGTCATGGTGCCGCGGGGGGTGTTCAGAGCGGGGTGCCGCCGGGGCCCCGCTATGAACGGCGCTGATCCCGGCTGACACGTGCAGCCGGGCAGTGCCTCTGTTAGCCGGCGCGGGTCCCGTTGCCGCGCCGGCTAATTAAGCACTTCAATGCAGCTGTCAAACCTGACAGCTGCATTGAAGTGCTTTATGCACACTATCCCTGGTGTCTAGTGGGTCGGATCTCCCCCCCGCGATGCGATCGCGGGGGGGAGATCCGTTTTTCTGCCCGTGCCGGGCCTCAGCGTCGGTATGACGCTGATCCCGGCTCGGCAATAGATTGCTATGGCCTATGAGAGATCAGTGCTATGTATATACAAGCCCCCCAGGGGGGCTTCTAGTCCATGTAAAAAAAAAAGTAAAAAAGTGTTTTTATTAATAAAAAATCCCCTCCCCTAATAAAAGTCCAAATCACCCCCCTTTTCCCATTTTATAAATATAAATTAATAAATAAACAAATAAATAAACATATTTAGTATCGCCGCACACATAATCGCCCGAACTATTAATTAATCACATTCCTGATCTCGCACGGTAAACGGCGTCAGCGCAAAAAAAATCCAAAGTGCAAAATTGCGAATTTTTGGTCGCATCAAATCCAGAAAAGATGTAATGAAAAGTGATCAAAAAGTCGTATATGCGCAATCAAGGTACCGATAGAAAGAACACATCATGGCGTAAAAAATGACACCTGACACAGCCCCATAGACCAAAGGATAAAAGCGCTATAAGCCTGGGAATGCAGCGGTTTTAAGGAACGTGTATTTGTTAACAATGTTTTGATTTTTTTAAAAGCCATCAGATACAATAAAAGTTATACATGTTATATATCGTTGTAATCGTAACGACTTGAGGAACATGCATAACAAGTCAGTTTTACCATAGGGCGAACGGCGTTAATGCAAAACTCCCCGAAATCAAAACAAATTAGTTTTTGTTTTCAATTTGACAGCGCAAATGATTTTTTTCCGGTTTCGCAGCATATTTTATGGAAAAATAATGCCGGTCATTGCAAAGTACAATTGGTTTCGCAAAAAATAAGCGCTCATATAAGTCTCTCGGTGAAAAAATGCAAGCGCTATGGACTTTTAAACATAAAATGGAAAAAGCAAAAGCGCAAAAACGAAAATTGGCTTTGACCTTAAGGGGTTAATTATGGGAAATGCTCCTATACTGCTATTTCCCTTAATTTAGTGTACCAGGAAGTGTTAGAATTCTCTCAGAAGCAGTGACGTCACGACGAAAGGTGTAATTCCTATGGAGTGTCCAGCAGGGGGCGCACTATATATAGAAGTCAATGAGTACTATTGACTTCTATATATAGTGCGCCCCTGCTGGACACTCCATTGGAATTACAATGGATGTGTATGTAATGTAATATATAGTGTTTTTGATTGAATACATTTATGAAATACTTTGGGGAGCAAGTGTCCTAAGCAATCAGTACATCACAGTAAGCCCGCCGCCCGCCGCTACCGCCACTGTGGACTACTCTCAACTACTACTCTCCCCACCTGCTCATAGCATGTGCAGGTGATGGGAGAGTAGTAGCCGGGTTATATGGCTGAGATCGCCGCCGCGATGCCGCGCAGGGGGAGCCGCTAATCACTGCAGCTATCATCCCCCTCCGCTACCCCCTCCTGCTGCTTCCTTACTCTATGTGATAGCTGACTTCCTGCCGGGCCGCCGCTCTCCGTTCACACGTGTCGGCGGCCGGGCAGGAAGTCAGCTATCACATAGAGTAAGGAAGCAGCAGAAGGGGGGAGCGGAGGGGGATGATAGCTGCAGTGATTAGCGGCTCCCCCTGCGCGGCATCGCGGCGGCGATCTCAGCCATATAACCCGGCTTCTTCTCTCCCATCACCTGCACATGCTATGAGCAGGTGGGGAGAGTAGTAGTTGAGAGTAGTCCACAGCGGCGGCAGTGGCGGGCGTTCGGTAGCGGCGGGCGGCGGGCTTACTGTGATGTACTGATTGCTTACATTTATGGAATACTTTGGGGAGCAAGGACACTTGCTCCCCAAAGTATTTCATAAATGTATTCAATCAAAAACACTGTATATTACATTACATACACATCCATTGTAATTCCAATGGAGTGTCCAGCAGGGGCGCACTATATATAGAAGTCAATGGTACTCATTGACTTCTATATATAGTGCGCCCCCTGCTGGACACTCCATAGGAATTACACCTTTCGTCGTGACGTCACTGCTTCTGAGAGAATTCTAACACTTCCTGGTACACTAAATTAAGGGAAATAGCAGTATAGGAGCATTTCCCATAATTAATGTACATTAGAAAATTGTATAACTTTCCATCAGTAATAACATATAAAAAAATAATTTTCGCCGGACTTCTCTTTTAACCCTTTATAGGCCAACATGGCCATTCCCTTAATAATGTAACACCACACACTGTTTTTGGGCGGAGGTAGGCCACAGCTTTATTATTTTTTTATTACTCGTATAAACCACTTCCTTCTTAAAGGAAAATCACATAACTACCGGAGGTGTACCAACAAAAAGGGGTGTGCCAGCCATCAACTTGAACGGGCACTGCCAACTTTTACTCCTCCATTTTCTTTAGCTATCATTTCACCGCCCGCTGTGGCTTGATAAGTAGTATCTACAATGAGATATATATCAGAAACACAGAATATATAACAACCAAACGTAACATCAGGGAGGGAGGGTGGGAATCCGGATCTAATCCAGCAGGGAAGAGGAAGCATAGGGGGCCGTCCCTGCAATATATACCCCATGCCAATCAGCAGCAGATAGGCTGCTACAGGTCACATGCTGCCCCACATGGTCTACCTGACTGACCACCCAGGGGGAGGTACAAAAGCCATGTTGGCAATGAACTACATGTTTGCTGGATACCTGCCCCTGCAGTCCCGTATGCCTTACTTATAATTCTGGCATATTCAAGACTGCAGGGAGCAACACAAAACTTAACCCTTTATAGGCCAACATGGCCATAACCTTAATAAGGTAACACCACACACTGTTGTTGGGCGGAGGTAGGCCACAGCTTTATTATTTTTTTTATTACTCGTATAAACCACTTACTTCTTAAAGGAAAAATACGGGGGCGTGGTTCGCCGTCAGAGAGGAAGGACGCACGTTACCGAGCTCCTGCACAGCTGACCTGTACTTAGCAGTTTCTACAGCAACGGATCGCATTTTATTGTTCCTCCGGGGTTCCTTAATCACCGATGTCTCACCCCAGCTCGAAAATGATATCGAGGAAGGCTTCAGCAACGGTGGCAAGGAAGATTCAGTTTTCCCTTCCTAAAGCTAAAGTGAAGCAAGATGGCGCCGGCTCCTCCTCAAGCTCTCACTGGGACTGGCTGTCCCCGGACTACGGAGCGTCATGGCGAGCTTCCCTGCCAGCGGAGTCACAAAGCGGGCAGCAACAGAGCACACAGGGTAAGCAAATACCCCCTCCTAAACCAAAGAGAAAGAAAAGGAAGAGGAGAGGTGCCGGTACAACAGCGGGCCAGCCATGTTCAGGTAACAAGGACCAGCAGCAGCCGCAGCATCAACACTCTCTGTCTCCTGCTGCTGCTTCCTTTCCGATGCCTCCCTTCTCCCCAGTTGCCGATTCTGATATACAGCGGTCACTCTCAGACCTCTGCTTACCGGCCCTGTTTTCAGAGGAGCCGGGCCCATTTCCTGGTCCTAAGATGCATTCTCCTCCCGCTGCTTGCCCTCTAAAAGCAACTTATTCTGCTTCAGAGACTGTTGATTCTCAGACCCTGCATCCTCCCCTGCCTGTCACTCATGACCCATTGGATGATATTCCTTCTGATGATGACTATCCTATTATGTTCCCATTGAAGAAGCTTTTGCTAGCATTCAGGAATTCTATAAGAGTGGACTTGGATCGTGCTATATCATCCATCACAGACTCTATGCGTTTGGCAATGGGTAGAATAAAATGTTTGGAAGACACTTTGTCAACTCTCATAAACAAACATAATGTGCTGCTCGCTTCACATCGCCACCTGGAATCAGAGTTGTCGACTGTCAAAAGAAACATGGCTGTGGTGGATAACCGCTCACGAGATCATAACATTAAACTAAGGGGAGTACCCGAAAAGATTCAGATACCTGAACTGCCGAATTTTGTGCGTGGATTTATTGCAAAAACTGTGCCGGACCTCCAACAGAATGAGCTGTCCATTGATTGGGCGTATCGTGTACCTAAGCCTAACCATGTCTCCCCAGAGGCTCCGACGGATGTCATTATAAGGGTCCACCAGATTTGCACAAAGTGGATGTTCCTTGCAGCTACCAGAAGGCAAAATACGGTACCGTCCAAATACGCGCACATATCGGTCTACCCTGACCTCTCCGCCTACATGCTGGCAGCGCGGAGGCAATGTTTACCGATTACCACTGTTCTGCGATCCCATATAAATGGGGGAACTCAGACGGACTCATAATCAATCAGGATTTAGGCTCTGTCTTGCTTTTAGATGTTCCTGCAGGTCTTCAATTCCTGAAGGACTGCAATATTGCTCAACACAATGATGACTCTACACTTGTACCCCGGAGGGAGGATGCGCTGCCTTAAGTTCTCAACGCCTTCCTGTGCAGGCCCTTCCTTGGTGACTTTCAGCTTGACTTTCAGCTTTACCAACTTTTTGCTTCTCTCTCCGACTTGAACTGGACTAATTTCCCCTCTCTCAAGTATGGCTGCGATGAACATTGCACCGATCTCTCCGCAGCTCTGAGCTCGTTATATTTGTCAATTGCCTACAGTTACAACTGTGTGTTTGTTTTGATCTGTTTTATTGCAAACTAAGCCACGCATAGTCAGAATAGCAGATTTATATTATATATTTCATTAGCGACTTTTAACTAGCATGTATATGACCATAACACTAACGCATCTTTTGCCTTCTTAGCTAACTCAGTTTTTATTCATAGCTTGATCACACACACTTTAACTTTCATTGTAGCGACAAGTAACACAGTAGGCTCCAGCGTCACTGATAGCGTATGGCATTGTTAGGGCTTTTGGCCATTTACTCTCTAGCGTCACATCCGCTTATGTTAGGTTGAAATTTTGTAATTGCTTACTTGTTTTGACCCTATTCTGCAACAGAGTTTTCTATGTTCTTTTACCTGCTTATTGTTTTGCATCCAAGCTTATTTGAAGTGTAATTTGTTATCGCTACGTTTGCTATGCTACTTATTTGCATTGTAAAGGTATGAAAACTTAATAAATATTACTGAAACATTAAAGGAAAATCACATAACTACCAGAGGTGTACCAACAAAAAGGGGTGTGCCAGCCGTCAACTTGAACGGGCACTGCCAACTTTTACTCCTCCATTTTCTTTAGACATCATTTCATTGCCACAAGGAGCCTGTGTACCCCTACACGGTGCTCCTACCTTCACCCAACAAGAAAAGACCTTGCTCCACACCATCCTGTAAACCGGAAAGAAAAATGTCCAACCCAATTTCCTTAAGATGAACTCCGTCATGACCCATGAGACGACGATTGTCACCCTCTAACTGGCGGTGACGAACTACCACACCACCCCTGGAGCGCACAAAGCGAGATGTACGCGCATTAACAGTGCGCCTGGCCTTCTCCACCGCACCAGCGTCACGTGCACCTTGCCAGGTGACCCTGGGTACAATCTCTGACCATACAAGTACCAGTTCCTCAAAGAAACGTGAAAAGCGGTCCATATCAGTCTTGATCATGGTCAGGAGCTCAGCCAGCCTAAGGAAGCAGAGGTCGTTCCCCCCGGCATGTAAGACTAGAATAACCGGAGAAGATGCAGTACGACTAATGTCAATCACTTCGGTCAATACCTCAGTCCATCTCAGGTCTTTAACCCCCCTCCAGTGTACATCGGCATTGTTAAAACCAAGACTCCTTCCGCCAGGTCTATATTCAGCCCTCTGGGCCGCCCAGAAGATATATGAATGACCGACCAGCCACACAGTGGGACGCCGCGGACCTAAGGAAGAAAACATGTTAGTCAAGCAGCTCAGGTCTGATGTACGTGGCATAACAAGCGGACTTCCATCTACCAATCCTCTGAACATCAGCCTCAGACATGCCCTGCTCTGGCCGCCTCTGTTGCGGCACCAATGCGAAATGAGTGGGTTCCATAATCAGCCGGAGAAACCCCTGAGATCGCAAGTACCTTTTTAAGGACTGATTGAAACTGATAACGGGTGAGGCACAATGCATTTTCATGTAACAAGAACTGAGGGCCAACCGGGCGCAAAACACGCTACCAAGAAATAAGAGCAACAGGGCAAACAGCCCCAGCAACAGGTAAGACTGAAACCCATTTACCCCTGCCATAAATATCAGTTTTAGATTTCCGAATTCTAATCTTGACTGAAAAGGTTAGTAAACACTACATCATCCTCAAGCAACGAGCCAGGCTGGGAAGCCGACGCAGCAACAAGCTCACCGACGCGCAAAGCGCCAAAAAAGGCTAAACAAAATGCAGCCGAAAGAAGGGATACCTCAAAAACTGAGGAACAGACAACGGATAAACCAGTTATCATCTTTTTTAATAGCACGTATGATATGAGGCGCCTGCAATCGCGACCTACGTGCTCCTTTCTCCAACCCTTCAGGGCCTGTCTAATCATGAAATGAGATGTGACATCGGCCCAACCCCTTAACTTAAAATGAAAACCCAAGCCAGACAACCGACGCTGCGCAACTACGCATGAACAACCCTTCTGCCGCAAAACTAAAAGGTAAGAAATTGTAACTTCCAATCTGGCCTGATCGCTGAGCGCAACCTGCTGACAGCCAACCAACTCACTCCATTCAGCCCACGCCTAACCATGGTTTTGCCAAGTGCCAGGGGCCACAGATGCTTGTACCAAACCCATCAGCCGAGGGTCACCAACTGCCATAGTGGGGGAGGACACTCCAGGCCTTGCTCCGAAGCCTCTGGACATAGTCTCCTGAAGTCCTGAAAACAAAAACGCGAGAAGGCATCAGCGACATTATTACTCACCCCAGGAATGTGTTGCGCTCTAAACACAATGTTGTGCTCCAAACAGCGAAGCACCAGATGTCTTAGCAAAGATAACACTGGAAGAGAAGAAGACGTAAGTTTATTGATACAATAGACAACGCTAAGATTATCACACCAAAAACAAACTCGTTTGTTAGCCAGAACCCCACACTACAATTCAATAGACACAATAATGGGAAACAGTTCAAGGAGAGTTAGGTTCCTGCACAATCCTAGTTCGTGCCAATCAGGGGGCCAAGAATGGGCACACCATTCAGTGCCAAAGATGGCCCCAAAACCGACTGAACCAGAGGCATCAGTGAACAGGGAAATGTCCGAATTAGTGACCTTACACGAAGGCCAATAAGTCAAACCATTGTACGAGGCAAGGAAAGTTTTCCAAACACGCAAGTCAGAACGCAAGGAACTGGTGATCCGAATGTGATGATGAGGTGACTGAACTCCTTTTGTAGCTAGGGAAAGCCTTCTACAAAAAACACGGCCCATAGGCATGACTCTGCACGCAAATACAAGCAGGCCCAGGAGTGACTGAAGTTGCCTAAGTGAGACGCGCTTGGCAGCACAAAAACCATTAACCAAATCAGCAAGCTTGTCAATCTTATCTTTTTTTTTTTTATTATATGTCATTATTTATTTATTATTTTATTTATTTTATTTTATTTATTTTATTTATTTATTATTTTATTATATGTCATCGCTGCCTTGATGACATCACGCCAGCCTTGCTGGATACAAGCTTTGCCCTATGAGCTGGCAGGATACAAACTTTGACCTATGTTGCCATGGCAACCAAGATAGGATAGTGCATTAGAAATGCCGCCATCTTGTGCACGCCCCCAGGAAGCGGCTACGAATGCCCAAAGAGGCATACACACACGGCTACGCACCCAGCAAGGGCTTTATTTTTTGGTGGTAACACGTTTGGGCATCCATCCATCCGTATAGATAGATAGCTTGAAATGAGTAAATAACTACTCTAAAAAAATTAGGTAACTTCTCAGAATTTTAGCAGTATGCAGAGGTCTATATTGGCCCCCAAAATATAAAAATTAAATAATTTGATCTGCACCTGCCTGCACCTACCTTGCCAGCTACCTACCTATGCTACCTACTTGGTTGCCAGCCTGGCTGCAACTAAGCTGCCTGCACCTATATATGTCATCGCTGCCTTGATGACATCACGCCTGCTAGCTGGATACGACCTTTGCCCTATGAGCTGGCAGGATACAAACTTTGACCTATGTTGCCATGGCAACCAAGACAGGACAGTTCATTAGAAATACCGCCATCTTGTGCACGCCCCTAGGGAGCGGCTAAGAATGCCCAGAGTGGCATACACACACGGCTACGCACCCAGCAAGGGCTTTATTTTTGGGGGAGTAACACGTTTGGGCATCCATCCATCCATATAGATAAATAGCTTGAAATGAGTAAATAACTACTCTAAAAAAATTAGGTAACTTCTCAGAATGTTAGCAGTATGCAGAGGTCTATATTGGCCCCCAAAATATAAAAATGAAATGGTTTGATCTGCACCTGCCAGCACCTACCTTGCCAGCTACCTACCTATGCTACCTAACTGGTTGCCAGCCTGGCTGCAACTAAGCTACCTGCACCTTTATATGCACCTATATATGTCATCGCTGCCTTGATGACATCACGCCAGCTAGCTGGATACGACCTTTGCCCTATGAGCTGGCTGGATACGAACTTTGACCTATGTTGCCATGGCAACCAAGACAGGACAGTGCATTAGAAATGCCGCCATCTTGTGCACGCCCCCAGGGAGCGGCTAAGAATGCCCAGAGTGGCATACACACACGACTATGCACCCAGCAAGGGCTTTATTTTTGGGGGCGTAACATGTTTGAGCATCCATCCATATAGAGAAATTGCTTGAGATGAGTAAATAACTACTCTAAAAAAAATTAGGTAACTTCTCAGAATGTTAGCAGTATGCAGAGGTCTATATTGGCCCCCAAAATATAAAAATGAAATTGTTTGATCTGCACCTGCCTGCATCTACCTTGCCAGCTACCTACCTATGCTACCTACTTGGTTGCCAGCCTGGCTGCAACTAAGCTGCCTGCACCTATATATGCACCTATATATGTCATGACTACCTTGATGACATCATGCCAGCTAGCTGGATACGACCTTTGCCCTATGAGCTGGCTGGATACGAACTTTGACCTATGTTGCCATGGCAACCAAGACAGGACAGTGCATTAGAAATGCCGCCATCTTGTGCACGCCCCCAGGGAGCGGCTAAGAATGCCCAGAGTGGCATACACACACGACTATGCACCCAGCAAGGGCTTTATTTTTTGGGGGTAACACGTTTGGGCATCCATCCATCCATATAGATAGATAGCTTGAAACGAGTAAATAACTACTCTAAAAAAAATCAGGTAACTTCTCAGAATGTTAGCAGTATGCAGAGGTCTATATTGGCCCCAAAAATATAAAAATGAAATGGTTTGATCTGCACCTGCCTGCACCTACCTTGCCAGCTACCTACCTATGCTACCTACCTGGTTGCAAGCCTGGCTGCAACTAATCTCCCTGCACCTATATATGCACCTATATATGTCATCGCTGCCTTGATGACATCATGCCAGCTAGCTGGATACGACCTTTGCCCTATGAGCTGGCTGGATACGAACTTTGACCTATGTTGCCATGGCAACCAAGACAGGACAGTGCATTAGAAATGCCGCCATCTTGTGCACCCCCCCAGGGAGCGGCTAAGAATGCCCAGAGTGGCATACACACATGGCTACGCACCCAGAAAGGGCTTTATTTTTTGGGGGTAACACGTTTGGGCATCCATCCATTTATCCGTTTGATAGATAGCTTGAAACGAGTAAATAACTACTCTAAAAAAAATTAGGTAACTTCTCAGAATGTTAGCAGTATGCAGAGGTCTATATTGGCCCCTAAATATATAAAAATGAAATGGTTTGATCTGCACCTGCCTGCACCTACCTTGCCAGCTACCTACCTATGCTACCTACCTGGTTGCCAGCCTGGCTGCAACTAAGCTGCCTGCACCTTTATATGTCATCGCTGCCTTGATGACATCATGCCAGCTAGCTGGATACGACCTTTGCCCTATGAGCTGGCAGGATACGAACTTTGACCTATGTTGCCATGGCAACCAAGACAGGACAGTGCATTAGAAATGCCGCCATCTTGTGCACGCCCCCAGGGAGCGGCTAAGAATGCCTAAAGTGGCATACACACACGGCTAAACACCCAGCAAGGGCCTTATTTTTTGGGGGTAACACGTTTGGGCATCTGTCCATCCATCCATCTATCCATTTAGATAGATAGCTTAAAATGAGTAAATAACTACTCTAAAAAAATTAGGTAACTTCTCAGAATGTTAGTAGTATGCAGAGGTCTATATTGGCCCCCAAAATATAAAAATTAAATGGTTTGATCTGCACCTGCCTGCACACACCTTGCCAGCTACCTACCTATGCTACCTACCTGGTTGCAAGCCTGGCTGCAATTAAGCTGCCTGCACCTATATATGCACCTATATATGTCATCGCTGCCTAGATGACAACACGCCAGCTAGCTGGATACGACCTTTGCCCTATGAGCTGGCTGGATACGAACTTTGACCTATGTTGCCATGGCAACCAAGACAGGACAGTGCATTAGAAATGCCGCCATCTTGTGCACGCCCCCAGGGAGGCATACACACACGGCTACGCACCCAGAAAGGGCATTATTTTTTGGGGGTAACACGTTTGGGCATCCATCCATCCATCTATCCATTTAGATAGATAGCTTAAAATGAGTAAATAACTACTCTTAAAAAAATTAGGTAACTTCTCAGAATGTTAGCAGTATGCAGAGGTCTATATTGGCCCCCAAAATATAAAAATTAAATAGTTTGATCTGCACCTGCCTGCACATACCTTGCCAGCTACCTACCTATGCTACCTACCTGGTTGCCAGCCTGGCTGCAACTAAGCTGCCTGCACCTTTATATGTCATCGCTGCCTTGATGACATCATGCCAGCTAGCTGGATACGACCTTTGCCCTATGAGCTGGCAGGATACGAACTTTGACCTATGTTGCCATGGCAACCAAGACAGGACAGTGCATTAGAAATGCCGCCATCTTTTGTACGCCCCCAGGGAGCGGCTAAGAATGCCTAAAGTGGCATACACACACGGCTACACACCCAGCAAGGGCCTTATTTTTTGGGAGTAACACGTTTGGGCATCTGTCCATCCATCCATCTATCCATTTAGATAGATAGCTTAAAATGAGTAAATAACTACTCTAAAAAAATTAGGTAACTTCTCAGAATGTTAGTAGTATGCAGAGGTCTATATTGGCCCCAAAAATATAAAAATTAAATGGTTTGATCTGCACCTGCCTGCACTTACCTTGCCAGCTACCTACCTATGCTACCTACCTGGTTGCAAGCCTGGCTGCAATTAAGCTGCCTGCACCTATATATGTCATCGCTGCCTAGATGACAACACGCCAGCTAGCTGGATACGACCTTTGCCCTATGAGCTGGCTGGATACGAACTTTGACCTATGTTGCCATGGCAACCAAGACAGGACAGTGCATTAGAAATGCCGCCATCTTGTGCACGCCCCCAGGGAGGCATACACACACGGCTACGCACCCAGCAAGGGCATTATTTTTTGGGGGTAACACGTTTGGGCATCCATCCATCCATCTATCCATTTAGATAGATAGCTTAAAATGAGTAAATAACTACTCTTAAAAAAATTAGGTAACTTCTCAGAATGTTAGCAGTATGCAGAGGTCTATATTGGCCCCCAAAATATAAAAATTAAATAGTTTGATCTGCACCTGCCTGCACCTACCTTGCCAGCTACCTACCTATGCTACCTACCTGGTTGCCAGCCTGGCTGCAACTAAGCTGCCTGCACCTTTATATGTCATCGCTGCCTTGATGACATCATGCCAGCTAGCTGGATACGACCTTTGCCCTATGAGCTGGCAGGATACGAACTTTGACCTATGTTGCCATGGCAACCAAGACAGGACAGTGCATTAGAAATGCCGCCATCTTTTGTACGCCCCCAGGGAGCGGCTAAGAATGCCTAAAGTGGCATACACACACGGCTACACACCCAGCAAGGGCCTTATTTTTTGGGAGTAACATGTTTGGGCATCTGTCCATCCATCCATCTATCCATTTAGATAGATAGCTTAAAATGAGTAAATAACTACTCTAAAAAAATTAGGTAACTTCTCAGAATGTTAGTAGTATGCAGAGGTCTATATTGGCCCCAAAAATATAAAAATTAAATGGTTTGATCTGCACCTGCCTGCACTTACCTTGCCAGCTACCTACCTATGCTACCTACCTGGTTGCAAGCCTGGCTGCAATTAAGCTGCCTGCACCTATATATGCACCTATATATGTCATCGCTGCCTAAATGACAACACGCCAGCTAGCTGGATACGACCTTTGCCCTATGAGCTGGCTGGATACGAACTTTGACCTATGTTGCCATGGCAACCAAGACAGGACAGTGCATTAGAAATGCCGCCATCTTGTGCACGCCCCCAGGGAGACATACACACACGGCTACGCACCCAGCAAGGGCATTATTTTTGGGGGGTAACACGTTTGGGCATCCATCCATCCATCTATCCATTTAGATACATAGCTTAAAATGAGTAAATAACTACTCTTAAAAAAATTAGGTAACTTCTCAGAATGTTAGCAGTATGCAGAGGTCTATATTGGCCCCCAAAATATAAAAATTAAATAGTTTGATCTGCACCTGCCTGCACCTACCTTGCCAGCTACCTACCTATGCTACCTACCTGGTTGCCAGCCTGGCTGCAAATAACCTGCTTGCACCTATATATGTCATCGCTGCCTTGATGACATCACGCCAGCTAGCTGGATACGACCTTTGCCCTATGAGCTGGCAGGATACGAACTTTGACCTATGTTGCCATGGCAACCAAGACAGGACAGTGCATTAGAAATGCCACCATCTTGTGCACGCCCCCAGGGAGCGGCTAAGAATGCCTAGAGTGGCATACACACACGGCTATGCACTCAGCAAGGGCTTTATTTTTTGGGGGTAACACGTTTGGGCATCCATCCATCCATCTATCCATTTAGATAGATAACTTAAAATGAGTAAATAACTACTCTAAAAAAAATTAGGTAACTTCTCAGAATGTTAGCAGTATGCAGAGAGGTCTATATTGGCCCTCAAAATATAAAAATTAAATGGTTTGATCTGCACCTGCCTGCACCTACCTTGCCAGCTACCTACCTATGCTACCTACCTGGTTGCCAGCCTTGCTGCAACTAAGCTGCCTGCACCTATATATGTCATCGCTGCCTTGATGACATTACGCCAGCTAGCTGGATACGACCTTTACCCTATGAGCTGGCTGAATACGAACTTTGACCTATGTTGCAATGGCAACCAAGACAGGATAGTGCATTAGAAATGCCGCCATCTTGTGCACGCCCCCAGGGAGCGGCTAAGAATGCCCAGAGTGGCATACACACACGGCTACGCACGCAGCAAGGGCTTTATTTTTTGGGGGTAACACGTTTGGGCATCCATCCATCCATATAGATAGATAGCTTGAAATGAGTAGATAACTACTCTAAAAAAATCTGGTAACTTCTCAGAATGTTAGCAGTATGCAGAGGTCTATATTGGCCCCAAAAATATAAAAATGAAATGGTTTGATCTGCACCTGCCTGCACCTACCTTGCCAGCTACCTACCTATGCTACCTACCTGGTTGCAAGCCTGGCTGCAACTAAGCCGCCTGCACCTATATATGCACCTATATATGTCATCTCTGCCTTGATGACATCACGCCAGCTAGCTGGATACGACCTTTTCCCTATGAGCTGGTTGGATATGAACTTTGACCTATGTTGCCATGGCAACCAAGACAGGACAGTGCATTAGAAATGCCGCCATCTTGTGCACGACCCCAGGGAGGCATACACACACGGCTACGCACCCAGAAAGGGCATTATTTTTTTGGGGTAACACGTTTGGGCATCCATCCATCCATCTATCCATTTAGATAGATAGCTTAAAATGATTAAATAACTACTCTTAAAAAAATTAGGTAACTTCTCAGAATGTTAGCAGTATGCAGAGGTCTATATTGGCCCCCAAAATATAAAAATGAAATGGTTTGATCTGCACCTGCCTGCACCTACCTTGCCAGCTACCTACCTATGCTACCTACCTGGTTGCCAGTCTGGCTGCAAATAACCTGCTTGCACCTATATATGTCATCGCTGCCTTGATTACATCACGCCAGCTAGCTGGATACGACCTTTGCCCTATGAGCTGGCAGGATACGAACTTTGACCTATGTTGCCATGGCAACCAAGACAGGACAGTGCATTAGAAATGCCGCCATCTTGTGCACGCCCCCAGGGAGCGGCTAAGAATGCCTAGAGTGGCATACACACACGGCTACGCACCCAGCAAGGGCTTTATTTTTTGGGGGTCCCTTGTCGCCCCTTATCTTTATTTTGACTCTAGGACCCCTCCTCTGCAAAATTCGTGTGGCCCTGGATGTGGGGGGATACCGGTGCGCAACACCACACACAAAATAGCTGCGTATGTGGACAACTTATCTTTTTTTATTACCAACCCCACCATCTCACTCCTGAACTTGATGAGGGAATTGGAGGCCTTCTCACAGGTCTCAAATTTTAAAATTTTTCTAAGTCGGAGGCATTGAATGTTGTCCTTCCCCAGAGGGCGGTGAGTGCGCTCCGGTCCTCCTTTCGCTGGGCCCGCGATGCATTGACATACTTAGGGATCCAACTTCCGGCTGAACTACGCAAACTCTACTCCTTGAACTAACTTCCTTTGTTGGCCAAAATACAAGTACAGTGTGAGGCGTGGTCCAGGGGCTACTTCTTGTGGTTCGGGAGATGCACAATATTTAAGATGACGATACTCCCCAAACTTCTCTACTCTTTCCAATGTATCCCCACGGCCATACCTGTCTCCTTCTTCAGGGCAGTGGACTTTTTGCCAATTCGTTTTATCTGGAATGGCAAACCAGCACGCCTTAAGAGAACGTTACTGTGCCAACCTAAAGCTAAGAGGGGGGGGATGGGCCTCCCAGATCTGTGATTATACCATCAGGCCGCGCACCTCACTAGGGTGGTGGACTGGTGCAGACACGGGGATAGGAAACCATGGGTTGCTGTGGAACAATCCTTTACCCGCATCCCGCTTTGCTGTCTTCCTTGGTTGCACCTGACTGCAACCTCTGGGCTGCGCTCCCATCCAACGATTGGTCCCACTATCATGGCATGCGCTACCTCCGCTAGTCGTTCATATATGCTTCCTCATAGGTCTGCCTGCTTCCCAGTGTTGGGTAATCCTGCTTTCCCCTCAGGCCTGGAAGATAGGATTTTCCTGTCTTGAGTCAAGGCGGACAAATTCAGAGTCAGTTCCTTTCAATCTGGCTCTGAATAGCTTTCCGCATCAGCATTGGGCGAGATCTCTGAACCTGCCTCCCTGGGGGCATAGAGAATTGCCCAACTACGCCATTTCTTGCACACTTTACCTTTTGCCTCTGCGTATGCCACCTCACAGATGGCCTTTGAGACGCTGTGCCTGGAAACGTGAGTATTACGACACCCCCTGTCCTTAACGTAGTCCTTATTGCTTACACCTCCTGACCCGGCCCCACCTTACTTCCTCCTCAAGTGAGAAGAAGATTTAAATCTCTCACTATCTGGTTCTCAGCGTGACAGAAGTCTCCATAAGTCCATAAGTCCTCCATGTGTTCCGGCTTCCAGGAATCAGGGTATAAAATCCTCACCAGATGGTACAGGGTACCCACGAAATTGCATGTGATTTGGCCAAACGTGGATCCTCTGTGTTGGAGGTGTGGGAATAATCATCTACACATTTTCTGGTCGTGCCTGGTCTTATCTTCCTTTTGGGAGGAAGTCCGTAGGTTTATTAAAAAGGTAACAAACGTTTCTACAGAACTAACTCCGGCCCTATTCCTCCTGCATCATTGCTCGATCCCATTGCGACAATTTAAGACTTCTCTGCTGAGGTTCCTGGTCATGGCAGCCAGGGCCTGGATTCCTCTTTTTTGGAAAAAAGACACTGCACCACCCCTTAAACTCTGGATAGCCAAGGTGAATGATCTTTTGCATATGGAGGACTTGACATTCTCATATGTGACATGATGTGACATATTGTTTTGTCTCTTTAATGCTATCTTGGCATTGATGAGCTTTAAAGGGATTTTACACAATCCTAGTATACCTCACAGTGTAGCAAACAACTCTTTAGGTGTCAGGGCTGCGGCGGCGTCCCGCACTCCGGACCGCCGCCGTACCCCCTCACCCTGTCCTGCAGCCGCCGGTGTCCACGTGCAGGGATCCGGCGCTGCTGCCATTTTGGCCCCTGGGGGCGCCTCACCTCGCCCCACTCCTGTCCGTTGCTGTGTCGGCCGGCGCGCGCGTCCCCGCCTCCTAGGGCGTGCGCGCGCCGGCTGTCTCGGAGTTAAAGGGGCAGACCGCCCCTAATTAGACACAGCCCACACACTCTCCTATAAATTCCAGCCCTGCCCCACCTCAGGTGTTGGAGCCTCTACATGCTTCCCATATTGTTTGGCCCAGCTCCCTGTTGTTCCTGACCTCAGTCCTTGTTCCCAGTTCCTGTCCACTGTCCCGGTCCCTAGCTCCTGCCCGCTGCTTAACCCGTTGTTTCCTGAGTGCTGTCTGCCACCTGCGGTTACGCCTACAGCCCTCTGCCTGCACTATCTTCTGCCTACTGCTCCTGCCACGCTACGCCTGCTGTCACTAGCAACCGAGCCAGGAGTAGCGACCTGGGGGTCGCCTGCCGCAGCAAGTCCATCCCGCCTTGCTGCGGGCTCTGGTGAAAACCAGCGGCCCCTTAGACTCCGCATCCTGGTGAGGTTAGTGCCATCGCTAGTGACGGTTCAGTGGATCCACGACTCCAGGCGTTACATTAGGGCATTTCCAAACCCGTATTACATTGGAAGATCAAAAAATATTTTTGAAATTTGCTCATCCATTTGAGAGCGATTTGTTAACTGGTAACAGTTCATGCATCTCAAACTCCATTTAGCTGACTTCTGTAATGCCTCATAAGAGTACAAAAGAAGACCAAAAAGAAGACCACTTCTCTTCTATACCAGTTTTTTTTTATTTCCTTATGTTTTATGTACAATATATTGGGCAGGGATGGAGTACAGCAAGGTCAAAATGGTAAATTGATCATTAGCACTTATAGTCACTAGATTCTGGAGAAAGACTTTTTTATTCAGATTCGGATTACCAGATTTGGAGTCAGGAAGAAAATCCCCTCCCTAAAATGAGAAAAACAGGCCTGTACCCCATGAGATTTTTTACCATCCTCTGGGTAGTAGGCTGATTTGCATTGACGTAAAGCAAAGTTGAAAGAGAGCCAGTACTACTAGACTCAAATACATACATAGTCCATCTGGATTGGATTCAACTCACCCGAGACGCATGGGTATCTACTACAAATTACCATAAGGAAGGTTTTGCAGCACTCACCAAATCTTGTGAGATATATGATATGATATGATATGATATATACTGTATGAAAGATGATACTAAACTGGGTAAAGTAATCAGTACAGAGGAGGATAATATCATATTACAGAGGGATTTGGAGAAGCTAGAGGCTTGGGCGGTGAAATGGCAAATGAAGTTTAATGTGGATAAATGTATGGTTATGCTTTTGGGCCGTAGAAATAATAAGTACAGTTATGTGCTAAATAATAAAACACTGGGTAAAACTACTTCCGAAAAGGACCTGGGGGTATTGGTGGACAGTAAACTCAACTTTAGTGATCAGTGCCAGGCAGCAGCTGCCAAGGCTAATAAAATAATGGGATGCATCAAAAGAGGTATAGATGCTAAAGATGAGAACATAGTTTTGCCTCTTTATAAATCACTGGTCAGACCACACATGGAATACTGTGTACAGTTTTTGGCACCGGTATATAAGAAGGACACAGCTGAACTAGAGCGGGTGCAGAGGAGGTCAACAAAGGTCATTAAGGGAATGGGTGGGTTACAGTACCAGGACAGGTTATCAAGCTTGGGGTTATTTACGCTAGAAAAAAGACGTCTTAGGGGCGATCTGATCACAAAGTACAAATATATGAATGGACAGTACAGAGATCTTTGTAGTGGTCTTTTTACTCCTACGTCTGTAACCATGACAAGGAGGCATCCTCTACGTCTAGAGGAAAGAAGATTTTATCATCAGCATCGACGCAGGTTCTTTACTGTACGAGCGGTAAGACTGTGGAACTCTCTGCCACATAATGTTGTCATGGCCGATTCATTAAATAAGTTCAAGGGAGGCCTGGATGCTTTTCTTGAACAATATAATATTACAAGTTATGGGCATTAGATTTCCGGTGATACGTTGATCCAGGGATTGTTCTGGTTGCCATTGGAGTCGGGAGGGAGTTTTCTCCCTGTGATGGGGCAATTGTCGTCTGCCTCATGGGGGTTTTTGCCTTCCTGGATCAACACAGTAGGATTTCCCTAGGTTGAACCTGATGGACTCTTGTCTTCTTTCAACCTTATTTACTATGTTACTATGTTACTATATTTATTGTAGGTTAACAGATGCATAGGCCAATGTCCATTTCACAATTCACAGCCATGGCCTTGACAATGCTGTGGATTATGAAAGACCTGTGCATCTGTTAACAGCAATAAATATATTTCACAAGATTTAGTGAGTGCTGCAGATTCATCTTTATAGTTATTTAAATTGGAATGACTTCTTTCTGCCTTTAAAACTTACCTACCAGCTGCAAGACATGGGAACATGAAACACTTAGGCTCATCAAAGGGTTTTAAATATACACTGGTGTAAACTGCCCACAGCAACCAATCACAGCTCAGCTTTGATTTTACCAGATCTGAAAGCTGAGCTGTAATTGGTTGCTATGGACAGTTTACAGCATTGTATATTTAACACCATTTGATGAATTTCCCCCTTAAAGGGAATCTATCACTAGGTTTATGCTGCCTTAAATGAGGGCAGCATAAACTAGTGACATAAATTCTTAACAGATCAGTTTATTACTTTTTGTTCAGCTGTTCTCCTAATATGCAGGAGAATGGGATTCTTGCCACACCCCTCCCCCTGCCCTCCAGCTGCTGATTGGTAGTTGACTGCCTATACACATCTCTATCCTGAATCCACAGCACCCTTGAACAGGCCGCAAGGCACTGTCTTTTCTGTATCTTTATGGATACTGGGCACGGTGCTTCAGCAATTCTTTTTTGGAGAAAAACAAAAAAATATATAATTTATGCAGCATTTTTATCTGCTGATTCATGTAGTTAATGCATTACTATTGCTTGTTTATTTATGTATTTTTTGAAGCAGGTTTTTCGTATGTAAATTTAAGTAATTTTTACAGTTATAGACAAGTTAATAATCCATTAAGATTAAGGAAGAATTACATGATGAATAGCTTTAGCTCCTGGATGTTCATCCATGCCAATAGTATGTATGATTAATGATACAGCCAATGGATTTAATACACGGGTATTGCTGCTACTCATCTTTACATCAGGGTGAAGAACCACTATGTTCAATACACAATTATCGCAGCTAATAACTTTAATATCTACAAGAATTGATGGTTAAAGCAGGGATGATTCTTACTATTGCCTAAATCAATTTCGGACTGCATTAAGTATATAAGTAGAAGCATTTGTGTTATTTTTAACTGAACTTTTGTGTTCTGGAAGATGAACTGGCTATTAGGTATACTTTATGGTACATTTATCAACTCTGAGTACTCTGTTGTGTGGGTGTAAAATCACTAGCGATCCAAATGTTTAA
This sequence comes from Dendropsophus ebraccatus, assembly GCF_027789765.1. Lineage (NCBI taxonomy): Eukaryota > Metazoa > Chordata > Amphibia > Anura > Hylidae > Dendropsophus > Dendropsophus ebraccatus. The sequence goes on from NC_091463.1 coordinate 50,251,176, forward strand.
AGAACAATACAGTGCTACCTTGGTTTAAGAGTAACTTGGTTTAAGAGCGTTTTGGTTTAAGAGCTCACAGTTTTTCAACTGCTTTGGTTTAAGAGCTGCCTGTACTGAGTAGGAGCACGAGTGGAGGAGGGGCATGGTCTGCATAGTGGGACCTACAGCACTGAACTCTGACCCAGGAAGTCTCCCTCACCTTCCAAATCATAGCAGATCCACTTCAGGCTGGGGCTTACATCAGGGGACAGGACTGTGGAGGTAATCTCTCCATAGCTGTAACCCCTCTCTCCCCAGACAGAGTGCTGTTATACTGTGCTCACATATACCCTGCTCATTCCTTCCTGCAGTCTCTGTCCGCCCTTGTATTTCCCATCCTCTCCATTACTGTACAGTAACTTATAATATCACATATTCTGCTGTTTCTGAATGTTTGTTTCATTTGTTTTACATGTTATTCAGAATAATAAATCAATATTTTTTTGGGTGTGGAACCAATTGTTTGCATTTGTATGATTTCTTATTGGAAAATTTGCTTTGGATTAAGAGTGGATTTGGATTACAAGTACGGTCCCGGAACAAATTATGCTCATAATCCAAGGCACCACTGTATTTGTTAAATAAACCTGATTGCTACTGTGAAGTCTCCATGTTTTACCTAGATTTAGATGCAAGGACAGCACAGGTTGCCTGCCCCTATTTCTGAGGCAAACAGGCTAAAATTCCCTTCTCAGGGCCGGGACAAAGAGTAGGCAGGGGTAGGCGATGGCCTAGGGCGCCAAACAGCAGGGGGCGCCACCAGGCCGAACCCGAAAGCCGCATACGGGAGTTGATTACATCAGCCCCATGTCGGGAGATTCACAGTCTGTGAGTCTTCAGCTGCTGCTGCTGTACATAGGAAGGGGAAGGGGCGGCCTCCTGCCGAGGACACTGCTGTGGCTGAGCTCCCACTCCCAGGAGGCGTCTGACCTGGTGCAGGACGGCAGCATGGGGGAATGTGCAGCATTACTCATCCCCTGCTGCACATCCGCCTGCCTGTGGGAGCTGCTAAGCTGTCGGGCCAGAGAGGAGGAGGTGAAGAATGGCAGCCTGCAGACACCACACAGCACATGGGGACCAGGAAGTGTCTGCAGCTCTGTCTGTCCTGGGCCTCTCATCTGCATTGTTGTCTTCATCACCAGCAGACCCCTCCATGACAGTCCCAGAATGCAAAGAAGGTGCAAGCGCCACACACCTAGATGAGAGGTAGCTGTGTTGTGTGTGTGTGTGCGTGTGTATATATATATATATATATATATATATATATATTAGGGCTGGGCGATATAAACGATATGCCAAAATATCGTCATCAATTCGGTTGACGATATGGATTTTTGGCATATCGTCATATCGCGATATACCACGGAGCGGTAGTGAATAAGCTTCTCACTTACCGCTCCGTGGTACCGCGCTGCAGGGCCTTCCGTCCACGCATTGTCAGCGCGCTAGCGCGCTGATGCGTGTGACGTCAGGTCTCCCAGTGCATGCTGGGAAGAAGACGCGGCCCGTCTCGCCTCACGGACTCCATCAGCCAGCCCTGCAGGAAAGGTAAGTAGCAGAGGGGTCGGGGGCGGGCGGCAGATGGCTTGGCATGGGGCTGATGATGGCCCTGGCTGGGGGGACATGATGGCTGGCACATGAAATGCCTGGAAAACAGTGAGGGGTGAGATGGCTTGCACCGGGGGGGCGGGGGTTGGGGGTGCTGATGACTGGCAACGGGGGGCTGATGACTGGCGACAGGGGGCTGATGACTGGCACAAGGGGGGCTGATGACTGGCACAAGGGGGGCTGATGACTGGCACAAGGGGGGCTGATGACTGGCACAAGGGGGGCTGATGACTGGCACAAGGGGGGCTGATGACTGGCACAAGGGGGGCTGATGACTGGCACAAGGGGGGGCTGATGGCACAGGGTGGGCTGATGACTGGCAAGGGGGGTTGATAACTGGCACAAAGGGGGCTGAAGGCATAGGGGAGGGCTGATGACTGGCAAGGGGGGGTGATAACTGGCACAAGGGAGGGGGGGCTGATGACTGGCACAGGGGAGGGCTGATGACTGGCAAGGGGGGGGGGGTGATAACTGGCACAAAGGGGGCTGAAGGCATAGGGGAGGGCTGATGACTGGCAAGGGGGGGTGATAACTGGCACAAGGGAGGGGGGGCTGATGACTGGCACAGGGGAGGGCTGATGACTGGCACAGGATGGGCTGATGGCACAGGGGAAGGCTGATGACTGGCAAGGGGGGTGATAACTGGAACAAAGGGGCCAGCATAGGGGAGGGCTGATGACTGGCAAGGGGGGCTGATAACTGGCACAAAGGGGGCTGAAGCCTTTGTGCCAGTTATCAGCCCCCCTTGCCAGTCATCAGCCCTCCCCCCCCTTGTGCCAGTTATCACCCCCCCTTGCCAGTCATCAGCCCTCCCCTATATATTTATAATTATATATCGTGATATATCGTTATATCGTGCATGCATCAAATTATATCGTGATATAAATTTTAGGCCATATCGCCCAGCCCTAATATATATAATTAGTACATAAATGTGTGTATCTCTGTGTGTGTGTGTGTGTGTGTGTATATACATAAATGTGTGCATGTGTAAGTGTATGTATATGCATAAATGTATGCGCATACATAAGTGTGTATACATAAATGTGTGTCTGTGTGTATATACATAAACATGTCTGTATACAGTATGTAGTTTTTTGTCTATGTATATTACTGGAAGGTATGTATAAGCTCAGGTTCACACTGCTTTTTGTGTTCATGTTTCACAGTTTGAATAGAAAAGCGTAGGTGACTATGCTAGTGTATATACAGTAATATAGGTGACTATGCTAGTGTATATACAGTAATATAGGTGACTGCTATTGTATATACAGTAATATAGGTGACTATGCTAGTGTATGTACAGTAATATAGGTGACTATGCTAGTGTATATACAGTAATATAGGTGACTATGCTATTGTATATACAGTAATAAGTGACTATGCTAGTGTATATACAGTAATATAGGTGACTATGCTATTGTATATACAGTAATATAGGTGACTATGCTAGTGTATATACAGTAATAAGTGACTATGCTATTGTATATACAGTAAAGTGACTATGCTAGTGTATATACAGTAATATAGGTGACTATGCTAGTGTATATACAGTAACATATGTGACTATGCTATTGTATATACAGTAATATAGGTGACTATGCTAGTGTATATACAGTAATATAGGTGACTATGCTAGTGTATATACAGTAATAAGTGACTATGCTATTGTATATACAGTAAAGTGACTATGCTAGTGTATATACAGTAATATAGGTGACTATGCTAGTGTATATACAGTAACATAGGTGACTATGCTAGTGTATATACAGTAATATAGGTGACTATGCTAGTGTATATACAGTAACATAGGTGACTATGCTAGTGTATATACAGTAATATAGGTGACTATGCTAGTTTATATACAGTAACATAGGTGACTATGCTATTGTATATACAGTAATATAGGTGACTGCTATTGTATATACAGTAATATAGGTGACTATGCTAGTGTATATACAGTAATATAGGTGACTATGCTAGTGTATATACAGTAATAAGTGACTATGCTATTGTATATACAGTAAAGTGACTATGCTAGTGTATATACAGTAATATAGGTGACTATGCTAGTGTATATACAGTAACATAGGTGACTATGCTAGTGTATATACAGTAATATAGGTGACTATGCTAGTGTATATACAGTAACATAGGTGACTATGAGAGATTATGTATATAAAGATATGCCAATAAAAAGCCGGAATAAATGGGAAAGTGAACTGGGGAAATTCTTGGAGGAAGAATGGCACAGAATTATGCAAAATATTAAGTTTGTCTCTGTAAATAGTAACCACCAAATGGTACAGTTCAATATTGTAAATAGACTGTATTATACCCCCTCTTTCTTAGCTAAAATAAAAAAGAGAGATTCCCCAAAATGTGTAAGATGTGAGGGAGGCCTGGGAGACTGGATGCACTTAATGTGGGATTGTCCAAAAATAAGAGAGTATTGGAGTGCAGTGATAGAGGAAATAGTAAAAGAAGTCAAATTTGAGGTACCCTTTACACCAGGTCTAGTGCTGTTAGGAGAGGATTCCCAAGTAAAAAAGAAGAAAGATAGAATACGATTAAATAAATTACTTTTTATAGCAAGATTGCAAGTGGTTAAAAATTGGATTTCCCCCAGTATCCCGAGTGTGGCAAGCTGGAGAGAAGCATGCAGGTTATATGGAAGTTATGAAAAAGGAAGAGAAGGTAAATGGATAGACCCAGTCAACTAGGCAATAGAAAAGAGATTTGGATGAAATTGTTTATGTTGAGTGTAATACTTAATTTATGTACTGTAATGGCATTTGGTTGGGGGGAGGGGAGGGAAGGGTATCTGGGGAGGTAGGGGAAGTATTGGGTATATTTATATTTATGTTATTATGTATGAAGATAAATAAATAAAGATTTATATTTAAAAAAAAAAAAAAACATAGGTGACTATGCTAGTGTATATACAGTAATATAGGTGACTATGCTAGTTTATATACAGTAACATAGGTGACTATGCTATTGTATATACAGTAATATAGGTGACTATGCTATTGTATATACAGTAATATAGGTGACTATGCTAGTGTATATACAGTAATATATGTGACTATGCTCTTGTATATAGAGTAACACCTTGGTATACGAAACACATTTCCCTCTGAAGTTTTGTTCGGTACTGGAACATTGCTTTCAGAAAATCAGGGGGGAGAACTGTCAGATTGTATTAAGGTGTTCAGACACCAAGGTTACAGGTTTTGGATACCCACTGCAGAGCCGTTTTAATACATTGGTGGGCCCAGTGCACAGCCCTCAAGAGTGGGCCCCCCCCCTTCCCTTTCGGCACATTGTATAATGTACTGAATTTGCCCCCACACTGTATCAAGAGCCCCAATACATACAGTAGTTACCTTATAACACTATTTCCACCATACAGTGATTACATATTACATAAAAACTGCACTGAACAAAACAGAAAGATATCACCAATGATACCATTACATAATACCGCCACATCATGACCCCTAACACTACAACCCTATAACAGAGTGCAGTTACATCCAGTGACTCACCGGGGGCGTCTTCTCCGATCAGAGTCTGTCACCTTTTCTTTTTCTCTCCATCCAGCCTGGGCCACCTTGAAGTCTTCTCCTGGCTGTGAATCTTCTCTCCAGAATCTGCCAGACAAATATTTTTGACTCCAACACATACAGTAGTTAGGTCCCTTGTACCCCTATACAGTAGTTACACCCCTCTGTACCCCTACATAGTTACACCCCTCTGTGCCTCCATAGTTTTAAGGTGTCCCTGTAGTATATAGCCCCTCATGTGCTCCTCCAGTTATATACAGCCCTCCTGTGCGCTCCCCCATTAGTATATAGCCCCCCTGTGCACTCTCCCCAGTAGTATATAGCCCCCCTGTGCTCTCCCACAATAGTATATAGCCCTCCTGTGCTCTCCCACAATAGTATATAGACCCCCTGTGCTCTCCCCCAATAGTATATAGCCCCCCTGTGCTCTCCAATAGTATATAGACCCCTATGCTCTCCCACAATAGTATATAGCCCCCCTGTGCTCTCCCCCAATAGTACATAGCCCCCCTGTGCTCCCCCCCAATAGTATATAGCCCCCTGTGCTCTTCCCAATAGTATATAGCCCCCCTGTGCTCTCCATAATATATAGCCCCCCTGTGCTCTCCCCCATAGTATATAGACCCCTGTGCTCTCCCACAATAGTATATAGCCCCCCTGTGCTCTCCCACAATAGTATATAGCCCCCCTGTGCTCTCCCCCAATAGTATATAGCCCCCTGTGCTCTTCCCAATAGTATATAGCCCCCCTGTGCTCTCCATAATATATAGCCCCCCTGTGCTCTCCCCCATAGTATATAGACCCCTGTGCTCCTCAATAGTATATAGCTCCCTGTGCTCCCCAATAGTATACAGCTCCCCTGTGCTCCCCAATAGTATATAGCCCCCTGTGCTCCCCAATAGTATATAGCTCCCCAGTGCTCCCCCATAGTATATAGCCCCCTGTGCTCCCCCATAGTATATAGCCCCCTGTGCTCCCCCATAGTATATAGCCCCCTGTGCTCCCCAGTAGTATATAGCCCCCTGTGCTCCCCAGTAGTATATAGCTCCCCTGTGCTCCCCAGTAGTATATAGCTCCCCTGTGCTCCCCAGTAGTATATAGCTCCCCTGTGCTCCCCCATAGTATATAGCTTCCCTGTGCTCCCCATAGTATATAGACCCCTGTGCTCCCCAGTATTATATAGTCCCCTGTGCTCCCCAGTAGTATATAGCTCCCCTGTGCTCCCCCATAGTATATAGCTCCCCTGTGCTCCCCCATAGTATATAGCCCCCTGTGCTCCCCCATAGTATATAGCTCCCCTGTGCTCCCCCATAGTATATAGCCCCCTAAGCTCCCCCATTGTATATAGCTCCCTGTGCTCCCCAGTAGTATATAGCCCCCTGTGCTCCCCAGTAGTATATAGCCCCCTGTGCTCCCCCATAGTATATAGCCCCCTGGGCTCCCCCATAGTATATAGCTCCCCTGTGCTCCCCAGTAGTATATAGCCCCCTGTGCTCCCCCATAGTATATAGCCCCCTGTCCTCCCCTATAGTATATAGCCCCCTGTCCTCCCCCATAGTATATAGCCCCCTGTGCCCCCCCAGTAGTATATAGCTCCCCTGTGCCCCCCCCCCCATAGTATATAGCTCCCCCTCCCATATAACATTGAAAAAAACAAACACTGTTACTCACCTGGGTCCACGCGTTCCTCTTCTCTTCCCTCTTGTGGCCGCACTTCCTGCGGTCACAAGAGGCTGCACTCCCCTCACCCTCGCGCCGACGCTCCAGTGACGTCGGGCGCTAGAGGGAGAGTGCGGCCTCTTGTGACCGCAGGAAGTGCGGTCACAAGAGTGACTGACAGGGAGGGAGCCAATGGCTCTCTCTCTGTCAGTGTCGCTGCTGCTGCAGCGCTGAAGCGCCGCAGCAGCAGCGGGCGGGGGCAGCGGCGAACGCCGGGGGGGCCCTGCAGGGGGCGCCATGGAGGGGTAAGTAGATTACCCATCCATGGCGCTCCCCCCTGACAGGCTGGTGGCCGGAGCTCTGTGCGACCGCATTGGTCGCACATAGCAACGGCCGGCCTGCTCGGGGGGGCCCCTTTAACCAGTGGGCCCGGTGCACGTGCACCATGTGCCCTATGGTTAAAGCGGCCCTGACCCACTGCAAATACTACTGTATGTATTGGGGCTCATAATACAGTGTGGGGGCACTTTCAGGGCATTATACTGTCTGTGGCGCACCAGTTCTTATAACACTGGGATCGGGGGGGGGGGGGGGGGGGGGGGCGCCATGGGCGCCATTTGCCTTCTCTGCCTAGGGCACCAAAACTTCTTGTCCCGGCCCTGTCCCTTCTAACTAGGATTCATATGGAGATTAGACCATGACTCATTTTTAAAATACAGTATTGCCTTGGATTGCGAGCATAATTCATTCTATGTGCTTGTAATCCAAATCCACTATAAAAGCAAATTTTCCTATAAGAAATCATTGATATGCAGACAATTGGTTCCACACCCCAAAAATATTTTTTTTTATTCTGAATAACATGCAAAACAAATGAAACAAACAATGAAAAACAGCTGAATATGTTATATTACAAGTTATTGTATAGTATGGCAATCAGCATGTGGTGTATAATGTATAGTAAGAGCATAAACCTGAAAAACAGCAGCAGTTTGTAGATAAATAATGGAAATGCAAATCCCCATAATGCAGTTGCGTAGTACAACAGGCTAGAATAGAGTAGCAGGGCTACTGCCTGAGGCCTGTAGTCACATGACAGCAGTGGGGAAGGGTTGTGTGTTCAGCATGGACCAATCAGGAAGTGAGAATCAGAGAGCTGTACAGAAGAACAGTGACAGGAACTGGCTGAGTGTAAGTGCAGGCACATTATAGCAACAGTGTGTATAGCTAAGTGTAAGTGCAGGCACATTATAGCAGGAATGGAGACGATGGAAAACACAAGCGCTGACAGAGACTGAAGGGAGCATGAAGGAATGAGCAGGATATATGTGGGCACAGAAATGCAGCACTTTCTGGGGAGAGAGAGAGGAGTTACAGCTATGAAGAGACTACCTCCACAATCCTGTCCCCTGATGCAAGCCCCAGCCTGAAGTGGATTTGCCATGATTCGGAAGGTGAAGAAAACTTCCTGGGTCAGAGTACAGTGCTGTAGACCACCCTATGCAGACCATGCCCCTCCCCAACTCCCAAAAAACTGTGAGCTCTTCTTGCAAAACGCTCTTAATCCAAGATAAGGCCCTATTACACTGAACAATTATCAGCTGTATCCGGCCGATATCGGCCGTTACGGACTATAATCGTTCCGTGTAATAGAAGGCAACGAACAGGCGACATGAACGATGTCGGCTGATCGTTGCAGTCGTTTTTCTTTCAACATTGTTAAAGACAAATAACTCATACGGCAACAATCTGCTATGGGCTGCCCGGACGCGATCGCGCGATCACCCAGGCAGCCCCCCTGCATCTCTTTGCAGCCCCCTGGATTTCACCCGCTCGCTGCTGCCGTGCGTAATAGCGGCGGCAGCGAGCGAAGAAAGAGGAGCAAACATGTAATAGGGCTTTACTCTTAAACCAAGGTACCACTGTATAAATTAAAAGATATACACTTGGGGGCGTGGCCTGGACATGGCGCTGAGCAGTCGCATGGTGTGAGAGCTCCGTCTCATCCCCAGCCCTCACTGCTTATCATCAGCTTTCATCAGCCCGTACAGGAGATTTCATGTCGGGTAAAGCACGCCCGCAGCCTCCCTCACCCATGGATGCGACTCCGGGACACACAAGAAGTGGGATACAGCGCTTTTTCACTAAGCCGTCTGGATCGGGTGCCCGCGCTTCCATGCACAAGATGGCCGCTCGCAACACACCAAGCACAGCGACGAAAGCCGCAGGTACCTTGCACACTGTTTCCCCGCTTTCCCAAGAGAACCCGGCCCTACTGAGAGAGCAGTCGTCCCCGGACCTTACCGTGGACCACCTGGCCTCTCCTTCCACGGCACCTGGGCCCGACCTACGTATGCTGCAAGCTCAGATGGCCACCATCCCCACTAAAGCGGACATGGAGGGCTACATGGCCTGGATGGAGGCCGTGTGCAAAGCGGAGATCCGCTCTTTGAAGGAAGATCTGGGATCATTGTCGTCTAAAGTGCAAAATCTCGAACAGTCCACAGGGGACTTGCTAGATGCACAGCAGTCCCACAGCTCCCAGCTACAATTGCACTCGCAACAGATCCTCATGCACTTTGACATGGCTGACGACGCCGAGAACCAGAATTGCCGGAATAATAAGGGTGTGGGGGATACCGGAGGCGGTTAAGCCACCTGATATCATGGCTACGGTGATTGGCATTTTTAACATACTGCTGGAGAAGCCCCCTACTTCTCCCATAGAGCTGGACCGTGCACAACGTTCCCTAGGCCGTGGTGTGCCGGGTCCACCATTTTCAGACCAAGGAGGAAATAATGCGCAGGGCGCGGGATCATGGCATCATAGACTTTGATGGGGCACCCATTCAGCTCCTAGCAGACTTATCCAGAACCGCGCTCGCCAAAAGACGGGCTCTCCGCCCTTTACTATCCTTGCTCAGGGAGCGTAACGTGCCTTATTCATGGGGATACCCCTTCCAACTGCAGATACGTCATGGTGAGGGTACGGTGTTCCTGCGCTTTCCATCAGATTTACCTGCAGTGCTGGAGACTCTCCAACTCCCCTCCATCTCTATCCAGGACTGGCCGGTCCATCCGCCTCTCCCTCAAGGTGCATTATTCTCAGACCGACCGGGCCCCTCAAGACCGCATCGTGGCCGCCGCCGTCGAGCCTCGGAGCCCCTGCAGAATGAGGACTGACGTTGTTCCTCCACTTTTGCTGTTCTGCTCCGGTAGTAGCTCTACGGCCATAGCTAGAAGCTGCAAGCCCAGGGGTCACTTCCCGGTGACCCCTTATTGTGACACATCGGTCATCACATAGACTTGCGGTCTACCAATGGACGCTATGCTGTCTGCATCCTTGGGCTTCGTGTCCCCTTGTTGTCCCTTCCTGAGTCTGCGTCCGTTCCCCCCCAGTACTCCCCTGTGTCTCTTGGTCTAGTTTGCTGTATCCCCTGTTACCCCCTCGTTATTCTTCTGTGTCTGTTGGCTACTATATATATTGTTACACATATGTTCTTTAAAATGGCCTCGCAGTTCGGGGGGAGGAGGGGTGCTTAGCGACGGAACTATCTGTTGTCAATATGCCCACTTGAGCCAGGGGTCTATCACTATGCTATGAGAGACAGAGCCGGGCTGCGGTGCGCCCCCTCTCCATGTGACCCACACCCAACATTTGGGTGCGGCTTGCTTGTTACCCCTGTCCTCCGAGGATTTTGTTTTCCTGTTTTTTCTTGTTGTTTTATTGCAGTGAGGTGCTGGGGGTACACTTGTCTCCTATTGGTGTCCTTCCAGTCACTTCCCCGCTTAGGTTTTTGTGGTGCTTTGGTACACCACTTTATACAGTTGTCTTCTTTTTCCTCCTTCCTTAGTGGGAAGAGGTGGGCAGACTCTCTTGTACTGCCCTTATTTACCCTCAGATTTCTGTCCTCTGCTGTCTAGCGCCTTCCCCTCTGTCTTCTGTCCCCTTTTCCCCTATTACTCCCCTTCCCTTTTTCCTCCTTCCTCCCCCCCTCCTTTTTTTTAATTAATTTTTTTATATTATTTATCCCTTATTATAACTGTCCCTACCCATGATGTCCACCCTACAAGTGACCACGCTTAATGTTCGTGGCTTTAACAAGCCAGAACACCGCTCCCAAATACTTTACCACATGCATGCATGCACAAGAAGAGGGCACATATTCTGTTACTCCAAGAAACTCATTTTAAAACTGGACACGAGCCCTCTATGCCTATGCGCTACTATAACCAGTGGTTCCACAGTACCAACGCTGAGGCCAAGACGAAGGGGGTTAGTGTGGCTATTCATAAATCCTTGCCAGCATCCGTTATAGACTCTCATATTGATCCTGAAGGGAGGTATCTATTCTTAAAACTACGTCTGTCAGAGAGGGTGTTCACTGGGCTAACTTCTATCTCCCCAATCACAACCAGGCGCAGATGGGAAGACGGTATCTGTCGGAGCTGTCACGATTTGCTGAAGGCCTCTTGATTTCGGTGGGCGACTTTAACATGGTGATGGACCGCCGGTTGGACTCCTCTTCGGGCCGCTCCTCCATACCTACAGCGCCACTACGGGCCTTCCAAAAATCCTTATTCACCAACAGATTAGTGGACGTGTGGAGAATTCTCCACCCTGGGGTAAGAGATTATACTTATTACTCCTCCGTGCACGACACATATAGTCGGATTGACATGTTCCTCATAGACCTCACCTCCTTTCCTGGCACCCCTGTGTGGTTATCGATCCAATCATCTGGGCGGATCACGCGGCAGTGACTCTCTCGCTCGCTCTACCGGGCTCGACCCCACGGGAGTGGTCATGGCGCTTGAACCCTAACCTGCTTAATGATTAGGCCTGTGAGGGGGCTGTCACAAAGGCCATCACTGACTTCCTAGCCACACAAAGCTCTGACCCTACCCCGCTGCCCCTTCAATGGGAGGCCCTCAAGTGCGTAGTGAGGGACACAGTTATCCAACATGGGGCCCGTCTAAAGAGGGACAACGGGGCTAAGAACAACAAACTCCTTACCCAGATACATGAAGCGGAGATTGCCCACAAACGCACGCAGGATCCTGACACCCTTGCGTCTTTACTAGACCATAGAGCCCAATTAAAAGCACTCATTGACCAAAAATTCTCTCGCTTCCGGGAACGGATGCGTCGGTTCTACTACGAGTTCTCTAATAAATGCGGTGCGGCACTGTCCCGGTTCATCCACCCCAAATCCAACAGCTTCTTTGTCCCTTGCATATTGTCCCAAAGAGGTACCTGCCACAACCCAACCAATATTGTAGACGTTTTTAGAGATTACTATGGCTCCCTATACAACTTAAAAGGCCCAATGGCTGACATGCCCCCCGAGACATTTCAAGAGAGAATTGACGCCTATGTAACCTCCACGGCCTTGCCTACTTTACCCACGGACACAACGGCCGATATGGATGCCCCTTTTTCGGAAGCTGAACTAACGTCGGTAATCAAGGACGCCCCCAACGGCAAAAGTCCTGGCCCGGACGGGTTCACTGCGCGCTTCTATAAACTGTTTTCTCCTCTACTTTCTTCTTTCCTAACTAGAGTCTTTAATTCTATCTCTCCCTCTTGCCCCTTCCCACCCCAGTCCCTTATGGCCACAATAATAGTCATTCCCAAACCTGGCAAAGATGCGACGGTCTGTGCGAACTATAGGCCCATATCCCTAATCAATGCCGATATAAAATTCTTCTCTAAATTGCTGGCGAACAGACTGTCACCCTCCCTCCCCACACTTATCCACACTGACCAGGTGGGTTTTGTGCCCGGCCGGGAAGCCAGAGACAATCTCAACAAGACTCTGTTACTGATGGCACATGCCCAGGGGACGCGGTCTCCGGCATGTTTAATTTCGGTTGACGCAGAAAAAGCCTTCGACCGCATCCACTGGGCATTTCTGCAGACCACCCTGCGCCAGATTGGCATGGGCGAGGGCATGTTGGGCAAGATTAGAGCCCTTTATACCGGCCCCACAGCCAGAGTCAAGGTTACTGGCTTACTCTCGACCCCCCTGTCGATTGCGAATGGTACGCGCCAGGGCTGCCCATTGTCACCAATGCTGTACGTACTGGCCATGGAGCACTTGGCAGTGGCGTTACGGGCTTCTCCAGACATTTCTGGTATCCGCTTAAAGGATTCCCACTATAAATTGGCCCTTTATGCGGACGACCTAGTGCTGTATATATCCAACCCTGGCGTGTCCATTCCTGCGATCCTCAGAGAATTTGAATCATACGGCCAAGTGAGCAACTTTAAGGTCAATTCTTCCAAAACGGAGGCGCTGAACATCTCCCTTTCTGCCTCTCTCGTGCGTCATCTCACAACCACCTTTTCATTTAAATGGCAACCCACCGCTTTCCAATACCTAGGGATCTGGGTCCCCTCGGACCTCACCTCGCTCTTTGCCCTAAACTTCCCCCCATTACTGACCCGTACCAAAATAGATCTCTCGAGCTACGATCGCTCTTAGCTCTCATGGTTTGGTAGAATTAACGTAATAAAGATGGATGTCCTCCCCAGGTTCTTATACCTCTTTCAGTCCCTCCCGCTCCGCCTTCCTTGCTCCTACCTTAAACAGCTAAAGGCGGCACTCCGTCAGTTTGTGTGGGGTACCGTGCGCCCTCGAATTAAATACAAAACTCTTACACGCTCCAAGACGTCGGGAGGTGCGGGTCTACCCGACTTCGCTTTATACAATAAGGCTTCTATTCTGCTCCGCCTGATAGACTGGTTCCATAGGTCTGTAGACAAACAATGGGTACGGATTGAAGGGGATCTGTCGCCTCTACCCTTGAGATCCTTGCCCTGGATCTTGCCCATCAACCGTCTGACCCTGGACTCCTTCCCCCTACTCACCAAGCACTTTCTGCAGCTCTGAGATAGGCTTGTACCTCTATATAGTCTGTCCCATCGCCCAGGTTTAATGAGCCCACTGTTCGGTAACCCGGCTTTCCCCCAGGCCTGTGATAGAAGCTCCTTTCTCTTATGGTCAGCCGCTGAGGGTGTCAGGGTGGGTCAGGTCTTGGGGAACAATCCAGCCATCCCATCTCTGTCCACATTACAGGCGCGATGCCCGGAGAGGAGCCTATCCTGGCTGGAGTATGCACAGCTAAGGGACTATTTGTCCCAACACTTTCCGGAGGGGATTCGGATTACGGATCCCACCGTTCTGGAATCCTTATTGCTGCAATCGTCGCCCCCCATCTCCCAGCTGTACTGCCTTCTTCTGGAAAAAGATGCGGACCAGGCACTGCCCTACGTCTCTTCATGGGAATCTGAGCTGGGTGTCACCTTCTCTGAATCAGACTTGCTGAAAATTTTTACACTAACTCATAAATGGCCTATGGCGTGCCACGCCCAAGAAATTTTTTTTAAGATACTCACCAGGTGGTATCGCTGCCCGCGAATGCTACATCAATTTTATCCGGAAGTGCCGGACACCTGCTGGCGCTGTGAATCAGCCACTGGTTCCATGCTCCACATCTGGTGGCATTGCCCTCTCCTGAAGCCATTCTGGGACACTGTCTTCGCTATCTATAGAGAAGTGACAGGGAAAGATGTTCCCCCCTCCCCGGGCTTGGCCCTTCTGTCCTTGGTTCCCGGCCCTATCTCCGCCGCCAGAAAGGGGTTGCTCCGGCACTTTTTGACTGCAGCACGTATAGTAATCCCTAGACTCTGGAGGTCCATGACTCCCCCCTCCATTGCAGCGTGGGTGGCCGAAATGGATCTTATTCATCATATGGAATGTCTGACTGCGGCGAAACAGGGCCGTAGCAAGAAGGTTGATGTCACCTGGCTCCCCTGGGTGGCGTTTAAATCCAGCCCCTCCCTCGCACGTTGGCTCTCTTGAGTTACTTTGTCTATGCTCCTTCTTCCCTGGCATCATAGCGTACTCCTGTACAGTCTTATGACTACGACATGCTTTGCTCCCTGCGCGCATCCCTCCCTTCCCTTCTGTTCCTTTACTTATTATTATTGTTATTATTATTTCACTTTTTGTTTTCTTCATTTTAGTTTACTGTTTTCTTTATTTTAGCTCATTATCTCGACCTATGGGAGGGTCCTATTTACTTACCTGATTCTGTTCTCCCTCTCCCGTCCCCCTGCCCTGCCCTTTGATTCCTTCCTTCCCCCCCTTCCCCCCTCTGCATCCTTTGGCTCTTTTTCTCTCTTTCCTCTTCTCCTACCCCTGGCAATCTTCTATGAACTGGGGTACTCTCCCCTGCCCTTTCTGGGGCCAAGATATTTCATTGTTGTCTCCTGTCCGGAGGTAACGCCTATCTATACTGTATGTTAAGCAATTGTTACTTTTTATTGTGGTCCCTGTACGGACCTGCCGTTCTCTGCGGTGATATGCAAATTTCGCTTTGTTCCCAGAATACTATGTTGTTCTTTTCTCTTGTATGCCTGTTTCCTACTATGCTATAAAACATTAATAAACATCAGATTTACGCAAAAAAAATAAAAAATACACTTTATAATAAAGAAGCTATTCTTGCGTCACCCAGCTCCCCCGGGGTCATCCTGCAGTGTCTCCGGGTCCCCACTACATAGTAACATAGTAACATAGTAAATAAGGTTGAAAGAAGACAAGAGTCCATCAGGTTCAACCTAGGAGAATCCTACTGTGTTGATCCAGGAAGGCGAAAAACCCCTATGGGGCAGAAGACAACCCCCCCACCACAGGGAGAAACTCCCCCCCCCCCCCCCCGACTGCAATGGCAACCAGAACAATCCCCGGATCAACGTATCACCAGAAATCTAATGCCCATAACTTGTAATATTATATTGTTCAAGAAAAGTATCAAGGCCTCCCTTGAACTTATTTAATGAATCGGCCATGACAACCTCATGTGGCAGAGAGTTCCACAGTCTTACCGTTCGTACAGTAAAGAACCCGCGTCGATGCTGATGATGAAATCTTCTTTCCTCTAGACGTAGAGGATGCCCCCTTGTCATTGTTACAGACCTAGGAGTAAAAAGACCACTACAAAGATCTCTGTACTGTCCATTCATATATTTGTACGTTGTGATCAGATCGCCCCTAAGACGTCTTTTTTCTAGCGTAAATAACCCCAAGCTTGATAACCTGTCCTGGTACTGTAACCCACCCATTCCCTTAATGACCTTTGTTGCCCTCCTCTGCACCCGCTCTAGTTCAGCTGTGTCCTTCTTATATACCGGTGCCCAAAACTGTACACAGTATTCCATATGTGGTCTGACTAGCGATTTATAAAGAGGCAAGACTATGTTCTCATCTTTAGCATCTATACCTCTTTTGATGCACCCCATTATTTTATTAGCCTTGGCAGCTGCTGCCTGGCACTGATCACTAAAGTTGAGTTTACTGTCCACCAATACCCCCAGGTCCTTTTCGGAAGTAGTTTTACCCAGTGTTTTATTATTTAGCACATAACTGTACTTATTATTTCTATGGCCCAAATGCATAACCTTACATTTATCCACATTAAACTTCATTTGCCATTTCTCCGCCCAAGCCTCTAGCTTCTCCAAATCCCTCTGTAATATGATATTATCCTCCTCTGTACTGATTACTTTACCCAGTTTAGTATCATCTGCAAAAATGGAGATTCTACTCTGTAGCCCCTCTACAAGATCATTAATAAAAATATTAAAAAGAAGTGGACCCAACACTGACCCCTGTGGTACCCCACTAGTAACTAAAACCCAATCTGAATATTTTCCATCAATGACCACCCTCTGTTTTCTATCACACAACCAGTTACTTACCCATTTGCATACGTTTTCCCCAAGTCCCAGCATCCTCATTTTGTAGACCAACCTTTCATGCGGCACAGTATCAAATGTCTTTGAAAAGTCCAGATACACAACATCCACAGCCTCCCCCAGGTCCAGTCTATAACGTACCTCTTCATAGAAGCCAATCAGATTAGTCTGACAGGACCGATCCCTCATAAATCCATGCTGGTGCTGCGTCATAAGATTATTTTCATTAAGATACACCAGTATAGCATCTCTTACAAACCCTTCAAATACTTTACCTACTATAGATGTTAGACTTACGGGCCTGTAGTTTCCAGGATCACTCCTTTACCCCTTCTTGAATATTGGTACCACATTAGTTATGCGCCAGTCCTGTGGAACAATCCCTGTCGTAATAGAATCTTTAAATAATAGGAATAACGGTCTGTCCAACACAGTATTTAATTCTTGCAAAACTCTAGGATGGATACCTTCTGGGCCCGGTGACTTATGGATTTTAATGTTTTTAAGGCGTTTCCCCACTTCTTGTTGTGTTAGGCAGGTGAGATTTATGGGAGGATTAACATTATCCCTAGTCATGTCATCTGTTATGGGATTCTCCTCTGTGAATACAGTAGAGAAGAATGTATTTAGTAGATTGGCCTTTTCCTCTTCCCCCTCCACCATTACACCCAGATTATTTTTGAAGGGACCAACATTTTCGGTTTTAAGTCTTTTGTTACTTATATAGGTGAAGAACATTTTGGGATTTGTTTTACTTTCTGTGGCTATCCTTCTTTCTGTTGCTATTTTTGCTTCTTTTATTTGCGTTTTACACATTCTATTCTTCTGTCTATAGTTGCTCAATGCTTCCCCACTACCTTCTTGTTTTAGTTGTCTGAATGCTTGTTTCTTATCATTTATTGCACCCCTTACAGCTGTAGTTAACCACATTGGATTTATCTTATTTCTACTACGTTTATTCCCATATGGTATGTGTCGTTCACACGACTTACCCAGGATGCTCTTAAATATGTCCCATTTCTCTTGTGTACTTTTATTTCTGAAGGCATTGTCCCAGTCTATGTTCCCAAGGTCCTCTCTTAGTTTTTGGAAATTAGCCTTCCTGAAATTTAATGTTTTTGTAGCCCCTCTACTAATAATTTTATTGAAGGATAATTGAAAACTTACTATGTTATGGTCACTATTACCTAGGTGACCCCCCACCTCTATTTTTGATATTCTGTCGCGCCTATTGGTTAAGATCAGGTCCAGAAGGGCCCCCCCTCTTGTTGGTTCCTCTACTAGTTGGGAAAGGTAATTATCTTTTACTATTTCCAAAAACACGCTTCCCTTCCTGGAGCTGCAGGTTTCTGCTTTCCAGTTGATATTTGGGTAGTTAAAGTCCCCCATAATAATGACTTCCCCCTGCTTCGCTGCTACATCTGTTTGTCTTATAAGAAGATTTTCTGATTCTTCCACTATACTTGGAGGTTTATAACTCACTCCTATAAGAATTTTATTATTCTTCGTCCCACCCCTTATTTCTACCCAAAGAGACTCCACATTATCATCACATATATCCTCCCGCAGAATAGGCTTAAGGCAGGATTTAACATATAGACAGACCCCTCCCCCTTTCTTATTTTTACGGTCATTTCTGAATAGACTATAACCCTGGATATTAACGGCCCAGTCATAGGTCTCGTCCAGCCATGTCTCGCTTATCCCCACTATATCATATTTCTCTTCAACCATTATGAGTTCTAATTCCTCAGCTTTATTAGGGAGGCTTCGAGCATTAGTATACATACATTTAATATATTTGTCCATATTCCCTTTCCTTTTATCACTAGTGACTATTCTAACCCCTCCCGCCGCTCCACCCCCAGTTCCATAATCTAGGCCCAGCTCTCCATCTACTCTGTCTTTACTTACTATATTGTAGTTGCCCTCCCCCCCGGTCCCTAGTTTAAACACTCCTCCAACCTCTTAGCCATCTTCTCCCCCAGCACGGCTGCACCCTCCCCATTGAGATGCAGCCTGTCCCTACCGTAGAGCCTGTAACCGACCGAGAAGTCGGCCCAGTTCTCCATAAACCCAAACCCCTCTATCCTACACCAGCTCTTGAGCCACTTATTTACCTCCCTAATCTCCCGCTGTCTCTCAGGTGTGGCTCGTGGTACAGGTAATATTTCGGAAAATATCACCTTGGAGGTCCTAGTTTTAAGCTTCCTGCCTAAGTCCCTGAAATCGTTTTTAAGGACCCGCCACCTACCTCTAACTTTATCTTTGGTGCCAATGTGCACCATGACTGCTGGGTCATCGCCAGCCCCTCCCAGTAATCTGTCAGCCCGATCCGCGATGTGACGAACTCGAGCGCCAGGAAGGCAACACACCGTTCGACGATCCCGGTCTTTGTGACAGATTGCCCTGTCTGTCCCCCTAATAATTGAGTCCCCCACTACCAGTACCTGCCTGGCCTGCCCTGAACTCCTGTTTCCCACCTTACTGGAGCAGACACCCCCCTGGCTTTCAGAGGCAGTGTCCTGCTGAAGCAATGCCACCCCTGAATCAACATCCCCCTCATCCGCCAATTTGGCAAACTTGTTGGGGTGTGCCAGATCAGGACTGGCCTCCCTCACACTCTTCCCTCTACCCCGTTTTCTAACTGTGACCCAACTAGTTGCCTCTTCCTCCTGTACCTCCATGCTATCACTCTCTCCCCCATCTACCCCTTGGAGTGCTTGCTCAGTGAGCACCAGACCCCTTTCCAGTTTGCTAATGCATCTCAATCGTTGCAGCTGCTCATTTAGATCCAGGATCTGGGCTTCCAAACCAGCAACATGCACACATCTCCCACAATGGTATGCACCCTCGATCGGTTGATCAAGGATTGCATACATCGCACAAGATGTACATTGGGCCGCATTGTCAAACATGGCGCTCATTTATATTGGGATATTATGTATAAAGAAAGAAGAAAAAAAAACAAGCAACAAAAGCAAACAATGTGTTCAAAAGCAAATAAAAAATTAGTTTTCCTCTAAAACTCCCCGAATCTAAAGTCCCAGAATATTAAAGTCCCACACTTGAGACAAAAACACACTTTAGATCAAAAACTCGCACGCTCAAAAACTCGCTCACAATACAATATAAAAGTACTTAGCTTGCAGAGTTTGTTGCTTCTGGCTCCTGTGTTGGAAGAGGATCCAACTACTTTTGAGACAGACTCTTCTAGGCAGTGACAGCTCACTCAGCCAATTACTGACCATAGTGCTGTCTCATCTCAATCAGCGATTGACTGAGCAGGCTTTCACTGCCGAGACAAGTCTGTCTTGAAAATGGTGGTAGGATCAGTCAGCGGGGGACCCAAAGATACCACAGGAGGACAATCTGGGAGTGTGGTGACGTAAGAATAGCTTCTTATTTTCTATATAACTAAATAAATATATCAAAAGTCTTCTCACGCCAGAGTACTCACTTCACTATTCAAAGTTCTTTTTGTCATTTGTATACACAATAGATGTGTGATCCCAGGTCCATCACTTAGGCTGTGTGACGCTAGTGACAACCCCCTATAATTTGTGAGGGAACTTAGCAACATGCACCCAGTTCTTCTGCAAAGCTCTTACAGGTGAAATAGTTATTACATTGTGCTCACTGATATCCCTAGTCTGGACCTCGGTGCTGTCCTCGGCTCTTGTTAGAAGATGGTGACTGCGCTCTTAGTCATGATTTTTTTTATTTGTATTCTATGTTTTTTGTATTTGCATTCTATGTTGTACTTCTCTGAACACTGTTAGGACATACCTCTACTCTTTCTGCTGTGCTGATTTAATTCTTACCACACCCGTCTCTTCCCTGCTAATTGCCTCTGGCCAATTAACAGTTAAGCTCTCTTTTGCTTTGGTCACATCCTGGACCGGGTCCATGACTTTCTATAAAGTGTCTCACAGCCCTGTACTTCACACTGGCTATTAGACTAGTTTTCTAGAGTGCTGAGCATCTCCATATTTCTTTCCCGTATTGTTTCCTGACTTCTCTTGACTTCGCCTCTGTTACCTGACTATTCTCTTGGATCCTGTTTTTACACTTTGCTGGCCGTTTGGTTTGACCCGGCCTGTTGATCACACCTTGTATCTAAGTTTGTCTTGTCCTTGTTCCATGTTATCACCTTATTGCAAGTCTTATCACCGCAGTCTCCTAGGACTGTTGATGCAATTAGTCAGTATCCTCCTCCACTCCAAGATGGGTAAAACAGGTGCAGGTCCAAGAGGTAATAGTGATATAAAATATCATAAAATTTATTAAAAGATTTATGTCAGTGACACAACGTGTTTGGAGACCGGTCCGGTCTCTTTATCAAGACACTTCATAAAGAGACCGCATTGGTCTCAAAATGCGTTGTGTCGCTGGCATAATTCTTTTAATAAATTTAGGATATTTTATATCACTATTACCCCTTGGACCCGTGCCTGTTTTACCCGTCTTGGAGTGGAGGAGGATACTGACTATCTTTAATCCCTGTGGGGATTAGTCAGGAGTGGCTGCGGTTCATTGACATGCTATCAGTAAGAGTTGTGCCTTACCACAGCACAACCTTCTCAGGTGAGAGTTCTATGTGCTTACTTTCACCACTTCAGTACTGTCTGAATTACGCTATGGAGCGCTGTCTTATATTTTGTTGATGCAATTAGGCAGGGTCAGTTGGTGAGACCAGCTTAGGGCTCACTGTCTGTGTCGTTCCCCACTCTTTATCAGGCTACCATACCTACATTGTGTGAGTCTGTTAATGTGCGGACATGCTTACTATCTCAGAGATGTTCCTTGTAGCTCCTCTCTGCTCTGGTTAATTGATGGAGGTCTCATGTCAAGTCAGGGTAAAATGCATTTTTTAAACAACAAAACACTAGTAATCACTTTGGTGGCACATTATTTCCCATTGACTTTTCTTGTCCACCAAAGTGAGAATATTAATGGACCTAACTCATAACTTTATTTGGAAGAGAAAGGCTGAGGGAGGGTTAATTTATAGCATACAGTCCCTTTCAACAATGTCAGTATTATGTTTTTTTTATTATTATTATTTACAACACCAATCTTCTTAAACATCATATTTATAAAATAAAAAATGTAAGTATTAATCATTGAATTGTCTCATCACACATTCTAAGTGTTTTATTTTATTTGTCCAGTAGATGGCAGCATAAACCAATTAGTTGTTAAATGAATAAACTATGCATCCCGCAGAATATATGCAGTTTTAAGATATAAAGTACTTGTTTTCTTCAGGCAATATTGGAGATCAGTGATTGTGATGCCTGTTCTATTTCCAGAGCGCTTACGCATGTGATTAGCCATGGTCAACACATGCACAACACACTTATAAGCTGATATGTGAATGAAGCCTCGGGCCTAACTCTTGTAAGCTTGCCTTCCTCCTCATTTCTTAAGATTAGCTTCATTGAGTTCATTGTGTTGTAACTCAAAGACCAAGTAGACAGCAAACTTTAGCTGGAATTATCCATTTTTTGTGTAGCTATGACCGAGGAAACCATTTAATTAAGTGTAAGAGCTCTTTTTCCAGTATTTATTTATTTGGCTTTGTATTATACTGAAGGGAACAGTGAATTGCTATGATGGAGTTTTGTCTATTAAACACATATGAGGTTTGTAACCCACACTGACAGCTGTTATAGGAGGTATATTGTAGACGGACAGTCATTCCTTTATGTTAAATAGATTACACATGTCTATGTTTATAGTAGTATTAAAATGGCATCCAGCTCTGCCATCCTGCAGAGGAACTTATATAAAAATAAAAACCAGAAGCTGCGCTGTTCCACAAGCAGAAATAAATATGGCTGATTCCAATGCACCTACCTTTATGGAAATCATTAATATTTTAAACAGACATGAGTTTTTGTAAAGCAGCTCTATCCCAAAGACCACTGCAGTATGACACGTGCAGGCTTCACATGTAAGGCATCCACTATCATGTAAGATCTTCACATGTAAGAAATCCACTATAAAATCTGCATGTTTTACGTTGTGGATTTCCTTGTTTGTTTTAATGCATCACTGCATTGCAGTAAATGGAATCTGTAAAAATCTGCAGCATTTCTGCAATAGATAGGCCAAACTGCAAATACATAGCATGCTTATAATCCGAAATGGAATTTTTAAGCTGTGATTAAACCTTCTTCACTGATATTATAATGTACTTGATTGTCACAAATAATGTTTTTGATCATTAAGTGTGGTGGTCATTATTAATAGACAGACAGCTTTTGCTGTTAAGTGATGGCCTGTTCCCGTAATCGCAACATAGCCTAAATGTGTTTTTCCTAAACTAGAGTTTTATATCAATTAAGCCCCCCAGAGATTGGGTTAGTTTAGGTCACAGCCATCCATGGAAAGAAGTGAGATTGTGGAGATATAGATTTAGGACAAACCTATACCCTAGATGTATGTCTATACATAAACCTATACCCTAGACATATGTCTATATAGTGGTATACATCTGACATTCTGGCCCAGTAACAGTAAATAAAATGTAGAATACATTTTTATTTTCCGTACAGTTGTATTTAATATTGCATTCTACTCTGCTATTCAGTACAGCTATGGTAAAGATATTCCAACATATTCCAGAAATATGTATACCGAATAGACACTGTTCAGGCATACTTGTGTCTAATGATAGCCTCTGGGCATTTTAAACATATACATTAGTAAAAATTCACAGCATATACAATGAACATACAAAATTCATTGTGATATTAGAACTAGAGATGAGTGAACTGCAGATTTAAACAAAACAAAACGCTTTGTTTGATCTGTGCTCTGCTCATCAAGCTGCCGGGCTGTCAGCACTGATCAGCTCCCTGCCGCTCCATCCCGGGTGCTGGGGAAAAGCTGGATCTAATCCTGGTAAACTGGGAGAAGTTTCCCAGGAGTACATCCAGCTTTTCCCGGCATCCTGCATGTTGCATGTTTTCCCCTTTACTCTAGTAGTTGTTGTGGCTTGTGCACAACCCAATCAGGTTAGCAGGTTATCATTATATATCTTTGGCCCATGCTCTCACCCCCATCTCCGTACACATAAGCGCCTCTCCTCCATTTTCCACATTGAAAACATAGTTATCCTACTCTATATCAAAACTGTATGTATTTAATTTCTACATCCCCTGATCATCAAACATTTAGTAGGAACTAGAAATCGATTCCAGTTTCGATTCATTAGATGTAGTAGTCATTTTCTGATCGTCATCTGTTGTGGCAACCAAATCATTGCTTTGTGAGCTTGAACTCCGAAATCCTCCCATCAACTTTTTGCACTGAATTCGAAGCTCCTTGTTCATGCAGAAGAGGATGATGGGATTTGTAAAGATAGGCAGATCAAATAGAAACTCAGTGGCTGTTTCCAAGCATATGTTTTTGTCTGCAATGACTGGCAGGATTCCTCCTGGAGAAGCAAACACAAAGAAGTCAGCATGTAGATCATATTTTGTTAGATAACGTAAAATTTAAACCTAATCATATCGCTTGGTATATCCAGGGGCAGTCATACTATATGTTCAGTTTGTACTGAATTGTAGCAGTTCTATAACATATGAATAGTGAGGGACAGTGGAGAAGTGCTCATCCAGCTTCTAATTTAAAACAAAAGGATAGAAATAGATTTCTTTTGCCACCATCACAAGCAGGCCACAATGTTATATGGGGGAGTTCCACAAATTACTCATGAAAACCCCCTCACATTTATGAAGGGGTTTGACTGCTTAGTATTATGTTGCACATAAATAAATCTTCTATATCCTGCTATAACATCTGTGCCCATGTGGGCTGCAGTGCCAGCCTCTGTCTGTAAAGTACAGTGGAGGATGTGCTGTTGACTGTGACTTTGCTCAAGTTTTTTTTATTGTTTTGCATTGGTCTGAACACATTGCTCTATTCCTTCCTTGCAGTGTTATTTGGATTCTACCACACCCATCTGTTTCTCCTGCTGACCTTATTCTGGGCTGCAGACGATTAAGCTGTTGTGATTGAAAGATGCCTTCACCACTCCTTCTTCTTCCTTACTAACCTATATTCTGTGTTGTCTGGATATCAGAGGGATGGTCCAATCACACCCTGAAGCCAAACTCAGACATACACGAGAATTCCTCTGCCCACATTATTCAGTGCTTGTTGACATCCCATTTTTCCTGCTGACTTGGTTTTGTCTTTGCTATTTCCGGCTTGCCCTGTATGTGCCTGACCATTCCTTATTGTGTTTATCTTTATTTGCTGTGTGAACTTTTGCATGATTGGAGGGGGGGGGGATTTGCCTGTTGACCAGTTTTTGCTGACCACCTAGGGTTAGGCCAGTAAGTAGGCAGGGTCAGTTTGGGGGGCCCTAGCTCTATGGCTCACTGTCGTGTCCTCATTGCCTGATCTCTCTGGTCATGCATTCCTAACACATGCCTTATAGCCTTTTACTACACAAAGTGGTGAAAATTCACACTCCCCTAACCTCACAATGCAACACTACAACAAGCTTGTAACTTGTATCAAGGGTCCTCATTGTCATGCCGATTCTCGCACTAACATAATAACACCCCATTCTCCCCCAGTAGTGTCAGCTTTTTGTAGAAGGTGCTGGCAGCCCACCTGGTGTAATATTCCGAGGGTCACAAATCGTCTGCTGAACATGCAGATGTGTGACTGGCACCCTGTAGAGCCTTGTCTGTGTATAAATCTAAGCATCCACCATCCCTATATGAATGTTAGGTATATGGACATTTTGCTTACACTTCCATATAGCATTCTGTTTGTCTGCATCCTGACGCTAGTTGGTGTTTTAACCAACCCCCTTGTCAGTAAGTTCTGCTTTTTACTGTGCAAAAAACTGGTGAATGCAAGTAAATATTTACCACAATATAAACGATTCTTCTAATATAAGTTTATTTGCATAGTTGGAAATACCAGATGTGCATTGCTCTCTGTATTTTTATGACATGAAAGAACAGTTTTGAAGCAAACAATAAGCAAATACCAAAAGATGGAGCTATTTTCCATTGTCTTATGTAATAGAGTCTAGCTGAATGATCTGTCAGCTATCCTGGTGCAGACTGATAGAAGGAGAGATAATTCTCATTCAGAAGATGCTACGCGCAGTCAGTAATTATTCCATTGTAATAAAGAAAGAACATTGTTTTTCCACTTCTGTCATCACTGGAGTGATTGATTCTCATGCGTGTTGTTTCAGCTGTAAATTTTGCTAGGATGCTTACTACTCATGTGCCACCAGATCTACGTACATGCACCATTCCACCAGATTCACAGCAATGTTATTATGCTGCCCACAGAACCATTACATAACACATAATGTGAGTGATTTAATAATACAATATAATAAATCTCATACATTTTGCATATATTTTAGATAGTTTCGTCTGAGATTACACCACCTATTGGTTGGTTCATACTAGAACTGTATAGGGTTCCAGTCCATAAAAGTCCAGGTTTCTTCTTTCTGGCACCAATGCAAACAACGGTGATGGTGGTTGACTGTTGATGGCAGAACACATAATTGACAGTGTGACACCAAATTACCTTGCAAACTACCAGCTAATTGTCAGGAAATGGTCTTGGCAGAGACAGGCAAATAATAGAGGCGCTCATGCTTGATGGCAGATCAAACAATCCTCTGTACCGCTGGTATACAACAATATATTTGCAAGATACAGAATAGCTAAAGAGATAAAGGAGATATGAGGCTAGTGCTGCATTATGTATTTATCTACCATCTTGCTTAGTACTTTTAGGTTCAGCTCTGGGACAATAAATCATTTCAAACATTATTAGTTTACCCTTTCAGTCCCCATTTGGGGATTGCTTTAATAGTGAGTCTTTCTTTAATTGGTTAAACCGTCTGTTATAATCCCCTTCGGTGTCACTCTAAGGTTGCCTTTTGCATTATAGATGTAGCAAGAAAACTTTGTTATATGGGTGTTATATAGAAAAAGAGTCATTAAAGAGGTTGTCCAGGCAAAAGTAACACACCACTTCAAGGTTCCTGATTCGTGTGAGTCCCTAACTCGTTGCCCCATGTAGCCACCACAACCAAAACAACAACAGTGCCCGAGGGGGGAAGGACCCAGTTGTCCAGCACCCCCACTGCTGCCAGACATAGCCCCTAAGGCTCTAGGCTGCACCCCCTAACAACCCCGCACCACCGCAATAATGGCCGCCAGATGGAACCACATCACACAGAGCAGCAGATGAAATAAACTCACCCTGTGCTTACAGCCAAAAGACTGGAGAAAGCTAGTTGGCTTCTGTTGGCTGTATATACAATGCTGCAAACTCATTAAAATAATGGGTATTGCAAAGAAAATAGCATAGATACATTATGTATCCACCAGCAACATGCATTTATAATGAGGTATTCTGCAATGATCTATATTCTGTTACAATATATGAGTTTTGCTGCATAGGCATTCAGTATGCCCAAAACATATGTAGTTGGTTCTATCATATTGGCTGCATTTTACTTATAATCTTTTAAGACTGATTTATCATATTTATAAATACAGCCATGTTTTCCAGACCTGCATCCTGAGGGATATGAGCGTAGATCAGTTTTGCTTCATACGAAGCAGAACCAATCTACTTCCCTCATCTCGAATTATATACCTAAAATACATTTCTTGCCACTTTTTTACTGATGATGAAAATCTTTGTTTTGGTAATTTTCTCAGAAGTAAAAGCTGCTATTTTGGAGCATTTTTTGTTCTTTTTGGGTAGTCTGTTTGCTTAGTGGGTTTACTTTCCTTCCCAGACACAGTCTTCAAGCAGTGTTTTAAAATAGAATACGACACTCAAAATCTGTACTCATGGGCTCAACAGGTAGTCAGAACTTTGCTGTAGCGTTTGAGCAATTTTCTAACGTGTTATTTTAAGCATTAAGCTGAATAAACCATTGGTAGAGATTCTGCAAATCTTTTCAATTTTACATTAAGAAAGTGTTTTTCCAACGTTATCTGTGATAATGCGAGCTTGTCATGTGAATTGGAGGCTTTTTGCTTAATAGAGTTGTTCTTTTTTCAGATTGCTTTATTGTGCTGTCCTCAGGCAGCTTCCTACACATTCGATAAATACATCTTTGCCTTCAGCACAGTTTGGCTATGTTCACTTTGTGAAATACAATCATTTCCTTAGACGACATTGGCCCAGATTTATCCATGTGTCTGGGACAAAATCAGGCACATCTTTGTCTCAGATAACAACCAAACACGGCCTGTCTTAAGAAAAACTAAATCTGACCTGTAATTGGTTGCTATCTGTCTCAGACAAAAGTGTATCTCAGATTTGTCTGATTATATAAATGTAAAGAAAAAAAAACTTTTCATATAGGTTGTGCTTAGCTATTTTACTATGTGTGAACCTAGCCATAAGGCCCTATTAAACAAAACGATTATCAGCCGTATTCGGACGATATTTGCTTTAACAGCCAATAATCATCTTGTGTAATAGAAGACAACAATCAGCCAACATGAACGGTGTTGGCTTATCGTTGTATGTCGTTGTCTTTCAATGATGTTGAAAGACAAACGACTTTGATAGGAACAATCTACTGTCGTCGCTCTGTGGAATAGGAGCGGTGGCAGCAGACCGCTGCTATCTTCTATGGGCTAGCAATCACCCTACAGCACCCCGCAGCTCCCTGCGCCCCCCCCCCCCCCCGGCTCTTACCCGCTCACTGACTATGCATGTAATAGCAGCGAGCAGGGAACGGGGACAGTGTTTGTTTGCTCCTCTCCATCGCCCCCGGCTTTAGGGTACAGTAAAACATTTGATAATAGTTGTAAAAAGGTGCAGCATACCTGCTGGTTATTTTTGCCAGTATTGGATCCTGTATGACCAGAGAATAAGCTTATCATTTACCAAGGAAAGGCCACAGTTAGTATAGATTCCATCCTGGGCATGAGGCCACCTTACCATGGTGGGATGGTACACACTATTTGCAAAAGGTATTTCAAGAGCCTTATTATTTTTTATGGAGATTTTCTTTTGCATGCAGGAGGGCTGTTTTTAGTGATTTTCATATCTCTATTGGGTTTATGTCTTGCCATTAGCAGTGATCTGTTGCATTTTTTGTGTTTTTGTGTGAGAGGGTGCAACGTACCTAATCTGACTTCTTATGCATCTGACGAAGAGGCCATGCCTTGAAACACGTAATCCTTGCGATAAAGTTATTATTTTTTACCTATCACTATGACTCCCATCAACAGCTGTTGTTCAATATCGCCGTGAAAATATTGTAATTGACATGTCAATTATTTCTGGCCATTGTATATTGAGATCAATGCAACTTTCACTGCAACAACGGCTGTTGTTTGACACTCACAACAATGGCCTTTGTTCATGCAGTGTGAAGTAATAAATTAAAAATAGTTAAAGTTTTATGAGGGTGCATATATATAATCTGACTTTATAAGTAAAATCTAAATGCTGCATACAATACCCCCATTCCATGTAGCTGATTGAGGCAAAACACCTGAAAACCTATTTATTTTAAGGGTACCCACAGAATGATGGTGCCAAGACTGGACATATTGTTTAGCGGTAAAAACTGCCTCTAAAAAATATGCCTCTAAAGTGCTATAATTGTTCTGAAATTTCCTCACAATTTGTTAGAACCACAACACCAAACTTACCAGGTATATGGGCAATGAAGGTGATGAGGCAGATAGATGAGAACATTTTTGCCAGCTTTTTATTTGTTGCCTGACTTCTTTGCATTATTTGGGCACTCCTGAAAATTGTGAGTAATATGTGAAGGTAAAAGTATGCAGTCAGTGGTAGACCAAGCAAGATCTTACAAAGCATTCTGATCTTCATGGCTTGGTCATTTATGATGGTGAAGCATGTTTCATACACAAGGTCATAATGAGAGTCCTTCCAGCCAAAGAGATGCTCTATCAGTTCTTCACTCAAGAGCACAAAACATGGGAAAAACAACTGAAAAAGTGTGAAAATTCTGCGTTCGTCTATTTTGTATCCAAATACTATTGCAATGTAGATGGAAAACGAAATACATGAAACATAATAAAAAGAAATGGTACTTGCTGTTTGCTTAACGTAGACCATTAGTTCGCAAATAGGAGAACTAAAACGCCATTTATGGTAAATCCTCCAGTCAATCATTAGAGGCCAGGAAAGTAAATTGACAATGTTGAAAGCTGTGCTTCCCACCACATAGGCCACAATGCTATTTTTGATACAATTCTTCTTGTTGTTTATACACATAACGACCGATATGAGAATCAGAAAGTTTATGGTCAGTCCGGGCATTAGCAGAGCACTCCTGACAAAGGCGCAAAACTGGAAATAAATTCGCACATTGCAATATTTAGTGTCGTTTTGATGCATTTTCTCCTATTTTTACCGTTTTGTCCTGTGTATGTTAATAATTTATGTATCTTTCCAAGAAAATCCATCGATTGTAAGAACTGTAGGATAAAACTGGCATTTTAAAAGGAAATGTCTTTAAATATTCTTTCTCTTTAAAGAAAATTTTCTGGTAAAAAATATTTAGAAGACCAATGTTCTTGCTAGAACTGACTGTTATAGTGAACAATCTGATAAAGAACTTTTATACTCTAACATGGCAGGATCAAGAGAACTCAAGGGATTAATTACGAGGAACTGGCAACATAATCCGAGCATACCACCTGTCATTAGCTTCATTATCTGGAAATATCACTAGTAATAACTGCCCACAATACACTTGTTCAAGGCTTTGCAGCAGTGTTTCTGCTTGTTATAATCACTTATGTCACTGGATTTTAGAAACAGTGACATCAGAGCTCGGCAACATAAAAATGTCTTCTTATCAAACGCAAAAATAAGGGAATATATATATATATATATATATATATATATTAATTAATGGCGTCGTCTGAGGCGTAATCAATAGTGTCCAATATCACATGTGTATGAGTGAGAAATATGAACATTGCCATTAGTATCTGGTATGACTCTCTTGTGCAGCAATAACTGTAGTCCATTCCTCCGTACACAATAGCTTCATTTCTGTTCTGTTGGTGGGCTTCCTCCATTGAGCTGCTCACTTCAAGTCCGTCCACAACATTTCTATTAAATAAATGTCAGGAGTTTCACTTGGCCATACCAAAACTTTATCATTACTTTTATATTTAGCTATTCTTTGGTATAAGCACTTCTCTACTTAAGGAATGACCAACGTTTTCTTGTGGCATGACCAACGTTTTCTTCGAGATTCAGCTAATGGACAGATGTCTTAACATTTTCCTTTACAATGTTACTGCACAATTCAGAATTCGTTGCTCAGGCTTTCCTTGCTCAGATGCACCAATAGAGATTTTAGGGTGGAATGCAGTCTTTTTCTTTCTTATCTTGACCAAAAGCTTTGTTTGTTCTCCTCCGTCCACAAAACATAGTTCCAATAACCTTCTGGCTTGTTTAGGTGATCTATAGCAAATTGCAAATGGGCAGTAATCTTCCACTAGTATAAGTCTTTCTTTTGGCATGATCTTTAATGGTCTTGAATTTCCTTTATTTGTACACAATGGCTCTGACAATTGGAGGATTCTAAACTCTTTAGAGATAATTTTGTAAGCTTTTCCAGCCTGATGAGCATTAACAACTTTTCTGTTGAGGTCTAATCTCCAGGTCTTATATTGAACCACCATTCTATCTATTCATATCAGCAGGCACCTAGAATTGTATCCCTTTAATCTTCATCTATGGAGAGAATTTGGCCCTCTGTATTAAATGCTCTGACTACTGTAAAGATATTTAACAGAACTAGTCACAGCATTTGGACCTTTGCAGAACACTAAACAAACAGTGTTCAAGAACAGATGTTCACTTTAAGGCTATGTTTAAAGCGACTCGGTACCCACAATCTGTCCCCCCCAAACCACTTGTACCTTCGGATAGAATATCTGTGCCCTAACTTTGCACCACCCCTCCGTCCCTCCTCCCCACCCTCTTCATCATTAGGAATGCCACTGGAACATTTTCTCCATGCTGAACATTTGCACAGGTGCCTTAATGATCCAGCCCATGTGCCGGGCTGACAAAGGTGATGATTAGTAGGCAATCTGCCTGGAACATTCCTGATGATGAGGAGGGCGGGGAGAAGGGACAGAGAGGTTGCACCATCCTAATGCATACACAATCTAGGCCACTCCCATAGGGCACGGGCTGCCACTTTAAAAGTTGTTTTTTAGGACAATAACTGCATCACCTGCCGAACGGACTGCAGGACAGATCTTGGATTTAAAGCTATCTGAAGGTACAAGTGGTGTGAGGGGGTCAGATTGTGGGTACAGAGTCGCTTTAAGGCTTACGTAGTGATGCAGGCTGAGGGAATCCCGGACGGAGTGTATACACATAGTATACACTCCAGCCGGGATCCCTAGTGGTGCCGCAGAAAACCCCTGTCAGTTCACACAATGGAGCAAGCGGCTGTGTGCTGTGGGGAGTTCTGATGCGGGCGCAGATTGATGCGCCCGCATCAGAACTCAGCGGCACTAAAGATCATCCTGACGTTCTCATACTACATGTGAACATAGCCTAAGAGTTATATGTATATAGTATGCTAAAGAAATATATAAAAAGGCCAAAACATTGACATATTTGTGATTTATAGAATGGATGAAATTTCAATAAATTTTAATGTTTCCTGTGGATTTGGCACCCAAGCTTGTAATGACTCGACTTGAATTCTGCCCTGCCTGATGCTTAGGATTTGCATTGACCTTGGGAGCTGGGACACTCTCAATATTATTTAGCAAAAATTATTTTGTGCATACATTATAAACTCTGCTTTTGTATGAAAGATGCCCTGTTATACCTTAACTGCTTGATTGGTCTTCGTCATGCTTTAGCTCAGTCTCCATCTACTGTGACAGCCGTTAGGGAAACAGTTGATGGTATCAAGCTGAGAATTTTTCCTCTGTCCTTATCTGAGTTGTGAAGTCATAATTTTATTGAATTTTGAAGGAGCACTGATCTTGTTTCATTAGATTTGTAGATTAAATCATACTTTGGGGAAGTTCTGGTTTTATAGTTTTTAAAATGTTGTAGTCTCTAGGGTTACAATTGCCTTACGCCTTACAATGTTTTGTTCACACAACATTGTATACTTTGGCCAAAGCGCCTGACATTTAGAGCCCTAATGTAATGCTAACCACATTACAACTACAATTTCAAAAACAGTACTAGGCTATTCTCACACACAGTATTTTTGTCAGTTTTTTGTCAGTATTTTGGTCAGTATTTGTAGCCAAAATTAGGAGTGGACGCTACAGAGAAATAATATAATAAAAAGATTTTCACAATTTGTTTTCAACCCACTCCTAGTTTTTGTTGACACACAGTGAAATACTGTGTGTGAACATAGTCTGCAGCTAACCTGACTGGCCACAGTGAACAGTCAGCATATCACTGGAAGTAATATAGAAGGTGTTCTAGTTCTAAAGTAGAGCAGTAAAGCAGAGAGAGGCTATGTTCACACAACATTTTTTTTAGCTCCATTTAAAATGACGTCCGTCATTTTGAGTCTAAAATAACGGATGTCATCAGCAGTGTTCACACAGCTGATGAATAGGAGAATAGCTGCCTGGGGCATTCCTAATGCTGAGGGCGGAGAGGAGGGACAGAGTGGTTGTGCCAGCCTAATGCGCAGACACTCCTGCCGAACGGACCCCAGGACAGATGGATTAAAAACAACTATCTGAAGGTACAAGCGGTTTACTTACTTACTACTGCATCAAGGCTATACTTTTGGATAAAATGGTGATGTCACGACCCGACTCCCAGAGCTGTGCGGGCTGTGGCTGCTGGGGAGGATGATGGCAGGGGGATGCTCAGTGTCCCTCCAGTGCCCTGTGTCCCTCAGTGTCCCCCTGCCATCATCCTCTACAGCAGCCACAGCCGGCACAACCTTGGGAGTCAGGTCGTGACTAGTGATGAGCGAACGTACTCATCCGAGCTTGGTACTCGATCGAGTATTAAGGTACTCGATGGTACTCGTTACTCGAACGAGCATCTTGCGATACTCGAGAAAATCTCATCATCCGTTTCCTGTAAGTTTGGGCGCTATTTCCCAGCCAATAAACATGCAGGAGACTCTTAGGTACATCCTGCGATTTCGTGGGACCCATACATGTCGATAGCAGTGATTGGTTGGCCAGATCAGATGACCCTGCCATATAAAACTCAGCGCCGGCAGTACTCGCTTCAGACCCATGCTGTGAGAGATCAGGGACAGAGCTGCTGCTACTCAGGGAGAGTGTCAGTGTAGGATTTAGCGTTCCAGTAGGCAGGGAATACTAGCAATACAAAGAAACAGAACTTTTCAGGGCTTAAAAGCTTTTTTTAATACTATTATTACAGACTGCTGGCTGGGACTTGCAGTGCTGCTACAGCGATTTAACCAGCACACTGTGTTGACCGGCTGCTGGCAGAAAGGGGACATTAGGTTTTGCACACAGATCCCTAAGAAGTGCAGCACTGCTCAGTGTACTCTTTTTGATTTTAGGGCTGGTGGTGCAGCTATATTACACGGTATTGCTGGGATTTATAGTACATCCTGCATACAACTACTTTACTGCTGATTTTGAAGGGGGTGTCATAGTGTGTATAGTTCACGTCAATAACAGATTTAACCGTCCAGCCCCCACCTAAACTTGTGGGTACTACACGGTATTGCTGGGATTTATAGTACATCCTGCATACAACTACTTCACTGCTGATCTGATTTTGAAGGGGGTGTCAGAGTGTGTCTAGTTCACTGGTTGCCGGGGGCCCGCCGATCGTGCCCCCACCAGCCGGCCAGCTGTTTTATTTACATTTTTTTTGTCTAGGCGTGGCCGGGGCCTCACCACCCCAGGTGGAGAGGCATCAAGTGTACTCTTGATGGTGAGTGGTGACTGACAGCAGGCCTAGCCAGTTAGCTGTCAGCACCCGGGTTCATGTCCACTACATATCCCAGCCCCTGGACTCACTCCAATTTTTGGGTGGGCTCACTTGCTTCCTCACTCACTTGTAATGGTTCTCTGTGTGTTCAAGGCCCTGCAGTTTCTGGCCTAGTTTTGGGAGCCTCACAAGCTTCCTCACTCACTTGTAATGGTTCTCTGTGTGTTCAAGGCCCTGCAGTTTCTGGCCTAGTTTTGGGAAGCCTCACTAGCTTCCTTACTCACTTGTAATGGTTCTCTGTGTGTTCAAGGCCCTGCAGTTTCTGGCCTAGTTTTGGGGAGCCTCACTAGCTTCCTCACTCACTTGTAATGGTTCTCTGTGTGTTCAAGGCCCTGCAGTTTCTGGCCTAGTTTTGGGGAGCCTCACTAGCTTCCTAACTCACTTGTAATGGTTCTCTGTGTGCTGAATGCCATGCTGTGTCTGGCCTAATTTTTGGGAGGCTCACTAGCTTCCTCACTCATTTTTAATGGTTCTCTGTGTCCTCACTGCTATGCTGTGTCTGGCCTAATTTGTGGGAGGCTCACTAGCTTCCTCAATCACTTGTAATGGATCTCAGTGTGCTGAATGCCATGCTGTGTCTGGCCTAATTTTTGGAAGGCTCACTTGCTTCCTCACTCACTTTTAATGGTTCTCTGTGTGCTCACTGCCATGCTAGGTCTGGTATAATTTTGGGAAGGCTGACTGGCTACCGCTTCTACTTTGTTCACTCTGTCCTTACTGCCATGCTGTGTCAGGCTAAGTTTTTGGGTGGTTCATGATATGCTACCTCTGTTTTAATGGTTCCCTGTGTTCTCACTGCCATGCTGAGCCAGTTTTTGGGTGGTCCATATGCCTACCTCTGTTTTAACCAGGCTGTTGCACAGAATTAGGCATAATGGTGCCATTAGGCAGCCTCAGAGGCATGCATACATGCTGCCCCTGCTGTTTCCTGTCCATTTCCATTGTGTTTCCATCAATTTCTGAGGTTGTCAGGTTTTCACACGACCTTCCCTCTACCGAACCTGAGTCCCCTGCAAAAATGCTCGAGTCTCCCTTTGACTTCAATGGGGTTCGTTACTCGAAACGAGCACTCGAGTATCAGGAGATATTTGTTTCGAGTAACGAGCACCTGAGCATTTTAGTACTCGCTCATCACTAGTCGTGACATCACCATTTTATCCAGAAAGTGAAGCCTTGATGAAGTAGTAAGTATAGGGAAAAAAGCACTTTTTAAGCATTTCCCGTAACAAAAGTATATTGGTGATTTATATAACTTTTGGTGGGCAATATAAAACTTTAATAAAAATTTTCTCCCTTATGGAGGGATTTTCCCCTGGTTTTTACACATTAATATCTAAAGCTTTAACATCTGAGTTACAACCCATTCAGCCTACTGCATGCATTACCTCATTGAACTTTTAACATAGAACACTTAGAGAAATAGATTTTTCTGTTGCCATGACAGGTGGAAAGAAAGTTATAATTAGGCAGGAAGGTTCAGGAAGATACACCATTGCTCCATGTTATGACTAGCTATTAAACATGTCACCCTTCTAACATGGGGGATAATTGGGAAGGTTTTGTTTAAGTAGGTCACTTTTTGAATAAAAGCCCCATAAATGAAGCAGGAAAAGAAGCTTTGATTAGCGGAGGACTTTCGGCTCGTTTTGTCACAATTGCTAATTAATGTGAAGTCAATGCAAATTCAAGCACTTGTTATTGCTGCCAGTGTAATTGTAATAATCATGAGGTTAAAAATCCAATTTAATGCTCAAAATGGATGACAGTTGCCGTACAGATTTGTTTAACATTTGACAAGATAGATGTTTTTTTTCAAATTTTTTTTTTCTTTCTACAAAAAAGTAACACAAAATTCTATTGAAACACAAAATTATCATTAACTGAAGTTGGGTGTGAAGCTTCCCAAAAAAGTAGAGATAATCTAACGTGGATCGGCATCAAGATGGACAAGATGGCGTATAATTTATATCATATTCCCATATATACATGATGTTTAGGTGATCTTCTCTCCTGTTTATATTAAAAAAATTGACTATTTGTGGAATGAAATTGAAAAAAAAAAGGAATTTCTGTAACTTTTAGGTGGTTTTGCTTTTACACAGTATACTGTGCAGTAAAATGTATTGTCACAACCGCTGGCAGAGTTTGCCCGGATGGGACATGGTGGACAGGCATTAAACCCTGAACTAGTCCCCACCTCCTGTCCCTAGCGGAATGGAAAGTCAAACAAGCCAAGCTCAAAACCAAACGAGCTACGTGGTACAAAAACAAGATACAAATAGCATAGACAAAGGTACAATAAACCAAAATCAGGACACCGGGAATAGCAGTCAAAGAATTGAAATGCAAGAGGAACTCTTAACACACAAGACCAATAGCTAGCAAAGGGTTAAGAAACTAAGGAAATAGAGTTAAAACCAAAGGTTTACATACACTTTCCTGTTTAAGGTCCACTAGAATTCCAAAATTATTTATATTTGCCAAATTTGAGAAAGAGAGAAGAATTTTTAAGGCATTGTTATTCATTATTACTCTGCAAAATCAAAAGTTTACTTACATTTAATTAGTATTTGGAACTAGAGATGAGCAAAGCAGGTGGACATTAGTTCGGTTGAATTTGTTGATATTTGCGAATAGAATCTTAATAAATTTCAATAAAACAGCCAAACTATAGTAGCTACAGTATTGGGACTATTACAGAAGGGCGAATTTAAGGCATGTTTTTGTAAAAGTATCAAAAATTTGAAAATGTAAGTAAAATGTTATCTAATCTAATAAAACCCAACTTGTATAACACAGTAGGAGTGGAGTGTGAACACTGATTATGTAAAGCGCACACTTAGTTTATTAATAAAACCAAATTTGCTTAACACAGTTGGAGTGGAGTGTGAGCAGGGCCGCCATCAGGGCAGTATTGCCGGTAGTGCTGTAAGGGGCCCGGGCCAGGTGACTCACAGAGGGGGGCCCGGTGCTGCTGTCAGGACACTGCAATGCTTAGTGACAAGAACCGACCTTTACAGACCTGTTCTTTTCACTAAGCTGCAGTCTGGGGGTCCTGCTCCCTCCCCTGTGTGGAGATGTTACCGGGGCCCCCACCCTCCTGGCTTTCACAGACTCCTTCCTGCCCCGTGCAGATGAGGAGGGGGAGGGGCGGGAGAGCTGGTGCCGGTGAGGAGGACAGAGGATCTGCAGGTGCTGGGAAGATGTAAGGAGCTTCCTAAGGAAATGTAAGTGCCTGTTTGTATGTTTGGGAGTGAGTGTGTGTGAGTGTGTGAGTGTGTGAGTGACACAGTGTGTGAGTGTGTGAGTGTGTGAGTGTGTGAGTGACACAGTGTGTGTGTGTATGAAAAGTGCGCTCTGACCTGGAGAGGGAGCTGTAGCACTCCGGGCAAACTGCTCTTCCTGCAGGTCAGGGCACCCACTGCTGGGCCGCTCGCCTGCCCGCCCCCAGGAGACCAGAACCGCTGCGCGCCCCCATCACCTCATCCCACAGAGTCATTTATGGGTAGGATCCTCTGTGTCATGTGATGAAGAGTTCATGACAGGGCGCTTGTTCGCTGACAGGGATGCTGCTGCAGCTGTTGGTGTTGCCTAATTCAAACATGGCGGCCAGGTGAGCGTGTCCTGTGAGTCCAGCGGGCAGTGTGTCCCGTGCCATCGCTCATGCTGGGATCATGCTCCCCCAATGGTGATGTCTTCTCCCCGACTCCCGTACACTGAAGAGGTCAGAAGTTAGAGACACCTGAGAGGAACATGTGCTGGGCCGGTGTAGCAGAGCTGAGTTAGTAGACATGCTGGGAGCTGGAGGACTGTCATGTGGTGTCAGAGAGGGTTCTCCCATTCTGTGTGTATTCAGCTGGTGCAACACTACAACTTCCAGCATGCACTGACAGCTAGCCTGTGACAACACTACAACTCCCAGCATGTACTGACTGCCTGTGACAACACTACAACTCCCAGCATGTACTGACAGTGCATGCTGGGAGTTGAAGTGTTGTCACAGCCTCACAGGCAGTCAGTACATGCTAGGATTTGTAGTGTTGTCACAGGTTGTCAGTACATGCTGGGATTTGTAGTGTTGTCACAGGCAGTCAGTACATTCTGGGAGTTGTAGTGTTGTCACAGGCAGTTAGTACATGCTGGGAGTTGTAGTGTCGTCACAGGCAGTCAGTACATGCTGGGATTTGTAGTGTTGTCATAGGCTGTCAGTGCATGCTGGGAGTTGTAGTGTTGTCACAGGTTGTCAGTACATGCTAGGATTTGTAGTGTTGTCACAGGTTGTCAGTACATGCTGGGAGTTGTAGTGTAGTCATAGGCAGTCAGTGCATGCTGGGAGTTGTAATGTTGTCATAGGCTGTCAGTGCATGCTGGGAGTTGTAGTGTTGTCGCACGTTAGCTGTCAGCCTGTGACAACACTACAACTCTCAGCATGTACTGGCAGCTAACCTGCGACTACACTACAACTCCCAGCATGTACTGACTACCTGTACAACTACACGCTGCAATACTGATAACTGTTACTATGACATATCAGAGATTGCAGAAAAGGTACCGTACATTATATTTTGGCTTGTAAATCAGCAAATATTTTGGGCTGTAAAAAAACAATAATATGTCCCCCATTTTGGTAGGGGGGCCCAGACATTTTGGCTGTATGGGGCCCAAAAATTCCTGATGGCGGCCCTGAGTGTGAGCACTGATTATGTAAAGCGCACACTCAGTTCAGTAATGAAACCAAATATGTTTAGTAGGAGTGGAGTGCAACCACTAATTATGTAAAGCCCACACTTAGTTTAATAATGAAACCCAACTTGTATAACACAGTAGGAGTGGAGTGTGAGCACTAATTATGTAAAGAGCACACTCGATTCAGTAATAAAACCAAATTTGTTTAACACAGTAGGAGTGAAGTGCAACCACTGATTATGTAAGGTGCATGCTCTATTCACTAATCCCAGTAAATTGGTATAACTCAATAGGAGTTTACAGTGCCCAGTGAGTAATTTTCTAAACTGGACACTTGGTTGGCAGCTACAACAATCACCCACAATCAGCCCTCCTATCCTATCTCTCTGTCCCAGAATCGCTCTGTTAGTCTCGCCCTGCTCTGCATGCTGCCATCCTGCTCTCTCCTCCACACACAGCCAACTGGCCACCTCACTCATACCGGCCTTTTTTTCAGCTTTGCCCCTAAAATTTTCAATAGGGTTGAGATCAGGGCTTTATAATGGCCACTCCAAAACATTGACTTTGTAATCCTTAAGCCACTTTATAACCAGTTTGGCAGTATGCTTCGGGTCATTGTCCATTTGGAAGATCCATTTGTGCCCTAACTTCCTGTCTGATGTCTTGAGAAGTGCACATGTCCCTCCTGCAGCAAAACAACCCTGCAACATGATGCTGCCACCCCCATGTTTCACATTTGGGATGGTGTTTTTAGGCTTGCAAGTGTCTCCCTTTTCCCTCCAAATGTAACAATGGTCATTATGGCCAAACAGTTAAATTTTAGTTTTGTCACACCACAGGATATTTCTCCAAAAATTACGGTTCTTGTTCCTATGCATAAGCAAACATTCATCTGGTTTTTCCTTTGGAGTAATGGCTTCTTCTTGGCACAGCGGCCTTTCAGCCCATGTCGGTACAATACTTGTTTCACTGTAGATAATGACACACTCTTACCAGCTTCTGCCAGCATCTTCACAAGGTTTTGTTCTTGGGTTTATATGCACATTTCGTACCAAAGCACTTTTGTCTCTGGGACACAGAACCCGTCTCCTTCCTGATTGATATGATGGCTGGACATTCCCATCTTGTTTGTACTTGAGTATAATTGTTCGTACAGAACCTTCCAAAGATATAACATCACTATAAGGGCTGTCCCAGATTGTTTAAAGGCATAGTAATCTTAGCGTACACTTTTGACTTTGCAGAAAGTAATAAAATGACTCGAAAATGCCTGAAAAAGCGCATTCTAGCGTGAAACGTTCGTTGCCGATCTGTACTTTGTATCACTGACTGTAAAGATGGTGTAATAAAGAAAACGTGGAAAGTTTAGCAAGTGCCACATTGCCTCTATTCCTCTATAAGTGTATTGGACATTTTTTGCTGAGAGGCGTAGAGCACGGCTATTACCACGCCAGTATCCAGAGAGACTCTATCAGCTGGGATCTCCTACACAGCGGTGAGTGGATAGTGCCGATACCCATTTCTATGAACTGTATTGTTTCTTAAAAATTCTGTCTCTCTTACTCTCATTATTCTGGCATTTGGCAAATTCAAATAATTTAAGTAATCCTAATTGACATAAAATGGGAAAGACTTATTCTATTTTCATGTCAGATATGCATATGTGTTTTTTTTAATTCAGTGTATGTAAACTTCTGGTTTCAACTGTATGTATGAAGGGTCAGGGGTCTTGTTCAAGCACATGATTGGACCAGAGACCTAGAACACAGGCTGACAAAGTAAATGTAAGCAAAAAGGCAGAGTGTCGATCAAAAGCAAAACAATGGTTAACTGTTTTGTTTTTTTTCAAATCCCAAATTTTTTATATTACGTTTTCAAAAGTACAATCTTCGATAAAATATGAGCAATTATGTACATTCTCTTACAATTGCAAGGGACATAGCAGTAACCATTATACATATATATAATTATACATACAATATTATATATACACAATAGCCCCCCCCCCCCCACCCCCGGACTGAAAGTAGGGAAGAAAAAACAAAGCAAAACAAACACTAGATCACCCATTCTCTTAAGCAGATTTTCACACATTCCATTGGGCTCTTACTTTTTCCGTTGTACTGAGACGGCCGGGGCTCAGCGTCGGAACGATGCTGATCCCGGCTCGGCAATCCATGTAGATGGTTTGCAGCAGACCATTATAATAGAGCACCAATCTGATGGATCATTGCTCTATTATATACACAGCATTGATCTCAATGGGAGATCAGTGCTGTGTATATAGAAGTCCCCCAGGGGGCTTCCATTTACTGTTAGGAAAAAAAATTATCCCCTCCCCTAATAAAAGTTTGAATCACCCCCCTTTTGCCATTTTATAAATAAAAATAAAGAAAGAAAGAAACATATTTGGTATCGCCATGTGTGTAATCATCCGAACTATTAAATGATTACATTCCTGATCTCGCACGGTAAATGGTGTAAGCGCAAAAACTCGCCAAAGTGCAAAATTGCACATTTTTGTTTACATTAAATCCAGAAAAAATGTAATAAAAAAAGTGATCAAAAAGTCGCATATACGCAACAAAGTACCAAAAGAAAGAATAGATTGTGGTGCAAAAAAATGACACCTCACACAGTCCCATAGACCAAACAATAAAAGCGCTATAAGGATGGGAATAGAACAATTTTAAACACATTTAGTTTTTTTTTTAAGAATAACTTTTTTTAAAACCCATTAAATAATATAAAAGTAATACAAGTTATATATCGTTGTAATCGTATTGACTTGAGGAACATAGATTACATGTCAATTTTACCATAGGGTGAACAACGTAAATAGGAAACCCCTCGAAATAAAATAAATTGCACCTTTTTTTCAAATTTCAATGCACATATAATTTTTTTGTTTTTTCAGCATATTTTATAGAAAAATTAAGTCTGTATTTGCAAAGTATAATTGGTGTCGCAAAAAATTAGCGTTCATGTGGGTCTGTAGGGGGAAATATGCAAGCGCAGTGGCCTTTTAAACATAAGGAGGAAAAAACGAAAGCGCAAAAATGAAAACTGGCTCTGTCCTTAAAGGGTTAAGGGCATTCCTAAAATAAAATATCTCATATCTTTTACTGTTTACTTACCAGAGGAAAATGCAATATCAATACCAGAGCAGAAGGAATTGAAACTTGAAACTAGCTAACAAAGGCAAAGACAGAGACAGTATATCAGGAGGGGAAAGGAAAAAGAAGTAGGAAAGCAAAAGAAGGGAAAAAAAAGGGGGGGGGGGAAGATTTTAGAAAACCACAGGAATAGAAAGGGAAATTACGTTCCTTAACCAAGCATTTTAATGCACCTACTGCTCCCACATCATCATTTACCTTAGGATTAACACACAAGCAGTTTCTACTTATCAGGTAGTT
This sequence comes from Dendropsophus ebraccatus, assembly GCF_027789765.1. Classification (NCBI taxonomy): domain Eukaryota; kingdom Metazoa; phylum Chordata; class Amphibia; order Anura; family Hylidae; genus Dendropsophus; species Dendropsophus ebraccatus. The sequence continues at coordinate 50,293,907 of NC_091463.1, forward strand.
GCAGTACAACCAAGTAATTGACTGCTCCTGAACATACTTATGGCTAATGAAGCCACTCTGGCTAAGTAAATATGTTGACATATGTTGTACCCTACACCACCACCTATTGACAATGGTCTACCCAACATTCAGGTCCAAAGCCTTCCCTCTAAATGGAAATGAACTAAAACACAATTCTCATGGGGAGCACAACTTATGCCTCTTTCTTGCATCTTTCTTGTAAAAAAAATTCTGTCTGTTCTTTCAGTTTATACAAAGTTTACTTACCATATTAAATACAGTAGAAGTTTTAATGAATGTTCTTTATTCTCCCCCATGCCGCCCGAATTTACTTTATTTTATCATTTTGAATATATACCCTAATGTATATTTTATGCAACCATGAATACACTATAATTTTCTGCTTGATGGATAGCTGACCTTCAGATTATGAATCACATGTAGTTGTTAATAATTAGGTGTTTTATAAGTGAAAAAAACAAGTTTTCAGCTTCCTTCATGGCTGTATAAATCCCCCTAATGAGGCTGTACTATCTCATAAAGCCTGTGTAATTAATACCATGACCTGGAGTCTTCTGATTTATGTTATGCAAACACTCCATAACTATATTAAATTGCGTGAGCAGGAAAACAAGGGTTTTCTTTAAATTAGTCCACCTGGATTATATAATGAGAAAAGTTGCAAAATAGGTATTACGGAATAAAAGCAGGAACCTAAACTTTGCAAATAATTGGTAAATTCTGTTAAGAAGATCACGCTAATTAAACCTATACTAGGTAAACTCTGGTCAGAGCATTCTTCATTGTCCTCAGATCATTCTAAAGTAAAATATTCTAAGAACAAACACCGCAGTTGCTGGTACTGGACAAGAATTATTATGCTGAAAATGCACTGGTAACCTTCTTTTTAATATAGTAAACTAATATTATGGCCGTAACACAATTTTTTTCTTATATTACAAACAATGCCTTTAACCCCTTCCAGCAAATTTATGTAACAATACTTTCAATTTAGAGGTCCCTTACTGTGAATGGGCATACATCCATGGGATGACACCACCATAGACTGGTTTGTGGAAGGCAGAGGTGGCAGTGTTTGGCAATTTGTGTGACTCCCATTGACGTTTATAGGAGTTAGGTAAACATCATAGCCCTGTGAGTTATATAGTTGACATGACGCTATTGTATCAATTATGGACATGTTGATCCACTGAGTGCTTTATGTCATGTACTGATTGTCTCAGTTGATTTTAAAGGGGAGCTATCAGCAGGTTAAACAAATCTCACCTGCTTATAGCCCACTATTGCTGAGGAGACGCCAAGGATGAAGGTATGTCTCCTAGGTGCCATTCCTATGCACTAATTTGTTTACTCCACGGTCTGGTGAGACTCATTGGGAGCACTGGGGCACCGTTACAAGCACTGCCCGCCCCTATATCAACAATCCAGCCAGCTCGCTTCATTGATTATCATTAGAAAGGGCAGGCCATCCAGGGGCAGATCTACGCTACAGGGGCAGGGCAGTGCTCCTAATGGTCTCACCAGATCGTGGAATAAACAACTTAGTGCAAGGGAATGGCAGATCTGCATCTATTTCATTGCGTACGCCAGGGGCACACAATGATAAATCCCCCCAATGGTATCTCTCATATAGCTGTCTGTACTTTTATAACATAGGAATATACTTTTATTCTCCCGTGCAAAGTGTCAAAGAGTCTTTCCCAAGATCCTGAAGTTCTGCAAGCTGGAGTGTTTCCTTGCTCCTCTTCCCATCCTTGCCCCTGTTTAGAGATCAAACTCCAAATAAATGATTTTACTATAAGCGAAGAAAATCTGGCAAATCAAGATTCGCTGCAAATCGCGCTTTCAATTTGTTTTGTTCTGCAAAGCAAATTCCTGCCGATTCGTTAAGAAAATTTACAAATAAATAAATAAATAAATAAATAAATAAATGGTGGCCACATATGCTGTCTGGAGCATCACTGGGTGGGAGAAAGGAATCAACCATAATCCATAGTGGCCGTCCAATCAGCTGCAGGCCCCTTTGTGATGTCAGCACCTCCCCCTCTATATAAGACGGTTCGTTAATGGAGATGGCCAGTTGGATGTGTGTGGAGGAGAGAGCAGGATCACAGCAAGCAGTTAGAGCAGAGAGAGACTAACAGAGTGATATAGGGACACACCACACCCAGGCCTGTATTTAGAGTTCATGCTGCCCTAGGCACTTTGCACGCAGAGGCGCCCCCCCCCCCCACGTTGCTGTACATGCATGGTATATACCCTGGCACTTGGGTGCCGCTCTGCTTGATGCCCGCTGTTCTCATCAAACAGACGTGATGGAGGAAGGAAGGAGGCCGGGGACGTCTTAGTTTGGGGACTGGTTCTGTCCAGTGTTGGACTGGGGTACCTGGGGCTCACCAATATACAACCAGTGAGACACGACATGCTGACCCGCTTCTTTCCTGAATTCATCTGTATCTGTGACAAATCTCAGAACACCCTCCATTTATACAGCTCTCAGGGTATGCTGGGAGTTGTAGTCTCTGAGAGGGCAACCCTTTAATAAATCACTGTGTGCAGAGTCTCCTGGTGGCTGCAATCTGTGGGTGACAACCATCAGCCCTGAAGGTCCAGCAAAACATCTGTCTACAGCCGCAGTTATCATAGGATTGTACTACTTTACTACAACTCCCAGCATATCCTGAGGGCTGCAGACTGTCAGTACATGCTGGGAGTTGTAGTGCCTGCAGCTGTTGTAGTTGGATCCTAGGTGCATCATACACTGGATGCTTTGTGGCACATAAGAATACATAGATCTGTGGGGGCTCAGTGCAGGGAAGTGACCCCAGAACAGCACTAATAGGGGATAGAACAAAAACATCTCCCCCTATATCTTATTAGTGATGTTCTGGGGTCACTTCCCTGCACTGAGCCCCCACAGATCTATGTATTCTGATATGCCACAAAGCATCCAGTGTATGATGCACCTAGGACCCAACTACAGCAGCTGCAGGCACTACAACTCCCAGAATATCCTGAGGGCTGCAGACTGTTCTGGGAGTTGTAGTGCCTGCAGCTGTTGTAGTTGGGTCCTGGAGGCGTTGTGGGAAATCAGAATACATAGATCTGTGGGGGCTCAGTGCAGGGACGTGACCCCAGAACAGCACTAATAGGGATAGGGGGAGATGTTTCTGTTCTATCCCCTATTAGTGATGTTCTGGGGTCACTTCCACACACTGAGCCCCCACAGATCTCTGTATTCTGATCTCCCACAAAGCCTCCAGTGTATAATGCACCTAGGACCCAACTACAACAGCTGCAGGCACTACAACTCCCAGCATTTACTGACAGTCTACAGCCCTCAGGATATGCTGGGAGTTGTAGTGCCTGCAGCTCTTGTAGTTGGGTCCTAGTTTAAAAGTTTGGGTTAGTGTACTGTAGTGACCGCAGGGCTGTGTCAGTACACTACCGCAAACAATACACTGACCCATTGAGACCCCAATGGTACATAGGCTCTGCACACTATAGAAGTGATTACAGTGCAGTTACTAATGACTCACAGGTGACGTCTTCTCGAATTGCTGTCGCTAACTTTTTGCTTTCTTCTCCATCTGGCGCAGCATCATGAAGACTTCTCTGACCATAACTCGTCTGCAGGCGGGCAGCTGGGGGTGACTGGGGCAGGAGGGCAGCTGGGGGTGACTGGGGAAGGGAGGCAGCTGGGGGTGACTGGGGAAGGGAGGCAGCTGGGGAAGGGAGGCAGCTGGGGGGAGACTGAGGAAGGGAGGCAGCTGGGGGTGACTGGGGAAGGGAGGCAGCTGGGGGTGACTGGGGAAGGGAGGCAGCTGGGGGTGACTGGGGAAGGGAGGCAGCTGGGGGTGACTGGGGAAGGGAGGCAGCTGGGGGGGGACTGAGGAAGGGAGGCAGCTGGGGGGGGGACTGAGGAAGGGAGGCAGCTGGGGGGGGACTGAGGAAGGGAGGCAGCTGGGGGGGGGGGTACTGAGGAAGGGAGGCAGCTGGGGGTGACTGGGGAAGGGAGGCAGCTGGGGGTGACAGGGGGAGCAGTTGGGGGAAAGGGAGAGCAGCTGGGGGGCAGGGGAGCAGAAGGGAGGGGCAGCTAGGGTGGCAGGGGAGAAGCTGGGGTTCAGGGGGAGAGGTTGGGGTTCAGGGGGAGCGGTAGGGGGGCAGTGGAGAAGCTGGGATTCAGGGGGAGAGGCTGGGGGCAGGGGGAGAGGCTGGGGGTCAGAGGGAGGGGCTGGGAGGCAGGGGAGCAGCTGAGAATGCAGGGGGAAGAGGCTGGGGGCAGGGGAGAGGCTGGGGGGGAAGGGGAAGAGGCTGGGGGGGAAGGGGAAGAGGCTGGGGGGCAGGGGAGAGGCTGGGGGGCAGGGGAGAGGCTGGGGGTCAGGGGAGAGGCTGGGGGGTCAGGGGAGAGGCTGAGAATGCAGGGGGAGAGGCTGGGGTCAGTGGAGACGCTGGGGGGCAGGGGAGAGGCTGAGGGTTAGGTGGAGAGGTTGGGGGGGCAGGGGAGACGCTGGGGTCAGGGGAGTTGTGGGGGGGCAGGGGGAGAGTCTGGGGGGCAGGGGGAGAGTCTGGGGTCAGGGGAGATGCTGGGGGGCAGGGGAGAGGCTGAGGGTTAGGTGGAGAGGCTGTGGGGCAGGGGAGAGGCTGAGGGTTAGGGAGAGAGGCTGGGGGGCAGGGGAGAGGCTGGGGGGCAGGGGAGAGGCTGGGGGGGCAGGGGAGAGGCTGGGGGGGCAAGGGAGAGGCTGGGGGGGCAAGGGAGAGGCTGGGGGGGGGCAGGGGAGAGGCTGGGGGGTCAGGGGAGAGGCTGAGAATGCAGGGGGGAGAGGCTGAGGGTTAGGGGGAGAGGCTGGGGGGGCAGGGAAGAGGCTGAGAATGCAGGGAGGAGAGGCTGGGGGGCAGGGGGAGAGGCTGAGGGTTAGGTGGAGAGGCTGAGGGATCAGGGGAGACGCTGGGGGGCAGGGGAGAGTCTGGGGGGGCAGGGGGAGAGTCGGGGGCAGGGGGAGAGTCTGGGGGACAGGGGGAGAGTCTGGGGTCAGGGGAGATGCTGGGGGGCAGGGGAGAGGCTGAGGGTTAGGTGGAGAGGCTGTGGGGCAGGGGAGAGGCTGAGGGTTAGGGGGAGAGGCTTAGGGTTAGGGGAGAGGCTGGGGGGGCTGGGGGGCAGGGGAGAGGCTGGGGAGGGCAGGGGAGAGGCTGGGGGGGCAGGGGAGAGGCTGGGGGGGCAGGGGAGAGGCTGAGGGTTAGGGGAGAGGCTGGGGGGTTAGGGGAGAGGCTGGGGGGTCAGGGGAGAGGCTGGGGGGTCAGGGGAGAGGCTGAGAATGCAGGGGGGAGAGGCTGGGGACCGGGGGAGAGGCTGAGGGGTCAGGGAAGACGCTGGGGTCAGGGGAGACGCTGGGGGGCAGGGGAGAGGCTGAGGGTTAGGGGGAGAGGCTGGGGGGGCAGGGGAGAGGCTGGGGGTTAGGGGGAGAGGCTGGGGGTTAGGGGGAGAGGCTGAGAATGCAGGGCGGAGAGGCTGGGGACCGGGGGAGAGGCTGGGGGGCAGGGGGAGAGGCTGAGGGTTAGGGGGAGAGGCTGAGGGGTCAGGGGAGACGCTGGGGGGCAGGGGAGAGGCTGGGGGGCAGGGGAGAGGCTGGGTGGGGGGCAGGGGAGAGGCTGGGTGGGGGGCAGGGGAGAGGCTGGGGGCAGGGGAGAGGCTAGGGGGCAGGGGAGACGCTGGGGGGAAGGGGAGAGGCTGGGGGTTTGGGGGGAGAGGCAGGGGAGAGGCTGGGGGGCAAGGGAGAGGCTGGGGGGCAGGGGAGAGGCTGGGGGGGGCAGGGGAGAGGCTGGGGGGCAGGGGGAGAGGCTGCTCCCCAGCAGGGGAGCAGCTGAGGATGCAGGGGGGCCGGGGGCGGGCAGAGGGGAGAGGCTGGGGGTGACGGGGCGGGCGGGCGGCCGGGAGAAGGATGGGCAGGCAGGCTGGTTCCCTCCCCCCATGCAGCGCCGGGGTCCGGGGCAGGTGTTGAGCTTCCGGCACACACAGTGTGACAGAGGCCGGAAGCTCCCAGCTGCAGCCCCGCGTTCCCAGATCTTCTCTCCTGCTCGGCGATGACGTCACATCACGTGAGCGCCGCCGAGCAGGAGACAAGATCCGGGACCGCGGGGCTGCAGCTGGGAGCTTCCGGCCTCTGTCACACTGTGTGTGCCGGAAGCTCAACACCTGCCCCGGACCCCGGCGCTGCATGGGGGGAAGGGAACCAGCCTGCCTGCCCATCCTTCTCCCGGCCGCTCCGTCACCCCCCTCCCCCCCCCTCCCGGCGCGGACTAGGCACCCGTGGGCCGGTGACTACGGAGTTTTTTTTTTTTTTTTTAAGTAATAAAAAAAGGTGTTCCCTGCGGGTGCCGCCCCCCGCTGGGCGCCGCCCTAGGCACCGGACCACGGGTGCCTAGTGGCAAATTCATTCATTCCCAATGACAATACATACTCGCAGCGGGATGTCAATCCCGCTGAGAGTATGTAAATTAACCCGCTCTGCGGCCGAAGCATAACTTACACTGACAGAGGCAACCATCTTCCCGCCTGCACAGACCGCTGTTAGATCTGGCAGGCTCCCCTCCAGTGTGTTCAGCACTGTGCTTCTGCTGGAGCAAGAGCCCTGAGGAGAGAGCTGTGAACACAGCGCTGAACACACTGGAAGGGAGCCTGCACGATCTAACAGTGGTCTGTGCGGGCGCAAGGATGGGTGCCTCTGTCAGTGTAAGTTACGCTCCGGACACCGAGGGGGTTAATTTACATATTCGCAGCGGGATGTCAATCTGCTGTGGATCCGGTAGGTGTGAAGCTACCCTTAATAAAATTTGTTAAGATTCGATACACCAACATTTTTCTGTTGTTTGACCGAAGAATTGCAAAGCTCGCAAAATGAATTTCTGCCTGCTCCGCTCATCTACTCTCTATTTTTTTTACTGCAGAATTACCTATCCACACACTCAAATATGCACACTTGCAAATATGAATAGAGAGGCCTCATGGTAAATCTCAGGACAGCCAGTCTCTCACTATCTGCTGGTCTGCCAGTACTGCACTGCATCATTAAAGCCGCTCTGTACCCATAATCTGCCCCCCCCCAACTGCCTGCACCTTTGAATATCTGGTTTTAATCCAAGATCTGTCCTGGGGTCTATTCGGCAGATGATGCAGTTATTGTCCTAAAAAACAACTTTTAAACTTGAAGCCTGGTGTCAAATTGGTGTGGTCTAGAGTGTCTATGCCGTAGGCCTGCACCGCCTCTCCATCCCTCCTCCCCACTCTCTTTACCATTAGGAATGCCCCAGGCAGGATTTCTCCTATTCATCACTTGTCTGAAAACTGCCCAGGTGCCTTAACGATCCAACACATGTGCAATGTTCAGAAAGATGATGATTAAAAATCCGGCCAGGGGCATTCCTAATGGTGAAGAGGGCGGGGAAGAGGGATGGAGAGGCGATGCAGGCCTAGGGAATAGACACTCAAGGCCACACCAATTTAACACAGGGCTGCATGTTTAAAAGGTTTTTTTTTAGGACAATAACTGCATCACCTGCCAACCGGACCCCAAGACAGATCTTAGATTAAAAACAGCTACAAACAGCTACAAGTACAAGCGGTTTGGGGGAGGGGGGGTGTCAGATTGTGGATACAGAATCGCTTTAAATTCCACTTCATTTGCAACCACTGTGCATAGTCTGTGCTGAATAATAGCACCTCCTGCCGCAAGCTGGCAACCAGGAAACCAAAAAGTGAAACTCACCCAATTTTAAGCAGAGAGGATTGGTAATCTCTCCTAGAAGTGCCACTTAATACCTATGTAAATATCCCTTTCAGTTATACAAACTAAATTGAAAATACTATTTCCTAAATAAGCTGAATGAGTATTATTGAAGAGATTTATCATTGAGAAGAAAATAGTAGTGTGCAGCATAAGGCCAGGTTCAGACTATGTAACTGTGCGGCTGTATTTGCGGCTGTAATTGTGCGGCGGTATTTTTGGTGGTTCATGCGTACGCTGGAAAGTATACGATATATGGCTGCACAGTGCACACTATGTATGAATCTACGGCCCGATCGTAAACGGACCTGTAAAAAATTAACAAGACCATTGTTTGCGGCTGGATATGCGGCCGAGGATTGACAGGCGGTCCGTAAGGAGTACTTCAAAAATAGCCGGCAATGATGCCGAATGCCGATGCCTCTAATAGTTAATATATTAAATTAATAAAACACATTCTCTTTGTAATAAAGTCCCTTTCGTTGGTCAATAATTTAATTCTAACGAATCCATCATTTTGCAATTAAATATACTGTTAAAATAAATATATATATAAATAAATGTATATTTATATATATATTTATTTTTTGACAGTATATTTAATTGCACAATGATGGATTCGTTAGAATTAAATTATTGAACAAAGAAACTGTATTTATTTCAACGAAATTGTGTTTTATTAATTAAATATTAATTAGTACAGGAAGCTCCATAAGCCGTTAATTCATATGCCGGCAATAGAGCATTCTGTACTAATCATCACTTTACTTTAATGAAAACATCAAATGTTTCTTCTAATTATGTTATCACAATAGCATTATTAGAAGAAACATTTAGAATTATATGTGCGCTCAGCTGATTGGCTGATCGGCTCAGCGCACATATAATGAGCCGGTCCGCAGCACAGTGACTTCATTGTGCTGCGGACCAGCGAAGAGACAACATCGGGGTGAGTATAGAGCTCTCCCCACCCCCTCCCCAGCACTGCACCCCTCCCAGCAAGGAAGGGGGGGTCAGTTAACCCCTTCCTTGCTGGGATGGGTGCAGTCTGACATCAGTCTGGCCCCCAAGGGGTTAAGGGGGATGCAATACATCCTCCCTTAACCCCTTGGGGGCCAGACTGTAAGCAGCGATCTGTAAAGATGCTGCATACTGTAAGGTGCACAACACCGCTCACAATGATGGGTGTTGTGCTCCTGTTTGTGTGTTTTTTGTGTGTTTCTCCCTTTTTGTTTTTCAGATATCGGTATCCTGTGGATTACGTTGGATTCCGTGGACTACGTCGATGACCAGCGTTTTTTTTAATGTTTTTTTTTAATAAAATGGTCAATGAGGGGTGTGGGGGTGTTTTTATTTGAATAAAAGATTTTTTTAACTTGTTTCTTGTCTTTATTTCTTTACTTTATAGACTTAGTAGTGGAAGCAGTCTAATAGACGGAATCCATTACTAAGTTGGGGCCTAGTGTTAGCCGGTATAAAATGGCTAACACTAACCCCCTATTATTACCCCAGTACCCAATGCCACCAGGGGTACTGGGAAGAGCCGGGTACCAGTGGTCCCGGAGCATCAAAATTGGCACTCCTGGACCGGGCGGCAGCAGGCTGGTAAGATTTAGGCTGGGGAGGGCCTAAACCAATGGCTCTTCCCACCCTGGTGTTACCAGGCTGCTGTCGTTTGGTTTTTAACCCGGCTGGTTATAAAAATAGGGGGGACCCTATGCGTTTTTTTTAAATTATTTATTTATTTTAAAAAAAACCGCATAGGGTCCCCCCTATTTTTATAACCAGCCGGGTTAAAAACCAAACGACAGCAGCCTGGTAACACCAGGGTGGGAAGAGCCATTGTTTTAGGCCCTCCCCAGCCTAAATCTTACCAGCCTGCTGCCGCCCGGTCCAGGAGCGCCAATTTTGACGCTCCGGGACCACTGGCACCCGGCTCTTCCCTGTACCCCTGGTGGCATTGGGTACTGGGGTAATAATAGGGGGTTAGTGTTAGCCATTTTATACCGGCTAACACTAGGCCCCAACTTAGTAATGGATTCCGTCTATTAGACGGCTTCCACTACTAAGTCTATAAAGTAAAGAAATAAAGACAAGACACAAGTTAAAACATTTTTTTATTCAAATAAAAACACCCCCACACCCCTCATTGACCATTTTATAAAAAAAAAACATTAAAAAAACTCTGGTCATCGACGTAGTCCACGGAATCCGACGTAATCCACAGGATACCGATATCTGAAAAACAAAAAGGGAGAAACACACAAAAAACACACAAACAGGAGCACAACACCCATCATTGTGAGCGGTGTTGTGCACCTTACAGTATGCAGCATCTTTACAGATCGCTGCTTCCAGTCTGGCCCCCAAGGGGTTAAGGGAGGATGTATTGCGTCCCCTTTAACCCCTTGGGGGCCAGACTGATGTCAGACTGCACCCATCCCAGCAAGGAAGGGGTTAACTGACCCCCCCTTCCTTGCTGGGAGGGGTGCAGTGCTGGGGAGGGGGTGGGGAGAGCTCTATACTCACCCCGATGTTGTCTCTTCGCTGGTCCGCAGCACAATGAAGTCACTGTGCTGCGGACCGGCTCATTATATGTGCGCTGAGCCGATCAGCCAATCAGCTGAGCGCACATATAATTCTAAATGTTTCTTCTAATAATGCTATTGTGATAACATAATTAGAAGAAACATTTGATGTTTTCATTAAAGTAAAGTGATGATTAGTACAGAAAGCTCTATTGCCGGCATATGAATTAACGGCTTATGGAGCTTCCTGTACTAATTAATATTTAATTAATAAAACACAATTTCGTTGAAATAAATTCAGTTTCGTTGGTCAATAATTTATTTCTAACGAATCCATCATTGTGCAATTAAATATACTGTCAAAAAATAAATATATATATAAATATACATTTATTTATATATCTATTTATTTTAACAGTATATTTAATTGCAAAATGATGGATTAGTTTAAATTTAATTATTGAACAACGAAAGGCACTTTATTACAACGAAAATGTGTTTTATTATTTTAATAGATTAACCATGAGAGACATCGGCATACTGCAGAGGATCGCAAACCCCGGTAATAGCAATTCATGTAAACTTTGTTCCCTGCTTTCCCAGATGCATCCAGAGGTGTTTGCATCACTTTCTTAAGATTTTATTTGTTATTTTTAGTTGAACCAGATTTCAAAGTAAATGACCGTATGTTTTGAGCCGCATGTCTATTTTTTCCCACGGCCGTAGTTTCATCCGCACATTTACAGCCGCATAAAAAATACAGCCGCACAGTTACATAGTGTGAACCTAGCCTAAAAGCGTAGAGAGAGAAAATGTGAAATAAAATAGGTGTCGAGAGTCAGAGGTTTATACAATACAAACTACTGAAATATCGCTATGGGTAAATACAGTAGTAGTAAAAGAAATTAACCCAAAAAAGGAAAAAAAAAACTAAATAAAAGCAATTCCACAGTCTCTGTTAACTGTAATGTTAATAAAACATGATCTATTATGTGGATGGTTATTTCCCTACTGTGCTGCTTTTTAGATCTAAAGCTTTCATTTCATTTTAAAGCCCTTCTGTGAATTGCCATCAGTGCACGGAGAAGCGAGGAGATGTTGCTGCTGCTGTAGGGCTGCGGGGTAATGTACTGCATAGTGCAGTTGCCGTCTGATAGAGGTTCTGACCATTCCTTTCCTTTGAGAGGTAGATGTGATTGTTATTAATGAGGATAATGCATGCATTAATTGTACTAATCAAGGCAAAACTATTCAATTACAAAGCACATCACTATAATACATTGGGCACATTTATCATTCCACTATTATGTATAAGGGTTCAGCTGCTTCAGGCGGAATGATCTTCTACTGTGCATTTCTGCATCTTAGGGCTGTGTCATTAACCATCCAGTATACTCAAGCCGGCCATACACATAAGATAGCTATTCAGCCAACAGCTGTCTTCAACCGCTCTCTCTTCAATATATGCGTTCAGCTTAGCTTTTCAGGCTGCTGCAGACTACTTTCAACACAGTTACATTTTTGGCAAGCACTGGACTAAAATTTGAGGGGCTATGGACCCTTTCTAACCATGTAGGTACCCTAGAGTCCTACCTCCTGCAACCAGCTGCGTAACTACCACTGTAGCAGCCATAGCGGCTGCTATGGAACCCGCCACATCAGGGGGACTTGTAGCCCACTCCTGCAATACACTAGGCCCCCTGAACTGTTATTTGTAGCACTTGGTGGCCGAGCGGGCCTCCCGGGATTTGCAAATGTCCCTTTAACTGAAAGCACTCCTGACCAGCGCTTGCAGTTATGACTACACCTGACGGCTTAGTGGTCAGTCGGAAAGGGGGGGCAGGGGCAATCGAAAGTTTGCTATCGGCTCAGTCACTTCTAGTTAGGTCCTTGCCTGCAACTATACAAAATAAAAAAAACAAAGCCTTTTTTCAGGGAGAATGGGGACTGTTGGTGCGTTCCCTTACACATTACATTATCAGCTTGTGAACATGTTTACACAGTTTTAGGCTATGTTCACACAATGTATATTTTGAATGAATCATGGCTGTTGTTGCAAACTTATAAATGTCCCCGCATCTCCGGCGCTACGGAGATTTATGTAGAGGCGGACTGCCTCTACATAAATCCCGTGCGTGTCGGTGCGCACAGCCGAAAACCTACGCCACCTGAAAGGTGGAGTAGGTTTTCGGCACACCTTTTAGTTTAAAAAATGAAAATAAAATATTTTATTCGCAAAATGGCCATTTGCGAATAAAATATTCGCAAATTGCCCCTTTCCGCAGAAAAGTATGCCTTTTTGTGTTGATACATGTCGCCCATAGTATACACTCCAGCTGGGATTCCAACCGCCTGCAGAAAAAACTGACATGTTGTTTTTTTGCGTCTGCTATTCCATTTTGCAGCCGCACTTTCTATTGTGTGCTATGGTGAATTGGGAAGCCGGTGCACCCGAATGCACGTGCATCCCAATTTAGCAGAAATGGAGTTCATCTGGCTGGTAATGCAGTCCCCGCTGGGAATAAGTTCACTGACACCGGCCGTTCTGTGACACGGCTGGGTCACAGAACGTCCAGTGTCTTACTAAGTGTGAATCCAACCTCACTCTGCAAGGAGATCACTGTCCACTTACAAGGTGGGGCCCACCTAATGTGATTCATTCATATGGCATTGGGGGTTACATGACTGAAACCACCTCATGGGTCCTTTTAAACTATATATGTTTCCTTTAGGATGCAGATATAATTTATTACTATGATAAAGATAGCCATCAACACTTTGCTCTTCCATCCAGTTTTGTAGGCTGGAAGAGAAATATAGCTTGAACTGTTTAACTTGTCATAGGAGCAGGGCTAGGTGAGTATTCTTTTTATTGAAGGGTACTTCAAGCTGCCATGCAATGATTGGCAGATGGGGAGCGAGGGAAGCCGGGAGCCTCACTCACAGCCGCGGTGCCGAGCAAGTAAGGTATGCTCCGGGCTGGGGGCAGCGGGGGGTTAAAGGGGCCGGGTCACATACTGGCAGCGGGTATGTGACCCATTCAACTTCACACTACCAGGATCCGCAGCGGATTTCGCTGCAAACTCGCAGTGTGAATTCCGCTGCGGATCAGGTACGTGTGAACCTACCCTAACTGTAATTTAAAAAAAATTTGGTGCATTCTGCCTGTTAGAAAGAACATTATGAGAACTAGAATGGCCTGTAGGTAACATAGTTGGTATCATACCCAAATCTATGTTGAATGTATGTATGAAAGTAATTCTCAAGCCATATATCTGAGTACTTTTTGAGGTCTTCCCTTCCCTAGTGCCATTTCTGGTAAATAAAAGTGTAATATCTTGCAAAGTGACAACTACATCTGAGGTAGACATCATGTTACCAGCTTGTTTAATTGGCAATTTATATGGAAGTGTCAATATCAGCGAAGTCATTGGAGCATTAAACAAGTGGATTAGATTAATGCAAAAAGTCGTTAAAAGTAATAATGAAAAATCACAAAGTAATGGATAGTTTATATTCCCATGTGTCTCCTGTTACTAAATTCTAACAATTGAAGGCATTAAGACATTAAGAGCCCCCCCCTAAAAAAAAGGTGCTTATTTTGTCAAAGGAGAACGACTTATTTAAATATACTTGTAACATTATACTGGTCATATCAGCTATATTTATGAAAAGCTACAGACTTTGAATGATTAGTTTTCACAGTTTTAGTACTATGTCAACAGAAAATACCCGCTATTTATTTAAGTAGTAATATTTTTTTCTCATAATTACTTAATCCTAGTTTATTCCTTTGAACAGATATAATAGTGTATCCATTAATTGCTTTCCTGGTTATAGCTATATAAGAATAGAACCTACTATAATTCATAATAAAAGAACCAATTACTGTCCATATTCCATAGGCTTAGAGACGCTTATTGTCGGTCTCTCCGTGACCATATGTCATTATACAGATATAATAGACCAATTTCTAAATACTATCTTCATTTGCAATGGTTTTCCATAGGGCTAAAGGTAAATATCTCATAATATTATTATAGTTATAAGGATGGTTAATCACAAAAGTTATGTTACAATTTTATATTTAAACTCATTTTCCTCCCAGTAATAAGTAGTATTGTGGTTCACCATTCTGTACTTATTTATTGTTATCAATCAGCACAATGACACAAAGCTCCTGCAAGGAGATAGAGTAATTAGTTTCACTGTATGAACTGCTATATGATTTAAAGGGGTTAACTAGGCATTCAAAAATGAATGGCCTCTACTCAGGAGAGGTCACCAATATTACATCAGTAATTTGACTCTTGCCACCCTGGCTGATCAGCTGTTTGAAAGATGCATGGCCTGCAAAGCGTATCCTTTTAAGAGCCTGGATAAACCCTTTAACTGTATGCCTATAAAAGAGATTTTTTTACAAGTTGCCCAAGTCAAATAATATTCTTAATCTTTATTGTTATTCTCTTAAAATTACCACTTTTATTTTACGACTAGTAAATAGTTTTTAAAGCAAGCTGAAACTATCATGGTCTTTATTATATCTGTCAAAATGCCAGTGTTCTCCCTTCAAATACACTGCAGTTAGTAGGGTATATTAACCCTATATGTGGATGTATCACTATCTGTAGTATATATACCAAGCTGGTGTGTCTCCAATCGGCTGCATATAAAGCTCAATGTATACAATATGCACACTACATAAATGTGTGCGTGTGTATCTAAATTTTTAAACTAATGGCCTGCTGTGCAAAATATTATTTAAAAGCACAGGATATTGGTTTATATGGCAGTCTATACCACACTCATGATATTAACAATGCACCTTGTATGTACACATTTATCTCAGCAGACGCTACTGTATGTATCCCACTGTTATTTGCATATATAATGTATGTTACAAAAGCATATCTTGCTGTGCTATATATTACCTAATAGCAGGATATGTAAACAGCGCCACTGTCGTATCAGACCTTGATACTAGAAATGTGCTGCGTGCACACCAGACACCTGTGCACTGCTGTTATGTTACTGGCTACATGGCTGTGTACTTGCACACTGTGTACACACTGCAACCTTGTGCTCAGAAAGCTTTTTTTTAAAAGAAAAGTCCCATGAAAAATAAAAGGAATGCATGGGGGTGCAGACATAATACATAATAAACTAAGTATACTTACTCATCTTTGGCTGGCATCTGGGTGCTAAACGTGTCCCACCCCAGTCACTGATTGGCTAAGCGGGCAATCCATCATCTGGGTATGTGACGTTGCAGCTGGAGGAGCTGAAGGACGCTGGTGGCTGTTATCGAGACCTGGGAGCTGTGATACAGAGCATGTGGATAGGTAAGTATACTTTGTCTATTATGCTCTCACACCCTTCTGCCTTTCTGTCATTTTTTTGTTTCATGGGACTTCTCTTTTAACATTATACTTTATATATATATTTTTTCTGTCCTCTAAAAGCCATAACTCTTGTTTCATTGTTTAAAGACGCTGCACGTCAGTACAATAATTACAATGATACACAATTTAAATAGTTTTTATGTTTTACTACTTTTAAAAAATTAAAAATGTATTTGAAAAATAAACATGCTGACCCTTATAACTTTTATTTTTCTATTTAGAGGGCTGGGTTAAGCCACATAGTAGTTTTCAACCCTTTATTAAACCTCATAAAGCAGCAAGTGTTCAGAAATTCCATAGGCTGTATCCCAGGTTTCCAGGCGGTCCTCCCACTGTATCCACCCGCTGCACGGAGCGGCCAGACAGCGGGAATCTGATGCCGAGCGTTCGGGTTCATACGAACCCGAACCTCGGCAAGTTTGGACCATCCTTACTCCTTACCCTTGAAAAATAGCTCTTAAGTTCAGGCCACTAGTTGTCTGACTTTCCTTTAACCCTTTGAGGACCAGGCCCAAAATGACCCAGTGGACCGCGCAAATTTTGATCTTAGTGTTTTCGTTTTCCCCTCCTCCCCTTCTAAGAGCTCTAGCACTCTCAGTTTTCTATCTACAAGCCATGTAAGTGCTTGTTTTTTACAGGAATAGTTGTACTGTGTAATGGCGTCTTTCATTTTACCATAACATGTACGATGGAATTCCAAATATATTATTTATGAAGATATAAATAGGTGAAATCGTAAGAAAGAATGCAATATGGTAACGTTTGGGGGGTTCCTGTGTCTACGTAATGCACTATATGGTAACAGCGACATGACACTATTATTCTATAGGTCAGTCCGAACACAACCATATGCAGGTTACACAGATTCTCTAATGTTATATATATATTTTTTTATGAAATCCTTTTTTTTGCCAATTAAATATTAATAAAATGGGCCTATTGTGACGCTTATAACGGTTTTATTTTTTCACCTACGGGGCTGTATGGGGTGTCATTTTTTCCGCCATGATCTCTAGTTTTTATTAATACCATATTTGTGAAGATCGGACGTTTTGATCACTTTTTATTGATTTTTTTAAATATATAATGTAACATAAAATCGGTAATCTGCGCACTTTTTCCCCTCTTTTCGTGTACGCCGTTTACCATTCACAATGACGCTTGTTATATTTTAATAGATCGGACAATTCCGCACGCTACGGTATATTATATGTTTATCTATTTATTCATTTTTATATGTTTTATTTATATAATGGGAAAGGGGGGTGATTTAGACTTTTATTGGGGTAGTGTGTTAGTGTTTTGAACTTTTTTTTTTTTTACACTTTTGAAGTCCCTTTGGGGGACTTGTACATACAATACTTAGATTTCTACACTGATGAATGCTATGCCTATGGCAGTGCACAAAAATAACCTAACAGGGAAGAGTATCGCAGCTAGAAAGATTGCACCTCAATCAACAATCTATCGCATCATCAAGAACTTCAAGTAGAGAGGTTCCATTGTTGCCAAAAATGCTCCAGCGCGCCCAAGAAAGACCAGCAAGCGCCAGGACTGTTTCTTAAAAGTGTTTCAGCTGCGGGATCGGTCTACCAGCAGTGCAGAGCTTGCTCAGGAATGGCAGCAGGCAGGTGTGAGTGCATCTGCACGCACTGTGAGGCGGAGACTCTTGGAGCAAGGCCTGGTCTTAAGGAGGGCAGCAAGGAAGCCTCTTCTCTCCAGAAAAAACATCAGGGACAGACTGATATTCTGCAAAAGGTACAGGGAGTGGACCGCTGAGGACTGGGGTAAAGTCATTTTCTCTGATGAATCCCCTTTTCAATTGTTTGGGACATCTGGAAAACAGCTTATTCGGAGAAGACGAGGTGAGCGCTACCACCTGTCTTGTCTCATGCCAACTGTAAAGCATCCTCAAACCATTCATGCGTGGGGTTGCTTCTCAGCCAAGGGAATTGGCTCTCTCACAGTCTTGCCTAAAAATACAGCCATGAATAAAGAATGGTGCCAGAATGTCCTCCAAGAGCAACTTCTCCCAACCGTCCAAGAGCCGTTTGGCGATCAACAATGCCTTTTCCAGCATGATGGAACACCTTGCCATAAAGCAAAGGTAATAACTAAATGGCTCAGGGAACAAAACAGAGATTTTGAATCCATGGCCTGGAAACTCCCCAGATCTTAATCCTATTGAGGACTTGTGGTCAATCGTCAAGAGACGGGTGGACAAACAAAAAACAAATTCTGTCAAAATGCAGTAAGGATTTGGTCCAGAAGTTGATTGAGAGCATGCTAGGGAGAATTGCAGATGTCCTGAAGAAGAAGGGTCAACACTGCAAATATTGACTTGCTGCATTAACTCATTCTAACTCTCAATATAAGCTTTTTTACTCATAATATAATTGCAATTATATTTCTGTATGTGATAAAAACATCTGACAAACACACATAAAAACCAGACGGCAGCAGATCATGTGAAAATATAATATTTGTGTCATTCTCAAAACTTTTGGCCATGACTATATCCCCTCCTTTTGGTGAGACAGCCAGTCTTGATTCTGAAGGAGGTGCGTCACTGAGGGAAGGGGATATCGGCCCACCAGCATAGAGTGGCCCTTTTGCTTGTAAAGAAATCGGTGCAGATGGTGGGGACTGGGTAGCGATTTGAAAAATGGACATCGCTACGGGAATCTCCACAACGGCGCTGACTAGAGATGGGCCAACCGGTACGGGATCCGGTTCGGATTTTTCCAAAAATACGAGTCCGATTGGATTTGGATTTTTGAAAATCCGCTCCGATTTTTTTTTCTTGCTTTCTAAAATGGCAGCCACCATTCTAGAAAGCAGGAAGTGTTCCAGGCGGGAAAAACGCTTTCCCATGATGCCTGGAACACATCCAATCAGCAGGGATCTTGCACTAGCCCACCCCCTGTGTGACATCGGTATTGCTTTAAGAGGAGCGGTCACATGACCGCACCACGCAGTCTGCACAGAGAGAGGAAGGAGGTTGTTACTAGCTGCAGTGCACACAGCTCTTGATTATCAAAACACTGCTGCTGCTGCTGCTGTTGTGTACTAAAGACTACTGAGAAGATATTGTAGGAAAGATTAGGAAAGCGGAGAGGAGAAACATCTAGTGATTGAGAGAGAAATATAGAGAGGGCGAAAGATAGATAGATTAGGCATAGGACAGCAAAGGGTGCACGGAACAAAAACGTGCTCTACAGATATACAAGTCCTATACTTCTGATAGTGTGTATATCACATCCGTCTTATTCTGAGGGACAAAAATACCTGTTGCAGGTGTATAGCATAAAAGTCTTTAAAAAAGTGCTATACATACTGTATAGACAATTTCTATACTTGGACCCTTCTGATAGTGTGTATATCACATCCGTCTTATCCTGAGAGACAAAAATACCTGGTGCAGGTGTATAGCATAAAAGTCTTTAAAAAAGTGCTATACATATAGACAATTTCTATACTCGGACCCTTCTGATAGTGTGTATATCACATCCGTCTTATCCTGAGAGACAAAAATACCTGGTGCAGGTGTATAGCATAAAAGTCTAACTGGCATCCATGTTGACTACTGGTGTGCCTACCCTTGCCTCCATGTTGGCTACTGCTTGACCTTAACTGACATCCAGGTTGACTACTGGTGTGCCTGCCCTTGCCTCCATGTTGACTACTGCTGCTCCTGTACTGGCCTCCGTGTTGGCTACTGCTGCTCCTGCCTGGCCTCCATGTTGGCTACTGCTGCTCCTGTACTGGCCTCCGTGTTGGCTACTGCTGCTCCTGCCTGGCCTCCATGTTGGCTACTGCTGCTCCTGCCTGGCCTCCATGTTGGCTACTGTTCCTCCTGCCTGGCCTCCATGTTGGCTACTGTTGCTCCTGCCCTTGGCTCTATGTTGGCTACTGCTGGGCCTTAACTGGCATCCATGTTGACTACTGCTGTGCCTGCCCTTGCCTCCTTGTTGGCTACTGCTGGGCCTTAACTGGCATCCAGGTTGACTACTGGTGTGCCTGCCCTTGCCTCCATGTTGACTACTGCTGCTCCTGTACTGGCCTCCGTGTTGGCTCCTGCTGCTCCTGCCTGGCCTCCATGTTGACTATTGCTGCTCCTGCCTGGCCTCCATGTTGGCTACTGCTGCTTCTGCCTGACCTCCATGTTGACTACTGTTCCTCCTGCCTGTCCTCCATGTTGGCTACTGCTGCTCCTGCCTGGCCTTCATGTTGGCTACTGCTGCTCCTGCCTGGCCTACCTGTTGACTACTGTTGCCTGTCCTCCATGTTGACTACTGTTGCTGATGCCTGCCCCCCATGTTGACTACTGCATAGACCCTGTAAGGGTGAATACTGAAGTAAACTAAAAAAAAAAATTGACTTTGAGATATCGAAAAGATAATGTCACTGACATGTAGAGCCCTAAATTAAACCAAATACACTACCCCCGTATACTATGAAATCTGAATAAATCCGAAATTTGGTCGAACCGAACTTTCCGAAAAAATCCGGAAGTTCGGTCAGAATGAACTGTAGAAAAGTTCGCTCATCTCTAGCGCTGACCGGGTGATATTAAAAAAAAATTGTGGTACATCCGCTTAGTCCAGTAAGTCATCAAAAACTATTAAAAATATAATTAAAAACGTTAGATACGTAAGGTAATTTTTTGATGACACTTTTCTTTTTAATGGTGAAATATACCAGGGTGTATCCTTAAATAATTTATATAGTATATTTTATTGGAAAAGTTTTACTTTGCAATCCGATGTTTTCTCTGCATCCTAACAACAGAGAAGAATCATCTCTACGGAGCAAAGGCTAATAGTCCCATATGAACAAATCTTTCCCCACGTGAAGCATTGATGTGCAGAGAAGTCCGCAGTCATGCTGTCTACTCAGCCTTCCAAGACACTGAATCAAAAACCTATACAAAGAAATATTACTACTGACATGAGCAGAAAAGCCTATTATAATATTTTCCACAAAGGTTCAACAGGTGGCATTATAATGCAAATCCATAATTCATAGACCTCATGCTGCTTCTTAGAATAGAGAGCGCATTCTTGTGAAAAGCAAGCAGTTTTTTCCATCTTAGTCATTATGAGTCTCTTTAAAGAAAACAGGTCACAGGTTATTCCCTTCATAAAAAATAAGTTGCGTAATTGGTTTTCTATGGCGACTGTAGGCCGGTTTAGTACTCAGAAGCTATGAGAGTGTAACCTCAGGATCAAAAATGTAAATATCTGTTTCTCAGACAACTGAATGTCTGACGTTACAAATCAAAACAACGGCAGCTAGGGCACGATTTTTGCTCATTTCCAAACAGAACATAAAATGCAGATAAATAGACTTGTATGATCTGTAAGGGAAAGCATTAGCTATGGCATACAGATTATAGCTGGTAATAAGTCTTTTTCGCTTTAATAGACTTACCTGATGATAAGGCGCATCTAGGTTTTAGAGGAAGAAAAAAGTCGTTCAGTTGTTTACCACACAGTAAATGGACCTGGAAGCACTTTGTCTGTGTTCACTGAGTAGCGTGTTACTGCAGCTCATCTTACGTTAAAGTGAATAGGAGCTGAGCTGCAGTTACATATCGCCAGTGCTACACAGTGAACAGGAACAAACTCTGTTCACCCACTAGTAAAGGCAACAAACAGCCGATCAACATGGGTGTCGGGTGTTGGAATGCCGCAGATTTGTCAGTTTCGTCCAAAAATCCCTTTAAAGAGATACCGTCCACCCTTTATGCTAGGGGCAAAATGCCCTGCATTTGGTATCAGTTGCCCTCTGTATCAGGTTGCTTAGGCTTTTTTAGGACCTGCGGTGCCAGGGAGTAAGCCTTCAATGAGTCGTAAGAGGCTGTTTGGGAAGAATTCATTCTTAGCGTGAGAAAGCTGCAAAAGTAACCCCTAAACAGGGTTGTCTGGGTGTTTGGGGAGAGTTGGAAGGGGAGTGGGTGGCTTAGTGTGTCGCCACATAGCGAAAGGCACATTAGAATATTTGTTAACTGTCATGTGGGGATTGGGTACATCTTACAGCCTTTGCTCTTGTCTGGCTCCTATAAACAGGTAGCTCTTAGGGTGTGTTCCGAGTGGAACCAGTGCCGCGGATTCCACTCAAAATCCCATCTGCCTCACTGTATGAATGTGATGTCTTCCTCGCCTTCACTCTCCACTCAAAGAATTAACATGTTAATACTTTGAACCAAGAGCGGCGTAGAGGTGCCAAAAACATCACATTGAGACAGTGGGGCTGACAGGATTTCGAGCGGAGTCCACGGCATGGGTTCCGTTTGGAATTTCCACCTGTTTTGCTCAGTGTGAACGGGTCCTTACTTTCCTATCTGACAAGAGAATATTTCATCTTTTGGAGTGTTTGTGCACAAGAAACATTTCCCATATTAAAGATTCGGATCTGCAATCAAGAAAGTAATAAAGTAACCAGGGGTCAACAGAGTTCAACACAAAGGTAATGTTATTCCTCTTTAATTGCTTTTTTAGTGCTACATGAGATGTCAATCACTTTAACGTTATCTTCACTTTCGAGCCCTTGTACTAGTGATGAAATAAATCTACAAAAATGACTAATGTCTGCATTTTTCCACTGCAGTTGGATGGTAGAGCATACAATGGCAGATTCTGAGCAGCTATCAGCATTTCTCTCCAAACAGATTTGACCTGATAAAAGCAATAAATGTTGCAGCGAAGACGCTGTGTCCTAGCCCTGCGGCACAAACTGAGAAGCCAATTGTTAGGGTTTCACAGTGATATGATTTTACAATTAATGAGATTAGCAGCAGGCAGCAGAGGAAACTTCAGATGTATTTTTTATTATTATTTTTAATGGCCTCCTTAATTTTTAGCTGAACTCAGTATTTGCTAGGATGTGAGAAATGCTGCAGTATAAATTAATATTAAGCATCTCAGTCTTGAGTCACAAGGGTTTGGTAATTTACTGTAGTCAATGCATATTGAAACTCATTAAAACGTATTGCTCTATTTCAAACACTTACATGGCATAAGAAAGTAATTTGTGTCAAGTCCGGATAACTAGAAATGAGTGGAAGTTAGTATTTTATACTGCTATATCTCCAATAAAAGAATTTAGTGATTATATGACTTTATTTTTCAGCTTTTAGAAAACCCAGAAACCCAGAATTCTGATATTTTCATAACACCTGCAGTATACAGCAGACAAAAAGATTCATGTTTACAAAGCCATCTGTTCACATATCTTTTTTAATCATAGCGTTATGGAAACCAATCCAAGGAATGCATTCTATAGAAATTAAGGGTATGTTCACACACTGTATTTTTTTTTTTAAGAACGGCTCCTCTTTGCAATGAAAACAGCTGCTGTTTTATTCAACCTGGACGCCATTGCATTGAAATTAAGCTGCACCACACTGCACACACACCACCAATGGCCGTTGTCCCCCTAAGGCCACGCAAATAATTGACATGTCAATTATTTGCAGGCGCTAATGTTCAATGTATGGTCTTTCTGGAACATGTCAAACAGCAGCCGATGTTTGACAAGGTAAGCAACGTCTGTGTCAGGGTAAGCAACGTCCGTTGTTGTTTATACATAGTGTGAACATTTGCTCCCCGTTCTGCCAATAACTCTTGTAGTTCCCTGCATTTTGCTTCTGGCCACAAGGAGTTGCTCCCTCCCTCACTAGTGATGTCACTCGTAGACCTGGGAGAAGAGACACATTGCATGACTGCAAGCGCTGCAGCCAGCCAGGTGAATATGTTTGTTTTTTTCATTACAGGGGGAAAGAGTGTATTGTGTGGTGGAGGACGAATGGCCTTATCAGTCAAAGGGAGGCGGTGTCATGGCCATGAGGCCGCTAAATAGCAGCAGTACACATCTTGGCTGCCATGTTCCTTCAGCTGGTTCACTCCACTGCCTCAGGGCCACCGAGTTGTCATGTGCACAGCGGCCAGCAGGGGGCATATACAATGTATGTAAATCATATGACAGCGAAGTTTGTATTGTGTAGAGCAAGAATGATCCTGTCAGCCATTATGTTTCCCTTTAAAATGTACGAGTCACATGTTGTCACTCCTCCTGATCTCAGGCTACTGCAGTCAGCCTCAATACCGCATGGTGAACAGCAAAATAATAACAGAATAATTTTTTAAAATCTTGCTTCCTTTAAAAATATTTAAAAAAGTGATCAAAAGTCATATGCAGAAGTTATGGCTATTAGGCTGTAAATTGTTCAGTACACTGTATGCACTTTAAATGATTATGGTTCTTAGACGTTGGGAATGAAAAACAAATAAAAACAAATGCTGCATTCAGAGGGCTAAAATCGAAGTCAGATTCTGGCCAAAGAGCAACAATTTTTGTACCAAGTTTGCCCTAGCATAAAACTGAACTGACATAGAACTGACTTTCCATAGAAATGCCCCAGATACATTTTAAAAATAGTTTCACATTTTTGGGGAGTAAGTCCAGCACAAATGGGTGCAACATACAACAGTAGATGTAATATAAAGCAAGTTTGCCATGTACTGTATATTCATTTTTTTCATGGAAAACATGGCACTTCCTGTGTTCTGACTTTTTTTTTTAAGAGTCTAAACACAGGAAGTCCTGTGTTTCCAGGTCATCTATACTCACAGAGAGAAGGCAGTCATGTAATTAATGGACACATTGAGCCATATGAGGTCCTGCTGTCTTTCGTAAAACATGCATAACACATATTGGGGTGCATATACCATATGTTTTTGTCAGGGCCTCGTGGACAAAAAGGCACAAGACAAGTGGGCGCTACGGCTACCATCCCCCCACGCCGTCCCTACCTACTTGCAGAGCAGGTCCTAAATGACCATCCACAACTGGACAACAGTCCCTGCTCTAAAATAAGTGCAAAACAGACAAACCAGGCAAGACAGGACACAGAATACATAGGTCATATGGGCCGAGGTAAATACCAGACGAGCAACGTATCAAAGCCAGAGATTGCGACAAGGTAAACGGAGAACGAAGGCCAGAGAGAGAGTAGCACCAAAAACTGTTAACAAGCAATGTACGAAAGCTAGAGATAGCAACAAAGTAAACGAAGAATGAATCAAGGGGCAGAATCAAAAAGACAAAGAATGGTAACAAAATAGCCAAAAGGGGTCAGGAAACGCACAGACTGACGATAGAGATACCTATAAGGGAAACCAAGTCCCAGACAAAAAGCTTATAGGTTTAGGCAGGGAAACAAAGAAAGCCAGAGAAATAAAGACCTGTCCATCAAAACACAGCAGATACAATTAGCAACAAAGCAAGAGCAATGGTCAGTGCAGGGAGAACTAAAAAAAAACTGGAATGGATAACTGAAGCAAAGCCAAATGCAAAGGACGCAGAAAAATGAGGAACGGAATTTAAGGTCAAAAGCGTAATCTTTAACGCAGAGGTCGAAACTTCACCCCTGAGGGCGGCACTGATGCCTTAGCAGGCACAATCATGACAGTTTCTTACCAACCAACCAGGTTGTGTAAATAGTGGATAAAACGTATTCTTTTACTATTGGCATTCTGGGGGCACATTTAGCTTCTATTATTTCAGATCTGTAAGGCAATCTCCCAGACCTGACTGGTACACTAGTGGTAATGCAGAATTGCTATACTTTACTGATGTTTTACTTAAAACATCAATGTATAATAGTTTTATTTTAGTACATACATATAATAAGATTGTTAAATATGAAGGAAGACATAACCAGTTTGGCATCCACCAATTTCAACTCAAAAACGGTGGAGTAATCGAGGCTGATGTGAACCTGCTTCACCCTGTCACTGCCTTTGGTCTGATCTTCACGCTGCAGTAATTTTCCATTTTAACTGGTTTTGTCAGAGATGAGAATATTAAGACAGCAAAGTGCTTTTTTTGCTTTGCCTCTGTGGCAGAGAGGCAATTTCCACTAATATAAGCAAGGAATTACATTACAAATAGCGAAAAGCAAAACATGACCTAGGTTGGGCCGAATGTGTCATCCTGCCATTTGGCCTGTGCTTTTGTAAAGCGTCCTTTCAAAAGGTTTTCTGCAATTCTCAAGGTCATCACAACAAGCCAGAATGTCAAATCAGAAATGTAGTTGTGTAAAAGTTAAATATATATTTGAGATTCTCAGGATGCTTCCATCCATACTGAAGGCTACTAATCCATTGCTAAACCTTTATAAAAGTAAAAACCAAATTGCTAGTACATATTTAACTGATAGATGTGTGGTGGTCTGTAACTGAAGAAAAGCTCTCTATAGTTTATACTCTGCTGAATCTGTAACTAACTACTTGTTGTCACAGTATAGATTTAAACCAAAAGTTAATTACATTATGTTTCAATGAAAGGTAATGGAGGCCAACAAATTCTATGTAATGCAGAGAAAACAAGTCTATAAGAATCTTTTTTGTTAATAGGGGGGAGATTTATCAAACATGGTGTAAAGTAAAACTGGAAAATAATGGTGTTGACAGTAAGCGCAATAATAAGCAATCCTAGGTATATAATAGTGTGTTGTACCGTGCATTAAATATAGTTGGGAAATGAGATGGATTAGTTACCTGATTATCCCCTCTCACAATGTTCCTCGTGGTCTTTACTGTACACTATAGATCCAGTATCTATGTCGGTTATGCGTCCTTCTGGAGTGCTCAATGTCGTATGCTCTGCAACAGGATGATGAATGTAGCCTGCGCTGGAGGTGCCCCGGCCGGCGGCACTACTCCGCAGTTGGCTACGTAGGTGGTGGCAGTTCAAAAAAATATTTTTCCCGGGAGTCGAGTGACGTCACTGCTAGTACGGGTGCTTGAAGAGGCAAAAAAGGTAATCTACGCGTTTCGGCAACAAATGTCGGTTGCCCTCGTCAGGATAATCCTAACGAGGGCAACCGACATTTGTTGCCGAAACGCGTAGATTACCTTTTTTGCCTCTTCAAGCACCCGTACTAGCAGTGACGTCACTCGACTCCCGGGAAAAATATTTTTTTGAACTGCCACCACCTACGTAGCCAACTGCGGAGTAGTGCCGCCGGCCGGGGCACCTCCAGCGCAGGCTACATTCATCATCCTGTTGCAGAGCATACGACATTGAGCACTCCAGAAGGACGCATAACCGACATAGATACTGGATCTATAGTGTACAGTAAAGACCACGAGGAACATTGTGAGAGGGGATAATCAGGTAACTAATCCATCTCATTTCCCAACTATATTTAATGCACGGTACAACACACTATTATATACCTAGGATTGCTTATTATTGCGCTTACTGTCAACACCATTATTTTCCATATTTAACCCCCTGTGAACTGACGGGTGTTCACCTCTTTGACGAATAGCAGCATAATTGAGTGTCGCGCTAGTGTGAGGTTATGCCTCAACATTTCACTAGTAAAGTAAAACTGGCTCAGTTGCCCCTAGTAGCAAATCAGATTCCAACTTTCATTCCTCACATTTCCATTGGAAAATGAAAGGTGGAATCTGATTGGTTGCTAGGGACAACTGAGCCAGTTTCACTTTACACCATGTTTGATAAATCTCCCTCAATGTGTTTTGGGTTTGGACGGACACTTTTGTGAAGCTTAAAGTACAAAATATTCCCAAACCACACATTGCATTATATTACATAGTTACATAGTTGGTATGGTGAAAAAAGGCACATATTGATCAAGTTCAACCTAAATATGTAAGTCAAGTAAACTGTCCAGATCAGGCATCTGTCACATCCGCGGCCACAGCACATACCTCTCGCCGTGGTCGCGCTGTCACTCCTGATCATGGCCACAGTCTCGTCCCTGGCCTCGCAGGTTCTGCCGCTGCTGCCCCATCTCCTGCTCTGTGCCAGGGCTCCTCCAGCTCGACAGGTGTGTCCCCATCTCCTAGGGAGCGCATGCGCCGTCTCTGCTTTACTTAAAGGGTCAGTGTGCCTTTAATTGGCTGCTGCTCTGCAGCTCTTCTATAAATTGCAGCCCTGCCCTACCACATGTGTTGGAGCCTCTACATGCTTCCCATTGGTGTGTGGCCCAGCTTTTGTGTATCCTGCCTTTGTATCCTGTCCGTAAATTCCTGCTTGTGTATACTGCCCATGTATCCTGCCCAGCGGTTCCAGCCATTTCTGGTTCCAGCCAGCTGACTGCTGTCTCAGTTCCAGCCAAGCCTTCTGCTAAGTTCCAGTTTATCTGCCTACTTGTCTTCAGCTGCACCTCGCCACCGCCACTAGCAAGCCAAGCCAGGGGCAGCGACCTGGGGGTCGCCTGCCGCAGCAAACCCATCCTGCCTTGCAGCGGGCTCTGATGAAGACCAGCAACAACTTAGACTCTGCTCCCTGATGCGGCTTACGTCATCGCTAGTGGTGGCACAGCGGATCCACAACTCCCACCATTACAGTATCTAGGTATCTGTTATATGGAAAGCACTTTAAGTTAGACATGTTGGTAGGTTTTTAATGTTTACTCTAAACACAGTGTACATCTTACTCTAAATCCATAAATGTCAATTCTATGGCACTCCAGTGTAGAGCTATGCACACTAGAATTAATATGTAAATTAGGGGATAAAGCCCAAGGGTGTTCCCCAGGGCTGCAAAAATCCAGCACAGATTGAGCCATTCAATTTTAACCCCTTAACGACAAAGGGCGTATATTTATTGCCGGTAAGGGAGTTCAGAGCGGGGCCGCGCGGCGACCCCGCTCTAAACCGCGGCAGTCCCGGGTGCAACTTGTAGCCCGGGACCGCAGGTATTAGCGGGCACGGTCCGATCGCCGTGCCCGCTAATACAGTAATCAGATGCAGCTGTCAAACATGAGAGCTACATCCGATTACCGGATTCAGCTTATCCCTGGTGTCTAGTGGAGGAGATCGCTCCTCCGGGATGTTATCCCGGAGGAGCGATCTCCGTTTCTGAAGCCGGCCGGGGACCGCTCCGAGATGGCGCCGTCCCCGGCTCGGCACTCGTTTACTTCCGGCTGCAGCAGCCGGAAGTAAAAGAGTGCCTATCTCATGGATCTCTGCAGCATATCTATGCTGCAGAGATCTCTATGAGAGATCAGTGCACTTATACTAGAAGTCCCCCAGGGGGGCTTCTAGTATAAGTTTAAAAGTTAAAAAAAAAGTGTCTTTATTAATAAAAAGCCCCCTCCCCTAATAAAAGTCTGAATCACCCCCCTTTTCCCAGGTTATAAATAAAAGTAAATAAATAAATCAATAAATAAACATGTTTGCTATCGCCGCGTGCGTAATCGCCAGAACTATTAATTAATCACATTCCTGATCTCGCACGGTAAACGGCGTCAGCGCGAAATAATCCCAAAGTGCATAATTGTACATTTTTGGTCGCATCAAATCCAGAAAAATTGTAATAAAAAGCGATCAAAAAGTCGTATATGCGCAATCAAGGTACCGATAGAAAGAACACATCATGGCGCAAAAAATGACACCTCACACAGCCCCATAGACCAAAGGATAAAAGCGCTATAAGCCTGGGAATGGAGCGATTTTAAGTGACATATATTTGTTGACAATGGTTTGAATTTTTTACAGGCCATCAGATACAATATAAGTTATACATGTTACATATCGTTTTGATCGTAACGACTTGAGGAATATATATATCAAGTCAGTTTTACCCCAGGGCGAATGGCATAAAAACACATTTCCTCCAAATAAACAAAATGCGTTTTTTTTTTCAATTTCACCACACTTTGAATTTTTTTCTTGTTTCGCAGTGTACTTCAAAAATTCAGCCTGTCATTGCAAAGTACAATTAGTGACGCAAAAAATAAGGGCTCATGTGGGTCTTTAGGTGGAAAAATGCAAGTGCTATGGCCTTTTAAGCACAAGGAGGAAAAAACGAAAACGCAAAAATCGAAGTTGGCTCTGTCTTTAAGGGGTTAACCAACTCCTCCAGCATACACCCAAGGACCTACACTGCGCAAATTGCACAGATCAAAGATCACAGTTTGAGGTCACCAGGAGAAGAGCAGATTAGAGGGCAGGGAATCCAGAAATCTAAGTAAAAGTTGCGAAACATAATTAGAGGTATAACCAGTAGGAAGAGAGAGAAAGTGATCCTGCTGTATAGAACTCTAGTAAGACCACATCTGGAATACTGTGTCTAGTTCTGGAGACCTCACTACAAATAAAACTGGGTGGGTCCACGCGTTACCATCGCTCTGTTCTAATAGAAGCAGTAGCGTAATTTGGTGGCGCCCGCTCCCGGGCCCACACAGGCAGGGGGCCCACTGAAGATTTTGCCAGCTGATGCTGTCCACAAAAGCTATTGCTTTTGCAGACAGACTTAACAAATGTCCAACGGCTGTAGGTGGCCCCTGGCCAGCAACCAGGGCTCTTGGGGGGCCACACGGCTACCAAATGTTGTGTCTGACCATTTTGGAGGAGAACATACAGTTGAATGCAGCAGGGTGATTGACAAGGCGAGGAGAGCATTGGGCCTCCACCCTGCCAATTACTATTGTGGCCGTTCCCTCTCTTAAAGTTGTGGGACATGAGTGATGTCACTCGTACGCTCAGGGAGAGAGTTGACATCACAAGACTACAATACCGCAACTGCACAGCAGGTAAGTATGGCTTTTTTTCCCCTAAGTTATAGAGGAGTAGACCTATGTGGGTGGGTGGGGCTAACTGCTGGGAAGGATATTATCTATGGGGGTGGGTGGGGCTAACTCCTAGGAAGGATGTTATCTATGGGGGTTGGGGTATGGGATGTGCTGACTAACTGAAAAGGGGGTACCTAATCTGGAGGTACAGTCTACTCACAGTAGTGGTGGTGGAACAAGGGAGGATAATCTACTATGTTAGGGTGTAGATGGTGGCCTTTTTACTATATGAGAGCATAGAGGGACCCTGAGAACTATATGAGGGCTAACACTGGGTATAAATACTACATGGAGGTATAAACTGGCTGCTCTCATATACCCTGTACACCAGGATTATCAGGCTGCTCCCATATACCCTGTATACCAGGATTATCGGGGCTGATTTCTCCAACATTTTTTATTTATTGTCATGTATTATTTCTAGGAATTAGTAAAGTAATTATTCCATTTAGTTATGTTGCAGTAGTCTGGCTTTTTGTATATAGTACATAGTCCTTTGTATTATTTAGTACTTTTAGTATTTTTAGTATTTATTTTTGAACTGCATGGGACTATTTATTGTTATCACCCAGCATTTGTACTATACATTTACTCTGTTGGTACTGCGGGTATACCCTTCGGGTGCTGCTAATTTGGTCATTGACCATCAGCTATGGTGTAGTCCTTATGCTGCCCAATAGATATTAGACAGATAGACATGAGATAAAGAGATAGAAGAATGGATGGATGAATGGATGGTTAATTAGAAAACAGAATCACCCTCATTGCTTCCTCTATGTTGTTTGGGGTATTACAACTTGGTTCCATTCTCTTTTAGTGGAACTGAGCTGCACTACCACATCCAAGCTTTGGAGGAGAGTGGCGCTGTTCTGGAAAAAGGCAACTATGTTTTAGCAATGCTGGATAACCCCTTTAATTTTTTACATGGTTATATATGTGAAATATAGAAAGTCTTTTCCACTGTTCTCAGTCCCTGTTCACTATGAATAATGAAGTAGAAAATACACTTTATTATTTGGAAAGCAGTGTCATCTACTGAGGTTCCCTATCAGCCCCCCTAGGCTGAACCCCTAGCTACGCCCCTGAATAAAATAGTCGGGTCTCTGTTCTTGAGATTCCAGGGGGTCTCAGCGATCAGACGGCCTATAATCAGTTATCCCTTATTCTGCGGATAGGGGATAACTTAAAATGATAGAACAACCCCTTAATACATGTACTTTACCAAATTCATAGATTGTCATTCAACACAACAGTAAGTGATATAAGGGTAAATACCTAAAATACAGTAATATTAAGTAGTATTGATAGTTGAGCAACATACCAATATCCAGGTAAACATATGCAGTGCAAAGACTGTGATGCGTGATTTACCCGATGAACTCGAACAGCATTTAAATCTCACCACCTGAAGAAGGTGGATTGAGCCCGAGGACTGCCTTATCAATAGCTTTGCCCTAAAAGGCCCGTAGCATGGCCATGTATTCCCCACCTATAGATTATTTTTTTTCCCTTGGTATAAAGTGATCTAAACAGAATGCAGACAGTGGTCTGGTATCCCTGGCTTTCTTACTTGCCTTAGCTTACAGCTGATATGTTCAGCCAACACCTAGGCATATCGCACTGTATACAGCAGCAGTCCTTACTGGTGGACCACATGCTGAATCCGAACCAGGGATGCCAGCTGTTTGGATGCATCATTGATGGCAAGTCTGCTATCAGATGTGGAACTACCAATGGCCGGCATCATAAAACTGTGTGAGGTTGCATCGGGAAATGATTTTATTTTTCATCTGAACAGCATTACATATCCAGCTCCATTCAGTACTAGCTGAAGAAATTTATATGATTGATATGCACTTAGCTCCCCCTAGTGGTGGCTGTGGCATTTGGTTTTGATTGTATCAGTTATCAAGGTAAAAAAGCTCCCCAATACATAAACAGTAGGTGTTATATCACAATTACCTATGGGCAGTTCTTATCAATTGATGATGTGTATGATTAAATGAATTAGCAAACTACTAAATATTAACTTAAAGCATAGTACAGTGGTTGACCTCTCAGAAAGGAATTTTTCCTAAGTTAGATGGGTGTTTAAACTCTCCACTATTGACAAAAATGAAAGGCACCAAATCATACTATCAGTTTGATAAAAGATGGCTGGTTATGACTTTATGATTCATCTATATAGACAGCAATTTTTGTCAGAAGTGGAAGCTACGGAGTTTGAATACTCTCGGACTATGAGAAATCATACAAGTACAAAAAAAATTGATTCCTGATATACAGTCTGAAAATATTAGGGGGTTTAAAATTACAAGTATGATAATATACCTACAGTGTTCAGCAGAACACTAGGTACAGTACCGTGAGCTGCAGATAATGTATGTATTATGTAGAACATTGTAAAATGTATAATGATTTCTTATGTTGCAACCTTGTGCTAAAATATAAGAAAAAATTCCACCATCAATGTGTATCCAATATCCCATAATAACAAAACAGAAAAAAGAATGTTTAAAATTCAGCTAATTTATTTAAAAGGGAAAATATTGTATTCACATGGACATAAGTATTCAGACCCTTGGCTATGTGGACATGTTCACACATGGAGGGACATTTATTAAAATTATTAAAAATGTCCCCACAGCGCCAACAGTGCATAGATTTATGTAGAGGTGCACTGCCTCTACATAAATCCTGTGTGCACCGGTGTGTGCATGGAGGGAAATCTGCGCTAGCTCAGAGCTGTCGTAGGTTTCCTTATCATTTTTCAGATGAAAATGAGTTTAGTGGACCCAGAGTCTGCGCACGAGCACACTGTCCGTAAAGCTAGACATTAGTTTGTGTGGAGGCACAGGTCTGGAGAAGGTTGCAAAAAATGTTGCTGAACTTAAAGTTCCCAAAAGCCCAGAGGCCACCATAATTCTTAGAAACAAAAGACATACAAAAAGAAAAAAGGGGAGCCTCGAGTGTAGTATCATCAAGTATACATATCAATCCTGGGTCTTTGTTTACCAAATAATTCTTAAATAGAAGAAATGTTGAACAACTAGGTCTCTGTCAGAGGCAGAACTACCGCCGAAGTACCGCTGCTATGTGGCCCGCCTCATCAAGGGGTCCCGCATCACAGAGTGCGGAGAGAGAGAGACTGGTCTGTCAGCTACCTGCATGGAGCACCCTGTGAGGTTGGATGACCTCTGTGTGTCAGAAAGCTATACAAACATGTACTTTACTTCTATTAATAAATCTTAATCCTTCCAGTACTTATCAGCTGCTGTCTATCCTGCAGGAAGTGGTATATTCTTTCCAGTCTGACACAGTGCTCTCTGCTTGAAAGCGTGGAGACAGCACTCAGGTGACAAAAAATGTGTCGCTTATTCACATCCTACTCCCGCAACATTTCGGCTGACACTCAGCCTTTCTCAAGTGTGTCTACATAGTGCACAACTACACTGCAATAAATCACATCAACACAGCAATCAATGAATGTACAATATCAATCGTCATATCAGTGAAAAAAATCTTATAAAATATCAGATCGGCATAATACAGTGATATACCAGCTCATATGTGCTGGTGAAAAAATGAAAAAATGGTTTCGGGCAGATACAATCAACAATATGTGCCAAATTGAGTTAAATAGATACAGTGCATCAATTGTCTAATATAATAAAATATACGATACCCTCCAATTATGTCCCTGTGTCATGGCGTTCGTGTAGAACAAACACTGCATTGTGGGTTGTCCCTGCGTGCATCATACTACGTGGCCGTAACCCATAATAGAGAGTGGCCGGCGCATGGTTGCTGGGCGCCATCTTTGAGATGGAAAAAGTAATAGGAATATGCCAATACTGTGGACTAAGATGCTAGAGGACCACGTACACCAAGTGTCTCATGTAAGATGATGTGAAGTCCTTCTGCAACTGTCATAACCAAACATAGGTACTATTTGAGGTCGTGGGGATGATCAATCCCTACTCGAATATAAATTAAATAAAGAAAGGGTAAGAAATGTGAAAAAACATTTGGATACAGTGCTCTCTGCTGTCCATGTCAGGAGCTGTCCAAAGCAGGACAGTTTTTTTTATAAGGATTTGCTACTGGTTCCGACAGTTCCTGTCACTAAAAGAGGTGGCAGCATAGATCACCATGCCAGGGTCAACAGAAAAGATCACTTATTGCAGGACATACAGCAGCTGATAACAACTTGAAGGATTAAGATTTCATAATAGAAGTAATTTAAAAAAATTGCATAATTTTTGACACCAGATGATTCCAAAACTTTTTTTTTTGAAGGAGTACTCCTTTAACCCCTTCCTGCATCAGAACATAAATGTAAGTTCTGATGCGGGTGGGGGTTCAGAGAGGATCGCGCAGCCACGATCCCAGCCGCTATCTGCAGCCCGGGACCGTGGCTATTAGCAGGTGCGGTCCGATTGCTGCACCCACTAATTATACATTTAAATGCAGCTGTCAAAACTGTATTTTGTGCCCGTCTCCCTGCTGTCTAGTAGGGGGATCTCCCTCCTCTGCAATGCGATCGTGGAGGGGAGATCACTTCTGCCTAACGGGCTGGGCTCAGCGTCACACTGATGCTGATCCCGGCTCAGCAATTGATTTATCTGACCAGAGTAATACAGAGCCGATCTTACTGATCAGTGCTGTATTAAGTATACTTAAAGGAGAAGTCCTGAGAAAATTTTTATTAAAGTATTTTATTCCCTCCTAAAAGTTATACAAATTACCAATATACACTTATTACGGGAAATGCTTATAAAGTTCACTTACTACTGCATCAAGGCTTCACTTCCTGAATAAAATGGTGATGTCACGACCCGACTCCCAGAGCTGTGCGGGCTGTGTCTGCTGGAGAGGATGATGGCAGGGGGACCCGGATGGGACACAGGGCACTGGAGGGACACTGAGCATCCCTCTGCCATCATCCTCTCTAGCAGCCACAGCCAGCACAGCTCTGGGAGTTGGGTCGTGACATCACCATTTTATCCAGGGAGTGAAGCCTTAATGCAGTAGTAAGTGCAGGGAAAAAAAGCACTTTATGTGCATTCCCCACAATAAGTGTATATTGGTGATTTGTATAACTTTTGGGGGGCAATACAATACTTTGCCGGACTTCTCCTTTAACTATACTCTGTGGGAGATCACTGCAGTAATAATAAAAGTCCCCCAGGGGCACTAAAAGTTTAAGTGTAAAAAGTAAAAATAAAGTTTTTTCAATAGTAAAAAAAACCCCTCCCCTAATAATTTAAATCACCATCCTTTTCCCATTTTATAAAAATAAATAAACATATTTATTATCGTCGCGTGCGTAATCACCTGAACTATTAACCCCTTAGTGACCGCCGTGCTGCCATTTCATGGCGGCCACTAATGGGCTTTGTGACCGCTGACCCCCTCCTGTAACTGCCCGAAGCATGACAGCGGCATCTAACGGGTTCCGGTTTGTACCGGACGGCACCGCAGGTCCACTTACTTGACCGGAGGTCCCACGGTGCCGTCCGGTCCCCCGACGTCTCCATGGTAACTCCGGGGGCCCCCGGGCTTACCATGGATAAGCCATCGTGCTGACAGGGGTGGCTGTGCTACTGCCTGTCAGCAGGATGGTCACATGATACAATACACTGTACTAGTGTAAAAAAAGTTAAAAAAGTGCACAAAACACAATCCCCCCAGCCCCCCCCTGCCCCATAATAAAAATGCATTACATTCCCCATACACTATAAAACATTACATAAAAGTGATCAAAAACACAAATCATATACATATTTGGTATCGCTACGTCCATAACGACCCAACCTATAAAACAATATCAATAATTGTATCGCACGACACGCTGTAAAGAAATAAATAAAAAAACAGTACCAGAATAGCTGTATTTTATCAATCTGCTTTAGAAAATACGTCATAAAAGAGATCAAAAAGTCATATACATATAAAACTTGGTATCAATAGAAACTACAGATCTTCCCGCATAAAATAAGCCCAAAACCAGCTCTGAAAGATAAGAACACTATGGATCTTGCAATGTGGCGACAGTTTTTGTGGTTTTGGCTAGGAAGATAGTTTCTATTGCGCCAAAGTGGTAATAGTTAAAAAAACCTACACAAATGTGGTATCGCCGTAACCGTAGTGACTCAGAGAATACATGTATTATGTTATTAGTGACCGCCGATACAGATTTTTACGGCGATCACTAATGGGCTCTATTCTGCTGCCATCATCTCTTTATGGCGATGGCGCAGAATAGTGCAGCAGCGCCGGTAGTGCCCGCAGCCCCCTTCCTTTCAGCTACTGGAGGTCGCTGAGAAGTTGGGGCAGAGTGTGGGCTCAGTCCTGGCCAGTCCCCGCACCGACGATCGTCGTTATTACCAGTATAACGGCGGCCACCGGTAACGGGCACTGCATGCTTTCATGTCCTCTCACCGTTAATCCACAGTGAGAGGAAATGAATACATGTCCCCCCCCCCCCCTGTCCCCCCCGGAATAACCTTAGTGTTCACAGTGATTTATTCCTTAGGGTACAAACACACTTGCCACATCGGCAGCGAGTTTCTCGCTGCGTATTCGCAGCGAGACTCGCTGAGGATCCCGGCCCTGTGTACTCAATGGCAGACAAACATCCCTGCTGCGAGTTTGTCCAAAGGCCGACCCGTTAACCCCCCGCCGGAGACTGGTTAACCCATCACCTGGTCCCGACTATACATCATCTGGTCCTTCACTGATTCCCGACACGTCCCCCTCAGCCAATCAGTGCGCTGCCCCACCGCAGCACTGATTGGCTGAATGGGCCGTGAAGACGTCGGGAGCCCCGTAGCCAGGATTAGCTGGTGTATAGTCTCCGGCGGCCGGGGAGTTAACGGGGCGAGCTGCGGACAAACTCGGAGCAGGGATGTTCAGTTTTGTCTGCCATTGAGTACACATGGCTGGGATCCTCAGCGAGTCTCGCTGTGAATACGCAGCCAGAAACTCGCTGCGGATACAGCAAGTGTGTTTGTACCCTTAAAAAAAGATCAAACTCTTATTCTCTCCACTACCAGAGGTGGCGGAGAGCATGGGGCAATGATCAGGGACTAGCCGATGTGGTCCTGGTACAAGTGATCAGCGCTATATACTATATACCACTGATCACTTGTTCCAAAAGGCTGCCGGCACTTTTTTTCCCCTGTCACCAAAAATCATTGGTAACAGGATAAAAAGTCAAGTGCCCCGGATTACCTGTAACCACCTCGCATTACCTGTAACCACCTCGCATTACCTGTAACCACCCCGCATTACCTGTAACCACTCCGCATTACCTGTAACCACCCCAGTTTATCTGTAAACACCCCGCATTACCTGTAACCACCTCGCATTACCTGTACCCACCCCAGATTACCTGTAACCCCCTCGCATTACCTGTAACCACCCCAGATTACCTGTAACCCCCTCGCATTACCTGTAACCACCCCAGATTACCTGTAACCACTCCGCATTACCTGTAACCACCCCAGATTACCTGTAACCACCCTGCATTACCTGTAACCACCCCACATTACCTGTAACTACCCCGCATTACCTGTAACCACCCCAGATTACCTGTAACCACCCCAGATTATTCATAACCGCTCCAGTTTACTTGTAACCGCTCAGATTACCCATAACTACCCCAGATAGCCAGTAAACACCCCCAGATTGCCTGTAACCACCCCAGATTGCCACAGGCTACCCATAACCACTACAGATTGCCCGTAACCACCCCAGATTGCCCGTAACCACCCCAGATTGCCCGTACCCACCCCAGATTGCCTGTCACTCCTCCCCCAAATTGACCATCACCACCCCAGTTTGCCTGTGACCCCCCCCGGATTGCCCGTCACCAACTCAGATAGCCAGTAAACACCCCCAGATTGTCCGTTACCACCCCAAATAGGCAGTAAACACTCTCAGATTGTCCGTTACCACCCCATATAGCCAGTAAACACCCCTAGATAGTCGGTAAACAGCCCCAGATTGTCCGTTACCACCCCAGATAGCCAGTAAACACCCCCAGATAGCCAGTAAATACCCCCAGATAGCCAGTAAACACCCCTAGATAGCCAGTAAACACCCCCAGATTGCCCGTAACCACCCCAGATTGCCCGTAACCAACCCAGATAGCCAGTAAACACCCCCAGATTGCCCATAAACACCCCAGATTGCCACAGACTGCTCGTACCAACCCAAATTGCCCGTCACCACCCCAGATAGCAAGGAAACACTCCCAGGTTGCCCGTCACCACCCCAGATTACCTGTAATCTCATTTTAAATTTTTTTTTTAGCAACTGCGCTATTCTAATAACCGATACTAGCTGCGGTTTTGCTCCAGCAAAATGACGCTTCTTCCCTTCTGAGCCCTGCTGCGTGCCTATACAGTGGTTTATGCCCACATATGAGGTACCGTTGTACTCAGGAGAACCTACTTTACAAATTTTGCAGTGCATTTTCTCTCCTGT
This sequence comes from Dendropsophus ebraccatus, assembly GCF_027789765.1. Classification (NCBI taxonomy): domain Eukaryota; kingdom Metazoa; phylum Chordata; class Amphibia; order Anura; family Hylidae; genus Dendropsophus; species Dendropsophus ebraccatus. Next base: position 50,332,749 of record NC_091463.1, read on the forward strand.
TTCTCGTAAAAATTGAAATTTCAAACTAAACAAACATATTATTGAAAAAAATCATTTTTTTTCATTTTTACTTTCTAATTTTGAATCCTTTCCTCTAATACCTGTGGGGTCAAAATGCTCACTGCACCCCAAGATGACTTCTTTGAGGGGTGCCCTTTCCAAAATGCTAATTGGCACTCCTTCCGTTCTGAGCCCGGCTGTGTGCCCATACAGTGGTTTATGCCCACATATGGGGTACCGTTGTACTCAGGAGAACATGCGTCACAGATTTTGGGGTGAGTTTTCGCTCCCTTTCATTGTGAAGTTGGGAAATTTCAAACTAAACAAACATATTATTGGAAAAATTCTAGTTTTTCATTTTTACTGTCTAATTTTGAATACTTTCCTCTAATACCTGTGGGGTCAAAATGCTCACTGCACCCCAAGATGTATTCTTTGAGGGGTTAACGTTCCAAAATGGGCTGACTTATGGGGGGGGGGTTCACTCTGCTGGCACTACAGGGGCACTGCAAACGCACCTGGCGCCTGAAAACTTGTACAGCAAAATCTGCACTGAAAATGATAATTGGCGCTCCTTCCCTTCTGAGCCCCGCTGTGTGCCCATACAGTGGTTTACGCCCCCATATTGAGTACCATTGTACTCAGGAGGACCTGCGTTACAAATTTTGGGGTGCTTTTTTTCTTCTGTTGCTCGTGAAAATAAGATACTTTAATCTGAACGAACATATTATTTGAAAATTTCTATTTTCCATTTTTTTCCTGCCTAATTGTGAATACTTTCCTCCAGCCCCTGTAGGGTTAAAATGCTCATTATACCACTAGATTAATTCCTTAGGGTGTGTAGTTTCCAAAATGGGGTCATTTATGGGGGTTTCAAGTATACACGCCTCCTAAACACACTTAAAAAAAGAACTGGTCCCTAAAAAAATTAGTTTTGGAAATTTCATGAAAAATTGATAATTTGCTGATACATTTCTAAGCCCCGTAACACCCAAGAAAAGTAAAATATGTTTACGAAATTATGTCAGAATAAAGAGGACATATTGGTAATGTGACCTAGTAACTAATTTATGTGATACGACTTTCTTTTTTTAGAAGCAGAGAATTTCAAAGTTTGTAAAGTGCAAATTTTTCAAATTTTTCATGATATTTTTATGTTTTTCACAAAAAACACAAAAGATAGTGACCAATTTTTGCCACTAATATAAAGTACCATATGTTACAAAAAAAAACAATCTCAGAATCGCTAGCATATGTTAAAGCATCACTGAGCTATAAGCGCATAAAGTGAGACAGGTAAGATTTTGAAAAATGAGCCTGGTCATTAAGGCTCAAATAGGCTTGGTCCCTAAGGGGTTAAATGATCACATTCCTAATCCTGCAGGTAAACGGGATCCAATAAAAGGTAGCTTTTAAATAGCAATGGGGACAGAATAAGCAGTGCAGATGGCAAATATTTGCATAATTTATGTGCAATCTCTTGAGTTTTGCAAAAACTATGCAAATACTTGCCCTCTCCACGGCTCTCGCCAAAGTGTCGGGGAGTGGGCATTGCCACATGCAGAGGCATTTACAACAATTTATGCCAGCTCGTCAGGCTAAATTTTACTGGCGTAGATTTTTCTGCGTGCACGCAGGGTGCTCTGTAAACATAACATTTATGTAAAGGCTTGCATCTCTACAAAAACTCGGTGTCCGGTGCACTGGCAGGGGGATTTTTAAGACAAGTATAGGAGGTGCCGATCTTGATGAAAGTTGAGTATAATAAGAGAATAGAATTCCAGCATTTTTCTGTCCAGATGTGTTTTATCAGTTTTATCAGATTCCTTAGAACCTTCTGGGAAAATGTGACAGTAGGCTATTGTAGTGAAATGTGCATAGCAATAGCAATATGCCTTAAAGCGACTCTGTACCCACCATCTGCCTCCTTCTAACCGCTTGTACCTTCTTATAGCTGCTTTTAATCCAAGATCTGTTCTGGGGTCCGTTCGGCAGGTGATGCTGTTATTGTCCTAAAAAAACAACTTTTAAACTTGCAGCCCTGTGTCAAATTGGCATGGCCTAGAGTGTCTGTGGATTAGACTTGCACTGCCTCTCTGTCCCTCCTCCCCGCCCAGCTCATCATTAGGAATGCCCCTGGGCAAGTTTTTTTTATTCATCCTTTGTCAGAACACTGCACAGGTACCTTAAAGGAAAACTCCAGGTAGAGGTTAAAAAAAAAAAAACTTCTGCAGAAGCATAAAGCATTACTTACCTATCTATTCCATTTTTGAAACTACCAAAAATCCATTTGTTTAGGTGGGTGTTCTGTTTTGTGTTTCTGCACTTCCTGGTTTATCAGTTGTACACAGTACTACAGGTTCCTGAATGCAATGCTTTCCCTCAGCTGTTCATCACAGTCCTCCACCCTGCCTATTCCCCGCCCAAAGCTGTTGCAGAACATCTAGGCTATGTTCACACATTGCAGTTTCACTGTGTTACTGAATTATTTGCAGTAATTTATGATTTCATTGTGGTCCCACCCGCACAGCACGCTGTATTCTCTACCTATAACACCACACAGCACGCTGTATTCTCTGCCTGTAACCACACAGCGCACTGTATTCTCTACCTGTAACACCACACACCACATTGTATTCTCTACCTGTAACACCACACAGCACGCTGTATTCTCTACCTGTAACACCACACAGCACGCTGTATTCTCTACCTGTAACACCACACACCACATTGTATTCTCTACCTGTAACACCATACAGCACACTGTATTCTCTACCTGTAACCACACAGCGCACTGTATTCTCTACCTATAACACCACACAGCACGCTGTATTCTCTGCCTGTAACCACACAGCGCACTGTATTCTCTACCTGTAACACCACACACCACATTGTATTCTCTACCTGTAACACCACACAGCACGCTGTATTCTCTACCTATAACACCACACAGCACGCTGTACTCTCTACCTGTAACACCACACAGCACTCTGTATTCTCTACCTGTAACACCATACAGCACGCTGTATTCTCTACCTGTAACACCACACAGCACACTGTATTCTCTACCTGTAACACCACACAGCATGCTGTATTCTCTATCTGTAACACCACACAGCACGCTCTATTCTCTCCCTGTAACACCACACAGCACTGTATTCTCTATCTGTAACACCACACAACACGCTGCATTCTCTACCTGTAACACCACACAGCACGCTGTACTCTCTACCTTTAACACCACACAGCACACTGTATTCTCTACCTGTGACACCAGCATGCTGTATACTCTACCTCTAACACGCACATATTATGATCAAGCATCTTATATCTTTGAAGTTGAGCCCCACAATAAGGCTCTGATCCTCTCTGCCGTTTAGTATCATTTACTTGTGTTACTGCATCATTTTTGTGAATACGCTGCAGTACTGCAATGACACTCCAACATGTGTGAACACAGCTCTAATTTCACTGCACACTTCTGCACTATAAGAGAAATCAGTGCAACACCTGCTTCAGGCCGATCAGAGATGGTGAATCACTCAGGAGATTGGGGGATGCAGCCAAGCCTCTTGAGAGATCACATCCTGCCCCCTGTCTGCATCATCAGCCTGATCTCAGCAAACACGCACAATGTGACACAGAGACAGGTTCCAGAATGCAATGCTTTCCCTCAGCTGTTCATCACAGTCCTCCACCCTGCCTATTCCCTGCCCAAAGCTGTTGCAGAACATCTAGACTGTGTTCACACATTGCAGTTTCATTGTGTTACTGAATTATTTGCAGTAATTTATGATTTCATTGTGGTCCCACCCGCACAGCACGCTGTATTCTCTACCTATAACACCACACAGCACGCTATATTCTCTGCCTGTAACCACACAGCGCACTGTATTCTCTACCTGTAACACCACACACCACATTGTATTCTCTACCTGTAACACCACACAGCACACTGTATTCTCTACCTATAACACCACACAGCACAGTGTATTCTCTACCTGTAACACCACACAGCACGCTGTATTCTCTGCCTGTTACACCACACAGCACGCTTTATTCTCTACCTGTAACACCACACAGCACACTGTATTCTCTAACTGTAACACCACACAGCACGCTGTATTGTCTACCTGTAACACCACACAGCACGCTGTATTCTCTTCCTGTAACACCACACAGTACACTGTATTCTCTACCTGTAACACCACACAGCACCCTGTATTCTTTACCTGTAACACCACACAGCACACTGTATTCTCTACCTGTAACACCACACAGCACACTGTACTCTCTACCTGTAACACCACACAGCACACTGTATTCTCTACCTGTGACACCACACAGCATGATGTATACTCTACCTTTAACATGCACATATTATGATCAAGCATCTTATATCTTTGAAGTTGAGCCTCACAATAAGGCTCTGATCCTCTCTGCCGTTTAGTATTATTTACTTGTGTTACTGCATCATTTTTGTGAATACGCTGCAGTATTGCAATGACACTCCAACATGTGTGAACACAGCTCTAATTTCACTGCACACTTCTGCACAATTAGAGAAATCAGTGCAACACCTGCTTGAGGCCGGTCAGAGATGTTAAATCACTCAGGAGATTGGGGATCCAGCCAAGCCTCCTGGGACATCACGCCCTGCCCCCTGTCTGCATCATCAGCCTGATCTCAGCAAACACGCACAATGTGAGACAGAGGCATGGAAGATTTGTCTCCTAAGGGGGGATAGCAGAAGGAGCAAGAGACAATGTGGATTTACACAGGGGCCATTTTTTTTTCACTTCCTGGATTTCTATCAGTTACCAGTGTGGCAGAACTGTACAGATAGGATAATACATTGTATAGACACATATATTTAACTTTTAATGTACTTTTAATAGAAAACTGCTGCCAGGCATTCCTGATAGTGAAGAGGGTGGGTAGGAGGGACGGAGAGGCACTGCAAGTCTAATGCACAGACACTCTAGGCCACGTCAATTTGACATCAAGTTTATAAGTTGTTTTTTAGGACAATAACTGCATCACCTGCCGAACGGACCCCAGGGCAGATCTTGGATTAAAAGCAGATATAAGAAGGTACTAGCGGTTTGTGGGAGGCAGATTATGGTTACAGAGTCACTTTAAGTGTCCCAGTTGGGTATAAGCCCTTTAGGTTATATGATCCTCTAATACTCTAGACTTTATGTTCAAGACTCTTTCAAATCTATCTTTCTTCTTTTATACATCTTCAATAATTGATAATATTTGAGTAAAAACTCAAAATGTCTGCATTTTCTTGATCTTGTGTGGTGGAAACAATGGACACATAAGCTTTGAAAATAAGGTAAATGACACTATGCACTGAGCTGAATTTATTCAATTGAAAGTGTTTAGTTGCTTTGACAGAGCTGGAATGTTAAAAAGTGGCAGATAAAGTTAACAGAATTAGAAGTTCTTATCAGTTCACAAAAGAAACAGAATTACTTTATCATGGAAAATGCAAAGTACTTTGTAGTGAAAAGTGAGTTTGAAAAAGGTAATTGCTTTTCTGATTATACAAAATGAAAAGGGCAACATAATGACTTTCAAATCCATCAATTGTAGCTGGTAAAATAAAATGGAATCTGTTAGAAAAGTCAAATAAAGGGAGATTATGTGACAAGGTAATAAATATTAATAGAGAAGTACACTCATATACGCATTTTATTAATGAATTACCAATATCTCTGATCACTGAGGCTCTCACCCTCCTGCCAGATATGGAACCAGCTCATACTCTGTATGCGGTACAAAATGCAAGGTGGCAAGCTTTCATGCCACAGACACTGACAGAAATGGCTCTGACCTGCAACATAGATATAGTAATTGAATCGATTGTGCCCTTTGACATCCCAGGTAGACCTTCCTTTATGACTTTAACATGTCCTAACAGGAAAGTTACTTTTTAATGTTAACCTATATGAATTAAGTTGATCATAATATGAAGTGACTTATTCATCTGAGTCATGTTAATATGACCAAAAGAGAAAAAACAGACAAATCACTGGAACCAGGTTACCAAGAATTTTAACTTTTTAAATTGATGTCTATGAAAGTTCTCATTGCCCAGGCAAAAAAAAGTTAAAAACTGATAGCTAAACACTGCAAAGTCATAAAATGGCATTAAAAAATATCGGTAATACTAGAGATAGTATAGATAGATAGATAGTATAGTAGAGATGAGTGAATTTACAGTACTAGCTTGGCAGTTTGATTTCCTTTGAACAGCCTTTGAAAACTGGTCTAGTAATACAGACCAAAGGTATCCAATAACCAAAAAGATCTCCACACAGGCCGTGTAGATAGATGTACTTTAATTGAGAATAGTCGTCCAATAGAACTGTGTCCGTATGAGAGACTACTCCTGTTTGCACACAACATTTCGAGGGCACATCCCTCTCCTTATATGGGAGTTGTCATGATGGCTATCAGTCAAGGGTGGTCGTGTTTATTAGATACAGTATAACATTTTGCATGGTGTCTGCAACATTATATCTTTGCATAAGATGTTTAATGCTGCAGGAGTTTGTTAACAGAAAGCTGCTGGAAGCTGGAGATCAGATACACTAATAACACTACTACTACTGTTTATTTATATAGCGCCAACAAATTCTGCAGCACTTCACATAGGGGGCATAGACATCAGAATTACACGCTTATTACTGATATAAGAGGAACGAGGGCCACTTGAAACATAGTAAATGTGGGGAGACAGCCCCACTCTTGTCTCCAGCTTGGATGCAGGTTTTGCTGCTCAGTTCCATTAAAGTGAATGGAGCTTAATTGCAAACCGCACCTGAACTGGAGACAAGAGTCGTGTTGTCTCTGAAAGAAGGTGGCCATGTTTTTGTAGCACTGGATAACCCCTTTAAGACAAGGCAGAAAGTGCTTTATTTGTGTAATGGTCCAGCCATCGCATGCAAACAAGATGGTGTACATAAAGATGGATAAGCCAGGCACCAGCCAGTCTGTGTGCAGATACAAAGTGTGTGAGGCATATAGGAACACTGTTGATTGAAGGTGAGCAGTGCCTTTTGCTTCTTTACTAACCTAAATTTATAGATTGTATGGGTCCTCTATCTCCATGTATCAGTCTGCCATTTATCTTATTGATCTAACATGTTTTTGATTTTGTAATGTTCTGTTTGTCAGACCCTATTGCTTGTAAAGTGCTGTGGAATCAAGGGAGCATTTTAAAAAAATAAGTATAATAATAAATTATACGGAGGGAGTACACATTGCCAATATTACTTCTCTTTATATTTCCTAGAAGACATAAAAGAATTGTCGAGACAGGGGTTGTTTTTTAATACGTGGTCTTGTTCCTTTTTTTACGAGTACTAGGAATGTTCTGTAAGAATAGAAAATGCCCACTTAGTGGCCCTGTGTACTCTGCAAGGAGAGAGTCAGTATCCCGCCCACGCCAGGGGCGGAGCTTATCGGGATATACCTGGAGCACTAATTTGCCGGGTCCCCAGCCTTGGAATCTCTAAGCTAGATGTGCTGTCTGCAGGAGTGCCCCAAACGAACCACCACAGGAGGAGGCTTGCAGCCAGCTAGGGGGGGTCATCCCTGTGCCGGCCCCAGTCTATTGATGTAAAAATCTTAAAGCGATGTACCTGCTGGTAAATTCACTTTAAATAGAAGACAAATAGACACAAAAAAACCTAAACTTACTCTCCTTGCTCTGCCACCACTACTGCATCTTGGTGTCAGTCCCTCTTGTGTCCTTGTGTCTGTGTCACAAAGAATTACTGCTGCAGTCACTGATTTACTGAGGGGGAAGGTCTTTTTGTGTGTGTGTATTCCTTTGAATACCATTTAGTGTACGTTCACATGTATTCAAAGGAGTACACTACAGAAATGTTACATTTTTTTTTTCAAATCAACTAGTGTCAGAAAGTTATACAGGTTTGTAAATTACTTCTATTTTAAAACTTCAGCCTTCCCGTAATTATTAGCTGCTGTATGTTCTACAGGAAGTGGTGTGTTCTTTCCAGTCTAACATGGGGCTCTCTGCTGCCACCTATGTCCGGGACAGGAACTGTCCAGAGCAATAGGGCCCTATTACACAGAACGATTATCGTGTGAAAAATCGTTAAATCGCTCGAATTTAAACAATAATCGTTGTGTGTAATTGAAGGCAACGATCGAAAAATCGTTTTCTATGTCGTTGATCGTTTATTTAGATCTGAACCTAAAATTATCGTTAATCGTTCGCTAATCGTCCGCTGTAATTCCATGTTCGTTTGCTCAAGTTCTGCGTTTTTTCACTAATCGTTCAGTGTAATTGCACATTGTTCGTTGCTTTTCTGGGATCAGAAGGAATAAACGATCATATTAACGATCGCAATAATGATCATAGTAACAATCGTAACTGACGATTATCGTTCTGTGTAATATGGTGAACGATTTCAGGTTAACGGAAAACAACCTCGTTTGCGATTATTTATCGTTAGTCGTTAATCGTTAAAAATGGCTCAGTGTAATAGGACCCATAGGAAATCCTGCTCAGAACAGTTGCTGACAGACAGAGATTGCTCAGACAGTCTGCTGACACAGAGAGCACCATGACAGATGGGAAAAAATACACCACTTCCTGCAGGGCAAACAGCAGATGATAAGTACTGTAAGACCTGAGTAAGTCATTTTAAAATCTGCATAACTTTCTGACATCGGATAATTTAAAACCTATTTTTTATCCAGAGTACCCCTTTAATCCACTATGAAATTTATGCAGCAAATTTTCTGCTATGGATTTCATGCTGCAGATTTTTATCTATTTACTTGTATTTATATCATCTGCAGCATTAAATCTGCTATGTGAAATCCACAGCATCAAATTCCCATATTAAGTACATATGATAATACTATTTAGGAATGTATTGCCATCACTGTTCTGCTCAGTTAGTCCTAGACCGAGATGGGTGTTTTGAGAGGGAATCAAGTATAGAACAGGGGCCTCTATAAGAAATAGCTTCTAGGGATCCCGCACATGATTTGTTTAGCCCACTCATTGTAACGCTGATGCAGTGAGGGATGATAAGGCTGAACAATAAAGTACAGAGAATGGAGGATCGGGAGCTGTCAGCATCCCAATCCACCATTCATTCTCACTGGCTGAAGTGCCGGCAGCCTGTGAAAAGACAAGGACAGGTTGTATTTACTATGGGAGCACAGAAGGGCAGGGGGCATAATTACTATGGGAGCACAGCAGGACAGGGTGCATTTACTATGGGGTACAGAAGGACAGGGGGCATTTACTATGGGAGCACAGCAGGACAGGGTGCATTTACAATAGGGACACAGAAGGGCAGAGGGCATTTATTATAGGGGCACAGCAGGACAGGGGGCATTTATTATGGGGGCACAGAAGGGCAGGGGACATTTTTATAGGGGCACAGCAGGACATGGGCATTTACTATAGAGCACAGCAGGTCAGGGGGCATTTACTATGGGAACACAGCAGGGTGGGGGAGTTATTACTATGGTGAACAGCAGGACAGGGAGCATTATATTATGAAGACACAGCAGGGCAGAAGGCATTTACTATGGGGGCACAGCAGGGTAGAGGGCATCATAACTATAAAGTGGAAAAGGTAGTGAAACACTGGTCTCAAAACAGGAACATTTTCTACACCCATATAAAAACTTATTCTATTTATGCCAGATCTAAAAGAGTAAATAAATATTTATTAGAGATGAGCGAACCGGGTTCGGGTTCGAGTCAATCCGAACCCAAAAGTTCGGTATTTGATTAGCTGGGGCCGCTGAACTTGGATAAAGCACTAAGGTTGTCTGGAAAACATGGATACAGCCAATGACTATATCCATGATTTCCACATAGCCTCAGGGCTTTATCCAAGTTCAGCAGCCACCGCTAATCAAATGCCGAAAGTCCGGGTTCAGATTGACTTGAGCATGCTGAAAGTTCGCTCATCTCTAAAATTTATATTTGGGACAGCCTCTTTAATCCTTCAGGGATGACAACTACCAAACCAGTGCAGGTGACCCTCCAGCTACGGCAATGGAATAGTGTTGATTTGCCTTGTAGTAGTCAAGCTGTGGTTCAGTTGTATTGTGTGCAGTTTTTCAGCAACCTTGTGTTTATAGACACACATCATGTTAGTCAGCTGGCTCGATAATCACACAATAGCTTTCCAGATTTGTCACCATGTAGTCCAGGTCTTAGGATATGTGAGTTTTATCTTGGTATCCATTACGAGAAAGGTTTCTATTAAGAGATTAGTCATTATGTGATTGGAAGACTCTCGGCCATCTGCTATTTATCACCTCACTGTTTTTTTTCTAAATAACAGAGAGCTGTACAGGATCTGATGATAAAAAGCAGCTCTCTGTCCTTTCCCTGTGTGGCTCATTGCACAATATCATCAAAACTAATTAAACAAATTGCACTCGCATTTTGCCATTTTTACCATTTGGAGCTGTAACGGATATCATAGACTGCAGTATTCAGCAAAGTAATGTTTATGACTCTTGTTTTCTTCAGACTTTTATATTATCCTTGGCGTACAAAATAGGAATAAATCACCTAAAGGACCATACAGCATAATAAACAATTTCTGTTTTCTCTGCATTTGCTTGGCAAACAGTAAAGTTTTAAAATAATATTGAAATAAATGACTACAGTTTGTGCTTTTCCAGTATTGTGATTATTGGATAAATTATACCAATATAAAAAATATAAACAAAAGTAAAACTATAAAAGTACACTGTAGATTAATCTCATTAACATTCATACTGCCCACTGGCTTTTATAGTTTTATAGGCATCTACACCGATTACATATACTTCTATTTCATATGTGCTAAGTGTAGGTAAAATAAACCATATATAATGTTACCATATAATAATCATGTGATATAGTATAAATTGGCAACCTTTTATCCATTTTAATCAACAGTCCCCAACCATAATTGTTTTTTTTCCTAACAACTAAGGCTAGCCTATATAAGAAACATTTCCATGTGACTCTCTATTATGCTTCTTTATTTACTTCTGGTCAACTGAATGATGAATGTTGCAGTGATCCTTATTTTAAAGGGGTTATCCACCCAAGAGTGAAAAAATTAAATGTTAGCCGCTTTTACTCACCAAGCCCCCCTAAGCATTTTGAGCCATCTCCTGTCATCCTAGCTGCTGAAATTCCTGAGTATATTAGACATAGGCTGGTATTGGGAAGGGGAGTCATTTAGAATATTGTTTTTGGATAACCCCTTTAGGGTTTGTTTGGACAGGGAGTGTGTTTTTTTTTTTTAAACGTGGCCAAGACTGCACTGAAAATAACCAAGTGGTTTACCTACCTGTGCCAATTCCCTGCCACCCAGCCTTTGCCACATTCTTCTTCATTACTAGTTCTCGTGATTCCCTGCAGAAAAGAAATGCCCACTCACCGGCTGATTTCTATAATGGCAGGGGCAGCAAGCAAGGGTAGGAGTATACAGGAGGAAGTGGGCAGCAAGAATAACATAGGGAGATAGCAGCAGCCACATCCCTCAGTGTGCTGCAAATAGACTATTGTTAATGCTATGAGGAAACCAGAGCCATTAGCAGCAGCAGCCTGTCCTCAACGCTGATGTACTACTGCACTATGCTGCTGGCTGGAAGGATTCTTTCCTGGGCTAGTAACATTATATGGCATTTGTGATTAGCAATGATTTATTTAAAGGTAGATAAACTACACAAGTATTATTTTATCTCCATTCTTCTGTGCCATATGTATCTGTATCAGGGGACAAGATGGGCACAGATAGGTAACAGAATAATATGCAGACTACTGTACCAGCACAGCCAAGTGCAGCGAGCCGGGGTACTTGGAAGAGAGTGAGGGGAATGAGAGGATGATGGTGGTAGTAGTCTCTCCTGAGTGTGGCGCTGAGCTCCTCTGTGAGGGGATGCACTGAGGGCTGCAGAGTGAGAGTGTGCTATACCTGCAGGATGGCTGGATCTTGTCACGGTCACAGGTGGGCACGAGGGCTTCTGCAGGTACAGGGGGACTCTCTGGCGCTTCCCTGGGTTTTCTCTCTCTTCTGTGGGCTACTGCAGGGATTCCTGTAGGGGGGCTGCACCTGTGTGTGAGGTGGTCAATGATGTGGACCTGTAGTTCCCCCCCCTGGGGCCAACCCCAAATACTGCTGTCCGGTACAATGGCCCTTGATGGTGGTGTGGTGCAGATAACCAGGACAATGGGGAGACAAGGAGGGAGGCAGTGCAACAACAACTCCTTTACTGATAGACTTGCAGGTGTTTTTTACAGTCTTTTGGCATACAGCGGTGAATACTGGCGGCTTTGACTGGGTTACTGCGCTTGTGGAGAGTCTGGTGGTGTGTGGAGAGATGATCTGCCTCAGATCCTGGTCTGTCAGTACGTGTGGGATGCTGGTGGGCACTGTGATCCTGTGGACCTCTTCCCCAATGGTGCTTGAGTCTGTCTTTCCCTCTCTGTCAGCTAGGGAGCTTCCTGCTTAGGTTACTGGGCCGGGCCTTAGGCCACAACTTTCGGGTCCCAGAGGTATCCAGGGATCCTAGTAAATCTTACCCCCCAAATTCAGGAAGATGGGTGCAGAGGCCTACGTTAACTCTGCTCCCTTTTACAGCCAAGTCCGTCCACTTAGGGTGTCGGTCTTTAGGATTCCCACTGACTGTAAGTGTGCTAGCCCTTTCCTGAGGGGGCACCTGACAAATTGTCTCTCAAAGTCTCTCTCTTTTCCTCTCACCTCCAGCTGTTTCCTTAGGCTGCTCTGTTGGTAATCTGTCTTGTTTCCCTCAGCAGCTTTGCTCTGTGGTGATGGTCTCTCATGAGGTGATGTTGTTCCCTCAGCAGTTAGTCACTTGTCTCAGCTAAACACTGCAACTGCCAACCTTATATAGGGGGCCTATTTGCATACTCCGCCCACTTGCTAGCACTTTCTAAGCTTACAACACTACCTAGAGCAGTTCCCACTAAGGACAGTAGATGACACTGTTTTTTGTGGTGTGCAGTGAAAAGCATGTAACTAGAGATGAGCGAACCGGGTTCGGGTTCGAGTCGATCCGAACCCGAACATTCGGTATTTGATTAGCTGGGGCTGCTGAACTTGGATAAAGCTCTAAGGTTGTCTCGAAAACATGGATACAGCCAATGACTATATCCATGATTTCCACATAGCCTTAGGGCTTTATCCAAGTTCAGCAGCCACCACTAATCAAATGCCGAAAGTTCGGGTTCGGATTGACTCGAGCATGCTCGAGGTTCGCTTATCTCTACATGTAACCCATTCTCTGCCTGCCAGTTACACTGGTATAGAGAAATACACATAACAGTTTTATATAAGACATATTAACTCCTAGAATATACAGTAAAACACTTGTTGACAAGTGCCATCCTCAGCCCAGCCGCAGGAATTACGCTCTGGTATACTACACAAGTCCTATAGGTTGTTTCTTTTGGTCAGTAAGGCTTCTTTGCTAACTAGATTTTTCCATACATATTATTCCATATGGTCATCCATCATCTATCCAAGTATAATGGACCAACATACAGAGTAATGATTTCTACAGATGGAGAAACTGTTTGGGCATGGTCTTTATAAGGCTTGGGCAAATACAGACTTCTTGTTTCACAGCAGTCCACAGGAATACATTTAGTCACCTGATTGTCAATAATACTGGGGCATATGCAGGGTTATGGTCAATGCAGCCTCATTCACTTGTGATGGAGTAGTGCCACAGGTCGTTTCTGGTCGCATAACTGGGAATTGCCAAATATATCTGCAGGCTTGTGAGAAACTTTCATGAGACAATAATGTGAAAAAATATTAAAAATAAAGAAACAGGTTGATGGTCACCCTGCTTTTCCAGCATCTTGTACTCATTATGATGGAGGTCACTTAGCTTCCCCAGCATCTTGTTGTCAGTATAATTGCGGTCACCCAGCTTTCCCAACATCTTGTAGTCAGTATAATGGCTGTCACCCAGCTTTCCCAGCATCTTATAATCAGTATGATGGAGGTCACCCAGCTTTCCCAGCATCTTGTACTAATTATGATGTGGTCACCCAGCGTTCCCAGCATCTTGTACTCATTATGATGGAGGTCACTCATCTTTCCCAGCATCTTATACTGAGTACGATGGAGGTCACCCAGCTTTCCCAGCATCTTGTACTCATTATGATGGAGGTCACTCAGCTTTCCCAGCATCTTGTAGTCAGTATGAATGAGGTCACCCAGCTTTCCCAGCATCTTGTAGTCAGTATGATGGAGGTCACCCAGCTTTCCCAGCATCTTGTTGTCAGTATGATGGAGGTCACCCAGCTTTCTTAGCATCTTGTACTCAGTATGATAGAGTTCATCCAGCTTTCCAGCATCTAGTAGTCAGTATGATGGAGATCACTAAGCTTTCCAGCACCTAGTTCTCAGTATGATGGAGGTCATCCAGCTTTCCCAGCATCCTGTATGTCAGTATAATGGAGGTCACCTAGCTTTCCCACCATCTTATACTCAGTATGACAGAGGTCACCCAGTTAGATAGATAGGAGATAGATAGATTGGCATTGTCACCTGCTGAGGTTCCCTATGGGTAACATAATCGGTTGGGGGCCCACTCAGACTTGCTCGCCCCTCCCCTAGCTGAAGACTGAACCCTAGCTATGCCCCTGTGTGCAACTGTCTGCAGGAGAGCCAATAAGGAAGGCCACGGAGGCACCTGTCCTCCTTTGCTCTGGTAAGTACTTCTATCGGGGGTCAGGTGGTTTGGGGGGTTGGGGTTTAGGGATGGTGCTCGTTATAAGTAGGATTTAGTCTATTAGATTTAAATCCTACAGCTTACCATCTTGGTTGCGGTTTGATTGTGAGGGTTGTCTGGAGGGGTGGGGGGCTGTAGGATTTAGTCTATGTCACTATTAGGGGGTATCAGGGGAGGAAAGGGATGGGGGCGCCACAAGAAAGTTTTGCACAGGGCGCCATCTACCCTAAGGCTGGCCGACCTATAGTGATTAAGGTCAGACTGGTGACCCGGAACAGACCGGCAACAAGTGCGGGAACCGGGCTGCACTTCAAAAAAAGGACTGCAGCACCAGCATCCCCACACTGGCCCCAGTCTATTGATGTAAAAATCTTAACGCGATGTACCTGCTGGTACATTCGCTTTAAGCTCCCTAAGCACAGTTAAATTAAAAAAAAAACTTTCTCAGGAATACCCCAGTTACTTTGATATATAAGGTTATTTCTATTTATGCAGTCTCATAATGTTTTATGTAAAGTGGAGGACCTCATTAATTACCTTTTATCATAACTGAGAAGTATGTGTTTCACACATGATAGAATTTAATAGAGTTATCCTGTAATTTAAAACCGGAAAGCTTTGGAATGGGAGTTTCAGGGGGATTGGTAAGGTGAGTATGATTTAGGTGGCCGGACAACCCCTTAATGTTCATCAAACCTCCTTTATGACTTGTCATCAATAATGTTTTTTTTTGTCTGTACAGCTGGTGTGTTAGTTTTATTAGCGGATGTTGTTGTCTGCTGCAGAACTCTATAAAGAAGACTAGTAATACACTCCCTGTCTGGGTTATCTAGGTTTAGGGAATGAATTATGTTTAAAGTAGTATTCCTTAGCTCCTGTCAGCTTCTTCAGAGCCCACTGTTTTATTTGGCTATAAAAGTTTAAGTGAAATGACATTAATCATGGAGCAGCTTTCTAACACCTTTACTTATTGACTGCCAGAAGAGAAGACACTTCTGCATTCAGTTTCTAACTCTTCAATCTTGCAGAGAAGAAAACAGCAAGCACAGTAACGTTATGGATGGATGGCTCCACATACATATCAAGTCACGAGGCTCTGGGTAAAAAAAAAAATTGTTGCCTTGACACTGATCAAAAACCTTTGCACCTTATATGTGTTTTACACAGCTGTAATTTATTGTTTCCAGCTATCCTAAATAATATCCAGGGACATTGGCTGCTAAGGTGATTTATGTACAGGAAATGCACCTTGTATAATATCGCTGTCAGTAAACAATGAACAAGTGCTCACTTCATTATGTCATATGGGCCAACTTTAACCCGCAATAGGCATTAAGGATAAAGTTCTGATTCAGTCATGAGTGCTAGTATAACATGTTCAAGAAGGGCCATAGGACAATTACTTGGACTGTGGTCCATATTTTATATAACCTATCATACCTTCTTTAGCTGTAAAGATAAAAAGTGAGACCTTCATCTATAATTTCCTTTTAGGGAAAAGTCCTGTACTGACATAGGTGTATAATCTGGTAAAGAAGACCAGGAGACCATGCCGCAGCTTCATTAAACATCAAGTTTTATCAATGCTTCTAATTTGTAAGTGAAAACATATCGACATGTCAGTGCATCAGTAACAGAAAATGGCCCAGAAAATTATCCCATAGAAGTCAATAGGGCCAGCTCCAGTCTGTTGTTTCCAGTGTCCATGGGGCTTGCTGTAAAGCATATCTGTAAAAGCTGGATGGAAAGTTAAAAATGAAATAAAGAAAAAAATACCATCAGAAACAGAAGAGAGAAAACTAACATGTTTCAGTATCTGTATAGTCTGGAGAAAAGAAAGGGGGGACATAATCAAAACCTTTAAGTATGTTAAAGGACTAAATAAGGTTCAGCTTCTCAGCCGCGATTGGCTGAGCATAATAGCGCTAAGCCAATCACGGCTAAGCAGCTGATGACACACTGGAGGGGGGCTGGCATAAGGGAAGGCTGGAGCAGTTAGGCCGGCCTCCTGAAGATTACATGATTGCCCCAAGATGGCGGCCGGAGTGGACAGTGATTCTGTAATTATAATGCATCACACTTCTGGGTCCTCTGTCGGAGGGAGGGGGGTAGAGAAACATGGGGAAGGAGGCCTTTAACTTAAATAACACACATTACAATGTTGTATAACTTTGTAATGTGTGTTATTTAGTGAAAAAATCCTTTAGACCGCACTACCCCTTTAATATCTACAGGGCATAACCTTTACTGTCCAAATGTCCACACACCATATACAGTATGCCACATGTGACCACATGTTTAAAGAAGTAAAAAAAATAAAAAAAAATAACATATATACTTAAATAAATAACTAGACCCAGAGTGAAATCCTAACCTACTGTGTTTTTCCTCCTGGCTGGTTTGCCGTGTTGACTAACTACATTATTTAATGGGCTCTGAAGAATTTAGTTTGGTTTTTGTGCACATTGTAATTTATCCATTGACTGAGATTGATAGAGTCAGCATTAAGGTTTCAGGGCATCATTTATTTCAAGATGGACTTTACCTTCTAACCAGTTTAAACAAGTATTAGAGTATACAAGTAGCTTATTGATTTTGTATCCTACTGCGTTAACATGTTAGTATTATTACTTTTATTTATTTAACAGTAATATTCTATTTAGAACTGTATTCTTATATCCCCATATGCCATACTAGGCAACATGAACATTATAAAGAGGGATACCCTGCTCAGGACCTACTCATGTATGCAAGAGTCTTGAAAATCAACATACATACGATTGTGCCTCCTACTTTATCTTATTAACCCCTTCCCTCCCGGACTAATTTTCATTTTTGCCTTTTAATTTTTTTCTCCTTGTGTTAAAAAGGCCATAGCACTTGCATTTTTTTAACCTACAGTCCCACATGAGTCCTTTTTTTTTGCGCCACTAATTGTACTTTGTAATAATAGACTTAGTTTTTGCATAAACTATGCTTTGAAACAAGAAAAAATTTTATGCGCTGTGAAATTAAAAATAAAACACAATGGGGAAGATTTATCAAACTGGTGTAAAAGCAGAATTGTCTTAGTTGCCCCTAGCAACCAATCAGATTCCACCTTTCATTTTCCAAAGGACCTGTGATGAATGAAAAGTGGAATCTGATTGGTTGCTAGGGGCAACTAAGACAATTCTATTTTACACCAGTGTGATAAATCTTCCCCAATATTTTTTATTTGGGGTGGTTTTGTGTTTACGCTATTCCCTCTATGGTAAAACTGACTTGTTATCTATGTTTGTCAAGTTGGTATGATTACAATGATAGGCATAAATTTTGTTTTATTTGAGGCTTTTTAAAAAATTAAAACCTTTTAAAAACTATAACCATCATTATAACTGTATTATTTTTTGGTCTATGGTGCTATGTGAGGAGTCATGATCTGTTCTTTCTATCTGTAACTTACTTGCATATATGCGACTTTTTGATAACTTTTTGTACAATTTTTCTGGATTTGATGCAACCAAAAATGCGCAGTTTTGCACTTTGGAATTTTTTGCGCACGTGGTTTACTGTGCAAGATCAGGGATGTGATATTTTAATAGTTCAGGCGATTACGCATGCAACGATACCAAACATGTTTGTTAATTTTTATTTATAAAATTGGGAAAATTGGGAAAGGGGGATGATTAAAACTTTTATTAGGGGATGGGATTTTGTATTAACCCCCTCACGCCGTTGGGCAATAAATTAACATCACTGCAGTCTATGCCTGATGCTGCAGCGACGTTAATTTACGTGACAGGATGACAAATGCGCAGGAGCTGCGCCTGTGTCATCCATGGCGGGTCCCGGCTATCAGTGAAGGCGAAACTCTCAGCAACGGAGCCGCACTTCGGTGCTAAAAGTTAACCCTATAGATACTGCGGTCAGCACTTTAGCTCCTGATCAAGTGAGCGAAACATGCGTTGGGCTGGTGGGCCGGACGGGGGTAAGATCTCAGTGTTGGTTTGTTTTTTACTTTTGTGTGGTCGCATAGGAATTGAAATTTGTAGGGCCTTACTTGTGGTGCTCTATTCATTACCTGGCTGGCCGCTGAGGGGTTACAAACAGTCTCTCCTCCATTATACTATATCATATTATACTACATCTATGCTGTCACTGCATTGCAGGTTAAACACTTGTCATTGCTATAATTTCAGTGACCACCAGATGGTAGTGTTGCAATTGGTACACATAATATTGCAGCACTTATAATTTCTAATTTTATATTGATTTACCACACTGAGATCTTTCTCCCCCTCTAGCCTTGTGTTATTTGTTTCATTTCCCATGAAATTTCCTAGTTTTTATAAATTTTTGTAAATTATGTATATGTAAATAAAGGACTTTGTTATACTTCTAAATAATTGTGCAATTTTCTTTGGTTTTCTATATGGTTTTGTTGCACTGTATGTCGTTTAGGCAGGACTTTCTTTTGGGTTGTCTTTCTGACAGAGAATTCTCCCTCTACAGAGGGAGAATTCTCTGTCCGCTGTCCATCAGGGCTCTGCAAAGTGATTGCAGAGTCCCAATGCTAGTCGGGAGCTCTGCCCCCTCCCCTCTCTCCCCTGCCAATGTCACAAGATTGTAACAGTGGCAGGGGACAGAGCAGAGGGGGCAGACATAGGAACATCAGTTTATGGGATTATTATATTCCCATAAACTGATGTCCTAAATCAACCTGGGCATAGATGCATCAATGACCCCAGGTCATGAAAGGGTTAATAAAAAACCTTTTTCCCTCTTTTTTATATACCCAGGGGGATTTCTATATACACAGTACTGATCTCTCATAGTGATCAACGTAGTGTATATAAGAGAGCACTGATCCTGTCAGGAATGTGTAGTACCTGGTGTGTACTGGGCCTGGTGTTTGTTTTTGTGTGTCACACCCGACTGCTTCTAAGCTTCCGGCAATGCAGGAGTTAAGCTGAGAAGCTGCTGAACTTGATATGCACCCGTGTTGTCTGTGTGATTGATGGATTCCTCTGCCTGTCTTCTACCTGGAAGATCAGAGCGCTGGTCCAATGGGGATCCGGACCGGGCTCTTGGTCAGCATAAAACTAAACTGAGGCAGAGTTCCAGCGCTGGCTATTAGGTTAACTTCCTGGTCCCAGTTTCCCCTGTCTACTCCTGCGATCCCCGCTCCTAATTCCTCTGTTCTGCTCGACTTGTTACCTGACCTCCTGCTTGACTATCTGACTATCCGTTTGCTTGCTGATTCTGTACTGCGCTGCCTGTTTGGATTTTGACCCGGCCTGTTTGACTATTTTTTTGTGTTTGTTTGTCCGTCTTGTTCCGTGTGCACGTATTTAGCGCAGGGAACGTCCACGTGGTTGTCCACGGCCGCCTAGGGCCGACTGAGGCAAGTAGGCAGGGACAGTGTGTGGGTTAAGACCTTGGGCCCACTGTCTTGTCGTGTCTGTACCTCCCTGTCCTGACAGATCCATTAGATTAGTGCTCTATTACTTTGGGCTACAGCAGACCAGATCTACAGATTGCCGAGCCAGGATCATCATTCTGGCAGGTACAACGGATCCCGTGCGTAGGGGGGGGGGATCTGACCACTAGACACCAGGGATGGGGCTATGAAGGACATTCAAATGCAGCTGCATTTAATTTTAATTTAATCTAATTAGAGGGTGCTTAAAGCTGCGGTCCCAGGTTGCAGAAAGCAGCCGGGATTGCAGCGGTTCAGAACAGGGCGACCCCTCTATGAACCTCCCCACCAGCAGCAGGACGTGCTGGTACATCATTCTGTGGGAAAGGGTTAATGTTTCTATTCATGTTTTTTGAGACTAGCTGAGGGTGCCCTGATTACACACCTTTTTTTTAAGTTTCCTGATACGCCCTCCCGCTCCCAGTTTGTAATCAGGGTACCCCAAGTTATTTAATGACAGGTCCTTTAGAAATTGCAGTGAATAGTTGTCTCCTAGAAGGCTGGTAATGTTGGAATGTTGGAAAATTGAAACTCTGTCATAGGAATAAACCAACAGGAGTAGCCTTTATTTGAATGCCATTAGTCATGTAGTATATTTAGTATATATTAATAGCAGCCTACAGTTTGTCAGTAGGGTTTAGACAAAACTCTTAATTTCTTTTTTTCAGCTACTTGATGATTTACTGGTACGTTTAGCGTCAAGCTTCTGACATATGTAAACCATCTTTATGCCTTTAAGTCTGAGTGCCCAAGATTTGAGATGTAACTTGAATTACAAATGAGAAAAAAATCTATTTTCGAACTAGGAATACAATACTCTCACACTGTTACCTTCAGTTTTCTGCCTTGTAAATGGTCGAGTTGGTAAGTGTGTGATGCTGCATATTTTGAGTGATTCTGACTAAACACTTGAATAAATACATTTTGATAGGGAATGATCAGAGTAATCTCCCCTTTCAGTTATCTTCGTGTATTACAGGGACAGGAGAACCGCTGCTCTTTCATTCTGAGGACTAGGGTCAAAGGGGTAATGACTCTCCTTAAGGAGAGCCCGTCTCAAGGACGTGTGGAGACTTACAGACCATTGCTGCTCCACTAGGAATTCTGGGAAGAAAGAATATGCAAAGTAGCTCTCACACCTCTTAAGCAAAGAGATATCACTTCAAGTCAAGTCTCGCTCAGTGAAGGAGCCTTAGAACATTGACTGGAGATTTTATGCCAAGCCAAACTATCTCTCCAAAAGGAAAGATTTCCCATTTGCAGATAGCTATTTCGGGTTTTTGACCCTCATCAGTGCAGAGCAGGGTGTTGGCTGGCTAGTGAGAGGTCTATTGACGTGGGTCAAAGGGGTAATGACTCTCCTTAAGGAGAGCCCGTCTCAAGGACGTGTGGAGACTTACAGACCATTGCTGCTCCACTAGGAATTCTGGGAAGAAAGAATATGCAAAGTAGCTCTCACACCTCTTAAGCAAAGAGATATCCCTTCAAGTCAAGGACTAGTCTGAGGACTAGTGAGGGTCCTGGCAGCTGAACAGACTGCAGTCCCCCCCAATGATCAGTAAGTAATGGCATATACAAGTATTATACCATTACTTAGTATTGTGAAAAGACTTTCATTTGCATATTGGGGAATTTCATATTCAGTAATTTTCCCAATAACTCCCTTTATGAATGGAAGTACATTGGATAATGAGGAAGGGCAGCTGGTTTACTTTGTGCTGTCTGAATTATTCAGTGAATGCACTTCATTTTTATTGACATAAACCTACGTACCTACAGTCTGAACATTTTCCTTTAAGTCTGGTGATTTTATGTTTCTAACTCTTCATTTTAGTGAGAAAGTGATCGTTGTTGTTTTTTTCCTGAAATATTAGCTGAATTAATTTTTCCTTAAAAGCCTGAATTTCAGCACTATACTAGTATTCGAGTTTAAAGAGAACCAGTAATTTCCCTGGTAATGATTTTTCGACTCTTTAATTACCGCTCCCAATTTTGCATCCGACTTTCTACAAGCCGCTCATGCTTCATTAGTACCCCCAGTGCTGGGCTTGAAAATGTTGCCCTGCCACAGGCTGCTGGGCCAAGTAACAGGGACCTGTGTCCAACAGCTATAAGGTGGTTTGGGGGAGGGGGTTACACACCAGCAAGGAAAGGACCAGTTTCCCTTTAATTAACACTATGTAAAAAATCAAGCAAAAACAGTCATATGTTTAAATGGTTGGGGTTTGGGTGTTCAGACACTTGAATGGCCTGGGGGAAGTGTGAGCTACACATGTTCTCTTTCTGCTCTTTGCCATGTGACCCCACATCCTATTGTCCTCTTGGTCATGTGCACTTTTGGATGATGTGGCGGTTGCACATGCCTTGAATAGCATAGTATCACTGTGGCAAGTCTGACGCTAGATCCTGCATTATACATGGAACTGCATTTTATCCTGTAGTCTACAGACAGGGCCAGAAGGACGATCACAACCAATCACACAAAGAGACACAGCATAATGGACAATCTAAACCAATGTAAACACAACATATTATGCAGGGAAGAGAGTGATCAAAACAAGAGGATGCTCGCTCCATGAACGTGAGAAGAACAAAGTGGGATTTTATTGCAGAGAAAGGCTACTGTTGAGCTTAGCATAACAGGAATTGGGTGACAGTATACCATCAATCCTCAACTTGCAATCTGCAGGTCTCACCCTGACTGACCAGACAAATAGACAACAGGTCCTCCTATAGTTATAATAGAAGCCTATAAGGTTTCCAGTATACAGAATTACCATACATTCCATAGACTTCCATTATAATTCCATAGACTGCTCATGAAAGCAGTTAAAAAAAGAGATGAAGGGGCAGAGCATGTGCTACTGAGTGCATCTGCCTCTTCTTTCTAGTGATCGTGGTGGTCTCAGCACCCAGTCCCCCAACCATATAAACTTCTGACATGTCGCTATGACATGTCCGAAGCTTGTTTAACTGACAGTTACACTTGAAGGGTGCGTTCACACCTACAGGATCCGCAGCAGATCTGCAGCAGATTCACAGCAGATTTGATGGTGCAGATTTGATGCTTTGTTCAGTTATTTAAATGAAATCTGCTGCGCATCTGCTGCGGATCCGCTGCAGATCTGCAGCAGAAAATTGGCTGTGGATCCGGTAAGTGTGATCGTACCCGAACAGAGTATTCAGGAGGCCAAAATATTTTTCTAGTTGACTCCAGATGATTCCAGACCCGTCTCTATCAGAACTGTATAGATTCATTCAAGTCTCAATGGAGGTAACTGGGGAAAATTTTACAAAAAGAGTGCCACTGGATCTGCTACTTGGTATTTAAAAGGATAAATAAAAACCTACTATTATTTTTAATATTATCTAATGTTTGGAACAGGTCAATATCATTGTATCATTGTGATGCTGAATTTTAATAGAGACCTTTTTAGTGAACTTCCTGAAACCCACATCAGCTTATTCAACCAGCTGCACCAGTCCTAAACTTTACGTTATTCCCTCTTCAGGCACTAGATGTCAGTATTTAGCTGGTTCTGATCTGTCTCACCATCGCATTTCCACATCACACTCTGCAACAAACTCATATGCTGCACCCAAAAAAAAAAAAAAGTTTAAAAATCCCACCCAAAGAAGATGATGTTAGAGAATTTGTCATCTAATGTGAAGTCGTTCATTTTATGCCTTGGTTATTGAATTTTAGGGATGTCATAGACTATAAAATAAAATACAGAAATAATGATAATTAAAGAAATGCTAAGCTGGAATGAGATTCTCCTCTGTGTAAGGAAGGTGATGCTGAGCTAACATCCGTCCATTTGTAGAGAGATTAACAGGATAAGTAATCGACGCCTAATGTCCACCTACAATGTAAATGCTATTGCTTACCATCAAATATGACATTTGTGCAGGGAATCTTTTTGTGCTTTTCTGGAGAGAGTGCTGAATGTTTCCATTGACCTATACATTTATTTTATTTGCAATGTAAGGACTGTTTGCTGCAAGTTCTTGTCTATGTCATCTCTAACTTTAAAGAATGTCTATCAGGAGATGTATGCTATCTGGACCACAAGAAGCAGAAAATCCTGACAGACTTGTTACTATCAGCTCTATTTAATTCTGAAATGCTGCAACTTAAAGGGGTAAATTGTTTTTAAATCATCTGGTTTTAGAAAGTTATACAGATTTGTAAATTATTTCTATTTAAAAAAACACAATTCTTCCAGTACTGATCAACTGCTGTATGTGCTACAGGAAGTGGGGAATTCTTTACAGTCTGACACAGTGCTCTCTGCTGCCACCTCTGCCCATGTCAAGAACTGTCCAGAGCAGTGGCAAATCAGCATAGAAACCTCTCCTGCTTTGGACAGATTGGAAGATTTTTAATTCAAATTAATTTTAATTAGAATTAACTAAACCTGTATCCATTTCTGACACCAGTTGATTTAAAAACACTTTTTTTTTATTATAGCGCTGTGGTATGAAGGAAGGTGGTCTTCTAAGCATTTAGATACATAGGGCCTCATTTACTAACAATGTGTCAATTTTAAGTTGGAAGGTTTTTCACAGGACAAAACTAAAACCCAACCACCCCGCTACACTAGAAGTGGCTGGTTTTTTAAATATGAAACCCATAAAAAAAATGAGGGTTTGCTTAGCTTTTGGCTATGGTGGGTTTTAAAGGACACACCCATGACATGCCCACTTGGTGGGTTTTTGGACAAAAAAGACGGGTTTGTTGGGGTTTTTGACAAATTGTGTTGCAAACCTTTAGTAAATGGACAAAACAACAAAAACTTGCCACCGGCAACACCTAAGTAAATCAGACCCATAGTCTTCTTGTCTACTAGTATAATTGTGGGGCACAAAAGTATAGACCACCAATGTTTGCAGGGCCATGCTGGCCTTCCTGTTGCAACTGGTAGAACACCACTGGGCAGGAAAAACTGAAAGCGGATATGTTATTTTTAGCGGATTGTATGGGTGGATAGAAGGAGGAATCTACGGACATGAAAAAAAGACTGAATGTGTGCATAAGGCCTTAGGTGTCCTTTGAAGGAGAAGCTGATTTAAAGATATCCTTCATAATAGCGAAGACTCTGAGTACCGCATACTAGTCATCTCCATTATGCCTGTGTGCTTAATAGGTCCTGATATTTATGAGCACCAGCCCCCTCTGCGCACCAGCCACTGATTGGTAATTTTTTATTACAGTGGTACCTTGGTTTAAGAGTAACTTGGTTTAAGAGCATTTTGGTTTAAGAGCTCACAGTTTTTCAAAATTGTGACTTGGTTTAAGAGCATTGCTTTGGTTTAAGAGCTCCCTGTACTAGGTGTGAGCAGGAGTGGAGGAGGTGCATGGCCTGCATAACGGGGTCTACAGCCCTGTACTATGACCCAGGAAGTCTCCCTCACTTTCCAAATCATAGCAGATCCACTTCAGGCTGGGGCTTGCATCAGGGGACAGGACTGTGGAGATAATCTCTGCATAGCTGTAACCCCTCTCTCCCCGGACAGTGAGTGCTGCTATATTGTGCCCACATCTGCCCTGCTCATTCCTTCATGCTCCCTGCAGTCTCTGTCCGCCCTTGTGTTTCCCATCCTCTCCATTACTGTACAGTAACTTATAATATCACATATTCAGCTGTTTCTAAATCTTTGTTTCATCTGTTTTACATGTTATTCAGAATAATAAATCATTATTTTTGTGGTGTGGAACCAATTGTCTGCATTTCTATGATTTCTTATGGTAAATTTTGCTTTGGTTTAAGAGTGGATTTGGATTGCAAGCACGGCCCCAGAACGAATTATGCTCGTAATCCAAGGCACCACTGTATATAGTATCTATCTATCTATCTGTTGTGTATAGGCAGCATAAGCTTAGATTCCATTTAAGGGGGAAGCTAGAACTGGACCTATGCCCATTAGGGGTGTATATTCTCTGTTTGGTAGTTGGAGGCTTAATAATGACTACTGTTGATTCTTCTGTCTAGCTGTCCAATACATGTCACGCTTTCCTACTAAGAACAGAGAACAAACATTAACATCCCACAGTTGTGGCAGAGATCTGTGGGACAGAAAATAATTGTTATTTTTGATAATGAGATAAGAAAAGTGTGTTAAACACATGGATAGATGGTAGAATTTGTAGGCAGACGCTTACATGAGTGGGAGGAGGGCTGGCATACTACAGCCCTGGAAAGCATTAATAATACAATATGTATCTCTGCAGTTAACATCTGCATTTTGTGGAGTGTGGGAGGAAATCAGAGTATCTGAAAAAACCTATGTGGCTATGCGGACAGAATATGCAAACTCCATGACGATCTTTCCCTGGTTCTATATAATAAACGTGCAGATGCTTTAGTTCCATTTATCTGAATGAGGCTGTTTCTGCAACATATAATAGGATTTCTGCAATCCCTCTTCAGATATATGAAACAGCTGAAGAAACTTCTGCATTAAATTCAGTAAGTATATATTTACCCTAAGGGTCCTTTTACACACACAGATATCTGACAGTTGATTTTTGAAGCCAAAGCCAGGGATGGATTTGCAAAGAGTTGAAATATTAGTCTTTGCTTTATGACCTCTTCCCTGCTTATAGTCTATTCTTGGCTTTTTCTTCAGAAATCTGTTTCCTTAAAAATAAGACATCCCTTTCAAATAAGACCTAGAGGTTTTGCTGAATTGCAAAATATAAGGTCTCCCACCCCTGAAGGTAAGGCCTAGCAAAGATTTGGTTTGGAAGCATGCCTGGCAAACAGAAAACCAGGGCATGCAGCTGTGATTTTTTTTTTAGCCCGCCGCCGTTGTCCCCTTACTTCACCATCCATTGCAGAGCAGCTGCGTGTAGGACATGAAGACTGTCACATGCCACCAACCCTGATGTTCCCTTCCATAGCCGTCACTTGTAGATGTGCAGGCAAGGCATCAAGAGCCCTGCTGCCTGCCGCCATCACCGTTGTTCCCTAACGCTAGATGTAGAGCTGCACAGTCTGCCACTGTCCCATTGCCGTATACCGTCCCTGCTGTGCTGTACAAATGTGCTGCGGTTAGCTCCCCCTGGTGGCCAAAATTTTAGATTTCAATATATCTGGCAGTGCAAATACAGTATAGAATGACGGCCGTAATTCATTATGACCATTCAAATAATGAACACGCTCAATATTTACAACCTGCTGTTGCAAAATGTGGCAGTTTTTTCTTCATCTGTTCTTTTATTTTACTGTGTGTGAACCTAGCTCTAGGGTACGTTCACATGCTGCAGATCTACTAAGGATCTACTGAGATTCCCTGTGTGTACATATACTTAGTAGAGATGAGCGAACTTGGCGGATTTCTGGTTCGTAAGAACCAGAAATCTCGGCGTCTGATTCCCGCTGTCTGCTCGCTCCGTGCAGTGGGTGGATACAGCATAAAGAACGCCTGGAAAACTGGGATACAGCCATTGGCATTGGCTGTATCCCAGTTTTCTAGGCGTTCCTTATGCTGTATCCACCCGCTGCACACAACGAGCAGACAGTGGGAATCAGACGTCGAGATCTCTGGTTCATGTGAGCCAGAAATCCGGCAGGTTCGCTCATCTCTAATACTTAGAGTGGGATTTATCAAAGGTGCGTCTATTGTATGTTGGCAAAAAGGCACTCATTTTTACACCAAAATCTCTGTACCTTGTTGCCGATTTGCACCCTGCTTGTCTGATGGGTGGGCAAGGGAGGAGGGGTCAGCAAGGTGGGGAGGAGGTATGTCTGTATGACAACCTCAGATCCACCAAATTTACTAAGAGGCATGCTCCTCTTAGTAAATATGGCAAGGGAGGGGACATGGTGCTCGATATGAGAGAGACAGTTCTTAATAGTGAAATCCGCTGCAATTCCTGTACTGTCAGTTTGAATAGGTTTACATCTTGCAGTGGAATTTTCATTCCGTTGCGAGTATGTTAACACCGTCCCTCTGAATACTTTACCCGTACGTCCTTTGGCCTGCTTCTGTGGCTCCCTGATGTGCCGCTTAGCCAATCAGTGGTTGCAACAGGACAGCGCGCTGATTGGTTGAGCGGGACGTCAGGATGCAGGAAGCCACGGAAGCAGGCTGGAGCGCAGACTGTTAAATTATTCACCGGGCTGCCGTGGGTTAAGGGGGATGGGTGTGAAATCCGCTAGGATTGCGCTATGTGTGAGGCTACCCTTAGAGTACATTCACATGTGCGTATTTGCAGAAGATCTGCAACTGATTTTGAATACATTGATTTGTTTTTGGTGGATAGCAGATCCATAGCATGGAATCAGCACAGATACAGTATGTGTGAATGGTATCGTACATGGTAAGGATGGTTTCACATACATCCCTTTTTTGAAAAATAGCACTGCAGCTTTTGATGCAGTTTTTTTGAGTCAAAGCCTGACCAGTAAAAAAAAAAAAAAGTTTTGAAGGCTCTTTTGGTCAGTCTTCTTTCAACCAAAACCAGGAATAGATCTGACACAAAATTATAATGGAAAGATTTGCACTCCTGGTTTTTGTTAAAAAATCACTGACTAAAAGACTGATAGAAATATTATGTATGAACATAGCGTAAGCCTGTCTTTTACTGTGTATTTACTATGCCTTTTGAATCTGTTTCTTGCTTCGGCTCAGGAAACTGCACCAAAAACTGCAATGGCATATTACCAAAACGCTGTGTGCGACAGCACCCTATGACTGACTACAGTCAGTTCAGCAAGTGCTAAGATGTGCAATAATGCATTATAATAAGGATTTGCCAAACATAAAATTAAAATGATAGGGCAATTACAGTTTGCTCCATCTAGCAGAACCCATGTCGTACACC
Organism: Dendropsophus ebraccatus; assembly: GCF_027789765.1. Taxonomy (NCBI): domain Eukaryota; kingdom Metazoa; phylum Chordata; class Amphibia; order Anura; family Hylidae; genus Dendropsophus; species Dendropsophus ebraccatus. The sequence goes on from NC_091463.1 coordinate 50,361,821, forward strand.
AAACCCTAACCCTGCTGTTTTCAATTCCTTCAGGCTGTAACATTATGGGACTGTAATTACAAATGTTATAAGCAAGTTCAAAGAAATTATTTGCAAGACCTGATTCCTATTAGCTTAGATATAATTTCCCTTCAGAATAAATCAATTACCCCCTTGTACGCTGCTATAGACCTGAATTTCATAAACCAACGTCACATCCAGAATTGTGCATTTAGCGATTGCGGAATTGAGTAATCCAGGTGAAAGCTTCCGCACCTCGCCGAGGACGGGCCTTTGGTGCTGCACTAAATGTTGTGCTATTACAATATATCATGCCAACAGCTAACAAGTCAAATAAATTGGTAATTTAATTACACATTATATGAATATTCCTCAGTGGTTTCAAAAGATTGATTTGAAGTTGCCATGAAGATTCTCTATAGGATTCACAGGGATTATAACAGCATGAATGTCCTTGCTTCCTAAAATATAACTGTGTAATTAAAAAGCATGGCTTGTCTATAATCAGCATCAAAGCTGTGCTAATGGCTTGTTGATAAGATGGGTAGCAGCTACTCTAGTCCTCTCTATGATAAGCATATATCTAAGGGCTCAAGGTAGCTCATGCCTGCTTGCAAACAAGACTTGCTTTGCTTATTGTTAAGATGCGAAATGACACGTACACACAATATTAAAGAAGTACAGCTTAATTATAGCAGCAGGCAATTAACTGTAAACCCCAGACTTCTTCCTTCTAACCACAGGCAGTGTACAATCCTCCACCTTGCATCACTTAGAGCTTTGCTTGTAATTTAGCGGAATTTATAATGAGTCTGGATAATATAGGAATGCCTCGCTGTGCTTTTCTGACTTGTCTATAATCAGCATCAAATCTGTGCTGATAGGTTGGAGTCAAGATGGGTAGCAGCTACCATGGCATTAAATCAGCACACATCTAAAGGGTCCAGGTATCTCAAACCTGTTAGCAAATAAGACCCGCTGTCCATATTGCTAGGATGCAGAATGACACATACACATGATATTGAAGAAGTACAGCTTAATTATAGCAGCAGGCAATTAACTGGAGACGCCAGACTTCTTCCTTCTAACCATAGGCTGTGTATACTACAGTCTCCCACCTTGTGTTGGTTATGGTTTTGTTCCTACTTTATTGGAATTTATAATGAGCGCTGGATAAAATAGGAATGCATCACTATGTTTTCTCGTTATATTAACATTGTACTTTGTATCTTGTATAGTAGGTTTATGGCTAGTGGGACTAAATAACAGTTCCCGTAGTCTCGCTATGTGCAAGAACAGGGAAAGAAATCAACATTTAGATTGCATCTATGATGTTTAAGTCTCTAAAAGCTAAAACAAACAGCCCTTAAATACAACCTGCTAAGTCTGAGGGTATGTACACACTACGGAATCCCGGCGGAACACCCGCTGCAGATTCTGCTCCCTCTACCCCCTCACGCCACTGGTAGCCGCGCGCATCTCGTCATCCACCCGAAGAATGAGCGGGTGCAAGTGTGCAATCTGCGGCGCGTGTTCTGTTGGGATTCCGTAGTGTGCACATACCCTAAGGCTATATTCACACAATCGGTGCATGGAAGGCACCTATGTATGATGTACTACTGACTGGACACTACTGAATCAGCACAATAGCATGAAGATTTAACTATTTAGGCATGATAATGAATAATGCCAGGAGTTCTGAAGTTCAGTCTGTAGCATATCATCCCATAAATCCGGAACGTGTGAATCAGGTCTATGTACAAACATTGAATGAATTTGCTTATTGTATACTTTCGTTACTCCTATAAGTAAATTAGAAGATAACAAAAGGAGGTAAAGGCTAGTTGGTCTCCCTAAAAAAGTCCTTGATCCTGCAAAACAGGCTTTGAATTATAACTATGACTTTGTAGCAATGTAGAAAAAGACACTCATTAGTCTTGTGTGTTGCAGATCCGGTTTATTGCATGTAAAACTTCACATGTGCAGCGAGGGGAGAGTAAAGAGCAGACACGTCCTCACTGACTGGCAACAAATGTTTCGCGCTCACTAACGCTTCATCTGCTCAGAGGAAGCTCTCTGACAAGATGAAGCGCTACTGAGCGCAAAACATTTGTTGCCAATCGGTGAGGACGTGTCTGCTCTTCACTCCCCCTCCCTGCACATTTGAAGTTTTACATGCAATAAACCGGACCTGTAATGCACAAGACTGGTGACTGCACATTTTCTTTTTCTACATTGCTACATTGCCATACCGGTTTACATGGAACAAAATTCCTCATTTGCACAATAATTATTAAATGTCTCACACATATAGTTATCTCTATGTACAAGTTGAGTTAAAAGTATAAATTTTTTTTCTGGCATCAGCAATGACTCCTATGCAGTTATCTGTACTCCATACAGTCAAATGGACTGTAAAGCCTATATCACAGTCAAACCATTGGTCATCTTGTTTTAGCTCAAGTTCACACACTGTATTTTTCAGTAATACAACGGCCATTGTTGAAGGTTATAACAACAGCCATTGTTTAATAAGACTGCTCAATTGAAAGGCAGTGAATGGGACAATGGCCATAGTGTAGACACACTGTATACACTATGGAGGACATTTACGTAGTCCGCATTTTCTACGCCGGGCTTACAAATATCCCCGCAGCTCTGGAGCTCAGGGGATTTATGTAGAGGCGCATTGCCTCTACATAAATCCCGTATGCACGGAGGCGGTCCGTGCGAATAAACTGGAACCTAGGTTTCAGTATCAGTTTTCCCCCAGAAAAATGATAAATGGCCGCGCCCCCTCTGCATGCTGCCACACCCCCCGTAACGCCCCCTCTCCGCACCACTGGCTAAGGTGGAGCATATCGGCCCAATCAGAATAAAATATTCGCAAAAAGACCTTTTGCTAAATTTTTCCACCAATTGGCCCGATCTACGCCTAAAAAAGGCATTTGCACTAGAGATGAGCGAACCAGGTTCGAGTTTGAGTCGATCCGAACACGGACGTTCTGTATTTCATTAGCTAGGGCTGCTGAACTTGGATAAAGCTCTAAGGTTGTCTGGAAAACATGGATACAGCCAATGACTATATCCATGATTTCCACATAGCCTTAGGGCTTTATCCAAGTTAAGCAGCCCCAGCTAATCAAATGCCGAAAGTTCGGGTTTGGATCGACTCGAGCATGCTCGAGGTTCGCTCATCTCTGATTTGCACCTTTTAATACTGTTGTTCACTGCGGCTGCAGAAAATAATTGAAAGATCTATTTTCTACGGACACAGTTCGGTGAACAGCAGGTGTAAAAAATAGGCTGTGCTCACAGTGTAATGTACAGCTGCCAGCTGTACTTTACACTGTGGTCAATGGTTATTGGATTGCGGACAAATCCGAATGTAACCGCATTCCAATCAAAGTAAAATTATGTTCATCTGGCCGGTACTGCAGTATCAGCCGGGTGAACATGTGAGACAGCACCTGTTGTTTGATTCATCGGTGTCAAACAACCGCCACTGCTTTTACAGAATGTGGATATGGTCTTAAGCAGTGGCGTCGCTAGGCTTAATCATTCGGGTTCAAAGCCCCGAATGATTTCAGCCTAGCCCCGAAAGTCTTTTTGATCCCGCCAGCGCCGAAATAATAGCAGTTGGGTCTGTGATAGATCACTATCAGAGGCCCCAGGCTGCTGTTACTTAAGCATTGGCGGGCCGCGGGAGCGTGATCAGCCGGCACCACTTCCGGACGCCTCGTGACGTCACCCCGCTCTTCATTGGACGGATGGCCTCAGTGGACGCTGCACACTCCGGCCCGCCTCTCTCCTGCGCTCCAGGGACGTCAGCACAGGGCGCCGCCAGCTGTAGATCCCTTGTGCCCCAGAACCTTCACCTACGGTGGGCTCCAGCAGCTATCCCAGAAACCGCGCGGACCCCGGTGCCGCAGCTACAGCCCCTTCACCCCCCGGAACCTGCGCTGGCAGATACAGCCCCCCCACATCCCGGGTGGATCCCAGCTCCCCCAGTTACAAGGACTCCCCCTCCTGAATCCTTGCCAACAGAGAGATCCGGCAGCCACAGACGCGCCCCTCCAGGACCCACGCCGCAAATCCGCTACCCCCTCGGAACTCATTGCCGGGCTGACTGGCTGGAGAAGACAAGTGAGTATAAAGTTTTTTTTGTTTTGTTTTTGTTTGGCTAGGCGGGGGCAGTAGTAGGAGTGTGTGTATGGGGGGGCTCAGATGGGGGTAGTAGTGTGTGTATGGGGGGCTCAGATGGGGGTAGTAGTGTGTGTGTATGGGGGGCTCAGATGGGGGTAGTAGTGTGTGTATGGGGGGCTCAGATGGGGGTAGTAGTGTGTGTATGGGGGGCTCAGATGGGTATAGTAGTGTGTGTATGGGGGCTCAGATGGGGCAGTAGTAGTGTGTATATGGGAAGCTTAGATGGGGGCAGTAGTAATGTGTGTATGGGGGGCTCAGATGGGGGTAGCAGTGTGTGTATGGGGGGCTCAGATGGGGGTAGTAGTGTGTGTATGGGGGGCTCAGATGGGGGTAGTAGTGTGTGTATGGGGGGCTCAGATGGGGGTAGTAGTGTGTCTGTATGGGGGGCTCAGATGGAGGTAGTAGTGTGTGTGTATGGGGGGCTCAGATGGGGGCAGTAGTAGTGTGTATATGGAAAGCTCAGATGGGGCAGTAGTAATGTGTGTATAGGGGGCTCAGATGGGGGTAGCAGTGTGTTTATGGGGGGCTCAGATGGGGGTAGTAGTGTGTGTATGGGGGGCTCAGATGGGGTAGCAGTGTGTGTGTATGGGGGGCTCAGATGGGGGCAGTAGTAGTGTGTATATGGGGGGCTCAGATGGGGGTAGTAGTGTGTGTATGGGGATCTCAGATGGGGGTAGTAGTGTGTGTATGGGGGGCTCAGATGGGGGTAGTAGTGTGTGTGTATGGGGGGCTCAGATGGGGTTAGTAGTGTGTGTGTATGGGGGGGCTCAGATGGGGGTAGTAGTGTGTGTGTATGGGGGGCTCAGATGGGGGTAGTAGTGTGTGTAGGGGGCATGTTTACTGTAGGCAGAGGGGGGAACTTTATAACTATGGTGGGTAAAGTAGGTGCTATATTACTATATAGGTGGCACAGCAGTGGGAGCATTTTTACTATGGGGACAAAGCAGGGGCATTATTACTATATTTGGGTGCACAGCAGGGACATTATTACTATATGGGGCACAGCATGGGACATTATTTCTATATGGAGGCACAGCAGGAGACATTACTACTATATGTGGGCACAGCAGGAGACATTATTACTATATGGGAGCATAGCAGGGGACATTATTACTATATGGAGGCACAGTAAGGGCATTTAACAATGTGGGATAGCACAGCAGGGAGCATTATTACTATATGGGAGCATAGCAGGGGACATTATTACTATATGGAGGCACAGTAAGGGCATTTAACAATGTGGGATAGCACAGCAGGGAGCATTATTACTATATGGGAGCATAGCAGGGGACATTATTACTATATGGAGGCACAGTAGGGGCATTTAACAATGTGGGATAGCACAGCAGGGAGCATTATTACTATATGGGAGCATAGCAGGGGACATTATTACTATATGGAGGCACAGTAGGGGCATTTAACAATGTGGGATAGCACAGCAGGGAGCATTATTACTATATTTGGGTGCACAGCAGGGGATATTCTATACGGGAATAATGCACAGCGAGTGGTACTCTATATGGGGATGCTGCACAGCAGGGAGCATTATTACTATATTTGGGTGCACAGAAGGGGATATTCTAAACGGGAATAATGCACAGCGGGGGGTATTCTATATGGGGATACTGCACAGCAGGGGGGGTTACTCTATATGGGAATAATGCACAGCGGGGGGGCTATTCTATATGGGAATGCTGCATAGCAGGGGGGCTATTCTATATAGGGAGGATGCTGAGCAGGGGGGCTATACTATTTGGAGGCACAGTTGAGGCCTTAATTTATGCAGGCACAGAGGGAAGGGGGGGCTACAACTATGTGGGGATAGAGAGAAGGCCTATACTATGTGAGCACAGATAGGGCATATAGGGCACAGAGGAGACCTAATTACTGTGTGTGCTGGAGCAAGGAGTCTAAAATGTTTTTCCTGGCAGATTCTGAAGAGAAGGGTTATGGCTTTGGCTGAACGGAAAAGAAAGAGAAAAGTGAGCGAATCTGATCACAGAAGACGTCAACTGTGAGTCACAATTTCAAATACTAGCCTATGTGATTGTCTGTTTAAAAAAAAAAGTTATACACACGCACACACACACAAACACACACATATATATACATATATATACATATATATATATATATATATATATATATTGTGTGTAACGTCACTGCAGAAGTCAACTCAGGGGGCCCTTGCCCCGGATGTTTTAAGACCCTAGCAACGCCCCTGGTCTTAAGTAGCATGTACTTTGCAAATAATACAGCCTCAAGCAAGTTCATCACAATCACTGTTCATAGGGCAGGGATAGGGAACCTTCGGCCCTCCTTTTGTTGCAAAACTACTATCTCCTTCATCCCTGGACAGCCGCAGCTTTAGCTGTTCAGGCATGATGGGAATTGCAATTTTACAACAGCTGGAGGGCCGAAGGTTCCCTATCCCTGTTATAGGGGCACTGGCCAAACTATGTGTCATCTTTACTATTTTCACTGCACAATGTGTCTCCTTGATCCAGTACTACATCATTTAAATGCTTTACATATAGTGTAGTTAAAGCGATTATCAATGTTTAGAAAAAACATAGCGCAAACAGCGCCACTGTTGTCCTTAGTATGACCCATTCCATTGACCGATGGAGCTAAAATACAAAACACAACCTGAAGACCTGTGGTGCCCCTTTTGGATGAAATAGGCTGTGATTTTTTTTCTAATCCTGGACATCCCTTGAATGGATGTTAAAGTTTTAGGGTATGTTCAGACTGAGTAAAATAGGCGGAATTCCGCCTGTCTTAGTGTTCCATAGCCCATCTATAAGAGAGCGTGCGCTCCTACTTAGCCATTGCTCTCTGCTCAAAGAAGTGACATGTCACTTCTTTGAGTGGAGAGCAGCGGCAATGGGTGTAATAAGTGTATATTAAGAGATCTAGTTAGCATTTTTAGAATAATAGTAATATTAGTAGCGTCTTGTGACTAAGGTAGAAAGGGTATTACAGTTTACCGCCACTACTGCCATTACTCTTTTAATTAAAAATGAATGTGACTATCATTGTTAATGCACTATACATATTAGCAGCTGCACTAAGTTTATAACATTTGTGCTTCTTTAAATGATAAATTCAGCAATGCCATGAGTCAAGTGCCCTGCTCTGAGAGTTGACGGCTTGAGATGCCTGCCTTGCTGTAATTGACCGAGTGTTTGTGGGTATTTATTTTCTCTCTATTTCTGGATTTATTGCTAATGGGCAGTTTTTTCGTAAGTGGAAGTAAATGCCTTTGTGAAAAAGGAAATGTCTATTTCTGTAATGTGAGAGTGAACATCTCTAATAACCTACTCTTTGTCAACGACAAGAAGCCAAGGACATGATTCCATTCAAGGATTCTTATAGAAAAAGTAGATTTAAAAAAAAAAATAATTGTATCACTTCCCATCCATTTACCTCATTTTATTGTCTTTATAATTGTTATCATAAAATACTGAATATTTGGTTTGCTCCCAGTCTTCCTTCCAGAAGAGAAAGTTATACATCGGTTAGAACAGATCTGCCCTGTTTTTGAGCTAATCGAGTACCACCATGATGTGGAGGGAAAACCTCAAGTATCGTTGTGCAATAGCTGCATGGATCCTTAGAGGGGTTTCACACTCAGCTATTTTTCTGGCCGTTTTTCTGTTCAGTTCATTGAGCCAAAGCCAAAAGTGGATCCAGTAAGAAGGAGGCCTTGTCATGAGCACTTTACCTTTGCTATGAAAGGGTATGTGCACACTACGGAATCCCAACTGAACACCAGTTGCAGATTCATTCTTCGGGTGGAATCTGTCAAACCATAGAATGAGGCCTATGGGAGCAGCAGAGATGCGCGCGGGTGCGAGCTGCGGAATCCGCGACCGATGTTGCGTCAGGATTCCGTAGTGTGCACTTACGCTAACAAGCAGGGCAGGTTTTCTGCTGCCTAAGGCAAAACCTGAAATGGTACCCCATCCCCCTCCCCCCAGTGCCCACAATGTCCCATCACCCCACCCCCCTTTTAAAAATCCTAAAGAAATGCGTTTGTGCAGAAAACCTGCAGTTTATAATAATAATTGCATAGACAATCCAGCTCCACCATAAATCACCCTGTTCAAGCACTACCTTTCATATGTAGTGAGGACAAGACAGAAAAAGTTAGAAATTTTCCAATTCTACCAGTGTGTAACCAAGTTTTTAATCTTTATTGTTTCTCCAAGATTAAAAGCAAATGACATATACAAGAGTCAATGCATTGTGACAACCCATGTGATCTTATTCATGGTCATTACATCACCATTACATCTTGTGTTCCATATAAAGAGGCAGTGATCACTTGTAGTGTAGTGATTGTGAATTGTGATTGTAGTCCTGACTTCCTTGCATTGTACCTCTGTGTCCAGCTGTCATTTGCAGGCATTGGGTTATTGAAGTCAGTGGTGTGTAGCAGATAGTATGATTTATGGCCACTACATAAAACATGCCGCCCTTTAAAGACTCTAGAAAGCTGCCGCCTGAGCAATAAACTCATTTCCTCTTATGGCATAAACGGCCCTGTGAACGAGACACTGCCCTAACTGCTGGTGTGGTGATCTGGGGAGCTACCACATACAACAATTGCCAGGCACTTCTAGTAGTGATATGGGGGACACCAACAGCTCAGCTTGCATGGAGGACATTGTAAAAAATCCAAAGAACCAAAGTTTTTTTTTTTTTAATTATTGATCAGTACCCAGATCTGTATTTCACTCATGTGTCACTGTGTATAATAATAGAAACTCTATGTCACTTGCTTTCCCTGATGCTATGCAAAACCGATGGATGGTTAGCAGCCCCGATATACATTACAGTGGATGTACCATGGAAATTCAGAATGACATATGTTGTCTTCATTCTGGTGATTAAAAGGGTTAAAAGGTAAACTTCAGGAGCAACTCAAGTAATTTACATTTTTTCTTTAAGATTTTAATTATGTCTATCTGGATATATGTCAATGGAGAAGTTGATTTGAGGGAAAGACCTTGCTGACACACATTTTGACATATAACACAATATTCCCGCATGAACTATTACTTTATCCATCAGACAGCCAAACAGCTGGAGACTTGTGGATGACTCTTCTGAAAGGACATTTGTTGTTAAGTATTCTTGCAAAGTATATAAAAATCCATCTGGCTGAACCGCTGGATGAGGAAGAGGTGCGTAGCAAGCAGGGTCGGCTCCAGGTTTTTGTGGGGCCTTGGGCGACAGAGCCTCAGCGGGGCCCTAATAGAGTCAATCATGTGGTGACAGTAAAACAGCAGCTCTCCTTATAGATGCCCCCCCCCCTCTGTTTAGTTCCCTTATAGGATGCTCCCTTCTGTGTAGTCCCCTGTATAGATGGCCACATATAGGTAGGCATCCAGTAGATAGTAACCCCATGTAGCTATAATCCACAGCCCCAGAATGTAACTTCAAGGTAGTAACAGCCCTCCCAGTGTGTAGTATCCCCAATGTTATAGGCACCCCCTGTTAAATAGCCCTCCCCCTAATTAGATAGCATCTGAAAAGCATCTACCTTACACCATGCTGGGAGATGTAGTCCTGTATATTATTACACACCATGCTGGGAGATGTGGTTCTATAGATTACCACACACCATGCTGTGAGATGTAGTTCTACAGCTTACTACAGACACCATATTGGGAGATGTAGTCCTGCACATTACCAAACACCATGCTGAGAGATGTAGTCCTGCATACCATCACACATTACCACACATGCTGGGAGATGTAGTTCTACAGATTAACACATGACATGCCAGGAGTGTAGTTTTACAAATTACCACACACCATGCCGGGAGATGTAGTTCTACTGTCTCCCCCCTCATGTACAGTGGTACCTTGGTTTAAGAGTAACTTGGATTGAGAGCGTTTTGGTTTAAGAGCTCACAGTTTTTCAAAATTGTAACTTGATTTAAGAACATTGCTTTGGTTTAAGAGCTCCCTGTACTGGGTGGAAGGGGGAGTGGGGGAGGGGCATAGTCTGCACAGCGGGGTCTACAGCCCTGTACTCTGACCCAGGAAGTCTCCCTCACCTTCCAAATCATAGCAGATCCACTTCAGGCTGAGGCTTACATCAGGGGACAGTGGAGGTAATCTCTGTTACCCCTCTCTCCCCGGACAGAGAGTGCTGCATGTATGTGCCCACATCTGTCCTGCTCATTCCTTCATGCCCCCTGCAGTCTCTGTCAGTCAATGTGTTTCCCATTCTCTCCATTACTGTACAGTAACTTATAATATCACATTTTCAGCTGTTTCATTTGTTTTACCTGTAATTTAGAATAAAAAAAAAACATTATTTTTGGGGTGTGGAACCAAATGTCAGCATTTCAATTGTTTCATATGGTAAAATTTGCTTGGCTTTAAGAGTGATTTGGATTACAAACATAGTCCCGGAACGAATTATGCTTGTAATCCAAGGCGCCACTGTATTGTATCATCCTCTAATCTGTTTCAGAATCACAACTCTTATTATGACCTCAGCAGGATATTATGGGGTTGTAGTTCTGCAGCCTAGATGGCCACAGGCTACAAAACTACAACTCCCATTATGAACTGTCAACAGCACATGGGGTTTGTAGTTCTAGGGGTTGGTGTCACCTCTCCTGGTTCCTGCTCTGGCCTCCTCTGGTCAGGTCTGGTTGCTGTGTAATGGGTGCAGAGCTAATCGCTCTGCTTGTCATGATACAGAAGTGGCAGGAGAGGGAGCACAGGCCTCTTTGGGTTCTGCTAGCATTGCATAGCGTTGATTAATAAGATCGGTGCTCCACTGAACTGCAGCCATAGTAACCGATCGCACCCCCATTCTTTGCTTCGAGGCTGCCGATTGGAGAACTCTCTGTGCATGCTGCACTTAAAATTGATTGTGGCATGCACAGGGTTAAATTCCTAGAAGTGGACTGATAGGGTGGGTGCAGACAGTATAGCACGGGCTCAGCTCCTAAGCTGTGTACACCAACCAGTTCACTGCTTTGAGAGCAGAGTGCTGGTTGGTAACCTAGACAACAAGCTGTCAACAATGGGAGGGAAAGACAAGTTTACTAGAATAATGTATTAAAAATATTTAACTTGATGAGTCCTATAACTTTAACTGTATGAGTTGACATAAAAAAAAAACTTTTTTTTAATACTGCCTATGATAAAAACAAATCTACTTTTCAGCTTACTGACCTGTCTTATGCCGTGGCTATTGCAGAGGTTTTATTCCTGGAGATGCAGTGCTAGCCCAATTCCCAGGTGAGTGTGCAAGCAAACCGAAATAAAGGTAAAGTTTTCCAGCACCATGAAGATTGAACAACACTTTATTTAGTCATCCAATTAAAGCAGGGCACGTGCATACATTAAGGCCATTTAATGCTAGCATGAAATCTCTTTTATGGATGTGCATACCCTGCTTTTAATGGATGATTAAATAAAGTGTTGTTTAATCTTCATGGTGTTGGGAAACTTTACCTTTTTCCTTCTACTTTCCTATTTTAAAAAATGTCACAGTTTCCAGTGTTTGGGACTGTGTAGCCGCAGTGCCCATGCTTCCCCATCCATTGGCAGAATTCTGCACTATAGGTATATAGTGAACATCAGCATTCCAAAATGGGGCAAAAAAAGTGAATAGACAGATCTAATGACTAGGTTTGTGATACAATCACTTTGTGATGCCTTCCATGGAGTGCTAGCTACAGTATTTTAATGTACTATATATGTTTTATAAACTACCTAGGCTACACATACGGACTTTATTGTGACTGATCACAAGTAGTAGCATGCCATAACTTTTATTGCTTTTTGCTAGTTTAATTCACCTTTGTACACTTTTTGTATGTAATTGAAATTTAGGAAGCTGGCACATATGTATACACATACAAAGATTGCAATTGCACCAAGCCATAGGTCCTTCTGGCCCATATGAGTGGACCAGTACTTTAAAGCGGACGTGTTGGCAGCTTGCTTGTTAATATGTAAATAAGGCTCACGTGCACAGGGGGAGTTCTGGGTTAGCAGCCCATCTCCTCCCCTAGGAAGGGCAGGCATAACCCTGGGCTCATGCCATGCTGGGAAATGCCGCCTGGGCATTTGTGCTTCATTTTCATATTAGCAACCAGCAACAGGTCCGCTTTACATTATGCTGTGGGACTTTTATAAATATTCCATTGACACCCAGGAGATTGAAATTACTCCTCTTCCAGCAGGCATATAGATATTAACCTCCATAAAGGTTACTTAAGTAAAATAAGAAAATCCTTTGTTCATTGTCCTGTTTTGATTTGTACTTGAGAATTGACTGGTAAATGCTGATCTAGTGGCTTGCAGATATTGTACATTGCCAAAGTAGCCATTTGGCATGTGTGTAGTATAGCATTATCATGCAGCTCTTCTTAGTCCACTATCATTTAGTTGATTTTATATCATTTTGTAGTAGAAGGCTGGTTGTCCAAGTCATTCATTACACTTATTTCAATATTCTTGGCAGAGGACTTGTAACAAGAAAGACAAGAGTTAAGCTCTCAGACATCTTAATGTGCACTCTATTGCCATCACATAGAACTATAGATTTTTTTGACCAACATCTAGTACTTAATGCGCTCAGAAGATATTTTCTCCATCACATTTTTGACAGGTACTCTAAACTTACAAAGACTCTTGGGAACTTCACTTACATGGAAGGCGTTAAAGATCCATACAAAGAGCATTAATCACAAAGAGAAACAGTGTGAAAAAGGTATTGGAGGACTGATGTAACATTGCACAATCCACAATACAACTTAATTTTACAGGAGGAAACAGGAGGAACTATAAGTTTCCTTAAAACAATTTTGTATGTTTTAAAACTTTTAAAAATACTAAGTCTGTTAAACTTATTTGGGCTATGTTTCCACAATGTTAAAATGATGGCCGTTTTTGGAGAAAGTCATTGTTCATGATCATTATTTGTGGCTGTCATTATCAATAGACAGCCGTCTTTTTATGCTAAAATGATGGCCGTCCCAAAAGACGCTGTGGCAACATTGCCTAAAGGTGTTTTATGAATAACTGAACATTTTTTCAATTAATCAGTTTACATGATAATATGTATTGGAGTTTACTATTGTTATGTGGTGTTTTCTATTGTTTCAGGTAACATTTCAGGATAAGCTGCTGGGCATGTACATAAGTAGCAGCACTATTTCTGGCCATTATATAACATGTACGGTATATGGAGTTTTTATGAGATTTCAACTCTACAGGCTTCTCCTCTAGTTTTTGTTTATCCCGAGCTAGTGGGTACAGACTAACTGCTATGAAGTCTCCTATATACTTATACTGCATACACACAGAATACGTGATCCTGCTCTTCACTGTATTCATGCATACCCCCTTGAAGCAGCAGTATTAGTATAAAGTATAGTATAGAACAGTACTGAGCAGTCTAGGCTGTGAGCCTAGCACTGGATATGATCTAACTAGAGATGAGCAAATATTGAAATATTTGATTCGATTGGATTCGATTTGAATAGCTCCCGATATTCGACTATTCGATCGAATATCGCATCCCATTAAGTTGCTGTCTTGTGTAATGTGAAAATGAGCAAACTGTTAACGAGAGCTTCCAGTAATTCTATTGTACACATATTGGTATCTGCAGAAAATGGGTGCTGTCTATTAGGCTCATACACTTTTAGGCTAGGTGCACACTATGTAAAAACAACGGCCGTATTTCATAACAATGGCCGTGGTTGTGCAAACAAAGACCATTATAGCCGCTGTTATGAAATATGGTCATTGTTTTTACATAGTATGAACCTAGCCTTAGTCTGCTCAACTCATTATATGGCATAGCAGGGGTGGGGTTGGATTTCACATATGACAGGTGTTTTTCACATATGTTTCAACATATAGCCCTACCCCTCAAGAAAAAAAAAATTACATGGGGAAGGGGCTGGAAAGCTGATTAACACACATTATAAAGTTATATAACTGGTTTCACCAGAGTTGTTCCTTAACAGTATTATATGTTATTGCTGATTGCACAGAACATAGAGTACTGCTTGGACATTTTTGTTTTTGGCCAGGGCAGGGAGAAATGAGTGGTAAGCCAGTGACCAGTCACTAGTTGGTAATTGGTATGGGCATCTTGCAAACTATATAGCTTCATACCAGCATGACCAAAGTCAACACATTTTTCTTAAAACATATATATGTCTCTGTATCTATCTTAAAAACAAAACAAAAAAACAATGCAGCATTCAAGCTAAAAAGCTCTATTACATAAAACGATTATCAGCTAAACCTATGTAATATGAGTAATTTTCAGCTTATTAGCTGATTGGGCCATTCCAATCTGCTGGAAGGTCATTAGCTGCTGTTTAGCTGATAATCAAATGGTTCATTGCAGAAATGGGCAGCACAGCTGTTTTTGCCTGCGCTAGTTTACAGATGGAATCCTATCATCTAATATGGTCCTTAAATTGTGTTCCCACATTCACTTTTTTTTATATGATTAGGGCTATGTTCACACTATGTATGAGACCGGCCGTTCCGTGACCCGGCCTCCTCTGGCCGGATCATCTCGGCCGGTACTTAAGTACCGGCCGGATGTTCTTTCTGGCCGCAGGGCTCTGATGCGGGCGCATCAGCGCGTGCCTGCATCAGAGCTTCCCATAGCCCACAGTGAAGCGAGCGGCCGGAGCCGCTTGCTTCACTGTGTGAACTGACAGGTATTTCTACGGCCGGAATTCACTGAATTCCGGCCGCAGAAAACTGACCTGTCAGTTTTTTCCGGCGCCGCACAGATCCCGGCCGGAGCGTATACAATGTGTGTACGCTCCGGCCGGGATCCAATTGCACACAAGGCTATGTCCCACCCGGCAAAACTACGGCCGTAGTTCTGCGGCGAGAACTACGGCCTTAGTTTTACGTAGTGTGAACATAGCCTAGAGCCTAACTGTGGACTGCAAAGTGATCAGCATTACCAGGCTTCATGAGATTTGTTTATGAAAAGGAAAGACCGTTCTCAAATCACATTTGCCAGCTGCTACTCATAATGTACAGTACAATTAAAAAAAACAACAACATGATTTATAGCATTCTGTATGCAATTTCTTAGCACTTACGTAGGTACATAATTACATAGTTAATAGGGTAGAATGAAAGACAAGAGTCCATCAAGTTCAAGCGATAACCCTACTTCTGAAACAAAAACCTAAGGATTACACATGACTATATACTTACTGTATATTAGGAGTTATAGTTGATTCCCTACATATGTATCTAGGTGGACCTCAAATAAATAGAGTTTCATGTGCATTGATCTACAGAAATGGCCACTGCAATTAAATTCTGAAGATTTCCTAAGAGCAAAAAGCCACATTACTAACATTCGGCAGAACTATATAGATAGGATGTGCTCAACCGTGTTTTATTTTCTGAACCCTGATCTTATGGAGGGAGGCTATAGGCAATGCTGTGCTTGTTTACATCCCAAATATTTACAGATGGGGAAACAAAGCATAGGGCTACAGGCAATGCTATGTTTAACTGTATGCAGAATGTCAATAGGTGAAATATATCTGCGCCCCGTGCCGATGGCGCATGTAAGAATCACAGCAGGGTCTTTAGCTATGGTGTCCATGACAAGAGTTTATGAACTCAATGGAGATGCGTGACATACTAAAAAAAAACTAAGACTATAGTATTTCTTTATACTTTACTAAAAAGAGACCATGTTTCTTTAACCCCTATAGATCTGAAATTCTGCACACCCTTCTCATTTTAGAATTTTTTTTTTTATGTTATACTAGCCTGAGTGTGCACATTATGAACTATTTTGCTTTATATATCCAGAAAAGATTTCTAATTGCACATTTAGCTCACAGGAAACAAGAATGGTGAAATAATAAAATCAAATAACATATTCATAATGCAAAATATTTTGACTAGCAGCAAATATGTTGCATGGTACTGACGAAGAAATGGCTAATTGTCTTAATGCACATACTACATCTGGGGGCTCATTTAAAGTTCACTGAACATTTCTACCCCTGAAAGCCATAAGTGTTTTGCAGACTCAAATTAAGATTTCCACAAATAGCCCATTTTCGCATTTGTGAGTAAATGACATATAAAAACCGCTTAGTTTAGAGCAGATATAGCAATCAATATCTAGAATATTTTAGAAGGCCGTGTGAATTAAAGGTTTAGCCTTATTCTTGTAATTACTGTGCTAACCTTGGCTGTGAGAACCATTATACTACGAGACTGTTGCTAATTACTTCTTTGTATTTTTAACAAACATGATGGATTTTGTGCTGCATTTCTTAATATTCTGTATTTTGTCTTCTGGAATATTTGCATTGTTAAAAGGCTACAGGGAATAAGGATTTTTTTTTGGCGTTTATACAGCAAGTCCCTTCAAAGTAATACTTTGCAATGTCTACATCTGTCATATTCCGGGAGAACTAAATGACAGCCAATATGTCTATAATTATGGATCCTACAGGGCCTGCCACCCCTGAATGGAACATCTGCCTAGTTGTGGAACAATCCTCTTCCTATCTT
Organism: Dendropsophus ebraccatus; assembly: GCF_027789765.1. Classification (NCBI taxonomy): domain Eukaryota; kingdom Metazoa; phylum Chordata; class Amphibia; order Anura; family Hylidae; genus Dendropsophus; species Dendropsophus ebraccatus. The sequence continues at coordinate 50,378,593 of NC_091463.1, forward strand.
CAATTTACTCAGTAAGATGAGCCAAAAGTCTAAAATACTAAGTGATTACATGTTGAAGGTCCTATTACATGAAGCAATTATCGGCCGAATTCGGCCAATAATCGCTTTGTGTAATAGAAGACAGCAATCAGTCAACATTTAGGGATGGTTCGAACCCTCCGAGGTTCGGGTTCGTACAGGCTGAAACAGGCTGAGACACAAATGATCAGCCTAGCAATGATCTGCTACCGTCCCCCAATGTAATCTCAAATGGCTAGCACTGGAAGAAATCTATGGGTCTAATGCAAATGAAATAAAGAGAAAATTGCTGCAGAAAGAAACATTTTGGATTTATTCACTGGAGTGTGTAGATTCTAAAGGATTAAATAAGATGTGTAACTTTGTGCTATTTTTGTGAGTTTTGAGAACATCTAATTAAAGGGGTTGGCCACTTTATAGTAAAATAGGTCAGTACAAAGTATTAGTAAGTATGCTCAAAATATACTCTGACAGTAGCTTCCTGTGTACCTCATAGAGCTAAAATCAGACTCCCCTTCACCAGGCTGTACTGCCCTGCTCTGTTTTGTTTCAGTCCATAAAATGGCCGACATGGAGGAGCATGTGACCAGGCCTGTCCCCTGTGTCCTCCATAGACATATACAGGCTCAGTGGTGGACACTGGGGGGCGGGGCCTGGTCACATGCTCCTCCATGTAAGCAATCTTATGGACCAAAACACCACAGAGCAGGGCAGCCCAGTCTGGAGGAGGAGAGTCTGATTTTAGCTCTATGAGGTACGCAGAGAGCTGTTACACTTACTAATACTCTACACTGAGCAATTTTACTATAAAGTGGCCAACCCCTTTAAGTATAGTGACTAGAGATGAGCGAACCTCGAGCATGCTTGAGTCCATCCGAACCCGAACTTTCAGCATTTGATTAGCGGTGGCTGCTGAAGTTGGATAAAGCCCTAAGGCTATGTTGAAAACATGGATATAGTCATTGGCTGTATCCATGTTTTCAAGACAACCTTAGAGCTTTATCCAACTTCAGCAGCCACCGCTAATCAAATGCTGAACGATCGGGTTCGGATGGACTCGAGCATGCTCCAGGTTCGCTCATCTCTAATAGTGACGTATAGTGTAACGGTAATAATAACAAAAGTGAATGAATATATATAAAGAGTACTCTCAGAGTTACTGTTACCTGTGTAATCTTCTAAATTCTTCTAAATGAGAGTGTCACAGGACATGTGGACTTTACCAGCACCATAGCGTTAAGACCGGACTCTTCATTTCCCGAGCACTGTGGTGATATTCTTTTGTATATTTGTTATTCTACTATGTATTTACATTGAAAAAGCAACAAAGAAATATTTTTGGAAAATCAATCAAGGTGTCCTGATTATTTTTGGATGAACTATGATATATATATATATATATATAACTTTTACCTGTTAAAGATACAAGGTCTTAGCCAGAACGTCTACCGCCTGGGCACCAATACAAATGTGTTAAAGTACTTCACCTACCATGAGTCATTTATTATACTGGTGTTTGTGCCAAAGGGACTTTTTGGGGCCTGAGACAACAGGGCTTGTGTGCAACTGTAACCTCTCAGTAAGGGCCCTATTCCACTGGACAATTATCGCTCAGATTTTTGTTAAATCGTTCGAATCTAAACAATAATCGTTTGGTTGAAATGCAGTTAACGATTAACGACCGAATGAGAAATTGTTGATCGCTTTATAAGACCTGGACCTATTTTTATCGTTGCTCGTTTGCAAAACGTTCGCAAATCGTTCGCATTGAATAAGACATCGTTCGGTCGTTTGCAATAGATACGAACACAATAGCGAAGAAATAGCGAAGAAAAAACAATCGCAATTATGATCATAAGTAATGATTATCATTCCATGGAAATGAGTGAACGTTTTCAGGTCTTTCGCAATAGAGGTCGTTTGAGATTGTTAATTGTTAACGATTATGCAAACGATAATTGTCCGGTGGAATAGGGCCCTAAACCCTATGGCTATGCCCTTGCCTGTAGTCAGTATACTGATGCCTACACTTCCCTATTTACCTAATAAGAATCTGGTAGCCTAAAATAGAACAAATATTGAAAGAAGGAAAATAGCTTTATAAGTCTCAAGTCTCGGAAAGGCTGAAGCTGTATAATGATTTGTATGCGATGATAAATCAGATGCTAATTGACTTTCCCAGTTATCTTTTCAGGTCACCTTTGTCCCTGGTGTAAAAGCATTTAATTCCAAATCTACCACTTCCTGCCTCTCAACGTGATGACTTTGCTCTCCTTCCCCATTTCAGACTGCTTTCAAATTAATGCTTAACTAAAATGCACCCGAAGCAATATAATTTGTTGATTTTTATTTAAACTCACATAAATATGTAGAATGTCCTCAAACAGAAAACACATTTCCAAATCTTTTCGGAAAACCTTACTGTCAGAGGAAATGAATGCATAAGAAAGCAGTACAATATCATCCTGGATGTGGATGTGTAAATGCAAATCTTTTCAATCCCTATGCTAGATTTAGTAAACACTGTTTAACCTGGTATTGTCATGGAAGAAAACACAGGAACACAGAGGAATAGTCTACCCTCATGGATGATAGCTCCTGTGTCCATCCCAGGAGAAGTCCTTAAATTAGAACCTCCAGCTATTACTCAGACACATTGGCCCAGATTTACTATTGAAAATGTTTTGTACAATTTGCAGGATAAACTTCTGAATCAGCTACAGACCAAATTGAGAGTATCAATCCGTTTGGTCTCATTTTGTAGAAGACATCCCCACCTTGAACTCCAGGGCTCATGTGATCAATACCCAGGACCTTCAGGCTGGTAGGATCAGCCATATGCTACTTGATAAAGTGTCTGGGAATAGATTTTTCACAGGTCCAATCACCTTTGTCTGCTGAGGCATTAGCCCCTTTTCATGTCCCTAATGTGTTTCAGAGTCCTTATTCTCAATCGTCTGGGTGTCATTCTGATGTAGATGAGACTTCATGTAGCATGATAGATGATCTTCTCACTGGTACAATTAATGTGATGTACAAGGTTGTATTCCTGATTATATGCAGAGTGAAAAAAAAAATTCAGTGCACAATATATTGTCATGATGAACAACACAATCTCATGTTTTGATCAAAAAATATACTTTGATCTTGGGGAAGATTTTTCCTTTTAGGGATATGTTGTAATGATTTGCCCAATATCCTTTTCCTATGATAAAATAGGGCAAAATTTTTTCTCAATTCGATGCATTTTTAACCATAATTGCAGTACATTGGTTTTGTTTGCTCTCTCTCTGGGAAGTATCTACTGAAGCCTTAGCTCGCTGGTACCCCTGCTATATATCCGCATTCTCAGCAGAGTGATAAGAAGAGACTAGATGATGTCTCATTAGGAGCCCCATGGAACCAAATTAGGTATCTTTTTTTTGTTTTCTTTTCATGCTGCCCCTTGCCAAATGGACAACCCCTTTAAGACTGTGAAAAACCAATCTTCACCCAAAACAAAACCTTCTCAGCAGAGTCATAAGAGGGGACTAGATGATGTCTCAGGAGCCCCATGGAACCAAATAAGGTATCTCTTTTTTTGTTTTATTTTCTTGCCGCCCCTAGCTAAATGGATAACCCCTTTAAAGGGAACCTGTCACCCCCCGTGCCGGGGTGACAGGCTCCCGACCCCCCGTTAGAGCCACCTATACTCACCTAATCCCGCCGGGTCCCGCTTCTGGATCCGGTCGGGTGACGGAGATCTCAGCCGCTGCAGCCCGGGGCGCGCGCTGAGAGATGAGTCCAACGCTTGTAGAGAATGAGGGAACGCTGGACTCTCCTGTCATTCTCTATGGGTGTTGGACTCATCTCTCAGCGCGCGCCGGGCTGCAGCGGCTGAGATCTTCATCACCCGACCACCTCCAGAAGCGGGACCCGGTGGGATTAGGTGAGTATAGGGGGCTCTAACTGGGGGGTCAGGAGCCTGTCACCCCGGCACGGGGGGTGACAGGTTCCCTTTAAGACTGTGAAACACTAACTTTCACACCAATAAATTCTTCCAATTGTATATTAGCTGTGCTGCATGCCTTTTATTATACTTGTATATGTTCATGAAATACAGCAACCTGATGAGTTGCCATTTAGGAAGTGGCAGTGAGTACGGTAAGCTAGATCTGTTTTTCCTCCAATGTTGTTCCTCTTACCTAGGCCTCCCACTCCCACTCTACTGTCCCTTGCTGGTGGTATTCAATGAGTGCACCCAGTAAGTTAAATAAAGTCCATAGCAGCCAATCACAGCACCACTTTCAATTTTTAAGAATGAGAACTGAAAGCTGTGCTGTGATTGGTTGCTAGGGGCAATAAAGACCAATTTACTTTTCAATAGTTTCATAAATCTCCCCCATAAAGTTTTAAGAATTTTTCAGGGGCAATGTAAGTAGTAAATATTAATACTCATATATTATTCTGCATATAATAAGTCATGCTACCACCTCAGGACTATGTGGAGCCTAAAAACTTGTTTATATTACCTTCAGATGGAGTATTTTAAGCCAACTAAAAAGTGACTATGTGCGGCCTCAGGGTCCTTTGCTTTTCCTAGTAATATATGCAGATAAATGACAGATGGAACCGCTGCTGCCAATTTTTTCAGCACGGGATATTTGTCAGTGATGTCTGGCTATGTAGTGATTTTTGCTATCTCTTCAACAAGCACAGCAATTAAGAGACTGCTTATTTATCTTAACAATGGCTTTGGTAGATATCCCTACAAATCAATTAATTGCTGGTGGCTGCAACCCAAGTGCATAATGAATGGTCCTGCATGTATAATTTAAACCCTTATCTAGTATTTGGTCAATGGATTGGATCATAGCTTCCAAGCAATGACATAAACAATATGATTTTTACCATGGCACTGGAAGGCCTTCAGACTTACGCTGTCATTTTATTATTAGTGTCATTTTGGAATACAATATAGCAAGTAATTAAATAGAGAGTATCCATTATGAGTCTCAAATGCATCTGACTAGTTTGTTATAGCTGCTCAATAATTTAGCAAAAAGATTTTCTAAAAGGGAATTTATGTTTCAAAAAAAATTATGTATTCCAAATTGGTGAAATCACTTACAGAGTTTATGGATTTCCTTTATATTTTTTCTAGCCTATGCATTTTGATGATATTTTTAAACATATTAGTTGACTCGGTATGTAACCTTTAGGCTAAGCTTACATACTGTAATGACTACACCTGTTGGGACATTGGCTTGGTCCTCAGGGCGTAAGGTACGACCGAGAGTATGCTTTTGGCCATAAATTGTGTTTATTCTGTTTATTGTCCCCCAAAAGTTATACAAATCATCAATATACACTTATTAAGGGAAATGCACATAAAGTGCTTTTTCTCTGCACTTACTACTGCATGAAGGCTTCACTTCCTGGATAAAATAGTGATGTCAAGACCCGACTCCCAGAGCTGTGCAGGCTGTGGCTGCTGGAGAGGATGATGGCAGAGGGATGCTCAGTGTCCCTCCAGTGCCCTGTGTCCCTCAGTCCTGTGTCTATATTCACAATAGTTGATGGACATGGAGAGTCTACTGTAGATTACAAATTCCTGTTGTCCATGTAACAAATTCCTGTTGTCCATAGATCAGTGGAAACTTTGGATCAAACAAGATTTATGAATCTCTTTAAAGAGGTTAAAGATGACCCCTTGGATTTGTATTTTTTTTTAAATGCCTTGTTCCTAGGACATATCAATTTTATTTTTTTAATGAACAAGTACACTTTAAAAGATACATACCCTTTTTTTAAATGTACTTATGCATTTAACCCTTTGAGGACCAGGCCCAAAATGACCCAGTAGACCGCGCAAATTTTGATCTTTCGTTTTTCCCTCCTCCCCTTCTAAGAGCTCTAGCACTTTCAGTTTTTTATCTACAAGCCATGTAATGGCTTGTTTGTTACAGGAATAGTTGTACTTTGTAATGGCATCTTTCATTTTACCATAACATGTATGATGGAATCCCAAATATATTATTTATGAAGATATAAATAGGTGAAATCGTGAAAAAGAATGCAATATGGTAACGTTTGGGGGGTTCCTGTGTCTACATAATGCACTATATGGTAAAAGCGACAAGATACCATATTCTATAGGTCAGTCCGAACACAACCATATGCAGGTTTACACAGATTCTCTAATGTTATATATATATTTTTTTTAATGAAATCCTTTTTTTTGGCAATTAAATATTAATAAAATGGGGCTATTGTGATGCTTATAGTGGTTTTCATTTTTTCACCTACGGGGCTGTATGGGGTGTCAATTTTTCCGCCATGATCTCTAGTGAAGATCGGACGTTTTGATCACTTTTTATAATTTTTTTTTTTATATATAATGTAACATAAAATCGGTAATCCGCGCACTTTTTTCCCTCTTTTCGTGTACGCCGTTCACCGTTCGCAATGACGCTTGTTATATTTTAATAGATCGGACAATTACGCACGCTACGGTATATTATATGTTTATTTATTAATTTACTTTTATATGTTTAATTTATATCATGGGAAATGGGGGTGATGTCAACTTTTGTTGGGGGAGGGGTTTTGGGGTAGTGTGTTAGTGATTTTAACTTTTTTTTATGCATTTTAAGTTCCTTTGGGGGACTTGTACATACATAACTTTCCTTTTTTTAGGGTGCGTTCAAACCTACAGGATCCGCAGCAGATCTGCAGCAGATCTGCAGCGGATTTGATGGTGCAGATTTCATGCTGTGTTCAGTTATTTAAATGAAATCCGTAGCGGATCCGCAGCAGAAAATACGCTGCGGATCCGGTAAGTGTGAACGTACCCTTACACTGATTATTGCTATGCCATAGGCATAGCATTGATCAGTGTTATCGGCGCTCTGCTCATTGAGCCTGCCTGTGCAGGCTCAGTGACCAGAGCGCCGATCGCGCCGATCGGACCGCGCGGAGGCAGGTGAGAGACCTCCGGCGGTCCGCTTTAACGATCGGGACGCCCCGCGGCGTTTAAGGAGTTAATGTCACGCTGCAGCGTGTCATTAACGGTGAGGTGTCGGCTGCTAATTGCAGCTGGCTCCCACCTGCTATGAAGCGCGCTCCGCTCCGGAGCGCGCTTCATAGCTCAGGACATACCGGTACGTCCAGGGTCGTCTGGGGGTTAAAGTGAATCTGTCAGTTGTAATTCACATTCTAAACTGCTGGAGATTTATCAAAGTAGAGTTGTCTTAGTTGCCCCTAGCAACCAGATTCCACCTTTCATTTTTCAAATAACCTGTGAGGAACGAAAAGTGGAATCTGATCGGTTGCTAGGGGCAACTAAGACAATTCTACTTTACACCAGTTTGATAAATCTCCCTCGTAGTGCCTTTCATATATCTTTCTGTGCTTCCAGAGTTTAGAACAATGCTTTTATTCTCTGGTACAAGGAGTCAAAGAGGCTTTTTCAAGCCATTGAATAACTGCAAACTAGAATGCCTCCTCTCTCCCCCTTCCTTGCGTTATTGACACCTGGACGCTGAGTCCTAAGTAGGTTCAGGTATGGGAGGGGAGAGTAAGGAGGTGTTACAGCTTGCTGCACCTCACAAGCTCAGGAAAGCCTCTTTGCCCTCCTTTAGAGCTAATTCTGATTATGCTGTTAGTGCCATTATTGTGCTCACTGGCCCAGATTTACTAAGGGTCCATTTACACAGTAAGATTATCTGACAGATTATCTGCCAAAGATTTTAAGCCAAAGCTAGGAATGGATTTAGAAAGAGGAGAAATCTCAGGCTTTCCTTTATGACCTGATCTCTATTTATAGTCTGTTTCTGGCTTTGGCTTCAAATCTTTGGTAGATAATCTGTCAGATAATCTTTTTGTGTAAATGGACCCTAAGATTGTTGTGTTGCCAATTAGGTATATAATTACCCCTAGTGTTTTTGGCTTTATTTGGCATGCGACTCTTTGCATGCGCTAAATGCAACTGTAGGAAAACCCTTAGGAAATATGTCAGACAAATACAAATGAGACACCCCTTTTCAGATTTCTGAACTGTTGAACTGGGTCTAAAAAAACCCAACCTAAACAAATTATAAATATGTAGGGGGAAAAAAATCCTACAAAAATGCTGGCTTTAAGCTGCTTAGTAAATCGGGGCCAATCTGCGCACTGACAGCTGCTTTTCTATAGATCAGGGGTCCTCAACTGGCGGACCGCGGAGGCCAGCTGTCGGGAACCCTGGTCAGACCTCCCAACCGCCCCGTCCTGGGAAGATCCCCATGTGTCCGCTCCCCACCCCAATGCCTCCCACCCCATAGGCGTACTGTCCTTAGATTTCAGCACGCCTGTGGGGCTGGGGTCAGTGTCGGCCCACCCCCCGGCTGATACGTGCTCTCTGGGGATGTCCGGGGGATTCCCCAGCAGAGCGCGCATCAGTGACCTCAGTGTACGCCGCCGTCCTGAACTTCCCGGAAGTGCAGGCCAGCGGCGAACACTGAGGTCACTGGTGTGCGCTCTGCTGGGGAATTCCCGGGACATCCCCAGGGAGTGCGTATCAGCCGAGGGCTTGGCCGACAGGAGAAAAGAAGAAGACAGCTGCAGCGGGGAACAAGGTGCTAAGTGAGTTGTGGTTCGTTTATTTTTTTGTCTGGGGGTCATCTATAAGGGTAGATCGCACATGGGGGCTATATACTACTGGGGGCGCTCACAGGGGGCTATATACTACAGGGGGAGAGCGCACAGGGGGCTATATACTACCAGGGGGGCTATATACTACTGGGGGGAGTGCACAGTGGGGCTATATACTACTGTGGGGCTATATACTACTGGGGGAGCGCACAGGGGGGCTATATACTATAGGGGGAGCTCACAGGGGGCTATATACTACTGGAGGGCTATATACTACTGGGGGGTATATACTACTGGGGGGCCATATACTACTGGGGGAGCGCACAGGGGGGTTATATGCTACTGGGGGGCTATATACTACTGGGAGGAGAGCACAGGGGGGTTATATTCTACTGGGGGAGCTCACAGGGGACTATATACTACAAGGGGAGAGCGCACAGGGGGGCTATATACTACAGAGGGAGAGTGCACAGGGGGGCTATATACTACTGGGGGAGCTCACAGGGGGCTATTTACTACTGGGGGAGCTCACAGGGGGCTATATACTACTGGGGGGAGCTCACAGGGGGCTATATACTACTGGAGGAGAGCGCACAGGGGGCTATATACTACTGGGGGAGAGCTCACAGGGGGCTATATACTACTGGGGAGAGCGCACAGGGGGGGCTATATACTACTGGGGGAGCAACAGGGGGGGCTATATACTACTGGGGGGAGCTCACAGGGGGCTATATTCTACTGGGGGGAGCTCACAGGGGGGCTATATACTACTGGGGGAGAGCGCACAGGGGGCTATATACTACAGCGATAGAGGGCACAGGGGGCTATATATTACTGGGGGAGAGCTCACCGGGGGCTATATACTACTGGGGGAGAGTGCACAGGGGGGCTATATACTACTGGGGGAGAGCTCACAGGGGGCTATATACTACTGGGGGAGAGTGCACGGAGGCTATATACTACTGGGGGAGCAACAGGGGGGGCTATATACTACTAGGGCAGTCACCCTCTTTGTACCCAATATCAAAGTGCTGGTGAGAGAGAAAAAACGCCAGTTTTCCCACTAATAAGCATCAATTCTGTATGTAAATTGTTGAACGTTTGTGAAAAGTAACAAAACACGTTTCCTATTGATGTTAAGCTCGGACCTTCACCTGATAATAGACCTCCAGTAAGTGGACCTACACTAAAAGTTGTTGAGTACCCCTGCTATAGATGTTTTAAGAACATTACTAGATAAAACAGTCTGCCTTTATATATCTATTTTACTGTTGTTTCTTGTTTTCATTTTACACTGCGTAACTCAGCCTTTCAAATGATCTGGACAGATGAGTTATATAGATGAAGCATAAAGCATCTCGCCTGTTTAAATTATGTATGACATTAATATAAAGTTATCATATTAACAAAAATTGACATTTGCTATTTATACCAGTAGGGCATTTCAAGATTCTGGATCTTGCTGGATCTTACAAATTAAGATAATTTAATTTATGAACTTATTCATTTTTCCTATTTGCCATAAGGATTTGCATTCTGTTATTTCTTCCTGAATAAGATAGCTGTTGTCATTAAGGCTGACCTTCTGCGCCTATTGTATTGTATTGTATCTGCGCCTATTGTACAAAACCTTGAAAGGAGATTTGCGTAAAAAAAAGGACTTGCACATACTTAATGCATATGACACCTTAACAGGTGGACCAGGAGTATTGTTAAGTTCTATCTAGAGCTTATTGACAGAAACCATTTGAACAAATGCTGCAGCCGAAAGCAATAGAGTGCCGAGCCGAGATCAGCGCCATTACAGCGCAGACCCCGACTGGATGAGGATACAGGGATTGCCCCTCTGCGATCGCTTTGCGGGGGGGGGGGGGGGGGTGATCCGCTCACTAGACCACCAGGGAAGGGCTACAGCAAGTACTTAGATGCAGCTGTCAACTTTGACGGCTGCATCTAAGTACTTAATTAGCGGGCATGGTGATCGGACTGTGCTTGCTAATAGCTGCGGTCTCAGGCTGCATATAGCACCCGGGATCGTGGCAGTTCAGAGTTGGGTCGCCGACCCCCTCTGAACTCCCCTAGCAGTAACGTTTAACTTAACGTTAACGGTTAACTTTAATGGGATTTGTATGATTTCTATTTGGTCTACACTTGAGCAGCCAAAAAATTACTGCTTTCAGGATTTTGTTGTTCTTCCAGATCCTTAAAAATAAATGGTACTTTGCAGAGCACTGCGACAAGGTGCACAAGTGTAAGCCTAGCTTTAGCTGCAGATAGCAGCCATGCTCCAGAACCTGTTCCATAGTTATGTAGTATACATTAGCCATGCATGTATAGTAGAAGTCACCCAAGAATAGAAAAACCTACATACATATAAACACATTCACAAATACACAGTCAGGCTATGTTAGTATGAGACTGACCGTTCCGCGACCCGGCGGGTCACAAAACGGCCAGTCTCTGAAAAGATCATCCCACTCTCATAGCACACAATGAAGCAAGAGGCCAGGGCCTGGCGCTTCATTGTGTGAACTGACAGGACATGTCAGTTGTTTGCGGCTCCGCATGGGATCCCGGCCGGAGCGTATACTAAGTGTATACGCTCCGGCTGGGATCCCATAGAAGAATAGGCAGTGTTCCACACCGTACAAAGTACGGGCGTTGTTGCCGATGGCAACAACGGACGTACTTTTACACTGTGTGAACATAGCCTCACACATACTCACACATACTCACACATACTCACACATACGACCCTGGAAATCAGCCATTAGAGAAAGCGAAAGGGGTCAGACGTGTCTGGCAGCAACATATTGAATGCATGCATGCTCAGCCAAACCAAGTGTGCCTGTGTATTGGTGGGAGAACGATGTCAACATTTTTGCTGGCAAATGTGAATGAGTTTTCAGAACCTCCGTTGAAAGGGTGATTTGGGTGATTTGTATCACCCCTCTTCGAATGACCATCCCTGTCCAAATTATAACGCTGAGGCCGGCAGTGAGAAAATAACACCAAACACGTGCGTTGGTATCGCTCCTCTCTCAGCAGGGTGCACCACTTTATTGCAAATACAGTGGGGTCTTATACAGTTTAGGGTGGGCTCAAAATGGACAAGAATATACATGTTAAGTTCTCATTGGCTACAGTCCAGAGACAGGGCACAGTTCTTTGTATATTCATGACTTCACAGTAAAGGTCTGGTACTTCCATTTAGGGCCAGGGCTCCTCTCAATACATCCAGGATGGTATAGTTTGATTGACAAGAGGGTCTGTTGTCCAGCAGCATGGCAGAAACAAAAAACCTTCACACGCAGATTCCATATGCTAAATATATATTGGGCTAAGACTGAAGTTAAGGAATAGCAATGGTTTTTGATATATATTTATATTATTATATACCTTCACAGTCCCCCCTAAAAACAATTGCAATTCATAAACTTTCCCTAATATCCCTTGGGGCCTTTGAGTCCGTCTGGTCCCAGGCGGGTAGGGTAAAGGAGGTTTCACCAATTTTGAGACGAGAGACCCCTAATGGGTCACCCCCCTTTGTACTTGGACTTCCCAGGACCAGGGGACTCCCACTAAATTATCCCTAAATCCTATTTTATGCTATTACAACCTTGATAATATTTGGTCGTCTTAAGAGAGGGAATATCATCGGAATCATAATCATTTCCCATTTACTTTAATGTTACAACTCCCCAATATCTAGAGTCATCACATTAAAATTATCTTTCACCCAAAATCTTATATCATTATTAAACAAAACCCCTCATCTTCCTCTCCTAAATCTTGTCTGTTGCTATTGACAGAAACCGGTGCGGTCATAACTGGACTTAAAAACAAATCAAAAGACTTATAGGAAAATTAAAAAGAGTTCAATTACACAAAATACAATGTCTGTGAATGTCATGTTTGGGTGTGTTTATTATAATTATGTGTATGCGTCTACACATATGTGACCATGACAAATATACCTCTATATGTCTGCATAACCTGTTTACAGTTATATATGTATAGATATCGTACTATATACTATGTTCGTATTTATAACTAGCAACACTACCCTCCATATGATATGAAACCATGAATAGTGCATATGAAATTATGAATAGTGCTATACTAAAATGCTATCAGTAGTTTATAAACGTGCACTCCAATCCAATACAATCCAATTGTTCATTGTAAAATCAACCCATCATATTTAACATTTCCCCCCTCATGAGGGTGAGATACATTGTATCGATCCTTCAAAGCATTAAGATTTTTCAATGAACAATAACCTTAGAAGCAAACCATTACTGAATCCTCTTTCTTCATCTCCTCTCATGGATACACATGGCAATGTCCATAATAACCTGTCTATATAAGGAGCATAAATATAAGCATACTATGATTTATAATATTTGTGTTATGATAAACTGTGATTGGTTTCACAAAACAATAGAATACTACCTAAACCTAATCTAAAAATGCACCTTCTTGTCTTCATTGTGAGCCATGATAAATTTAGTAGTTCAGATGACTTCATTCTTCTTGGTATAACAAACTTATAGATCTCCCTCATTATTAATTAAATATTTGATTGCTAAAGTTCTTAAAGTTCATCCAAATAATAAAAAAGTAAACAACAAGCTAATGTCCATAGATTATTCCTCATGCAGCCATACACTTCACTTTCTTTGCATGGAAAGCATTCTTTGTTTCTTTGTCTCTCTGGAGTTGAAACTGTGAGGTAACATCTGCTAGGCCTCTGGAAGAGCAAACCAAGGGTTAAAAATCCTTGAAACCCCCCTTGATGAACAGCAGCTTTCACATTTCATCTGACTTCTCATAGGAAACCTCTGCAAGGGTCGTCTTTAATTCTTATTCAGCTTATATAGATATAGGCTTTCCTCTCTCATCGTGACCACTTGAGGAGATTCAATTAAATGAACAAAATCTTTAAAAGTCCATTGTAAACTTGTTGTAGACTGTAAAAAACCATACACAACTTCCCTCATAGGCCGCATACTTGGTCTCAGGTCATGGCATCTGTAGTTAGCTTGATAAGGTTACAGAAAATGTTGCTCATGAAGATGGCATAGTCCCAGGATAGATGGCCTGAAGAAAGTTCAATGATAATATAGCGATGTAGATGTAGTACTAGAGATCTCAGCATGTCTGTTGTCTAAACAAAACAATAGAAAAAACTGTCCATGGTTCATGTTCTCATATCAAGTGCTTCGCTTGGATAAAGTTACAGGCCAGTCTCTTTCTCCTGCTTCTGGTCATCTGCTGGAGTTTGGAAACATCAGATATCAAGAATCTTTGCAAAGAATTGTAAGCTTTGATGTCTTGATTGAAGATCTTCTTTTTCTTCCTTTTCTTCCCTATCCTATACCAAAAACTTGGTAATCATTGCTATCCTATGATAATCACAGTGTACCATAACATAGAATTCTATTTGTCTTAAATACTTCCATATCAAAAACCTCATTTACCAAAATGTTCAATAACCTAATCAATAAGATAATCAATAAGATATGGCCTTTCAAAAGTAATTTAAATTGTCTTTACACAAGTCTAAATATGTACTGGAAACCTTATACCTATAGATGTTCTCAACATTATTAAGATAGAATGTTTCATTCAATGAATATGTTACGGAAATAATATGAAAGATCCAAGCTATTGTAAACACATTCAATGAAGAAGCATTACCACAATTACTTTAAAAACATCATTTGAATGTTTTTGACTAAAAACACTATTCTCTATATAATAGAACAATATGCTTATTATAGACCTTGTTTTGTTAATGTTTGTGCTCATGTGTTATTCCAATGTATATACTAAGTCTTTTATTTACCTAAACAATGTCACAACATAAAATGTCATTTTTATTAATATTCCCACATTATATTGTTTTTAACATTATTACCCACAAATTGGTATCAGTGAGTGGTGTTTAAACCCAGATTGATCTATGTGAAACATTCGCTGAACTTGGCAGCTGTCTTACTGTAATCTGAGACATCAGTGATGGGAAGTATACTAACAAGGACCCACTAACAATAATCAGATATTCCCAATGACCATACAGCTGTGTGTATATGTATACATGCACTTATCCATACACCTATCCAATAATTATACGCCTGTAGGTATATACACTGCATCTGTGTCATTATATGTAAACTCTTTTGAAATCCCACCATAAAGAGTCCTGTAGAAATAAAAACAAAATTTAGTTAACAATTCAACTCCAAATTCTGATTATGACATCATTATAACCACATGATTAAAATTACTCCCTTGTATCTAAAGCATCATGTACCTCTGAAATGTATCTTTATGTATATCCGGATAAATGTCAATGTTTTTACTATAATGTCACAGAATAAAACATTGTGCACTTAATATTTTTTCCCCTATGTTTCCTCCTGGAAACAACTAAGACACTTTTTCCTTAGTCATATGGTTTGTTTCAATTATTTTGTCACATCACACACACACATACACACATACATTCCCCTTACTGAGCAGCTGCTACAACACGTCACTCATTTATCATCGATAACTTTTACATTTACTTCCACCATCTAAAAATGCGCATTGCAACTTTTTAGTATTTTCATAGGAAAGTCCCAAAAAATAGATGTTTAATGGATCCAACAAGTCTCGGTGTATTGGTTGTTCCTCAATATTCTGATCCTTCCATGGTGAACAAAAATATATATATATAGGCCTTTCCCAAAAAATTCTTCTAAAGACAAAATAGACATAAAAGAGAAAACATGGACACAAATGTATGCATCTATCTCAGGACATTCCAGGCCATCCTGTTTCCATCAATCACCTCCTAAGCCCATGCTTTTATGCTCACACTAAATTGGAATTAAAATATCATGCAACAAGACTTGGTAGATACAATACATTGTTTAATCAAATGCATTCTGTTATATTAGTACAACATATTAGCAACATATTAGCAACATAGTATAAAGCATTGCATGCTAACACAAAGCCACTATTTACAATCCACCAGTGGCGTCGCTAGGCAGTTTTATTCGGGGCTCATGCCCCGAATAAAATGCCTGCTGCCCCGGATCTCTTCTGCCCCGCTCTTGCGAGCCAGATGTGGCTCTTTTGATGGCCGCATCCGGATCGCAGATTGCCGCTGCTGCTCTCCTCCTCCTCACCTACTGGCCGCCCGCAGCACCCGGACACGCTCCTCCATCCAATCAGCGGAGACCGGGAGTGTGGGGCCGCTGTGGTGGGCCGTGGTGCACGTATCCAATCAATGCGTGCGCCACGGCCCACCGCAGCGGCCCCACGCTCCCGCTCTGAGCTGATTGAGTTGTAGGAGCACCTCCGGCCGCTACGATAGGTGAGGCGGACAGCAGCAGCCGCGATCTCGAAGGAGGTGAGCAGGCACGGGGGGAGAGAAACGGGCGAGAAGCACAGGGGGAAAGAAGCAAGGGGGGAGAGAAACGGGAGAAAAGCATGGGGGAGAGAAAGAGGGGAGAAAGCATGAGGGAGAGAAACGGGATAAAAGCATGGGGGAGAGAAACGGGAGAAAGTAACAGGGGAGAGAAACAGGAGAGATAACCATGGGGAGAGAAACATGAGGGAGAGAAAGAGGGGAGAAAAGCATGGGGGAGAGAAACAGGGGAGAAAAGCATGGGGGAGAGAAACAGGGGAGAAAGTAACAGAGGAGAGTAACAGGGGAGAAAGCATGGGGGAGAGAAACGGGAGAAAGTAACAGGGGAGAGAAACAGGAGAGAAACAGGAGAGAAAAGCATGGGGGAGAGAAAGAGGGGAGAAAGTAACAGAGGAGAGTAACAGGGGAGAAAGCATGGGGGAGAGAAACAGGGGAGAAAAGCATGGGGGAGAGAAACGGGAGAAAGTAACAGGGGAGAGAAACAGGAGAGATAACCATGGGGAGAGAAACATGGGAGAGAAACAGGGGAGAAAAGCATGGGGGAGAGAAAGGGGAGAAAAGCATGGGGGAGAGAAAGGGGAGAAAAGCATGGGGGAGAGAAAGAGGGGAGAAAAGCATGGGGGAGAGAAAGAGGGGAGAAAAGCATGGGGGAGAGAAATGGGAGAAAAGCATGGGGGAGAGAAACAGGGGAGAAAAGCATGGGGGAGAGAAAGAGGGGAGAAAAGCATGGGGGAGAGAAATGGGAGAAAAGCATGGGGGAGAGAAATAGGGGAGAAAAGCATGGGGGAGAGAAAGAGGGGAGAAAAGCATGGGGGAGAGAAACAGGGGAGAAAGCATGGGGGAGAGAAACAGGGGAGAAAAGCATGGAGGAGAGAAACAGGGGAGAAAAGCATGGAGGAGAGAAACAGGGGAGAAAAGCATGGGGGAGAGAAAGAGGGGAGAAAAGCATGGGGGAGAGAAATGGGAGAAAAGCATGGGGGAGAGAAACAGGGGAGAAAAGCATGGGGGAGAGAAATGGGGGAGAGAAACTCAGAGGGCCCGGGCCCCGGATGTTTTAGGACCCTAGCAACGCCCCTGCAATCCACCATTATATACAAGGATGCACATATTCTTTTACATAGAGACTCTGTAACGAGAAAGAATAACATTAGAATCACATATTATAAAATTTAGCCATTGGGAGTGATTCCGGAAATAATCTAATAATGCTATATTATGTGGAAAAGTAATAGATACAATAGAGAAACATTGTACATACAAATTCTTCCTGACATCTGAGGAATGACTCCAATACTTATTAATAACTTTCAAATTTTCCACAGGAAATTCTAGGGGAAGAAAAATATAACCCTAAACCATACATTTGTTATACTAATAACTAATAACTAATAATTCTCTTCTCTCAGGGTCAAATTATAATTACAATTAATTAGCATATTCTTCTATATTACTGCTAACAATAGGATAACTACTTTTTACTCCAGGTCATTTGCCAATAAATCATGACCCTTCCTGTACTGGGCTACTTCTAGCCAATACCTATACCAGGCCTGATAACTCCCTGTTTCATTACATCATTGAATGCATTTCTACTCAAATATTGAGATTCACCTAATTTATACATTTTCCTGATCTTCTCCTTAATAAATGTAATGCTGCTTCGGTCTTCTATCACCTGTCAGTCTGTTATGGAGAAATTCTCTGTGTATTCTGACATTCTTTTTCTCATGTTTCCTAGCCATATGAATTACAGAGGCAGCTTCAAAAATAACTCCCTAGCCAGAAGCCAATACACAGGTCACAGGATCTAAAAATGGAGCCAAAAACACAGATCCTCTAAACAGTCTCTCTTTAACCCTAAAAATCCCTTCACAGATAACAACTTACTTGCTCTAAGGGCCCTACAACAAAATTGTCCCCACAATACAACTCTGGTCTTTCCCATTAATTTATCTCACTTTTATTTTTATCTCAAATAAACAAAACTTTTCCATTACGGAGATAAAGCAGCAGTCACTATTTTTTAGTTTAGTTTTCAAACATTCTAAACCTGAGACTAGAATTGTAAAAATCTTACACAATCTGATTGCAACTCTCAGAAATAACACACAACTGCAGTACCCCCAAAAAAATCATTATATACTCCAGACCTCAAAGATATTACTGAGCAGGGGGATGTGTCTGACTCTGTAGAATGACATACTACTCACAACACAAAATACACACATTTGCTATGCAATAGCACTACCCCCACCAACTCCATGTAACAGACATAGGCAATAAATCAGCCTCAGACCCTGCACTGAGAACACAAAACACAGAGGAAAGATATTACCTCATCCAGCAACCCAGCTTTCTAAGGAGCTAAGCTTTTCTAACATTCAGATTCACAACTCCATACAAGCTTCCATTTTCCACTATACTACCTAAAGAGACAGTTCAGACACCTTTCTACTTTCTCCCTTGATATTAACTAGGGACTTCCCCACTTTCCCCTAAAACAAGAGGACATGTAGATTGTGGCCTAGTGGGTGTACCCTAAGGGGTGTCCCTTCCTACAAGAAACACAATACTCAGCTGTGGGTGGGTTTTGCTGGCCACAATGGAGACACTCTCAGCACTGGGGATTGCTACCATTATAAGGTGGGGGCAGATTGTTTTCAACATGATATAAATATCCACTAACCTTTCCCTTTCCATTACAATATTCCAATTACATATATCCCACACAAATCCATCAGCTTTTTATCTCTACAAACCACCAAATCCACTGGAGTCTTGTATCCCTCAAGACACACTTTTGGCTTAAACAAAAATCGTAAGCCTTTCATTATGTTTGTTGGTTTCTGTTCCCCGCAGGGGACTATGACTGGTTCCCCTACATCGCCGTCCAGGTGTCAGCTTGTTTCTTCCCCCGTGATTCAATCAGGGCTAATCCCAAATTGTTTCACAAGGTGAATATCGGATTACACCGAATGCTATCCTGTGTACAAAAATATCCTGCGTGTGAGACCAAAAGGTCACACACACTGTCCAGGATGCTCGCTGACCCCCGTAAAAATACAAAAAACAGCAAAAAATAAATATCACAACCTTCCTCAGACAGAGTATTCAATACAGTCATAATCTTCCCTTTGGAGTTCAGTAACCCCCAAAAACTGAGCAACTGAGTGAATTTCCTACTTCCGCGTCACACCGCGCCCAGTCTCCCTGCGTCAGCCTACTCCTCGTGTTGTTACCGTAGCTAATCTATCGGTCTCAACAGGAGGCGGTTACCTGTAGAGATTACCTGTAGAGATCCCGCGTCCTCCACAATGTAGGGTCCAATTTATACACAACAAGGGTCCCACGTCCCCCGCAGTGTGGAGCACGACTTAATAATCCCCAGAGGTCCCTCACAGTTCCTGGACATATAAAATGTCACTGACACAGTAAAAATGAACAACCGATAACTGTAACTATTCCTCTAACCAAGAGTCCTCTAACCAAGAGTCTTCACCTCAAAAGAGTCCTCCAACAATGAGTCCTCAGTCACACAGTTCCTAAGGGAAACCACTTCCACCAACCCAGGGTATGGTCAGTCGGTACGGCTGTGTATGCACATATATATATACATATACACAATAAGGGTTCTTGGGTCAGTACAACAGGGACAATAAAACTGGCCGTTCAGTCCTGATCTAAAGGATCGATATAGCCACACCCAGTTTCCCAAGGACCGTCTAATACACGCATAAGCCACAGATTTATAAAAAAATCAGCAGACTTACCGTGTTTTAGTGGAGGTGATCAGCCTCCTAATTTAGGCAGGTCCTGGGGTCATCCAGTATGTAGCAAGTTGTCGGTCCTCGCGATCAATTGTCCCGTGAAGACCTCAGGCCCCACGTTGGGCGCCACTGAAAGGGTGATTTGGGTGATTTGTATCACCCCTCTTCGAATGACCATCCCTGTCCAAATTATAACGCTGAGGCCGGCAGTGAGAAAATAACACCAAACACGTGCGTTGGTATCGCTCCTCTCTCAGCAGGGTGCACCACTTTATTGCAAATACAGTGGGGTCTTATACAGTTTAGGGTGGGCTCAAAATGGACAAGAATATACATGTTAAGTTCTCATTGGCTACAGTCCAGAGACAGGGCACAGTTCTTTGTATATTCATGACTTCACAGTAAAGGTCTGGTACTTCCATTTAGGGCCAGGGCTCCTCTCAATACATCCAGGATGGTATAGTTTGATTGACAAGAGGGTCTGTTGTCCAGCAGCATGGCAGAAACAAAAAACCTTCACACGCAGATTCCATATGCTAAATATATATTGGGCTAAGACTGAAGTTAAGGAATAGCAATGGTTTTTGATATATATTTATATTATTATATACCTTCACACCGTCAGCCTGCCCCAGCTGTGGGAACCTATCTCCAGATCGCTAGCACTGAAGCACGGGTGCCCACGGCCTGGAGATGGGTGCCTGCAGTTAGGGCAGGTCGGTGGAGGGGGAAGCAGCAGTGGCGGCGGGTGAGGCTAGGTGGTGTGCTGGTGAAGGGTGCGAGGTCAGGGTTTGGCAGGCTGGCGGTATCCTATTGTAATTAAAAGTCAACGAAAAGTCATTTGTGCCACACTCTATCCGCCTAACCATTCCTTCCTCCTCCCTCATCTTCATGAAATATCAATGCTGCCCAGCCTCCTGGTCACTCAGCTGTCACCCAGTGTCTCTGATTGCAAATCAGTCCTCTGTAGGCGGTTTATGTCTGAAAGGAACACTCAGATATAGTTGAATCTCTGAACCCAAACGTGTTGGAGCTGTGGTCTAGGGGAAACTCTCCTGTGTAGAGACCTGCCAGCAGTTCATTATTTGGCTTAAATCCCAGTTAAAATGGAGTGGATGGCCGCCATTTCATGGCAAATAATTGCAGTTATTTTAAAACAACGATTGTTGTTTTAAAATAATGGCTATTTGCTATTAAATGACTGTCAGCTACAAAACACTGTCAGCACCTTAGGTAGGGCCCGGATGCAGATTCCCTTTGAAGACACACCAAAGGCCAATCAGTCCACCTAAACTAGAATAATGTACTAACAACCGTCATTGAACTAACAGACGGTCAAACAGCGAAATGACGGATGTCATTTTGAACTTAAAACGACAGACGTCAATTTGAAAATTTATAAACAGACAGGAAAAACATTGTGGGAACATGACCAAAGACTGTAAAAGGGTGTCCAGAGATGAGCATATGCTTCGAGGATAAATATATACCAGTTAATGAGGATGTTGGTATGGTATGATTTTTACATGTTTTTTTTTCTTCATGAACAGTTCCACGAACTGAATTGTTTCAATGGATTACAATTAGCACAATTATGACTTGGTGACATATCTTACACGCAGTTTTTATGACCTAGTTTTCCCCAAGCACACATCTACCAGTACTATAATCACAATGTCAGTATAAAGAAAAGACTTTGCTACTATCTTTATGAATTTTATTAACCTTTACATAGAATTTACTGTGAAAACATAAACCAGATCATTTAAGAACGTGACAAATAAAAGGACCAAAACTGATTTAGGATATGTGCGGGTATGTGCGAGTGAATTGAAATAAATATCTGACCAGGAACATTAGTTCTAAGGGCTGGACACTTTTACTATCATGTTATATTATAATGTGGACATACTTTAAATAGTTTTCATTATAAATGGTACATTTCCTGAACAAAGTCTGAAATTAGAGACATATTTATTATGTGTAAAGGTTTATTGCTTTGCATTATAGCCAAATACAGTCCATCTGGGCCAATATTATAGCACTGGCATTATATTAAGCCAATTCCTAGAGGATGCAAATGCCAACTGGCTATTACCTAAAGCAAACATTAAACCACATAATAAACATTTATTTCTTGGACCCAATAGTGCATCCTACAAAGCACACTCTAATGGATTTTTAAGTTGTGTTCATAAACTAATTAACATACTTTGTAATAGGAAATATTTTTCATTTTAGTTAAGATGAAGCTTTGTGGGGAGCTTGAAAGACCTTAAATTAAGCTGTAAATAATATATAAAGGTCACAGATTGAAGAATGGCTGCAAGTATTGGATATGGATATGAGAATCGCTGCTATTTTTCTGCCCTTGCTCTTAAAAATTAAACTAACCATCAAACCCTCCATTGCAAAAGACCAACCATGCCTAGTTTCTTATAAGGGGCACTTAGTAGCCAATGGTTGATGCCTACTTCCTCCACATGGTATTAAAGTGATAGTTCACAAAAATGTTTTCTTTCAAATCAACTGGTGCCAGAAAGTGCCAGTGATGTGTAATTTACTTCTATTAAAAAATCTCAAGTCTTTCAGTACTTCTCAGCTGCTGTATCTCCTTTAGGAAGGGGTGTATTCTCTCCCGCCTGACACATTGCTCTCTGCTGTTGATTTTCTACTAGAACAGAGGTGGCAAAAGACATGGACAGAGGTGGCAAAAGAGAGCAGTGTGTCAGGCTTCCTGCAGGACATACAGCAGCTAATAAGTACTGTAGAACTTGAGATTTTGTAATAGAAGTAAATTACAAATCTCTGGCACTTTCTAACACCAGTTGATTTGAAAGAAAAAAAGTTTTGGTGAACAACCCCTTTAATGATAGTTTAGCATCTGTTGGTAACTGGCAGCCAGAAGGGCTTTAGCACTTGGATAGCGGGACCTTTTTTGTACCTGTACTACAGTTCTGTGCATTAAGGTTGGCTATATAACCTTATAGGGTCCTTATTATACCAATGTAGTAATACCAATGTATTATACCAGTGTAACACAAAGTCAATTTTATCACATTTTCTTATATGGTCACTGTAATTTCAAACAACTTCCCTCCATGTCATAGCCTATGTGATCTGTAACACATTTGTTAATCACTTCATTTACCAAAAATTACTACTTACCCTACAGCTCTAATGTCTGGGCTACTAAGGGTCCTCTCTTCAACCTGCAGTCCAATGCCTGTCGTTAGGCTAAGTCTGTCTCTAGTATCTGCTAGATGAGACAGAACACAGGAAGTGGGGAGAGAGAAAGGGGGCAAACCTTGGCAGTACACCTGCAATTTGTGAGCCTGCCTGCTCACTCAAGATGATTCATGCTGTTCCTTAGAATCAACCCCCTCTTATTTTTAGGTGGGCAACACAAGGGTGTTATGATTACTCACCTGCAGAGGTCAGCTGTCCCCGAAGCTCTTTGTACTGCAGAATACAGTTTAAGTCCCACTATGGGCCCACCTGACCTGGTCTATGACCAGCTGCATCCAGCATCCCATAGGGAAACATAGAAAGCAATGACTTCTGGTCTCATCAAAGCAGCAGTAAAATACATCAATCTGGTCAGAAACTGGGTCATGTGAATCCCATAGCGAGAATGGAATAACATGCAAAGAAGCATGTTTATAAAAAAAATTGAAAAGAGACATACGCTTTATATGTTCACTATTCAGCAAAGGAGATATGAGCTTCTGTTTAGAACTTTTATACTTTGTATTGGTTATACATATATAAATATGCAAATAGATTCAAATGTACTGGCCTGTTTAGGTTTCCGTGTTTGTTGTTGTCCTTGTTAATACACAAGACTTCCCCATCATGAATCCAGCTTTAATTAACTGCACATTGCTGGGACTGACAGCTTTTGATTTAATCATTTTGTATTATTACTACAATACTGGTATTATGTATCTGTTATTTAAGTAACTTGTTAGATAAATTATTAGTTATGTATTTGCTAATGAAATGCATGGCAGGTCAACTTATGAATGTATGTCACCAGGGTAACAATTGCCAACATGTTCCAGTAATTTCCAGGGAACACTGCTGCTGTGCCTGTGTAAGAATGTCTATTGTGCACAATACTGTCTCCAAGAACCAGGCAGCACAAGAGTTTCAATTAACAAATAGTTGTTAAATTTGAATATAGTGTATAATTTTGCATTTTAAATAGGCTGTTCAGGAATGATTAGAACAGCTGAGGAACTTAAGCCAATTCTGACTATGGTCTATTTACATGAAATGAGAGATTTTTTTTTTTTTTTGGCCAAAATGTCAGGAACATTTGGAGGGATAAAAATCCAATGTTGTTTTTGTTGTCTTCTGTTCCATTTCTGGATGTCATCTATTATCCATTGGAATCACAATTTAAACAATCATCTTCAGTTCCATCCATCTAATGGAAAATTGCATGTGATAGTTAGGGGTCCTTACTGTAAAGTTCACACTTGTGCTCAGAAACCTTGAGCCATCTCTGAAAACACTCACTAGTAAAATATTTTTATGACAAGACTTGACGTACAGTATGTTAAGTGTATTCCAGATTTATCACAAGGTCAGTTATGTAACTTTTGCATGCTACAAAAGGAACATGTACTGCAGCACAGTAGTAGATATATCTGAGCTCTCATTGGGGTTTGGGGCCCATTCAAAAGTTGGTTATTGAGCCCTTTGATTACTGTGTATGCACCTTGCAGTAGAGCATCTAACCCAAGGTTTTCTTGAGTTCAAAGGAAAAGTCAGGCAAAATTTTTTTTATTAAAGTATTGTATTGCCCCTCAAAAGTTATACAAATCACCAATATACACTTATTACTGGAAATGCTTATAAAGTGCTTTTTTTCCTGCACTTACTACTGCATCAAGGCTTCAAGGATAAAATGGTGATGTCACGACCCGACTCCCAGAGCTGTGCAGAGTGGCTGCTGGAGAGGATGATGGCAGAAGGATGCTCAGTGTCCCTTCAGTGCCCTGTGTCCCTCAGTGTCCCCCTGCCATCATCCTCTCCAGCAGCCACAGCCCGCACAGCTCTGGGAGTCAGGTCGTGACATCACCATTTTATCCAGGAAGTGAAGCCTTCATGCAGTAGTAACGGCAGGGAAAAAAGCACTATAAGCATTTCCCGTAATAAGTGTATATTGGTAATTTGTTTAACTTTTGGGGGGCAATACAATACTTGGGCCAGACTTCTCCTTTAAGGCTGTGTCCAATGTCCTCTTTCTCCGTTTAGTATTGTGTATTCTGTGGGAAAATTCTCATCAGAAAACTGGAATTCTTTTTGCTAGCATTTATTTTCTCTAATCTAAAATGAATGTGATCATTCTGAAGTCTGTGATATAAGTAATGATGTTTTGCTTATTTCTTTCTAAAACACTCCAATCCTGTTCTAATTGCTGGAACAAATCTGCAAATATTCCATCTTCCTAATGTAAACACTGTTATGTATTTGTTTCCCTATGGGACCCAAACGGATCTTCCGTTCCTCCTAGATTCACTAGGCAGCTAAAGAATATTAGAAAAGCACAAGATGAAAAAACATGAATATATATGTATCACAGATACAGAGTTTAGAATATAGGAAAAGGCCTCGGTTCTTATATCTACACTTTAATTAGCAGCAATGGAGCAAATGTATTACTCATGCTGTAATGAAAATAATGTAAGCCTCGTATTGTCACTTAACACAGAGATCCAGATTCTAAGCATTCACCTATGAAGGTTATCACCAGAGAATATATAACTGCCTCCATCTAGTTCAAGGGCACAGCCTTCACATGAAAACCACAGAGATAACTGCCTGAGGCATTGCTTATCTCCAAGTGCTAAAATTAAAGCCAACATATGCTTCATAATTAATATATTACACACAGCTAAGTAAGAAAGCTCTTTGAATACAATACTATCATAGTAACAGAGTGATTATAAAATGTAAAAGAAATAAAATATGGTATATACTGTAGAGTAATGAAACAATACATGTATTCATACTTCATGATATTTTATGTATAGCAATAACATTAAAACCATTGACAAGTGCAGTAAATAACACTGAGCGAATGAGACTCTCAAGGTTTGGGATACAGTACATGAGCAATTGTGTGAAATTTGAACAGCTTGTGAGCTTGAGTCATATTTTTCCTGTACTTACCCACTGTACGCACAAGGGTTAAGTGACTCTTGTTGCTCCTTATAACTTTTTATGATCACATAGACAAACACCATTCTGTCAAAATATTAAAGTGAACCTGTCGTTAAACCTTTTAAATTGTAAACCAATGGTAGATGTGAAACAAAGCAAGTTTGCAATATGCATTCATTATTTTGTTGTTATGCTGTAAAACAAAGCTGAACTTACCCGAAATCCAGGTCCAGTCTCTTGAAGGCAGCTGTTTAGTCTTGTGCTGGTTAAAAAAGAGACTACACACGAAGTCTAACATGTGCAGAGAGTCACGGCTCAATGTGTCTATCAATCACATGACTGCCTTCTCTCTGTCAGCGCAGATGACCTAGGAAACAGAGCACTTTCTGTTTTTAGACTCTTTGAAAAAAAAAAAAAAGAGTCAGAACACAGGAAGTGCCAGGATTTTTATCATAGTAAAAAATTAATTCATGTAAATTGCAAACTTGCTTTATATCATATCTACTGTTTACTGATATAGGTTTTAAAAGTTATGACAACCGGTGGACTTTAAAACAAATCTGTGCCTCCCCTCCCATAACTCCCCCCATATTGCTGGTACAGTACCTTTGTGTAGCTTATAATAAAAGAATTGTGTTGCTGTTTTCATAAAAACGACTGGTACTGTTATTTCACCAAAAAAACTACTTTTATTCTTGTGGCCAGCTATGCCTCTCTATGATTCCTCCTTGCCTCTATTCCTTTCAGCAACGCCCCTGGGCTGGATAAGGATCCCTTTCTCCATATTGTGCATGTGTTGTATCTCATTAAGACAAGGGCACAATGACAAGGGAGCATGGAGCCACGAGTTCAGCCATGTCACTGTGCCTGAGCTGCTTCACAGCGCAATGGCGCATACACAGGATTGGTCTATAATCCAGACCCGGCTATCTTCACGAATATACAAAGTATTTGATACACTTCCGCTCTTGCAAGAGGTCTGTAATTTTCATCGTAGGTACACTGTAAGAAACAGCATCTATTAAAAAAAAAAGTTCAGAAAATCACATTTCTTATTTTTAAATACTCATTTTGGATTTTATTGCATGAAATACAAATTTGATACAATAGAAAAGCAGAACTTATCATTTAGTACAAAAACCTTTGTAAGCAATTGCAGAGGTCAGATGTTTCCTGTAGTTCATGATCAAGTTTACACACATGGCAGGGAAATTTTGTCCTTTTCTTCATATATCAGTAGATATTTCAGGGCAACATTGAGTTTCATCTCTTTTCAAAGGTTTGCTATTGGGTTCAGGTCTGGAGACACTCCAAGACATTGACATGCTTCTTATGGAGCCACTCCTTAGTTGCCCTGACTGTGTGTTTCAGGTCATTGTCATGCTGGAATACCCAGCCACAACCCATCTTCAAAGCTTTTACTGAGCAAAGGAGGTTGTTGTCATGGCCCCATCAATCCTCCCTTCAGTATTGTAAAGTTGTCCTATCCCCTTTGCAGAAAAGCACCCCTAAAGTATAATGTTTCTATCCCCATACTTCACAGTCGAGACTGTGTTCTTGGAATTGTTATACCAAAAAGCATCACTTTCTTTCCCCATGCCTCTTCATGATAATCCAGATCATCATTGGCAAACTTCAAATGGGCCTGGACATGTGCTGGTGTGAGCAAGGGGGCCTTGCGTACCCTGCAGGATTTTAATCCAAAATGGCATAGTATGTGTACTAATAGTAGTTGGTGAAAGTGTGGTCCCAGCTGTCTTTAGCTCATTGACCAAGTCGTTCTGGACTGATTCATGACCACCTGGCATGGAGTCTCAGACCAAGGAAGATTAACAGTCATCTTGTGTTTCTTTCTTTTTTTAATAATTGTGCTAACAGTTTTTGCCTTCTGACCAAGCTGCTAACCTAGTGTCCTGTAGCCCATCCCAGCCTTATGCTGGTCTACAATTTTGTCCTTGGGAGTTTAAGTGTGTGGACTAATGTTTTTTTTATACAAGCAACGAGTTCAAACAGGAGCAATTAATACAGATAATTAATGCAATAAACTAACAGGTCTGTAAAATACTTATTTCATGCAATAAAATGAAAATTTATTATTTAAAAATCTTACAATGTGATTTTCTGGATTTTTTTCTTAAATAGATTCTGTATCTCACACTTGTACCTACTATAAAAATGACAGACCTCTCCAGGCTTTGTAGGTGGGAAAAATTGCTAAATCTGCAGTGTATTGAATATGTATTTTCCTCACTGTGCTTTGCAGTGATGTGACTGCAGTGGTCTGAGCTTATCACAGCAGAGTGCCGAGGACGGCAGGGTAGATGGTTGGGTAGGTAGACAAGAAGTGGATTGAAAAATACACCATACAGTGGTGTGATAAAGTAATGAAAAAGTAAAAAATCATAGGTTTCCCTCATAATTTTTTTTTTACAATTCCTTACAGTTAAAGGGAACTTGTCACCCGGCATTGCGGCGCAGAGCCCGCCCGACCCCCCGGTGCAGCTCCAGATACTTACACTTTGCTTCAAGTCCCGCTCCTGGACCCGGTCCTTGGACGGAGATATTGTCGCCGGAAGGTGAGCGCACGCTGTATGCTAATTACCAGAGATGAGTCCAATGCCCATAGAGAATAGGCTAATAAATTCTTCTTAAAGGGAACCAGTCACCCGGCATTGCGGCGCAGAGCCTGCCCGACCCCTGGTGGAGCCCTGTATACTTACCCTTTGCTGCAAGTCCCGCTCCTGGACCAGGTGCCGGGACAGAGATATATCGCCGTCGGCAGCTCTGCGCGCATGCTCCAGAGATGAGTCTAAGGCCCATAGAGAATGACGGCTCCAGTCATTCTCTATGGGCATCGGACTCATCTCTGGTAATTAGCATACAGCACGTGCTCACCTTCCGGCACCGATATCTCCATCTGAGGACCGGGTCCAGGAGCGGGACTTGCAGCAAAGGGTAAGTATCCGGGGCTCCACCCGGGGGTCGGGCGGGCTCTGTCAGGTTCCCTTTAAGAAGAACTTATTAGCACAGGTGCTAAAATACGTTTTTTTTTACACTAACTTACAGCGCTTATTCCAGTAATGTTGTTCATTCAGAGATCCATTGCCCCAATCCCGTGAAATGTCTGTTTTTCTGTATATGTTAATGAGCAGGTCTGGTGAACTGGAGGAGGCCCAATCAGTGAGGGTAAAAACAGTTATTTCAGCATTTGTTTCTTTCATCCGATCCTAGTGGTTCATCCTCTATGCCCCCGACCCTATGGGAGCATAATAGGAGGTTAGAGTCTTCTAACCTGCTGTTAGTTTCCCTTTAAGTATTGCATTGGACTGTGATTTATGACATTGGGAGTCCTAACATGGTAGACAAAGAAGCATACAGAGGGCCTTAGCTGTTATCATAATTGAATAGCACTACAAGAGCTCAGCAGAGTCTGCTTCATACTTTACCTGATATATGATGTACCTATACGTTGCTTTTCAGGAAGGGTTAAAAGCATTAAATATATAGCACAGCATAATGGCAAATAACAGATGTATGTGGCATCCATGTAATCATAATAACTCATACTATACAGTTAATGTGTTGCCTATAGTTACTGGCATTGTAAAAAAAAAAATTCAGCTGTTAACCCATAATTAACATTAATGTAGCATTAATAATGTAATATAACAGTTCCAATTGTAAAATACCGGAACCCATAGAGCTGCAGTATGTTGGCGTAAACATGGGGTGGGTCTTGGGTGGGTGAAATAATATACTGATTGCTCCCATGGCATGAAATTGTCTGTCACAAAAGACATAAGATCAGAAGTGACAAGGTAAAGTATGTGGCCAAGGTGTATATAATGGCTGAAATACCATACTCAGGTCACAGTATATCAGTTTCTAAAAAAAACGCTAGATGAAATGAGGCCAAGTATATGTCTAGAATCAGAATAGCCTAAAAACACAGAAAAATACAACAGCTCACCGCAATGGCAAGATACAGACCCACTACAGACAGGAAAATAATTAAAAGCAGCCCCCCAACTGCTAAAAGAAAATTCCCACAAAAATAATAAGACTCTTGGTTACCATTTGCAAACAGTGTAAACCACCCCACCACGATAAGGTGACCTCATACTCGGGGCAGACCCTA
The DNA here is from genome assembly GCF_027789765.1 of Dendropsophus ebraccatus. Classification (NCBI taxonomy): domain Eukaryota; kingdom Metazoa; phylum Chordata; class Amphibia; order Anura; family Hylidae; genus Dendropsophus; species Dendropsophus ebraccatus. The sequence continues at coordinate 50,408,729 of NC_091463.1, forward strand.
CACTGTACTATGGCCTCTCCATTGCATGTAATACGCCTATGCTCTGGGTATGCAAGAACCATTTTATACCAGCAAAAGTAATTACACCACCTGGGTAGGATGGGTGGAGTGCACGACCAAGACGTGGAAAACCAGCAATACAATCTACAGAAATTCATTGAGAATCTGTCATCAGATAGTGTGACATACTGTACCTGTGTTACCATGAGCAAAAGCTTTGAGAAAGTCTGATCTTATGCTGTTATTTTGACCTGGGTATGGTATTTCAGCCACTACATACACCTCGGCCACATACTGTACCTGGTCACTTCTGATCTAGTTTCTTTTGTGACAATTTCATGCCATTAGAGCAATAAGCATATTATTGCATTCACCCAAGACCAGCTAATAGATTGGTTTCAATATTAATTTTAGTTTAATAAATTAAAAGCTAAGTTTTAAGATCACTCTTTTTGTTTTCTACGCCGAACTTTCCTGAGTGTTCATTAACTATGTTCTGCGCCGTACTATTATCCACACTATTCTTTTATTAGTTGCCCAAAGTCCTCTCAGTGCTCTTTTTTGCTGCTGCTGTACCTTGGCTTGCTGGGATCTGTAGTGCAGCTACACCTATCATGGCTCTGCAGTGTGCAGTGTAACGGGTGCTCTAAAACAAACAGCACCTGTTACCCGGTTCAAACAGACTCCATAGACTACACCAAAAGTCCTCCCAGTTTCACCTAGTTGGGTGCTTTCCTAACATCTGTCAGCACATGTGCCTTGCCAATCTTGGTCTGGGTCAGCAAAATTGTATTGAGGGCCACCACCCGGCTGTTGCCAATAATTTGTCGTAATGTTGCCATTAGCCAGCCCCAGAGGCATCCATGCATACCATGGGCCCCGGGCGGTTTGGAAAATGTGGGCCCCTCGCTAGCCACACCCCCCTCTAGTCCTGCCCCCACCCCAATAACCACGCCCCAACTAACCCTGCCCAGGATTTTCTGTGGCCATTAAGCAAATTACCAAAGAAAAGCCCTAGAGGTCACATAGCCTGGTGTATAGCCCCCTCAGGCTTTGTGACCTATAAATGATGACTAGGGCTTTGCTGTGGTCATGTTCTCTCTTTGTCCCCTCACAATTTGCTCAGGCTGGCACATTTTAGCCTGTGTGGCAAGCACTGAGCAGTGGCCAATGAGTCAATTACATTAAAGCCAATAATATTGATCATCAAATCTGAAATGTATTCAGTAAGTGTGAACAGAGCGATAAGGAAAATCTGGGAGGTCCATACTAGGTACACGGCTGCAGGTACAGTGTGACACTGGATATGTCACTATATCTCTCTAACACTTGTCTGCTGGGACCTGTAGTCCTGGACCTGCTACAGACCTCACAGACTTCCTTTTAAAAAAATAGGACAGTTTTTTTTTTTTTTTACAAATAGAGCGTTACATCCAGTGACCTACAGGAGGCATCTTCATCTTTTCCTTTTCGTCGCCATCTAGCTCAGCCCATCATGAAGACTTCTCCGGCCATGACTCGTCCCCACAGGATCAGTCAGACAGACATTTTAGGCTCCTTGCTCCAGCATCATCCTCATATCCATCTGCTGCACACAGTAACCTTGCTCCCATAAAAAAGTTAACCCCAGTTTATGCCTCCAAATAGTAGTCTGTCCCTCTAATCCCCATATAATAAATAGCCTTTTCTTTGCTGTGTCCCCATATAATATTAAGCAACTCTACATTGTTCCCCCCTCCATATAGAATAAGTCACCTCTGCCTAGCATCCCCCATGAATAGCCCACCCCTGTAGCTTTCCCCATGAATAGCCCCCCTGTAGCATTCCCCATTAATAGCCCCCCTGTAGCATCCCCCATGAATAGCCCCCTTGTAGCATCCCCCATGAATAGCCCACCCCTGTAGCATCCACCAAGAATAGCCCCCTCATTAGCATCCCCCATTAATAACCCCCTCATTAGCATCCCCCATTAATACACCCCTCATTAGCATCCTTCATTAATAGCCCCCTCATTAGCATCCCCCATTATTAGCCCCCTCATTGGAATACCCCATTATTAGCCCCTCATTAGCATCCCCCACTAATAGCCCCCTCATTAGCATCCCCCATTATTACCCCCTCATTAGCATCCCCCATTAATACAGGCCTCAATAGCATCCCCTATTAATAGCCCACTCTTCATTATCCAGGTGGAAAAAAAATAATAAAAGTGTATTTACCTGGCACATCGCTCCTCAGCAGCATCTCTCCTGGAGCTGTGGCTTCTCTCTTCTCCCAGCTGCCGTGCCGGCGTGCGTCCCGGAAGTCCCGGGTCACAGGACGCTCTAGCAGATGTGCCTGCGCGAGATACGTCTGCTCCAAAATGGCAGCGATTTTAAAGGGGCAGAGGTCTGCAATAGTTCTGCCAGCCGCGGTGCTTTGCTGCACTGCGGAGACCTGCAGAGGTATGCGGGGCAGCATTATAATGGGGGCAATCGCGCTGGGCCCCCCCGGAGCCCTTGGCCCCGGGCGGTTGCCCAGATTGCCCTCATTATAATCCGCCTCTGCATGCATGCTGCCCCTGCAGTTTCCTATCCATTTCCTTGTTGTTTCCAGCATTTTCTGAGGTTTCCAGGTTTTCCCATAACCTTCCCTGTGCAGAGCTTTGGTCCCCTGCAAAAATGCTAGAGTTTCCCATTGACTTCAGTGGGGTTCGTTACTCAAAACGAGCACCCGAGCATCGGGAAATATTCGTCTTTAGTATCGAGCTCCCGAGCATTTTAGTACTCGTTCATCTCTATTTAAATGTTTAATTGCTGTTATGACCCAAGTATGTGGAATGGCACACAAAGGACAATTTCTGACTATCTATTAAATTACAACACTCAAAATTCCACTGGTAAATGAATTCCGGCAATAAATATGTATGTGTTTTTTAAAGAAACACAGAAAATGTAGCAAAAACCTTGAGGAAAAATGTCACTACTACCATTATTGCTGTATAGTAAACCAGATGAATGAAAAGCATCCCAGTGTATTTTTAAGACTAGGGAGTGCTGTATGTGAGTCAGGGGACCCACCAAGTTGGTCAAATTTCATATATTTGGGAAAAAAAAAACACAAACATTTTTATTTACTGTCTACCTATTTTGCTGTGAAATATTCTGCTCAACCAGATGTCAGTGATCTGTAAACCATCAACAAGCTGTTGGTAAAAGGGCTTCCTCTTCAATTGTGCATCTATATTTAGCATTGTAAGTGTCCATAGACGATATAACAGTTTTGCTGTTATCATAAAATAACAATGCTGCAGTTCATTTTCTTAGAATTCTGCATTGTGTTATTCACCATTTTTCCCTTGTGGAAACATTTGCATAATTTGAAAACTCAACTTTCAGATGAATAGCCTCCATTTTATGCATTAATGGCTTGAGTCCTTTACAGTGGGACCCACATCTGTCATGTCCATATGAACAGGGGTAGTGTTCATGAGACAATTACTTGCCATTGTAAAAAAATTAACAATCTTTCCTGACACAACCATACCATTGTAAGAACCATATATTTACATTAATTAGATTATTAGATGTTCATGGACATCAGGTAATGAAATGTTAATGTCAAACTGATATTTATACTCAGATTTTACACAGTATTTCTAACAGTATTTTGGTCAGTCTTCTTTCAACCAAAACCAGGAGTGGATTGAAAACCCAAGCTGTGCTAATCTTTCAGTTCCACTCTGAATTTGGTAACAAATACTGACAAAAATACTGACAGATACTGGCCAAAATACCATGTGTGAACATGTGTGAAAAAGTTATATGATCTGTCACATTTTATTGATTTCTTTATTTTTTTTTAATGCAGAAAATGCTAACTAAAAATAAGTTAAAGCAGTGTAAAAACATAGCTGAGATAACTTAGCAAGGTTTTTTTTTGTTTTTTTTTGTGTAGACAATGTTAGTGGGGGTGGCTCACTTTAAAGGGAACCAATCACCTTCCTGAGGGGAAATAAGTTGGCCCCAAATGCTGTACCCTTCAGTCTCTGTCAAGGCGGCAACCTCAAAATTATGATCTTTAATAATCTGTCCCAGCGCCTGAAAAACTAAGCATGGGGGCGGAGCAACAGCCGTATGTAGTCACACTGCTTCCGCCCTCTTCCCAGCCATTCACACTTGATTGGTGGCCAGAACGCTGAGAATTTATTGCAAAACCAATTAGTTCTATACTGTGCAGCTGGGTACTATATCAGCACAATTGAGCTGATTGATTCTCTTTATGTCAATAAGAGTTCTTGAAACAGCAGAGTAAGTAGCAACTTTAATATCCCCACCTGGAAGTGTTGGCTGACAACTTTCACATCTGAAGAAAACAGGGGTTGAAACCCTCTCTCTCTAAAAAGAATCCCAGAGGTGCTATGTATATGCATTAAATGTACATGTTGAAAAAATCTCAACAGAAAACGGACGGTGCCGCATGCTCCATTGTGTGAAGTGACAGGGTTTTCTGTGGCCGCTATTCAGTGAATAGCAGCCACAGAAAACTGACATGTCAGTTTCTTGCGGCGCTGCTAAAGATCCCGGCTGGAGTGTATACTATTTGTATATGCTCCAGCCAGGATTAAGTCAGCGGCAGCACTACGCAAGTACCGCAGAAATCACGGCCGTGATCAACAATGGTACTTACATAGTGTGAACATAGCCTAAGGCCTTGTCCACACAACGTATATTTTTGTAAAAGTACGGCCGTTGTTGCAAATATACGTTGCCTTGCCGTCTATGGAACTCCCGTCCGGACCGTATACACATAGTATACGCTCTGGCCGGGATCTCTCGCGGTGATGTAGAAAACTGACATGTCAGTTTTCTGCGGCCGCTATGCAGTGAATAGCGGCTAAAGAAAACCCTGCCAGTGCACACTATGGACTGTGCAGTGGAGAGTTCAGATGCGGGTGCACACAGCTGCGCACCCATCAGAACTTTGCAGCCCTAAAGATCTTCTGGCTGGTACTGCAGTATTGGCCAGGATGATCTTTTCAGAGACCTGCTGTTCCATCACCCGGCCAGTGATACTGTGTGTGAACATACCCTAACACTGTATTGACTGTTGACTGAGTGGTTTTGTAAAAAAGAATTATCAATAGTGTTATAACCTTTATATAAATTAACATTTATAACATGTATTATAATTTATTATTATTTTTATTTGCAACATTTTTATTTTCATTTATAACACTTACAAGATGTATAACAGATCAGACCTGTGACTGAGATATCAATATATTTCATGGCTCATATGGAAGTTGCAACGTCCATATCAAGTTTAAAGTGACTCTGTACCCACAATCTGCCCCCCCAAACCACATGTACCTTCGGATAGCTGCTTTTAATCCAAGATCTGTCCTGGGGTCCGTTTGGCAGGTGATGCAGTTATTGTCCGAAAAAACAACTTTTAAACTTGCAGCCCGTGCCAAACGGGAGTATCTGTGCCCTAACTTTGCACCACCTCTCCTCCCCACCCTCCTCATTATTAGAAATGCTCCAGGCAGATTATCTACTATTCCTCACCTGTGTCAGCCCGGCACATGGGCTGAATCGTTTAGCACCTGTGCAGTGTTCAGCATGTAGAAAATGTTCCAGGGGCATTCCTAATGCTGAAGAGGGTGGGGAGGAGGGACGGAGGGGTGGTGCAAAGTTAGAGCACAGACACTCCCGTTTGGCACGGGTGGCAAGTTTAAAAATTGTTTTTTAGGACAATAACACAGGTCAACAAAAAAAAAAAAATTTACTGGTGTCCAAAATATTTTAATGATTTTGGGGTATTTTTGGGGTGCTGATTCTGAATATGCTATCAGTTTTGCCAGATTGGCTCAAGTTTTTTTTCATGTCTTGTTCATTTTTGAAGATTACTTTCTAAAACTAGTTAAAATAAACTAAAATCAACATTTACTTTGTAAAATTTATTGTATTCATGACAATAGCAATAAAGTTAATGCGCGTGTAGCAAATTACGTCTTTTTTTTTTTACACATTTCACGAAAATTCTCAAAAACTTGAGCCAATCTGGCAAAACTGATGACATATTCAGAATCAGCACCCCAAAGTTACCCTAAATTAGTTGAAATATCTTTGGCCCCAAAAATGCTGTTGACCTGTGTAATTGCATCACCTGCCGAACTGACCCCAGGACAGATCTTGGATTAAAAGCAGCTATCCGAAGGTACAAGTGGTTTGGGGGGAGGGGGGGGGGTCAGATTGTGGGTATAGATTCGCTTTAAGGAAAAGAAGGCATTGAGCATCCCAGTAGATCAAGCAAAGTTCCTCAAACACTAGTGCACATGGTCATGCTTGTACCACGATCCAATGGTATAATTTTAGTTCCATATATTAAATGGTTTTCCCCAAATTCCTGGGCATTTTCCACATTCTTTTTGTACTGCAGTTTAGGAGCTTGGGAAGGCCTCTCTGTTCTGGAAGCACCGACAGATATATGAAAGGTACCATATGTCTTGATCCCACAGCTAACAGCATCAACAATTTGGACCTGAACTCCACATAAGGAAAACTTGTTTTCTATTAAAACTTCATTAAAGCTATGTTCACACTATGTAAAACTACGGCCATTGTTGCCGATGGCAACAACGGCCGTAGTTTTGGTGCAGCGGAACACAGCCTATTAAGCTATGGGATCCCGGCCGGGGCCGCAAAAAACTGACATGTCAGTTTTCTGCCGCCGGAATTCAGTGTATTCCGGCCGCAGAAAGACCTGTCAGTTCACACAGTGAAGTGAGCGCCTCCGGCCGCTAGCTTCACTGTGGGCTATGGTAAGCTCTGATGCATCAGAGCTCTGCGACCGGAAAGATCACCCGGCCGGTATTAAGTACCGGCCAAGATGATCCGGCCAGAGACCGGCCGTTCCGTGACCCGGCTGGGGTAACGGAACGGCCGGTCTCATACGTTGTGTGAACATAGCCTAAAAGTTATATAGATGTGTCTATATAATGTATTACCATATCTGTGCAGTTCTGCCACACTGGTAGCTGATAGAAATCCAGGAAGTGAAGAAAAATGGCCTCTGTGCCAATCACATTGTCTCCTGCTTCCACTGCTCTCCAACCTTAGGCGACAAAATCTTCCATGCCTCTGTCTCACATTGTGTGTGTTTGCTGAGCGCAGGCTGATGATGCAGACAGGGGGCAGGGCGTGATGTCACAGGAGGCTTGGCTGGATTCTCCAATCCCCTGAGTGATTCACCATCTCTGACCGGCCAGAAGCAGCTGCTGCAACTTCAGTTATTGTGCAAAACTCTGCAGTGAAATTAGGGCTGTGTTCACACATGTTGGAGTGTCATTGCAGTACTGCAGCGTATTCACAAAAATTATGCAGTAACACAATTAAATGATGCTAAACGGCAGAGAGGATCAGAGGTGGCACTGCCAATCCCACCTGGAGAAAAAACAAGGAATAAACAGTATATCCTATAATATCGGATAATATCGTATTATTGTGGGGCTCAACCTCAAAGATAAAAGATGCCTGATTATAATATGTGGAAATGAAAATAAAAAAAATAAAATTCAAAAAGTTCTTTATTTTATTCCAATATCGGTATTACAGGTAGAGAATACAGCGTGCTGTGTGGTGTTACAGGTAGAGAATACAGCGTACTGTGTGGTGTTACAGGTAGAGAATACAGTGTGCTGTGTGGTGTTACAGGTAGCGAATACAGCGTGCTGTGTGGTGTTACAGGTAGAGAATACAGCGTGCTGTGTGGTGTTACAGCTAGAGAATACAGGGTGCTGTGTGGTGTTACAGGTAGAGAATACAGTGTGCTGTGTGGTGTTACAGGTAGCGAATACAGCGTGCTGTGTGGTGTTACAGGTAGAGAATACAGCGTGCTGTGTGGTGTTACAGGTAGAGAATACAGTGTGCTGTGTGGTGTTACAGGTAGAGAATACAGTGTGCTGTGTGGTATTACAGGTAGAGAATACAGTGTGCTGTGTGGTATTACAGGTAGAGAATACAATGCTGTGTGGTGTTACAGGTAGAGAATACAGTGTGCTGTGTGGTGTTACAGGTAGAGAATACAGTGTGCTGTGTGGTGTTACAGGTAGAGAATACAGTGTGCTGTGTGGTATTACAGGTAGAGAATACAGTGTGCTGTGTGGTATTACAGGTAGAGAATACAGTGTGCTGTGTGGTATTACAGGTAGAGAATACAGTGTGCTGTGTGGGTGGGACTACAATGAAATGATAAAGTACTGCAAATAATTCAGTAATATAATGAAACTGCAATGTGTGAACACAGCCTAGATGTTCTGCAAGAGGTTTGGGCCGGGAATGGGCATGGTGGAGGACTGTGAGGGAAAGCATTGCATTCTGGAATCTGTAGTGTTATTTACAACTGTTCAACCAGGAAGTATAACCACACAATACAGAACAAAACCCACCAAAACAAATGGATTTTTGGTAGTTTCAAAACTAAGATAAAAAGGTAATTAATGCTATTTGCTTTTGCAGAAGGTTCATTTTTTTAACCTCAACCTGGAGTTCCCCTTCAAGACCATGTTCACACATTGTATGACACCCGCCGTTCAGTGACCCGGCTGGGTTACGGAACTGCTGGTGTCAGAGAAGATCATCTCTGCCTGTCGGATGATCGTTACTGCAGTCGAATTCGGATGCATCCTGCGCGCCCGCATCACGACTCGCCGCTGCACTTAATGGAGAAAGCTGCTGGAGCTGCACGGTCCATTGTGTGCACTGACAGGTTTTCTGTGGCCAGTATTCATTGAATAGCGGCGGCAGAAAACTGACATGTCAGTTTTTTGTGGTGCCGCTAGGGATCCCGGACTATACTATGTGTATACACTCCGGCCAGGATTCCCTTGGCCTGCAGCACAATGTGGGTAAAGGATGAATCACGGCCGTGTTGCACATCGGCAACAACGGCCGTGATTAATAATTTACTTACGCTGTGTGAACATGGTCTAAGGGTGCATTCAGCATAAAATCCATTGCGATATGTGTGTGAAGTTACCCTAAACAACATTTCCATGAGTAGTACATGAGTAGTTGTGTTACTTTGAATGCATATAAACATTTAGACTGGTTGCAGCAGGCAAATTATGACTGCGATGAAAAAGTTGGCGTACTTTTGTGTTGTCTGTACTTTGTACTAGTACAGTACATGAAATGTATGTTAATATAATATGACCGGCTATACCAAGCATCTATGAATTAGCACAATATGAGAGTACAGAGCCCCTGTTCTCAAAATCAGATGTTCATATTCTGCCGCTTATGTAAGGTATTTGCTATTACAGCTGGGGCTAAATGTCTTATTCTAAAATTGCATTTTCTGTTTGTTAAAACATGATGCAGCTGCTGTGCCATATGAATGAAGTGAGTTTTCTCTTGGTACAGGCTCAGTTCACATTGCATGAAGCTTGTATCGATTCAATTACAAATGTTACAACAGTTTTTTCCCATATACTCTGCTGAGTTACAAAACAGCAGCCTGTGTAAATGGAGACCTCTGTCTAGTTACATTACATTAAAAACATTGCTTTCAGGCTTATGAATTGCACGACACTGACATAAAAAGTCATCATATAAAAATATTATTTACTTCAAACATTCTACATTCCAGTTGTGTATACCCAGAGAAGGACAAGATAACAAATGAAAAATATCTTATGTAACTTTTATATTTATAGAAAAAAATGGCAAGATTGCTTTATTTTGTTAATCCTCTGTTGTGCCCAAACTGTGACTCAATACTTCATTCTGCAGCTCTGCTTGGTCAGATTGGCTGCTTTTTATAACGCAATCCCACTTTTCTACCACAGCTCATTACCAATTCTTAAAGGGGTTATCCAGATATCTTCCGAGATGAGAGGGAGGTGGGAGCATGTTGAGGGTACTGCATGTGGGCGAAACCATGTATGCAATCTCCAATAGCTACCTGATGGAGCTGCGTCATTGGTAACATCAGGCAGATTTTGATCATTCCCCATAACATGCTCACCCTCTCTTGTCTTGGAAGTTATAAGACCTCTAATCACTTTAATCACAACAAGGATATGATAAAACCACAAATAACATAAGACTTATGAGATGAGAAAGAAGATTAGTGGGTAACCCCCCCCACCTATACTTGAATAAGTGACTCACAAAGAGGGGAATTCTGGTGCCAAAGTTTTATATATATTTTTTTTATTCTGGAGTCTAACAAGGAGTATATCAATATCTTTTTTAATATTCTATAGAAGCCATTCAGGATACTGCTGGTTGCTGCGGCCAGCTCCGAGGTTAACACTGAAAACACAACTGTGAGAACAGTACATGGGGCCGTTGATCTTCTCTATTTCATCATTGGAACAGTAATATATACTACAGTGATATACTGTAATACATAGTATAGCACAATGCTGTTTTTAATGTGCAGTGGGCCCTGTGGAGCTGGACAAATTACTCATATACTGTATGTTCTCTCCTGGTTTTAGTAAATCCACCCATTATTCAGTTATATGTTGCAAAAAAACAAACTAACAAAAAAACAAACAAACAATAGGCTGAAAAATACCCATTCTATTCATTGCTGAGCTTCTATTGGGGAAAACTTCAGACAGCCTTATGGGGATAGTGTAGTACGAAAGCATCAATGAATGGTATCTCAAAGAACAAAAATATGTACAGCCTACACTACAGTATACATACTAATCAAATACATGTACATAACATAAATGATATAGATGTGAAGATCGCATGAGCATGACCCCTGTGTAATGTCCCATAGATAAAGAAGTTTATTTTTCACCATCTATTAACAATAACATCACCAATGTGCACAGGTGTTCGTGCAGATAAACATTGTTTTCATCCATCAAAACCTTACAAAGGAGGGTAACACACTGTACCTTGGTAAATGTTCTAATGGTTACACATTCAACCATATTTCCTAAAGGATAAAGCATCTTGCAGTGTTCCTCAGTCAGTTCCATAGAACAAATGATGAGTAACGAAAAAAGAAAAAGGATAAAAAGCCTGACGATAACTGATGCATTTTTGTCATCAGTTGTGTCATCAGTTTCTGGTAAAATTAGGGAGTCGGACCGTCTAGTATATGTGAGCCCAGCCACAGAGAAAAAGTATTTTCCTACATTTTTTCTAATGGTATTCTTTCTGTCTGGAGTGAAGTACAGTGATACCTCGGTTTAAGAGTAACTTGGATTAAGAGCTTTTTGCAAGAAGAGCTCATAGATTTTTAAAATTGTAACTTGGCTTAAGAGCATTGCTTTGGTTTAAGAGCTCACTGTGCTGGTTGGGAAGGGGGTTGGGGGAGGGGCATGGTCTGCATAGCAGGGTCTACAGCACTGTATTCTCACCCAGGAAGTCTCCCTCACCTTTTAAATCATGTGTTTTCCATCCTCTCCTTTCCTGCTATAATCTGCCTGCACTTACAGTCAGCTATACACACTGCTGCTATAATGTGCCTGCACTTACACTCAGCTATACACACTGCTGCTATAATGTGCCTGCACTCAAACTCAGCCAATCACACTGCTGTATAGAAAAGAAAATCTAGCATAGTAAACTCTGCTGTTCTTCTTTTACATTTTTCACCTCAACAGAGGGATTGCATGATGGATTCTAATACCATACTATAGAGACAGGAAGTTGGATCTAACTTTGTTCCCGCGTCCCTTTCAGATATTTAGAAAAGATAATTATGTTTAATTCGATTTGGATTTTCATTTTAAACACAATAAAAGTCTTAGGTTTAATGAGGGTTTCAAAGCGAGAGATTTCCAGTCTCCTTACAATTAGCTGCATGTTTATTTCCAAAAGAAAAGATGCTTCCCTCCTGAACATGAAATGCTTCTTTAATTTTAAATCAATCTATTCACTCATGCAAACACAACAGCCTCACCCCTTCAGCACAGATAGACACATGGATATCATCCAGAGGGATAGCCTTACGTTGTTTGACATCTGCCAGCCACATCTGTGTTTCTTTGGAAAGTCTGAGGTTCACACATTTGGAACACAACATACTTAGCCTAGATTTGTGTCCTCCTGAGGATCAACCCTCTCACTGCCAAAAATGTCTGGCAAAAGCATTACGCTGAACAGAGTAAGATTGACTTTATGAAGGGATAAGCACCAGATAGGATTGGACTCACCATAGAAGTCACCAAGTCTAAATTACATTCTTGGATGAAGTCACTCCTATAAAAAATTTAAGTATTTATTTAGCAGTTTTATTTGTTATTGCGAACATTTGTTAGGGGACAGATTAGCTGCATACACTTTAGGGGGAGGAGCTGGCTCTTCCCTAGTAATTTTTTTTCATATTCTTTATGTCTACTTGTCCATCTTTTTTGTCTTATCTGCTAATTCTCTCATGTCCCTTTATTCACATTTTGGGTATATGTATGTCTCCATTATTTCTTGTATGCTGTCTTGCTCCTTCCCTTATTTTCCTGTCGGTGTCCCCCTACTCTTCTTGCCAGTGAGGGGGAGGCACCAACTGTTAGTGGGAATGTACTTGGAGCTTGACCTGAGGATGCACTACAATGCAGAGAGTGGTGTGTGGAGGAAATATAGGTGGAAGTAGTGAGAGAGACAGAGAGCGTGACCAAGACTGCTGTGCAGTGTCCCAGTACAGATCTTGCTACATTGATTGTTCTCTGGTTGCATTGTCTTTACAATGTGATCAACTTCACCCTGCAGCCTTCATATACGAGCATAAGCCTCTCAAACCCTAACCTTGGTAAAAGTCACCTAGTAAAGTAGGTAACTTTACTATGTGAATGCTTGCCTAATTGTACAGTTAATCACTCAAAAACCCTTATGTAATGGAGCCTAGATGGGCCACTTAATATCAATGTGCAAGGATCTGAGAAATGACCTTGAAACTACTTGTCACTTAACAATACTGACACTGAAAAATATACTGATGCTGGAAAAGATTTTTTTTTCTAACAAAGGAGTGATTTTTCTTCCCTTTTAACAAAAATGAATTGAATTTGGTAGCTGAAGAAATCTATAGTTCATAGAACCAAAAGATGAATTATAAGAATCAGAATCTAACATTTGTTTGTAAAGTTTTACTGCCTTAGTAGATAGCGCATTGAAGAAAGGGAATGTGTCACTGGAAATGAATGTTTTTACATGAAACATATTTTTAAAGAAATTTAGTTTTTTTTCCATTTTACTATCTGTATTATAAAATCATAATAGATTATTACACTGGTAGATACAGGAGACAATAGTAGCTTCTTGTGGAATTACGTCTTTAAAGGTAACAGAGTATGCTCAGTGATGTTTCTCATTCATCTCAAGAAGACAGACTCTGTCTATTGTCATCTATATCTATGAGTCTTGCTGCAAAGCATGTTACTAAATGCTGTTAAGTTCAGCCCCAGAAATATGGCTGCCCCCATAACAATGTACAAAAATTTAAATAAAAAAAAATTACGGTCAGAAAATAAAAACATATTGGAATAGAAGAACATGTTTTTGTATCTGACTTTAATCAGTAAAAGAAAATTCCCCTTAAGGGGTCATAAAAGATAACTGCTAACTGTGTTTAAAAAAGGTAAGAAAATCTGTTAAAGGGGAATGTCCATAACACATAGTATGTCCTCAGGGGCGGTCTTGGCATTTCTGGGGCCCCAAGCGAAGTTATGTCTGCCCCCCCCTTGACACGCGTTCCAAAACAATAGACCGCTGTGTGTTGTCCCCAGTAGTATATACCCCTTGTGTGCTACAGCCAGTAATATATACTCCTTGTGTGCTGCCCCCAGTAGTATATACCCCTTGTTTGCTTCCCCCAGTAGTATATAGACACCTGTGTGTTCCCCCAGTTATATATAGCCCCCCGTGTGCTCCCCCAGAAGTATATAGACCTCCTGTGTGCTGCCCCAGTTTTATATAGACCCCCTGTGTGCTGCCCCCAGTTGTATATACCCCCTGTGTGCTCCCCCACAAGTATATAGGCCCCCTGTGTGCTCCCTCAGGGGTATTTAGCCCCCCTGTGTGCTCCCCCACTTGGATATCGACCTCCTGTGTGCTCCCCCACTTGGATATAGACCCCTGTGTGCTCCTCCAGTAGTATATAACCCCCCTGTGTGGTTCCCCCAGTAGTATATAGACCCCCTGTGTGCCCCACCAGCATTATATAGACCCCTTGTGTGCTGCCCCAGTAGTATACAGACCCCTGTGTGCTCCCCCAGTTATATATAAACCACCTGTGTGCCTCACAAGTAGTATATAGACCCCCTGTATATTCCCCCAGTAGTATATAGACCCCATGTGTGCCCCACCAGTAGAATATAGACCCCCGTGTGCTCCCCCAGTAGTATAGAGCCCCCCTGTGTGCTCCCCCACTTGGATATAGACCTCCTGTGTGCTCTCCAAGTTGTATATAGACCCCATTCTGCTGCCCCAAGTAGTATATAGACCCCCTGTGTGCTGCCCCCAGTAGTATATAGACCCCTCTGTGAAGCCCCAGTAGTCTATAGCCCCCGTGTGCTCCCCCTGTTATATAGCCCCCCTCTGTGTTCCCCCCATTTATATAGACCCCCGATGTGCGCTCCCCCAGTTAAACAGACCCTTGTTTGCTTCCCCTCCCATAGAGTATATAACACAATAAAACAAACACTTGGGTCCGGGCGTGTCCTCTTCTCTTCACTCTTGTGGCCGAAGGAAGGGTTTCCCCTGCGATCACAACAGGCCGCACTCCCCTTGTCCTGGCGCCGATGCTCCAGTGATGTCACTAGAGCATCGGCACCACAACGACAAAGCTGCCACTTGTGACCGCAGGGAAAACCCTTCCTGCGGCCACAAGAGTGACTGACAGGAAGGGGGCCAATGTCTCCCGCCCTGTCAGTGCTGCTGCATGTAACTATGAGCGCTCATTACGAGTGCTCATAGTTACAGTTCAGATGGCAGCAGTGAGCGGGGCAGCGGCCCTGTCCAGCAGTCTTGAGCACAAGAACGGGGCGTGGGGGCCCCCCCTGGATGTTGGGGGCCCCAAGTGATCGCTTGGGGTGCTTGGTGCCAAAGACCGCCACTGTATGTCCTAAGCATGAGTTTGCACAGCTACGTTAGCACTTCTTTAGTTATCTACTGTGGCGGAAACAGCAGCTTGGCCTTATTGACTTGAATGAAGCTGTGTTAACGTTTCCAGTGCAGTGGGTGGTTGGCAGTGGTGTTGTGTGAGGAAATTATTAAAAAGCTCTAAACTAGCTCCATGACCACTTAATTCCCAGGTTTTTACGAGCAGTGGCCACAATGCACACATGGGATCTCCAGATGCTAGCTAGCATGTGTGAACCGCGCTCTCCAATGTGGCGGAGCGAAGAGCTATAAGCTCCCTGGTCAATCACTCTGTGGCCTATAAGACTCTGGTCGACGGTCTGCCACCTGGTATACAAAGTGCCGTGGTGCCATATCTTGGTGTTTTTGGTGTCTTTTCATTAATTTTGAAACATTTTGCACTTAAATAATAGCAAAAACCTAATGCAGTGGTGCCTTATTCGTTCCGGGACTGTGCTTGTAATCCAAATCTACTCTTATACCAAACAAATTTTCCCATAAGAAATCATAAAAATGCAGACAATTGGTTCTACACCCCAAAAATAATGATTTATTATTCTGAATAACATGTAAAACAAATGAAACAAACATTCAGAAGCAGCAGAATATGTGATATTATAAGTTACTGTACAGAAATGGAGAGGATGGGAAACACAAGGACTGACAGAGACTGCAGGGAGCAGGAAGGAATGAGCAGGGCAGATGTGGGCACATACATGCAGGTCTCTCTGTCCGGGGAGAGAGGGGTTACAGCTATGGAGAGATTACCTCCACAGTCCTGTCACCTGATACAAGCCCCAGCCTGAAGTGGATCTGCTATGGTTTGGAAGGTGAGGGAGACTTCCTGAGTCAGAGTACAGTGCTGTAGACCCCGCTATGCAGACCATGCCCCTCCCCCACTCCCACCCAGTACAATTAAGAGCAATGCTCTTAAACCAAGTCATTTTAAATAACTGTGAGCTCTTAAACCAAAACGCTCTTAAACCAAGTTACCACTGTATATGAAGCATGTAGACTTTTTAGTACATTTCATTTGCGTGTTTTTCTTTTTTTTTTCTCAGTGAGCAATGCTTGGTCTATAAGACTCCCTACACCTGCATTGTGGTCTCACCAAGGAAACACATTACCTCCTCAGATTCACATCAAAATCATCACTCTCAGCTAACCAGTACCTTGTTCCGTCTACAGATTTCTCCTTTTGGCAGAGATTCTAGTTAGAGATGAGCGAACGTGCTCGTCCAAGCTTGGTACTCGATCGAGTATTAGGGTACTCAATGGTACTTGTTACTCGGACGAGCATCTCGCGATACTCGAGGAAATCTCATCATCCGTTTCCTGTAAGTTTGCGCGCTTTTTCGCAGCCAATAAACATGCAGGAGGCTCTTTGGTACATCCTGCGATGACGTGGGACCCATACATGTGTATAGCAGTGATTGGTTGGCCAGATCAGATGACCCTGCCATATAAAACTCGACGCCGGCAGTGCTCGCTTCAGACGCATGCTGTGAGAGATCAGGGACAGAGCTGCTGCTGGTCAGGGAGAGTGTCAGTGTAGGATTTAGCGTTCCAGTAGGCAAGGTATATACTAGCAATACAAACAAACAGCCCTGAAACAGCTTTTATTAATACTATTACTACAGACTGCTGGCTGGGAGTTGCAGTGCTGCTACCGCGATTTAACCAGCACACTGTGGGGACCGGCTGCTGGCAGAAAGGGGGCATTAGGTGTTGCATACACACCCCTAAGAAGTGCTCAGTGTACTCCTTTTTTATTTTGGGGTTGGTGGTCCTGCTGTACTGTACTGTATAGTACAGTACCTATACCGTCAAGCCCCCCCTAAACTAGTGTATACTGCACTGTATAGCTGGGATTTGTAGTGCATCCTGCATAGAACTTACTTCACTGCTCATTGTATTGGGGTGACAAAATGTGTACAGTCGTTGCCCATACCAGATAGCACCATCAAGCCCTCCTTAAACTAGTGTGTACTGCACTGTATAGCCGGGATATGTAGTGCATCGTGCATAGAACTTACTTTACTGTTCATTGTACTGGGGTGACAAAGTGTGTACAGTTGTTACCCATAACAGATAGCACCGTCAAGCCCCCCCCTAATCTAGTGTGTACTGCACTGTATAGCTGGGATTTGTAGTGCATCCTGCATAGAATTTACTTCACTGCTCATTGTATTGGGGTGACAAAGTGTGTACAGTTGTTGCCCATATCAGATAGCACCGTCAAGCCCCCCCTAAACTAGTGTGTACTGCACTGTATAGCTGGAATTTGTAGTGCATCCTGCATAGAACTTACTTCACTGCTCATTGTATTGGGGTGACAAAGTGTGTACAGTTGTTGCCCGTACCAGATAGCACCGTCAAGCCCCCCTTAAACTAGTGGGCACTACACTGTATTGCTTCTGTATCACTTCTAATGGTTCTCTGTGTCCTCACTGCCATGCTCTGACGTCACACTACGTCTGCGGAGGAACGGGACTGGTTGCCGGGGGCCTGCCGATTGCGCCCCCACCAACCAGCCAGCTGTTTTATTTTATTTTTTTCGTCTAGTGAAGTGGTGAGTGAGAGCAGGCCTAGCCAGTTAGCTGTCAGCACCCAGGTTCATGTCCACTACATATCCCAGCCCCTGGACTCACTTCAATTTTTGGGTGGGCTCACTTGCTTCCCGTAATGGCTCTCTGTATGCTTAATGCCATGCAGTGTCTGGCCTAGTTTTGGGGGCCTCACTTGCTTCCTCACTCACTTGTAATGGTGAGACAATTGCCAGATCCTCAAGGATCAAAGTCAATTTCAAAATCAAAAAAGCGGTGGGGGGAGAGGTGGTGAGTCACATTATGCAGGGAATGTTACCCCAACTGCTACATTCAAATTGAAAATCGAAAGGGTGGTGGGGGTAGGAGTGGGGAGTCACGTGATACAGGGAATTTTACCCCAACTGCTACAGGAGCAGGACTGGTTGCCCCGCACCCCCGCCAACCAGCCAGCTGTTTTATTTAAATTTTTCTTGTCTAGCCATGGCCGGGGCCTCACCACCCTCGGTCGAGAGGCATCAAGTGTACCCTTGATGGTGACTGACAGCTGGCCTAGCCGGATTGTAACTTTTGGCTGGGCCTTAACTGGCATCCATGTCGACTGCTGCTGGGCCTATAGTTTACTAATTCCCTAATTCCCTAATTTTGCCTCATTGTTTTGTCCATTTCCTACCAAATGATTTGTGGTCCATATGCCTATCTCTGGCATCCATGTAGACTACTGGTGTGCCTGCCCTTGCCTCATTGTTGCTGGGCCTTAACTGGCATCCATGTAGACTACTGGTGTGCCTGCCCTTGCCTCGTTGTTGCTGGGCCTTAACTGGCATCCATGTAGACTACTGGTGTGCCTGCTCTTGCCTCGTTGTTGCTGGGCCTTAACTGGCATCTATGTAGACTACTGGTGTGCCTGCCCTTGCCTCGTTGTTGCTGGGCCTTAACTGGCATCCATGTAGACTACTGGTGTGCCTGCCCTTGCTTTGTTGTTCTCTGTGTCCTCACTGCCATGCTCTGACGTCACACTACGTCTGCGGAGAAGCGGCACTGGTTGCCGGGGGCCTTCCGATCGCGCCACCGCTAACCAGCCAGTCAGCTATTTTTTTTTTTTTTACTCTTACTCTGCTGTGTTAGGCCTAATTTTTGTGAGGTTCCACGCCTGCCTCATCTAATTGCCAATTTATGTTTTTTTATTTTCTAACCTTCAATTTAAATTTTAAAATAAAATCGACTTCAATTCAAGTGCAATTTTGCAGGGCTGTCTGGTCATTTATTGTATCTCCAAGATACACGGCACTGTTCAAAGGAACAGACAGTGATAATGGTGGATCCTAATTTAGCATCCTTGTGTTATCCATTTCAAACCATATAATCTGTGGATGTCAACTCGCGGGGGTTCTCTGCCATCCTTTCATTTTTTAGCTCGGGGCCTCTTAAGAAGACTGTATTGTTATTCTTCGTCTCTACCTCCAAAGAGATGCCTATCACGCACAACTGCATGAGGGTATGAGGCTAAATCTAGCCATAATACGGCTATTTTAGTTTTAGGCGCAGCAGCACTGCCGTGGTTAAGCGCCAACAGGTGGTGCTCAAACTGCTGAACGGCACCTTCTACCTTCCTTGGATGTTTTAGCTGTTTTGAAGGCAGGATTGACCAGGCCTTTTACCATTAGCTTTTTTCCTTCCTTGGATGTTGTAGTAGCCTTTTTGAAGGCAGGATTGACCAGGTTTTTTTAGTACACAGGCTACCGCACTTGCCGTCTCTTAGAGACTCTTTAAAGGATTGAAAGTGTATTTGATCAAATTCCTTGGCCTCTTAAGCAGCCTGTACTGTTCTCTGTGTACTCACTGCCATGCTCTGACATCACACTACGTCTGCGGAGGAGGACTGGTTGCCAGGGCCTGCCGATCGCACCCTGCCAACCAGCCAGCTGTTTTATTTTAGTTTTTTTGGTCTAGCCGTGGTCGGGCCCTCACCACCCCAGGTCGAGAGGCATCAGGTGTACCCTTGATGGTGACTGACAGCTGGCCTAGCCAGTTAGCTGTCAGCACCCGGGTTCGTGTAATTAGCAGTAAGCTTGGTTGCATGTGACAAGGGGCGGAACCTGGTGGTGGCTCTACAACTCGGCAGCCTCACACATGTACCAGCCCTGGCCCACGTCTTCAACCTAATGTTTCTGCGGTTCCTTAAAACTTACCCCAATGTGGCTTACTTGCTCAACAAGGTGCACCGCATCTGTGCGCATTTCCGCAAGTCAACTGGCCTCCATGTTGGCTACTGCTTGGCCTTAACTGACATCCATGTTGGCTACTGCTGGGCCTTAACTGGCATCCATGTTGACTACTGCTGGGCCTTAACTGGCATCTATGTTGACTACTGGTTTACCTGCCCTTGCATCCTTGTTGCTGGGCCTTAACTGGCATCCATGTTGACTACTGCTGGGCCTTAACTGGCATCCATGTTGGCTACTGCTGGGCCTTAACTGGCATCCATGTTGACTACTGCTGGGCCTTAACTGGCATCCATGTTGGCTACTGCTGGGCCTTAACTGGCATCCATGTTGACTACTGCTGGGCCTTAACTGGCATCCATGTTGACTACTGCTGGGCCTTAACTGACATCCATGTTGACTACTGCTGGGCCTTAACTGGCATCCATGTTGACTACTGCTGGGCCTTAACTGGCATCCATTTTGACTACTGCTGGGCCTTAACTGACATCCATGTTGGCTACTGCTGGGCCTTAACTGACATCCATGTTGGCTACTGCTGGGCCTTAACTGGCATTCATGTTGACTACTGCTGGGCATGCCCTTGCATCCTTGTTGCTGGGCCTTAACTGGCATCCATGTTGACTACTGCTGGGCCTTAACTGACATCCATGTTGACTACTGCTGGGCCTTAACTGGCAATCATGTTGGCTACTGCTGGGCCTTACCTGGCCATCCATGTTGACTACTGGTTGTGGACAGCACAGATTACTGGGTGTTCACTCTCTTTGACCCTTGGTAGAAACCGAACTTTTCCACTGTCATTCCTGCCAAGGAACGCAGTATGAGAGTGAATCAATATCAACAGGCCCTGGTACAGAAACTGAAAATGTACTTCCCATCTGACACCACTAGCGCCAGAAGATGTAGTTCTGTGGGCCAAAGAGCGGGGGAGAGGAGCGGTGGAGCAGGCAGCTTGTAAAGGGGCAGGGGAACACTCTCCAAGGCCTTTGACAGTTTCATGGCACCCCAGCAAGACTATGTCAACCGTCCCCAGTCTAGACAGAGTAGGGGGGAAGCCTTCAGGAAGATGGTGAGGGAATAACTTGCTGACCATACCATCGTCCTTCACGATCACTCTGCTACCTACAACTACTGGGTTTCAAAGCTGGACACATGGCCCCAACTGGTGCTTTACGCCTTGGAGGTGCTGGCCTGCCCTGCCGCTAGCGTGTTGTCAGAGCGGGTCTTCAGTGCAGCTGGTGCCATCATCAATGATAAGCGCACCTGCCTGTCCACTGACAGCGCTGACAGGCTGACGTTTATAAAAATGAACAAAGCCTGGATTTCACCTGAATTCACCTGTCCACCCGGGGAAAGCTGCTGAACATGAAGATTCTTGGTATCTCCTCTCCTCCTCCTCTTCCTCTTCCTACAATTCACAGCCAACTGACAAGTCTTCTTCCGCCATACAGGGTCTGGCCTAATTATTGGGAGGCTCAATTGCTTCCTCATTCCTAATGGTTCTCTGTGTCCTCACTGCCATGCTCTGACGTCACACTACGTCTGCGGAGGAGCGGGACTGGTTGGCGGGGGCCCGCCGATCGCCGATCGAGAGGCATCAAGTGTACCCTTGATGGTGAGTGCTGACTGACAACTGGCCTAGCCAGTTAGCTGTCAGAACCCAGGTTCATGTCCACTACATATCCCAGCCCCTGGACTCACTCCAATTTTTGGGTGGGCTCACTTGATTCCTCACTCACTTTTAATGGCTCTCTGTGTGTTGAATGCCATGCAGTGTCTGACCTAGTTTTGGGGAGCTTCACTAGCTTCCTCACTCACTTGTAATGGTTCTCTGTGTGCTGAATGCCATGCTGTGTCTGGCCAGTTTTGGGGAGCCTCACTAGCTTCCTCACTCACTTGTAATGGTTCTCTGTCTGCTGAATGCCATGCTGTGTCTGGCCTAGTTTCGGGGAGCCTCACTAGCTTTCTCACTCACTTGTAATGGCTCTCTGTGTGTTTAAGGCCCTGAAGTGTCTGGCCTAGTTTTGGGGAGCCTCATTAGGTGTGCCTGCCCTTGCCTCGTTTTTGCTGGGCCTTAACTGGCATCCATGTTGACTACTGCTGGGCCTTTACTGGCATCCATGTTGACTACTGCTGGGCCTGCCCTTGCCTCCTTTTTGCTGGACCTTAACTGGCATCCATGTTGACTACTGCTGTGCCTTTACTGGCATCCATGTTGACTACTGCTGGGCCTTAACTGGCATCCATGTTGACTACTGCTGACTACTGGTGTGCCTGCCCTTGCCTCCATGTTGGCTACTGCTGATCCTGCCTGGACTCCATGTTAACTACTGTTGCTGCTGCCTGGCCTCCATGTTGGTAACTGTTGCTCCTGCCTGGCCTCCATGTTGGTTACTGTTGCTCCTGCCTGGCCTCCATGTTGGCTACTGCTGATCCCGGCAGTTCTCTGTGTACTCAATGCCATGCAGTGTTTGGCCTAATTTTGGGGAGGCTCACTTTCTTCCTCACTCACTTTTAATGGTTCTCTGTGAGCTCACTGCTATTCTAGGTCTGGTATAATTTTTGGAAGGCTGACTGGCTACCGCTTCTACCTTGTTCACTCTGTCCTCACCGCTATGCTGTGTCAAGCTGAATTGTTGGGTGGTTCATGATAAGCTACCTCTCTTTTAATGGTTCCCTGTGTTCTCAATGCCATGTGTCAGGCTGAGTTTTTGGGTGTTCCCTATGCCTACCTCTGTTTTAACCAGGCTGTTGCATAGAATTAGGCATAATGGTGCCATTAGGCAGCCTCAGAGGCGTGCATACATGCTGCCCCTGCTGTTTCCTGTCCATTTCTGTTGTGTTTCCATCAATTTCTGAGGTTGACAGGTTTTCACATGACCTTCCCTCTACCGAACTTGGGTCCCCTCAAAAAATGCTCGAGTCTCCCATTGACTTCAATAGGGTTCGTTACACCCGAGCATTTTAGTACTCGCTCATCACTAATTCTAGTTTGTTTCAAAATCCTTAGTCATGTTTCAAAGCTTTTATAGGGGTATACTAGTACAAGGGATGCTACAGCCAATAGGTGGAACTAGATAACCAGCTTTACCTTCAGTATAAGAGTTACAAATCCCTCCACTCACTGCTGCTCTGGGTTCACCTCCCAGAAGTATTTGTGATGATGTCTCTTACACTCCGCATGTGAGACTGCAGCCAATTACTGGCTTCAGTGGTCACAAGCTGTACGTGCAGAAAAAGACTGCTGAGGCCAATGACAGGGTGCAGTGTTACATGCTCAATCTACAGGTATATTGCAGCACTTCCAGGGAGAGAGGCTGGAGTAGTGAATGAGTTGGAGAGCTGGCAATCTAATGGATGAATACATTTTTTTCATCCCATTCCCTTCCTGTATACGTTTTCAAAGAAATTACTGTGTTACAATCCTTTCTAGACTTTAGATTTAAAAATTGCATCTAAAAATCTTACTGTGGGAACATGCCTTAGTCTTTTATATGTAATATAAATGCAAAAATTTTTAAAAAATGCTATTTTATGGCGGTTTGAATCTGGCCTAATGCTAATGAACTGTCTTCCAGGGAGGAACAGGAAACATGTAAGGCAGCTTCTTCAAAATACTAATGCAAAACTGATAAAATTCTGAGGACATACTGATACATTCATATTTATAAACTCTCTGCAGAGTTCAATAAGTGCATTGCATGTGCAAATCGTATAACAGTAGATAATCTGCCAAATTCAATTTTGTACCCTTTTTATACATTTATGTTAAAAGCCAAATACATTAACATTGAACCAGGACTGTATAAATATAGACTAAAAGGGAACCAAACAGCATTATTGGGCTGATTTGGTTCCCTGCATCACTGTATAAAGCTGCTGTGCAGCCCACAGAACATATCGGTCTGAGCTGCAGCAGTAGCTTTATAGGGGAGAAAATGAAGTTTTAATCCCAGGCGCGCAACAGGCAGAGGCGGGCAGGTAGCGTGTCCCTGCCCATGTGTAGTCACTGTTCTCTGCTTGTCGCACTGATAGCTGTCTAGCCTCTCTCCCTGTCACTCATTCCCTCCGAGCGTGCTGGCAGGCAGGGGAGACGCCCAGATGGTTACCTGCCTGTCACTGCCTGCCTCGCGCCCGGGGATAAAAATTTCATTTTTTCCATATAATGTTACTGCAGCAGCGGCGACCGGTACGTGCAGAGGGCTGCACAGCTGCTTTATACAGAGTTGCAGGCAATTGGGCTGATTGGTTCCCTTTAAGATCTCTTGCAAACCAACATGGTATGTTGGCAGTGCTCTCAGGACTGGGGGACCTTACCCCATGTATTCTGGGACTGTCCTGTTTTACAAGACTATTGGCGGATGGTTAAGGACTAGTGATGAGCGAACATGCTCGTCCAAGCTTGGTACTCGTTCGAGTGTTAGGGTACTCGATGGTACTCGGACGAGCATCTCGCGATACTCGACAAAATCTCATCATCCGTTTCCTGTAAGTTTCGGCACTTTTTCTCAGCCAATAAACATGCAGGACACTCTTTGGTACATCCTGCGATCACGTGGGACCCATACATTTCGATAGCAGCGATTGGTTGGCCAGATCAGATGACCCTGCCATATAAAAATCTCGGTCTCCGAGGCTCGGCTCACATACATGCTGGAAGAGATTAGGGACAGAGCTGCTGCTGGTCAGGGAGATCATTAGGGAGGCAATTAGCGTTCCATTAGGCAGGGAATACTAGCAAAACAACCAAACAGCCCTATCTAAGTTCACTACTGCTTGTTCAGTGTAAAAGGGGGTGTCACAGAGTGTGTATAGGTGCAGCCACCAACAGATTGTATCCCACAGCCCCTTAAAAACTAGTGGTCCCTCTACTATATTTTCTGATTTCTGTATTTCTTACACAAGGCATATCTAAGTTCACTACTGCTTGTTCAGTATAAAGGTTGTGTCACAGAGTGTGAATAGGTGCAGCCATGAACAGATTGTATCCCACAGCCCCCTAAAAACTAGTGGGCCCTCTACTATATTTCCTGATTTCTGTATTTCTTATGCAAGGCATATCTAAGTTCACTACTGCTTGTTCAGTGTAAAGGGGGTGTCACAGAGTGTGTATAGGTGCAGCCACTAACAGATTGTACCCCACAGCCCACTAAAAACTAGTGGCCTAAGTTTTGGGAGGCTCAATTACTTTCTCACTCACTTTTAATGGCTCCCTGTGTCCTCACTGCCATGCTGTGTCTGGCCTAATTTTGGGGAGGCTCACTTGCTTCCTCACTCACTTTTAATGGTTCTCTGTGTCCTCACTGCCATGCTCTGTCTGCCCTAATTTGTGGGACGCTCACTTGCTACCTCACTCACTTTTATTGGTTCTCTGTGTCCTCACTGCCATGCTCTGACGTCACTACGTCTACGAGGAGCGGGACTGGTTGGCGGGGGCCCACCGATCACTTCCCCGGCAACCAGCCAGCTGTGTTATTTTTTTTTGTGTAGTCGCGGCCAGGGCCTCACCGCCCCCGGTCGATCTGCATCAGGTATACCCTTGATGGTGACTGACAGCTGGCCTAGCCAGTTAGCTGTCAGCACCTAGGTTTGTCCAATAAATTTGAAGGAGACAGCACTTTGTAGAGTGAAAAACGGTGACTTTTATTCACACCTCAATGTTGCGACGTTTCGGCTATACACAGTAGCCTTCCTCAAGTGTATAGCCGAAACGTCGCAACATTGAGGTGTGAATAAAAGTCACCGTTTTTCACTCTACAAAGTGCTGTCTCCTTCAAATTTATTGGATAATCTCGGACATTGAGCCCAGTCTGGTGAGGCGTGCACTAATTCATAATTTTTTCTACTTTTTTCTATTTTGCCTGTGCTGTTATACAAAATTCAGCACCTAGGTTTGTGTCCACTATAAATCCCAGCCCCTGGCCTCACTCCAATTTTTTGGGAGGCTCATTTGCTTCCTCACTCACTTTTAATGGTTCTCTGTGTGCTCACTGCCATGCTGTGTCTGGCCTAATTTTTGGGAGGCTCACTTGCTACCGCTTCTACCTTGGTCACTCTGTCCTCACCGCTATGCTGTGTCAGGCTAAATTTTGGGGTGGTTCATATGCTACCTCTGTTTTAATGGTTCTTTGTGTCCCCCCGCCATGCTGTTTCAGGCTAAATTTTGGGGTGGTTCATATGCTACCTCTGTTTTTAATGGTTCTCTGTGTCCTCATTGCCATGTTGTATCAGGCAAAGTTTTTGGGTGGTTCATATGATTATACTTCTATTTTGGGACCCACATTGGATGCCCCTCTTTATGTTTTACAAGTTTAGGTGCTTGAGATCACCCCCCTCTATTGTTGACTAGGTTACCACAGTTAGAGGACCACTATTTGCTCATATGATTTTAAGGTCCTCCATGCTGGATATTAATCCATGAGTCTAGGAAGACTATATACTAGTAAATCCTACACTGTTGTGTTTTCATACAGCTTACTATGATACCTTTCTGTTCTCTTTCTGAGAAATGTCTTCTCTACATACTGTTATTTTATGGAACCTGCTTAGTTACTCCAGTGTTCTTCCTATATTTGTGTTGTTGTTGTTATAAAATGAAAAAATTGTGAAAATAAACAGTTAAAAAAAAAAGAAAGAATATGAAAAACATTGCTACTTCTTGAAAGGAATCTGTCTTTGGGGTGTAATGTAATACTGCAGCTCAGTCTCATTTACTTCCATAGATTTTACTTCCGTAGATTGGGGGAAGGGGCTAACCCCTTTAAGGATATGTTGCTTTGTCTGTAAAAAATATCCTCATTGTAAATTTAAATGGGTGAAATACGTAAAAAATCCATCCGAAATTCACATCCTAACTTTATTGCACTAAGGATAGAAGTTTAAAAATCTGTTTTATTAAAAAAAAAAAAAAAGTATATTTTATATTTTGCATAAGTACAGCCATTCTGCAATGTGCAAATGTATCTTAATGGTTAACGTGAGTTTGCATTTAGCTGGATTGGAGTGTAAAAAAGTAATAAACTTGTACGGTGAATAAAGCATTAAACAAAAGTTTTATAATCCCCTAAAATCCCCCTAGCATGCAGACGAGGGTTATTGCTTCAACCACAATTAATAAAAATAGCAACCTGTTCTGGCTGTGTAATTAAGCTGGGCCCGGCTCTCTTCACTCCTGGAGGCCGCCTGCTCCCTTTTGACTTTGTTGTACATCCTTGTTACATTTTTTCAGTAGTCTCGCAGTGATCATTAAATGAACCTCAGATGATGGCACGGTGGATCTCATTTTATAGTCCCGAGGGAAGCAGTCAAGAGGAAAGAGAAACAGCTTGTGAAATTCAAGGAGACTTTTTCTCAATTCTATTATATATAACAGCAAGTCATTTATAGAGAAAGTGTGATGTAGGAGAGGATGGCTGAATACTCAGTGAACCTTCATATACAAGGTGCAATGAAAAATACAAATACATATGGTTTTTCTATAGCTGAGCATAGCGCATTAAGAATATATGTTCTGTTCTAATAATCTAGTTAAATCTGCTTCCAAAATAGAAATATGTGCTATAATTAGAGAAAATATTCAGGAGGTTATTAAGCCTAGTATTTGCCACCTTGTCCTTTCACAGAAGTGTATGTTAAAGGATAACTTCAGGCATAATGCAGAAAGTCACGGAGGACAGGGGTGGTGGAAAAATAACAATTGAGGGATTCTTACTGGTCCCCTTGCCCCACAGCTGCAGAGCCTCCGGTCTCCTTTTTCTTCCAGCCCAACATGGCCCGGTATCTAATATAAGCAGGCAACGATCTGTGCTCGCTTACCCAACCTACTACATGACTCAATGATTGTAAAGCAAGGGCTACATGGACATTGTTATTGATATCCATGCAGCCCTTATTGTATATAGTAAATATTAAAGTATATACTTTACCTCTCCAAGCTCCCCAGTGTGCTTTTAGGTTCTCCCTGCTCACTGGCACTGGCACTAATGCCGACAGGCTGCTCAGCCAAACACTGGAAAAGAAAGGACAGTGTCGTGGCCAGTGATTGGCTGAGCAGCCTGTCAGTGCACAGATGGCTTCAGACCTGTCAGCAACGAGTGCGGTGAGCATGCGGTGAGAGTATGGGGTAGCGGGGAGAGGTACAAAGTTTATTATTTTCCTCATGTGATGATGTTAAAAGAAAATGATCAGCCAATGAGTCGTCTCTTCGGCTGATCATTGTCTATATTACAGAGTGATATCTGCCCGAATCAGCCTAATAAGGTCCTAAGTGTTGGGATAGTTCCCGATGCATCCATGGACCCCAATAACCTGATCAAGGTCAAAAGTTTCTCAGTTTGGCCTCTGTTTAGTATGTATGCAGCAGGGTCTGTTGGATGGAATAGCAATAACATTCACAATAATACATTGTGCTGGATGCAGTAAAAATATATATCACATGGTAATGCCCTTTTACTATGGGACCCTATGTAAGACAGATGCCACTAAGTGTCATAGGTATACATCTGAAGTAAATATAGGAACTAGAGTACACCAGATTGTCAGGGCTGGACCTAGTTTTATTACTTTATTTTCCTAAAATGCTGCAGTTTTTGTTTTAATTAAATAAAAATATTTTCTAATTTAACATTTCTTTATAGTACCAGCTGTGTCTTAGATAGTACTGTAGGTTCTGATTGGTGAGAGAGCACTACAGGTATCATATAGGAATTTACCTTTTAACCAATTGTCAAGCCAACAACTATTCCCTGAAAGTGGGCATTCTAATGTGTCTACTTTGGGCGCCAAGAGAGCTGGTGGTGTTTATGTCAGTACATACATGGTTGCTCATAAATGCCTATGCATGCTTTGACTCAGTTTGTCCTGCTAAGAATTGGGGTCTCAGGGGTTAAAGCCGAATAGATGATGCAATACACTGTATACATTCTCTGATATAATTGTTTTCACAGATTAAAAGCCTGCAATAAATGCATAGCCTTTAACAATATGCCCCTTGGGTGATAAATACTTAAAGTTATCAGAGTAAAATTCTGGAAATGCTGAGATGACAGGCTGGGTGGCATAATTATAGACTAGAGGAAGCCATACCCACGGTCAGTTATTGACAAATGTGGAATAAAGTATTCTGTGCTTATTTAAATTCAGCATTGCTATATCACAAATTGCCTAGTCATGAATCAGACATTGGAGATGAAAAGAATTGCTGAGACTGTTTTGTCATCCTTTAATTAGTCTTGATAATGAGGCCTTATTTTAAGAGAAAACTTAATTTAATGGCCTTGATATTGAGTGACCTTGATACAGAGAAGATGCTTGTCAGTATGCAAGACGCATGTAAACGACTAGAGCTTTTCTTGAGTCTTAGCCAAGTAAGTAGCTCAAAGTTACTCGAAATAGCCTCCCTGTTCGAGAAAGATTGAGGGATGCTGTAGTGGAACAATTATCATTATAGAGGGATACTGTGTATTATAATGTTATATTGTATCAGTCACAAAATTACCAAGGTTAAAGAAAAACTATTTTTCCCCCCCTAAAACTAATATAATATTCAAGTATAATATATAAGCTTTAGGTAAAAAACACATATTGATTTCTATTTAAACAGATTGTTTGACTAATGTTGTAATTTCTTTCTGTTTCTATGTTCTACAATGCTAAATAAACATTGTTTTATCAATTGTAGTACAGTCCCTATATTCAGAATGTTCTAAGCAGCAAAGCATGAGAAAGACATGGCAGTTACTATTAGCCTAATAATGGGTCAGTACTGGTAAGTTCAGCATGACATGACTATGGTAAGGATCTTCACCCTATAGGCTTTGTTCACACTTAGTAAAAAAAAGGAAAAAAAAACGGGCATGTTTTTTGTCCAATATTTCTGCGTTTTAATTGACCTCAATGGAATACATTGAAGTCAAAGGAGTGACAGACAACCAATGTTCACAGCGTATTACATGATGGACGTTGTCTCCATGGACATCAAAAAAATTATCACAACAATTATCCACAGACTTCTTTTGTAAACAAAGGATGTTATTTATTTATTTTTTTTTGTTCACACACAGTTCTTTTTTCATCATCCTTTCACTGTTTTTGCTATTAAATTTAATGGACTTTTCAATTGAAGACACGCAAATGGCAATTAGTCCACCTAACCTAGAATTATGTACCAACAGCCGTCCTTGCACTAATGGGTGGCCAAACTGGGAAATAACTGACATCATTTTGACCTCAAAATGGCGGACCTAATTTTTTCTTGTAAAAAACAGACAAAAAACAAAAGCCATATACTGGGAACAAAGCCATATACTGCAAGTGCTGTGTAGTAAATTAGGGTGGGTACATTGTTCATGTAAAGACTGCTGAGTCTTAGAAAACCCTGTTCAGCTGTGTGTGTGATTTAGATAAGCAGTTATGAAGGAAAACAGCATAGCAACAAGTATATATATATATATATATATATATAGTCTGATATAACATACTATAAGACATTGAATAGAACAAATAAAATCATTAACTAAATGCATAATTAATTAAATAAATAAATAAATAAATAAACAAACAACAATTAAGAAAAAAAAATACTCCCCAAAAATAAACCACCCTAAGACAATGTACATTATAGATCAAAAACTCCAAAACAATATAGGGAATATTATAGCTGGATAGCAACTTTCTGTTGTAAAAGGATAAAAAAAAAAAAAAAAAGAATATCAACAAAATAAATTTGCCTCTCTGTCTAGACATCTCATGTGATTCTCTGGAGCTCTGCTAGCAATTACTTGCCTTCATTCTACCAGTTTTTAAAATATCACTTTAAAATTCCTTGTTCCTTCTCAATAATATTTTTGTTGTTTTATTCTTAAAAATAAATTCTATAAGTCGGCGCTGGTTTGATTTCCAATAACAGCAAAACATATTTGCATTTTGAGATTTATGAACTCATAAGATGCAGACAGTAATTCCATAGAAGTTTAGTTTGACCTCATTTTTAAGCATTATGCAAGATGAAATTCTCTAATGGCTTAACTGCCCTGGATATCTGTAATATTTTGTCCATGCTTAGCAGATTTATGTACACCATGTGAACTGTTACACAGCATTCTTATATTTAGCAATGGTAATGAATGAATTACAATGTTTGCACTGCATAAAAATATGGATGATTTATTAATGTAGCTTCACATTAACATCATTGATTCAACATTTCTTGTCAGCTAAAACAAACATAATACAGTCAAAAAAACATTGGATGCCAGGTAGAGCGAATTCACAGTACAAATAAAACGAATCACCGTCTGCCTTTGAAGTCCATGCTGCTCCACCCTGGGTGCCTGGAAAAAGCTGGATCCAGTCTTGGGAGAAGTTTGTTAGCAGACTGCCGAGCTAACAAAGCGATTCGCTTTTTTACTGTAAATTCGGTCGTCTCTAATGCCAAGGATAGTCCAGACCATAAAAGTGGACCTATTATAAAAATTCACAGTCCTGGTCCAGGCAGGGATTGTACCATCCCTCTGACACCCAGACCATACAGAACACAGACTGGCAGGCAGGTGCGGCGAGTGGAGAAGGCAACTGTCCATCACTACTAAGTCTAAACTATCTGCAGCCAAGTCCATAAAAGTAGAAGGAAATCACAGCTCAAAAAAAACGTGAAGGAGTTAAAATGTTCAAAAATCTTTATTCCAAATTATATTAAAAAACAACAACCATGTTAAAAACAGCACGTCTACGCGTTTCGGGGACAAGCCCCATAATCATGACAGTACAACAACATAATAGGCAAACTTATATATGCTTTGGGTAATGGTGTCTGAAAACCCAAGCATCCCTCTGACACCCAGACCATACAGAACACAGACTGGCAGGCAGGTGCGGCGAGTGGAGAAGGCAACTGTCCATCACTACTAAGTCTAAACTATCTGCAGCCAAGGACTAGAGGTAGCAGGAGAAACCAGATGGGTTTGGTGGAAACCTGTCAATCACCAAATAAGACACAGTTCATATTGGTGCAATGGAAACACAAAATTCAGACACTGAATTATGTCCAAAAGTGCAATGTTTATGGGCACTAGACCATGCTGAGGTCTCCCCAATTAAAAATTGTAACTTGGTAAATGTGCAGGATTTCTTAATACAAGCCCCCCCCCCCCTCCACACACACACACACACACACGTGTCCCGATCATGATACTGTACTTGGTAGAAAGCTTTTTCATTTTATCTCACTGCTACCTGATCAACTATGCCAGAGATGGGACACCTTCCGTCTCTCCCCCCCTACCTGCCTGCATCACAGCTGCTTCCCTCTGACCCCCGAATTAACCCCTTCACCGATAGTAGTGCCAGGCAGACAGCATTAACACCAGTAGGTTTGCAGTCAGCTGGGGAATTATGTGTGGAGGGGAAGTTAACTGATTAACCTCCTCTTTATTGATACAGTGCTCTTCATTGATAGAAACAACTTACCTACCTTGTTTTTGGCTTGTGGAATGAATCGTCTGCATTTCAATTATTTCTTATGAGAAAATTGACTTTTATATTTTTATATACGAGTGATTTGGATTACAAGCACTTTCCTAGGACAAATTATGCTTTTAATCCAAGGTTTTACTTTCTCTCTCATGCAACACTTCAGTCCTTGCTTGAAAAAATGTCTACATTGAAGGACTGAGCTTTACGTTGCATACTGTATCCTATGGGTTAATAAAAGGCACTTTTTTCCCCCATTCAACTACCAAGTGCTGTGGTCATTTTCTATACATTTAACGTCATCGTAGGAACCTGGTGAGATGACTGGCACCCACCTGTACTGCAAGAATTCCTTTTTAGGACACACATATGTATATGTTTTTTGTGAATGTAATCCATTTTCTCATTAATGTAACATAGCAGTAATTACCATAGATTTATACAATATCTGGCCAAAATGTGCACATAACAGCTGGCGGCTGCTGTTGTTGATTATGCAGCAGATTATGCAACTTTGTGCTCAGAAATGATGATTTGCTCAAAGTTAATCGCCTCAAACTGTATGAATGGTGATATGCATCTCTGAGCTTTTACTAAGTCTAGATTTTGTCACAGCTTAATCATTTTTCTCTTTTGCATTGTTATTATGGAGCTATCCATCTCTAACTGTGCACGATATGCCACAAATCAGTCATTCTGCTTATCTCACGAAATAAATTGTGCTCCAAAGTGTAATTTATTTGTAAAAAACACATATGGAAATATTTCATATATAATGCATAGGTCAATAAAACATCCTCAGATAAATGAGGGAAATTCAGAGATCAGAGAGATGTAGAATATATCAAACAATTGAACCCAAATGTCACAGAACTGCAGATGTATAAGCCACTATTATTTCTTCACAGCAGTGAGACAACCTTTTCTGAACATAGGATTCACTGTGATAGGGTATACAGAAATAAGATCTAAAATGTAACTTTTAATGATCTTCATATAAAATAGGTAACCAAAAAACAAAAAAAATGAATTGAAAACCAGACAAAAACAAAAGTGCCAAAACTAGGAATATGTTTATCTTACCGCTCAACGGTGGCTGCTGAAACGGGGTTACTTGGAGTGGCCGTGGACCATTCACATCGCCAAAGCTGTCCTTAATTCTGAATGGATTCCACGCAGGCGGCTGAGATCTCCCAGTAAGGTAAATAGGAGAAAACACGGTAGAGTGTATACAAAAAATGGGAGATAGGACAGCCGGTCCCTGACACTGTCCTATTACACCCTATTAAATCTGTCCCTCCAGACAGAGCTCCCGCCCTAAGAAGGGCGACTCTGCCACACTCACTCCTAGGGTCCCTAGTTAAACCCTACTAATACACGTGGGACACAGGAACCTGGATATGTGTCTATGGCTTCGTCAAAGTAAAGTTTTGCCAGAGTAACTGTTGCCTGTATTACTGTGCCACTGTAGGTCTCAGAGATGCTGTCCTCTGCCACATTCTGCCCTGTTTTTACAATGGCGGGATAGCTCTGTTTAAATTATTGTTTACTGAGCAGTGGAACATACAGGGGGAGATTTATCAAAGGGTGTAAAATTTAGACTGGTGCAAACTACCCACAGCAACCAATCACAGCTCAGCTTTAGGCAGTGCTGAAAGGAAAGAGGAGCTGTGATTGGTTGCTGTGGGCAGTTTGCACCAGTCTAAATTTTACACCCTTTCATAAATCTCCCCCACAGTGTATGCCATGCTGCTGAGTACTTGTTGGACACATGCAAATGTAGTGCACAACAACAGGACAATTACAACTTGTTATCCAGGCTTAAAAAAACAATTCTTTTAGAAACAGCTCCTGTCCTCAGTTTGAGTGTGGTTTTGGAGCTCTGTTCTACTGAAGTGAATGGAGCTGAATTATGATACCCTACACAACCTGAGGACAGGGTGGTGCTATTTTTGCAAGAAAGTAGCTGTTTTTTTTTTACTACTCCAGAATGAGCAATTTTAGAGAAATACATGCAGTTTCATGTAAGGGGGCTTACATGCAGTAGTTCTGATTTTACTACTTTGTTTTAAAAGTTTTCTGGCTCCAAAAGGCTTTTAGCAATAACATAAAATAATATTATTATTATTATTAATGACATATGACTGCTGATGAGTAGAATGAGGGAGCTGCAGCACTCTCTATGGGTGATTATACCTAATACTGAACCTGAACTGGCATCTGGCCCTTTAACTGTGAGCGTTTGTGATGAACTCTCACTGTTAAATTTTGTGTAGCGCTCTGACTGACACCATTGGCTTCCTGCCTTGCCAGTCCTTCCTGGCAGCGCTACACCTTTAGCCACAAGAGGCTGCTTTCTGTCCAAGCTCCTCAGTGCGTAAGTTACATCACTCGTGTGCTTCAGTGCTTGTATGAGTATGTGTGTTTTTATGAGTATATGTGCGTGGGGGGCCCGTACAGTGTTTTGCAAGGGGGGGCCAATAAATCCTAGCTATACCCCTGGTCTGACAACCAAAAAATTTTTGTATCATCGTCCAAAAAAAAAAAACATAACATGTTTAAAACAGGGGACACTAGCTCCCACAGAAAGGTCTGGCTCCTGAGAACTTTAGTAAATAGCTGATTTGCCTGATGAATTTGCTGACAGCTGCTGCATGATAAATATAGTATTTCATAGAGTCTATATCTGATCGGCTAATAGGTCTGTTCACATGCAGCCCGCCCCCTTCCCCCCCTCCATTTACCATTTAATCTAGTTTTGCACCAGCTCTTCCATGGTAGAAAGCTAGAAGAATCAGTCTGGGTCAACTGACAGTAGAAAGCACCTGAATAAGTGACCACTGGTGAGAACTTTGTCAACTTTGACAGCTGCATCTGAATCCTTATTTAGCGGGCATTGGTCCAATCGCCGTGCACGCTAATTAAAGATTCAGATGCAGCTGTCAATAGCCGCTGTCCCGGGCTACATGCGGCACCCGCTCTGAACTCCCCGAGGCGGCAGCAGGGCATAAATATGCGGCCGTGGTCATTAAGGGGTTAACAGTTCCAAATAATGATTATGATCATTATTTGCAGCCATCAATATTACAAGACACCTTACCCCACTATCATCCTGTAGTTTGAACATAGCCCAAAGATGTTGTCAGGCCCCCAGGGAACAAAGAGACAAGGGCCCTATTACACCAACAGATTATCTGACAGATTTTTTTGAGCAAAAGCCAGGAATGGACTATAAACAGAGAACAGGTAACAATGGAAAGATTGACATTTCTTGTCTTTTAAAATCCACTCCTGTCTTTGGCTTACAAAAATCTGTCAGATAATCTGTTGGTGTAATAGGGACAAGTGGGCCCTATGGCTAACACCCCCCACACTGTCCCTACCTACTTGCAGTGCAGGTCCTATATGACCGTCCGCAACTGGGACTCAGTCCCTGCATTCAAATAAGTGCAAAACACAGACAAGACACAGTACAGGTAAACAAGGTACAATGACAGTAGACAAGGCAAAGTCACACAGAAGGACAGGACCAAGAAGGCAGCGAGGAACAGGGGACCAAACCAATGGAGAACCAAAAGGCGGAGAAAGTAGCAAGATGAACTAAGGACAGAGCAGGAACACTGAGGACTAAGCGAGGTAAATAAAGCAAGACACAGAACCAAAAGACAAAGAATGGCAAGAAACAAGCAAAGGGATAAGGTAACTAGGAATACAGACTGCAGGCAAAAACAGCTGGATCTAGCTGAACAGACAAGCTGGATGAAGCTATCAAGAGCCCAGAGTTAAGGGAGAGACCAAACTATAAGGGAACAGAAGTCACAGACTCCAAGCTCATAGGTAGAGCAGGAAAAACACACAAGAGAATCACAGAAAGGCAGAGGTGAAGAGACCTGTCAATCAGAACAAAGCAGAGACAATTAGTGAATAGACCACAGCAAGGAAGGTGCAGGGATAACTGAGAAAACATGGACCGGATCACAGAAGACATAAGCAAAGAACAGAACAAAACCAGGCACGGACTTAATGCCAAAAGCGCAGTCTTTGGCGCACAGGTCAGATCTTCACCACAGAGGGTGGCACTGATGTCTTTTCAGGCACAATCATGACAGATGTCTCAAAAAAAAAAAAACTCCTTTCCATATACCCTCTATTAACTGGAGCCAGGAGCCTCCAACAAAGAATTCTCTCCATTTAATTTTGAATATTTTCATTGAGAATGATCAAATCAGTTCTGTAATTTAGTACGATAAAATATTACTAGAGTCCTGGTAAGCATGCATGTGCTATCTGATTCTGCAATATCTGATCTTCACAAAATGGAAATGTCTGCCAGTTGATTGAAAATGAATGATGTTGGTATGCAGAAGAATATGAGAATTCTTCTATGTAATTATAATCTGACATTGGTGTCTGACATTGAAGAAAACATTGCATAGAAATATTTATAAAGTTGAGTTTTATAGAGGAGCTGATTACTGACTTTGCTTTAAGGGTTTTTACATAGAGCTAGAACAGTATATTTAGCATAAATCATATGAGAATGGATGGAGCAGTGGGGTGCATTATCCTTTAAATGCTTTTCTTGTAGAAATTTTTACCTCTGTATAGAAAAAAAATTCTGATATCATTGCTAGCTAAGGATTCATTCAATTTTTTTTTAGGATTACTAAAAAAACACTTCATCCCTGCAAATAGACGTATCCAGCACTTTATCACGGTGAATGGTGAGTGCCATGTCTTGCTCTTCCATTGTACTTGTATGGAAACGTATTCATTCTATATAGAGCACCACCAAGTGAGCCATTTTAATTTACGTATATGCCAGAATCATTGTGTGTTTTGCATCCTATTCGGATTCACATGTAGTGCTGGCCTTAGAAAATCTACTATTACACACAGTTAATAATCTTTACTGATGGCATAAAGTCACATTTTAAAGTGAAAATGTACAAAATACAAATCTCGGGATAATGTGGTCACTTGGTATAAAGTTTTATGTAGATTACATCTATAAATTTTGAAAATCAAAAATGTCTAAAATGCTTAAAGGTCATAAAGATGAATACAACATTCTTCATCCAGGATCACCCAGTTTCACAGATTGACAAAAAGATTACAGCTAAAGAAATTCCCCTTAGAAAGTCATTTGTCTGACACGTAATGGTTTTGGCTCACTACCAAAAGACTAAACTGTTTCTGATGTTTTCAAACATGGATTTGATGCTATTGGTGTACCAGTATAATGAATGTGACAAGCCAATTAGAATATAGTTTGTAATAAAGGCTTGGAGTACTATATGGGCAATATATGACATTTACATGACATTTTCATCCTTCATTTCTTAGTTTAGCAGCAGTTTAACAGACTGTACCCACAGCATTTTATCCGATTTTTGATACATAGTATATGAAATTCGCCTACAATGTGTGGATGAATTTCTTGTGAGAAAATATCAGGTTAACATTAAAATATTCAACAGAAAAGTTAAGTTAAAGCATAGACTATACTAGAGAAGAAACAGAAGAAGAATCCTGCACTCTGGGATGTTCAGAAACAGTTAAAATGAACTTTTATAACATATCCAAATTTAATTACCATATTTAAAGGGGTATTCTGGCGACATTTTCTTTCTTTCAAATCAACTGGTTTCAGAAAGTTATATTGATTTTGTAATTTACTTCTATTTAAAATTCTCAAGTCTCTCCATACTTATCAGCTGCTGTTTGTCCTGCAGGAAATGTTTTCTTTTCAAGCCCAGGTTAAGCTTCGGGCTTGGGCTCCTGCATTGTATCAGTATTGTTAGAATATTTAATGATAAACATGCTATGAGTAAAAGTTTTTGAACTAAGCATTAAATCCACTGTACACAGACCAGTATTTCCCCACATAACAGTAAATACCAGCACTAAAAGCCATATATGTGATTACTGCGCAGCTACATCCAGTGATTTAGAGCTGACATGTTTTCTCTTCATAGTCATTCTCTTTTTTTCTCCATTTGCCTCAGACCAGATAAAGTTTTTCAGCTATGACTCATTTTCGCAGAATGTAAAGAAAAACATCTTAGGCTACACACTTTTCCAACACCCATCTCACCGCTATAAAATCTCCCAATTTATAGAACTCTAAATGATGACAATGCCCCCCTTAGTGTCCTGCACTGTAAAAGTGAGCGGTTAAGTAGTTCCTGAATTAGGTAAATATGTTCTTCATTAAGTACATATGCCCCATACAGCAATTTGGTAATACTACTATTAGGCAGGTTAGTAGGAAGGAAGTCTCCCATTAGCAAGGTAGCTCCCCTGTAATCCAGGTAGACCCCCTAAGCTAGAAAGTTATACAGATTTGTAATTTACTTCTATTAAAAAATCTCAAGTCTTCCCATACTTATCAGCTGCTGTATGTCCTGCTGGAAGTAGTGTATCCTTTTTAGTCTGACAAAGTGCTCTCTGTTGACATCTCTGTTCAAGACAGATCCGTTTTCTATGCGGATCTGCTGCTGCTCTGGACAGTTCCTGTCTCGGACAGAGGTATCAGCAAAGAGCACTGTGTCAGACACAAAAGAAAATTTTCTGCAGGACATACAGCAGCTGATAAGTAAAGGAAGACAAGATTTTTGAAATAGAAGTAAATTACAAATCCATATAACTTTTTGAAACTAGCTCATTTGAAAGAAAACGATTTCTGCTAGAATACCCCTTTAAATAGTTTTTATGCATTACTTATCCAAGTGAGTCTGACTCCTCAGAAAGCAACAAGTGCATTCAGTAAAACTTTCAGTCTACTCTAAAGGCTTCATAAAATTGTTTCTATAAAGAACACTATATTTAGTAATTGATTGAGAAAAAAAATTGTACAAAATGATCTGAAATCATCATACTGTCACTGTAGGTTATTATTTACTCATTATATGAAAGTATATTTCCAGTGATTTTATATTTATTTCAATTAAAACAGCTAATCACTCATAATAATGAAGCTTTTATGCTACGTTTAGTATTAAAAAAATGACTGCCATTGCCGTAGATCAAAATTAATGACTCACTTATCATAACCACAAGATTTACATTCCTTGAAATTTACATTACATTGTCAAGAAATTAATTAACCCATTGAAAGATAATTTGACTTGAAACTCATCCAGAATTGTAGAAGGAATACTTTGCCACCAAGTGTAAACCTAGAACTTTAATCTCATAACTTGATCCATTAGTATGGTCATTTCCTTTCAAGAGGCGGCAGATAATAACCTAAGACCTATTAATTAAAATAGAAGATTATAATGTTGAAGCCTTTAATGAAAGAAATTCTAAATGTTCCTGTCACTCCAGAGCCTGCAATGTGCCCATCACTTGATTGATGTTGTTGGGGGTGACCTTCCTTTTAAGATCTTTTATATAACACAATGCAAAGCCTTTATGAATTTTTTTATTGGGAATGAGCAAAAATGGGTTTGACGAGTGACCATATAAAATCTCTAAGCTCTTTCCAGAATGATGTAGTAGTAGTGTGACAGAATGTTTTTGGATTTCATATATTATCCAACAAAGCATTTTTTATTTTCCAGTTTTTCAAAGACAATGTTGGTTGTAAATAGAGATGAGCGAACCTCGAGCATGCTTGAGTCGATCCGAACCCGAACTTTCGGCATTTGATTAGCGGTGGCGACTGAAGTTGGATAAAGCCCTAAGGGCCCTATTCCACCAGACGATTATCGTTTGCATAATCATTAACGATTAATGATCTCAAAGGACCGCTATTGCGAAAGACCTGAAAACGTTCACTCATTTCCATGGAACAATAATCGTTACTTATGATCGTAATTGCGATCGTTTTTCTTCGCTATTTATTCGCTATTGCGTTCGTATCTATTACGAATGACCAAACAATTCAATTGTCTTATTCAATGCTAACGATTTATGAACGTTTTGCGAACGAGCAACGATAAAAATAGGTCCAGGTCTTATAAAGCGATCAACGATTTCTCGTTCGGTCGTTAATTGTTAACTGCATTTCAACCGAACGATTAGCGTTTAGATTCGAACGATTTAACGATAATCTGAACGATAGTCGTCCAGTGGAATAGGGCCCTAAAGCTATGTGGAAAACATGGATATAGTCATTGGCTGTATCCATGTTTTCCAGACAACCTTAGAGCTTTATCCAAGTTCAGCAGCCCCAGCTAATCAAATGCCGATCGTTCGGGTTCGGATGGACTCGAACCCGAACCCGGTTCGCTCATCTCTAGTTGTAAAGTATGGTCTGGATATACGAACTCACTAACTGACATAAAAAATAAAAACAGATTGTCTGCTCAGTCTTCCAAATAACCTGTCGAGGGGAAGTATATTACTTAATATTAATGATGATGATATGATGATATTATTCTTGTATTACCTTCCTTGCTCATGACCTTATCTTTGTTTCTTCAGCTACAATATCTAGTCTTGTATACTCTTGTATATATGATTGTAAATACTTTTACTGTCTTTTACTGTCCTACTCCTTCTGCCTCAGTAATGTATTTTCTTACAACACCCATGATACAAGTAAACAATAACTTAAGCCTTTATTGACCACCGTACTGACTTTTTACGGTGGTCACTACTGGGTTTTATTCTTTCCCTGTCTGCTTTTTACGGCAGAGACAGAATAAATGCTACCAGTGCAGAAGCAACAGCACTGCACGAGATTAGCTGTCAGCATGAAAGCTGATCTCCTGCTACAACTAGTTTTAACCCGTTATGTCAAGTCATGACAGTGGCTTGTAACGGGTTCTGGTCAGGTGCAGTAGTATACTCACCTGATTGGAAGTCCCGCACCGAGTCTGGGCCTCCGATCGTCATCATGGCAATCCTGGGGGCCTTCTGAAGGCCCCCGAGATTGCCATTGTAAAGCCTCTACACAGTCATGCCAATGAGCCAAGCAAGGCTCATTGCTGGCATAGGCAAAATACTGCAGAATAAATCCATGCACGCCCACATCAGTACTCCCCACTGCACACTATGGAGCGAGTTACCAGAGTCGCCCGTTCCATAGTGTGCACTGACAGGATTTTCTGCAGCCTCTATTCAATGAATAGCAGCCCCAGAAAATGGACATGTCAGTTATTTGCGGCGCCGCTAGGGGTCTCGACTGGAGCGTATACTATGTGGATACGCTCTGGCCGGGATCCCATAGACTGTATGGTAACGTATATCTCCGTAATAATCACGGCCGTTATACAACGGCCGTGGTTTTACGAGAATATAGGTTGCGTGAACATAGCCTAAGACTGTATTTTTTTATTTTATATTTAGCTCACTATTATGTGGGAAGCTTTAATGCTTGAGTTGTTTGTAACAGTAGTTGGTAATATGCTTATACTGCATGAAAAAATGGTGATATCACAACCCGCTGTATAAGTCCCAGAGGTGCGGGCTGTGCGGTGGCTGTTGCTAGAGCTATGGAAGGCAGGACAGTTGTGGTGCCTGTCCCCTGGGATAATACCATCGCTGGTGTCTAAGCAGCCCCACGCACCCACCCGGAAGGAGCGGCTCCCCGAGCCTGCCCCTGCTTGGGGAAGCCTTCTTCTCCTGGCTGCTGGCACGCTTGGCTCTGTCACTACAGGGTTAGGGAGATTAAAACTATTGCCCCGCTCCCGGCATGATATTGTTACATCATACAGTGCTGTGAAACAGTCCAGGACAGGCATTCACCGTCCATGTCATCCGTGATTCATCGGGCAAACATGGAACGCGTGAATGCAGCCTTAGTGGTCAGTATAAAAACTGCTAAATTTCAGGACTTTGAAAAAAATATTGGTAGTTAAAAAAAAAATAGAGAGAAAACAAGCCATGTTTAACATAAAAACTTGATTGAAACAGTAGGTCACTTACCGATGACACATTCCCTTTAAGCTACCATTAATTTACATTATATGCAATTATTTTTAAAATCTGCTAAAAGTAAAATATTCTGGCTGCTAATACTTAGGTTTGAAAAAAAAAAAAAAAAGATTAATAACTAAAGCAACCTCAGCTGGCTGATTTCCTCAGCACTTGTGATGATAAATACTTTTGGTAATTTTTTCCAGTCATCCTTCCAATTTTCATTGCCGAGTTCATTATCCTACCATTGACCTTGTAGAAAAACTCTAAATGCATTTGCCAGTTTTGGATGAATTACAAAATTTATTAAAACTATTTAATTCATTTGCCAGAAACAAACAAAAGTGCAAGGAAGCCAATTAATTATCAATGCATTATTTCCTTTTCTCCAGATATTTGTTTCATGCTTAAATTAAAGCCATTACATTACATTACACAGAGAGTGGATATTGGAATCCATCTAAGTATTCAATGTACTTAGGAGAGATTGCTTAGTGTCCAAAAGTACCTAAATTCCATGTTTGTCTGCTACACATATTTAATAGCAAAATGGTCTTCCAGAATGAAACAAATAAAGGCAAAAATTATATATATATATATATATATATATATATATATATATAACAAAAGATCTTTTAACCAATCCATTCATTTTCATTTGATCTGCAATAGAAATTACATTGAAACTGCATTTCACAATCAGCATAAACAGTTTTCTCTGGCAGTAGGAGAACGGCAAAGCTGTGATTCCATAGGCTAATGGGTGAAAAGAATAAAATGGGGACCTATAGTCATCCCCTCCAACATGCAGTACAGGTGGTCATAACATAAATAAAAATAGTTGTGATTGGTTTGTGTTCATGTTGGCTCTAGAGCTACAGACATGCGTACAGATTATCAGGTGCAAAGCGTAAATTACACAGTTTAGTACATTCGCAACTTTGAATATGTTCGAAAATGATTGTAATGACCATTCCGATCATTGAACAAATTGTTTGTGATAAGCGAATACGAACAATTAGCATCATGTTTGTACGAACATTTACAAACATGTTCGCTCATCACTAGTCATAACTGCAAAGACTATAAAATGATTTAATAGCTAGTTTGGTAAGGCCAAGATGATGTTTTTCTTCTTTTTCATTCTAAACGGATGTGACTAATGGTGTCATATGTGGTGGCCTAGGAAAGTGAAAGAGACTAAACATAGGGATTCTGATACAGGGCTCCAAACTCTGTTAAGCTTCGGAGTCATAGATTAAAATGATAAAATTATGTGCTGTATGCCCTGCAGGAAGTGGTGTATTCTTTTCAGTCTGATACAGTGCTCCTGGCTGCCACCTCTGTCTGTGACAGGAACTGTCCAAAGAAGAAAGGTTTTCTTTATGGGGATTTGCTACTGCTCTGGACAGTTCCAGTCTAGGAAGAGAATACAGTGTAAGGCTATGTTCCCACTCTGTAAGACACCGGGCGTTCCATGATCCGGCCGGGTCACAGAACGGCCGGTGTCAAAAAAGATCATCCTGCTGATCTTTACTGACGATGATCTTTACTGCCGCTGAATTCGGATGTGGGCACACGCTCCATTGTCATGACATGTCAGTTTCTTCTGATGCCGCTAGAGATTCTGGACGGAGTGTATACTATGTGTATAGTATAGGAATCTTGTTACAACGGCCATAAATATTACCAAACTTACGCAGTGGGAACATGGCCTAAGACTGGGAAGAATACACACCACTGTCTGTAGGGCATTCAACAGCTGATAAGTACTGGAAGACTTGAGAATTTTAAAATAATTTTCAAATCTATATAACTTTCTGACACCAGTTGATTTGAAAGAAAAAAAAAAATCACTGGAGTTCCCCTTTAAAGGGTGACATTGGAGGAGGCAGCAGAGCTAATTTCTTTTTAATGATCTCTCAAGTGTTGTTCTTCAGAAAAGCACAATACAATGGGATTTTGTTCCAGGAGATTCATAGGGGAGGATTAACTAACACTGTTTAATTCCTAGACAGTGCAAACTAAAGCCCCTATTACATAGGGCAATCAGAGGGAGCGCTCGCTTGCTCCTCGTTCTCCGCTCGCTGCTGGCACTATTACACACGCTAACTTCCGGCTCACTGCTGACGCTATTATACACGGCAACAGTGTGTGGATTAGTGTGTGCGTTTGTGAGTGTGTTTGTGTGTGTGTGCGTGGGGGGTAGGGCTGCTTGGGTGATCTTTAGATCGTCTGGGGAGCCCATACGAGATTGCAGCGGTCCGCTGCTGCTGCTCCTATTACACGGGGTGGTGGCAGCAGATCGTTGCTATCATTGTCTTTTAATGTCTTTCATTAAATGTTGAAAGACGTTAAAAGACAACAATCAGCCAACATTGTGCATGTCGGCTGATCATTGCTTTTTATTACACAAAGGGATTATCTGCCATAATGGCCAATATTTGGCCAAATACGGCCAATAACCGCTTCGTGTAAGAGGGCCTTAGGGCTGCATTCACACATCTTGTAAATTACAGGCACTACGGATGGGGAAGGCTATCATGCCAGCAGTGTGGAATCTCTTTGAATTGCAGCGGCACTGTATTGGAAATAATTAAGATGAATCCTGCATGCCCAGAGCATATTATATCATATTATTATATGCCATGGAGAGGCTAGTCAGTGTAGGTCCATCCGGGCATGAGGCCACCTTATCAGTGGGGTGGTTTACACTATTTGCAAATGG
Organism: Dendropsophus ebraccatus; assembly: GCF_027789765.1. Classification (NCBI taxonomy): domain Eukaryota; kingdom Metazoa; phylum Chordata; class Amphibia; order Anura; family Hylidae; genus Dendropsophus; species Dendropsophus ebraccatus. The sequence continues at coordinate 50,453,658 of NC_091463.1, forward strand.
TAACTAAGTGCCTCATTTTTTTTATGGAGATTTTTTTGGCAGTTGGGGGGGGGGCTGATTTTAGTGATTTTCATATCTGTAGTGGGTCTGTATCTTGTCATTGCAGTAAGCTGTTGCATTTCTCAGTGAAAATAATATTGATCTAAATCTGTATCCCATAAGCTCCTCCTAGTGATGATACTTTAGCACAGAACTATTCCTGTCATGTTAACACAAGAGTAAATCCTGAGACTTCAAGCACTGAAAATCCTGCCAGGAAAAAACTCATTGAAATTATTGTCACATTTATTATGTACCTTAAAGGGTTAAGTAATCTTTTTTTTTTTTTTTGCTTAATGCTCATCTCTAAAACAAAAAGGTTTTTAGCAATTGGCTACTTCATTTTCTCTGATTTTCAAGGTAAAATTTTTCTTTTTTAAACTAAATTTTATAACAAAATGCACATGACCACGCTTGGCAGGTAAAATACAGAAAAAATATTATCTCTTATGTTTTACTCTTTGATTCTTTTTTTTACCCATCAACTTCACTGAGCATGCAGTCAGGTTTACTGATTGAGGCCAAAGCAATCTTGCACTATAAAAGCCTACTAGCCCTGCAGCACGCGCTGCCACTGAACGCTGTCGGTTGATTATTGAAATATTCATAAAGCATACTTATGAAGAACCCTGTTAACACTTCACCCATTACTTGCAACATTACGGAACTATTCAAGAGAAGTTAAATTAATAGCTTGAACAATATAATACTAATTAGCCATTTAAGTGAGCAAATGACAAAATCTGTGACTTAATATGCGTAATGGCCTGTGCGGAAATTACACAGCAATCTTGGAGGTTGTTTATGTTTAGACGTCGTATTATAAAGACAGTGGGAAATGTTAATAAATCACAGGGAGCGTTGTTTACCATGTAACAGCATTTGATCACTTTGCTGGCTTTGGACTCATTTAGCTTGGGTTCCCATGCTGTGATCGAGAGGTTAAATGGATTGGAAATTGTCAGCCTATGGTGATTTGCTTCATGCTTTTCCAACAATGGGAAATCAATATTAATATCAATACCTCCCAGAAAACAATTTCAAATCATCCCCATTCTTATTGTCAGCAGAAAGGAGGCAAATGTAGCCCTATGTTCTGTAGACAAAGTCATACATACATTTTCCACCTTTATGAACTTATTACATTGATCTTTGCTCGCTGACGAAAAAGGGACAATAACTTTTATAATATTGAGAATATTATGTAAAATGGACAATGGTTCCTGAGTATGACGATCGAGTACTAAAATGCTCGAGTATTTTTCAATGTTCTAGTAACGAGCCCTGCTTGGCAGAGAGGAGGGTGCCTAGTTAACCTAAAAGTTACAGTCTTGCCCCAGACAGTTAAGTTAACCCCCTGTTTGCCAGACTATGCTCCATTTGGGAGTTATTGTCCTGGGCTTCCAGCGTGAGGTCTTCACTCTTTGGCTCCTTCTTCTGCAATAAGTCAATGAACAGCTGAGGTGGGACACTGCTGCAGCACCTGATTGGAGTCAAGACTCCTGCAGTTTCCGCTCAGCCAATAAACGGCTGCAGTGGTGTCCCTCTCTTTACAGAAGAAGAAGCTGAAGAGTGAAGATGCAGGGAGCCCAGGACGTTGAGTTAAACCCTTCCCCCACAAATTAATTATTTGAAAAAAAAACATGTAAGATCCCACCTCTTTCCATAACCAGCCTGGTATAAAACCAAACAGCAGCAGCCTAGTAATACCATCTTTAAAATACCAGCCTGCCACCACTCAGTCGAAGAGTGCCATTTTTTTAACACTCCAGGATTACATGGGGTAATAATCTAATAATAATAAAGCCCATTGTGACAAAAGGCGCACGTGCCCAAAATGCGTAGAGGTGTAGCTGGTGGAGTCTGAATGGTGTCTTGTCAAATTTTTAACTTTGGGAATAAAATTCACAAGTTTTATTGAATGCTGCATACATCACTTTCTTCCTTGTACTTACTTAAAGCCCTATTACACTAAATTATTATTGGCGGGTATTCGGCTAATATCGGACGTTACAGCTGATAATCATCTGGTGTAATAGAAGAAAACGATCAGCCCACATGAACGACCAGGATAGCGATGATCTGCTGTGGTCGCCCCGTGGAATAGGACCGCTGCTATCTTCTACAAGCTGCCCGGACTATCTAGCGATCACCCGGGCAGCCCCCCCACACCTCCCCGCAGTTCTGCCGGCTCTAACCCGCTCACTGCCAATGCGTGTAATTGCGCCAGCAGCGAGCGGGGAACAAGGAGCAAACCAGCACTGACAGCGCTTGTTTGCTCCTCAATATCGCCCTGTATAATAGGTGCTTTACCTTTCCCCATGTCACTGAAGCGCTGTGCCCCAGGACCCGCGCTGAAACTCACTTTACCCGAGTTGTGATGTTTTCACAACTCGGGATAAAATACACGACCAAGCTGAGGGATTACACGCTCAGCCAACATGAATCTTCAGTGTGTTACATATAATCTCTGTAAAGAGTGTAATCACACCTCCAGGTAAAAGTGATGCTCAAAAATTATTAAAGGCTAACCATATAGTATATATAGTATCACCTGCATCAAAACTTCAGGAATGTGACAGCTGTGTGTACCATATCAAGAAGCACGTTAATACTTTGCTGGCACCAATACATTAGGAAAAAGATTTACATCGCTGCAGCGGCTCAGAGAACAAAACAGTATTTACAAATACTCCATTTTTAATTTTATGTTCATGGAGATATTTTTTGTTAAAGTACAAAATGCCTTGGAGTTTATCTCCACCAGCTGTGAAGCCCTTAGTAACAGCCTGGCTGAAGTTTTCAATAGTCGGATAACTTGCAGGAAGTTTATAAGAACATTTTCCCCATGATGATCATTTTCAATTTATTTTTGTACAATTTGTATTAAAAAGATTCTGAAATGTTGCAGTATACTCTCCCAACAGACACAAATACTGTAAGTATCTTCTTATATCCATATGGCTGCACTTCTTGCAAAACAAGTTGTCGGCAATGGCTTTTCAGAGATCCTATAAGCAGCAACAGACGTGGGATAGCTGCCCCCCCATATCATGTACACAAAGTAGAATACAAATATAATCAGAAAATAAAAACATAATAAAGAATAAAATGTTTTACAATAGATTTTTAACTAGTGAATTTAATATATTTTTCCCTATGAACACAAAATTTACCTTCAGTGGCTTGCATGTAGATGTAAATTGTAACCGGAATCTATATCAAGTCCAAACTGGCAGATATTTTAGTGTGGGTGCATGGCAGCTCAGAAATGCCTGGATCTATGCAGAGGCATAGGCTTCTACATAAATCCATCCTGTCTGTGTACTGGTGAGTCATTACTTAAGACCAGTTTGTAAGATGCCAGTACCCCCCCACCCTATAACATTTTGTTGAAAACAGTGCATAATGGGTCTCTGTTACACTTTTTACACTTTGTGAGTAGTGCTATCCTCCAAAATTGGATACTTTTTTGACAACTTCCAAAAAGTCATTGCTTCTTTGCTTTCCAGGAACTGTAAAAAAGTAAACATTTTTAGACTGCATGAAAAAGACCATAGCTAATTCCAATACTTCCATGTACATATAATCACCAGCAGGCATCAGGCACCAAATGGCTAGTGTTTTTCTTTAACTATTTTACCTTTTTTATATTTAAGGCTATGTTCACACCATGTAAGAGACCGGCCGTTCCGTGACCCCGGCCTGATCATCTCGGCCGGTACTTAAGTACCGCCCAGATGATCCTTCTGGCCGCAGAGCTCTGATGCGGGCGCATCAGAATGCGCCCGCATCAGAGCTTCCCATAGCCCACAGTGAAGCAAGTGGCCGGAGCTGCTCGCTTCACTTTGTGAACTGACAGGTCTTTCTGCGGCCGGAATTCACTGAATTCCTGCCACAGAAAAATGACATGTCAGTTGCTTGCGGCGGCGTATGGGATTCCGGCCGGAGCACACACGATGTGTGTACGCTCCGGCCGGGATCCCATAGAACAACAGGCATTGTTCCACTGCGTTAAAAGTACGGCCGTTGTTGCCATCAGCAACAACGGCCGTACTTTTACGTAGTGTGAACATAGCATTAGACTGCATAAAATGTGTTACTGTAACTTGACATTAACTTTGCCTGAAAAAACAGACTTAAAAAAGTACAGGGTGAGCACAAAAACCTTGATTTCCAACATATATAGAATGTAACTTTTGGCTACGTTCACACAACGTCCTAAAAAAGAAAAAGGATGTCTTTTTCACTCATTGTATAACATCCGTTATTCCATAGACTTCAATGCATTTTAGTCAAGCATATCAAAATGATGCAAAAACGGACGTCTTTTTAAACACAAAAAGCGGACGCCTTTTGCCTTCTTAGGACATTGTGTGAACATAGCCTTTCTCTGCACAAAGATCCTGTAGAAGAAAAAAAAAAAAAATTGAAACGTATTGCTTAACAGAGTTATAAAGGGCTTTTAGGACTCTGAGATGTGTTATACGTATGTTTTAGTGTTATTGGTAAAGTACAGTCTTATCTACTGGTGATCAGGCTTAAACTGAACTTTCAAAAGGTTTTCTCTCCTTTACTTCCAACTATAAGCTATTTCTCCTTATGAGTATGTGCACACTATGGAATCCCGGCGGATCACCCACTGCGGACTCTGCAGCTCGCCCCCGCTGGTGGACGTACGCATCTCTGCTGGTCCCATAGGCTTCATTCTATGGTTTGCCAGATTTTGCCGTCCACCCGAAGTGATGAGCAATGCTTGGTTACTTTAAGACATGACACATAGAATTGAGGCCAAAAAGCTCAATCATAGTTTTCGCAGACCAAAAAATCTTGTTTCTCAGTTTTAGAGTCCTATAAGTGTTTTTGTACACTCCAAGAGGGCTTTCATACATCTTTTACTATCGAGTAGCTTCTTTCTGGCCACTCTGCAATAAACCCAAGATTGGTGGAGCGATGCAGTGTTGGTAAACTTCTGTAAGTTGCTTCTGTCTGCATGCAGGATCTTTAAAGCTCAGCCAGAATGACCATAGGATTCTTGGTCAACTCTCATACCAAGGTCCTTCTCCCCCGATTACTTTGTTTGGTTAGGCAGTTGGCTGTAAGTAGAGTCCTAGTTGTTCCAAACTTCTTCCTTTTAAGAATTATGGTATGTTCACATGGAGCAAAAGCATTGTGACAGTGAGGCAGGTGGAGCAAAAGCGTTGTGAGAGAGAGATCCACCGCAGAATCCCACCTGCCTCAGTGTCACAAATCCCTCTACGGGATGGCTCGCACACCTCCCCTCCCGCTGCTTTCTTCTGAAAGAATTGACATGTCAATTCTTTGAGTGGAGAAAAATGGAAGAGGAGGCGCCCTAAGGCAGGCGGGATTCTCAGCTGCGGAATTCTGCCAGTTTTCCTTTGTGTGAACATATGCCTATGGAGGCCACCATGCTAACAGCAAAGAGTCTGAATACTTATGTCATTGCAAAATTCTAGTTTTTCTTTTTAATATATTTGGAAAAATTTCTGTTTCACATTCTCATGCTTGGATATTTAGTGCAAAATGATAGGGGAAATCTTGTTTATTTTTTTATTAGAGAACAAGGCTGTAACATAAAAAAATGTAAAAAAAAAAAAGGATAGGGTCTGAAGATTTTCCGAATGCATTGCACTTTTCCAATTCAGATAACCTTCAAAAACAATTACATTTATAAGTGAAAATCATACACGAATAAAGACCTTTGTGATCAGGACTGGATTTGTCTAAATCTATATGTATCCTTACAAGTAAAATATAAAGGACAAGGGCCATGGTTCTTCATATTCTAAAGGATGTCTTTCTGCAGTAGCTTGAATTTGCTTAAGAAGTAGAGCACAGAAATGAGTGTATAAGAAGAAGTGGCCTAGCCAGCAAAAGGCACAATACCTGAGCTCTGAATGGTTTTTGTTTGCTCATACTCTTATCTGGCTTAGCTACTAGAGTTAATAATAATACTGAATGGCTCGCCAGTGAGCTATGAATTCCTATTTCCCCACAGGTTAAGAAAGCTACCAGTATTTCCAAGCGGAGTCATTCTAAAGAGTACATCTTTTAAAGCTGCTCCAAGGATAAGACTGTTGTTAATTTTTCTTTGCAGTTACTTAAATCCCATTGTTCCTTCATAAAAACCTTATATCATCTGTGTGGAAACAAGACAATGCAGCGGAAATGAAAAATGAGTTTGAGTAACAAGTTATCTCACTTCAAAGGGACTACGGAAATAGTGTTTCAAAACAAGGTTTATTACTTTTTCCCCAAGATATATGAACCAGTGTTATCAGTTTAATGCAAAAATTGGATTTATATGGCAGTAAAATAGGTAGTTCAAGTGGTATTAAACTTTTACTACAGTTCGAAAAATTTTAAATATATTAATTTAGCACATTTACAAAAGTTAGATTATATTCGGATGACATTTAAGAATCACTTAAAACAAGGCTTCGGAGGCTTTGGGTACTTGCATTACTATGGGGGAAGGACATTGTGCTGGTTGAACTGTTTGAGATTTGTGCATTTTCTTAATCAACAGATATTTTTTTTAAAGGCATATGTCTGTAATGGTATATATATCATTAGTCTTTTTTACACGTTTAAATATTAACAGGAACATTTTTGGAAAACTTTGCCACTTATAATGTATGATGCATCAATCAAAATTGTTAAAATGGTAATGCTAAACATAAAAATTACAGATCATGGTGCAAAAAATTAGCCTCCAAAAATCCCTGCAGGCAAAAAAAATAAAATATGCGTCAATTTAAAGATTTTTTAGGTATTAAAACATAATACCACCACCCCCCCTTCGCATCCATTTGCAGTTTTTTTTTATTTTACTATAAATAATCTTTTTTTTTTTGCGATATATTTTTGGGTAAATGTAGGGTCACTTCCATTTTGATATTTAGGGCTCTTTTAGATGGGCTAACTAGGGCAGGATAAAGCATGTTTAGACGAGTGCAGATCAACCAGATTGGCGCTCGCCTACAAAGCAATGTTTATTTAGCTCTTTAAATTCATCATTGTCGGACGCATATCGCCCTCTGTAAACCGATAACAATGATTTCATTAGCTGCACAAACGCTGTGATCGGCCTATAAACATGCCTTTTCATGTTTGCTGACTGTTCACTTCCACTTTTTTACTGGACAATTATTGGAATGGAGAATTCCATATATGTTCATTTGTCTGTAAATCGGCCTATGTAGAAGGACCTTTACTGCTAAGGTACTGATTTGTGGTGTTTACCTAGAGGGATATTTTATCAGTATTTAACAGCTTGATTTATGTAGCTGAAAAGTATAAACACTACAGACAAAGAAAAGCACAGGGCAAAGCATTGTCTCCTTCTCTCTTGAAGGCTTTGGTTTGTCAAATCCATTGCAAGTCTGACCTTTATTGTTGTTGTTTGATCTGTGCATATATTATCTGTGATTGCTCACCTCCTATTCCTTATGACACCTCACTTCAATCTATTTTCATGTTCTTGTCTCTTAAAACTCCTCTGTTTTCTTTTACCTTTGCTGCATCCGCTAACGTTTGCATCTTAATCTCCCCTCCCTTTGGTGTTGCTGTACTATTCCTTCCAGTAAAACTTAAACCTGAAAGACTTATTAAGTTAATGGGCATGATAAATATCTTAATAGATCATAATGAATTCATCAATCAGATCATTTATTGTGATGGATCATAACAAATCCATTATATCCGTCATGGCTTTGATAAATGTAAGAACAATGTCAATAGAGCCTAACATTCTTACACTGTATTTCTATATAGCCAAAATTACTTTGGAAGTTACCTGTGGATTTGTGCAGGTAAAGCCTTCAGCAGAATACTGTACAAGGCAAGTGGATATGTTGGAAGATCTCATCCACATGCTGTAAAAAGTTTCTGCTTTGACCTGTGGTATATATTTTTAAATCTGATGCTTCTCAACAGGAGAGGATTTTGCATAGATTCGTCGTTAAAACATCTGCTATGAAATCTGCAAGAAATGTAGCATTTCAGATCTGTAGATCACCAGAGTCTTTGTTGATATGATCACTAGAGGCTGCAGTGCAGAGGAAGATGCCAAGCCATTTGGACAGGAGTGGGGAGGGGTAAGTGATAGACTGCGTTTTCGCATACTGTTCATGATAAAAATCATCCTTTTAGCATATTATAGGTGCTCTTCCCTGATGCGTCTACTGCAATAGCTAGCGTATGAACTTGCAAGCTCAGGTCTCACATGCAATTTGCATGTAGTAGCTGCAGCTGCTTGCAGAGCAGGGATGAGCACTCTTCATTTGCTAGTGTTTTTTTTTAACTCTCTCTTTTTTATATTATAAGATACAGGTATCCTGAGGACTATGTCAGATTTACTGAACTACATTGATGACCAGCAGATTTTCTTTTCTATCTCACATTACTAGTATCTGAAGCTGTATAAAAAACTGTGTCCATTACTAAGTTGGGGTGTAGTGTTAACCGTTAAAAGGGCTATCACTTACCCCAACATTATTACTCCTGTACCTACAAGGGTTCTGGGAAGATCAGTCCTGGAGCATCAAGAAATGTCACTCCTGGTCTGGAGCAGAAGCAGTATAATATTATAATCCTTTCTACCCTTTCTACTAGGCTGATGCTGTTTTTTTTAATCCAGCTAGTTATGAAAAAAAAAGGGGGGGGGGAGGCTAGTGTGTAGCCCCCCCCCCCCTCATTTCATAACCAGCCAATGTGCAGTATGCTTTCTACTCAGCCTATTACCATCAGACCTCACACCTCCCCACAGATATCTGGCAGTGATAAGTGATTACAGTGCAGTTACATTCAGTGACTAACGGGGGGGGGGGGGGGGGGGGCATATAGTGATAGCCCTTTGTGCAGCTCTCATATAGTAGATGGTCCCCTCTGTGCACCCCCAATATGGTGATAGCCCCATCTGTACAGACGTGCGCACGTTTCACTGATACTGCTCTCCTAGGGTACACTTCTCTGGCATCCTGTAGGTGTCCTTCCATCAACTGCATCAAAGGCACACAAAAATAAAAGTGATCAACATAGCTCACCACCATGGCTGTTTTCGTCATGAATTGTGAGGTGGATGAGGAGTGAAAAAAATGTCAAAATCAATGTACCAATTGGGACCCCAACAATTAGAAGAGGTTTATAAATTATGATTATTATGAATACATTATTACTTCTACCAAATCTTTTTCCACAAATGCATAACAATCTGCTCAGCTTACTTTGCTTTAAAACATGGTGTCTGTAGGTTGGACCGCACTTTCAATGTTATGGATTGTCGTTAAATGATAAAATTACACTTGTCTGAAGCCAGAACTAGGTGAAATTAACCGGTTTTAGTTTAGCAGTATATGGCTAATATTGAAATCAGTAGCCGCTGTAAACATCTCAACGCAGTAAGCTCACTATAGTGTGTAATGTAGACAAATACTATGCCTGTGTAATGGAAAATTCAGTGTCATATTTTCTTTCACTAAGAGCCCCATACCAATCTGCTCTATGGGTGGTACACAGCCATCACAGCCAGCCAGTTCTTCTCTTTTACCTTAATGCAATTACTACCAACACTGGTTATGCATTAGGCAATAACTTTGGTGAAACTACATATTAAGTCACACATTTTTTTTTAGCAAAATGCTTATAAATAATTTGAGTCATTGACTATCTAGACAGAAAAGAATAAAAAAGCAAGCTAAGAATAACAAAAAGTGCCAGATAGAAGAGCTGAATAATTGGTCTGCCAACGCTGTAACTGTACTGCTGACATGTGCTTTGACCTTTTGGGAGCACATCAGTATGGGTCTCCTGTTGTCTCTCTCATATAGTAATAGACATCTATTATTTCAGATAGGTAGCTTGTCAGCAGCAGTTCGCCGGCAAATTTATACCACAAAGGCGAGCGAACAGCATTATCTAAATTTCAACAAAAGGTAGCAATGGAGAATTGACAAGTTTAACGTCTTACTGGAAGCAGTGATAATAATGACTTTTAACATAAATGTATGTTGCTTAGCAAGGAAAGTACAAACTGACTTAGGAACAACTCCTCCGTATAGTTTTAATTAAACGATGTGTCTGGGAAAATACATACAGCTGAATCATTGTCTAAAGGTTACTTATGCTGCTCAAAACAGAAAAATCGGCTCCTAGCTTTCCCTATTCAATCAAGGTCATATAAAATCTGAAATGGGGATTTTGTAACACTGTCAATAACATTGTTGTATTCATTTACTTACACAATGGAAATATTATCATTATCATGCAGAAGTTCATTATTTTTATTGTGCCTCAGTCTATTTTATGAAGCCTAATGAAAGGCATTTCTTATGTTTTCCATCTGGTGTTCTGCAGTGTGCAATTTAACCATTTATATACTGTAATTTTGCTGATGATATCCGAGTGTCAGAGCTGTGTAATGTTATTAGCTGCCCTATTTATATATTCTTTATACTGAAACATATGAGGTTCACTTAGAGTGGTATTCATGAATTCAACTGTGGTCAGCATTATGGGACCATTGATAGCATAAAAAAGTCAATATCTTCTGAAATATCTTGATCTGTACCGATTTTATATTTTTAGCATTTTCAAATACATTCAACAAAAAAGTTGACATGTCATACATGCAGTCAGTTCTAGGAATAAATAGAATAAAAATAAAAGTCAGCATATTAAAAATCAACATATTTGGGGGGATGGTCGTGGCGTCATGACGTAGACGCACTCTTTCCTGCCCCTCCTCCGGGACCGCGGGATACTAGTCCAGCCGAGAAACCCCTGGATACTCTCCAGCCGTGCCGGGGGAAGCCGGGATCGGGACTTAATGAAATGCACTCCTGAGAAAGCTTGGGAGTTACCTGAGCCGGAAGGATACATAGAGGTTTGGCCTCGGCTGGTTTAAACCAGGAAGGGATGACGTGGTTCGGAGAGGCGGGCCCAGCAAATAAAGTAAGCCTCGCGAGATCCCGGCAGTGGCTCCGGGCTGAGAGACAGGACAGGCAGCGTGAGCAATGGAGAGATATTGTGCTCTCTATGATTTTGACTCTTCCCCGGAATGGTTGTTTCTTGTTCTGGTGTTCAATGCAGTTGGACTGATTGATCTGCCCGGAGGTCTATTGGAGCCAGTTGTGGAACTTGCTGCCGGGTTGAAGTGAGAGCCTTCGGGATGGAGGGGGTCGGAATCCGGCTAGGGGGCCCCCTGGGCCTGCTGGGTGGTTAGGCGCCCCGCTCGGTGGCTGGGTTCTGTGCAGTCACCTTAGCCATATGGCGGGGCGCTTGGTGGGGGGCGGCTGGCGGGTGGGGCGCCGGGACACCCGGGGGGAGTTGCTGGGGTTGCCCTGTGCCTGTATGCATGTCGGGAGTATGATCTTGACCCCCCAAACAGTCATGTATTTCCATGGAAAAGACTTTCTAGGCTAAACAACCTGGGAGACATAACAGGAAAATGCGATTAATGAAGCAAATTTGTGTATCCTAAGGGACAAAATGAAGGACGGGTCCCGCAGCTCATAAACGCACCCTGCCGCATATAAGAGGGAAAATAGAAATTGTGTTAGAAACCTGGACATGCAAAATCTTATCACATAATTTATTTTTTTATATGGTTTCACAGGATTCTCAGATCAGAAGCTGTCCGAATACCCTCTGAGAGCCTGGGATCTCATTGCCATAGATGTAAGGTACTCTGCGATAAGGAGCCTGATATCCTCTCTAAGCGGGGACTAACAAGTTTGTATATTTGTTCTTTGTCCATATCAGAAATCCTCCTGAAGGTTAAAGAGACAGTGTTTGGAGGCAAAAAAAGAGAGTATATCGAATCTTGGTGGGGTGTCTAAACCAGCAGAATGCCCTACAAAACGCAAAATAAAAAAAAAATCAGTTAATGCCTCCCCAAAGGAGCCTATTAAGGGACAGAAAATTGAAAAATATCTAAAATCAACAGCCCTCATGGCAAATGCCTCACAATTAAAAACCCCATCCCCAGATAAAAGCAGGGGTGAAACTGAGAAATCTCTATATGCAGTATCTATGGAGGACCAGGAGGTGGAGGAGGAGAGGGTTACTCAAGACCCTAAAATGCTGGAGAACATCCTTAAAGAGGCTGACCTCTCGGTGCAGGTGGGGTCAATCTCTTCAGAAGTAATGTTAGTCAGGGATGAAATGAATAAAATTAGAGGGAGAATTAGCGATATTGAGCAAAGCATCCCTGCTTTGGAAAGAACTGTAAACGATCTGAAGAGCAAGGTATATGAGATGCATGGGCAGTTGACCCTTACACAGTCTAAAGTGAACGACCTCGAGGACCGCTCCAGACGCTCTAATATTAGACTTCTCGGTCTCCCTGAGGGTGCGGAGGAAGGAGACGCGGGCAAGTTTTGTTATAAATGGATTGTGGACACTTTTGGTACAGAAGAACTTTCCTCAGTGTTTGCAATCGAGAGGGCCCATAGGGTCCCTTTTAAAAAACCGCCCTCGGGATCTGCACCAAGGACAATGTTGGTCAAAATAATGTGTTCTGGTGATCGAGAAAAGGTTCTCAGGCTGGCCAGGTAGAAAGAGGAAATCTCTTACAACGGCGCAAAATTGGCTGTCTTTCCAGACTACTCTAGAGACACTCAGATTAGACGAATGTCTTACAGAGATGTAAAGAAAAGACTGGTTGCTGCAAGAATTTCCTATTCACTGCTTTTTCAGGCTAAGCTGAGGGTAGTTTACAAAGAAGTAATAAGGTTTTTTGCTAATGCCCAGGAAGCAATGCAATGGCTCGACCGGGAGGGTCTATGAAAAGGGATGGGAGGGGCAGCTGGAGTGGGGGGGGGGGTCTGCATTTGTTTGCGGGGCCCTTCTATCCAGCTGTCTGCCCTGCTCCTTGTGATTGGGTTTTCTGTGATTATTGCTATTATGCTTTTTTGGGGTGAAGGCTTTATAGTCTGAGTTATACTGTTCCCGGGGTTGGGGTTCTGGATTGGGTTTGGAGGGGGGAGGGTGGAGGAGGAGTTGGCGACTGTGGAAAAGGATCACCTGAAGGGACGCTGCGATATTACTTCGGGGTGATCATTGGGGAGGGGGGAGATCCTCCGGGCAGGAGAGTGTTTTTTTTTTTTTTTTTTCTTTCCTAGATGAGTGTAAATATTTTATGCTGGAATGTCAGGGGCACTGTAGAGCGGATAAAGAGGATAGCCATTTGTGGTACAACAACACCTGCCGGCAATCGTATGCCTTTTGGAGACTCACTGCACAGAAGACACAGTAAGTCGCTTAAAAAAGAGATTGAGTAGTGTTGACTTTCCTGCTTACTATTCTAACTATTCATCGGGTATTTCGGTACTCGTCCATAATAAGATACCGTTTGAATTGATGGAGAAGAAAATCGATAGTAGGGGTAGATTTATCTTTTTATATTGCGCTTTGTATTCTGTGCAGTTGGTCTTGGTGTTTCTTTATATACCTCCCCCCTTTTCTCTGCAACCATTAGTGGAGTTATTACGCTTTATAAAAGGGAAGGAGCATATACCTCTAATTGTAAGTGGTGATCTGAACTGCGTTATTGATGTTAAGCGGGATAGGAGTATGAACCTGTCGGCTGCAGGGGCTTCCACTACTCCTCTTGCTAGATTCCTCAGAGAAGTTGGGTGGAACGATATATGGAGATGTTTGAATGGGGATCGACGAGTATTTTCATGTTTCAGTGCATATCGCGGTACAGCCTCTCGGATTGATCTTGCCCTATGCAGTGATATTGCAATGAAATATGTTAAAAACATGAAATATGGGATACGCTCAATTTCAGACGACTGTCCAGTTCTAATTAATTTAGAGTTGTCTAGTGCAAATGGTCGGATAAGGGTACTGCTGAAAGCCACATTGTATGGGATGCCCTAAAAGCTTTTTTTGCGGGGCATCCTTTACAAAGAGGTCAAGAAAAAAAAGAAAATCATAAGTGCGCAGAAGAGGGAGCTGGAGAGAGCTATACGAGAGGCAGAGAGTAAGTTGGAAGGGGTGGGAAGCTCGTCCAGTATGGTTGCGCTCTAACAAGCACAGAATGAGTACGCAAGCTTTCTAATGGAAGAGGCACATCACAGGAATTTCTTTCAGGGCCAGAAAGCTTTAGTAGAATCTGGGAGACCAGGTAAAGTCTTAGCAGGGGAAAAGGGAAAGGGAAAGGGGAAAAAAACTATATTTCCGCTGTTAAAGATGAGAGGGGTAGACTAGTGAAAGATAAAAAAGGAGTCAAAAGAGTGGTTAGGGACTTCTATGCTGCTCTTTACTCCTCGGAAACAGAGGTTTGTGGAGATAAGTTACGCAATTTTTTTGGAAAATGTAAACTCCAGGTTCCTACGATAGCGCAAAAAGAGCTTTAACATAGTAAATAAGGTTGAAAGAAGACAAGAGTCCATCAGGTTCAACCTAGGGAAATCCTACTGTGTTGATCCAGGAAGGCAAAAAACTCCTATGGGGCAGACGACAACCGCCCCACCACAGGGAGAAACTCCCCCCCCCCCCCGACCGCAATGGCAACCAGAACAATCCCCGGATCAACGTATCACCAGAAATCTAATGCCCATAACTTGTAATATTATATTGTTCAAGAAAAGCATCAAGGCCTCCCTTGAACTTATTTAATGAATCAGCCATGACAACCTCATGTGGCAGAGAGTTTCAAAGTCTTACCGCTCGTACAGTAAAGAACCCGCGTCGATGCTGATGATGAAATCTTCTTTCCTCTAGACGTAGAGGATGCCCCCTTGTCATGGTTACAGACCTAGGAGTAAAAAGACCACTACAAAGATCTCTGTACTGTCCATTCATATATTTGTACGTTGTGATCAGATCGCCCCTAAGACGTCTTTTTTCTAGCGTAAATAACCCCAAGCTTGATAACCTGTCTTGGTACTGTAACCCACCCATTCCCTTAATGACCTTTGTGGCCCTCCTCTGCACCCGCTCCAGTTCAGCTGTGTCCTTCTTATATACCGGTGCCCAAAACTGTACACAGTATTCCATATGTGGTCTGACTAGTGATTTATAAAGAGGCAAAACTATGTTCTCATCTTTAGCATCTATACCTCTTTTGATGCATCCCATTAGTTTATTAGCCTTGGCAGCTGCTGCCTGGCACTGATCACTAAAGTTGAGTTTACTGTCCACCAATACCCCCAGGTCCTTTTCGGAAGTAGTTTTACCCAGTGTTTTATTATTTAGCACATAACTGTATTTATTATTTCTATGGCCCAAATGCATAACCTTACATTTATCCACATTAAACTTCATTTGCCATTTCTCCGCCCAAGCCTCTAGCTTCTCCAAATCCCTCTGTAATATGATATTATCCTCCTCTGTACGGATTACTTTACCCAGTTTAGTATCATCAGCAAAAATGGAGATTCTACTCTGTAGCCCCTCTACAAGATCATTAATAAAAATATTAAAAAGAAGTGGACTTAACACTGACCCCTGCGGTACCCCACTAGTAACTAAAACCCAATCTGAATATGTTCCATCAATGACCACCCTCTGTTTTCTATCACACAACCAGTTACTCACCCATTTGCATACATTTTCCCCAAGTCCCAGCATCCTCATTTTATAGACCAACCTTTCATGCGGCACAGTATCAAATGCCTTTGAAAGGTCCAGATACACAACATCCACAGCCTCCCCCAGGTCCAGTCTATAACTTACCTCTTCATAGAAGCCGATCAGATTAGTCTGACAGGACCGATCCCTCATAAATCCATGCTGGTGCTGCGTCATAAGATTATTTTCATTAAGATACTTCAGTATAGCATCTCTTACAAACCCCTCAAATACTTTACCTACTATAGATGTTAGACTTACGGGCCTGTAGTTTCCAGGATCACTCCTTGACCCCTTCTTGAATATTGGTACCACATTAGCTATGCGCCAGTCCTGTGGAACAATCCCTGTCATAATAGAATCTTTAAATAATAGGAATAACGGTCTGTCCAACACAGTATTTAATTCTTGCAAAACTCTAGGATGGATACCTTCTGGGCCCGGTGACTTATGGATTTTAATGTTTTTAAGGCGTTTCCCCACTTCTTGTTGTGTTAGGCAGGCAAGATTTATGGGAGGATTAACATTATCCCTAGTCATGTCCTCTGCTATGGGATTCTCCTCTGTGAATACAGTAGAGAAGAATGTATTTAGTAGATTGGCCTTTTCCTCTTTGAGCTTTATTTTTTGGCTTCAGGAGCTCAGAGTCTGGCGAAGTGGACCTCTTTGCCTCTCCTTCTGTTTATTATGGCCCAGATGGGAGAAAGTAGAAGTAGATTTGTGGCGCTAGAAGCAGGGAAATTTATATAAAAAAGGAATAGCCCTGGAATCCTTTGGGAGGTTGTTTGATAGACTTTGGAAAAATGTTAAAAAGATTTGTGGAATTAAAGGTAGCCTGCCCTGCACTCCGTTGTGGGATAATGCAGGGTTTAAGAAGTTCTCTAAGGAGGAGATAGCGAAATTTTGGGAGGCGAAAGGTATAACACGGGTGCAGCAATTATTTATAGATGGAAAGTTACTCACATTTGAAACACTGCAAGCACTCTATGCACTGAAGGATGGGCACAAATACTAGTATTCACAACTATGGCATGCAACTAATGCTACACAAGAGAAAGACAAGTTTAAGGTTAGTACACATGATCTTATAGAATTTTTAGAAAGGGTAAATAAGGGAAAAATTCTCACAAAGGTATATAAATTGCTGGTTGAAGAATTGAAAATAGCACAGTTAGGGAAAGTAAGGGTAAAATGGGAAAAGGTTACCGGTCACTTATCAGAGAAAAACTGGAAGATTTGTGTTTCTAATCTTGGAAGAGGTTCTATCAACATGCCTCATAGGATTGTGCTTCTAAAAATTTTTTACTGGCTGTACTACACTCCTAGGGCCAAATCAAGGATGCGGGGCGGGGAGAGAATATTCTGTAAAAAGTGTGGAGAGGAGGGGGCAGATATCGCCCATCTGGTTTGGGAGTATTCAAAGAAAAAAAAAATTTGGGAATAAAATAATAGAGCATATGGAATTTTGTATGAAAAAGCCTCTACAGCTTACGGTGACAGAAATCATACTAGGTGGGATTATGGAGGATAGGGAAGGAGGTACCCTTCTGACTAAAGTTTTTGGCTGTGCTAAGGTACTTATTGCGAGACATTGGATAGATGCTGCTCCCCCCCAGATTAAGGAATGGTTAAATCTGGTGGAGAAGGTTAAAAGTTATGAAAATATTGCCTCAAAGACATCACTTAAAGTTAGAAAATGTTTTGAAAGGATCTGGAGGAATTGGAAGGGGGAGGGAGGATTTTAAAGTAGTTTTTTTTTTCTTTTTTTTCCTTCTTCTGCCTGGGGGCGGGGGAGGGGGGGAGGGGTTAAGATTTTTAATAATGTTTCCTATAATTCTGTTGTTTTGTATATTATGTATGGAAAATGAAAAGAATAAAAGTTTTTAAAAAAAAATCAACATATTATACATGGACAGGATTAACCCGATTAGGAACAGAGCCCATTTTATGAAATTTGACCTGTCTCACTTTATGGGGTAACACCTCTGGGATGGCTAAACTTACTTAAATTCTGTTTTGGGGGATATGGGGATTTTTAGGGGCAAAAGATCACAATAGTTTTTCACCTACTACTGTATATCTCAACTAGATGCTTTCACCTTGTTTTTCATATTGGATATTAGAATAGTGAATTCTTGGCCATGTGGACCAGGGTCCAAACTTTGAAATGTTTAGTGGTTACCTAAACTAATAAGGATAATAGAACATCTTAGTTACAAGGAAATATTAAACCTCAAAACGTAAATCAATAGTAGATAAATAAAGTAGAAATAAAGCAAGTTTGCTATTTACATTCATTCTTTTTCTTACTAAACATGGAAAATACAGCACTTCCTGTGTTCTGACTCTCCCCCCCCCCCCCCTCCAAAAAAAAAGAGTCTAAATACAGGAAGTTCCATGTTTCCCAGGTCACCTGTGCTCATAGAGAAGGCAGTCTTGTGATTGACAGACACATTGAGCCGTGACTCTCTGTACTGGCTGGTACTTCATGTGTTTAGTCTCTTTATTTTAACCAGCAAAATAATAAAAAGCTTCAGGAGACTGGACCTGGATTTCTGGGAATGTATACTGCAAACTTGCTTTATTTCACATCTACTGTTGATTTAGACTTTGAAAGTTATAATGACAGTCACACTTTAAGGGAGTTAAATTTGTTTAGGCTTGAGAAGAGATGTTTAACGGGAGATATGATTATCTTATATAAGTATATAAATGGCCCCTACAAGAAATATGAGGAAATAAGATGCTCCAGCTAAAACCCCCTTTAACCCCTTAAGGACAGAACCAACTTGCAGTTTTGCACTTTGTTTATTTCCTCCTTGTGCTTAAAAGGCCATAGCACTTGCATTTTTTCACCTAGAAACCCACATGAGCCCTTATTTTTTGCGCCATTAATTGTACTTTGCAATGACAGACTGAATTTTTTCATAAAGTACACTGCGAAACCAGAAAAAAATTCAATGTGTGGTGAAATTGAAACCCCCCACCCCCCCCCCCCCCCGCCCACATTTTTTTTTTTTTTTTTTGCGACGTTCGCCATGGGGTAAAACTGACTTGGTATATATGTTCCTCAAGTCGTTACGATTAAAATGATATGTAACATGTATAACTTTCTTTTATCTGATGGCTTGTAAAAAATTCTAACCATTGTTAACAAATATATGTTTCCTAAAATTGCTCCATTATAGCGCTTTTATCCTTTGGTCTATGGGGCTGTGTCAGGTGTAATTTTTTGCGCCATGATGTGTTCTTTCTATCGGTACCTTGACTGCACATATTCGGCTTTTTGATCGCTTTTTATTACAATTTTTCTGGATTTGATGCGACCAAAAAATGTGCAAATTTGCACTTTGCGATTTTTTTGCGCTTACGCCATTTATCGTGCGAGATCAGGAATGTGATAAATTAATGATTTGGGAGATTACACACGCTGAGATACCAAACATGTTTGTTTATTTATTTATTTATTTTTATTTATAACATGGGAAAAGGGGGGTGATTCAAACTTTTATTAGGGGAGTTTTTTTTTTTTTTTTAAATAATAATACTTTTTTTTTCTTTTACACTTATACTAGAAGCCACCCTGGGGGACTTCTAGTATAAGCACATTGATCTCTCATTGAGATCTATGCTGTATAGTAATACAGCATAGATCAATGAGATAGGCACTCTATTGCTTTCGGCTGCTGCAGCCGAAAGCATTCAAATGCCGAGCCGGGATCAGCGCCATTACGGCGCAGATCATGGCTGGCAGCAGACACGGAGATTGTTCCTCCGGGACAACGTCCCGATGGGGGGCGATCTCCCCCACTATACCACCACCGATCGGGCAGAATAAGTAATCAGATGCAGCTGTCAACTTTGACAGCTGCATCTGATTACTTTATTAGCGGGCACAGTGATTGGACCGTGCCCGTTAATAGCCGTGGTCCCGGGATACATGCGGAACCCGGGACCGCGGCAGTTCAGAGCGGGGTCGCCGCGCGGCCCCCCTCTGAACTCCCCGAGGAGGCCACAGGGTGTAAATATACGCCCTGTGTTGTTAAGGGGTTAAAAGGAAAGGGGGCACTGCCTCTACCTGGAGAAAAAGGTTCAATCTCCGGAGACGACAAGCCTTCTTTACCATGAGAACTATGAGTCTGTAGTACGATCTACCTCAGGAGTCGTGACAGCAAAAACAGTGGAGGGCTTCAAAACAGCCACCCCCTTCCCTTCATCTATCCCCTATTTGTTTGGACTTGATAGACGTGTCTTTTTCAACTGTTCTATGTCCCTATTTTTCTTTGCTATAGGACATGTAGTCATGAGAAGAGTTATCAAGAACATGTATTGTTACCATGAAAAGAGGCTAGAAGACAATCAAATTAATATTATTGATCCAAGTCGAGGAAATGGTCCAGAAATCAAAACAGTAATCAGAATGGCACAGAAACAAATGTTAAATCTATGTAAATTGTTTTTCTATCTACAGTATCTTTCTCTCTCTTCCCCCCTCTTCGCTCTCTTAATCAAAAGTATATTTTGTTTTTACAAGTTTATTAAAATTATCATTGTGTACTTTCAATATCTTACTTTCCAGCCCCAATAGAATTTTTTGTTGTAATGTTCAGCACAAAAAATATACAGTTTTATGATGCATTTAGAATCTGCACGATCTGTTGATTCCTTGGGGAAAATATTTAACTACCAAATTTTTTTTGCCACATAATTAAAATTATGCAGAGAGAGAAAATGTATAATTAATGATATGGTCCTAATTGAAGAGTATGGAAAAATATATTATTTTAAATGAAATATGCTACATCTTTCACATCATTAACTAGCAGGACTCTTTAATGCACATTCTTTTATAGCCATGGGGCATTGAAATGGTCCTTTTAATAGGCAGTCATCTGGAAAGAACTATTATGTTATTCATCACACTTGGGTGAACATACAGTACTACGAAGCTGTGCTCTGTGAAACTATGCAAAAGTTTACGGCTTGTTTCATAGTTGATTCTCAAGCATATCCATTATAAAACGATATGTTTGTGAAGAGCCATAGATTTGCTGGAAAGGGGCCTGTTTGTTTTTCAGTACACACAAGTGTGTTGTGTGCTCTTTGACTATAATAAATGCAGATATGATAATGATGTGTTTTTCCTGTGAGAGCAGAGGTGTGTATTCATTACAGCTTCTTTTAATTGATGATGTGTGTAAAGGTCTGGTGTATACAGCTGTGTCCATCAAAAAGGCTAGAGCTGGGCAATGACTTGTAGCGTCACAAGATGTATAGTAAAGGGAACCTATCATCACTTTCATGCTGCCTGAAACACAAGCCATTGGGATCTTCTCTATTACTTCTGCCTGTCTCACTGGCCTTGATTTGATAGATCTATCAATCAAGAAACTGACACCTCCTTACTACAGTACAATATTAGGGCCAGTTCACACTTAGCAAAAACAGCGGAATTCTCCACTGTGGAATCCCGCTGTGCTCAGTGTGCTGCAGTGTCTGAATGGGAAGGTGCGCGCTTATGCTCCCATGTCAATTTTTTAAGCGGAAAGGGGAGGAAGCGGAGGCATATGTCCTCCTATTCAGACACTGCAGGACACTGCGCACTCTATAACCTTTATTGTGAACTTACCCCTAACATTAATGGCAGATCACCTTTTGTGATGCTGTTTGTTTACATATGTGTGATAAAAGTGCCTTTTTATGTCTGGTCATAATGTCACAGAGACATGGCTACGACCAGGCCTGGACTGACAATCTGGCAGACCAGGCATATGCCTGGTGGGCTGCCCAGATTGCCAGTCCGTGGGGACCGCCCGGTGTGCATAACTGAATGTTCCTTTATTAAAAACTAACAGGCAGTTACTTAGTAATACTGCTAGTCATCTCTGCTGAGGGCCCCGCTGGACTGAGGAGGCCCTGGCAGCTGCCAGACACTTGGTGTCATTGACAAGCTAACAGGAAGTCACACGGCCGCCCACTGCTAATCATCTCTGCTGAGGGGCCTCTACTGGACTGAGGGGCCTCATGTCAGCTTGTGAACTTGTGAGGGTGTGTGATGGTCCTGTTCAGAGCCACCTTCAGGACAGAACAGAAGTCAGGGGCCTGGCCTGCCATCCAAACTGCAGTTATGTTTATGAGTGCATAGGGAAGAGAGGGGCCCCATAATTTTAGTTTAGTAAAGGAAATCCTCCCCCTCCCCCCCTGCACACTTCATGGATGGACTCCACTGCTCAGCAGCTCCCTGACTGGACACACCAGAGAAGATCCAGTGAAAAGATGTGGCCTCCCCTTCTCCATATAATCGAGAAAATGAAAACTTATGCTTCAAATGTGATTTGTTTATTATTTACAGTGTAAACGGTCCATAAACCGCCAGGAATCGTGCTGTACCAATAGCTTAGTCCAATAATCCAAGTGGTAACATTTATCTTATTCAAGGATAAACAACAGGTTCCATACTGTCCATTAACACACAGTGATTGAGATGTTTTCCTTATTCCTTATTACCTGTCAGTGGACAGGTAGTGCTCCTTCGCTCAACACGTTTCCTGCTACAAGCATTCATCAGGAGCGGTGATTGGACAGTATTTTCGGAAACAAAGCACCTGCTTTTAGCCTTGGAATCCTTGTGGCATTAAGCATTAGCTACTGCTGTATAAACTAGCATTGGCTTACTGTGCCATGGGGCATGGATCCTGTATGTCAGGCACACTGCACCTGGCCTGGGGAATAATTCAACAATAAGCTAGACATGCTTAAAACATCCCTAGCGTACTATCTATCTGTTGCAGGGAGTCCCCAGTTCAGACGCAGTGCACACTGTATAGAGTTGTGTGCTATGCACTGTGTGAGACATGTCATGCTGGGTCAAGGCAACAGCGAGGTGTCAAGTTAGTGCAACATGTTTAACACAGGCTACATCTGTATTTTTCTATACGTTTCAAGAGGATCAATGGTTACATTAAACATAAACACAAACACAGAGAAAGTTAAAAAATGGATTAAAATTAGCAGTCTATGGAGGCTAAGTCTACATTTAATGTTATTCAGCCACTGCCTGCTAGCATCGATTTGTTGGCATTGGGCATAGTTACTTAAGCTACTCTTATGCAAAGCCATTACCTTTTTTCCCCCAAAAGTGAAGAGGGTCAGCCTATTAGCTTTCACTTTGCATCTCTGACAAGGCTTCTTACTCTTCTGTAAACTACTGTATTTGGTCTCCTTGATGCTTAAACGAGGCCTTTTAATGGACAGTAAATGTAAGGCTAAAGGTCTTTTAGATTTCCAGATTATATCAGCTTTCCAGATTACAGTAAGTGGGGAGTCATTTGGAAAAGTTAACTTTTTTTAGCATCGAGTCTAGCAAATGAGGTTTAATAGTTATACACTAAATTTGATCAGAAGCGCATTCATTAAGGCAGAAAAGTCACAGCTTGGCAAGGCTACTTCTTTTTTTGTATTTTAATAGTGAGTAGGATGTCTGCGGCTCTGTAGTTCTGCATTTATATTCTACCTTATATGCACGTGCTGTTTTATTATGTCCTTGGCATATGCAGTTTGTATCATATTTTGCAATAACGTCAGTAAATTGAGTTTATTTGTGATTCCTCTGTGATTGTCTTTTTTTTTATATATCATCTATATTTCCAATCCAGACAGAAGCTGTTAAAAATGCACATATATATATCTTTTACTGTTATCGATGCTTGTCAAATATATGCTGTGGGTGTTAATTTTGTGTAATAGAATACGGCAAGTCCATTGTGATTTATAGCATTTTGGTACACCTGACAAACTAATTTGCAGGGAATGTAATATATGTTTTCACTTTCAGTGGTTTAATGTAGAAGTGCTTTGTCATGCAGGGGCTGACTGCTTAAGTTGCGGTTTTTCAGAATATCAATTTTTGTTGTGGAGTATTGAGGAAGAGTGAAGATTTCACAGTATGACTTATCTGGTAATACACAAGTACAGAAAATAAGTGGATAATCAATAATGCAAAAGAAATGTATGAATCAAAGGAATGCGACAATCCATAGACAAGATGGTTTAAGCTTTAACAAATAAAAGGATTAGTAAGAGCAAGTCATAGTAACTTTTTTGATGTGTAAACAATCATTGGTCTCTGGGTTTACATAATGTAAATTAATTTTGAAAGTACAAGATTTAAAGGTACAGTAACACTAATTAAAAACAGTTTCCCTGAAACTTTGTAACGACTTTGTTGCTCGAGCCTAATATTCAGAGATTTAGACCTGAGTTATACAAGTTTAGACCAGCTATTCTGATGGCTTAAATTTAAAAAACAAGACATATATATCCGAGCAGAGATCCCGCAGCACTCCAGATTAAGGTGAATCAAAAATGGGTTTTTCAAATCAACCTCACATATTTAGGATGTTTCAACGCCACACTGGTGTCTTTCTCAGGCAGGATGCTTGAGAAAGACACCAGTGTGGCATCAAAACGTTTGTAAGGTTGATTCGAAATAAACATGTTTTAATTCACGTTAATCTGGAGTGCTGTTGGATCTCTGCTCGAATATGAAGTAAGGAGAAGTAGTTGCCATTCTCCACTCAATGGCACCCACAATCATCACAGCAGTGTATCTCCTTGGGGATTATATATATATATATATATATATATATATACACTACCGTTTAAAAATAAGGACATTTCAATGTGACCCCAAACCTTTGAAGGAAAAGCACTGAACTTTTCAATGAAGATAACTTTAAACTAGTCCTAACTTTAAACAAATACACTCTATACATTGCTAATGTGGTAAATGACTATTCTAGCTGCAAATGTCTGGTTTTTGGTGCAATATCTACATAGGTGTATAGAGGCCCATTTCCAGCAACTATTATTCCAGTGTTCTAATGGTACAATGTGTTTGCTCATTGGTTCAGAAGGCTAATTGATGATTAGAAAACCCTTGTGCAATCATGTTCACACATCTGAAAACAGTCTAGCTCGTTACAGAAGCTACAAAACTGACCTTCCTTTGAGCAGCTTGTGTTTCTGGAGCATCACATTTGTGGGGTCAATTAAACGCTCAAAATGGCCAGAAAAAGAGAACTTTCATCTGAAACTCGACAGTCTATTCTTGTTCTTAGAAATGAAGGCTATTCCATGCGAGAAATTGAAGATTTCCTACAACGGTGTGTACTACTCCCTTCAGAGGACAGCACAAACAGGCTCTAACCAGAGTAGAAAAAGAAATGGGAGAGGCCGCGTTGCACAACTAAGCAGGAAGATAAGCACATTAGAATCTCTAGTTTGAGAAACAGACGCCTCACAGGTCCCTAACTGACATCTTCATTAAATAGTACCCGCAAAACACCAGTGTCAACATTTACAGTGAAGAGGCGGCTGCGGGATTTTGGGCTTCAGGGCAGAGTGGTAAAGAAAAAGCCATATCTGAGACTGGCCAATAAAAGAAAAAGATTAAGATGGGCAAAAGAACACAGACATTGGACAGAGGAAGACTGGAAAAAAGTGTTGTGGACGGATGAATCCAAGTTTGAGGTGTTTGGATCACAAAGAAGAACGTTTGTGAGATGCAGAACAAATGAAAAGATGCTGGAAGAATGCCTGACGCCACCTGTTAAGCATGGTGGAGGTAATGTGATGGTCTGGGGTTGCTTTGGTGCTGGTAAGGTGGGAGATATGTAAAGGATAAAAGGGATTCTGAATAAGGAAGCAGGGGCGTAACTAGAAATGGCTGGGCCCCATAGCAAACTTTTCAATGCCCCCCCCCCCGACTGACCACTAAACGGTCAAGTGAAGTCATAACTACATAACTGCTAGCTCTGGTCAGGAGTGCTTGCAGTTAAAGGGACATTTGCAAAACCCAGGAGACCAGCAGGGCCACCTGGTGCTGCAAATGATGACGGCTCAGGGGGCCCAGTGTATTGCAGGAGCAGGCCATGGGGCCCCCTGATGCGGAGGGCCCCATAGCAGCCGCTATGGCTGCTATAGTGGTAGTTACGCCCCTGTAAGGAAGGCTATCACTCAATTTTGCAACGCCATGCCATACCCAGTGGACAGCGCTTGGTTGGAGCCAATTTCATCCTACAACAGGACAATGACCCTAAACACACCTCCAAATTGTGCAAGAACTATTTACAGCAGAAGCAGGCAGCTGGTATTCTATTGGTAATGGAGTGGCCAGCGCAGTCACCAGATCTGAACCCCATTGAGCTGTTGTGGGAGCAGCTTGATCGTATGGTACGCCAGAAGTGCCCATCCAACCAATCCAACTTGTGGGAGCTGCTTCTAGAAGCGTGGGGTGCAATTTCTCCAGCTTACCTCAACAGATTAAGCCAAAGCCAAAGGTGTGCAATGCTGTAATTGCTGCAGAAGGAGGATTCTTTGACGAAAGCAAAGTTTGATGTAAAAACAATGTTATTTCAAATACAAATCATTACTTCTAACCTTGTCAATGTCTTGACTCTATTTTCTATTCATTTCACAATGTATGGTGGTGAAGAAGTGTGACTCTTTATGGAAAACACAAAATTGTTTGGGTGACCCCAAACTTTTGAACGGTAGTGTGTATATATATATATATATATATATATATATATATATATATATATACATGCTGTGTTGCTCCAAAATTAAGCCCTTCCAAAAAAATAAGCCCTAGTAACAGTCAACGCCTACAGCACTAGGTTATGTCACTGACGTCACAGAGATGAACAATAGGCACATGGTATCTCTCAAAAGTCCTTGACAGTTGCCCTGTTACCTCCCGCCACAGTAGGGAAAAGTTTGTTTACCCGCTTCTGAGTTCTGCTCCTGAGTCCCTCCTGTACTGTATTTCTGATACAGATACACTATACAGTCCTTGACAGAAATTCTGTTACTTATCCATGTTGGGGAAATCAAAGCTTATAACTGGGCTTAAAATTCATCCATTGGTTTTAGAAATGACCCGTATGAAGGCTGAAACCCTCCCAAATGAGGTGGTTTTTTTTTAAACAAAAATAAATTTGCTTCACTGCTGAAATATCGATCATTTAACACAGAACAGATTTAACACAGAAAGGTCAGATTTTGGCAAGACAAAACTTTTGTCTCCCAAAGAGAGTAATCTGAAAATCAAACAAATAATTTCCTTCAAATACATAGGTATGTTTCATAACATTGGTTAATGAAGTGGTGCTCCTATTAGAGCCATTTTTAATATTTTGTGTGACTTCCATGAGTTTAACCCCTTAACGACATCGGGCGTAAACTTACGCCCTGGCGCCCTGGTACTTAGCGCATCAGGGCGTAAATTTACGCCCGATGTTTCCCCGATCGCTGCGTGTTCACACACAGCGGTCGGGGAAGATGGCCTGCTATAAATCATAGCAGGCCATCATAGCTTCTCGGCACGGGGGGTGGTTAACACCCCCCGTGCTTACGATCGCTGCTATAGGCTGATCAATTCAGATCAGCCAATAGCGGCGATCGGAACCTTTCCGGGTCATCGGTGACCCGATGACCCGGAAAAAAATGGCGGTCGGTGCTGTCCGAGGACGGCACCGACCGCCATTACTGTAAAAAGTAATGTTGATCGCCGTGCCACCGGCCCGATCGCCGTGAACGGCCGGCCGGCCGTTCACGGCGATCGGGCCGGTGGCACGGCGATCAGAGTCCCACAAAATAGTAAATACCTGCCCTGGACCCCTCAGCTAGGTAGCCGAGGGGTCCAAAGCAGGTATTTGTACATTACTCACCTGTCCCGGGCTCCTGATCGGCGGCTTCCGGGTTCGCGGCGTCCTCCGTCATTCCGTTCGGTCTTCGGGTCTTTCCGGCGGTCCTCGTTGTCTTATTTCGGCTATTTTCGGCTCCAGCCTCGTCATTTTCCGGATTTTGCGCTCTGCTGCCCCCTAGCGGCTGATATGTGTAATACACTTATCAGCAGCTACAGGGATATTCAGAATATAGAAAAAGTGTTTTTTTTCCCCAATTTTTTTTTTTCTATTTTCCGCACCCTATCGCCGCTGAGTGTTGATTAGCATCGCACGAAAGTGCGCTGCTAATCAGCAACTCCTCCTTTTTGGCGTAGGGTGTTTTTTTTCTATATTCTACTGCCACGGTCTGCTTATAAGTGCCGCACATAAGTGCGGCATTTATCAGCAACTCCTTTGTTGGCGTAGATTTTTTTTATACTTACTGTAAAAAAAACACGTAAAAAACACTACATTACACCACACTACATTGAATAAAGTTTGACACTACACCACTACATACCCCATATACTAGTCCCCATATAAAGATGGCCCCCAGGGTGTTTTCGGTGTCAGAGGGATACGTTATTATTGCCTCCGACACCGAAACAGCCAGTGAGGATGAATGGGGGGGATCGTTCTTTCCTCCATTCATCCTCATCATCCAGTGACGTGTCTGGGGGTAGCGTAGCGTATGCTGCCCCCCAGACACGTCTTTTCCGCCAGTACCGTCTCAATAAGAGATGACGGTATGGTGTGAAATTCTACAAACTCTGTGAGAGTACCTCTGGGTACACTTACAGATTTAGGGTACGTGCACACTGCGGAATGGCGAAGGATAACCCTTTGTGCATTCCGCAGCTGGCACCCGCCGGCGGACTGATGGAGGCGCGCGTCTCCATCCGTGTCATAGACTCCATGTTATGCACGGGCGGATTCCGTCGTCCATCCAAAGAATGAACACGTTGGACGGAGAGCGGAATCCGCCCGTGCATAGAATGGAGTCTATGACACGGACGGAGACGTGCGCCTGCATCAGTCCGCCGGCGGGTGCCAACTGCGGAATGCACGAAGGGTTATCTGTCGCGATTCCGCAGTGTGCATGTACCCTTAGAGTGTATGTAGGAAGGAACACCCGAATCCAGCCCCAGATGCCCCCTCCGCCCCCATCCTCGGAACAAGTGGGAAGATCGTCCGGGAACTGATCTTCCCACTGCTGGATAAAGGTCACCACCTGTACGGGGATAACATTTATACCAGCACCCCCTCTTCCGGTCCCTCGCTGCCCGAGCTACTGTAGCTTGCGGCACGATCCGAACATATCAGAAGCCGTAATAAAGCCCTAATATTTAGCAGCCATGGAGCGGACCCAGCGCTTCTGGATATGAGGGACCCCGTATCGCACCAGGACAACATTTTCCAGGTGACGTCCCCCACACTGGAGAACAGGAGACCCCAGAAGAAGTGCAGAGTGTGGCGTAACAGGGGGATCAGGAAGGACACCATTTCCAGTGTGACGCCTGTCCTGATCACCCCGGCCTCTGCATACTGGATCGCTCCAAGGCGCACCACACGTCATTGGAGTTCTACATTATCTAAATTCTGTCCCTTATTCCTATTTCAGGGGTCACGTTGATCCAGGGATTATTCTGATCGCCATTATGGAGTCAGAAAGGAATTTTTCCCAGTGATGAGGCTACTGTCGTCTGCCTCACGAGGGGTTTTTGCCTTCCTCTGGATCAACACAGGTTGAATTTGATGGACACCTGTCATTTCCAACCTTATAAACTAATAATTGGCCTAATACCCCCAAATAAATTAGAATTGTCCCTTTTTCCCAGCTAAATAGGTATGGCCGCCATTCCCATTAGAGGATGCCATGATGCAATTACAAAGCCTCTGTGCGGCCAGGACAGTAGAAACCCCCCACAAGTGACCCCATTCTGGAAACTACACCCGATAAGGAATCTAACAAGGGGGGCAGCGGGGATATGGCCCCCAAGTGACGGCCACATTTGGGACGTGAAAATGAAAAAAATGGTATTTTTTATTTTCTCGGCACATGTTCTACGTAAGTGCCTGTCACCAGTGGGGTCCATATGCTCACTGCACCCCTTGTTAGATTCCTTATGGGGTGTAGTTTCCAGAATGGGGTCATTTGTCTGGGGTATCTACTGACCTGGCAGCACAGGAGCTTTGTAATTGCGACATGGCCTCCATCCTCCATTCCAGCCTCTAAATGGCGCTCTGTCCCTTTGGTGGCTTGCCCTGTGCCCATATGGCACATTATGCCCACATATGGGGTATTTTCGTAATCAGGGGAAACTACCCTACACGTTTTGTGTTAATTTTCTTTTTTAACCCCTTGTGGAAATGGAAAAAATCAAGGCTAAACCAACATTTAGTGTAATTTTTGTAAAATTTTTACTCTAAATCATTAATCTTGTCATGATTTTTTCATTTTCACAAGGGGCTAAAAAATAAAAAAAAAACACTAAATGTGTAGAGCAATTTCCCCTGAGTACGGAAATACCCCACTTGTGTACATAAAGCGCCATTCGGGTGCAGGGTAAGCCTCCGAAGGGAAGGAGTGCCATTTCGTTTTTGAAGGCTGGATTTGGATGGAATGGATTTTAAGGGGCCATGTTGCATTCAAAAGGCCTCTGTGTTGCCAAGACAGTTGAAACCCCCCACAAGTGACCCCATTATGGAAACTACACCCCTCAAGGAATGTAACAAGGGGTGTAGTGAGCATATGGACCCCACTGGTGACGGGCACAAATGTGGAACAATGTGGCGTGAAAATGAAATATTACATTTTTTACACTATAATGTTGGTTTAGCCTTGAATTTATCATTTTCACAAGGGGTTAAAAGAGAAAAAAACACACAATATGTGTAGAGCAATTTCCCCCGAGTCCGTAAATACCCCACATGTGGACATAAAGCGCCATGTGGGCGCAGGGCAAGCCTCCAAAGGGAAGGAGCGCCATTTGGATTTTGGAGGTTGGATTTGGCTAGAATGGATGATGAACGCCATGTCGCATTTACAGAGCCCTCGTGCTGCCAAAACACTGGAAACCCCCACAAGTGACCCCATTCTGGAAACTGCACCCCTCAAGGAATCTAACAAGGGGTGCAGTGAGGATATGGACCCCTTGATGACGGGCACATTTGTGCCATGAAAGTGAAAAAATGAAATTTTTTACTTTTACGTCACATTGTTCCACATTTGTGCCCGTCACCAGTGGGGTCCATATGCTCACTGTGCCCCTTGTTAGATTCCTTGAGGGGTGTAGTTTCCAGAATGGGGTCACTTGTGGGGGGTTTCCAGTGTCTTGGCAGCACGAGGGCTCTGTAAATGCGACATGGCCCTTGAAATCCTTTCCAGTGAAATTCAGCTTCCAAAAGCCAATTGGCGCTCCTTCCCTTTGGAGGCTCGTCCTGCGCCCCCTTGGCACTTTATCGCCACATGTGGGGTATTTCCGTACTCGGGAGAAACTGCGCTACACATTTTGTGTCTTTTTTTTCCTCTTATCCCTTTAAGAAAATGAAAAATTGAAGGCTAGAACAACGTTTTAGTGTAAAAAATAATTTTTTCTTTTTTCACGCCATATTGTTCGGAAAATCTGTGAAGCACCTGTGGGGTCCAAATGCTCACCGCACCCCTTGTTACATTCCTTGAGGGGTGTAGTTTTCTAAATGGTGTCCCTTTAGGGGTGTTTTTTAGGTTTTGGCACCCCAGAGCCTCTGCCAACCTGAAGTGGTACACTCAGAAATGACCAAATATAACGGAGCCATTGAAATTCACTAGGCGCTCCTTTGTATCTGAGGCTTGTGGTTGCGTCAAATAGCGCAATAGGGCCACATATGGGGTATTTCTATAAACTGCAGAAACGGGGCAATAATTATTTGGGTGCATTTCTCTGGTAATAGGTTTATAATTATGAAAAATATTGGATTACAATAAAATCTCTGCACAGAAAATTAAAATTTTCAAATTTCTTACACACTTAGCTTTTATTTCTGTGACTCCCCTAAAGGGTTAAAAGACTTTATGGATATGCTTTTGCAGAGTGTGGGGGGTGCAGTTTCTGAAATGGGGTGCTTTGTGGGGCTTTCTAACATACAGGCCCCTCAAATACACTTTAAACCTGAACAGGTCCCTAAAAATATCTGATTTTGAAATTTTACTGAAAATTTGGAAATTTGCTGCTAATGTTTTAAGCTTCCTATTGTCTAAAAAAAATTAAAGATCGTTTAATAAATGCCGCCAACATAAAGTAGACATGTTGCTAATGCTATTTAATATATAATTTATGTGGTATAACCACTTTCTGTATACGCAAAAAAGTTTCAAAGTTGGAAAAATGCAGTTTTTCACATTTTTTCACATTATTTGGGTTTTTTTCATAAAGATTTGTTATGATTATCGACTCCAATTTACCAGAAATGTAAAGTACAATATGTCACGAGAAAACAATCTCAGAATCAGCCGGATAGGTAAAAGCATCCCGAAGTTATTAATGACTAAAGTGACACTGGTCATATTCATAAAATTTGTCTCTGTCATTAAGGCCATTTCAGGCTCTGTCCTTAAGGGGTTAAGGATGGCATCCATGCGTTTCCACAATGATTCATACAATTTATTCATAAAGTCATCAGGAATAGCAGAGAATGCACTCTTACATTCCTTCCAGAGGTCATCAAGATTCTTTGGTTTGTGTTCCAAGCTTCCTCCTTCATCCTACCCCAAACCTGCTCAATGATGTCCATGTCTGGTGAATGGGCTGGCAAGTCCTGGAGCACCTTGATCTTCTTTTCCTTGAGGAACTTTGATGTAGAGATGAACCACCATCCTGCTGCAAAATTTGACCCCTTTTATGACTGGGAATGTAAGAGGTAGCTTATACTTCTTGATATTTTAGGCTATTGATATTGCCTTCCATCTCGCAAATGTTTCGCACACCCCTATACTTAATGTAGCACCAGACCATCATCTTTCCACCACCAAACTGAACTGTTTTCTAGTTGTATCTTGGATCCATAAGTCTTCTGCAGTATTTGCGGCAGCTGTGGTGTATTTCAACTTAATATTCATCTAAGAAATCCATCTCCTGCCACTTTTCCAGCGTCAATCCTTTTAGCAGGCTGTGGGCCTTGGCAAATGCCACACCTTTTTTTCATTGCCTCTTGTTTAGTGCTGGCTTTTTGACACTGATTTGACCATGGAGGCCATTTCGAGACAAAATCTTAGAAACTGTTCTAGTTGACACAGGGCCTTGAGGTGACCAGGCCTGTTGGAGCTCTGCTGCAGTGGAAGAGGGGCTGGCTTTTGATTTTCGAACCAACAAACGTTTCCCCTGAGGTGTTGTCTTGCGGGGTCTGCTGGACCTGGGCTTGTCAAAAACATCTCAAGTCTCTTCAAATGTTTTTTTTTTTTTTTTAATTCTTTGTACTTGATGCCGAGACACATTAAAGGGGCCAGCAACCTCTGCAGTGGATCTGGTCTTCAGCATCTTCATAATCAAGGCTTTGGTTGCAGGGTGGATTTTTGGCATGTTGTCAGAAGTCAAGTTGCAGTTCAAGTGAAGGTCGGGGTGCTGGATTTCTTTTTATACACACCCACTAATTAACCGATCAACTAGTGAGCACAGGTGAGGCTGTAAACTAGGATTGGCTCCATTATAAGACTTTTGTCTTGCCAAAATCTGACCTTTCTGTGTTTGTTAAATGATCAATATTTCAGCAGTGAAGCAAATTTAATTTCGTTTAAAAAAAAACAACTAATTTGGAAGGATTTCTGCTTTCATATGAGTAATTTCTAAAACCAATGGATGAATTTTAATTCAGGTTATAAGCTTTGGTTTCCACAACAAGGATAAGCGACAGAACTTCTGACAGGGACTGTATACATTTAAGGCAGGGAGAGAGACTAGCTCTCTTCCCAAGGAAATACCTTGTGTTAGTCTTCTTCTTTTGTACCTCTTATCTTCCATGTTTAGCTGTGTGAGTTCCCCCCTTCAAGATAGCAAGGCTACTGTTTCTTAGGTTAGTTCCTTGGATTTGTTTTCCATTTTAACCTCAGTGAAGGATTATAATATAGACATTCTAAGTAACCATGGGTGCCTGGGAGCCTTGAAGTCTGGAACGAAAGACCGACCAAGCTGCCTATATTATAATGCTTCTCTGCACAGAGGGCTATACTACTGAGAAGGTACAGTAAGGCCTTATAAAATTGTATTACTGGTGCTGTATTACGTCTCTGTCCAACTCATACTGACTCTATCCATCAGAATTAGGTAAAGACAAATATCTAATCACAGACCTTTCCAGGATGACAAAATCTGAACGGTAACATGTAGAATGGTAGAAGTAGGCCCCCTCGACCACACTAGATGACATCAGTTTTAATTGGAAACAGTGACACATACTTGTACCACTAACTATAGCCAGTAAGACAAGCAGGGAGTATTTTATTACATCTTAGAAGAAAAAGGCGAGACTACAATGATAGAATGTTGGAAATACGAGAAGAAGATCCTTTATCCAAAACAAAAATAGAAACCTTAATTTTAGCAGCAGTTCTAAGTAATGAACCATTGTACAATGACCTCAGAAATCAGAAATGGTTAAATATTCATTATTTTAGGGGCATCAACATTTTTTATACTTTACAGAGGAAATAAGAGGCTTTGGTATACTTAATGACATCCTACATAATTAATCACTTGACTGATATGTACAAATGATGAAGGTCACTTTGTGCAAATGGGATAGAATTACTCTGAGCTTGGGTTTCATATTACAAGTGTTTCATTTTCTATTGTATATAATATTATATTCATAGATTTCAGGATGCTATCACACACTCTGTGTAGAACAATCTACCATTACTGAACACTTTGATTTAGTCTGGTTCTTAATACACACATAAAATCTTAATTGCATCCTACCCATAGGTAGGATTATTCCAGTTTTACTGCACACATTGCTGAGTGATAAAACTAGTACTGTATTAGTATTATTAGTTCAAAGTACGTTAACTTTGCTACTCAATGTTTATTTTATGTGGCAATTTTGAGGACGCCTCTACACAATGCAGTTACAGTATATGTTACTGTATAGGGTAAAGTACCTCATTAGTTCTAAAGCAAACCCATAGCAGTTAAAAATCTTCCCATGCAGTTCTGACTGTGTTTGATAGTAAGAAAAATAAATCTATGATTACTATGTTAAGGATGAATGTCATAGATGTATTAGATACTATTTTTTTATTGGCTTTTTCAAATTTTATCAATAACAATACAGTTACATATCAAAGGAAGATATAAATAGGATACAATATAGTAAGTTTGAAAAAATTTAGCTATAAAGAACAATAGAATCTTAAGAACAAAAATTAATGCTCTACAGGATAGAAAGAAATATAGATAAAGAATCTCTCTCTTTAATATAATTAAGAAACTCTCAGTACTCCTAGGGTGGTATTAGATACTATTAGTGTATGACGTGAGCTTACCTTATTCAGGAGTCACAGAATATAGAACTATTACATTTAGTGACTTAAAGGAGACATCTTCTATAATTATAGATATTCTCTTTTCTTTCTAATATAGTGATGTTTCCTGATTTCTGTAGAATATACCAAAACTTGTGGTCCTTTACTTCTGCAACCATCCTTATGTTCTTTAGCAATACAAGTTTTATGTTGGTTGCAAGGATACTTTATGTGCCAGGGCTGATTTTAAGGCCCAGTCCGTCCAGCCAGGGGCAGACATATCACTTGTGCAGCAGGTTCAGCTGCACAGGGCCTCCTGGCCAGGGCCGTCTTACCCATTGGGCATGGTAGGCGGCTTCCCGGGGGCCCTTGCATCCTAGGGGGCCCCTGCCCGCTGTCACAGCAGGCAGGGGCCCCCTAGGACGCAAGGGTCCCCGGGCAGCCGCCTCCCATGCCCAATGGGTAAGACAGCCCTGCGCGCCCCCCCCCTTCCCCTTCTCTTGCGACCGCAAGTACTTTCTTGCTTGCGGTCGCAAGAGGAAATCCGGCCCCGGCTGATGCGTCGCTCCCTGGGGGATTCTCCGGGAGCGCACGCATCAGGAACCTCAGTGCGGCCTGGGTGCACACTGAGCTTCCAGATGTGTGCGCTCCCGGAGAATCCCCCGGGGAGCAACGCATCAGCCGGGGGCAGAAGAGGAGAGGAAGCTGCGACGGGGGAGCGCTGGTAGGTGAGTTGGGTGTTTGTTTTTTTTATCTGCTGTGCAGGGGGGAGCCATCTATAAGGGGGGAATACGGGGGAGCCATCTATAGGGAGGGATACAGGGGGAATCCATCTATAAGGGGGGAATACGGGGGAGCCATCTATAGGGGGGGATACAGGGGGGAGCCATCTATAGGGGGGGATACAGGGGGAGCCATCTATAGGGGGGAATACAGGGGGGAGCCATCTATAGGGGGGAATACGGGGGAGCCATCTATAGGGGGGGATACAGGGGGGAGCCATCTATAGGGGGGAATACGGGGGAGCCATCTATAGGGGGGATACAGGGGGAGCCATCTATAGGGGGGATACAGGGGGGAGCCATCTATAAGGGGGGAATACGGGGGAGCCATCTATAAGGGGGGAATACGGGGGAGCCATCTATAAGGGGGGAATACGGGGGAGCCATCTATAGGGGGGATACAGGGGGGGCCATCTATAAGGGGGAATACGGGGGAGCCATCTATAGGGGGGAGATACAGGGGGGGAGCCATCTATAGGGGGGGAATACGGGGGAGCCATCTATAGGGGGGGAATACAGGGGGGAGCCATCTATGGGGGGGATACAGGGGGGAGCCATCTATAAGGGGGGAATACGGGGGAGCCATCTAAGGGGGGAATACGGGGGGGAGCCATCTATAGGGGGGATACAGGGGAAGACATCTATAGGGGGGGATACAGGGGGAGACATCTATAGGGGGATACAGGGGGGAGATATCTATAGGGGGGATACAGGGGGGAGACATCTATAAGGGGGGAATACTGGGGAGCCATCTATACGGGGGGTAATACAGGGGGAGCCATCTATAAGGGGGTAATAGCCAACCTGGTCTGGTTTGGTGCGACACGCATGGATATTTTTAGTTTTTGCACTGCTGAAAGACTGTGTTGTGAATTAAAGTTTATGTTAACAATAATTTGTATTTTTTATTGTACGTAATTGTACTGGCTAGGGGCGGGGTTGCAAAGATGGGGGGGGTTTGATGGCGGCGGCCGCGGGGGGTGGGACCCAATTCGCACCTCTGCCCAGGGGCCCATAATGCTGTTAAGACGGCCCTGCTCCTGGCCAATAGAGAGGCCCACCAGGCTCAGACTCTAAAGTGTCAGCTCTGCATGGTACATGTCTGTAGTGGGCCCCAAAAGCGGCATCAGCAACCAGAAGTGTCGGCCCCCTGCTCCTGGGGGGCCCACTTAGTGAATGGATGCTGTGCCCTGCTGGATCTGGTTATCCTCTCTCCTCCTCTCCTCCTGCACGCTGCTACTGACAGTTCCCCCCCCCCTCCTGTACTCCACTGTCCGGCATACCTTGTGTGAGGAGAGAGAGCATGTGATGACAGGGGCTGGAAGGATCCTGCAGGGTTATGGCTGCCAGGGATGGGACTGTGAAGAGGAGCAACAGCTGCAGCTCTGATAGAGAGTGATTATTGTCAGTGTGTCTTTCAGACTGCTGGAAATTGTAGGATAGAGGGTAGACAGTGTAAGAGAAATGCCTTTTTTTGCCAATAACTGTGCCCCCCTCCCCCCTGCAGCATGGTTTTGTATTATTTCTCTCCCCCTAAGCAGCCACATACAGTACATGCATCCCACCTGTGCAGCCACATACAGTACATGCGAATGTGCATCTGACGAAGCGCGCATGCGCGCAAAATGGCCGTCATGAGAAAGTTGTTTGTGTAGGAGCCAGCATCTGCCGTCCTGCAGGACTAATGTCCACGTTTTAACCCATCACGAAATAAAGACATCTTGCATCAGAGCGGTGAGTGCTTTTAGCTTTTTTCTACTATGCTTGCACATACAGTACATGTTTCCCACCTGTCCCCAAACAGTGATTAAGGGTCCATTTGTTCTATCCCTCCCATGATCAGTTCTATTGTTGGGCCGTAGGTACTCCAGTCCCACACTGGGGCACACACAATACAGTCTTTTAGTAGGCCCTGGCATCTGCGCTGTGCTGTACGGCCCTCCCAAGAAACCAGGACACACCGGATACCTCAGCGTACATATGTGTTTGTCTTTAAGGCAGAAAGGTGGAGATACAAATAGGTTATGGGGGCCCAAACTCATTTATTGCACAGGGGCCCTCTGCAGTGTTTGTCCGCCCCTGCGTCCAGCCCTGGCAATAGTACCGGTTTCTCCACCCTAATGCAGGCCCTGTCCAAATTAACTATTAGGGCAAATAGACAAAGGTGAATCCCCTGCTTGGTACCCTATCCAGAAATACTCTCTTGCATTACACAAATAGCTATTCATCTGAATGGATGTCATATAATGCTACAGTCCATTTCCTTTGCAAGAGCTGCATACTGTAAATGACTGCCTGTCCTTAGCGTCTGGTATTTGGAAGCAGGGTGAACCCTGGGTGAGTTATGAGAGATGCATTTGTCTCATCACAGTCTACACCTATCAGAATGCAAGGACGATGGCAATGACCTTATCAGTGATAAGGTCATTGCCATCGTCCTTGCATTCTGATAGGTGTAGGCTTTGATGAGACAAATGCATCTCTCATAACTGCATTTAAGCTCTTTCTATATACAACCTGAACTCTGTGCTCATCATCACTGTGTTATGTTCAAGGATTTTAAATTGAATTTGGCCAAGGGAATGTTCCTTTTCTGTAAAGTGGAGGTACTTTTAGTCAGGTAAAGTTTATTGTTTGTTAATAAGACTGGCAATCATTCAGAACAAAATGGACAAGGTATTAATGGGATTTTGTCAGGCTGAATTGTCTTTGTGCTGATTATATAAGTGGGAAATACAGAATTCTGCTAAGTGTATTAACTATTCTAGGATATTCACTGCCTTGTGTAGTCAAAGCTGTAAAAGTGAAATGTTTTGCAATGTGAAGAGCAAAGTGGACTGGAGACAACTATAATTTTTATTGTGTAAAATCGTAAGGCTCTGGAAACCTGGCACTTTTAACATTTAACGTCTTATTTTTCCAAATCATGAACCTGTTTTGCCAAGAAGTCTAGAAATAAAGATATTTTTTTATTAGTACTTTACTGGAATAAATGACTGACAGTTTATCCCATTTTTCTTAATAGTAATACTTGACAAGTGTCTTTTTTTACATTTTAAGAATTAGAACAGATTTTTTAGAGTACTTTGGTTACTTTTCAGAATTTAAGCTAATAATATCTTAATTTGAATTCAAAGATTACATATTAAGTAAATGTAACTACAATAGCAATATTGTTAAACATAATACTGTTGCTGAGGGCTCCCTTCTAGTATACCCCAACTTTGTCAGTGCTGCAGTTATCTTGACCCTGAGGATGTTAAATAAATTCTCAGTAACAGTGAAGTTTCCCCAATAGCTATACATTTAGGTGGAGATCTCCTTTGTGAACTTTTGGTGTGCAGCCAGTCAGTGGCAAAGGGGGGGGACACAGCTACAGCTGCTAACTGGCTGAGCGCGCTTGCTACATTAAGTCTCAAAAACCCTGGAAGCTGCCGGGAACCGAAGCAGAAAAATGCGGGCGGCAGCAAAGGAGCCTGGGAGGTAAGTGGATGTAATTGTTTTCACCCACTCCATACCAGGCATTTCCAAAACGGGTCCCTACATGACAACCCCTTTATATAAGCAAATAGACAATAGATCTCCCTGTAGTATAACATATAGTAAGGTATACTCTCTATATCCTCTTTAGTAACACTCAAAAAAGCTATTCAGTCCTCCTTGGATGTCTTTTAGGGTGTTCACTATGACAGAGTATAAGTAAATAATTTTTGTATGTAGGTAGGAAAAATTAAGGCACTCACCGATAGTCGTGATGTTTATATCTTCATTTCATATGTAAAATCCACATAGTTGTAGTGAAGGCGGTGGGTACGCTAGCTACCCATATAATTTGTGATAGCTGTTTCGCATACCCCTGCATGTTTCTTCAGACTTTAAGGTAAAAAACAGCATCCTCTCAAAAGAAAAAAAGCATATGCACAAAAATTGGTAGCACATCACAAAAATCTTTATTATAACACTAACATAGATACAAAAATAACACATAAATATATGAATGTACAGGAGTAGTAAAATGAGGGCGACAACACCCCAAATACTGCTCTACATTAAAAACACTAAAATGTCACCATAAGTCCTGCTGGTGTTCCAGCCAGGGCTAATCTACCACTCTGACTCTGGACCGTATGTACAATAACAAAAATCCCACATCTCTACCTAGACAGAGACCCAGTAAAACAAAATATAACCACAAATAATGGAGCATAGGAAAAAAAAGAAAATTGGAAAAGATCACCATATACAGTCCAACAGAATGAGAGTCAGATGGGATAAGAAATCACCCCACACGTTCCGCCGTCTAGCGGCTTCCTCAGGGATGTGGGCAGTAGAGTGAGGGGCATAGTATATATACCTATGCAACATGTGAAAGCAATTACAGATTAGATGAAAAAAATATAATACCATGTGCAGTAGAATCAAACATCTCAAACATGTCCGGCACCATCTTGGAAGAGCTGCACATGTGCAGTAGCATCAAGGAGCTGCCACTAGAGGCAGAAGTGTATGGGCTTCAAGATTATGGCAGCCACATATATGAATATAAAAGCGACTGAGAAGCCGGCACCATTTTGGAGTAGTCAAGCATGTGCAGTAGCATTGGAAGACATTGTCACTAGAGGTAAAGGTAACCAGACATGAATATGGCAGTCACTATACATATATAGAGAAGTCAGCGCCATCTTGGAGTAGTCACACATGTTTAGTAGTATTGAAGACATTGTCACTAGAGGTAAAAGTAACCAGACTACAAGAATATGGCAACCCCTACATATGAATAGAGAAGCCAACACCATTTTGGAGTAGTCACGCATGTGCAGTAGCATTGGAAGACATTGTCACTAGAGGTAAAAGTAACCAGACATGAATATGGCAGTCACTATACATATATAGAGAAGTCGGCGCCATCTTGGAGTAGTCACACATGTTTAATAGCATTGAAAGACATTGTCACTAGAGGTAAAAGTAACCAGACTACAAGAATATGGCAACCCCTACATATGAATAGAGAAGCCAACACCATTTTGGAGTAGTCACGCATGTGCAGTAGCATTGGAAGACATTGTCACTAGAGGTAAAAGTAACCAGACATGAATATGGCAGTCACTATACATATATAGAGAAGTCGGCGCCATCTTGGAGTAGTCACGCATGTTTAGTAGCATTGAAAGACATTGTAACTAGAGGTAAAAGTAACCAGACTACAAGAATATGGCAACCCCTACATATGTATAGAGAAGCCAACGCCATTTTGAAGTAGTCACGCATGTGCAGTAGCATTGGAAGACATTGTCACTAAAGGTAAAAGTAACCAGACATGAATATGGCAGTCACCATACATATATAGAGAAGTCGGCGCCATCTTGGAGCAGTCACCCATGCTCGGTAGCATTGAAGGACACCGTCACTAGAGGTAAAAGTAACCAGACTACAAGAATATGGCAATCACTACACATGTATAGAGAAGCCGGCACCATTTTGGAGCAGTCACGCATATGCATTAACTTTGGAAGACATTGTCACTGTAGGTAAAAGTAACCAGACTACAAGAGTATGGCAATTACCATAGATGTATATAGAGAGGAATCTCACCCAGACAGCAGTACAATGACTGCCGATCTCAATCAGTGTGACACTATATAGGGACCCTGAATCGTAATCAAGCTGTAAACTGATAACTGTCCATATGTGTGTAAAGCAAACCTCTCAATACTGACCAAGATATGTTATGGCCATCATTCAAATAGTGCGGATAGTACAAATAGTATATTCAAAGATTGAATAGGTAGACAGTTGCTAATTGGCGTCGGCAGTATATATAAATGATCTAACGCATGCGCAATAGCAATGATGAATATCTGTATATAAAGTATCATCGGCGATATTAATAAACAATCTGGTTCATGTGCAGTGGCGTAATAGTAAAGTATATCTAAATAAGAAACAAATAAGATCGTGACGCCGTTCATATTCAATAGAAACATATATAGGGCGGAGACAAGTTGGCCTGTATAAGTATATCACCTCTAGCGGCATTGATGGCCATAACGTATCTTGGTCTGTATTGAGAGGTTTGCTTTACACACATATGGACAGTTATCAGTTTACAGCTCGATTACGATTCAGGGTCCCTATATAGTGTCACACTGATTGAGATCGGCAGTCATTATACTGCTGTCTGGGTGAGATTCCTCTCTATATACATCTATGGTAATTGCCATACTCTTGTAGTCTGGTTACTTTTACCTACAGTGACAATGTCTTCCAAAGTTAATGCATATGCGTGACTGCTCCAAAATGGCGCCGGCTTCTCTATACATATGTAGGGGTTGCCATATTCTTGTAGTCTAGTTACTTTTACCTCTAGTGACTGTGTCCTTCAATGCTACCAAACATGGGTGACTGCTCCAAGATGGCGCCGACTTCTCTATATATGTATGGTGACTGCCATATTCATGTCTGGTTACTTTTACCTTTAGTGACAATGCCTTCCAATGCTACTGCACATACGTGACTACTCCAAAATGGCGTTGGATTCTTTATTCATATGTAGGGGTTGTCATATTCTTGTAGTCTGGTTACTTTTACCTCTAGTGACAATGTCTTTCAATGCTACTAAACATGTGTGGCTACTCCAAGATGGCGCCGACTTCTCTATATATGTATAGTGACTGCCATATTCATGTCTGGTTACCTTTACCTCTAGTGACAATGTCTTCCAATGCTACTGCACATGCGTGACTACTCCAAAATGGTGCCGGCTTCTCAGTCGCTTTTATATTCATATATGCGGCTGCCATATTCTTGAAGCCCATACACTTCTTCCTCTAGTGGCAGCTTCTTGATGCTACTGCACATGTGCAGCTCTTCCAAGATGGCGCCGGACATGTTTGAGATGTTTGATTCTCCTGCACATGGTATGATTTTTTTAAATCTAATCTGTAATTGCTTTCACATGTTGTATAGGTATATATACTATGCCCCTCACTCTACTGCCCACATCCCTGAGGAAGCTGCTAGACGACGGAACGCGTGGGGTGATTCCTTATCCCATCTGGTTCTCATTCTGTTGGACTGTATATGGTGATCTTTTCCAATTTTCTTTTTTTCTATGCTCCATTATTTGTGGTATATTTTGTTTTACTGGGTCTCTGTCTAGGTAGAGATGTTGGATTTTTGTTATTGTACATACGGTCCAGAATCAGAGTGGTAGATTAGTCCCGGCTGGAACACCAGCAGGACTTATGGTGACATTTTAGTGTTTTTAATGTAGAGCAGTATTTGGGGTGTTGTCGCCATCATTTTACTACTCCTGTACATTCATATATTTATGTGGTACTTTGTATCCATGTCAGTGTTATAATAAAGATTTTTGTGATGTGCTACCATTTTTTGTGCATATGCTTTTTTTTCTTTTGAGAGGATGATGTACTAATTGTATGCATTGGTTTAGCACTCCATGATTATTAGTGGTGCCCACTAGCTTTATATATATATAACAGGTAAAAAACATGACATTAACAGAACCTCAATGGACAGTAAACTTAAAGGAGTTCTTTAGCGAAATTTTACAAAAACTTTCTCTGCTGCCACCTTTGTCCATGATAGGAACTGTTCAAGGTAGGAAAAATTTTCTATGGGAATTTGTTACTGCTCTGAACAGTTTCTGTCATGGGCAGACGTTCCAGCAGAGAGCGCTGTTTCAGACTGGAACGAATACACCACTTCCTGCAAGACACACAGCAGCTGATAAGTACTGGCAGACTGGAGATTTTTAAAAGGATACTCTGTGCGAAAGGCCTTTTATCAACATGGCCACGAGCGGAGTGGATGAAAGAAATGATGTCCTCCTAACTCCCCAGGTCCATTGATGCGGCCCCAACATGCTACTTCAGTGCCACAGTCCCCGCCTCTTCCTGGTCTGTGATGGGGCTTGGGATGTGATGTTTCGAGCATGTTCAGACAGTCAGCGGCTGTAGCGGGGCCCCGGACAGTTTTTCATCTTAGTAAAGCAGACTTTGTGCTGGAGCAGATGTAGATTTGTGCCTGGTTTACGACTGCTTCCAAGAGTCAACCTTGATAAATTAGGTTTGGTAACGCCTCACGGAGTAAAAATAATAATAATAATAAACAGTTATACAAATAGCAAAATAATACAAATCTACACATATTCGTCTCAAATATGTAAAGAATAAGGATATATAAAGAGATATAGAGAAAAGTAATCTGCATAATGAATGAATTTCTGATGTTTATATTAAATTACTACTTTCTACCATATTACCATTCAGCATATAAAAACTTTATATGACATTAATGTGGCTTAGATCACTACAAATTACTATCATCTGCTTCTGGTGTCACCCTGGTGACAGTTTTACGACTCTGAAAGTGAATATTTGCTCCTAGGTCGAATCCTGTGTAGAAAGTTAAGTGCCAGGGGTGATGTAGAGTCTCAGTGCTTTTAGATTAGAAATGCATCAGAAAAATCTGGCACCTGCTGCATTTTATCTATAATTTAGTCAAAGATATAACATGGCAATAAATGCATTGTGAATATCTCTCTCTAAAATACTAGTATCATTATGTCCCCTGTTTGACTGTTTCACAATTGTGACGAGACTAGAGGAAAGAGAAGTAAAAAAAAAGAGAGAGAAAAAGTTACATCAATTCACATATAGCTTCCATTATGTAACATGAAGTTACTGACTAAGACTTGAAGAGACTTTTATTCTAAATATTTTATAAATTTTCCACTAAAGTAGAAACAAAACATCATGGCTGCAACACATACACATACATAACATCATATCAATTGGGGGAACATGAATAAGATACGCAGTGGAGGAAAGAAAAGGGGGGGGGGGAACTGGATCAACAACTGGATCTGAGTCAGGGGAGAAGATAACTCAAGATGTAATCTACCCAGGGCGTCAACATTTTTTGAAATTTGTCAAGCCTGTCTAAGAGGATGATGGAGGATTTTCATTAAAAAAGAAGCCATCCATTTCGACCTCTCCGAAAAAGAACAAACTGTTTCCTCTATGAATGGGGAACAGTTT
Organism: Dendropsophus ebraccatus; assembly: GCF_027789765.1. Lineage (NCBI taxonomy): Eukaryota > Metazoa > Chordata > Amphibia > Anura > Hylidae > Dendropsophus > Dendropsophus ebraccatus. Next base: position 50,498,371 of record NC_091463.1, read on the forward strand.
GATAGGCTGCCAAAAGAGAAAGGAAGAAAGTTAAAATGGGACGCAAAAGAATGTAAGTGCAATGCTGGGTTTACACGTAGCGATAATTGGGCCGATCGTGCGATTAACGATTTTGAATGAACAATGTTTTTTCCATAACAATCAGCGTTTAGACGGAACAATATATAGTATAGAAGAATTGTTTTGCGATCGCTTAAAGCGGCATATCAGCAGGTTCTGCCGAGAGAACCTGCTGATATGCCGCAAGAGCCCTTTTACCTGAGAAGTTGATAGCCGTTAGAACCGCTCCTCTGCGTCGCCGCAATCTTCATAAAAGATTTGCTCCTATGCAAATTAGGGGCTGAAGAGCATTTGGGGCATGGTCTGGATCCGGGAGCATCACTGTGTGCCGCCCAGTCTGCCCCCTCCTGTGCCTCCTTCCCCCCGCCCCCTCCAAGTCCATTTCAGCCAGCATAGCCTCCTCCCAACCCGCCCAACCCGCCCAGTCTGCCCCCATCTGTCCCGTACCCCCGCTCCCTCCCCTGCAGTCTAGCTCACACAGGCAGCATCTCCCCATGCTGCTCAGCCTGCCCCCTCCCCTCCAGTGTAGCTCACACAGGCAGCATCTCCCCATGCTGCTTAGCCCGCCCCCTCCCATTCCGTATGTAAGCCGGTCATGATACCAGCACAGTAGGCTGCTATATGCTACATTTTGCACATACAGTAGCAGCAGTGTAATCAGCGCTGGGAGCCTGGTTTGAGCTTGATGGTAAAGCTCAGCCCAGGCTCCCAGCGCCGATCGCGTTCTTGCTATATTCAAACTATAGCAGTGAGCAGCATACTTTCCTGGGCTCCTGAATGGCATTCAAGCGCCAGAAGAGTGTCCTCTGCACATGTGGAAGCAAAAAAAAACAAAAAAACAGCATGTTGCTATTTTCAGGGAAACCTCTATAGAAAAAAGAGGGGTAGCCTGGAACACAATATGCTATCCTTAAGGTGTATCTGTATAACTTTCAAAATCTAAATCAACAGTAGATGTGAAATAAAGCAAGTTTGCATTATCCATTCATTATTTTTTTTGTTTTGTTGTTATCATGCTGTAAAACAAAGCTGAACTTACCAGAAATCCAGGTCCAGTCTCCTAAAGGCAGATTTTCTGACTTGTGTTGTTGGAAAAAAAACAGACTAAAAACAGGTATTCCAGCCAATACAGAGAGTGACGGCTTAATGTGTCCATCAATCACATGACTGCCTTCTTTTTGTGAGCGCTCAAATGACCTGGGATACACAGGACTTCCTGTTTTCTGACGGTTTCCTGTTCTTTGAGAAAGAAAATAGTCAGAAAACAGGAAGTGCCGTGTTTTCCATGATAAAAAATAATAATAATAATAATAATGAATGTAAATTGAGAATTGTTTTATATGACATCTACTGTTGATTTATATTTTCAAAGTTGTAATGACAGTGATACTTTAAACACTTCATCAAGACTTTAGACCATTTTGCAGGGTTCCTATTTGTTGCCAAGTCCCACTCTTAAAAGTAGACATCAGAATGTGTGTTTGATTTAGTGATAAATGTAAAAGGGAATAAGATGTGGAAAGAATATACACATATTGACTGAGAGATAGTACATTTTCTAAATCCCCCTCCTGCCACACAAAGCTGGACATCCGATGCTTCAATTAAAGATGAGAAAAAGTTTTGGAATTAGCAATGTCATGGGAAGAAAGTGAAGCGGAAAATGTAATAATCCCAGAGTCTGATAAAAGGTGCTAGAGTTTGAGAAAGCCATTGGAGCCAGTGGAATGAGAGGAGGGAAATTTAGACCCGGCTCAAAAGTTGGATTGTTCCAGGTGTGTTTTAAAAGCAGGTGAAGTGAGGTAAGGCCACTGGAAAACTTTACAGTCCTAGACTAAACGACATAGTCACATAAGTTGTTAAATAGGACAAATTTGGTGTTTTATGATGAAAATAAATTTTTAATACGCCAATATATGATATATTTAAGGATTCAACATTTTGTATGTGGGTAGAAAAAAATAAAATATTAAAATAGAAAAAAAAATCATAAATATAACTATTTGTACCCCATTTGTGGACATAAAGTGTAGTGCGGGCGCACAACTGGCCTCAGAGGAGAAAAAGCACCTTTTGGATAGTGGATTTGACTGGAATGAATGTCAGAGGCCATGTTGCGTTTACCAGTGATTAACCATTCCAGTGCCATGGTGGTTGCAGTTGTAGGCTGTTTGGTGGGAGGGGGGGGGGGCATCAAACGCATTTCTCTGCTATAGATTGTTTTTCACTGGCACTAGTGGATCCCTACTGGGTCCAGCACCAGTGACACTTAGCTGTCAGTTATCAGCTTACAGTGGCTCCCGGTCACTGTGTACAACAGTAAGCACTGGAAACCAGTTAGTTATTGGACATCAGGAAGTGCAACAATGTCCTAGTGCTCCTTAGGGTTAAGGGCTGCGGAGTCCTGTACTTCATTACGTTAGGGTCTGTGCAGGATTGGGCTCCTCATGAGGTAACAAGCACATCTCTCATCCCTGATGCATCTCTGTGTACAAGACAGATCACCATTGGGAAGACAATCCTCAGAAATAACAGTGCTTCCATTATATTGAAGCAGGGCAACCTCCAGAGGCTTCACTTCCTACAGCTGCTTCCACTCTACTTAAAGGGAATCTGTCACTAGGTTTATGCTACTTTAATTGAGGATGGCATAAATTAGTGACAAAAATGCTGAACAGATTGGTGTATTACTTCCATCATTCTGTTCAGCCTTCTCCTAATATGCTGGAGAATAGGAATTATGTCGCACCCCTCCCTACGCCCTCCAGCTGCTGATTGACAGTTGACTGCCTATACACAGCATGGATAGATAACCGCCAATCAGCAGCTGGTGGGAGGAGTTTTCTGCTTTTCATGAATATCCAGAACTACTGGGCTCATGCACGTAATGTAGATGCAAAACACTATACATTGTAGAAGAAATGGAATTGCACTCACCAGAATCCAAAATTACTGAAGACTATTTGTAGCAAGCAGTCATCATACGGTGAGGAGGTGAGGACGCTAGCTCCATGAATAACCAGCGACAGCTGTTATATATATATATATATATATATATATATATATATATATTTATTTATATTTACTACTAGGGAGGATGGCCATTTAGGTGTATATATATATATATATATATATATATATATATATATATATATATATAATGAATGTACATTTGCTCAGAAAATTGTGCAAATTACAACTTGGAATGGCAAAAATGAGAACTATTTTCACAGGTAAGAAAATGGAGCAGCTACTCGTCCAAATTTATGATGGTGCAGGTTACTAATTGGCCTTTGGGTGAGGCTTAGTTTAAAAGCCAATTAAATTTAATAGTAAAAACATAGAAAGAACGGTGACAAAGAGAGACTGTGTGTTAACAACTAATGGTGCATTTACACAGAGAGATTTATCTGACAGATTTTGGAAGCCAAACCCAGGAATGGATTATAAAAAAAAGGAGAAATCTCAGTCCTTCCATTATGACCTGTTCTCTGTTTATAGTCTGTTCCTGGCTTTGGCTTCAAAAATCTGTCAGATAAATCTCTCTGTGCAAACGCACCATAATAAAAAACGTAAGCTGTGTGCAAAAGACTTCTGAAAATAATTGTCATGGTCATTATTTTGATGTCCGCGGTGATAACAGACGTTATTTAATACATTGTGTGCATTGGACGTCCGTCTTTTCATTGACTTCAATGCACTGCATTGCAGTCAGTTAAATCACCACAAAAACAGATGTTATTTTAGATAGCAAATGCGGCCACCTTTTCTCTATTTTTGACTTTGTGTGCGCACGCACTATTTTGATAAGTTTGGGGCCATAAAAAAAAAAAAAAGCTCTAAAGGTAAAAGGTGTTTCCCATTAAGTATAATTTTAACATATTCCCCCAATAGTATTTTAAAGTCCGATGAGCATCCTAAAGAAAGGAATATTAGTTTTGGAAATCTTTTAATGCTATGTGATGTGGCTGGGGGGTAATGTGTATAAAACACTAGAAGGTATAGAACTGAACTAATAGGGTGAACTTTTTTTTTATATATTATAAAACTACCAAGTACTGTAGATTGAGGCAACAGAAAAAGAAGCTTTTTGATCTGTTTATATGGCTGTAGAATTGCATGGTGGTCTTTGTTGTCTTGGTGCTGTCTGGCTGTAGGGCTGTATCTAGCCTGCTCGGCTGCACCTGCAACTGTAAAATTTGATTGTTAGATTACAGTTTTTTTTTTTTTTGAATTGTAGTAAACCAGATTGTTTAAGAATTTGACTTGAAGCTAAAACTTAATCATTGAGGTTGCTTAAATAAAATGATCAAGTACTTGCATAAACAACAATTTTCTAATATAATGTTTTTTATTGGAAACATTCCCTTTAGCAATGAGAGAATAATGATAAGGGCTGCAGCAACTTCATCTTCTCTCCTGTTGCCCTGTGGATCAATCAGGATATCCAGGCTGTTCACAATAGCCTATAGTGTGAACTCTACTGATAAATGACAGGCTCTGGGTAGCCATATGGAAATCCCATGATGTTCTGCAGGTTATTATAGCAATGTGGGTTAATGATGTTATTTACACAATTATTATTGTAATAAACTTTATTTGATGTAACATGTTATTTTACTAATTATATCCAGCGGCGGGGTTTTCCATTATAGGGAATTAGTCAAATCTTTCATATTTATCTTAAATAAATCTTTGTTGAGCTTTAAAAATAAAAAAAACTGACAGCTTCATATTCAGTAATGTAAGTAACTTTCATGCTTGTAGATATAATCCTCTGCTGTGTCACAAGCGCTGGTCAAGTGTTCTCGTGACGGTCTGTGTTTACCTTGCAGAGACCTCAATATTCATAGTTTTTCTTAATAAAAAAAAAAAAAGCCATGTCATAATAATAGAGTTAGCAGATAAGGTTACAGCCACACTACAGACACAGTGTCCTTTTGTCCTATGTGTCCCATTTATTGGAAGGAGGACAAATGTCCTTTGGCTTCGGTTAGGCTGTCATATGTGTAAACCTTTTCTGTGAGATTTACTATGCTACTCAGCACAGAGACATCCAATAATAAAATAATTGTCATGCAGTATATATTTTTAAATGGGAGCCTATGGGTGACACATGGCTGTATGGCTATGTACCCACAAAATTTTTCCCTCGCTGTTATTTTATACTTAAACAACATCCATTGTTTTGAGTATGAATTAACATTATGATCCATTTACACAGAAAGATTATCTGACAGATTTTCTGCCAAAGATTTGAAGCCAAAGCCTATAAACAGAAATTAGGTCATAAAGGAAAGCCTGAGATTTCTCCTCCTTTCAAATCCATTCCTGGCTTTGGCTTCAAATCTTTGGCAGATAATCTGTCAGATAATCTTTCTGTGTAAATGGACCCTCCCAAAATGGCAAAAATGACTGCACCAATTTTTATTTTTATATTTTCTTATTTTTATTTTCATTATTTTTTCCTCCTTACCTTCTAAGAACTATAGTACTTTTATTTTTCTATCTACAGGGTCATGTAAGGGCTTTTTTTTTTTCAGAAACAAATTTAATTTGTAATTGAGCTTTTAAAGTGTACCTGTTGTTATAACTTTTAAAATCTAAATCAACAGTAGATGTGATATAAAGCAAGTTTGCAATATACATTCATTATGACTTGTGCTGGTTGGAAAAAAAACAGAATAAGGCTATGTTCACACTCTGTAAGAGACCGTCCGTTCACCTGGGTCACAAAACGGACGGTCTCTGAAAAGATCATCCCGGCCACATGAGAACTCCCCACAGCACAGCCCAAGCCATGCGCTCCATAGTGTGCACTGACAGGGTTTTGACATGTCAGTTGTTTGCGGTGCCGCTAGGGATCCCAGCCGCAGCATATACCATTGGTTTTAAGAAAATATACCTTGTGTGAACATAGCCTAAACATAGAAATTACAGTCAGTACAGAGAGTCACGGCTCAATGGGTCCATCAATCACATAACTGTCTTCTGTGTGAGCGCTCCGATGGCCTGGGAAACACAGGACTCCCTGTTTTCTGACTGTCTGAGAAAAAAAGTTTTCCATAAATAAAAATAAAAAAATGTAAATTGCAAATTTGCTTTATTTTACATTTACTGTTAGATTTTAAAAGTTAGAACGACAGTGACACTTTAAACCTTCCATAACATGTGTAACGGAACCCCAAAAATATAATTTATATAAATAAAAACTGTTGAATTTGGAAAAAATATACAATTTTGTAACTTTTGAGGGAGTTCCCATGTCTACGTTATGCACTTTATGATAAAATTGACATACCATTATTCTAAAGGTCAGTCTGAACACAACAATAATAGGTTTACACAGATTTTCTAATGTTTTATGTATTTATTTTTTAAGCATAGCATTGATCAGTGTTATCGGCATTCTGCACATAGAACCTGCCTGTGGCAGACTCTATGAGCAGAAGGCTGGCTGGACTGCACATAGGTAAGGAAAACTCCTCCGGTGGTGAGGGAAAGCATTCGGGACCCACATTGGCTGTCACTAACACTTTAAGGCTATGTTCACACAACGTCAAAAATGGAGAAAAAACGTCCGATTTCGCTATTTAAAAAAACGTCAGTTTTTGCAGCAATTTAACTGACTTCAATGCAATTGCATTGAAGTCAGTGGGAAGACGGACGTCCTATGCACACAATGCATTGCAAAACGGACGTTTTGCCACGGACGTCAAAATAATGAACATGAACATTATTTCCGGACGTTTTTTGCAAATAGCGGACGTTTTTTATTAGTTCACACACAGTTCTTCTTTTGTCACCGTTCTTTCTCCGTTTTTACTATTAAATTCAATGGATTTTTCAATTAAGCCACAACCAAAGGCCAATTAGTAACCCCGAACTAAAATAATGTGCAAACACCCGTCACTGCACTAAGGGGATGCCAGGCTTCGAAAAACGTCCATTATTTTAGCCTCAAAATAACGGACTTCATTTTAAACGGAGCTGAAAAAAAACGTTGTGTGAACATAGCCTAACACCACGATTTAAGCTGCGTTCAAGGGGTTAATGACAGGCTGCAGCGTGATTGTCATAATCAGTGAAGAAGTGCTATGAGCTTTCTTCATATCAGTATATGCAGTCTGGCCGTACTCGTATGCACAGAGTTGTCTGGTGACAGGCGGCTGTGGCGTACCAGTATGTCCTAGGTTGTCTCTGGGTTAAACATACTCTGGCGGCTGTCATTATAATGATGCCAATTGGTACTTTTTTCTAGTTCAGGCCCATTTACATGTGATTCTTTTTTGATGGTCCATTGAATTTAGTAGTAAAGACAATGAAAAAAAAAATCTATGTAAACGACTATATAACGTTCATTGTTTACTGGATAACATTCGCAAATAATTGTCATGAACATTAATTTGACATCCTTGCAAACAATGTCCGTTATTTAATACACTATGGCCTAGATTTATCAAAGTGTTTAAAATATAGACTGGTGTAAACTGCTCACAGCAACCAATCACAGCTCAACTTTCATTTTACCAGAGCTAAAAGCAGAGTTGTGATTGGTTGCTGTGGGCAGTTTACACCAGTCTATATTTTACATTCTTTGATAAATCTCCCCCTCTGTGTATTGGTCATTCCATTGTGTCAAATGTGTCCGTCACTCAATTAATTTCAATGCATTTCATTGACTTCAATTATAATTCAGACATTTTTTTATTTATTTATTTTAAAGACGCCTTTTCTGTTTGTTTTTTTTTTTTTTTTTTTTTTACACAGTGTGAACAACGCCTATGACTATACAGTAGCCTATATTAGAAGCATCTGTTCATGTAATACTTTTTAAAAACCTCCCGCCATATTTCTTCAATGTACATTGCAAACACAGTATGATTTGACCCTTGACAACATAATAGCAGTCGGTAGTAACCATTCTTTAAAGCCCACGTCAAGATGTATCATCTGATTTACTATGAAAAATCTACTTTATATACCCATCAAGGATGCCTTATCAGTATCTCATTTTAACAGCCGCTATAGTATTTATAACAATATGGGCTTAGCTCCATGAAAAATTGAAGTTATATTCAGGTGTATAGGTCTCATGAAAGAGGCAATAGCAGTATTGACAGCTCAGTGATAGACTTGCGCTTTAAGCTTTCATTATGATCCTATCTAAATGCTTGTTTTGCTTCTCTTGGCTTTTAGAATTAAGAGCCTTGGTCAGTAGGGATTTCCTCAGCTACTAAGGATTTTATAGAGCTGTCACCCTAATGATTATTGCCCCATTCATTCTGGTAGAAGCCCTCATCACCATGCCAGTATAAAGGTCCATTTTTTTACCAATATTAATTAGTTTATAAGAAGTGAATTTGTATTTCCATTGATGTTCGCAGGATATTTTGGTGAAGTGTGTGAGTGACTCTTCTTTGTTATTCCGTAGAATTTTCTGCCATTATAAAACATGAGCGTAGAATGAGGTGATTATATGGTGAAGGTGAGAAGAAGGGGCTCTTAATTAGACATGGGGGCCAAGCGGTTTGTTGCAATCAGCAAGGTAAATAGTATTCCCTCCTCATTTAATTTCCCAGTCCTTTCTGCTGGCTCTGCCTGTAAATTACATACTGTAATCAAGCACTTAATGGATAGTTAGGACATGGTGAAGGTGAATTGTAAGTCAATGAACACTCATGTAAGAGCTATAGCCTAGCTAAACGCAATGTTTCCTAAAAGATGTGGACATACATTAAAAAACGAAGGTTATAACGCTGTTCGAGAGTTATACTTCATGAATAATGAAAATGATTACATTTCTCATTCAATTTTCTTCCAAACTTAAATATGAATGAGTGCTTATATGCATATGTTGAGTAAATGTTCTGATCATGTACCAGAGATTGGATTCTCAAAGCTGTAATCTATTTGGCACTGGTTGAATTAGGATATGTAGTAACAGGGAATAGGCATGGATTGGCAGCTGCACAGCTGATACAATAGAAGCATAATTAAAAATAGACCCAAAGGTCGTTAACACAGGAGCAGCCAGAAATGTGACAGGCCAGATCATGAGACATGCAGCCAGGAATAGATATATATATATATATATATATATATATATATATATATATATGTGTGTTCTGCTAAGCCACATCAGGCCATACCCTTCACTTTTCTATAGAAAGTGCCCAAAGTAGTACTAATGAGAAAAAATACACAATTTGTGCAAAAATGCACATGTATATAAATAAATAAATTCCCCCAATGATCGCAAACGAGATTTTTTATCGTTAACCTGAAATCGTTCACCATATTACACAGAACGATAATCGTTAGTTACAATCGTTACTACGATCGTTATTGCGATAGTTACTGTGATCGTTTATTCCTTCTGATCCCAGCAAAACAATGAGCAACGTGCTATTACACTGAACAATTAGTGAAAAAATGTGAAACTTGAGTGAACGAATGTGGAATTACAGCGAACGATTAGCGATAATTTTAGGTTCAGATCTAAATCAACGGTTAACGACATATGAAAAATTTTTTGATTGTTGCCTGCAATTACACAAAACGACTATCATTTAAATATGAAATATTTTATGATTTTTCGCATGATAATCTTCCCGTGTAATAGGGCTCTAAGTCTTCAAAAGAAATGCTTAACCCCCTTCCCCCGTTGCATATTCTGTAACCCCTTCCCCATGTTCACTTTAGGGGATCAATAATGACAATTTTATTGTTTAGATTCAGATCACAACGGACGCAGTGATACCTAGTATGTGTATTTTTTATGTTTTATGTACAAGAAGGAAAAGGGAAAATAGCTTGTTTATTTTATGGGAGAATTGGGTGCATTTTTATGTCCCACAAGAGGACTTTTACAGTGATTATTAGATCATTACTATAATACACTGCACTAGTCACCTAGTGCAGTGTATTACAGCCTGTCAGCACGGCCTGGTACTCTATGGCAATGCTTCCCAACCTTTTCCAACTCGGGGCACACCTTGGAAAAATTTTTTTCCTCGGGGCACCCCTACTAAATAATGTTCTACAAAATAAGAAAACCGTCATACAGTGACTCACAGGTGACGTCTTATTTGATCTGAGGAGTCACATTCCCTTTTCCTCTCCATCCGGCCCAGTCCTCCATGATGATTTCTTCCAGTTACTTTTCATCTCTTCAGAACCTGCAAGACAAACAATTCAGGCTCCGCACATTTCTAGCAACTTCCTATCCTTTCTCCCTCCTGTAGGCTCCCAAAGTAACTGCACTGTTTGGTGTTATGTGCAGTAAAGAGAGTAGGAATGTGGGATGCCCCCTGTATGTAGGATCCCCTGCTGTGATGAACTAATAATGCCCCCAGAGGTGCCCCCATGAACTAATAATACCCCCAGAGGTGCCACTATGAACTAATAATGCCCCCAGAGGTGCCCCCATATACTAATAATGCCCCCAGAGGTGCCCCCATGAACTTATAATGCCCCCAGAGGTGCCCCCCATGAACTAATAATGCCCCCAGAGGTGCCCCCATGAACTAATAATGCCCCCAGAGGTGCCCCCATGAACTAATAATGCCCCCTGCTCTGCCCCTTAAAAAAAAACAAACATCCTACTCACCTAATCCGCGCTGTGTGGCCGCAGGCAGCAGCTCTCCTCCTCCTCTTCGGGCTCCATCTTGCGAGCCGCGGGGACGGGACTTCCGGCAGGCGTGATGACGTCACATCATCACGCCTGCCGGAGAGGTCACGTTCCGCCCTCCCATAGGCTGCTGGTATGAAGTGCCGGCAGCCTATGGGAGCGAATATAGGAGCAGGACGCTGACACTTCCTGCTCCTATATTCTGCTTACTTTAATGTTCCGCCCGCTCATAGTGCGGGCGGAACATGAAAGTGATCCATGCATCCCGAGAAGCTGTGTGGCCGCAGCTTCTCGGGATGCCTAACCTCTTAACGACGCATGACGGGTATACCCGTCATGCGGCCGTTAAGGGTAAACAGAGAGGGCTCCCGACGTGAGCCCTCTCTGTAGCGCGCAGTCCCCGGTTGCTATGTGCAGCCAGGGACAGCGTGTATTAGCCGCCGCGGCCGATCGCCGCGGCCGGCTAATTAACCATTCAAATGCAGCTGTCAAAGCTGACAGCTGCATTTGAACAGTGAATGTGGCCCCTTTCCCTGGTGTTTAGTGGGGGATCTCCCCCCCGCGATGCGATCGCGGCAGGGAGATCCGTTGTACTGAGCCGGCCGGGGCTCAGCGTCGCTCCGACGCTGTTCCCGGCTCGGCAATCTATTTAAATGGTCTGCAGCAGACCATTATAATAGAGCCATGATCTGATGGATCATTGCTCTATTATATACACAGGATTGATCTCAATGGGAGATCAGTTCTGTGTATATAGAAGTCCCCCAGGGGGCTTCATATTACTGTAAGTGAAAGTAAAAAAAAGTGTTTTTATTAATAAAAATCCCCTCCCCTAATAAAAGTCTGAATCACCCCCCTTTTCCCATTTTACAAATAAAAATAAATAAATAAATTAACAAACATGTTTGGTATCGCTACGTGCGTAATCGCCCGAACTATTAATTAATCACATTACTGATCTTGCACGGTAAATGGCATAAGCGCAAAAAAATTCCAAATTGTAATAAAAAGCGATCAAAAAGTCGCATATGCGCAATCAAGGTACCAATAGAAAGTAAACATCATGGCGCAAAAAATGACACCTCACTCAGCCCCATAGGCCAAAGGATAAAAGCGCTATAAGCCTGGGAATGGAGCGATTTTAAGGAACGTATATTTGTTAACAATGGTTTGAATTTTTTACAGGCCATCCGATACAATATAAGTTATACATGTTATATATCATAGTAATCGTAACAACTTGAGGAACATGCATAACAAGTCAGTTTTACCATAGGACGGACGGCGTAAATGCAAAATCAAAACAAATTCGTTTTTTTTTCAATTTGACAGCGCAAATGATTTTTTTCCGGTTTCTCAGCATATGTTATGGAAAAATAATGCCAGTCATTGTAAAGTACAATTGGTTTCGCAAAAAATAAGCGCTCATATACGTCTCTAGGTGAAAAAATGCAAGCGCTATGGACTTTTAAACTTAAAATGGAATAAGCAAAAGCGCAAAAACGAAAATAGGCATAATTTTTCCATAAAATATGTTGTGAAACCGGAAAAAAAATCATTTGCGCTGTCAAATTGAAAAAAAAACGAATTTGTTTTGATTTCGGGGAGTTTTGCATTTACGCCGTTCGCCCTATGGTAAAACTGACTTGTTATGCATGTTCCTCAAGTCGTTACGATTACTATGATATATAACATGTATAACTTATATTGTATCGGATGGCCTGTAAAAAATTCAAACCATTGTTAACAAATATACGTTCCTTAAAATCGCTCCATTCCCAGGCTTATAGCGCTTTTATCCTTTGGTCTATGGGGCTGTGTGAGGTGTCAGTTTTTGCGCCATGATGCGTTCTTTCTACCGGTACCTTGATTGCGCATATACGACTTTTTGATCACTTTTTATTACATTTTTTCTGGATTTGATGCGACCAAAAATGCGCAATTTTGCACTTTGGGATTTTTTTGCGCTTACGCCGTTTACCGTGCGAGATCAGGAATGTGATTAATTAATAGTTCGGGCGATTACGCGCGCGGCGATACTAAATATGTTTATTTATTTATTTATTAATTTATATTTATAAAATGGGAAAAGGGGGGTGATTTGGACTTTTATTAGGGGAGGGGATTTTTTATTAATAAAAACACTTTTTTACTTTTTTTTTTACATGGACTAGAAGCCCCCCTGGGGGGCTTGTATATACATAGCACTGATCTCTCATAGAGATCAATGCTGTGTATATACACAGCAAAGATCCATGAGATCGGTCATAGATTGCTATGGCCTGCTGCAGGCCATAGCAATCTACTGCCGAGTCGGGATCAGCGTCATTCCGACGCTGAGGCCCGGCACGGCCAGAAGAACTGATCTCGGGGGGGGAGATCCGTGCCACTAGACACCAGGGATGTTGTGCATAAAGCACTTCAATGCAGCTGTCAGGTTTGACAGCTGCATTGAAGTGCTTAATTAGCCGGCGCGGCAACGGGACCCGCGCCGGCTAACAGAGGCACTGCCCGGCTGCAGATTGCAGCCGGGATCGGTGCCGTTCAGAGCGGGGTCCCGGCGGGACCCCGCTCTGAACACCCCCCGCGGCGCCATGACGTATGAGATACGTCATGGGTCGCTAAGGGGTTAATATACATTTTTAATATATTTTTTTATTTTTATATACGATGTAAAAAAAAAAAAAAAAAGCAATTCTGGTGTTTCCCCCCCCTCTTTTTTTATGCTGTTCGCCGTACGGGATAACAATTGTTATGTTAATAGATTGGACAATTTTGCACGCCACGGTATATAATATGTTCATTTATTTAGATAGATTGTATTTATATAATGGGATAGGGGGTGATTTTAATTTTTATTGGGGGAGGGCCTTTGGGGTATTTTTAAAAACATTTTTCCTTTTTTTTTCTTTAAACATTTTGAGTCTCCTTGGGGGACTTTTACATGCAATCATTAGATTGCATTCACTGATCATTGCTGTGCCATAGGCCTGTGGCAGACTCAATGAACAGAGCGTCGATGGGAGCACACGGAAGAAGGTTAGAGACTTCCGACAGTTCGGCACAGCGATCGGGAAGTGAAAGGAGCTGCTCCTGTCACTTACACTTACACTTAAACAATCCCAAGAGGGAATATGGGCAAAAACCTTACAATTTGCTGGTGGGAACACATAACTAAATTAGCTCTTTATTTTGGCAAACAACAAAAACACTGAGCAAAGTGCTAAAGTACTAAATTGTCTAAATTACTGTTTTTAAAACAAGAATGCCGATTGTAGGTCTTCTGAAGTTTAGCTAGAAATGCATTTTTGACACCACAGACTTTCACACAGGTTAGAGCCTATATAGGCAACATTACAAACATCAACAAAGGTTATATCCTGACCTGTAAAAGAAAGAAAAAAATGGCATTAGTTATCTAATTAGAATGTCAGGCTGACTGATGTATTTCTTATCACTACTAACAATGTTTAAGTTCTGGTTACTGGTCATTTGTCTGAATATATTGTACATAACCAATTTCATTGAGAAACTTTGCTCGCAGCAGGAACTGTTTTTCTGACGTTAATGGTAGAAATATTGTAGTACAGTTTCCTTGCTTTAAGCGGTGGTAAACGACATCACATACTGTATATTCCTTTAGAAAAAGAGATCATTGTTGTATTTATCACAACCAGAAATGAAACACAGAATACCAAAATAAGGCAGCTACATGTGTTGAAAAAAAATATTTGCATGTGCATTTGTAAGGCTTTGTCTGTGATGCACTGCAATGTATGGTCCATGATGCGGATAGCACATCTGTGAGCCGCCTGCAATTACGGATCATGCACTTTAGAAGAGAATAAAGTCTATGGAGCCTAGACTACAAAATGGACCATACAAGTGCAGGTCCTACTTTTGGCGGAACGGATTGGCAGCCACATAGCTGTGTGGACAACTCTATAGAAATCATTGGGTCTTTTTTCTGTATATTAATAAGGATCTTGAGTTATGGACTGAGAAAACTGATTTGTGGACAAGACCTTATTGTTCTTTTATAATCTTTAAATCTATGCATACTACTTCTTCATGGCATAAAGCAACAAATCAGCCATATGTACCAACCTTGCGCCCCCCCCCCCCCAAGCACACACACATTTCCCCTCTGCATGATCTTCCGGTCCTGTTTGTGCACCTGTGCTGCCGGTTTACAAGGATGTCATTCTCCCTGCTCGGCCAAGCACAGAACTGAGTGTGGGAGTGGGGTGCAAGTGGAAATCTGTGTCAGTGGTTTATATTTGAAAAGACTTGGTGATTGAGATGGGATACAGCGATCATGGGTGGGACACATACCACCCAGGTAAAGTAACTCTCTCAGGTTTGACACCAAGTGATGGCAGCTGTAATTTCCACTACAGCCACTAGCTGTCTCACTCCCCCTGTGCACAGCTGCAATATGTGTCAAAGGGTTTAGCTATGTTTTGTATGTTAACCAATCACAGCTGCATCCTCTCTACACTTCTACCTTCTCTATTCTCCTCACTTCCTGTCACACCACCCTATACAGGATAGGAGTTTCCTGGTTTGTTCCAGGCAGGAGTTCAGCAGTTAGTTCCTGTCAGAGAAGTCAGTTCTAGTTTCTAGTAAGAGCCTAACAGCCAGTATGCAGTGCTGAACACTAGAGATGGGGCAACCGGACACTAGGACCACCTTTGTCTACGCCAAGGATCTTCAAGTCAGAACAGTCACCCCCAAAGGAAAAGGAACTGATCCCCAGTAAAGCAAAAGTGCATTAAAGGAGAAGTCCGGACAAATATTTTTTTTTATATGTTATTACTTATGGAAAGTTATAAAATTTTCTAATGTACCTTAATTATGGGAAATGCTCATATACTGTTATTCCCCTTAATTTAGTGTATCAGGAAGTGTTAGAATTCTCTCAGAACCAGTGACGTCACGACGAAGGGTGTAATTCCTATGGAGTGTCCAGCAGGGGGCGCTCTATATATAGAAGTCAATGAGTACCATTGACTTCTATATATAGTGCGCCCCTGCTGGAAACTCCATTGGAATTACAATGGATGTGTGTATGTAATGTAATGTACTGTACTTTGCGATTGAATACATTTATGGAATACTTTGGGGAGCAAGTGTCCTTGCTCCCCAAAGTATCCCATAAATGTAATCAATAAATACATTTGCTGGGCACCGAGCAGGGAGAGAGAGGTGCCATCTATCTCCTCCCTCCCTGCTCGGTGCTGGGAACATATACAAAGTACTACTCCCCCATTATCTGCAGATAATGGGGGAGTAGTACCTGTGCTATCTTATCACCGCCCGCGCCGCTGCCGCTCACATAAGTGCCGCCCGCTCCGCTCCCCCGCCGCGGCTCACAGTAGTGCCCCCTCCTCCTCCGCTCCCCCTCCTCCTCGAAACACTATGGCCCCGCTGCCTCCCCGTGCCGCTCCTCACACTATCGGGCCGTCCCCCGCTCTCTGCTCCTGCAGGCCGGACGCGTCAGCCCTCACCCACCCCGGCCGGCAGCACGGCGCTCCTGGTGCTTCCTGGTGTCCCAGGCCGGGGTGGGTGAGGGCTGACGCGGCCGGCCTGCAGGAGCAGAGAGCGGTGGACGGCCGGATAGTGTGAGGAGCGGCACGGGCAGGCGGCGGGGAGTCAGCGGGGCCATAGTGTTTTGTGGAGGAGAGGGAGCGGAGGAGGAGGGGGCACTTCTGTTAGCGGCGGCGGTGGAGCGGGAGGCACTTATGTGAGCGGCGGTGGCGGAGCGGGCAGCACTTATGTGAGCGGCGGCGCAAGCGGCGATAAGATAGCACAGGTACTACTCCCCCATTATCTGCAGATAATGGGGGAGTAGTACTTTGTATATGTTCCCAGCACTGAGCAGGGAGGGGGGAGGTAGATGGCACCTCTCTCCCTCCCTGCTCGGTGCCCAGCAAATTTATTTATTGATTACATTTATGGGATACTTTGGGAAGCATGGACACTTGCTCCCCAAAGTATTCCATAAATGTATTCAATCACAAAGTACAGTACATTACATACACACATCCATTGTAATTCCAATGGAGTGTCCAGCAGGGGCGCACTATATATAGAAGTCAATGGTACTCATTGACTTCTATATATAGAGCGCCCCCTGCTGGACACTCCATAGGAATTACACCCTTCGTCGTGACGTCACTGGTTCTGAGAGAATTCTAACACTTCCTGATACACTAAATTAAGGGAAATAGCAGTATATGAGCATTTCCCATACTTAATGTACATTAGAAAATTGTATAACTTTCCATAAGTAATAACATATAAAAAATAAATTTTGGCCGGACTTTTCCTTTAAGCTGAAGTACTTTACTGACACTATGCTCGACTACGTGGGGAGACTTCACTGGTTAGCTCCATTGATATTGTGTAGCCAGAAGGCAGTCAGATACCTACAGACCTATGCAAATGTGAGTACAAGGATTCTTTCACCAAGATACTATATACAGCACACATCCCGGCAAAGTACTGTTACCACTTAGACAAAAGCTCCTATCCGGCCCCTACACTACCATTGCACACAAGTCTTCTCTTCCTCTAATATCTCAAAGTCTACCTCAAGTACCTCATCTCTTATGTCACACATTGCACCTAAACTTCACACCAGTTCTACCTAGGTCTGGTGCCTGTGTGTCCGGGGAAGTGTACTACCACTCCTGGTCATCAAGAAAAGTTACCCCAAAACACCAGAGCACACCAGCTTCACAGAATATCTGTAACCAGCGCATCGGCCACGGCCAAGTCACTTTTTTTTTTGCACAACACAAGCCATCTGCGCCACTTTAGTGCCTTGTTAAATCCCCCCTAGATGTCCCTCACTCTAGTGAACCCCATTAATTTATAAGAAATTAGCTATAAGAGAATTATGTATTCAGGATGAAGCTAAGAGGTAAAGAGTATCTGCAATTCTTTATTTCTGGACTTTTGCAATTCAAACCATCTTTGAAGCCATTTAACTTTTCTTTAGGGAAGTTTTTATTCCAGTCTAATTTGCGGAAAACATTCTGCATATATTATTCCAATGTGTTTCAAAGTCATGTGAAACTGACAGAAGAGTACGCTTGGAAATATCAGTAAAGTATTGCTGGAAACTGATTGCAATTGTTGATGTCAATCAGTTAGATTGATTACAGGATGCATGGAGACTGAGGCAAACATCAGGCAGATATGTCTGTCTCACGTCTTACTGCAAAATTCCACCTGATGTGATTTATGATTCACTTCCCACATGAGAACTGTGAACTTATCTTTGAAGGCTGCTGGATTTAGAAAATAACAAATCAGTATACATGATGAATTAAGCTCAAGATCTCCGCTCTGAAGCTCCAAACATTAAAATAGTTGGAGTAACAAGAGTAACCTTTGAAGCTTACACCTTTACATAACACCTGCAGAATACATTTTTAAGGTTACTAACATATCTGCCCTGTGATGTTAGCATAGCTACTGAACAACCCAATGGTGGGAGGTCATGTGATTAATGACAATGGCACCTAATATCTAAAAACATTGATATCTTCATATGTGATGGATTGTCTACTAAAGCCCTAAAGATAAAATACCAATAAAATATTTTTTTTTTGTATATTTATATAAACCATGACTAGGATGACTTGTTGAATAAAAACACAACACAAACATATAGGGAAACATGTCAAATTGTCAGTGTTAGAGGTGGGATGCTTCTCATTACATTATGCACAAAGTTTGCAGTCTGTAACTAAGAAGACGTGTAGGCTTACAAATGACCTGTAGACCGTAAATGGTGAGATTTTTTGTTGCATTTTATAGTGATGGCAGTCTGTCCTTGCAGGTGTCCCTCATGGCACTCACTGCTGCTGGGTCTTTTTTTGCTGCCAAACTTGATTACCTTGGTTTCTATTGCCACCCTGCCATCTCTCCTGCTGCAGTTCCCCAGGTTTGGTTCACAAACCTCTGACTAAAATAGGTATCTTCACCTGGGGAAGTTAGGCCCTATTCAGAGTATGCACATGATAGGACCAATTTTAAAGTTCCCCCTAATTAAGCCCTATCCTGTACATATTCTGCATAGGGCAACAAACACAGGTGGAAATACCCCTTTAGGCTATGTTCACACTACGTAAAAGTACAGCCGTACTTTGTATGGGGTGGAACACTGCCTTTTCTTATATGGGATCCCGGCTGGAGCGTATACACATTGTCTCTGAAGTAGTGGGAACATAGCCTTAAAGGGCCAGTGTTCATACTTCATCTCTAACCTATCCAGGTCACACATTACCCATTGACAGGGAACCAATCATGCAGAAACAGCTGTTACTGCTATAAATAAACTCCTATATAATCTTCAAAACTGTTTCCGCTATGAGCATTATTTATATGTCCTGAAAAAGTCCTTTTTAAAACTTACTTATCTATGTAAGTGGACTTTCCAGAGCTCTAAGGCAGTCACGGCTGGTGGGAAATATTTCCGGTAATCACACCTCCCTGGTAGCAACGTTCCCAGAGGGGCATGTTTGCTGGCAAGATGTCCTGCCAGCAGCGACTAGTAAGGATCTCTGGAAGTTTTAAAAAGTACTTTTTAGGGATCTATAGTGTTTACTTATATGCCCGGAAACAGTGCTGGGGGTGTATAGGAGATTATTTATAGCTGCAACAGTGATTTTTGCATGCTTGGTTTCCTTTAAGACTGCTCCACTTGCTTACAACACTTTGATTCCCTGTGTCCATAGTGAGGGTGATTGGTATCACAGTGGGTCCAAAGCCATTTTCCAATTACAAAGGTACTATTCACACCTGGGTTTTTAAACATCTTTTGATGGGTCTGTTAAGCTTTCATAATAGCAAATATTCAGCTATATGCCTGCCAGCATCCTGGTGGAACTTTAATAGACTCCATTAAAGTGTATGGTTTCGGTAGGTGACCTTTGGATCCATTGTGTAACAAATCTGTTAGAGCATTATGACTTTCAGTGTAAATGGAAACCATGACTTGTAAAAAATACTGATTTAGTTATGTTATCATCATTTTCATCATTGACCGTTTCATCATACTCTATGTTGTCATCATTCTTTGTCCCAGCGAGCAAACAACTCAGATGTTCACAGGGGAGAGTTGGTATATCTCTGAATGCCAATAACTCGTTTTATAACTACGTATTTACCAGTAATCATAAATATAAGCAGACATCTAATAATGATACATTCGAAACATGGACCAAAACAGTTAAAGATGATTTAAAGGTCATCTCTGTTAAGCAAAACAATACAAGCTTAGCACAGAAAACAACCATGGAGGGAAAGCTATTAATATAATGGGGTTCAGGTTGAATATTTTCTGACATTTCGGAAGGTAAAATAGGTGAGGTTATAAGGGCCTAGATCTTTACTGATGAAAGGGTCTTGGTAATAAGTAAATGGCTTGTGCTCTTCAGATCAGATCTGCCTCTGATGTTGTGAATAACTTATTGTCTTTCATGCCGGGCTCAGGTTCCATTAGGATGCATTCAGATGTGGCAGATAAATCATCTGTGGATATTGTATGAATGTACCTTGTGTTAACTGTAGAGGGTGCAACATATTTTGCTCTGCATTAAAGGGAATCTGTGGGCACCTCGAGCAGAACAGTGTAGTATAGGTGTGTGTCCTCTTGTGAGCATGGTCCCTATCTTCAAAGACTCTGTGCTGTAGATTTTTTTCCAGTCTTTATAAACACACTCAAATCAAGTGTCAAAGAGGACTAGTGACCTTGTGTTTGTGCTGCACCTCGGTTCTTGCCTGCGCTGACGATTCCCTCGGGGGCGTGCTCCTGGTAATGCCATTCACACACGCAGCATGTTGGGCGGAAGGGCGACGCACGCGCATTGAACATTCCAACTGAGGTCATTGGCTTAAGGCCTTCAGAGCATGTGCAACGATCTTTTGCCCAATGGCGCATTTGTGAACGGCGTTAGGTAGAGCGTGCCGCCAAGGGAATAGTCAGCATAGGCATAGTCAGAATTCGTGGCCACAACAGGATGGTAATGAGGACAGGAGGCAGGCCAATGGGTAAATATGTAGGAAAACAAAGAGGTGGAGGAAGTAGTGGTGAGGCGTGTCGAGGTGCACAAACACCAGGCCACTACTCCTCTTCAAAACTTGGTTACAGTGTTTTTATAACGAGTAAAAAATCTACTGAACAGAGGCTTTCAAGACAGGGACCATGCACACAAGAGGACACACACCTATACTACACTGTCAGCACCTTGGGTCCGGTACGGTTGACAGATTTCCTTTAATAACAAATGTCACTATTTCCAGAGGTAAAATTTCTATACATAAAGGTTAGTGATGAGCGAGTACTAAAATGCTCGGGTGCTCGTTACTCGAGACGAATATTTCCTGATACTCGAGTACTCGTTTCGAGTAATGAACCCCATTGAAGTCAATAGGAGACTTGAGTATTTTTGCAGGAGACTCAAGTTAGGTAGAGCAAAGGTCGTGTAAAAACCTGTCAACCTCAGTAATTGATGGAAAAACAATGGAAATGGACAGGAAACAGCAGGGGCAGCATGTGTGCATGCCTCTGAGGCTGCCTAATGGCACAATTATGCCTAATTTTGTGCAACAGCCTGGATAAAACAGAGGTAGGCATATGGACCACCCAAAAACTCAGCCTGACACAGCATAGCAGTGAGAACACAGGGAACCATTAAAACAGAGGTAGCATATGATGAAACACCCCAAAATTTAGCCTGACACAGCATGGCGGTAAGGACAGAGTGAACAAGGTAGAAGCGGTAGCCAGTGAGCCTTCCAAAAATTATACCAGACACAGCATGGCATTGAGCACACAGAGAACCATTAAAAGTGAGTGAGGAAGCAAGTGAGCCTCTCCAAAATTAGGCCAGACACTGCATGGCATTGAGCACACAGAGAACTCTTGGGAGCAGCAGTAGCAAACATGGATCCCAGTGAAGGCCCAGCAGTAGTCAACATGGATGCCAGTTAAGGCTCAGCAGTAGCCAACATGGAGGCAAGGGCAGGCACAGCAGAAGTGAACATGGATGGCAGTAAAGGCCCAGCAGTAGTCATCATGGATGCCAGTAAAGGCCCAGCAGTAGTCAACATGGATGCCAGTTAAGGCCCAGCAGTATCCAACATGGAGGCAAGGGCAGGCACAACAGTAGTAAGCAGTAGTCAACATGGATGCCAGTTAAGGCCCAGCAGTAGCCAACATGGAGGCAAGGGCAGGCACACCAGTAGTCAGCAGTAGTCAACATGGATGCCAGTTAAGGCCCAGCAGTAGCCAACATGGAGGCAAGGGCAGGCAAAGCAGTAGACATCAGTAGTCAACATGGATGCCAGTTTAGGCCCAGCAGTAGCCAACATGGAGGCAAGGGCAGGCACACCAGTAGTCGACATGGATGCCAGTAAAGGCCCAGCAGTAGTCAACATGGATGCCAGTGAAGGCCCAGCAATAGCAAACATGGAGGCAAGGGCAGGCACACTAGTAGTCAACATGGATGCCACTTAAGGCCCAGAAGTAGCCAAGTAGCCTTCTACCCCCACCACCTTTTCGATTTTCAATTTGACTGCAGCAGTTGGGGTAACATTCCCTGCATAATGTAACTACTCACTTCTACCGCCACCACCCTTTTGATTTTAAATTTGACTGCAGCAGTTGGGGTAACATTCCCTCCATAATGTAACTACTCACTTCTACCCCCGCCACCACCCTTTCGATTTTCAATTTGACTGCAGCCGTTTGGGTAACATTCCCTGCATAATGTGACTCACCACCCCTCCCCCACCGCTGTTTTGATTTAGAATTTGACTTTGATCCTTGAGGATCTGGCAAGTGTCTCATGCAAAGGGATCATCACTTGAGGGGTAGTGTACTACAAATCCCAGCAATACAGTGTAGTACCCACTAGTTTAGGGGGGGCTGTATGGTACAATCTGGTAGTGGCTGGACCTAGACACACGCTGGGATACCCCCTTAGAATGAGCAGTGAAGTTTTATGCAGGTGTACTACAAGTCCCAGCAATACAGTGTAGTACCCACTAGTTTAGGGGGGCTGTACGGTGCAATCTGGTATTGGCCGGAACTATACACACTCTCTGTCACCCTCTTTACAATGAGCAGTGAAGTTCTATGCAGGATGTACTACAAGTCCCAACAATACAGTGCAGTACCCACTAGTTTAGGGGGGGGCTGTATGGTACAATCTGGTATTGGCCGGAATGATACACAATCTCTGTCACCCCTTTACAATGAGAAGTGAAGTTCTATGCAGGATGTACTACAAGTCCCAGCAATGCAGTGTAGTACCCACTAGTTTGGGGGGGCTGTACGGTACAATCTTGTACTGGCTGGACCT
Organism: Dendropsophus ebraccatus; assembly: GCF_027789765.1. Lineage (NCBI taxonomy): Eukaryota > Metazoa > Chordata > Amphibia > Anura > Hylidae > Dendropsophus > Dendropsophus ebraccatus. Next base: position 50,521,444 of record NC_091463.1, read on the forward strand.
AGATACACGCTGTGACACCCGCTTACAATGAGCAGTGAAGTTCTATGCAGGATGTACTACAAATCCCAGCAATACAGTGTAGTACAGCAGGACCACAAGCCCCCAAATAAAAAAAGAATACACTGAGCACTTCTTAGGGGTCTGTATGCAACACCTAATGTCCCCTTTCTGCCAGCAGTCGGTCACCACAGTGTGCTGGTTAAATTGTGGTAGCAGCACTGCAAGTCCCAGACAGCAGTCTGTAGTAATAGTATTAAAAACGCTTTTAAGCCCTGAAAAGGGCTGTTTGTTTGTATTTCTAGTATTCCCTGCCTACTGGAACGCTAAATCCTACACTGACACTCTCCCTGACCAGCAGCAGCTCTGTCCCTTATCTCTTCCAGCACACGTCTGAAGCGAGTACTGCCGGTGCCGAGTTTTATATGGCAGGGTCATCTGATCTGGCCAACCAATCGCTGCTATCGACATGTATGGGTCCCACATAATCGCAGGATGTACCAAAGAGTCTCCTGCATGTTTATTGGCTGAGAAATAGCGCCCAAACTTACAGGAAATGGATGATGAGATTTTCTCGAGTATCGCAACATGCTCGTCAGAGTAACGAGTACCATTGAGTACCTTAATACTCGATCGAGTACCAAGCACGGACGAGCATGCTCGCTCATCACTAATAAAGGTCCTAAAATCCCCATCTCCAAACAGCCCATTACTCCTCAGAGATGAATACCAGTAACAAAAATATTCTCCTGTCATATGTACGAATATGTGAACTAGGACACATATTGCGGGCATCTAGGAACCAAAAATTATTCTTTTTTAGAGATAGTAAATAAGATGATGGTATATGGGAAGACCTGTGCCATGAGGGATGATTCATCAGTTGTGTATAGACAAACAAAAACCTTTACAAGTCTTACCCATATAGTGAAAACCTAATGAATTGGATTGATCATTGCAAATCCAATTCACACAACTTACATGGATGTCTGCTTCTGATCGCCTCTGTGATGTATTGATGTTTTCTGTATGTAAAGGCCCTAAATAGTCACCCCATATAATAGAGTGTGCAATCACTGAATGCAAGTGCAAACACTCACTAGTTGGCTTATCGGACACTTCAAACCTGTTAAAGAATAATCTGCCATTGATCACGCATTTCTCTGTGTAGTAGGGATTCAAGAAGAGAGCTGACCTAACAAGCTAGCAATGTAGGTAAAGCCCTGGCCATGCGATTATCGAGCCATGGAGTAAGCTCTGTAAGCAAGCTCTGATCTAGCAGCACTTGTTTACACAGTGGGTCTAGCTGCTTAATAGGGCTTTAACACAGTTATAGTTATAGGTATCTGCTCATTCAGTGCCTAAGACTATTGAAACACATTTGCATATTACTGAAAAGGTATGCTTTCCTTTGGGTATCGTTGTATGGCTTTTTTTTTGTGCAGGTTTCAATCCAGATTTCAAGTGGTGCATGCCTTTTAATAAATCCAGTGTATCAGAGGCTGGTGCACAGCAAGCTAAATAATCAACACCAGCTCCAAGCTGACATGCATTTTAGCCTAATTTTTTGATAACCCAGCGTAAATTCTAACATTTTTGGCGCATGGGGAAGACATGCCTTACCACCAACAATGCAGTGCCCCCTCCCCACCCACTCTCTGCCCACATGGCAAACGACTTAAAAAAGCTTTTTGCCTGTTTGTGCTAGGTGTAATCCTTGATGCGTCTGCCCACAGTTGTGTAGAACAGCTGATTGGTGGGGGTAAAAGATGTAACCATTGATAGCCTTTCCTTGGAAAGCACCATTAGGCACCAGCTCTAAAATACTTTCCCAAGGCCAATCTTATAGTGTTAAGCTAACTTGCTAAACTGTTCAGGTTTGGCAACGTTCTCCAATCGGGAATATTCGCCAATTGATTCCCAGCGGCTAAAGAAGTTTGATGCAACTCTAGGGGTGCCAGAGAAACATGGATATAGCATATGACCTATGGCTGTATCCATGTTTTCTAGGAATCCCTAATTTCTCCAGCTACCAGGAGTAAAATGTTAAGTTTTTCAAATGTATGATTCACCTCTTTTTTATACATTCTTATACAACTTTTTTTTTTCTTGTTAACTTATTATTTCCCTTTTGGATTCTGGTGAGAAGTCCTATTTTGTAGATAAACTAAACTTCCAAAATCACTTTAGATTTTGTACTGCAGTCCAAATGACGCATCTAAATCTGAAATAGGAAATAAGACAGAGTAACAAAAAATATCTTAAGATATGACCAAACCACTTTATTACACAGCATTTCAAACCCATTGCATTCTATTTCTAGGCGTATTGAAAGACTGTTTTCTCCAGCTAAAATGAAAAAAGCGCCTTCTGCTTGTTCGTGTTACATATTAATGTTATTCGAAGCGTGTGTCTCTTCACACTCATTTTCAAATCAAATTGCAGTACCGTAATGTTAAATGTAGCTCTGTTCAAATTGAAAACCCTTTGGACTATAGTATATTATTATAGCCTTGAAGATAATATCTATTGCTATCCTTGCTGACATTTCATATTGCCTTTCCAATTAAGTAGGCAAAAAATGGTCTAACATATAGATTACAATTTCTGTAAAAGTACAGCATATATTTTTGGCATTTACTGACTTTTTTTTATTTTTTTTTACTGAATTACATATAGGAAGTTTCAAGGCCAGGCCTTACTTCTTTTCATTTTTCTGCAGATGGAAAATTGAAGTCAAAAGAAGAAGCAAATGAATTTCAAGTATGACAAAAAAGAGCAGGGTTCTTCTTAATTATCTGACCTAAAGCAGAGTTTTGTCCAGTCGCTTTTGCGGGCCTATTTTATGCCTAATAGAACTGTATCTACCATTACTGCTGACAGATGTTAAAAATTGTGCAAGAATGTGAAGTATTGACAGGGCAGTTCTTTCATTTAAAACTCTACGTGTGATGTGAAGACACATAGAAGACCGCAGGGAAACATCATTGTCTGGTTTGAAGATGTGATTTTTTTTTTCTTAACTAAAAGGGAATCTATCATAAAATGTTACATTAAGTTTTGATTAAATTTTGGTGATTTTGTTTTTTATATTGTCTACTTTACTATCTATTTTTAAATATAGATAGAAAAGTAGACAATATTAAAAACAAAATCTTGCAGTTTCCATTCTCACCACTAGGCCTAAAACTAAACTAAAACTTTTTTTTTTTTCTGTGAGAAGGCATGGGCTGCCAGAAAGTGGACAGCATTATGTATGTTTTGTATAAATCGCCGTGATTTATACAAAACATACGTTGTATGTGAATGAATGGAATCCCTTATCCACAGCTTAGCTTATCCACATAGCATACACTCCAGCCGGGATTCCATACGGCCGCACGAAAAACTGACATGTCAGTTTTCATTGGCCGCACAGAACATGTCAGCTCCGGCCGCACGCTCCATTGTGCTCAGCGAGCAGTACCGGCAGGGATGATCTTCAGTAACACCAGTCGTTCTGTGTCCCGGCCGGGTCACAGAACGGCCGGTGTTATACGTAGGTGACACCAGAGATGACATCAGTATATAGAAAGAAAACCAATGACTGAAGACCACCAGTTTAGCCTCCACATCTTTGTGGAATTACCTCTTCAAAGTTAACCCAGTATGCCCAGTAATGTTACCGATTCATGCCAGTGGGAGAGGTTCTGTCATACACAGTGGCACACAGACTGTCTATTGATAACCAATCCATATGTAGGGTATGTGTTATGGCAGCAGCTGATTAATAATGGAAGGAGGAAGTCAAGGACAGTAAGTCCTATAGCTAAATCCACTCAGTTGTCCCTATCTACTTGCTTCAACTATCCTAAGTAGTATGAGCATACAATGAATGCAGACAAGATGAACAAATACAGGGAGTAAACTAGCTAAGGGTCAGAACAGAATTGAGCAGCGTTCACATCCAATAGAATTATCAAATAACAATAGCAGAGTTTCAGAACAACAAGGGAAGAAAGATGGAGAAAATGCTAGTAGGCTCAAACTAAGACTTATAGCAAGCACTTGTGACTGGTTTATGGTGCGTTTACACAGAGAGATTTATTTGACAGATCTTTGAAGCCAAAGCCAGGAAAAAACTATAAACAGAGAACAGGCCATAAAGACTGAGACTTCTTCTCTTTTCGAATCCATGCCTGGCTTTAGCTTAATAAATCTGTCAGATAAATCTCTCTGTGTAAATGCACCATCAGTGAACTGTATATGGGATGCCAGAAATTTGCTCCAGGTCGCTGATATCCTAGCCACAAACAAAAAGGAACAGGAGGAGCTAGAGTGGTAATGAAGGCAGTCAATTACAGAAGCAAAACCAAGGAAGAGATGGCCGGGAGATGACAGGTGCAGATGTCACACTATGAGTACATACTATTGATGTGTACATAAGCCCAACATTTTGTAAATACTACAAATATTCAGCTACAATTAAATGTAAAGTATTTTTTTCATGCATTTCATACCTTGGAGAAGGAATATCCATTATAGTTAATAATTAGAGATGAGCGAACCTCGAGCATGCTCGAGTGCATTCGAACCCGAACTTTCGGCATTTGATTAGCGGTGGCTGCTGAAGTTGGATAAAGCCCTAAGACTATGTGGAAATCATGGATATAGTCATTGGCTGTATCCATGTTTTCCAGACAACCTTAGAGCTTTATCCAAGTTCAGCAGCCACCGCTAATCAAATGCGATCGTTGGGGTTCGGATGGACTCGAACCCGAACCCGGTATGCTCATCTCTATTAATAATCAATTTTAAAAATTTACAGTACTGTTTAAAGAGGTTGTCCAGGAAATGTTGACTTTTCCCCTTGACTTTAATAGGGAGCGGGGGGGGGGGGGGGAGTTCTGACCTCTCTACCGCCCGGCGATTTCTATATCGAGCCTCGTCGGCTCTGTTATAAATAGAGCCATGGGTCCGGCATGCGACCCTGCAGCTCTGTTCATTCTTATGGAGCAATGGAAAGAGCCAAGTATGTTGGAATTTGTAGGGCTCAATACGGAGATCGCCAGGGGATACAGAGGTCGCACCCCCCATGACCTTCTACTTTTCCCCTATCCAAAGAATAATCGTTTTTTCCTGGACAACCTCTTTAATAAAGGGTATAAAATATACAATGGTGTAAGCTGCCCACAGCAACCAATCACAGCTCATCTATCATTTTACCAGAGGTGAAAGCTGAGCTGTGGTTGGTTGCTGTGGTTGGTTGCTTTACACCAGTCTATATTTTACACCCTTTGGGGGACATTTATTAAGTCCGGCGTTTTTTACGCCAGACTTAAAAATGCCCCCACATCTCCAGCGCTATGGAGATTTATGTAGAGGCGGACTGCCTCTACATAAATCCCGTGCGCGTCGGTGGCCACAGCCGAAAACCTACGCCACCTAAAAGGTGGAGTAGGTTTTCGGCGTATCTTTTAGTTGAAAAAATGATAAATTGCGCAGACTCTGAGTCCGCGCCCCCCCCCGTTCCGCCCCCTCCACACACCCTCCCTGCCCCCTGGCGTACCCGGCGTAAATTGCCAATATGCCAATCGGCCATTTGCGCATAAAATCATTCGCTTATCGCCACTGTACGCCGAAATTAAACAGTACGCTGGATGATACATGTCCCCCTTTGTGTTGTGTCTACTGTCAAAACATCTTCCAGGCATGGAAAGCAGCCACTCCTGTGCTCCAGGATATTGAACAGTCAGCTAGGTGAAGTGTGCCGAAACATAACACAAAATATTTGCTGACTGAACACAGCAACAGATCAATATCAAGCAAATTCTTATTAATGAGGTTCTAGTTATTTGACATTTCCCAAAGACGTTCATTGAAAACAACACAGAAAGGTCAAACACTAGCTTTTCCACTTAAAGCTGCTGTAATAAAACACACTTTATTTTAAAGCTGAAGGTCATAAATTGTCACTTTAAAATACATTCAGGCATTATTTCTAAATGTTGATGTGAATTGAAACATTTGTTTTAAAAGGTCCTGAAGTCTGGTAGCTATGCAGTGCAGTATCCAGAATATTGAGGTGAATATTTAATTCATATTTATCCTTTTATCTATTATGATTATTAGTAATCATAATAACAATAATTAGAAATGAGCAAAGCAATTGAAAATGGTTTTGCAAGGTTTGCAAATATTAGGTCGGATTCGCGATTTTTTGTGAATCACATGCAAACAAATCTCAATAAAACTGCCAAAATATAGTAGCTACAATAGTGGGACTATTACAGAGTAATGTTCTTTTTTATATTGTTGTAACAGTGTCAAAAATTGGAAAATTAAAACTTAAAAAAAAAATGTCAATCAGCCAGTCAATCACTGCCTTTTCTCCCAGGACAGTAGTGGACATTGATGGACCAGCGGCATCAAACCAATTTATTTTTCCCAGAACAGAAGTGAACGTTGGTGTTTTAGCGGCCACTGACTGATAATACAAACAACCAAAAGGAAGCAGGTATATATGAATGGCACAACCACAATAATGTAAAAATATCAATATGCTTTATTAATAATTATACATAGACAAAAACTTCCAAAACCTTAAAAACACTTAAAACATATACCATTACTGTACTCCTAGCTCAAATACACTACTCATCCCCTACTGGTAGAAAGGGGAACACATAGCAGTATAATTATTGCAAATGTCTGCCAGTAATTAAGTATAACTGTAAATACATAACCATATACAAATAAGATAAACTACATGTCCAAGCTTAAAGTGCATCAAATAACAAGTAAAGTGCAAGTGCAACAGATCCAACTGGGTGAACACTGATAGAGGCTATGTTCACACTGCGTATATGTCCGGCCGCATATTTTCGCAGCCGGACATATACGTGGTATACCCCGGCCGGGGATTTACGCTACTTGCGGTCGGCTACGTACGGAGCGCAAACTTATGCCCGAAGTCTACTTACGCTTCCCAAACACCCTACGTAGCGATCTGACAGCGGTCTTTTACTTGGAAATCTTCGCCTAGCCCCGGACACCCCACAGAACCTTTTGGATCGGCACAAAAAGCTGCAAAAATGAAGAAATCCCCACTACGTACGGGACCGCATGTAACGGCATTTTCGTCCGCAAACAATGGTCTGGTTCATTTTTTATGCCGGCGCGTACGATCCAGGCGTACATTCGTACGTAGTGTGAACTGTGTAGCCGTACTTCGTATACTTTCCATTATTATACGCAAACTACGTAAGTCTCCAGCCGCTTATTCACGGAACACGCTACAGCCGGAAACTTACCTAGTGTGAACATAGCCTAAGCATGTACTGTAAAAAGGCAACATGGCTAGTGTCCTTCACTTACCTCAGTTAACACTTAGCCTTCAGCTCCAGCTGCTCCCTACCACCTCTGCTAACTCTGGGCTGGTGGTGTTATTCAGACACATTATGGTGGTATTGTTCAGGTCTGGTATGGTGGTGTTATCCAGACACAATATGGTGGTTTTGTTCTGGTCTGGTATGGCAGTGTTATCTAGTCATAGTATGGCAGTATTGGTCAGGTCTGGTGTGGTAGTGTTATTCAGTCACAGTATGGTGGTATTGTTCAGGTCTGGTATGGCGGTGTTATCCTGTCACAGTATAGTGGTATTGGTCAGGTCTGGTATGGCGGTGTTATCAAGTCACAGTATGGCGGTATTGGTCAGGTCTGGTATGGCGGTGTTATCCAGCCACAGAATGGTGGTATTGGTCAGGTCTGGTATGGCGGTGTTATCCAGTCACAGTATGATGGTATTGGTCAGGTCTGGTATGGCGGTGTTATTTAGTCACAGTATGGTGGTATTGGTCAGGTCTGGTTTGGTGGTGTTATCCAGTCACAGTATGGTGGTATTGTTCAGGTCTGGTATGGCAGTGTTATCTAGTCACAGTATGACTGTATTGGTCAGGTCTGGTATGTCGGTGTTATCCAGTCACAGTATGACGGTATTGGTCAGGTCTGGTATGGCAGTGTTATCCAGTCACAGTATGGTGGTATTGGTCAGGTTTCGTATGGCAGTGTTATCCAGTCACAGAATGGCAGTGTTGATAAGGTCTGGTGTGGCTGTTAAATGTTGCCTGGAGCTATTACCTACCAATCTACCAATCCAGTGGAGACAATATGCAGACTGCTCTAATCATTGATTCAATGTGGAAATTTGTTTTAAGCAGTTAAAAACCATGTAAAACACGATTCAGACAATGTTTCTACATGTAGAGAAATGCATGTGGCCGAAACCATTTCCCATCTCCCATTTCTTCCCCAGTAGTCGTGTGCTGTTACCAGAATTATCGCCCATATGCCTTTTGCTTACCGTATGAGCGTCTGGCATCTGCTGCATGTGGTGACGTACAGTAAATGTGGGAACACGGCCTAAGACTGATCAGATATCAATATGATGTTCAGAAACTAGAAAATCATGATACTAATTGGTGAGTGAAGATGGGGGGGCGGGGGCTGGGCGGGGCTTCAGGTTTACTGCCTAGGGCAGCAGCAGATGGTAATACGGCCCTGTGTGTGGGCAGGGGGCATTTCTATGGGGGCAGGGGGCATTACTATGTGGACAGAGCAGGGGACATTACTATGGGGGCAGGGGACATTACTATGGGGGCAGGGGGCATTACTATGTGGACAGGGCAGGGGACATTACTATGGGGAGCAGGGGACATTACTATGGGGGCAGGGGACATTACTATGGGGATCAGGGGACATTACTATGGGGAGCAGGGGACATTACTATAGGGGCAGAGCAGGGGCTTTACTATGGGGACAGAGCAGGGGACATTACTATGGGGAGCAGGGGACATTACTATTGGGGGGCAGGGGATATTACTATTGGGGCAGGGGACATTACTATGGGGAGCAGGGGATATTACTATGGGGGCATGGCAGGGGACATTACTATGGGGACAGAGGGTATCTTTACTATATGGAGGGCACAGCATTGGGACATTATTACTATATGGGGGACACAGCACGGGACCTACAAACCTCCCTACTTTACTGCACATGACACCAAACAGTGGAGTTACTACTGTATGGGAGTCTATGGGTGGGAAAAAGGGAAGGAAGTTGCTGGAAATGTACGGAGCCTAACATGTTTGTATGACAGGTCCCGAAGAAATGAATTGTAGCTTGAAGATATCCTCATGGAGTTCTGGGCAAGATGGAGAGGAAACGGAGAGCGATCGCCTCAGATCAATGAAGACGTCACCTGTGAGTTACTGGATTCCGTTTTTTTTCTCAATATTTTGTCAAACTTTATTTGGTAGGTGTGCTCCGACGTGTGCTATACAAAGGGGCCCGCTGAGGCTCTCTCGCTCAAGGGCCCACAAAAACCTGGAGCCGGCCCTGGTGTGGGTGGAGGGGAATGCTGCCACTGGAAAAGGAGGAGAGAAGCGGGGGGAGGGGGATCGGCTTGGAGGTTTGGAGTGCTGCTGCTAGCGCATGGAGATAGTAAGGGATGGGACTGCGGATGATGGAGACACTGGGCAGGAGGATATGCATGCTCAGAGATGTCACTGCAGGCAGAGGGGCCCCCTATGGCCCATGGGCCCCTGTGCAGCTGCCTACCCTGCCCAATGGTAAAGATGGCCCTGTTTTCATCCCATATGTATGATGTAACTGCAAACTCAGCACAGAGGTTATGTTGACATTAAAAATAAAAAAAATATGCTACTTATAATGTGGGGATGAAAAAATATATATTTATAATAGGGGCATTTGTTAAATAAAACCGGCTGGCCCTTCACATTTTAGTATCATGATTTACGCTTGCGATAAATCTGGCACAGGAGGAGGCCATGCAAAGGTGAGTGGGAGACACCCCACTAATCAGGCCATCTTAAATAGTTTGGTGGGAGTCGGGGTCCAGGTCCTCGAGATTCCCACCAATGACTACAATAAACGGGGAACAGCATATACTTTGGGGGAGATTTATTAAGATGCACCCCTGGCGTACGCCACAGAAAAGGGGAGCGTCTGCACAGTAATCTTGATCAGAATGTCATGTGGATCCCTGAACAAAAGACCCTAGGGTGTGGTAGCTTATGTTCAATAGAGGCTTCATAATTAGAAGAGTATTAAAATTCCATTTTCTGGTGACTAATGTATTCTGTGGGATCAATACTGTGCTATAAAAAAGTACGATACACAGCTAATTCTCCAGTGGCTAATGCACAGGCCAGTGTCTGTTCTATATACCATAGTGACATAATCACAGCCAATCACAGTGCAGAAGGAAACCCCCAACAGTCATCAGACAAGACAGATATCACAGCAAGACATCACTTGTACATGCATATACATTGCTCATAGCTGAGCAATAAGCGACAAATACGTTAAAACTGAATTTAGGGAAAACATTTGTTTTGAATAAATGCAATACTGACTGACAATGCACAGAAGAATTTTACGCCCATAGATCAAAAAGTAACTGACATGTTAGGTAAAAATATACAAGATAGGTGAGACGCTGCAAGTCTTAGAGTTGTGCGGACTAGTGACACGATCCCCTATCTGTAACTATTAAAGTGGGTACCATTAGCCCTAATGTTGGGGCACCAAATTTAGGGTACTATTAGACGGGCCGATAGGGGCCCGATAACAACTGTAAACGAGTGCCGATCTGCTAGATCGGCCCTTGTTCACTAGGCCTATTACACGGCCCGATAATCTTTTAACAAGGGCTGCAAGTACATAGTTACCAATGTTGCTTAGATGGTACTGTATACATTACCTATACACGCTCCATGGCTGCTGCTGTGGTCCGCTTCTCCCCACGTCCCACACGCTCTATCTGACAGCTGACAGGCCGCTCAGCCAATCACAGGCCACGGTGGTCCTGGCCTGTGATTGGCTGAGTGGCCTGTCAGCTGACAGGCCGCTCTGAAGCTAGAGCGCACGGGACCCGGGGAGAAGCGGACCGCAGCGGCAGCCCTGGAGCGTGGATAGGTAATGTATATCGTCAGACGCCAGCCGCGCACCGCTATTACACATAGCGATGCGTGGTCGGCGCCCGACAATTATAGGTTTTAACCCATATTGACCCGATCAGTTGATCGTTGTCTTTATTACACAGAGCGATAATCGGACGAATCGGGCTGATTTGGACAATTATCGTTCCGTGTAATAGTACCCTTACTCTTTGTGTTTAAACCCATGGGAATGTAGCTGCACAGAATACACCTGGCATGTCACATGACTGTGATAAAAAGCTGGTTGTAATCTTCTTGTCTTAGGTCAGTTTTATAGAACAATAATTCAGCCCCATGTAAAGGTCTATACTATGGCTGTGACACCCAGACATTCCATAGTTCTATGTATATTTGAGGCTGTATTTGGTCCTCATGTCAGGTCCTCATAGCAACCAAAACCAGGAGTGGATTGAAAACACAGAAAGGATCTGTCCACACAATGTTGAAATTGAGTGGATGGCCGCCATATAACGGTAAATAACTTCCATTATTTCAATATAACAGCCGTTGTTTTAAAATAACAGCAAATATTTGCCATTAAATGACGGCCATCCACTCAATTACAACATTATGTGAACAGATCCTTTCTGTGTTTTCAATCCACTCCTTGTTTTGGTTGCTATACAGCCTCAAACATACTGCTTCAAATATACGTAGTGTAAACATAGCCTATAAACAGTAAAGAACGTAAACGTAATCTCAACATCCTGGATACACATATTATCACTCCCCCTTCACCATCTTTGTTGTTGTATTTCGAAACAAAACTTCAACGTTTAACATGTCATGCAGGTAAAACTTTAACTTTTATTTTTTTATGTTAAAAATTCAACAGTATGTTATTGAGTGTTTATTGTGCCATTGTATAGCGATCACAAGCAGACAAGAAAAATTCCCTCTGATCCTTTTTAACGTGAATGACCCTTAGTCATAGATGACTGTACGATGGACACTAGTAACAAATTGTTGGGTTTTTATAATGGAAATAAAAAGTTTTCTGTATAATGAGGGGTTTGTGTGTTATGATTATTATATGTGTTCTCAAATATGGGGACTAAAAGGATTTAGTCTGTATTCGCACTAATAACAGGTTCTATAGTGGATTACGTAGAAGTAGATCGGCTATAGAAGGGTTCAGCTTTTATATATATTTGCATCTGTAATATAATTAACATTAAAACATGAGTCATACAATCGATCTGAAAAGCTATATTTGAAAAAGAATATTAAAATCCTCAAGAAACTATCTATACGGCATAATATGCCCATGCTCATCCATCACTATGTAACACATAAAAAGTTATTATGCTTTTCTTCTATGTTTATTAATGAATGTAAGATTTGTAAAAGCATGGGACAGCAAGTAATACTTCCTGGGGGAACAAGGGGCCACCGGACCTATGGGATATCCTCTGGTGATCTCACAAGGTAATATATTCATTAGTGGAATAACAAATGAGCTGTAATCAAAAGGCTGCAATAGCACATGACACCAAAATCTATAACAGGGTTTACTTTGGGGTGGAGGAGTAGATAAAATGATAAATGACTTTGTAAACTGGGAAAAAACTAAGGAGCAGTGTCCGGCATCTTCAATTTAATGCCAATAGGAGTAAAATAATGCACATGGGACAAAAACAGCTAAAACTGGCTATACGATTATTGTCACTCCAGTGTCTGTTACTAACAAATGGGACCGGGTAAAAAGTCATTACTTCAGATGAATTGGAGGCTGTTACACAAGAAGACAAGTCATATAAATGCTAGAGCATTAGCACGATAGTGAAATTTTAGATGACACATTGCTAGTCACCAAGAGGACAATCGAAAGGTGTCTACGGCTGTGCTAATAAACCATAGATAGAAGGGAAAAAATTAATAATGATGATAATAATAATAATAATAATAATAATAATAATAATAATAATAATAATAATAATAATATTGTACTATACATTATCACTATGTTATTATTTGTCCATAATAAATACTATTAAATAACAATTAGTTATCATTAAAGGGGTTTTCCTGTAAAAACAGACTGATAAGCAATCAAAAGTAAAATAGTCACTGATCAGCTGGGTGCAGACACCCAATATCCCTACTGATTAGCTCTTTGGGCCTGCACTACACAGTGGATGGAGTTCACTTGAATGGTAACTGAGCTTTAATAAGACCTGAGCTGCAATATCATGACCATCAGTGTTAAACAGTGCTTTATCAAGGCTCGGGCTGTTCTTCACTGCTTGATGCTCAACCGAGCACCTGCAAAGGCATATGGTTGTTTAAAAAGCCAATCAACAAGCTTTACCTATTGGGGGTGGGGGCGAGATAAATGATACTTGCAGTCCTGGGCTGCTGGTGTGTGGCATCTTCTTCTTAATCTGCAATCAGCCAATAAACCAGGAGACCACTGCAGCCACTGATTGGCTTACTAAAAACTGCAGGATTCTCTGCTCAGCCAATCAGACACTGATTGGCTGATTGCAGATGAAAATAAAAGATGCTGCACGCCAGCAGCCCAGGATGGGAAGTAGACACCCCAGCAGAGCACAGTCTGGCCCCCAGGGGGTTAAATGGTGATGCTATGAATCCCCACTTAACCCCCTGGGGGCAAGACTGTAATCTTCTAAGGTTTAATGGGGTTTGTTACTCAAAAAGTGTTTGGCTCGAGTAAGGAGCACTATTCACACTGAGCAAAAGTGGCAAAATTGCAAGCAGATCCCACGCAGCGGACACTGCTTGAAATTACGCCTGTCACATTGTTTCATTGAGATTTCTCGTGCACCTCTGTTCTCTGTCCAAAGACTTGACACGTATGCACTGTAGACTTTAACTATAGATTTCAGTTATGAGCTAGTAGGTGGAGCCTAGCTTTTGTGGTGACTCCCATACATTGCACACACACAGATGACGAGATCCTGCTCTTTTATATATTTATAATACTCTGTAAGAAGCTGCAGCAGCATGGAGGACAATATGGATAAATACTTACAAGTCTAAGCTGTAAATTAAGCCCAGGAGCAAAATATATTGCTCATAGTAAGCTTGTGTGCTCTCTTATAATCTCTGTTTTCCGCCTTGCCCTTTTCCTCTCCATAGACTTGTATCGTCCACATGTAACTCCATCTCTCAGTGAGCCAGTTTGCATGTAACCCCCATCTCTCAGTGAGCTTCCAATCTGACTTGTAATGCTAATCTGAAATTAAGCTGATGAAAAGAAACATTTTTTCTCTGCTAAGATATATTAGTATATTTCTTACATTCACTTGTTTTATTGATTCATGCAATGTTTTTTGAAACAACAGTCTACTCAAGATGGGAATAAAAATGGGTTAACTTGTTGCAAAAATCTAAAAATAAAGAACATTCTCTCCTTACTAGATCGTCATAGATTCTACCACCATATTCTCTTGGCAAAGACTAAACTCTACATTCAATATGAAATCTGACCTTCTCATATGGTACTTTGTTTAATGATGGGTGACAACTGTTTAATATGCTGCATGCCATAGTGAAATGCTGATGCATACATACATTTTATGAATGTTAGTAGAGCGCAGTACCATTTTGATGTGCTCGGATCTATTAACCGTGCTTATAGAAAGGGCATTTTTTAAGTGAACGTTCCATTAATAACGAAACTAGAACTTTGCAAATTCTTTTCAAACCATCGCCATAAATCCTATGTGCTCCTCTTTATTGCCAGAGATCTCATTAAGTTCATTCATTGTAAAGCCCAAATTCTATTTAAGGGTATATTTCAATGGGATCCTGAAAGTGATACAAGACAACCTGTTATAAAGACAAAGGAGGACATGGACTCATAAAAAGGTTGTTGAAGCTATAATTTGTTCCCCGGGGTGACACACTGAGGATATGAAAACAAAGCCAGGAGGAAATGACCTTTTCTCAGCTTGTAGTCCACCTGCTCTTGTTTCAGATCTGCACAAAACAGATCCGCTCTTTGCTTTAGGCATTTATTTAAACAGACTGTGCACTTTAATATCATATGTGCTGAAATCAGTTTTCAGCTTACAATTTTCTTTAATGTATAAGGGAAATAAAGGCAGTGAGAGATGGTGTTCAGGAGTGCCAGGCTGTACAGTATATACAGTACAGTATGCTATAGAAAGAAAGCTGCTTACATCATGGCATAAATATACTGTACTGATCCCTGGCCACCTACTCAATATTTTTTAGGGCCATGTTTAGCTATTCTTACATGGTTAAAATTATATGTTTACAGTGAGTTAGACATGGAAAGACATGGAAAAAATAACCTCTTTGCCATGCAAATAATAAAAATATTCCACCACTCACTCTTCCTTTTATTTGCTTCTTTATTCGTGCACTAAAATGCTCACTGTGAGGGTTCGTTCACATGTGCGCTGCCCCACCGCAGCCACTGACTGGCTAAGGGGACATCCAGATGCCACGAACACCCAAAGCAAGCCAGAGCGCGGACCCAGTAATGTATGTGTAGCAGACTGTAGTAAGATTTACCGGGCCGCAGAGGGTTAAGGGGACTGCCTTTTACATACTTGCAGCGGGATGACAATCCTGCTCCGAGTATGTAATCTGAAAGTATTGAAAGTGAAAGGGAAGGATCCGCATTGGATTTCGCTGCGAACTGGCAGCATGAAATCCGCTGCGGATCCATTACGTGTGAACCCACCCTGAATGACCATTTTGATACACAAATGAAGATTCAAATAAAAAGATGAGTGAGCCCCAGGATATTTTCCTTTTAAAGGGAAACTAAAAGCATTTCTTTAGCCTGGTGTTATGCTTTCATAGGGCTGGTGACACTAACCATAAAGATAATGTTCTAACCTTTATCTTTATTGCCATTATTGTTAATGGTGCGTTCACACCTACAGGATCTGCAGCTGATTTTCTGCAGCAGATTTCATTTAAATAACTGAACACAGCATCAAATCTGCTGCAGATCTGCTGTAGATCCTGTAGGTGTGAACGCACCCTAAAACTGTTTAATCAATATGTAAATTAGGTGGTTTGGTGCACTGGGGGTGGGGCTACCGCCCTCACTACACTGCCTTTCTTCCCTCCTCCTGAATATTCATCAGTAATATACACTGGAGTGACACCAGTATTCATGGTGAGGCAGTTATATATGCCCCATGTAGTTAGTAATAGTGCCCATATAGCCAGGTATCCCCCAGTAGCCAGGTATTCCTCCTATAGCCAGATAGGCCCCATGTAGCCTGTAATAATGCTCCTGTAGCCATGTACTGTATATCCCATTAAGCCAGAGATAATGGCCCTGTAGCCAGGCATGCACAATGTAGCCAGATTTACCTCATGTAGCCCGGTTTTCCCATGTTGCTAGTCCTACCCTTCTTGAAATGCCAACTGAGAGAGATGATGCACTACCCTGATGGCGGCCTGGCCACTAATACTTAATTGCTCATCATACATCTCAGATTCATTAGGGACAAAATTTCCTCAGGTTAAAATGTGTGTTCATTGTAGACTAAGCTGCTACTATTTTACTATATGCAAAAAGAGTCTGTGGAGCTTTATTTAAGAGTCTCAAAATATAGGACAAGCTAGATATCTCTCCAGGGAAGGACCTAGCCAAGGGGTTGCTTGTGTAAGGAGACCACCAAAACCACAATATTAACGTGTCACTGTCATTTGTAAAAACTTTTGACATGTCATAGGGACATGTCAAAAGTTTTGATCGGTCCAGGTCCGAGTGTTCGGACCTGTACTGATTGGGAGACCAATGCAGGGAGAAGACCAAGCTAAGCGGCACCCGGGGAGAAGCAGACTGCAAGAGGAGCCCTGCAGCATGGATAGGTAATATATGGAGTTTGGAAATCGTCAGCAGCCGGCCACGCACCGCCATTAAATGTAGCGATGCGCGGTCGACGCCCAACAATTATAGGTCAAAAGCTATATCAACGATCAGCCGATGATCGTTGTCATCGGCTGATTGTTGTGTCTATTACAGGGAGCGATAATCAGTCGGATAGGGCCGATTCGGCCAATTGTTGTTCCGTGTAATAGGGCCCTTAGTCTATGGAGCCCAACTCTTTTTTTCTCACACAGAGCCAGGAATGGGCACACTGCAATATGTTGCAATATGTTACATTCACCTGATTGGAACAGGTCTGAAGACTCAGACCCAGACCGATCAAAACTTTTAACATGTCTCTATGGCATGTATAAAGTTTTTACAAATGACAGACATATCCAACTAGATTAACAAGTCTAAGGACATGACAAAGGAAATACCCAATCCAGGTATCCATCCACAGACAGCTCTTTCAGGGCATTGCTCCTCATGAGTGTGGAGTAGGATTCTAGCTAGGCGGGAGCAATGCCTAGTAGACCACCACAGTAAAACACTGATCACAAGAAGACCAACTAAGGAAGACACTGCAGGCTGCTATTAGAATCGTTTATCACAGTGAAAACCTAGGTGAATTACCCCCTGGGAAATGCCAATATGCAAACAGGGTCAGTGAGACCATTCTACTATGTTAGTTTTATCTCTTGTAAGTTAATGATCATTTACAAACATTCAGTAGAGTTTATAGGTTTCACAAAAGCAATATAGAACAATTCACGAAGCCATTATCTTGCAAGATAGGAGATACTACCAACAAACACCTCTTTACTATACTTAATTCTTTAGCATCATAATTATTTTTTACTGGCTAAACTAGCAATATAAAGATGTCATAAAAACATCTGCTGGTTCTCCGAGTACTAATTAGCATCAGTATATCATGTACAATAATACTTCATTACTTGTTATTATAGAAGAAACAAAAACAAATATATACTTTTCTGAGAAAATTGAAAATTTGGTTATATTTCCTGAATTTTAATTAACATCTATCTCCATAGAAAGGAATACAATTATTTGTAGTGAAACTGAAGAAGTTTACTATATAATAAACTTTATTGTTTTAATTACCTTTATATGTGATGGAAAAAGATGAGATCTGGCGAAAATAAATTATATACACTGCTCACGAATACCTGAATCTGAAGTATAAGCCCCTTCTATACCAATCACTAAGATTGAAGACTATATAGGGCACAATAAGGGGTGGGATGCAAAAGGTGACTACAGTGTCATTGGATTGCATTTACATGTTTTATCTGTGTTTTTTTTGTATATATGGATGTCTCCAACTAACTTCTCTTCTGAAAAAATCCTGAGTTGTGTGTCAGGAGATGTTTACTCAGAGCTCCCCACATGCATTGCAAGAGTGCCTGCAATGCATTTTTCCTACAGCAGATGGAGCAATTATAGTGAACTTATTAGTGGTTCCACACTGCAATTTTAAAGAAAAATGCAGGAAAAATGTCGAGCAGTTACACAGCAATATTTTTCTGCATTTTTCTGAAAAAGAAAAACACACCTTTCCTACTTTACCCAGTTTTTGACATTTCCCCCCCATAGACCTCCAGCTTTTTTCCAGCTTGAGGCTGCTGTACACACAGCAGTTCTTTGGAATACTGCCTCTGTAGTTTTTGAGCCAAAGCCTGAAGTGGAGCCAGCAGGAAATCAGAAGTATATGTCCTTCCTTTATAGTTCCTATTCCCTTTAAATCCACTCTTATTTTTGGCTCAAGAACTGCAGTGATTGTTTTTCAAAACAGCTGTGTGTGATTTCAGCCAAAGGGTGGAATCACACTAGACGTTTTTCTTTAGGGTGCCTTTATACACACAGATTTATCTGTCAGATTTTTTAAGCCAAAGCCAGGAATGAATTTGAGGAGAAATCTTAGTCTTTCCTTTATGCCCTGTTCCCTGTTTATAGTCTGTTCCTTGTTTTGGCTGCAAAAATTAATCTATCCGTGTAAAGGCACCCTTAAAAAAGATGGTAGCATGGCTTTTTTGGTTCAAAAATACTGTGGTCAGATGTTAGCTGAGAGTTAATATGAAAATATGTATTGTCATACCCACATGGTGATTTTTTTTTTCATTTGCCATTTTTCTGCTCTTTTGCGGTTTTGCTGTTCGCCCTCCCCCACAAGAAATAATGGTGTTTTTCCTTTTATAGACTTCTATAGGAAAGAAAAAATGCCAGAAAAAAACCTGACTCACAGATTCTCTACCCTCCATAGCAGAGCTGTTCGAACAGCTAAAAGCCAAATTATTCTTAGAAAGGTTAGATTCCCTTTGCACATCGGAGAAGACCACTTCACGTTTATTGAAAAAGCACTCTCCCCAGCGGAACTTGCCGCCATCATGACACAATTTTGTTGCTCTGCGTAGTAATATAAGGAGGACCTCAAGGGGACTCTTCGGGTGCTCCAGATTACCTGGAGGAGGGAGATGACTGGCTAGACAATGGGGCTTAGAAAGAGCATCTTTCTTATTTGCCTGGCACAGTGCTGGTTTCTGTTCTTTGTTTCTATATGTTATAGTTACTTAAAGATTTTCTATCAAGGTTTATGATTACGTAATGATACATCGCTGAAATCTAACATTGTTCTTGATCATTTACCTAGGCAGACTACGTCAGACTATGGAACTTTTGGTTCTACTGGTATTATTATTATTATTATCATCTGTTAAAATTACTTACTACTCACTTACCATGCATATTGATATACAATATGTCTGTGTACAGTTTTGCTTATATGCTGTGTAATTGACTATTTCTATGCTTAATACAATATTGAAAAAAAAATGCCAGAAAAAAAATCATGTCTATATGCATATTGGTGGGTTTTCCCCAATAGAAATCCTGGAATTGTATCATTAAACAAAATCACATGACCTGTAATGAAAAAAGGAAATGCAGATGAGATCCTTAGACCCCTTGTTAGACCATATGCTGATGCAGTTGGCCATGGGTTCCTCTTAATGCCAGGGACAATGCTAGACCTCATGTGGCCGGAGTGTGTCAATAGTTCCTGCAAGATAAAGGTATTGAAGCTATGCACTGGCCCGTCCGTTCCCCAAACCTAAATCCGATTAAGCACATCTGGGACATCACGTCTCACTCCATCCACCAATGTCATGTTGCATCACAGACTGTCCAGGAGTTGGCGGATGCTTTAGTCCAGGTCTGGGAGGAGATCCCTCAGGAGACCATCCGCCACCTCATCAGAAGCATGCCCAGGCATTGTATCGAGGTCATCCAGGCACATGGAGGCTATACACAATACTGAGCCTAATTTTGACTTGTTTTAAGGACATAACATCAAAGTTGGATCAGCCTGGAGTGTGTTTTTCCACTTTAATTTTGTGTGTGACTCCAAATCCAGGCCTCCATTAGTTACTGCTAGATCCAGCCTTTGCTATACTGCCTGTTTCTTGCCATTCTTTGTCTTTTGGTTCTGTTGTTGTTTAGTCCTCAGTGTTCCTTGCGCTGTCCCCAGTTCATCTTGCTTCATTCTCTGGCTTTGGCTCCACCATTACCTTGTTGCATCTCTGGCTTTGGCTCCACCATTACCTTGTTGCACCTCTGGCTTTAGCTCTACCATTACCTTGTTGTATTTCTGGCTTTTTGTCCTCCTTTGGTTTGGTCCCCTGTTCCTCGCTTTGTCTGCTGTCATTGTACCTTGTTCCTGTACTGTGTCTTGTCTCTGTTTGCACTTACTGCAGCGTAGAGAACGCCGTCTAGTTGCGGACGGTCAAGTAGGTAGGGACAGTGTGGGGGGTCTTAGCCTTAGGGCCCACTTGTCTTGTGTCTCTCTGTTCCCTGGGGCCCTGACAGAACCTCTAATTAATCATAACAAAATCTTTATTAATAAAACGAGCATGATAAAAAATGGTACAAAGGAAACAATAAATCACGACTGAAAGAGATGTTTAAAAAGACGAACATACAAACGGGGGGTAGTGCAGGTGGACAATAGATGAAGTATAAGCAAGACACAGGACACAGTATTACATCTAATTAAAGTCTAAGAACGCACCTATATAGTATGTCGCTCACAAAAAGAGTAAACCCTTGAGACTCAAATAAATAACAAGAATGCATTACCAAAGTGGTGAATGGTGAGACTGTCCACCAGCTGGCCCCACCCCGACGTACGTTTCTGGTGAACAGTCTTACCATTCACCACTTTGGTAATGCATTCTTATTATTTATTTGAGTCTCAAGTGTTTACTCTTTTTGTGAGCGACATATAGGTACGTTCTTAGACTTTCATTAGATGTAGATTAGATTGTATGTTCATTGTTTTTAACATCTCTTCCAGTCGTGATTCATTGTTTCCTCTGTACCATTTTTTATCATGCTTATTTTATTAATAAAGATTTTGTCATGATTAATTAGAGGTTCAGTTGTTTCTTATAAGTTTGGAAATAAAATTTATTAACCAATGGAGGCCTGGATTTGGAGTCACACAAAATTAAAGTGGAAAAACACACTCCAGGCTGATCCAACTTTGATGTTATGTCCTTAAAACAAGTCAAAATGAGGCTGAGTGTTGTGTGTAGCCTCCACGTGCCTGTATGTTTTTTGTATATAAATTTTATTTCCATTGATGATGTTGGTGTGTTTTTGTTGTCAGCACAGTACAAAGTATTCAATGAGAATAATTTGTTCATTCAGATCTAGGATGTGTTATTTGAGTGTTCCCTTTATTTTATCGAGCAGTGTATATGTCATAGCAGATCAGTCCTTAGTTGGCAGATACTGACTGGCAGTTGAGTGAGCAGGAGGCTGGGCAGCATTGATTATTCATGAAGAAAAGGGAGGAGGAGGGAGTGGTGAGGAGTGCCAGAGTGTGGCACAAACACTGAGCTACAATTTTGTAACGCCTGGAGTAGTGGATCCACTGGACCGTCACCAGCGATGGCACTAACCTCACCAGGGAGCGGAGTCTAAGGGGCCGCTGGTTTTCACCAGAGCCCGCCCCAAGGCGGGATGGACTTGCTGCGGCAGGCGACCCCCAGGTCGCTACCCCTGGCTTGGTTGCTAGTGACGGCAGGCGAGGCGTGGCAGGAGCAGTAGGCGGGAGATGGTGCTGGCAGAGGTCTGTAGGCGTAACCGCAGGTGACAGGCTGAACACAGGAGCAGTGGTGTAACAGGGGAGCAGGAACCAGGAACAAAGACTAGGGACCAGGTAGCGGATAGGAATCAGGAACAACGGGAAGGCAGCGGGCAAGGACTAGGGACAAGGACTGGAGACAGGAACAAGGAACAGGGACTAAGGTCAGGAACAACAGGGGGCTGGGCCAAACGCTATGGGAAGCATGTAGAGGCTCCAACACCTGGAAGGGGGCAGGGCTGGAACTTATAGGGAGTGATTAAGTGCAACACCAATTAGGGGCGGACTGGCCCTTTAAATCTGAGACAGCCGGCACGCGCGTGCCCTAGGAGGCGGGGACGCGCGCACCGGCCGGCACAGACGGAGACAGGAGCGGAGGAGAGGTGAGGCGCCCCAGGGGCCGAACTAGCAGCAGCGCCGGGTCCCTGCACAAGGACCCCGGCGGCTGCATGGGGCAGGAGGAGGTCGCGGCGGCGGCGGCCCGGAACACGGGCCGCCGCCGCGGCCGTGACAAATTTCTCTTTGACTCTTCATTACAGTAGGATTCTTACTAGCGGCCATCTATATGGTGCAGGAAAATGATGAAATCATGGATGTGATTAAATCCCTGAACTACTTACTGTATTTGTTATTTTGTTCAATGTACTATCCTCGAAAAAAATAAAAGTAAATCGGATGAAAGAAAGACAACTCCCAATACTGCCGAACTTTAAAGAGTGAGCTAGAAATAAACCTCATTGTTTTCCTTTGCATTTTAAGTCTTTAAATCCTATTCCTAACACCTTCACCTTTTGTACAAATGTACAAAGCGAAACATAGATATCTACTGGGCACTGATTTCTAAAGACACTATCCCATGATGAGCCGTTAGCAATAATCCCGAGTAAATATAGTTCTGTCTATTTTACAGAACATACATAGAAGGCAAATGCAAGCCTGGAGAAATCTCTCCAGTGGACCATGAAAAAGCCTTTTGCATTGATTTTACAATGGATTTGCTGAAGACCTTTTTAATAAAACACAGAAGAGAAACATTTTTCCGTATTATGTCTCTGGTAGAAAAATAAAGAACATAAGGGGGGAGGATTAACAGTTTACTAACTGTGGAGATTATTGAGCTGATTCTAAGGAAACAATTAACCCGAGTCCTTCTATCATGTCAACACCAGGGTGAAAACATTGATTTTTGTCCCTCACATATGACATGTCAAGTGCTATTTCGTGACTCTAGTGCATCAATGGGCAATACTAGATGAAAAGCACAGCTCTCTGAACAGGGAAAGTATGACAATTGTACATTCAGAAGTGAATGCAGCTAATATTGCTAGATCAATGTGCTAAACAAAAGGGGATGAAGAGTACACCATCCAATGAGAATGTACACATGCCTCGAATGAAAT
The DNA here is from genome assembly GCF_027789765.1 of Dendropsophus ebraccatus. Classification (NCBI taxonomy): domain Eukaryota; kingdom Metazoa; phylum Chordata; class Amphibia; order Anura; family Hylidae; genus Dendropsophus; species Dendropsophus ebraccatus. Next base: position 50,544,838 of record NC_091463.1, read on the forward strand.
AGCACTACTGAATAACATTTCATATATATAGTAATTTTAGTATTTTTAACATTCTCTAGGGTCAGCCTAAGGCATTTCGTGAACACCCGGCCATTCCGTGACCCCGACCGGGTCACGGAATGGCCGGTCTTAGCCCGGATTATCCCGGCCGGTACTTAAGTACTGGCCAGGTGATCTTTCTGGCCGCGGAGCTCTGATGTGGGAGCATGAGCGCGCACCCGCATCAGAGCTTCCCATAGCACACAGTGAGGCCGGAGCCGCTCGCTTCACTGTGTGAACTGACAGGGCTTTATACAGCCAGAATTCACTGAATTCCGGCCGCAGAAAACTGACATGTCAGTTTTTTCCGGCGCCGCGTGGGATCCCGGCCGGAGCGCATGCGATGTGTGTACGCTCCGGCCGGGATGCCATTGAAAATAAGGCTATGTTACACACAAAACTATGGCCGTAGTTCTGCGGCGAGAACTATGGCCGTAGTTTTACGTAGTGTGAACATAGCCTAAAGCTGGTGTCACACGTAGAGGGGGATATTTAAAGACTGGCGTCTCACATGTTGGTCTCACTTAGTCCCCCACCAGCACACAGACGCATGTCTATACGTAAATCTGGATGCATCTCAGCCCTTACTGAAATCTATGCCATCTCTGAGCTGGAATAAGTCTCAGCTAATATATGCCTGTGTGCAGATGTAAATTCAGCACAACCAGTAGGCTCCCTCTACGTCCCCCTGCCCATCAGTTGACTTAGGCGCAGATCATGCAAAAGTAGCATATTGTGAGCAAGCAGCATGGTTGTGCTAAAATGCGTGACCCCTTGCAAGGTCTTGCAAGGCCTGGCAAAGCCATGATACATTCCCCTGCAGTGACTTTTTGGAAAGTTGTCACTGCAGTGGATCCAACAGGAAGGACAAGTCTTTATTTATACTTCCTTTTTTTCTGACTCTGAAGATCTTAAAGAATTCCATTGAAAATTTTTATTTTAAGTATTGTATTGCCCCCCAAAAGTTATACAAATCCCCAATATACACTTATTACGGGAAATGCACATAAAGTGATTTTTTCCCTGCACATACTACTACATCAAGGCTTCACTTCAAGGATAAAATGGTGACCTGACTCCCAGAGCTGTGCGGGCTGTGTCTACTGGAGAGGATGATGGCAGGGGGACACTAAGGGACACGGGGCAGTGGAGGGACACTGAGCATCTCTCTGCCATCATCCTTTCCATCAGCCACAGCCCGACTCTGGGAGTCTGGTTGTGACATCACTATTTTATCCAGGAAGTGACATCACCATTTTATCCATGAAGTGAAGCCTTGATGCTGTAGTAAGTGCAGGGAAAAAAGCACTTTATAAGGATTTCCTGTAGTAAGTGTATATTGGTGATTTATATAACCTTGGGGGTAATACAATACTTAAATAAAAACTTTCGCCAGACTTCTCCTTTAATGAAAAACTGCAACATAAACTGCTATGTGCGACACAAGCCTTAGTGCGGATTCACGTGGCAGGTTTTGTCACAAAAATTCCCGCAAATGAAAATAAGTTCTAGTAAGCCACATGGGGTTGTTTCTATGGCAAATGTACAGTATATACTTTGGCACATTCTGAAAGGGACAGTTGTAGAAATGTCTGCAGCAAATTCATAAGTTGTAAATTTACCCTTACATAACAGACCTGCATCTTCTGTATATTTGTATTTCTACAGAAAGTGACTGTACAGTATATCCAGGGGAGTAGCTAGGATTCATGGGGCCCCATAGCAAAAAACTGTATGGGGCCCCCCTACACACTAATATATATATATATATATATATATATATATATATATATATATTATATATATATATATTCGGTGGAAAAAAAATTCTCGTGGCCAGAGGCAGAATCCTGTGTGCAGCCACAACAGTGACTGGCAGAGGAGAAAGCCAATGTCTGCTTTTTCTGTCCATCCACTGTTTTTAACTATAACAGCGTATTAGGAGCCTCATGGTTATATACATAGGTGCAGGAGCAGACTACCTTTTGCTTAACCCTTTATTTACTGCAGTGTGTAAGTGACCAAGTGTTCTCCTACCTGCTGCAACACAAAGGGTTAATACAGAAGACAATTAGCTCTCTCCTTCACTGATAACCCCCGACCTCTGAGAACAGAGGTCAGAGGTTATAAGAGTATTATTAACCCTTTTTTTGTGTTGCAGCATGTAAGAGAACACTGGGTCATTTACACACTTCAGTACATAAGGGGTTAAGCAAAAGGCTCAGGAGGCTCTTATCGTCCCTGGGCCCCCTCCCTTCACGGGCCCCATAGCAACCGGCTTCCCTGCCTCTATGGTAGCTACGCCACTGAGTATATCGTTCTAGCTGTTCTGTAAGTCTGGCATTGTATTCATAAACAGTTTTTCAGGAAATAGGCATTGGTTTTACAGGAAATAGGCATTGCATACTTTTAGCTGGATCCACTTCTAGCTGAAAAAAAAGATGAATAGAAAGATGCTGAAAGAAGCTGTATGTAAAATTGAACACACATATACACCTCCCACACACACACAAAGACACCTATACACACAGAGCTAAATACTGATCACTGCCTACTGCTCTTTTTTGCCTTGGGAGGAATCTCTCTCCTCTAGGGATGCACCAAGACTTTACTTATGGGTAGGCTGTAGCAGGGTTTAAAGGGAATTTCGGGGTGGTGGTCACAGAGAAAGGTCTTCAGCCATCTCCCATTGATCTTCCCTGGTAGTTGGTGTTGGCTTTTAGTTTTAATTCCTAGTTCCTCTTGGCAGGTTTATGGGGTAATTTTGGCCATGCAATTTTTGCCCCATTTCTGCAGTTTATAGAAATACCCCATATGTGGCCCTATTGCGCTATTTGACGCAACCACAAGCCTCAGATATAAGGGAGCGCCTATTGAATTTCAATGGCTCCGTTTGGTCTTTTCTGACTGTACCACTTCAGGTTGGCAGAGGCTCTGGGGTGCCAAAACCTAAAAAACACCCCTATAGGGACACCATTTAGAAAACTACACCCCTCAAGGAATGTAACAAGGGGTGCGGTGAGCATTTGGACCCCACAGGTGCTTCACAGATTTTCCGAACAATGTGGCGTGAAAAAAAGACAAAAGTATTTTTTACACTAAAACGTTGTTCCAGCCTTCAATTTTTCATTTTCACAAAAGGATAAAAGGAAAAAAAACCCCACAAAACATGTACCACAGTTTCTCCCGAGTACGGAAATACCCCACATGTGGACATAAAGTGCCAAGCAGGGAAGGAGCGCCAATTGGCTTTTGGAAGCTTGATTTCACTGGAATGGATTTCAAGGGCCACGTCGCATTTACAGAGCCCTGTAAACACTGGAACCCCCCAACAAGGGACCCCATTCTGGAAACTACACCCCTCAAGGAATCTAACAAGGGGTGCAATGAGGATATGGACCCCACTGGTGACGGGCACAAATGTGGAACAATGTGACTTGAAAGTGAAAAATTTCATTTTTTCACTTTCACGGCACAAATGTGCCCGTCATCAAGGGGTCCATATCCTCATTGCACCCCTTGTTAGATTCATTGAGGGGTGTAGTTTCCAGAATGGGGTCACTTGTGGGGGGTTTCCAGTGTTTTGGCAGCACCAGGGCTTTGTAAATGCGACATGGCGTTCATCATCCATTCTAGCCAAATCCAACCTCCAATCTTTTAACCCCTTGTGAAAATGATAAATTCAAGGCTAAACCAACATTATAGTGTAAAAAATGTAATATTTCATTTTCACGCCACATTGTTCCACATTTGTGCTTGTCACCAGTGGGGTCCATATGCTCAATACACCCCTTGTTACATTCCTTGAGGGGTGTAGTTTCCATAATGGGGTCACTTGTGGGGGGTTTCAACTGTCTTGGCAACACAGGGGCCTTTTAAATGCAACATGGCCCCTCGATATCCATTCCATCCAAATCCAGCCTCAAGAAACCAAATGGCTCTCCTTCTCTTTGGAGGCTTACCCTGCACCCGCATGGCGCTTTATGTCCACATGTGGGGTATTTCCGTACTCAGGGGAAATTGCACTACACATTTTGTGTTTTTTTTTTTATCTTTTAGCCCCTTGTGAAAATGAAAAAATCATGACAAGATCAATGATTTAGAGTAAAAATTAAAAAAATGACACTAAATGTTGGTCTAGCCTTGATTTTTTTCCATTTCCACAAGGGGTTAAAAAAGAAAATAAACGCAAAACGTGTAGGGTAATTTCCCCTGAGTACGAAAATACCCCACATGTGGACATAATGTGCCATATGGGCACAGGGCAAGACACCAAAGGGACAGAGCGCCATTTAGAGGCTGGAATGGAGGATGGAGGCCATGTCGCAATTACAAAGCTCCTGTGCTGCCAGGACAGTAGAAACCCTCCCCAAGTGACCCCATTCTGGAAATTACACCCCATAAGGAATCTAACGAGGGGTACAGTGAGCATATGGACCCCACTGGTGACGGGCACATGTGTAGAACATGTGCCGTGAAAATAAAAAATACAATTTTTTTCATTTTCACGTCCCAAATGTGGCCGTCACCAGGGGGCCATATACCCACTGCCCCGCTTGTTAGATTCCTTATGGGGTGTAGTTTCCAGAATGGGGTCACTTGTGGGGGGTTTCTACTGTCCTGGCCGCACAGAGGCTTTGTAATTGCATCATGGCATCCTCTAATGGGAATAGCGGCCATACCTATTTAGCTTGGGAAAAGGGACAATTATAATTTATTTGGGGGTATTAGGCCAATTATAAGTTTATAAGGTTGAAAAGGACAGGTGTCCATCAAATTCAACTTGTGTTGATCCAGAGGAAGGCAAAAAACCCTCGTAAGGCAGACGACAGTAGCCTCATCACAAGGAAAAAATTTGTTCCCGACTCCATAATCAGAATAATCCCTGGATCAACGTGACCCCTGAAATAGGAATAAGGGACAGAATTTAGATAATGTAGAACCCCAATGACGTGTGGTGCGCCTTGAAGCGATCCAGTATGCGGGGTGATCTGGACAGGCGTCACACTGGAAAATGGTGTCCTTCCTGATCCCCCTGTTACGCCACACTCTGCACTTCTTCTGGGGTCTCCTGTTTTCCAGTGTGCGGGACGTCACCTGGAAAATGTTGCCCTGGTGCGATACGGGGTTCTTTATATCCAGAAGCGCTGGGTCCGCTCCATGGCTGCTAAATATTAGGGCTCTATTACTGCCTCTGATATTTTCGGATCGTGACTTAAGCTATAGTAGCTCGGGTAGCGAGGGACCAGAAGAGGGGGTGCTGGTATAAAAGTTATCCCCGTACAGGTGGTGACCTTTATCCAGCAGTGGGAAGATCAGTTCCCGAATGATCTCCCCACTAACTCCCAGGATGGGGGGGCATCTGGGGGCTGGATTCGGGTGTCCCTTACTTCATACACTCTAAGGGTACGTGCACACTGCGGAATGGCGAAGGATAACCCTTTGTGCATTCCGCAGCTGGCACCCACCGGCGGACTGATGCGGGCGCGCGTCTCTGTCCGTGTCATAGACTCCATTCTATGCACGGGCAGATTCCGCTCTCCGACCAATGTGTTCATTCTTTGGATGGACGATGGAATCCGCCCGTGCATAACATGGAGTCTATGACACGGTTGGAGACACGCGCCTGCATCAGTCCGCCGACGGGTGCCAGCTGCTGAATGCACAAAGGGTTATCCTTTGCCATTGTGCAGTGTGCACGTACCCTAAATCTGTAAGTGTACCCTGAGGTACTCTCACAGAGTTAGTAGAATTTCACGCCATACCGTTATCTCTTATTGGGACGGTACTGGCGGAAAAGACGTGTCTGGGAGGCAGCGTACAATACGCTACCCCCAGATACGTCATTGGAGGATGAAGATGAGCATGAATGGAGGAACGAAGGATCCCATTCATCCTCACTGGCTGTTTCGGTGTCGGAGGCAATAATAGCGTATGCGTCCGATACCAAAAACACGCCGGGGGCCACTTTTATATAGGGATTGGTATATGGGGTATGTAGTGGTGTAGTGACAAACTTTATTCAATGTAGTGTAGTGTGGTGTAATGTAGTGTTTTTTACGTGTTTTTTTACAGTAAGTATAAAAAAAAAAACCTACGCCAAAAATGGTGTTGCTGATAAATGCCGCACTTATGTGCGGCACTTATCAGCAGACCGTGGCAGTAGGATATAGAAAAAAAACACCCTATGCCAAAAAGGAGGAGTTGCTGATTAGCAGCGCACTTTCGTGCGATGCTGATCAACACTCAGCGGCGATAGGGTGCGGAAAATAGAAGAAAAAAAAATTTTGAAAAAAAAACACAAAAAAACCTTTATTACATACTGAACATCCCTATAGTGGCTGATACGTGTATTACACTTATCAGCCGCTAGGGGGCAGCAGCGCAAGATCCGAAAAAAGACGACGCTGGAGCCGAAAAAAGCCGCATGGGAAGGTCTCTCCTCTACAGTGACCACTGACCTCTCTGACCTCTGAATAGGGCTATGAATAGCTCCCCCGCTGTGCAGTCCTTTGTTCTCGGCTCTCTGTTGCCCACTAATCTCGCTCCTCCCCCCTCCCCTCTTCATAGAACAGACATATCTGACTGATAAAAAAAGCAGTCGAGATTTCCTGATTCTGAGCAGTGGATGACAGAAATGAGAGGGGGGGGGCAGGGAAAAGGCTTTTTACATGCAGATAATGGCATATTTGTATAATAAACCCAATTACAAAGTTTCTTAAAATCGCCTGTACTATTGAATTCTGCAAAAATAAAAAATAAAAAATTAATGACAGTGACTCTTTAACCTTTGAGGCTGCCAGTCTGAGACAGTGCTCTATGCTGCCACCTCTTTCCATGCAAGGAACTTACAGGACTGTTCCTGACATGGACAGAGGTGGCAGCAGAGATCACTGTGCCAGACTGGAAAGAATACACCTCTTCTTGCAGGGCATACAGCAGCTGATAAGTACTGGAAGTACTGATAAGGTCTAGAAGACTGGAAATTTTTTTTGCTGGAGTACCCCTTTAATACTGTGGACTATTTTACTTTTAAACAACTAGACAACCCCTTTTGTATAGTCATTGCAGTTTCTCCAGTGATCAAATGATCAGGTATCACTGATTTGCTATTACATGCCACCCATAATGCTTCCAGGTAGGGAAACCATACTTCAGTATTCATTCCCACAGCTTTATTTATAATACTCTTTGGCCGCCCTCAACATACAATTGAATCAGATTGTCCGCAGTCTCCTTCATGTTATCAAATCTGCAGTAAATGGCCATGTTCATGTCATGCCAGGGGTCATGTGGCGAGGACAAGACACAGGGAATGTGAACCCTTCTCTCATTGAACTGTAATCTTCCCCTGCCTTTTGGGGTGCCCACCTCCTTAATAGGGTGGCCCCAACCACGGTGTCAATCCCTACTCTAGATAAGGTGCTCAGGAAAAAATAATAAACAGACAAACAAATAGGTGTACCACAAAAATCAAAATCCTATGTACATATTTACATAAATGATATTCAATACGTTCATAAGGTTATCGATTACTCAGTTCCAACGTGTTTCCCCTGGGATAATAGATGTAAATGTCTTACAGTTTCATCAGGGAACAGTTATCTATCTTTCTGCATGAAAAGCAATAGGAACGTATTATGTACACTAACTTCCTATTAGAAGCTTAGCCTATAATATTACACAATCCATGATACTGCCTGATAGCGTGATAAACATAGTCAGCCAGAAAATACACGTACACTACATCTCATATAGGTCCAAGAAGTAGATATATCAAAAACATGATAAGCCACTACCAGTGTGGACAGTGGAGTAAAAGTGCAGGTCACTAAAAATAGATGTTCAAAGTTGCCTGAGCCAGGTATGTTAGATACAGAGATAAACCAGGTTACTTATCTGCGGTCCAATGATAATATCGCCAAGACCGATGATGCCCTGGTCGATAGGATTCGTCAGACTAAGGAGACAGCTGGATGGAAAACAAGCAGAGTGAAAACACAGATCAAACTCAGCGGTATCCCCATAATACCTAAGCAGAGTGCCAGACTAAGGGCAGAACAATACCTGCATGACCAGCTCACAAGATGTATCAGGCAATAGTGGAGACCGGGTGGAGGGGCTCATATATTGTGTGTCATAGCGCCACAACTGACTTCCGGGAATTTCCAAAATGGCGATAAACCGGAAGTCGTCATAATTGTGCTTCCGGAACGCACAGTGCGTTCCACCTATGGACAGTGATGGAAATACTGCCGGAACGCATATTGCGTTTCACCCGCGACCATAGCCACGCATGAGCCCGCAGGATTACTAAATATGCTCACACAATATAAAATAAACTGAAAAGAATGTCCCATATGGATAAAAAGGGAACATGAACAGTAAAAGAAAAATAAATAAATGAACAGTCCCCATATGATAGAGGGGAGGGGGGGCGGAGCTATATATGACACAAGGGCCAAACCCACCAGCCGTCTTGTGTAGAGATCATACATGGTCGTAGTAGTGCCTGGCTGTAATTCAGAGAGAAGCAACTATACATAGTTAGATGTAGGGAGTAAAAGATACAGTCGGACCCGTGATACTGTAGTGTAGCTGACAAGAAGATACAAGAGGGAGGACTGGTGCCTATATCCAAATATAAATAGAGTCAAATCAAATTAAATAAAGGATGCGAAAGAGAGGGGTTCATTGAGGCCCAATGGATTCACCGTACGCAATCTGTAGATCCATTGGGTCTCTTTTTGTAAGAGCCGTCTGTCAATGTTTCCCCCCCAGGGGAAGGACGTATCACCTCGATGGCTTGGAACCTGACATCCAATGGGGCGTCCGGGTGAGCCCGGTGCATGTGGGCAGCCACAGGCTCAAGAACCCTCCGTCTGAGTTCCCTTTTTGTTTTCCCCACATAGCGAAGGTCGCAGGGACATGTGGCCATATAGATCAAAACACTTGCAAATACCACACAAAAACTCCAAGAAACCCTAAATACTGCATTAAATTTAAAAGGAGAGCAAGACTTCTCCAAAAAGGAGTCTGATTTACAGAATAAGGTGGAAAAATTTAAATTTACATTAAAGGAAAGGAAACATCGCCAATTCGTAAAAGATCTTAACGAATTCAAAGAAAATAGGGCTTACACCTTTATTAATAATCCGGACCAAAGAGGAACAGATTCTGATATCCTCTGAGACGGAACTCTCAGATTCGGAGCAAAGGAAGAAACCAAACAAACGATCTCCCTATCCCACCAGATATAGGGGCAGGGGATCATGGGGCCCACCCAGAGGACGAGGGAGATATCAAAGAGGTTGGGGGTACAATTACTCCTCATATCCCTCATCCCAATCTATATCAGCACCTTCCACATCAGACTCGAACAATACAACATCTTTTTTAGAGAAGGGACCAATACCACCTACACAAGGATAGCCGGTGGCCAACAACATGAAGCGGCATCGGGATATACCCAAGAAACAGACAATCAGATCATTAACTTGTCCCATCACACCCTCACAGCAGGAGAAATACAGCTACTACGGAAGGGCCTCTCATTCATCCCCACAAACCGGATAGATATATTCGGATGGGTAAAGGATTTGAATCTTTTTGCCCTGTCTCTGAAATGGAAGAAGTTCTTCCTGATGCGTAACAACCGACTACATCAGGACACTGGTATGGACCAAGGGGACTATGAAGGTATCCAAATCCTCACCTCCCTTCTAGAAGAACAGGATCATGTTCCTGGTACTGGACCATACTCCAAAAACAAAAGCACAAAAATGCCACCAATAAGTAATGAGGACAACATCTATACCTTTGTACAGCTTGTAACACAAGCCGTAGAACAACTACACCCACACATGACGCATCATAACCTAACAAGAGAGGAGAATGAGGCCCTCCTAGCGTTTGAGAAGGATAAATCCATCGTGATAAAACCCTCCGACAAGGGGGGGGGGAACCTTGTGATTATGGACTCATCAGACTACAGCTCTATGTGTTTACAGGTATTGAATGACAGGACAAGCTATGCCGTACTTCGGTCTAACCCCACGATAAGATTCCAAAGGGAATTAAAATCTATCCTAGATGTAGCACTCCAGGAGAGACTAATAGACAAGCATGAGTATGCCTTCATGTATCCCGACTACCCCCAGATTGCCACGTTTTACGGCCTCCCAAAAGTGCAGAAAGGCCTCAGCCCCCTTAAGTGCCGTCCGATTGTCTCGGGTATAAACAACCTGACACAAAACGTCGGGACATACTTGGACAAAATCCTCAGACCTTTCGTCACATCACTTCCATCATACATCAGGGATACTACTGACCTTTTACTGAGGATCCAAGATGTCACCCTTGATAAACACCATCTTTTATGCTCTGTGGACGTGGAGGCTTTGTATAGTTCAATCCCACATCATTTGGGGATCACGGCTGTCAGTCATTTTCTTAGAAGTCGAAGTGTACATGACATCCCTCATAATAACCTGGTGTTGTCCCTTTTGGATTTTGTCTTAACCAAGAATTATTTTGTTTTAGCTTCTCATATTTACCACCAGCTCAGGGGTACGGCTATGGGTGCCCCTGTGGCGCCCAGCTATGCCAATTTGTTCCTGGGCTGGTGGGAGGAGACTGATGTTTTTGGAGACCGCATGCAGAAGTACCAAGACTATATTGTTTTTTTAGGGCAGATACATAGATGACTGCCTTGTAATCTGGTCAGGTTCATCTGTAGAATTTGAGGCATTCATGGGTGACTTGAACGACAACAATATTGGCATGCGCTTCACCTTTGAAGTACAAACCCATAGATTATGCTTCCTGGATGTCCTCCTGGAACGGGGCGAAAGGGGCCAGATTACCACATCTGTATACCGTAAACCCACTGCAGGCAATAGCCTACTTAGATGGGCCACCACCCCGCCCCATTACGACGTGGTATTCCGAAGGGACAATACCTGAGGGCAAGGCGGAATTGTTCATCTACGCAGGCATTCAAACAGGAAGCATTGACCCTCAGGAACAAATTCCTCGATCGGGGATACCCCATCGGAACATTAAAAAGGGCTTACCGGGATGCTCTAGGTAGGGACCGGAGCCATCTTCTCACACCCCACAACAGACAGGATGTACCCACTAGGACCAGAATCATCGGTACTTTTGATTCCTCGGCACAACAGATTAGGGACATAGTTACCCAATTCTGGCCTATTCTTACTGCCGACCCACTCACCTCACAACTGGTAGATACTAGACCTATGATCACATATAGGCGTGGCATGAACGTGGGCGACAGGATACTACACAGCCATTTCTCTCCTCCACCGTCCACTATGACCGACAGGCACTTTCAAATGTGGATCATGCAAAGCATGTAAATTCGTACATCAAACTAAGACCTTCTCTGGTACAGGTGGCCATCCATCATTCACAAATCGGGATTTCGCAAACTGCAAAACCGAGTGTGTGATCTATATGGCCACATGTCCCTGCGACCTTCGCTATGTGGGGAAAACAAAAAGGGAACTCAGACGGAGGGTTCTTGAGCATGTGGGCGACATTGTCCACCACAGGTAGAAGCCTGTGGCTGCCCACATGCACCGGGCTCACCCGGACGCCCCATTGGATGTCAGGTTCCAAGCCATCGAGGTGATACGTCCTTCCCCTGGGGGGGAAACATTGACAGACGGCTCTTACAAAAAGAGACCCAATGGATCTACAGATTGCGTACGGTGAATCCATTGGGCCTCAATGAAGCCCTCTCTTTTGTGTCCTTTATTTAATTTGATTTGACTCTATTTATATTTGGATATAGGCACCAGTCCTCCCTCTTGTATCTTCTTGTCAGCTACACTACAGTATCACGGGTCCGACTGTATCTTTTACTCCCTACATCTAACTATGTTTAGTTGCTTCTTTTTTGAATTACAGCCAGGCACTACTACGACCATGTATGATCTCTACACAAGACGGCTGGTGGGTTTGGCCCTTGTGTCATATATAGCTCCGCCCCCCCTCCCCTCCCCTCTATCATATGGGGACTGTTCATTTATTTATTTTCCTTTTACTTTTCATGTTCCCTTTTTATCCATATGGGACATTCTTTTCAGTTTATTTTATATTGTGTTAGCATATTTAGTAATCCTGCGAGCTCATGCGCGGCTATGGTCGCGGGTGAAACGCAATATGCGTTCCGGCAGTATTTCCATCACTGTCCATAGGTGAAACGCACTGTGCGTTCCGGAAGCACAATTATGACGACTTCCGGTTTATCGCCATTTTGGAAATTCCCGGAAGTCAGTCGTGGCGCTATGACACACAATATTTGAGCCCCTCCACCCGGTCTCCACTATTGCCTGATACATCTTGTGAGCTGGTCATGCAGGTATTGTTCTGCCCTTAGTCTTGCAATCTGCTTAGGTATTATGGGGATACCGCTGAGTTTGATCTGTGTTTTCACTCTGCTTGTTTTCCATCCAGCTGTCTCCTTAGTCTGACGGATCCTATCGACCAGGGCATCATCGGTCTTGGCGATATTATCATTGGACCGCAGATAAGTAACCTGGTTTATCTCTGTATCTAACATACCTGGCTCAGGCAACTTTGAACATCTATTTTTAGTGACCTGCACTTTTACTCCACTGTCCACACTGGTAGTGGCTTATCATGTTTTTTATATATTTACTTCTTGGACCTATATGAGATGTAGTGTACGTGTATTTTCTGGCTGACTATGTTTATCACGCTATCAGGCAGTATCATGGATTGTGTAATATTATAGGCTAAGCTTCTAATAGGAAGTTAGTGTAGATAATACGTTCCTATTGCTTTTCATGCAGAAAGATAGATAACTGTTCCCTGATGAACCAGTGAGACATTTACATCTATTATCCCAGGGGAAATGCGTTGGAACTGAGTAATCGATAACCTTATGAACGTATTGACTATCATTTTTGTAAATATGTATATAGGATTTTGATTTTTATGGTACACCTATTTGTTTGTCTGTTTATTATTTTTTCCTGAGCACCTTATCTAGAGTAGGGATTGACACCGTGGTTGGGGCCACCCTATTAAGGAGGTGGGCACCCCAAAAGGCAGGGGAAGAGCACAGTTCAATGAGAGCAGGGTTCACATTCCCTGTGTCCTGTCCTCGCCACATGACCCATCCATCCATAATCGGACCATTTATTTCCCTACTCTATATGTAATTTTGCACAATATTTTGTAGTAATTTGATGTGATGTGTTTTGGTGCGAATGATTGTTGAAGCATACGCCTTTTAAATAAATCAATAAACGTTATGTTTTAGAGTTCATTTTTGACCTACGGTGGTCTCTTCTCCTCGGTGACTATAAACTACACAATACCACTGGGTCACACCCATTTTGGGTTGACGGACCCGACCATTTTTTCTGTCTGTTTGTAATTTTCCTAAGTATTAATCACGCCCATTGTTGCCGATTTGCAACAACGGCCGTAATTAATACTTAGCTTACATTCTGCCGCAGGTAGAGGGAATTCCGGCTGGAGTGTATACACATAGGGGGAGATTTATCAAACTGGTGTAAAGTAAAATTGTCTTAGTTGTCCCTAGCAAAGAATCAGAATCCACCTTTTATTGTGGGGAATGAAAAGTGGAATCTGATTGGTTGCTAGGGGCAACTGAGCCAATTTCACTTTACACCAGTTTGATAAATCTCCCCTATAGTATGTACTCCGGCTGGGGTCAAACTGACATGTCAGTTTTCAGTTTTCAGTGAATAGCAGCCGCAGAAGACATGTCAGTTTTCAGTTTTTAGTGAATAGCAGCAGCAGAAGACATGTCAGTGCTCACAGTGGAGCGTGCAGTGAATTGGGACGTGGATGCACATGGATGCGCCTGCATCCCAATTAATAAGAAATGAAGATCATCCGGCCGGTACTGCAGTACTGGCCTATAACCATATACTAGTGGATTCTAAAGTGACAGGAAATGCTGGGAATTGTAGTGTATAGAAATGTCTGTGAACTACAAGTGTCCCTCCAAAAAGTTGGGAGGTATGGAGGAAGGGCTGACTGCAAAGCATTATGGGGAAGCTTGATGTCATTTGTTTTCAGTCATCATCATCATCATAAGCTTTACAGCAATGGAGCAGCTCTTATAAAATTAAAGCTGAGATATGATTGGTTGTTATGGGCAAGTTAGTCTAAGTTGCACATGGCAACCAATCACAGTTCAGCTTATTTTAAGTAAGTAAAAGTAAGTAAGAGTAATCTGAGAAATGAAAGCTGAGCTGTGATTGGTTGCTCTGGCCACATCAAACCACAATATTTTGTGATATTAGTGTGGCCTAGCCATAAGCGGTTTGCTTGGTCAGAAGTGTGTTTAGTGACCTCTGCAGTAAAGCGCATTGCCAGTCATTAATGGGTTAATGCCTCAGATGTGTTTACCTGCAGTAACCATGGCAACCGTGCACTGTGATGACAAGCGCTTATGTCATAAAGAAGGTTCCATAAAGCAATGCACTGCGCCCTGATCAGTGCCATCTTGAAAGCGCCAGAGGACCTTGAGCTTGACTACTTTACTGCCCCCTACCTTTGGTGTAATTTGGAGGTTCTAGCAGGGAAAAAGGAGTTGTCTGCTTTAGACTACCCCTTCATCAAGTCTCCACCTTCTTGAGAAGTGGACCTGGATCTGTGAGGGAGAAGAGATACATCCACTTAGCCTTCAATAAGGTGACAGATATTTGGAGCCAGATTTCTCTCACATCCAGTTTAGTATATTTATAGTATGGTATTACCCTCAAAGCCCAGGGGAGGGGCAACTCTTCAGCCATGGCTTCCTCGAGGTTTCCCCCACAGGGGTTTTTTCCTCGCCTGGAAGTGCTGGAAGGTGACTCTTTGTGAGTTGGAGGTCTGCCATTTTCAGTGTCATATAATTTTAAATAAAATTTGCACCCTTTGACACCTGATTACAATGTGTTGCATCTTTATTTTGTGTTCTCTGGTTTATCTTATTATGTTCGGGAGTTGGGGATCCATCACATATTGCAGAGTCATAAAGCTGGACATCTGCCTGCTACACAGACCTATCACCTGCACAATGAGCGCAAGTAGGATGAAGAAGTGGCTACTAGAGCTCCTGCATGGATGTACATATCCCTGGATTATAGGGACACTCAAATCTTAAAGAAAAAACATGCATATCCCTACATCTGCAAGGTTTGTCAAAAGGTTTTTTCAAGTGACAGGGTCACAGCAATCATAGCAACATGGACACCACCATACATATACATCATATATACGCAACCCAGTGGCTCATGTGTGTGGGCAGCATCAGGGGCAAGGCAAAGTATTGCGCCCCCTTACACATAAACCCAGGCGTTGTCTAGGTAGCTGCTCACCCCACCAAATCCACAGGATAGGGGATATCAAGCTGATTGTCAGGTGTCCCAGTGGTCACAAGAATGTGGGGAACGTGTCCCCCTCAAATAAACAGTAGAGACGGTGCTCCATTAATTCTCTATAGGTCTTGTTATCCCTTATCCATTTTTCAGAAATATGGCATTTTTGGGGGTCCAAAAAAACAACAACAATGCAACCAGATGTTAGCTGATAGTGGGGAAAAGCAAAATGCTATATTCATAGGACTGTATATGCAAAGAGAAAAAATAACACAAACGACACTGCATGTGCAGGTCAAAACACACTTTGGAGAAACATGCATATGTGTGCAAATGTACGCTCACCTGAGTGGGTCGTACACAATATGGCACGACTCTAATAAGCGCTCTGGATCAACGGGGGATGCTGCCTTCCACCTTCCGATTCTCCAAAGTGGATCCTCGGTGTCAATCACAATAGTGGTAAAAGGAAGAGGTTGGTGGGATTCGTCTGGCGCAAACACCCCTTTTGGAACACCGGCCACTTTCCCCTGTACCTTCTCTGAATGAAGAGAACTCCTGCAATGGTGTGAAGTCAAATTCAGGCTTTTATTTGATGCAACACGTTTCGAGGGTGCAATCCCCTCTTCAGATTGCACCCTCGAAACGCGTAGCATCAAATAAAAGCCTTAATTTGACTCCACACCAGTGCCAGGAGTTCTCTTCATTCAGAGAAGGAACAGGGGAATGTGGCCGGTGTTCCAAAAGGGGTGTTTGCGCCAGACGAATTCCACCAACCTTTTCCTTTTACCACTATTGTGATAGTCATAGGACTGACATTCTTCTGCTGTGGTGTTTTTTTTTTTTTTTTGTGGGTGAAATCATAGAAAGCTATGTGTTTGGTGTTTTGCCACAGACTTCTATAGGGGGGAATATTGTCATGTCTATATAGAGATTAGTGTTATTAGTGAAATTAGTTCTTCAACAGAAAACCTGGAATCATATGACTTGTACTGACAAAAAACCATGGGGGATGAAATGCCAATAGTAATTTACATTAAAATGACAAAAAGGCAAAAAACCCCACCAAAAATAAGGAAAAGTGCAACAATCTTATTCTTGGTTCAGATTCTAGTGAAGTTTGTCGAATTAAAGGGGCACTCCGGTGGTTTGTTTTTCTTTCAAATCAACCGGTGTCAGAAATGTATAAAGATTTGCATTTTATTTCTATTTAAAAATCTCCAGTCTTCCAGTACTTATCAGCTACTGTATGTCCTGCAGTAAGTGGTGTATTCTCTCTGTCTGACACAGTGCTCTCTGCTGCAACCTTTGTCCACGACAGGAACTGTCTAGAGCATGAGAGGTTTTCTATGGGGATTTGCTACTGCTTTGGAAACTTCCTGTCATGGACAGAGGTGGCAGCAGACAGCACTGTGTCAGCCTGGAAAGAATATAGCACTTCTTAGAGGGCACACAGCAGTTGATAAGTACTGAAAGACTTTTAAATAGAAGTAATTTACAATTCTATATAACTTTCAGACACCAGTTATTTTGAGAGGAAGAATAACTTTAACCCCTTAACGACCAGAGGCATACATTTACACCTTAACGCAAAAGGGTGCAAATGTTAATGTAGGAGCTGAGCTTCCTAGCAGGTGGGGACCGGCTGCAATCAGCGGCTGGGCCCCCACTGTTAATGACACATTGCAACCAGGCATCTAAGTGTAAGTGACAGGAGCATCTCCGATCTGGACCAACGCAGCTTGTCTGCAGGGATCCCAATAATTTGGCCTGACTGCCGGTGGTCTCTTACCTTGCTGTCAGGTCTTTACTCTTCCGACAGAGTCTGCCACAGGCAATCTCTATCAGAAGATTGCAGATAACACTGATGCTATGGCATAGCAGTAATCAGTGTATGAAATATAATGCATGTATGTAATAGTTCCCTAAGGGGACTTAAAAAGGGTAAAAAAAAAGGCAGAGATTGCTTTTTTTTTTAAATTACATTTTATGTATACATTTTTTTAATAAAAAGTGATCAATAAGACTGATCTAGAAAAAAACATTACTAGAGATCATGGTGCAAAAAAGCGCTATAAGAGTCACAATAGGGGCATTTTAAATTTACCTATTTGCAAAAAAAAGTGTTACTGCTAATAAAAATAGTAAAACATTAGAAAACCTAGTAAACATGCATATCGCTGTGTTCAGACTGGTCTACAAAATAAAGAAAAAATTACGTAAACATGGAACCCCCAAAATTTGCGGAATCGCATTTTTGACCCAAATTCACCCCATAAATGATATTTTGGGGGCAGGGCAGTTTATAGGCCATTTTGGCTACAGGGTGAATCTGAAAAAAGTGCCCTCCCCCCAATCACTGCTGAGGTAGGTGTGAGGTCTAGGGGGGACCTAGACTGCAGAGCGCCCCTATCTGGAACATGTGTCCTGGATTTCTTGGAGGGCTGATACTGGAGGACATTTAGGGCCCTATTACACCAACAGATTATCTGAAAGATTTTTTTTTAACCTTTTGAGGACCAGGCCCAAAATGACCCAGTGGACCGCGCAAATTTTGATCTTGGTGTTTTCGTTTTTCCCTCCTCCCCTTCTAAGAGCTCTAGCACTTTCAGTTTTTTTTATCTACAGGGCCATGTAAGGGCTTGTTTTTTACAGGAATAGTTGTACTTTGTAATGGCGTCTTTCATTCTACCATAACATGTATGATGTAGTGTTTGCAGCTGTTGCAGTCGGAGGGACCTGGGTGCATTTATTTATGATGCTTTACCTGCAAACAGGTGTAAGTAATGGCGAAAATCTACAGTAATAGGTGCAGGTCCCACTAAATTTACTTATGGTGGGTTTACACAGAGAGATTTGTATGATATATTATTGAAGCCAAATCCAGGAATGGATTTAATAAGAGGAGAAATCTCAGTCTTTCCTTTATGACCTTTTCTTTGTTTATAGTCCATTCCTGGCTTTGGCTTCAAAAATCTGTCAGATAAATCTCTTTGTGTAAACGTACCATAAGATATGCGTGATTATCATTAAAGCGGAATGTGTGCATGGTGTGGATGATGGGAGTGTGCATGGTGTGGATGATGGGAGTGTGGATGATGGGAGTGAGCATTGTGTGGACCCATCATCCACACAGTGCTCACTCCCATCATCCACACTCTCATCAACCACACCATCCACACTCCCATCATTCACACCATGCACACTCTCATCATCCACACCATGCACACTCCCATGTGAAGGCAGTGTAAGGGTTTAACTTTCAGCAATAAAATACAAGTGATAATGAGGAGAAACTAGAGAAGCTGCCCACCCCCCCTCCCACTCACATTGGACCTTGACACTGCTGTCTTCCTAGTGATTACCCCAGCCCAGATCAGCTGTAAGTAGATAAAGGAGAGAGAGTGAGCAGGAGCTGTCATTCTGTGGCCGGGTCAGGGAGGAAACGCTCTCACTTCCGGCTGCTGCCTGTGTGCAGTGTCATCTGCAGAGCCACCAGGAAACGTCCCTGCTCTGCTCCACTCTTCTCTTCTCTTCACAGGACTCTGGACACAGGATAATGTAGCTTATAGGACACAAAAGAGCCCTCCCTGGAGCCGGGTGCTGCATATGGAGGTGCACTGGAGACTGAGCCTGCTGCTCTAGCACAGACAATATGTCTGTCACTGCTGTTTAATGAGGTGGGAGAGGGCGCCCCCTAGCTGTCAGCACTCGTGCACTTGCCGCCCCCCCTGTTTTGGGTTTCCATCATTCATTTTATTGCAGATTGAAATGTGCCATTACAAAGTACACCTGTTCCTGAAAAAAACAAGCCCTCACATGGCCCTGTAGGTGGGAAAATAAAAGAGTTACGGGTCTTAGAAGGCAAGGAGGAAAAAACTAAAACACAAAAGTGACAATAGGCCCGGTCCTTAAGGCCATTTCAGGCCCGGTCCTTAAGGGGTAATTTTAATAAAAAAGTCAATTAGCTTGACAGTGGAAACCTAGACTAGACAGTGGAAAAATGTACCATATTAAGGTCTCGTTCACACCACGTTTTTGCTCCCTGAAAGATACTCCCCCATATAGTTATGGTGGATGCCACTTTATACTATCTGTTCTACATAGACTGCCAAAATGCATACTGCAATACCTTCCGTTCTTGCTTTTCATTGAATCATAATGTTATGACTCATAAATGATCGTGATTTGTCTAGAATGTGGAACTGTTTCACTAAAGAAATCCTATCAAGACATATTGCATGGTTTTATTCAGTAAAAACATAAAACAGCACAACTCTCAACATTACCATAATAATATATTATTATTATTATTATTATTATTATTATTATTATTATTATTATTATTTTTTTTTCTGCATACATAGAAGACCACAACCCCTAACATGACCATAATCTATTTCTATTATACCCTCTGCAAAGAACACCACAACTCCCAACATGGCCTGACCACTAGACAAGAGCAAAACACAAATTATTATTATAATACTCTATACCTACAACACTACAACTCCTAACATGACCATAATCTATTTCTATTTAAAACAGAGGGGCGCTTCCTAGTGCAATAGGTAGGTGTCGAGAATGTCTAATCGGGGTGCTGGTGTGCACTCACCTGATTGAGTTGTGCAAGTGATAGGCACAACTCTATAGAGGGCATATAGGAAGGAACGTTGCAGCATTTTCTAGGGAATTCACCACAGCAGGTGGGAAGGCAGCATATAGCAGCGTGAGCCGGAGGGATCACTGGACCGAAGAAAAACCCCCGCAGGTTGGATCCAGGCAGATGTACCGTGGTAGTCAAAGATCATCATCAAGGATGAGAAAAGGAAATCGTTCTCTTAATCATTGCAACGCGTTTCGGCCTAATACATAAAACTCAGGCCTTTCTC
The DNA here is from genome assembly GCF_027789765.1 of Dendropsophus ebraccatus. Classification (NCBI taxonomy): domain Eukaryota; kingdom Metazoa; phylum Chordata; class Amphibia; order Anura; family Hylidae; genus Dendropsophus; species Dendropsophus ebraccatus. The sequence continues at coordinate 50,565,158 of NC_091463.1, forward strand.
AAGCATAAAAAGCAGGTGGACAGTGCACACTTATAAAAGCTCTCCAAAGTGAGTGGTCAGGAAAGCACTTCCGGGTCAATGACCTCAGAGGTCACCGGGGGCTGACACATGTTAAAAACATATAAATAAATAAACAAACAGATGAATAAATAGCCAAACTAATAAATGACATAGAAAATCTAAAAAGTGCCGTCCGTATAAGAGATAAAATAGATGATTCATATACCAATTTATAATACCGTATAGCGCTCTCATTCTGGAGCCCACAGACAATTACTCTGTGCTGCTTCGCCCCAGCTATTGAACCTTGCTGGCCTTGATAGGAGTTATGGTCTGACTCTTCCATATAGATTTTTACAAGTAAGGAATTTTTTCCTAATGCACCTATTTTCTTCCATAGATTAACACTTTTTGTGCATATCAATTGTATTATAAATTGCTATATGAATCATCTATTTTATCTTTTAGATGTATTATAGATTTTCTATGTCATTTATTCCTTTGTCTATTTATTCATCTGTTTATTTATTTTTATGTTTTTAACATATGTCTCAGCCCCCAGTGACCTCTGAGGTCATTGACCCAAAAGTGCTTTCCAGACCACTCTTTGTGAGAGCTTTTGTAAGTGTGCACTGTCCACCTGATTTTTTTGCTTAAGAAAGGCTGGAATTTCATGTATTAGGCCGAAACACGTTGCAATAACAAAAAACGATTTTCTTTTCTGATCCTTGATGATCTTTGACTACCATGGTACATCTGTGCCGATCCAACCTGCTGGGGCTTTTCTTCGGTCCAGTGATCCCTCCGGCTCACGCTACCTTTTGCACCAGGCTCAGACTGGCCCACAAGGTAACAGGGGAATCCCTTGGTTGGCCCTACACCGTGGCAGGAGTTGGGCCTCTCTGTTTAGCGGCTCCATAATGACATATAATCCCTTAGCACTGCTGCACATGCCTGTGACCCAGTTACTCACTGCCTCTATATATTAATCTCGGATTTCATCCCATTATATAGAGGATGTAGTGTGCAGAATCAGTGCTTCCCCTCCACCCTGAGACCATTCCCCACCCTCCTTCTTTCAGGCTGCCTCCATCATCTCTATGTGCTGCTGCTGGTAGTAGGCACACAGGAGGATGGGAGGGAGAGGGGCTGCAGCCTGCACAGTGTGGCCTTGGAGAAGCAGATCTGAAAGCATGTGAGCTGTACCTGGTGATTTCCTGTACCAGAGGTAAATCTGTGAACATGAAGTATGTATGTATGTATGTATGTATGTATGGTGAATGTGTGTATTATCTGCCTACTGTATATATGTAATGTGCATTTGTTTATATCTGTGTATGAAGTGTGTATACATTGTGCTTATTTGTATGTTATATGTATATACACGTTATGTGCACTTATTTGTAACTCTGCTGCACTTGGGAATCTCTCACAGCTGCCAGAAGTCATTTTCGCCGGGGCGTCTCATCACTGGCATCTCTAGCTGCAATGTCATTGTGTGGCTGATGGATTGCCTTCTCAGCCAGTCAGTGACTGCAGCGGTGTCCTGTGTCAGTCACAGATTGGCTGAGTGAGTGATCCATTTGCCGAGTATGTGACGTTGCAGCTGGAGGAGCTGCAGGAGGTTGGCATCTGTCGGATATTGTATACAGTATATAGTACTTTCATTAGTATGTTCCTGCACCCCCCTGCCTGCCTGAGATTTGTAGGTTTCATGGGACTTCCACTTTCAAGAAACCTTAGTGACACGCTACTGTATGCTGTTTGCATAGAGTGACTGAAAAGTTACTAGAAGTGAGCTTGCATCGCTGGTCACATACACAGCTCTGTGAAAAGTCGCTGTAGTAATGTGAAAGGTTTGGCGCTTGTTACAGTATATTTAGTATATGTAGAGTGGGCCCCTAGAATTAAATTCCCCACTGGGCCCAAGTTACCCCAGTCCAATACTGCTCACTTATCACTCTAAATAATTGGATATAGGTCAAGGCAAGGCAAGAACACACCAGTTAGGTCCCTTTTGGCTTCATCCTGTGTGAGTAGAATATACAGGAAAATCATCAGATCACTGGCGGAACTACCGCCATAGCGGCTGCTACGGGGCCCCGCCGCATCAGGGGGCCCGTGACGTGGGGAAAAGGAGTCACTGGGCCAGGAGGAGCACGGGACCGACCGACAGCTCTCCTGTCAGTCCCCCGTATGATGCGTGGCTGCAGGGGGTGTCGCGTCCTATCCCCGGCAGCGCGCGTATCATAGAGCTCTCTGTGTGCCGGAAGTCGCGGCCGCAGCACAAGCCCACAGAGAGCTCTATGATACGCGCGCTGCCGGGGATAGGACGCGACACCCCCGGCATCCGCGCATCAGACGGGGGACTGACAGGAAAAAGGCTCGACGGGGGAGCGCGTTGTAAGGTGAGTTTTTTTTTTTTTTAAACCTGCTCCCCGGGGGGGGGGGGGGGGGGGGGAGAGAAGGGGGCATCTATAAGGGGGATGGGGAGAAGAGGGCATCTATAAGGAAGGGGGGAGAGGGGGACATCTATAAGGAAGAGGGGGAGAGGAGGGCATCTATAAGGAAGGGGGGGAGAGGAGGGCATCTATAAGGAAGGGGGGGAGAGGGAGACATCTATAAGGGAGGGAGAAGGGGGCATCTATAAGGAAGGGGGGGAGAGGAGGGCATCTATAAGGGAGGGGGAGAGGTAGACATCTATTAGGAAGGGGGGAGAGGGAGACATCTATAAGGAAGGGGGGAGAGGGGGACATCTATAAGGAAGGGGGGAGAGGGGGACATCTATAAGGAAGAGGGGAGAGGGGGACATCTATAAGGAAGGGGGGAGAGGAGGGCATCTATAAGGAAGGGGGGAGAGGAGGGCATCTATAAGGAAGGGGGGGATAGGAGGGCATCTATAAGGAAGGGGGGGATAGGAAGGCATCTATAAGGAAGGGGGGGAGAGGGGGACATCTATAAGGAAGGGGGGGAGAGGGGGACATCTATAAGGAAGGGGGGGAGAGGAGGGCATCTATAAGGAAGGGGGGGAGAGGGGGACATCTATAAGGAAGGGGGGGGAGGAGGGAATCTATAAGGAAGGGGGGGAGAGGAGGGCATCTATAAGGAAGGGGGGATAGGAGGGCATCTATAAGGAAGGGGGGGAGAGGGAGACATCTATAAGGAAGGGGGGAGAGGGGGACATCTATAAGGAAGGGGGGAGAGGGGGACATCTATAAGGAAGGGGGGAGAGGGGGACATCTATAAGGAAGGCTGGGGAGAGGGGGACATCTATAAGGAAGGGGGGATAGGAGGGCATCTATAAGGAAGGGGGGATAGGAGGGCATCTATAAGGAAGGGGGGAGAGGGAGACATCTATAAGGAAGGGGGGGATAGGAGGGCATCTATAAGGAAGGGGGGGATAGGAGGGCATCTATAAGGAAGGGGGGATAGGAGGGCATCTATTAGGAAGGGGGGAGAGGGGGACATCTATAAGGAAGGGGGGAGAGGGGGACATCTATAAGGAAGGGGGGAGAGGGGGACATCTATAAGGGAGGGAGAAGGGGGCATCTATAAGGAAGGGGGGAGAGGGGGACATCTATAAGGAAGGGGGGAGAGGGGGACATCTATAAGGGAGGGAGAAGGGGGCATCTATAAGGAAGGGGGAGAGAGGGACATCTATAAGGAAGGGGGGAGAGGGGGACATCTATAAGGGAGGGAGAAGGGGGCATCTATAAGGAAGGGGGGAGAGGGGGACATCTATAAGGAAGGGGGGAGAGGGGGACATCTATAAGGGAGGGAGAAGGGGGCATCTATAAGGGAGGGGGGAGAGAGGGCCATCTATAAGGCAGTGGGGGAGAGGGGGACATCTATAAGGGAGGGAGAAGGGGGCATCTATAAGGGAGGGGGGAGAGGAGGGCATCTATAAGGGAGGGGGGAGAGAGGGCCATCTATAAGGAAGGGGGGAGAGGGGGACATCTATAAGGGAGGGAGAAGGGGGCATCTATAAGGGAGGGGGGAGAGAGGGACATCTATAAGGAAGGGGGGGAGAGGGGGACATCTATAAGGAAGGGGGGGAGAGGGACATCTATAAGGGGGGGCAACATAGGGGGAGAGGGGGCCATCTATAAGGGGACAACATAGGGGAGAGGAGCACAACATAGGGGAGAGGGATATTATAAAGGGACAACATTGGGAGAGAGGGGAACATCTATAAAGGGACAATATAGGGGGAGAGGGGGCCATCTATAAGAGGACAACATAAGAGGGGCCATCTATAGGGGGGGCAACATAGGGGACCATCTATTAGGGGACAACATGGGGGGAATCTATAAGGGGGACAGCATGGGGGGCTTCTATAAGGGGGGCAACATAAGGGGGCTATTTATAAGGAGGGGCGACAGAGAGGAGGGCCATATAATAAAATGGGATCACATAGAGTCAGCCTTCCCACTAAATGAGGGTGTAAAGGGGCCAATGCAGATGTGCAGAATAGAGAGATGAGGATGGTGCCAGTGTGAGGAGACTAATATGTTTTTCTGGCAGATTCTGTGGATTTGTGGCTCGGAGAAGGAGATGGAGAAGAAAATGAAAAAGGAAGAACTCCGATCAGAGAAGACGTCCCCTGTAAGTCACCTGATATAACTGTACTGTAATTTATATGGTGTACAGGACCTGTGTAGAGCTGAGTGTGTTGATCGCGTAGTGGTCGATCGAGAGGGGGCCCCAATCAAAAGTTTGCTATGGGGCCCAGCCATTTCTAGTTACGCCCCTGCATCAGATATTTGAGGCTTCAAGTACTGCTCCCATCTTTTACATTGTTCGATAAATAATAAGTGGTCATATATTTCATGGTTACAGGATTAATTGGGGGGGAGCTTGAGTTTTGGGGCCATGTTAAAATATAGTTATTTTATTATTTTGTTAATAAAATGGCTTATGTGGCCAATTGTTTCCAATGGTGTGTGTCTGTGTTAATTATTTTAGGGGAGGGTGGTTTTAAAAGAAGTGGTTGGGGGTATTGACAAAACCTGCAAGGAATCTACACTGAAATCTAGTGTAACTGTTGTGTGTCCTGTGTCTGATTTTTTGGGGTAAACATACTGTTTCTTTTTTCATTGAGGTGAAGAGACTATGATGGAGTTTATCATAGACAAGCTGGCCTCTCAATAAAATTTGCCTAATTTATGCCATAGCAAATGTGCTATGGCAGGCCATGTCACCTTTACATTTCGCACAAACACATTTAAAAAAAAAAAGGCGCATGAGTGAACTGGAGCCCATAGTGGATGTGTTTATTGGTGGGTGTTGGTGGGCTGTAGGGCTGTGGGCTGTAAGTTGCTGTGTTTGTAGACCTGGTTTGGACTGGACTTATAAACTGTGGAAGACTGAGTAGGCCGAAATCCTAAGAGACCCGTAGAGGTGTTACATAGTGGGTGTCATAGAGTATTCTTGGGGACCCCATTAAACTAAATAGATCATATGACTATGACCAAGTAAGGCCTGAAGGGTAATATAAAAAAAACATAGGGAAACAATAGTACTGTCCTATGTGTTAGTGGCACCTGTATGACATGTATCCAGCATGTGATTTCTCCATATCCAGCATGTGATTCCTCCATATCCAGCATGTGACTACTCCATCTCCAGCATGTGATTACTCCATATCCAGAATGTGATTCCTCCATATCCAGCATGTGATTGCTCCATATCCAGCATGTGATTGCTCCATATTCAGCTTGTGATTCCTCCATATTCAGCTTGTGATTCCTCCATATCCAGCATGTGACTACTCCATATCCAGCTTGTGATTTCTCCATATCCAGCATGTGATTACTCCATATCCAGCATGTGATTGCTCTATATCCAGCATGTGATTCCTCCATATTCAGCTTGTGATTCCTCCATATTCAGCTTGTGATTCCTCCATATCCAGCATGTGACTACTCCATATCCAGCTTGTGATTTCTCCATATCCAGCATGTGATTACTCCATATCCAGCATGTGATTGCTCTATATCCAGCATGTGATTCTTTCATATCCAGCATGTGATTACTCCATATCCAGCATGTGATTGCTCTATATCCAGCATGTGATTCCTCCATATCCAGCATGTGATTCCTTTATATCCAGCATGTGATTCCTCTATATAAGTGATGAGCAAATAGTGAGATATTCGAATATTCGATATTCGATCCCATTAAAATCTATGGGAACAAGTATTCGATTAGTGAAAAACGTCTATTTGACCATTTGGAGGGTGAAACCGGAAGCTGGGGGATTTGAACGCTTATCGAATATTTACAGAATATTCGTGGGATATTCGTACGAATATCGACTATTCGAATATCTCACTATTCGATCGAATATCTATTCGATCAAACAGTATTCGCTCATCACTACTCTATATCCAGCATGTGATTCCTCTATATCTAGCATGTGATTCCTCCATATCCAGCATGTGATTCCTCCATATCCAGCATGTGATTCATCTATATCCAGCATTTGATTCATCTATATCCAGCATGTGATTCCTCCATATCCAGCATGTGATTCATCTATATCCAGCATGTGATTCATCTATATCTAGCAAGTGATTCCTCCATATCCAGCATGTGATTCCTCCATATCCAGCTTGTGATTAATCTATATACACCATGTGACTACTCCATATCCAGCATGTGATTCCTCCATATCCAGCATGTGATTCCTCCATATCCAGCTTGTGATTCATCTATATCCAGCATGTGCCTAATCCATATCCAGCATGTGACTACTCCATACCCAGCATTTGATTCATCTATTTCCAGCATGTGATTGCTCTATATCCAGCATGTGATTACTCCATATCCAGCATGTGACTACCCCATATCCAGCATGTGACTACTCCATATCCAACATGTGACTACTCCATATCCAGCATGTGATTCATCTATATACAGCATGTGACTACTCCATATCCAGCATGTGATTCATCTATATCCAGCATGTGACTACTCCATATCCAGCATGTGATTCATCTATATCCAACATGTGACTACTCCATATCCAGCATGTGATTCATCTATATCCAGCATGTGACTACTCCATATCCAGCATGGGATTCCTCTATATCCAGCATGTGACTACTCCATATCCAGCATGTGATTCCTCTATATCCAGCATGTGATTACTCCATATCAGGCCCGGATTGGTAATCTGGCAAAGCGGGCAAATGCCCGCTGGGCTGCCAGGATTACCAGTCCGGGGGCCGCCGGTCCTGGCCCCCATGTGCACCGGCCCTCAGCAGTGGCTGCAAGAATAGCGCAGCCGGCCGCTGCGCTATTCATTCAGCCTCTGCAGAGGGCCGGTGACCTGGCCCTTTAACTGTGAGCGTTCAAGATGAACACTCACAGTCTGCAGCGGCCGCGCTCTGACTGACAGAGCCAGGGAGCCATTGGCCCCCGGCCCTGCCAGTCACTCCTGTGGCCGGCCGGTCTTCGTAGCCGGAAGGTGTCAGGGCCGCGCGCAGGCACGTCTGCAGGCACCTCTGCCAGGCCCCCAGCGGCTGACGTCACTTCCGTGACGCGCCGCTGAGGAACTGGCAGGAGAGAGAAGAGAGACGCTGCAGCAGGAGGCAGGTGCAGTGACCGAAGATCCGGGAGGAAGAAGCTGCCAGGAGCGAGTTGACAGGTGAGAATGTGTGTTTTTTTTTTTTTATCCCTTCACATGTGGCCATGGGGGGGGGGGATTTATGTGGATGCACAGCAGGAGGCTATTCTACGTTGGGGGGATTCAGGGGGAGGCTATTCTATATTGGGGGGATGCAGGGGGGCTATTCTATATTGGGGGGATGCAGGGGGGGCTATTCTACATTGGGGGGATGCAGGGGGGCGGCTATTCTACATTGGGGGGATGCAGGGGGGCTATTCTACATTGGGGGGATGCAGGGGGATACTATTCTATATTGGGGGGATGCAGGGGGGCTATTCTATATTGGGGGGATGCAGGGGGGCTATTCTACATTGGGGGATGCAGGGGGATGCTATTCTATATTGGGGGGATGCAGGGGGGCTATTTTATATTGGGGGGATGCAGGGGGGGCTATTCTACATTGGGGGGATGCAGGGGGGTGGCTATTCTACATTGGGGGGATGCAGGGGGGCTATTCTACATTGGGGGGATGCAGGGGGATGCTATTCTATATTGGGGTAAAGCAGGGGGGCTATTCTATATTGAGGGGATGCAGGGGGGCTATTCTATATTGGGGGGATGCAGGGGGGCTATTCTACATTGGGGGGGATGCAGGGGGGGCTATTCTACATTGGGGGGATGCAGGGGGGGCTATTCTACATTGGGGGGATGCAGTGGGGCTATTCTACATTGGGGGGGATGCAGGGGGGCTATTCTACATTGGGGGATGCAGGGGGGCTATTCTACATTGGGGGATGCAGGGGGAGGCTATTTTATATTGGGGGGATGCACAGCAGGGGAGGCTATTCTATATTGGGGGGATGCACAGCAGGGGAGGCTATTCTATATTGGGGGGATGCACAGCAGGGGAGGCTATTCTATATTGGGGGGATGCACAGCAGGGGGGCTATTCTATATTGGGGGGATGCACAGCAGGGGGCTATTCTATATTAGGGGGATGTAGGGGGAGGCTATTCTATATTGGAGGATGCAGGGGGGGCTATTCTATATTGGGGGATGCAGGGGGGCTATTCTATATTGGGGGATGCAGGGGGGCTATTCTATATTGGGGGATGCAGGGGGGCTATTCTATATTAGGGGGATGCAGGGGGCTTTTCTATATTGGGGGGTGCAGGGGAGGCTATTCTATATTGGGGGATGCACAGCAGGGGGCTATTCTATATCGGGGGATGCAGGGGGGCTATTCTATATTGGGGGATGCAGGGGAGGCTATTCTATATTGGGGGGATGCAAGGGGGGCTATTTTATATTGGGAGGATGCACAGCAGGGGGGCTATTCTATATTGGGGGATGCAGGGGAGGCTATTCTATATTGGGGGGATGCAAGGGGGGCTATTTTATATTGGGAGGATGCACAGCAGGGGGGCTATTCTATATGGGGGGAATGCACGGGGGGCTATTCTATATTGGGGGGACGCAGGGGGGGGGCTTTTCTATATAGGAGGGGGATGCAGGGGGGCTATTCTATATTGGGGGATGCAGGTGGCTATTCTATATTGGGGGATGCAGGTGGCTATTCTATATTGGGGGATGCAGGGGAGGCTATTCTATATTGGGGGGATGCACAGCAGGGGGCTATTCTATATGGTGGGATGCAGGGGGGCTATTCTATATTGGGGGATGCAAGGGAGGCTATTCTATATTGGGGGGATGCAAGGGGGGCTATTCTATATGGGGGGCATGCAGGGGGGGCCATTCTATATGGGGGGATGCACAGCAGGGGGGCTATTCTATATGGGGGGAGGCACGTGGGGGCTATTCTATATGGGGGGATGCACAGCAGGGGGGCCATTCTATATGGGGGGTGCACGGGGGGCTATTCTATATGGGGGGGATGTACAGCAGGGGGGGCTTTTCTGTATGGGGGATGTATAGATGAGGATGTTGCTGGAGCAAGAAGCCTAAAATGTCTGTCTGACAGATCCCGTGGAAAGGAGTCATGTCCAGAGAAACCTTCATGATGGCCGGAGATAGATGGAGAAGAAAAGGAAAAGTGGACGTCTCGTCATGCAGAGAAGACGCCTACTGTGAGTGACAGGATGTAACTGCACTATAATCACTTATAAGGTCTGCAGAACCTTTATACAGCTGGGATCTACCTCTGTATCGGGGGTGTCACACTCCGGCCCTCCAGGTGTTGCAAAAATACAATTCCCATCATGGTTTATCTGTCCAGGCATGATGGGATTTGTAGTGATGTAACAGCTGGAAGGCTGGTGTTTGACACCTGTGTTTTATGGTCACTGCTTTGGAAGAATATTGGTCTTTATATGGTGGCTGTTATTTGGTGACAATATAGTGGTATTATCCAGTCACCGTATGCTGAGAGTAGTGGGCATGGTGTGATGGTATTACTCGTCCTGTGTATTCTGGTATTATTGGTAATATTAGTGTTGTATATAGTGGATTGTATTCAGTCACAGTGTAGCGGTATTAGTCATTATGTGGTGGTAATGGCCGTGCTCATGGTGTGGTGATATTATTTGTTACTTATATACTGGTAGTATAGGAAATATTGGTGGGATTGCTTAGTAACAGTATGGCAGTAACGTGTACAGTATGGGGATAATATTTGCTTACTGGTGTTATTAACAATGACAGTATTATCATGCACAGAAAATTCTAGATAGATAGATAGATGGATAGATAGGAGATAGATAGATGTCGAGATATTCCGCAGCACACCAGCATTCGTGAAAAAGGTGATTTATTACAAAAAGTACAAAAAATACAGGCGATGCATCTCCTGTATTTTTTGTAATAAATCACCTTTTTCACGAATGCTGGTGTGCTGCGGAATATCTCGACATACTTCTGGGGATCCCCGAGCCAAGGGATTGACTCCGTGCAGCACCCGCTTCATGCACCTTTGGATGTGCGGCTTTCTCCTGCTTATAGATAGATAGATAGGTGATAGATAGTAGATAGATAGATAGATAGATAGATAGATAGATAGATAGATAGATATCCAGTAGGAAATATCTATCTAGCAGCTTATTATGTAGCTTTGATTACACATGAGATCACAACCAGCAGACACATTTTAATAATTAAAACCTTACTGTTTATACCGCCATTATATGATGTGCAGACATAGTCAGGATAAAAGGGATTTAAAAAATATAGTAACTTTTGTCCAAAAACAGCACCACCCCTGTCCTCAGACTGTGTGTGGTATTACAGCTTGGCTCCATTCACTTCAATGGAACTGAGCTGCAATACCTCACACAAACTGAAGAAGAGTGTTTCTGGAAGAAGGTGGCCATGTTTTTCTCCTTTACAGGGAATCTGTTAGGTCCGTACCAGGTCTAGGGCTATAGATCTCAGCGGACAGGTGTGAGGGAGATATCACTGACAGGACCTTTAGTCCAGTGTAAACTTTTGTAATTGTCTTTTTCATTACCAACTAAAGTTTCACAACAGCAGCCGCAGCAGCAGCAGCACCCTATACGTCCATCAGTCAGAGCAGGAAGGGGCGGGGCAGAAGGTGCTGCTGTGGCTCCACCTCTGTGACACTTCAGCTGGTAATGGAAAGAATGATTATAGAGGTTTACAATGGACTAAAGGTCCAGTCCCTGATCTGTACGCTGGGATCTACAGCTGTGTACCTGGTATAGACCCCACAGGTTCCCTTTAAGGGCACGTTCATACCTAATCCAATGCAGATTTGATGCTTGCGATTTAATCAGTTTAAATATATACATAAATATGCCGCATCAAATCCACAGCAGATTATGTTATAGCATTATTTTTAGTTGCTGATGGTGGGGTTCACATGTTTAAGGGAGTAGTGGGGACACGGCTAAATGAAGCAGAATTTGCTACAGGGAATTACGCTATCCATGATATGGTATGTGGGCTGCTGGGGTTTGATTGCCAGGGCTGATTTTAAGTCCCAGTCCGGCCCTGCTCCATATCCAGCATGTGATTCCTCTATATCCAGCATGTGACTATTCCATATCCAGCATGTGATTCATCTATATCCAGCATGTGCCTAATCCATATCCAGCATGTGACTACTCCATACCCAGCATTTGATTCATCTATTTCCAGCATGTGATTGCTCTATATCCAGCATGTGATTACTCCATATCCAGCATGTGACTACCCCATATCCAGCATGTGACTACCCCATATCCAGCATGTGACTACTCCATATCCAGCATGTGACTACTCCATATCCAACATGTGACTACTCCATATCCAGCATGTGATTCATCTATATACAGCATGTGACTACTCCATATCCAGCATGTGATTCATCTATATCCAGCATGTGACTACTCCATATCCAGCATGTGACTACTCCATATCCAACATGTGACTACTCCATATCCAGCATGTGATTCATCTATATACAGCATGTGACTACTCCATATCCAGCATGTGATTCATCTATATCCAGCATGTGACTACTCCATATCCAGCATGTGATTCCTCTATATCCAGCATGTGATTACTCCATATCCAGCATGTGATTCCTCCATATCCAGCTTGTGACTACTCCATATCCAGCATGTGACTACTCCATATCCAGCATGTGATTCCTCTATATCCAGCATGTGATTCCTCGATCTTCAGCATGTGATTCCTCGATCTTCAGCATGTGATTCCTCTATATCCAGCATGTGATTACTACATATCCAGCTGTAACCGGTTGCTTTTGATAATAGTCTGAGAAGGTTATAACCACACAGAATTATAGAAAAAATAAGAGATTTATTACAGAAAACAATACTTAGCTGCAGTTACAGATGGTATAGATGCATAGATGTTCCTTCCACAATGAAATGGGGAACCCCATTGTATATTATGGACTAATATACACCCATCTCGCTCGATGACAGGGTGCTGGGCACCTTCCATCCATGGTCCCAGCTGAGGCTGACTAGAAGCTACATACCCCCGATCTTTATAGTAAGTTTGGGTGGGGGGTGATGTGCTTCCAGAAATGTCTATGTAGACCACTGATGACCATGAATGGAAGTTTCCCAGGCCTTGTACATGTTTATCAAGCAAAATGTGGTTGTACAATTACAGCTACATGCATTTGGGCAATAACAACAACTGTGTCCTCCAATGTTGACACTACTGGGGAGGTTTATGGCCGAACAGTTGACATAACAATACATCTACCTATTCCCATGCACATAGCTAAATACAAACCAATCCCACTTACACAGCCAGCTAAGATAGATAGATGGATAGATAGATAGATAGATAGATAGATAGATAGATAGATAGATAGATAGATAGATACAAATAAGACATGAAAACACTACATTCCTTCCTATCACATGAATAAGACACTTTAACAATCTGAAATAAACCCATCCGGTTACACCAGCATGTGATTCCTCTATATCCAGCATGTGATTACTACATATCCAGCATATGATTCCTCTATATCCAGCATGTGATTCCTCTATATCCAGCATGTGATTCCTCTATATCCAGCATATGATTCCTCTATATCCAGCATGTGATTCCTCTATATCCAGCATGTGATTCCTCTATATCCAGCATGTGATTACTACATATCCAGCATGTGATTCCTCTATATCCAGCATATGATTCCTCCATCTCCAGCATGTGATTCCTCTATATCCAGCATATGATTCCTCCATCTCCAGCATGCGATTCCTCTATATCCAGCATGCGATTCCTCCATCTCCAGCATGTGATTCCTCTTTATCCAGCATGTGATTCCTCTATATTCAGCATGTGATTGCTCTAGGCATTGACTGCTCTGCAGGAACTATGTGTGTTTATATTTTAAAATAAAATACTGTAAATTTGACAAGCTGTCCTGTTATAAAAGTCCTCTATATGTAAGGGTATAAATGGCTGAAAACAGAATGTTTTATGTAACAAATGCACTAAAACAATTCGTTTTAATATGGAGATCAATTTTATTATGCCACTGTCAGCTAAATGTCTTAATGTTATAAGCTAGGACGAGTAAAGTGGCAGCTCCATCATTTGTGTGTGTTTGGTAAACTTCCAGGCTGTTTTATATACAATGAATTAAGACTTTCTGGGGCCGGAAGCAATTCCTGTGCAGTCTGTTTAGAATTAATTGATGCTTATTAAATGTTGGGTTAAACCTGTTAATCCTGCAGCTAGCTTGTAATAAAACAAAAATCAGACAAACAGGCTGAGACAAAGAGGAAATGGAGCCTTAGAAAATGGAGTGAAGACTTGATTATATCAAGAAACAAAGCTTTTGATTATTAAGAATACACAATACTGTCGCTTATACAACCACAGAATTCACAGGGGAAACCATGATTGTTATGCTTTTACGGTTCTGTATGTGCGCTATTGGAGTAAAATTCTGCCCTTTTTCACTTACAATTTCACATGGCTCAAAAGTGCATTGGGAAAATTCTATAGACTTTTAGGGTGGGTTCACACTGAGGAATTCTTGCGGATAAATTCTGCGGAATTCCGTCGGCTGTACGCACGTACGTCTGGCGCACCTTTCCGCCGCCTCCATAGACACCATTCTAGGGGCCGGCTGATTCCGGAATCCGCCGAAAGAATTGACATATAAGAGTTCTTTCGGCGGAATGACGTAACAATTCTTTCGGCGGAATGCGTAATCAGCCGGCCCATATAATGGTGTCTAAGGAGCCGGCGGAAAGGTGCGCGTGCGTGAGCGCGTACGGGCAACAGAATTCTGCAGAATTTATCCGCGAGAATTCCGTAGTCTGAACCCGCCCTAAGGGGTAAATTCACACACAACAAATTTGCTGCAATTCTGCAACGGCCTAATTTTTCTAAATGGGGTTTTCCACAAGCTCTCTGCCAAAACGACACCATTTCCATATGTGAACTATACTATTAATCAGAAATTTACATGGATTTTAAGGGATAATATAACCAAGCACTATACTACAACTTTTTTTTTAAGTTTATGTAACAATAATGCAATTCATTGTCAAAACTTCCACCATCTGTGGGTTTCTAGGACCTTTGGATTTAGGAACTGGCTGTGAGGCTGTGAGGTTTTGAAGTCTGCTCCGCTCTCTACCGCTCCTTCCCGGGTGCTGGAAAAACATGGATCCAGTCCTGGAAAATGTTTCATTGCTGTCCTTTATTGTGTTGACGCAATGAGACTTCAACATGTGAGGACATACCCTCACAAACATGGGGCAGGCAATATGTGGTGAGTCCAGGCCAGGGATCACTGCGGTTGCTGTCATGTCAGGCTGGCAGTCCGCAGGTGGCGGGAGCAAAAGAAACTTTCGGGGGACGAATATTCATGGCTAGCAACGCCCCTGATACCTTTCAAGAAGAAAAAGGAAGTGAGTGCAGGGAAGCAAAACAGGTATGACATTTTATGCTCCCCAGCCAACCCCTTTAAGAGCTCCTCATTTTCCTAAAACAGATGTTAAGCTTAATTATCGATTATGTAAATTATCTTGGGAAGACATATACCAGCCACTAAACACTATCTAAATGCTATAAGCGAGGGTACAAAAATAACTCATGTCTTTTCTTAGATACAGATATTCTGAAGGAGCATGATAGGGATACTTCTGGATGAAGCAGTAGCAAAACACATGTTGGCATTGGGTTATTGTGGCCTGTTTTCTATAGTCTTATTGCTTCCTGATACTTCCCTTTGGTATTTTTTATTTCTTTCACTCACTGTAGTGTGTGGGTGTGTTACTGTACTTGCATAATTATATTTCCTACCATAGGTGGAATGTGCCTACATTGTTTTATTAAGAGCAGTACACATTGATATCCATGTTCTACTATACAGAATAGGCTTCTCCTTTTTTTGTAAATGTCGTTTTATGCTTTTTTAATAGTGAATTTATCATGGAAATTGAATAAAGTATTCTTGGATTTGAACCCCTATCATTTTTCACAGAATTGGGTATTGTGTAGTGATGAGTCTACAGTACAGTAGTTTATCCTTTGATATGCTGTGCAGGGCTGCCTTTCTGCTCTCCGTTCTTACATATCCCCCCTCGACCCCTCCCTCTCCATAGAGCATAATGGACCCAGAATTCATGCTTCTTCTGAAGGGGGGGGGGGGTGGGGTTGGAAAACAGTTTTTTGATTACAGAAGAAAACTCTTCTGCTTAATAAAATCTATTACTGAGTTTCTTAAAATCCCTTGGGAAACTTCGGCAGTTACTGTCATACAAAGTACCTGAATAACTTGTGTATGCCAACATTATTTGAAACGAATAAAAGGGAAGCCTTTTTACATCAATCCCGAGGAATTTTCCAAGCCCTATTTTTGTGTATGGTTCAAAATTATGCTAATCTATATTTATAAGGATTCACATTGAAGATTTTCAATTTGCAGCATGACTGGTTCAATTTCTTGATATGGTTCTATTTCTCCTTCAGATTAATTACAGTTTAGATTGTGCCTCCGAAACCACTGTTTATCTGAATACAACTGTTTCCCGCAATGACATTTAATCTTACATTCCCAAAAGCACACAAGACTAAATAAACTAGTTGACTCTGGGCATCGTGTCTCCCATCTAGGAAATTCAGTCATGCATATCTCTTCAGTCAGAACAGGTCAAGTAGATATTTTCTTCAGTGCATTAAGTATTTAATTTTGGTTTGATTAAAATATTTACAACTGGCAAGAAAATATCTTAACATTTACACTTCATGATATCTGTAATTTGCTTCGCTCTAACTAGAAATGCAGATGCAGTGTGAATGATTATTAAATATGATCTTCACGTCCCCTTGATGGCTGACCTTCAAGTGTGTTTAATTACCCATTATTCATGGCTGCCCACATTCTGTAAATCACTGTTACCTTTTGTGAGCTCAATTTAAGAAGTATTTTAAGATTTTCAAATATTAGCAGACCGGAGAAAGACTACAGTTTCTCCCATAAGATAAAATAGATTCTACCTTTTCACGCTCATTCCGCTTTTATCTTAGATTTATGGCAATTCATTGTTTAAATATTCCTATGAATATTTTATTCTTTTCAAGAATTACAGCAATTAAATATTACACAACGTTGTAGACTTGGGAAGACAATCAGGTAGAATGAATGCTAATAATCACACATATTCTATTAATAAAATGAATTGGTTCAATTAAAACAGACATTAAAAGCATATTTGTACTGTTCAATTTGAATCATTTATTATGCTATTTAAAATGACTGTACAGCCCTAAAATAGAATTTCGATAAATAGTTTATGAATACCTTACAAGACACAGCTACTCTGTACGTATTCTCTTGCTGTACAGAATATCTTTACAGATTTTTGTAATTCTCATAGAATTATGGAATTAAATGGACATAGTTGTGCATGTGCATTGCTTACTTTTTATTGAATAGATTTGTTCGAAACTCATCTCACTTGATGCATCTTTGGGTGGCAACCCAATGGTGAGGTAAAGTATAAACCTGTACTCTCTTGTATATACTAACTCTTCTTTTATTTGAAAATGAGCATTAAATGACATGTTTTGGCTCCTCCTGAACCCTCTTTAAATTTACAGGCTCCTCCTGAACCCTTTTCAAAGTCAAAATACAGCTTCAGGCTATGTTCACACTAAGTAAATTTTCTATTAATCACGGCCAAGAGGCTGTGATTAATAAAAAATTTATGTTGCACTGCAGTTAATGGAATCACTGCCAGAGTGTATACACATAGGGGGAGATTTATCAAACATGGTGTAAAGTGAAACTGGCTCAGTTGCCCCTAGCAACCAATCAGATTCCACCTTTCATTCCTCACAGACTCTATGGAAAATGAAAGGTGGAATCTGATTTGTTGCTAGGGGCAACTGAGCCAGTTTCACTTCACACCATGTTTAATAAATCTCCCCCATAGTATACACTCCAGCCGGGATCCCTAGGGGCCGCAGAAGAAACTAACATTCTTTGGAGCCGCTATTCATTGAAAAGCAGCGCACAGACCTGTTAGTTCACACAATGGAAAGTGCAGCTACAGCCGTACTTACTGTTGTGTGCTATGGTGAATTGGGATGCGAACATACACGGATGTGCCCACATCTCAATTCACCAAAAATGAAGTTCATCCGGCCAAGATCTTTACTGACATTGGCCATTCTGTGACACGGCCGAGTCACAGAACAGCTGGTGTCATAAAGTGTTTTTTTTTTCTGTATTCCAGATGAGGGAGTGGCTGCCTCTACTTGGTCGTGCACCACCATTTTCAAATGGTAACCAAGAGCCTCATTATTTTTGTGGAAGTTTTTTTGGCAGTTGGGGGGGCTGCTTTTAACTATTTTCATGTCTGTAGTGGGTCTGTATCTTGCCATTGCGGTGAGCTGTTGCATTTTTTTGTGTTTTTGTGTGTTTGCAACTTCAGCCATAGCAACATGTTCCTGCCTAGTGTGAATGGTCTTCTAGGAGAGCTGGCCAAATTTGTCTCTCTTTTTTTTTTCTGTGTTCCAGATGGGGAAGTGGCTACCTCTACTTGGCTGTGCACTCCACCTATCCCACCCAGGTTGTGTAATTACGTGTGCCGGTATAAGACAAATCTTGCATGCCCAGAGCATAGGCGTATTTCATGCCATGGAGAGGCCATAGTACAGTGTAGGACTGCCCTGTTTATGAGGCCACCGTAACGTGGTGGGGTAGTTTACACCATTTTCAAATGGTAACAAGAGCCTCATTATTTTTGTGGAATTTTTTTTTTGCAGTTGGGGGGGCTGCTTTTAACTATTTTCATGTCGGTAGTGGGTCTGTAGGTTGCCATTTCGGTGAGCTGTTGCTTTTTTTTGTGCAGAAAAAAATTTAATTTGTGGTGAAATTGAAAAAAAAACCAACACATTTTTTTTTTTTTTACGCCGTTTGCCCTGGGATAAAACTGTCTTCTTATATATGTTCCTCAAGTCGTTATGATTACAATGATATGTAACATGTATCACTTTTATTTAATTTTAAAAAATTCAAACCATTGTTAACAAATATATGTTCCTTAAAATCGCTCTATTCCCAGGCTTATAGTGTTTTATCCTTTGGTCTATGGGGCTGTGTGAGAAGTAATTTTTTTGTGCCATGATGTGTTCTTTCTATCAGTACCTTGATTGCGCATATGCGACTTTTTGATCGCTTTTTATTACAATTTTTTTGGGATCTGATGCAACCAAAAATGCGCAATTTTGCACTTTGGGATTTTTGGGCGCTTACGCCGTTTACCGTGCGAGATCAGGAATGTGATGAATTAATATTTTGGCCAAATACGCACGCCATGATACCAAACATGTTTATTTATTTATTTATTTTTATTTATAACATGGGAAAATGGGGGTGATTCATACTTTTATTAGGGGAGGGGCTTTTTATTAATAACTAGAAAATGTACCCGGCGCTGCCCGGGTATAAAGTGTCAGTGTGTTAATTAGATTTGTTCTAAGGTGCCCAGGAGGCCAAGCTAAAGGTATTGTTTCATCTGAGTTAATCAGTGGAATTAGTGTATACCTGTAGTGCATAGTTGGAGGGGTTCTGTATACCTACAATGTATAGTTTTTAGGGGTCTCGCATATCTGTAGTGCATAGTTGGGGGGGCTGTATACCTATAGTGTATAGTTGGGGGGGGTCCTGTATACCTGTAGTGTGTATTTGGGGGGGGGCTGTATACCTGTAGTGTATAGTTGAGGGAGGTCCTGTATACCTGCAGTGTACAGTTGGTGAAGGTCCTGTATACCTGTACTGTATAGTTCGGGGGTCCTGTTTACCTGTAGTAAATAGTTGGTGCTGTATACCTGTAATGTATAGTTGGTGGAGGTCTTGTATACCTGTAGTTTATAGTTTGAGGGTCCTAGATACCTGTAGTGTATAATTGGTGGAGGTCTTGTATACCTGTAGTATATAGTTCGGAGGTCCTGTATACCTGTAGTAAATAGTTTGAGGGTCCTGTATAACTATAGTACAGAGTTTGTGGAGGTCCTGTATACCTGTAGTGTATAGTTTGGGGTCCTATATACCTGTAGTATATAGCTGGTGGAGTTCCTGTATACCTGTAGTATATTTGGGGTCCTGTATACTTGTAGTATAGAGTTGGTGAAGGTGCTGTATACCTGTATTATAGAGTTGGTGTAGGTCCTGTATACCTGTAGTGTATAGTTTTGAGGTCCTGTATACCTGTAGTGTATAGTTTGGGGTCCTATATACCTGTAGTATATAGTTGGTGGAGTTCCTGTATACCTGTAGTGTATAGTTTGGGGTCCTATATACCTGTAGTATATAGTTGGTGGAGTTCCTGTATACCTGTAGTGTATAGTTTTGGGGTCCTATATACCTGTAGTGTATAGTTTGGGGTCCTGTGTACCTGTAGTAACCTGTAGTATATAGTTGGTGGAGGTCCTGTATACCTGAAGTATATAGTTGGTGGAGGTCCTGTATACCTGTTGTATATAGTTTTGGGGTCCTGTATACCTGTAGTGTAAAGTTTGGGGTCCTGTATACCTGTAGTATATAGTTTTGTGGAGGTCCTGTGCACCTGTAGTGTATAGTTTTGAGGTCCTGTATACCTTTAGTGTCCTGTATACCTGCAGGGTTGTATTTACCCGTATGGCAGTGTTATTCAGTCACAGTGTGTTGGTCCTGTATATACATGCACTGTATAGATGGAGTAGGGGGTCCTGTATATACATGTACTTTATAGATGGAGTAGGGGGCCCTGTATATACATGTACTGTATGGATGGAGTATGGGGTCCTGTATATACATGTACTGTAAAGATGGAGTAGGGGGTCTACCAGTTATTACTGTGGATGTTGTGAGGCAGCTTCCCTAGCAACCATTGCTCCCTGTGAAAATGAAAGCAGTAATCCTATTGGTTGCTAAGGCTCCAACTGCCGTGTCTGCTGCAGCTAATTATATCACCTGTGTTTGCAGTGAGGAGATTTTCTTATTCATCTATATGGGGCGCCTCTCTTTCCCCTCCCCCTCCCCTCCTGTACATCTGGCGGGGACGGGACCTTTGCAATAACCTTCCCGGACACCCAATGTATCTGTGTGCCAAATTTGGGGTCAAACGGTTCAGGCGTTTGGAAGTCTATAGAGGACAGACAGAAGGACAGACATACAGACAGACTTTGATTTTTATGATATAGATAACACTTTTTTTTTTACACTTATACTAGAAACCACACTTAGAAGTTACACTTATACTATATAAGTTATACTATAAGTACACTGATCTCTCCTTGAGATCTATGTAGTATAGTTATACTGCATAGATCGATGAGATGGGCACTCTATTGCTTTCGGCTGCTGCCGATTCACCCACTAGACACCAGGGGATAGGCTGCAGTAAGTACCGCGGCAGTTCAGAGCAGCGGCTCCCCTCTGAATTCCCCTAGCGACGCCAGTACGTACAAGTACCCCCTGGGTCATCTAGGGGTTAAAGGTTTTAAAAAAGCACAACAACCTTGAAAAATAGCACTACTCCTAGCATCAGATTGTGTATGGTATCACAATTCAGCTCTATTACCTTCAATAAAACTGAGCTATGAAATTACATCCAAACTGAAGACAAGATTGATGTTTTTTTCTGGAGAAAAGCAGCCATGTTTTTGTAAGCCTAAATAACCCGCTAACATAATAGGTCAATTTTGATGACATATTCCCTTTCAAGATAGCTGTATTATAACTTTACATTATACATTTAAAAAGGCTCAGAAGACAACATGCTTCATAATTTTTGAAAGGATATAGTTTTGTACATGATACTTAAATAAAAGTAGAATCTACAAGTCCCTGTCTATAATTTATCTTTGAATTTCATATGTACTGGTTTCTCCAAGCAGCTGACTGGATCAGGGTAACCACCTGTTAGTCTTTTATGATATATTCTGGAATAAACAAGGTTAGGTAGAACTCGAACGATAATCGTACGTGTAAACGCTGCGAACGATGAAATGACAAACATGAAATCGTTCATTTTGATCTTACAACATGTTCTAAAATCGTTGTTCGTCGTTTGCAAAAAATTTGCAGATCTTTCAGTGTAAACAGTCGTTTGCCGATTTAACCAATGTGTGAGATAGGCTTAAGCGATCGCAAAACGATTGCAAATTTCCATACGATATATCGTACCGTCTAAACGCTGACCGTTATGAAAAAAAATAATTACTCCGACATCGTTAATCGTACGATCGGGCCAATTAACGCTTCATGTAAACGCAGCATAAGAGCCCCTTATAAATGATCATGACCAGTCAGTTTTGGACATAAAAAATTGGAAAAATAGTATATAAGTATTAAATAAGTTAAGAGCAGAAAAAGGAGGAGGGAGGAGCCACGAGGCAGCATGAGCTAAGCTGCCGGCTCCGGAGCTCCCCGTAGCCCTCCCCACTCCACACTCACCAAGCGGCTGAGCTGTCTGAAGATGCCGAAGAAGTAGCCCCTACTTGGCATTGGAATTGGTTCGGCTCCCGGACTGGGCCCTGGCGCTGGGGACATGGCGGATTTGCGGGACGAGCCGCCTGACTTGAGCGACATGGAGGCTGGAGGCCTGCACCAGGATTCGGGCGTATGGTATGGCACCGGGCGAGGAGGCGGTGTCCGAGATGGATCGCTCCGCACCCTCTACATACCTCCCTCTCCCTCCCAGGAAGCAGCACGCATCAAGAGCCGGCAGGTCCAGGAAGAGACCAGGCTGCTGCATGGCGTCTGGCCGGTGAGAGGACACATGCTGCACCAGTAACACCAGGTACACTTAACATCTCTAGAGACCCGAGAACATGTTTTTGGTAACCCGGAGCTTTAAGTTTAACATGAAATGGAGGGTCGGCTGAACAGCTAGCCCAGCTGAATGTATCAGCCTGTGAGAGACAGTTTTGTTTTAATCCCTGCAGCTCTCCCCCCACACGGGAACAAAGGCCCTGTGACCGCCTCGGCAGGAGGAGCAGGGGATACTGTTTAATCTTGATATATGACATAAAGGTATGTGTTGATATACCTGGACACCGTTGTAACTGGCTAGGACTTTGGTTATATTTTAATATCCCTTGTCATGGTTCCCTCTAGGGAGCAGGATAAATGTATGGGGTACTGTGCTATGTAATCCAGCGCCAGGGGCATAACCAAGCATAACTCCTATCTAACCACCCAAGGTATGTGGAGCGAGTTACTAACACTTTCCTGGATAGACTTACCTACTCCCACATTAACTCTCTCTTCTCCACCCTTTTACATCAGAGAACTCACAGAGAGAGAGAAGCCCCTGCATCAGAGAACTCATACAGGAAGAGAGGCCTTTATATCAGAGAACTCACACAGAGAGAGAAGCCTTACCATCAGAGAACTCATACAGAGAGACTTTTACATCAGAGAACTCACACAGAGAGAGAAGCCCTAACATCAGAGAATTCATACAGAGAGACCTATATACCAGAGAATTCACACAGAGAGAGAAACCTTAACATCAGAGAACTCATACAGAAAGAGAGGCCCTTATTCCAGAGAACTCACATGGTGAGAGAAGCCTGCTTCCAATTGCTATATACTGACTTACAATGGGGCCTAAATTACAGCAAAGGAAATCAGGAGGTTCGGCAGACCTACAGCAGCCATCTAAGATAGAAAAATACTTGAAGTCACCGCAACAACCTGCTAAGTCCCGTACTTATAAAAGTCCCGTCCCTCCAGTTAAGTCTCAAGCTAAAGGGGCAATGTATGCTATGGCGGAGGAAGCGGGAGAAGATGAGGAGGAGGGAGAGGGAGAAACTTTGAATAATCCAGCGTTACTACGAATCTTGCAGGAGGTTCAGAAATGTAATGCCGGGCTCCAAGAGGTTAAGACACAGATGGGAGGCTTTGCATCTGAACTATCCTTTATTTGCGAAGATTTGAGCAAAATCCGCAGTAGGGTAACAGATATGGAAAAGACCCTCCCTCACCTTCAATCACAAGTCAAATCCACACAAGCTTCTGTGGAGTCTCTGAAAAAGAACTATGCAGTAATGGAAAACAAAGTCACAGAAATAGAGGACCGCTCACGGCGGTCCAATATTAGGGTGATTGGCCTCCCAGAGGGGACTGAGGGTGACTCCCCACTGTCTTTCTGTAGTAATTGGATTAAGGAGGTAGTTGGAGTGGAGAACTTGTCCAGTAACTTTGACATTGAAAGAGCTCACAGGGTCCCTTTCAAGAAGTCACCACCTGGAGCTCCTCCAAGAACCCTATTATTAAAAACCTTACTGTCCAAAAATAGGGACTCTATATTGCAATATGCAAGGACCAAGAAGGACATTAGATTTAATGGAGAAAAAATAACATTTTATCCTGATTACTCTAAAAATACTCAGCGGAAAAGAGAATCTTATAAAGAGGTTAAAAGAAGGTTATATAATCTGAAGATTCCATTTTCACTGTTATTTCCCTCTAAACTGAGAGTACAACGTGGCGACTCCACTCTCTCTTTCCATTCTGCCCAGGAGGTTTATGAGTGGATGGAGAGAAAAGGACTCGCCACACAAGAAAATGAGGAAATGTAATTATTCCTCGGTAGGAATATGGTACATTAATGGTCCATTATTGGTATCTGCTTTAATAGTTAATATGATGCTTGGGGGGTGTGGAAGGGGGGAGGGGGGTGGGGAACCGGAGTTAGTGGCAAGTGAAGAGACTCGAACTAGCTATCGAGTCAGAATGGGAGGAAGGGATGGCGGAGAGGGAGGGGATGGTGGAGAGGGAAGAGTTGGGTGGGAAGCGAGAGGTATAATGTTTTTTTTTGTTTGTTTGTTTTGTTGTTTTTTTTTAATTAAATGAAAGTAATAAGTTTTCTGACTTGGAACGTGAGGGGGACTGCCGACAGAACTAAAAGGAAGGCTATGTTTGATTTGATAGATAGACACCTTCCAGCAGTGATATGCCTTCTCGAAACACATGTAATTGCAGAAACAGTAAATAGACTTAAAAAACGATGGATCGATCACATAATTGTGATCCCCCCAAAAAACAAAGATTTATTGGATGTTGGGTCTTATCGCCCAATATCCCTGCTTAATGCAGATGTTAAAATTTTTGCTAAGCTTGTTGCTTATAGAATAAGAGATATAGCTCCACTTCTGATAAGTCAGGATCAAAACGGCTTTATACCTGGTAGATCTATTTTTTCCAACTTAGAACAGGCAATAGTTAATATTTAGTTGGATCCTGGGGTGCCCCGCTCCATCCTGTCGATAGATGCGGTTAAGGCTTTCGACAGGGTGGAGTGGGGTTTCCTATGGGAGACCCTACATGCGTTTAATTTTGGCAACCGTATTATAGACTGTATTAAGATGCTGTATACGAATCCATCTGTAACATTACATCTTCATTTAAGTTGACATGGGGCACCCGTCAGGGTTGCCCCCTGTCTCCTTTATTATTTGCATTTTACATTGAACCAGTAGCCAACTCCCTAAAGCTGAACCCTCGGGTCCAGGGTTTTGGGATGGCTGGCTGCAAAGATAAGGTCATACTATACGCAGATGACCTTCTTCTTTTTGTCCGTGAACCAAATCACACTTTGCCATACTTCTTGGAGTGTTTCCAACAGTTTGGGATGCTCTCGGGCTTCCAGATCAACTGGAATAAGTCTATGATAATGACAATTGAAAATCCTAAAGGTGAACCAATAGAAACACTAGGCTTACAAGTGGTGGACGATGGATTGGAATACTTGGGAGTGAAGATCCCTAGGGATGTATCCCGTTATTATCAATATAATCTGAAACCCTTACTACACAAGCTTAAACAAAAAGCTGAGACATGGGCCAGGTTTCCTCTGAGTATGGCGGATCGCGCTGCTCTCATTAAGATGATACTCCAACCACAAATTACCTTCTTTTTACTTGCTGCATCAATCTGGATACCACAAAGTTTCAATAGAGAATTAGAACGTATTCTTAATATACTTTTATGGGCAGGGAAAAGACCTGGAGCTCAATATAATACCTTCTCTGCACCTAAAAATAAAGGGGGTCTTAGTCTCCCCGATTTTAAGATTTACTTTATCTCTATGGTTTTGCACCAGATCTGTAAGGGTAATGGTTCCCTTTTGGGAAAGTTCCTACTTGAGGAAGATGAATGTAGATCTGTGGACATCTTAGAATATATGGAATCCCATAGGATTGGAGGGAAATATTGCTTCATATCTAAGGTGAAGTTATGAGGGAAAGTCCTCAGGTTCATCGGTTTTGGCAAGAGATCACAAACTGCATAACAAGCAGAACTGGGGTGGTAATCCCCTATTACTCTCTTTAAATAATCCTTGGATGTACTATGCAGTTAGAAAGGGAGAAACACTTAATTTCTAATTTACTTTTTGCTGCTAGATGGTTGATTCTGAAAAATTGGATAAGGGCAGATCCCCCTACTAAAGCGTGTTGGCTGACAAATGTAGCAAGGATACAAAATATTGAAAGGATGCATTGTGGTAATAGCAAAAAGCGATTCAAAAAGTTTTAGCTTAAATGGGGAAGTTGGAATGAAGAGTAAAGAAAATTATGACAACTAGTGGGAGTCATTAACTAATTGACTATTTATATATTTATTTACTTATTCATAATATCCTTATAACTCCTTTTTTTTTCTCTTATATATACCTCTCGCTTCCAGGGGTGGTGGGGGGGGGGGGTGGGGGGCTTCCGGCCTCGGCCTGGGCGCAGACGGGTCCGGAGTTCTCTGTGTTTGTGGGGGGGGGGGGGGGGCTGATGATTGGGATGTTACGCTATGTATTATTACTTGTATATTAATAGTGATGGAAATGATTGTAATTACTGTATGTTCTTTTTTCTTTTTAATCCGGAAAAATAAAAATTTATAAATTTAAAAAAAAAGCAGAAAAAAAACTTTTCTTTTTTTTTTTAAATATATCAATTACAGAACTCTTGAATGACTGCAAAAGCAATATTTTGCAAACAGATGTTCTTTACAATATACTGTACTGTTTTGATCAAGAAAAAAAAAATCTGTCTTCTTACTTTTTCACTCTTCTCCAAAATAAATGTAGTAAAGGCAATAATGTGGACAATGACACCTTCTTTGACTAAAACATCCCATAATGTACAATATAATGAGATTCACTAAAGCAGATGCAGATGACACAGGCTGAGATACTGCTGATGCTGAACACTTCTACACAATGTTCTCCTGGATATGTGAAACAAAGCTTTCTAAGTAAATAAAGAATCCATTGAATAGTAATCACTCTATTAAGCACATCTGTTTGTTTTCCCTTTTAATTATATCTGGCATGATTCTTTGTATTCAGACTATAAATATTTTTTTCTGGATGTAAGTAAAAAAGTTGTTATCATGTCCCTTAAAACCCAATAAACCTATTAAAGAAAATATGTGAAATCTAGTGGAAGAGGTGCACTACCTAGATTTGTGCCAAGTTTATTTAAATGGTGAATATGTCATCAGAAAATGAAATATTATTAAATTAAGTTTTTATACTTAGGATATTTTGAAAAAAAAAAAAAAAATGTGTGTGTGTGTGTGTATATATATATATATATATATATATATATATATAAAATTTTTTTTTTTTTTTTTTTACGTTTTCTATTTTCCTATCTATATTATAAAATTATCCTGAAATCTTGCAATTTCATTCTCACCACTAGGTTTAAAACTAAGCAGAGACTTCCTGTTCTGTCTGTGGTTATAAGGAGGCTGCCTAAAAAGCATAGATATAACATTAGGCTGTTTCCATATATTTCAGTTCTCTAGGGCTTCATCAAAATTCTGCAGCCAATCAAATGCCACACACTTGGGTTCAGTCTAACCTGAGTGTGCTCGAGGTTAGCTCATCTCTAATCGCTCATCTCTCTTCACCAGCAAAGCACCATACAACATGATGCTGTAACCATTGTGCTCCCTGGCATTAAAGGGGTTATCCAGAGCTACAAAAACATGGCCACTTTTCCCCCTTCTTTTGTCTCCAGTTCAGGTGCTGTTTGCAATTAAGCTCCATTTACTTCAATGAAACTGAGTTATGCTGCGTTTACACGTAACGATAATTGGCCCGATCGTACGATTAATGATGTCAGAGTAACGTTTTTTTTTTCATAACGAGCAGCGTTTAGACGGTACGATATATCGTAAGGAAAATTCGTTGTGCGATCGTTTTGTGAACGCTTAAGCCTATCTCACACATTGGTTAAATCGGCAAACGACTGTTCACACGGAACGATTTGCGAATTTTTTACGAACGACGATTTGATAACATGTTGAAAGATCAAAATGCGCGATGTATCGTTCGTCGTATGATCGTTCGCTGCATTTACACGTACGATTATCGTTCGAATTCGATCGTTATCCCGCAAATTTGTACGATAATCGTTTCGTGTAAACGCACCATTAGAAACCCCACCCAATCTGGAGACAAGAGAGGGAGAAAAGTGGCTATGTTTTTGTAGCACTGGATAACTTCTTTAAAGTGACTCTGTACCCACAATCTGTCTCCCCCAAACCGCTTATACCTTCAGATAGCTGTTTTTGGGTCTGTTCGGCAGGTGATGCAGTTAATGTAATAAAAAACAACTTTTAAACTGGCAGCCCCGTGCCCTTTGGCCGTGGCTTACATTGTGTATGCATTAGGCTGGCACAACCTCTCTGTTCCTCCTCCCCACCCTCCTCATTATTAGGAATACTCCGGGCAGATTGCCTCCTATTCATCAGCTGTGTGAGCCTGGCACATGGGCTGGATCGTTAAGGCACCTGTGTAGTTTTCACTGCAGAGGAATAGGAAAAATGGTGAGGAGGGTGGGGAGGAAGGACAGAGAGGGTGTGCAAGCCTAATACATACACAAACCAAGCCACGGCAAAAGGGCACAGGGCTGCCAGTTTAAAAGTTGTTTTTTTATGACAGTAATTGCATCACCTGCCAAACAGCTATCCGAAGTTACAAGTAGTTTAAGGGGTTAGATTGTGGTTACAGAGTCACTTTAATGGCGTCCTTTGCGTTGCAAGCCTGACCCTTTTTCTCCACACATAACCATAGTTATGGCCAAGCAGTTCCATTTTGCTTTCATCAGACCAGGTGCAGTTACAAACTGTAACGTAACCTGGCTTTTTATAGTAGTTTTGTATAGTGATTTCTTCCTCACTGAATGGCCTTTTTGGGCATGTCTGTATAGGACTACATACTTTTGTACCAAGTTCCTCAAGCATCTTCACATGTTAGTTTGCTGCTGACAGTGTCTCTTTCTTGAATGGTATGATGGCTGTGTGGTCCCATAGTGTTTACATTTATCATGTAATCTCTTGAATGTGGGACCTTCAGGTGTTTAGAAAGTGCTACCGATAATGCACTAGACTTACGGAGGTGTTTTTCTGATGTCTTGGCTGATTTCTTTTGATTTTCCTATGATATCCGTCATGATCACGCCTGAAAAGGCATCAGTGCCACCCTCTGCTGCGAAGTTTTGACCTCTGCGCCAAAGACTGCGCTTTTGGCCATGATCCGTTCCTTGTTTTACTGTGTTTTCTGCTTGTGTCTTCGGTGTTCCGGTCCATGTTTTCTTAGTTCTCCCTGCACCTTCCTTGCTGTGGTCTGTTCACTAATTGTGTCTGCTGTGGTGTGATTGACAGGTCTCTTCTCCTCTGGTTTTCTGTGATTCTCTGGAGTGTTTCTTCTACTCAGCCTATCAGCTTGGAGTTCGGGACTTCTGATCCCTTATACCTGTGTCTCTCCCTTCACTCAGTGTTCTTGATAGCTTTGTCCAGCTTGTCTGTTTCTGCTAGATCCAGCCTCTTGCCTTATTGTCTGTTTTCCTGATCTCTTTGCTTGTTTCTTGCCTTGTCCTCTAGTTTCCTGGTTATTGTCTCTGGTTTCTGTTTCACCGTGTACCTTGTTTACTGTCTGTTATTGTGTTTAGTTCCTTGTACCTTTCCTTGTATCTCCGTTCTGTGTTTATTAGTATTTCTGACCTGGATTTCGTGACCTCGACTTTGCGTGTGGATTCTGACTCGGTACTTCTGCTGCCCGTTTGTTGCCAACCTTGCCTGCTGACTATTCTTTATTGTGTTAGTTTGTCTCGTCTTGTTTTGTGTTTCGCACTTACTGCAGAGTAGGGAACGCCACCCAGTTGCGGACGGTCGTTTAGGGCCTGCTCTGCAAGCAGGTAGGGACAGTGTGGGGGGTCTTAGCTATAGGGCCCACTTGTCCTGTGTGTCTTTGTCCCGGGGGCCCTGACAATATCAGTTAAATAGGCAGGTAAGCATTCAAAGTACAGTAGGTGTCAAAGTGACACAGTCACCCCCTTTCTTTGCATTATGACTTCGCTACACAAGTGTAAAGGGTAAATTTTGCAGTTTTCATACCTTATTTTATATCATACGTCATGGTGCTTGGTCCAGTAAAACGTTTTCTTCTTTTAGATCTTTTATTGTCTGCAGATTGTGCTACCTGGGCAGGGCTTCACGGCCACAGCACCACTTAGCCCCGCCCACATTGCCACGGCAGCCCCCCCTTCCCGGTGACGTAATCGAAGCATAGGCTCCATCACCTCAGCTGCCATTGGTATGGGCGACCCAGAGGGGGTGGGGCCTAGACCTTTAGTCCGGCCCATTCCAATGGTCGCAGAGGGAGTGGGTCCTATGCGCCGATAACGTCAGAGATGGGTCCTACGGTGGTGATGTGGGCAGGGCTAATAGGCGCTGCAGATGATAAGAGATCACTTTTTACTGGAACAAGCACCATGGCGTATGATGTAAAATATGGTATGAAAACTGCAAAATTTACTCCTTACACCTGTGTAGAGAAGTCATAATGTAAAAAGGGGGTGACAGTGTCACTTTAAAGTCCTCCCATAGATATACCTGCAGTTAACTCACATGATGTCATCATAATCTATCTGATAAATATCTAGTCACAGCAAAAACAATAGAGTGCTTCAAAACAGGCTTAGACAAGTTCTCAGAACAAAATAACATTAATTCATTTGTATAGAATGCACCCATCACCCATGCCCTTCCCCTCATCCATCCCCTCCTTGGTGAACTTGATGGACATGTGTCTTTTTTCAGCAATATTAACTATATAACTATTTAACCATATCCTTGCCTTGCACAGTGATGTTATAAACAAAAAATAAAGAATTTGGGATGTCAGGGTGAGTTGTTGTTGTTTGTATGTCTATAAGTGGATGATAAATGTTTATCATTTTATGCTAATAAGTCACAAATGCTTATTAGGGGGGTTTGATCACACAACCTCTTTCCCCAGTCATAACTGTGTGCTGCCCTTTGTAAAAATATGACACTTGCAGCTAAATAGCATATTAAATATGTCAATTATCTACTTAAAGATAGAGTAGCTCACATAAATCTAGGGATGCCAAGATATTTAAAGTCCTACCTGCCAATATAGTTACTTGCATGGAGTAAGGGGCTTTGACAGTTAAAGGAGAAATCCGGCGAAAATTTGTATTAAAGTATTGTATTGCCCCCCCCAAAAGTTATACAAATAACCAATATACACTTATTACGGGAAATCCTTAAAAAATGCTTTTTTTCCCCCTGCTTCCCTGCACCTACTACGGCATCACGGCTTCACTTCCTGGATAAAATGGTGATGTCACGACCCGACTCCCAGAGCTGTGCGGGCTGTGGCTGCTGGAGAGGATGATGGCAGAGGGATGCTCAGTGTCCCTCCAGTGCCCTGTGTCCCTCAGTGTCCCCCGGCCATCATCCTCTCCAGCAGCCACAGCCCGCACAGCTCTGGGAGTTGGGTCGTGACATCACCATTTTATCCAGGAAGTGAAGCCTTGTTGCAGTAGTAAGTGCAGGGAAAAGTGCACTTTATGTGTATTTCCTGTAATAAGTGTATATTGGTAATTTGTATAACTTTTGGGGAGCAATACAAATACTTTAATAAACATTTTTGCCGGACTTCTCCTTTAAGCTTCGAATAGTTCAAAAAAGGAAATTAATGTAGATATAACCACAATGTCAGACACTGAAACTTTCAAATCTGACATCGAATCTGTGTGAAATGTTTCTACCAAGACTATCCTAGACTAGATCAATTTTCTCCTGTTAACTACAAAGGAAAGGTGATCCTTCATTGATTCTCGTCAGTTATTGACTGTAAGAAGAAAGTTGACTTGGCACAGTGAATGACTGCAGAAACCTCAGCTTTCAAGTGGAAGATGAAAACATAGTCACTGCTTCTTGATGGATGTCCTTTACCATAGTATAAGGAAGGTTTAGATGCTATGATATAATCCATCTTGATCTATGAGTTGAGTTGTAAAGCTTTTACTATGGCCTTTAAGAGAAAATAAATCCTTATTGCATCTCTTTTGTGCAAATGAGCCACACAAATCTTCCACATTTTGGATTTTATAACTGTTCTCTGTAATGTTCCTTAAATCTACTTTTGCAGAATATGGGATTTATCTTAATGTTTTTATTGTGTGAGCACTAAAAGCATTGCACATTTCAGCCTACAGTAACTTTAGGGCTGTAACTTTGTAATTTTAAATATAAAAATTTAAACTTAATTTTATAATATTAATTCTTTGTTACATGATGCTTTCACTTTTTAATACTTGTTTACAGTGGCACTATAAGGTTGAACGATTTCCTAAAGAAAACAACAAAAAACAATAAACAAAAAAAGAAATAACAACTATGGTTGGCAACTAATAAATATAGTAAAATATCTTAGAGGAGATAACCAATTAAGACTTGAGTAAAATGGTCTTTTAGAGGGGTCCTCTCAAAGTCACTGGATGTAGCTGATCTATATTTACACCCATACCATGGAAACTATATGATTGTAATGCTTTGTACAGTGATTTGTATTTAGTAACATTTTGGTCATATTATTCAGTTGGTAGTTAGTGGTAATAGTAATAATGTCAGGATATGGCAGTATATATCGTATCAAAGTATGGTGACCGTGTTAAATCAATTTGTGGTGGTAATAAGTTGTCAATCTTTCTTCCATTATAGAATAGAGGGATCAAAATCGGGGTCCCTCAGTGTCCCCCTGCCATCATCCTCTCCAGCAGCCACAGCCCGTACAGCTCTGGGAGTCGGGTCGTGACATCACCATTTTATCCAGGAAGTGAAGCCTTGATGCAGTAGTAGGTGCAGGGAAAAAAAGCTCTTAATATGCATTTCCTGTAATAAGTGTATATTGGTAAATTGTATAACAATACAATACTTTAATACAAATTTTCGACTGACTTCTCCTTTAACACAGAATATTATTTATCAGCCTTGTAAGAAACTTCAAAGCAAAGCAGACTGTTCCATGAATAGCAAGATTCTTAATACCATTTAGAACTCGTAAAAGCCACAGTGCCATGGTCTTTGGAGAGAATCTTGTGCATGTGCTTGGTGATAATAACATTTCTGGTCTGCTCAGGCAAACAATTCAGACAATGGGGGAGATTTATCAAAGGGTGTAAAATTTAGACTGGTGCAAACTGCCCACAGCAACCAATCACAGCTCAGCTTTCCTTTCAGCACTGCCTAAAGCTGAGCTGTGATTGGTTGTTGTGGGTAGTTTGCACCAGTCTAAATTATACACCCTTTGATAAATCTCCTCCAATGTCTTTATGATTGCAAATAAAGATCAGAAAAAAACAGACCTTTTATAGCAATAAATCCTCTGTTCATAGGCTGATAGCAAGTGCAATCGCCTTTTAAACACGAGGAGGAAAAAACGAAACTGCAAAAATGAAAATTAGCCCGGTCCTGAAGGGGTTAATACTTTAACATGTTTCCAAGTTTAGACTAATAACACAAACATTTGTAAAACAGACCAATAATAAAGCCAAAGGTATCAGTAATGTTGACCACAACTTTGTGTTAGGCTGGGTTCACACTTCCTCCATTATTTTTTGCAGCACTGTAAATGTAAGTATTGTAGTGAATGGATGATATTACTTCACCTTTGTTTCCCTTTTTTTTTAAACAAATTCTTAGTGAAAATATAGTGTGCAATGTATAAAGTCCCTTGAAACATCCCTCACACTCATAGTCCGTCAGGTTTGAAATTAATGGTCCTTATCTCAATGGAGTTTAACCTTTTAATTTCAGTGCGTAAAGGTGCCATGTCAGTGATAAAAATGTTACCAGGAAGAACCATTTGCATACATTTAGAGACATAAAACATAAGCTTCTCTATGAGCAGGTGATCTCCTCTTCTAATTATTTTTTAGGACACTAACATCAGGGGCAATTTATATGCCAATTTAGCAAAAGTGCTTGCATAAACAATATGAGGTAACCTTGGTGGGTTATTGTGGGAGCTTTTTACACAGAAACCTTCTTCAGGATATACTTTCAAATACTTTAGAAAAGGAAAGTACGTTTTTCTATTAGTACTAAAATACCAGTCCAAGTCCTAACACCAACACATTTGAAACCACAAGGTACCTGTATAGTATTTTATTTCACCTAAGGCATAGAGTTCACTGTGAAGCTACTATTCTATACATATGACACAAGGTTAAGGAGACAATATTTCCAAGCACACAGTTTGTTTCAGCTGGGTTGTTATTAGGGATAGTGAAAGAGGCAATTGCCCAAGGGTCTTCACTACCTAAGGGCCTCCACCATCCAGATCCCTGTAGCTCAAGCAGAGGCGATCTTAGCGAGGTTGAACTCTACCAATATAACTTAGAAGGCCTGCTTGGGGGATAGATCCAAAGTAAATATTAGGATAACAGCAAAAATGTCAGTCACATACTTTATACTGGGGCATAGCTGCTGCAGGCTTTTACACTTTAAGATAGTCTACTTGTAGCTGCATTCAACCTATTACACATATTGTATTCTTTTAATTTATGGGGCTTAATTACTATTCTACTACCCTGTTAAGCTCTGCAAAAAGGACAAAAAAAGAGTTTAGTTCGTAGACCACAATTGGTTTATAACGGTGAATAGGCCCTACATGGCTCAGCCATAGTGTATATAAATGGAAGCTTTTGCTAGCCGAAATATGAGATGTGTAAATGGCCTTAGTCAAAACTGTCAAAACTAGCAATAGAATAGGAGCTCTAAAATAGTTCAGAACAGGACTGAGTCTAACATTTGTATTGTCAACACTATTAGATGATTATTTCTGTCCAGTTGACTTAACCCCTTAAGGACAGAGCTTAAAATGGCCCTAATGACAGCGGCAATTTTTATTTTTGTGTTTTTTTTTTTTCCCTCTTTGCCGTGTAAGAGCTATAACTCTTTTATTTTTCCATCTACAGGACCATGTAAGAGCTTGTTTTTTTCTGGAACAGGTGTACGTTGTAATGACGCCTTTCAATTTACTATAAAATGAATGATGTTACCCCAAAAAATATTATTTATGGTGTGAAATTGGGAAAAAAGTTCAATTCAGCAAAATAAATAAATAACTATTTTTTTGGGTGGGGGTGCGTGGTGGTTCTGTGTTTATGTAATGCATTAACGTTAAAACAGGCATGATATCTTTGTTCTATAGGTCAATGTGAATGCAGCATACAATGCAGCACTATGCATGTTTACGTAGCTTTTTTAATGATTTATTTTTGCACCATAAGCTCTAGTTTGTATTAGTATCATATTTGTGCAGATAGGATGTATTGATTACTTTTTATTTCATTTTTTAGAAGAAATATAATAAAAAAATCTGCAATACTGGCGTTTTTTACAGCTTTTTATTTACACTGTTCACTATGCAGGAACAATATTGGTATATTTTAATAGATTGGACAAGTATACACGCTACAATATATAACATGCTTATTTTATTATTTTTTACATATTTTTTGTAAAGGGGTGTGATTTAAACTTTTATTGAAGGAGGAGCTTCAGCATTTTTTTTTACACTTTTTAAGCGGCAGATTACCGATCCAACCACACAGGTATGGAGAACTCCTCTAGAGGTCAGGAAAAACTATCTGGAGACCCACAATCACACTGTGGGGGTTCCGATCACTTTCAGAAGCTGCTCCTGTCACTTAGCCTTAAATGGGTAAAGGCAGGCGGCTGAGGACCCGGCTGCTGATAGCAGTCAGTCCTCATCTGTCAGTCTCAGCAGTCTCAGCAGTCAGTCTGAAGCATAAGACATATCAGGAAAAACTTTATAATCTATATCTGTTTTTCTAGAGGCACTGAAGGTAAAGGTTGGACATGTTCGAAACCTTAAAATATGTTAAAAGCCTAAATAAGGGCGAGGAGAAAAGTGTTCTAGACTGAACACAAGAACAAGAGGACACAGTAAGAGGTTAGTTGAGGGGAAAGCTCAGAAACATCATGAAAAAATATTACTTTACTGAAAGAGTAGTAGATATGTGGAACAAACTTCCATCAGATATTGCTGGTAAATCTACAGTAACTGAATGTAAACCTGCCTGGGATAAACATATTAATCTTAAGATAATAAAAAAGGAAACAATATAATGGCATACTACATGGACCAGGTGGTCTTTGCCATCAGTCTTTTCTGTTTCCATGTATTATGTATGTAATAAGTATGTAGTATTTGCAGACACATCTATATTCTTGTGATACTGGGGTCTAGCAATTGGACCCCACAAATGATATGGTCAGGGAATATGTGACCAATATGCTATCCTGAAGAAAAATATTACAATCATTAAGTGGTTAAGGATAATGGTATATTGGAAGATAACCAGTTGTTATACAATGAATTGGTGCAGATAAGCTGAATACAGCAGTATGCGGACAAAGCAATTGATGATTTCTTTGCCAGGATGATAGCACAATGTTATAATCACAAGTAATGTGTTTTCCTAAAAACAAAAACTAGTGAGACATTAAAAACCTTGCATTTATGTCTACACAGATGCTTCATGAGAAAATATTGAAGAACTGTTCATTTCTATGGCACTGCAAAAATCTATTTATTAAATAGCACCCTTATGTCCTAGTCTGTGTTTTTTGGCTACTTTGTATCACACCATTTTGTTCAGTAAGTTTCCATAAAGCGTCTTTTAATGAACTTGTTTGCCAGGGAACCAATCTCTAGTGAACAGCTTGTTGCAAGTTTAATTAGAACATTATCACACACAAAACAGATCAATTGGTGAGAGCTGGTAATGCATGCAAGCCTAGATTGACTCCCTTACAAAATACATTTTAAGTTAAACAGCATGGTGTAAGAAATAAAAGTTTCTTCATAAATGCCCCTCATATTTTCTTCCCATCTAATCATGTCATTACTAAGGATGGGTTGCCACATTAGGGAAAATACTTTTATTTTAATGCGACACATTGCAATGTTTTGCCGAGAACTTTGTGCATTGCATTAATTGCATTACTCAGGATGTACTTACACATTAATTTTTATGCACTGCACCACAATGCTGATAAGAAAGGTAAAGAGGATTGTACATAAAGGAGTAGTTTTGATAGGGGGGGGGGGGGTTGTATATATATATATATAGTACAAACAAAGTTGGGTGCCAGACTGTACAACGAAGCCATACCAGGAGTCTCAAGAACCTTTCATTAGCCAGTGGAAGCAGTGTTCTCGGTGTCTTCTGTGGCCCATGAGCAGTGCTGGGTACATTACATTGATGATGTGCTATGCATATGGCAGGGGTCAGAGTCCTAGTTTAGAGAATCCACAACAGAGTTGAACTCTAAGTAATGCCTAAATGGCTAAATGAAATGCCCAGATGTGCTGATTGAGAAGGAGGATAGCGGATGGTTAGAAATGGATGTCTTTCGGGAACACAACATCTGTAAATGCTTTACAGAATGCTTCCTCATCCCATGAACGATCTACAATTAAGGCAGTTACAATAGGAGAGTTTTTAAGGATGTGGAGGATTTGCTCTCTAGAGGATTGTATGGAGAGACAGTGTGGGGAGATTTTCTGAAAGGGGCTATAGCAAAAACTAGATTTGCATTTCCAGGGAAATACATAGTGCTTGAAAAGAGCGCCCCTTTACAAGTGACTTCCAGAGCGCCTCTTTACCAGTGACTTCCAGAGCACCCCTTTAAGAGCGGCTTGGGTACCGTCCCTTTAAGAGCAGCTTGGGTACCGTCCCTTTAAGAGCAACTTGGGTGCCGTCCCCTCAGCACTGCTATTTTACTGACTGAACTCTGCTACTTATAATGGTAAAGATCATTGCTCGGTTACCATGACAATCTTACTCATGTCAGTGAGCCAAAATCGTTAAGGACCTTCCATCTTCTACGTCTTCTATTGGCCAATAGTGGACATGTGACAGTGTGAATGTTGTGATACATTGCCTGACAAGACCTTAGAGTTCCTATTGGCTGTTATATTTCAGCTATTTGCATATGTGCTGTGATTGGCTGTCAGCGTTTACAATGTGGCCATTATTTTCAATGGCCAATTATTTTCTATGGGAAATTCGGGGTCTTTAAATGTAAATTTCTTAAAAATGACAAATCTGATCGAAACCAAAAATAGATAGCCCACCTCACACCGCTTAGGGCTTCGAAAATCAGTTTGAACGGAGTCTGTGCGCAAAGCGGTTCGGGCTGTATTAATCGCAGAAAAATGGCTGGAAGAAGAAGAATACGGATTACAATATAATACTAGATTTGCATTTCCAGGGAAATACATAGTGCTTGAAAAGAGCGGCCTTTTACCAGTGACTTCCAGAGCGCCCCTTTACCAATGACTTCCTTTTAACATAAATGCTGGGTGCTGTCCCTTTAAGAGTGACTTGGGTCCCATCCCTTTAAGAGCAACTTGGCTCCCGTCCCTTTAAGAGCGACATGGGTCCCTTTAGGAGCTACGTGGGTCCCTTCGCTCTTAAAGGGACCCAGGTCGCTCTTAACGGAACCCATGTCGCTCTTAAAGGGACCCATTTAGTTCTTAAAGGGACCCATTTCGCTCTTAAAGGGACCCAGGTCATTCTTAAAGGGAAACAGGTTGCTCTTAAAGGGACCCATTTCACTCTTAAAGGGACCCAAATTGCTCTTAAAGGGACCCAGGTCACTCTTAAAGGGACCCATTTAGCTCTTAAAGGGACTAAGGTCGATCTTAAAGGGACCCAGATCGTATTAAAAGGGACCCAGTTCGCTTTTAAATGGACCCAGTTCGCTCTTAAAGGGACCCAGGTCGCTCTTAAAGGGACCAATTTCACTCTTAAAGGGACTAATTTCACACTTAAAGGGACCCATTTAGCTCTTAAAGGGACCCAGGTCGCTCTTAAAAGGACCCATTTTGCTGTTAAAGGGACCTATTTCGCTCTTAAAGGAACCCAGGTCGCTCTTAAAGGGACCCATTTCGCTCTTAAAGGGACCAATTTGGCTCTTAAAGGGACCCAGGTCGCTCTTAAAGGGACCCATTTTGCTCTTAAAGGGACATATTTCGCTCTTTAAGGGACCCAGGTCACCCTTAAAGGGACCAATTTCACTCATAAAGGGACCAATTTCACGCTTAAAGGGACCCATTTCGCTCCTAAAGGGACATATTTCGCTCTTAAATGGACATATTTCGCTCTTAAAGGGACCCAGGTCGTCCTTAAAGGGACCCATTTTGCTTTTAAAGGGACATATTTTGCTCTTAAAGGGACCCAGGTCGCTCTTAAAAGGACCCATTTTGCTCTTAAAGAGACCCATTTTGCTCTTAAAGGGACATATTTCGCTCTTAAAGGGACATATTTTGCTCTTAAAGGGACCCAGGTCGCTCATAAAGAGACCCAGGTCGCTCTTAACCTCTTAAGGACATAGGACGTACCGGTACGTCCTATGTCCTCACTTGCACTTCAAAGCGGGGCCGCGCGGCGGCCCCGCTTTGAAGTGCCGCGATCCCGGGTGCCGCGTGTAGCCCGGGACCGCCGCTATTAGCGGGCACGGTCTGATCGCCGTGCCCGCTAATTAGCTAATCGGAGGCAGCTGTCAAAGTTGACAGCTGCCTCCGATTACCGGAGGCAACGTTTCCCTGGTGTCTAGTGGGGGAGATCGCTCCTCCGGGACCTTGTCCCGGAGGAGCGATCTCCGTTACTGATGCCGGCCGGGGACGCGTCCAAGATGGCGCCGTCCTCGGCTCGGCACTCGTTTGTATTCGGCTGCAGCAGCCGAAAGCAAACGAGTGCCGATCTCATGGATCTCTGCAGCATATCTATGCTGCAGAGATCTCAATGAGAGATCACAGTGTATATACTAGAAGTCCCCCATGGGGGCTTCTAGTATATGTGTAAAAAAATAAAATAAAGTGTTGTTTATAGTAAAAAGCCCCCTCCCCTAATAAAAGTCTGAATCACCCCCCTTTTCCCAGGTTTTAAATAAAAGTAAACAAATAAATAAATAAATAAACATGTTTGGTATCGCCGCGTGCGTAATCGCCCGAACTATTAATTAATCACATTCCTGATCTCGTACGGTAAACGGCGTCAGCGCAAAAAAATCCCAAAGTGCAAAATTGCGCATTTTTGGTCGCATCAAATCCAGAAAAAATGTAATAAAAAGCGATCAAAAAGACGTATATGGGCAATCAAGGTACCGATAGAAAGATCAAATCATGGCGCAAAAAATGACACCTCGCACAGCCCCATAGACCAAAGGATAAAAGCGCTATAAGCCTGGGAATGGAGCGATTTTAAGGAACGTATATTGGTTAACAACGGTTTGAATTTTTTACAGGCCATCAGATACAATATAAGTTATACATGTTATATATCGTTTTAATCGTAACGACTTGAGGAACATGCATAACAAGTCAGTTTTACCCCAGGGTGAATGGCGTAAAAACACATTTCCCCCAAATAAAAGAAATGCGTTTTTTTTTTCAATTTCACCACACTTCGAATTTTTTTCTGGTTTCGCAGTGTACTTTATGCAAAAATTCAGCCTGTAATTGCAAAGTACAATTAGTGACGCAAAAAATAAGGGGTCATGTGGGTTTCTAGGTGGAAAAATGCAAGTGCTATGACCTTTTAAACACAAGGAGGAAAAACCGAAAACGTAAAAACGAAAATGGGCCATGTCCTTAAAGGGTTAAAGGGACATATTTTGCTCTTAAAGGGACCCAGGTTGCTCTTAAAGGGACCCATTTTGCTCTTAAAGGGACATATTTCGCTCTTAAAGGGACCCAGGTCGCTCTTAAAGGGACCCAGGTTGCTCTTAAAGGGACCCATTTTGCCCTTAAAGGGACATATTTTGCTCTTAAAGGGACCAAGGTCGCTCTTAAAGGGACCGATTTTGCTCTAAAAGGGACATATTTCACTCTTAAAGGGACATATTTCACTCTTAAAGGGACATATTTCGCTCTTAAAGGGACCCATTTCGCTCTTAAAGTGACCCAGGTCACTCTTAAAAGGAACCCATTTTGCTCTTAAAGGGACCCATTTCTCTCTTAAAGGGACCAATTTCACTCTTAAAGGGACCAATTTCACGCTTAAAGGGATATATTTTGCTCTTAAAGGGACCCAGGTCGCTCTTAAAGGGACATATTTCGCTTAAAAAGGGACCCAAGTCGTTCTTAAAGGGACCAATTTCACTCTTAAAGGGACCAATTTCACGCTTAAAGGGACATATTTTGCTCTTAAAGGGACCCAGGACGCTCTTAAAGGGACCCAGGACGCTCTTAAAGGGACCCAGGTCGCTCTTAAAGGGACCCAGTTCGCTCTTAACGGGACCCGGGTCGCTATTTAAAGGACCCAGGTCGCTCTAGCGACATGGGTCTCTTTAAGAGCGACATGGGTCCCATACCTTTTGGAGTGACTTGGGTCCCTTTAAGAGCAACATGCGTCCCGTCCGTTTAAGAGCAACTTGGGTCCCGTCACTTTAAGAGAGACTTGGATCCCTTTAAGAGCTACATGGGACCCTTTAAGAGTGACTTGGGTCCCGTCCTTTTAAGAGCAACTTGGGTCCCTTTAAGAACGACCTTGGTCCCTTTAAGAGCGACATGGCTCCCGTCCCTTTAAGAGCGACTTGGGTCCCTTTTAAGAGCGACTTGCGTTCCTTTAAGGGCGACCTGGGTCCCTTTAAGAGCGATCTGGGTACTTATAATGGTAAAGATCATTGCTCGGTTACCAAGACAATTTTACTCATGTCAGTGAGGCAAAATCATTAAGGACCTTGCATATATAACATCTTCTATTGGCCAATAGTGGACATGTGACTGTGGATGGTGTGATACATTGCCTGACAAAACCTTAGAGTTCCTATTGGCTGCTATATTTCAGCTATTTGCATATGTGCTGTGATTGGCTGTTAGCGGTTAGAGTGTGGCCATTATTTGCAATGGGCCATTATTTTCTATGGGAAATTTGGGGTTGTTTAACGTAAATTTCTTAAAAACGACAAATCCGATCGAAACGAAAAATAGATAGCACACCTCACACCGCCGAGGGCTTCGAAACGCAGCTTGAATGGAGTGTGTGCGCAAAGCAGTTCGGGCTGTATTACGCGCAGAAAAATGGCTGGAAGAAGAAGAATATGGATTACAATATAGTGCTTTTCAAGCACTATAATAATATTCAGCAGGGATATCTACTGGTAAAAAAGATACACAACGACAACAACTCTTGCCACAAAGAAGGGTAGAGATGAGACTGATAACAAGATGAGGTTTATCTCCACATTTAACTCTGACACATGCTTGGGGAAATGTCCGAACACTGGACAATATTACAGATTGACCCAATCTTAGCAAGGAACTTGTCGGAAGCTCCCCCCTCATGACAGCATTTAGAGGTAAGAATTTCAAAGACCTGTTTGTTAGGAGCCATTAGATTCCAAAGATGACAAATCAATCTAGTGGCAGCAGGATTCCAAGGATGGATTGCTTTCCATGAGGAGAGCCTTAGGATACAGTATGTGCACACTGAGGAATAGGTGAGCAATTGGCGAGGAATTGAAGAGAAATGTTTTCTGTTGGAAATTCCTTACTTCAGCTCTGGCAGAATTTGAGCAAAATTCAGGCAAAATTCAAGCAGAATGCAAGCAGAGTTTAAGCTGATTTTTTAAAATTATATATCAGAAAAAGATTAATAAAAATCTATCAAAATTAGTGATGAGCAAGCATGCTTGACTGAGCTTGGTACTCGATCGAGTATTAGGGCACTCAATGGTACTCTTTATTCGGACAAGCATCTCACGATAAACTCGAGAAAATCTCATCATCCGTTTCCTGTAAGTTTGGGCGCTATTTCTCAGCCAATAAACATGCAGGAGACTCTTAGGTACATCCTGCGATCACGTGGGACCCATACATGTCGATAGCAGTGATTGGTTGGCCAGATCAGATGACCCTGCCATATAAAACGCGCAGCCGGCAGTACTCGCTTCAGACGCATGCTGTGAGAGATTAGGGACAGAGCTGCTGCTGGTCAGGGAGAGTGTCAGTGTAGGATTTAGCGTTTTAGTAGGCAGGGAATACTAGCAATACAAACAAACAGCCCTTTTCAGGGCTTCAAATCATTTTTTAATAGTATTACTACAGACTGCTGGCTGGGACTTGCAGTGCTGCTACCACGATTTCACCAGCACACTGTGGTGATCGGCTGCTGGTAGAAAGGGGACATTAGGTGTTGCATACAGACCCCTAAGAAGTGCTCAGTGTACTCTTTTTTGATTTTGGGGCTGGTGGTCCTGCTGTACTACACTGTATTGCTGGGATTTGTAGTACACCTGCATAGAACTTCACTGCTCATTGGACGGGGGTATCACAGTGTGCATCTAGGTCCAGATAGTACCATACAGCCCACCCTAAACTAGTGGGTACTACACTGTATTGCTGGGATTTGTAGTACACCTTTATAAAACTTAACTGCTCATTGTAAGGGGGTATCACAGCGTGTGTCTAGGTCCAGCCACTACCAGATAGTATTGTACAGCCCCCCCTAAACTAGTGGGTACTTCACTGTATTGCTGGGATTTGTAGTACACCTTAATAAAACTTCACTGCTCTTTGTA
Source organism: Dendropsophus ebraccatus (assembly GCF_027789765.1). Classification (NCBI taxonomy): domain Eukaryota; kingdom Metazoa; phylum Chordata; class Amphibia; order Anura; family Hylidae; genus Dendropsophus; species Dendropsophus ebraccatus. Next base: position 50,608,666 of record NC_091463.1, read on the forward strand.
AGGGGGTATCACAGCGTGTATCTAGGTTCAGCCACTACCAGATAGTACCGTACAGCCCCCCCTAAACTAGTGGGTACTACACTGTATGGTTGGGATTTGTAGTACACCTTTATAAAACTTCACTGCTCTTTGTAAGGGGGTATCACAGCGTGTATCTAGGTCCAGCCACTACCAGATTGTACCGTACAGCCCCCCCAAAACTTGTGGGAGCACAAGTATTTTTCCTGATTTCTGTATTTCATACGCAAGGCCTATCTAAGTTCCATGCTGTGCAGTGTCCATAAAATGGTGAACCCCAGGAGGCCGTGGTTCAGGGCAGGGTTACACAGCAGCACCTGTTGAGGAGGTAGCAGTGGCACACCGCAGACGTCCACTCCCTAGCAGTATGAACAGGTGATCACGTGGATAGCAGATAATGTGTTCAGTAACTTATCCACCACCCAGTCTTCCACGCAGTCCACCTATGCTACCCAAGGGAGTGGAACCCTGCTCCATTAGCTCTGCCTCCTTCCCCACAGCCTGGCCCCTCCAGGAAAAGAAGGGATTCAGATCCACCACCATGCTCCCAGAAACTCTTTTCTGGACCCTTCCCTGAGTCAGAGCAACCAGAGCAGTTGATCTGTCCCGATGCCCAAACTATGCAGCTCACGCAGTCACACTTGCAAGCGGGGTTGGAAGAGGTGTCTGATGATGACGATGAGACCCGGTTGTCAGACAGTGAGGTTGTTGTCATGGATGTAACATAAAGTGAGGAGGAGAGTGAGGAAATGGAGTTGACAAAAATGATGTTTAGGATACACACCGCCACAGTTAATAGTTTGTTAATGCTGTTTGTGCCTTAAAGGGGAGGGTAACTATCACTTCATAGAATGATTGACGTGACTATAACTTTCATATTGCCATGTCAGCCTCCTTACCCCCAACAGTTGCCAAAATAGGGCAGAGGTGGTCAGGTCGTCACCTTTTTGTATCAGTGTGTCTATCCGGGAAGTGATGATCAGGAAGGAACAGATGCTGAGGGCCCTCTGCCCCTACCTTTAAGCAAGTAGGGTTAGGGTCAGCACTTGGACCCTAACAAGTTTGGTGACATGTCAGAAATTTGGAAATGATAGTTACCCTTCAGTTTAATTTGTTGGGATATATACATATTGTAAGTGTCCACAGTAAGAGAGAGAAATCTATCTAGCTGTGCTCATGCTTGTTTGTTAGCACTTAAACCAGTTAGCGCTTAGAATTGTGACTTGTCACATTAGTCAACTAGGGATGTCAATATTGATGGGTTCATAGTTTTCAGTTCATAGTTCACATTGTAAAAGTTTAAAGTTCTGCACTTTTCTCACTTTTCATTGGTTGTTGTTTGATTGCACAGTTTGTATTCACTTTTACCACTTTGATAGTTTAGAAGGATGTGTGCTTTCCCCCCCAAACATTTGCACTATGATGTACCACACCACCCCTTACTAAGACACCATGTATAGATATATTGTACTTTTTTCTTAATTTAATATTTTCTTATTTTTTCTTAAAGGGGATCTCCGGATCGAGGCAAGAAAAATGAAACTTCTGCAGAAGCATATAGCATTATTTATTACCTATCTATCCCAGTTTTAAAAATTACCAAAAATCCATTTGTTTTGTGTTTTTTGTTCTGTTTTGTGTTTCTGTATTTCCTGGTTGAGCAGATGTACTCAGTACTACAGGTTCCAGAATGCATTGCTGTCCCTCTTTTTTAACCAGGCTGTTGCACAGAATTAGGCATAATGGTGCCATTAGGCAGCCTCAGAGGCATGCATACATGCTGCCCCTGCTGTTTCCTGTCCATTTCCATTGTGTTTCCATTAATTTCTGAGGTTGACAGGTTTTCACACGACCTTCCCTCTACCGAACTTGAGTCTCCTGCAAAAACACTCGAGTCTCCCATTGACTTGGGGTTCGTCATCAAAAAATCATGGCACAAAAAAATGACACCCCAACCAGCCCTGTAGGCGGAAAAATAAATGCATTATGGCTCTTAGAAGGAGGAACATTGCTTCAATTTAACCTGGGCATCCAAGCATCAATGACCCTTGGCATGAAGGGGTTAAAATACTTACCTTCCGTAGTATTTATGTCTTGAGTGTTTTGGCATGGGTGTCCTTCCTGCCTTCCCTCTGGATCTTTGTGCGCATGTCTGTGTGCATTCCATGTGGCAGATATATGTTCCAGTGATGAGTTCCGGAACGGAAGTGATGTGTACCCATCTCCCTGAGACCTGTGCCGATACCTCAGAAGTAATTGATTTCAATCATGAATTGCGTGAGAGACAGGAGCGTAAACGCGTTTGACACTTGTTTAAAAAGTCTCTTATAAGGCTCAGCTTTCATGTGTGGAAGGCTATACAAATGATCACTGGATTGTTCATGCAGCCTTTTGCTCCTATAATTTGTTGCATGCATAACCTCTATTACATGCGGAGCTGGGCGTCCGATAATTGAGGACTTTTCAGGAAGTGAGGATGAAGTGATCAGCTGACAAATGAGTGTTTGCATGTTTGTTTGCTGTTTACTGGCCCTATTACACAGGGCATTATCGGCATGTTCTGCTAACTATCACCCCATGTCATATGGTCCTAACAGTGATATGATGTGGCAGCTGCTCCGAAGATCTGTGAGAGGCAATTAAGTAGGACAGTCTATTGCAGTGATAGCCTCCTGGAAACACAAAACAGTACTGTAGGACAGGCAGAGCCAGTAGCCACTTCAGGTGCAACCTGGACTTGTGAAGTATCACATGTTCCCCCTACCTCAGCAAACGACAGCCCAAAAAAAAAAAAACTTTTCTGCAGCATTCAAGTAACCGAGTTTAATGTGTAACCATGAAGCACCCGTGTCACTTACCGTAGAGAATGAAATAAAGTCCAATTTTTTACAATTATGTTCTTCAATCAGAGGTCCGGAGAAAAAAATAATTTGGAAGCAGACAGGGGCAGGAGGAAGCATACTTACCTCTCCCTGTGCCCTTAAAATGCTGCTTCACAGGCTCCAGGATCCTTGCCGGAACGTATTTTCCCCTAACTTCCGATGTCATCACAGCTCGCCCAGTCACTAATTGGCTGAGTGGGCAATCCATCATTTGAGTTGTGACTCCCCGAGCCTGGCAGGGATTCTTGACTAATGAGAACAGGGAGAAGTAAGTATGGCTTGTTTATTATGTTTTCCCTGCCCCTGACTGCTTGGAAATCTTTATTTACTCCAGATTTTCCTTTAAAAGAGAGTCCACTATCCACTCAATGTTGGCAATGACAACATTTAGTATGTAGCAATTTAGCATCACCCCAGGTATGTGGAGTGGATGCATTTCACTATTTACAAAAATGAAAGTCTGTTTGTCTGTCTGTCCGTCTGTCCCATATAGACTTCCAAACGCCTGAACCGTATGACCCCAAATTTGGCCCACAGATACATTAGGTGCCTGGGCAGGTTAGAGCGAAAGTCCCGTCCCCGCCAGATGTACAGGAGGGGAGGGGGAAGACCGCCCCATAGGGATGACTGGGAGAATCTCCACACTGCACACACAGGTGATATAAATAGCTGCAGCAGCTTGCCAGCAGAAACGGCAGTTGGGAGCCTTAGCAACCAATGATTACTATTTTCATTTTCGCAGGGAGCAATGGTTGCTAGGGCAGCTGCCTCAAAACATCCACAGAAATAAATGGTAGACCCCCTTTTAACACCACCATATCAGACCTGACCAATACCACCATACTGTGACTGGATAAAACCACCATACCAGACCTGACCAATACCGCCATACTGTGACTGGATAACACCACTATACCAGACCTGACCAATACCACCATACTGTGACTGGATAACACCACCATACCAGACCTGACCAATACCACCATACAGTGACTGGATAATACCGCCATACTGTGACTGGATGACACTGTCATACCAGACCTGACCAATACCGTCATACTGTGACTGGATAACACTGCCATACCAGACCTGATCAATACCGCCATACCGTGACTGGATGACACTGCCATACCAGACCTGACCAATACCACCATACCGTGACTGGATAACACTGCCACACCAGACCTGACCAATACCACCATACTGTGACTGGATAACACTGCCATACCAGACCAGACCAATACCACCATACTGTGACTGGATAACAATGCCATAACAGACCTGACCAATACCCCCATACTGTGACTGGATAACACTGGCATACCAGACCTGACCAATACTGCCATATACTGTGACTGGATAACACTGCCATACCAAACCTGACCAATACCACCATACTATGACTGGATGACACTGCCATACTAGACCTGACCAATACTGCCATATACTGTGACTGGATAACACTGCCATACCAGACCTGACCAATACCACCATACTGTGACTGGATAACACTGCCATACCAGACCTGACCAATACCACCATACTGTGACTGGATAACAATGCCATAACAGACCTGACCAATACCCCCATACTGTGACTGGATAACACTGCCATACCAGACCTGACCAATACCACTATACCATGACTGGATAACACTGCCACACCAGACCTGACCAATACCACCATACTGTGACTGGATAACACTGCCATACCAGACCTGACCAATACCACCATACTGTGACTGGATAACACCGCCATACCAGACCTGACCAATACTGCCATATACTGTGACTGGATAACACTGCCATACCAGACCTGACCAATACCGCCATACTGTGACTGGATGACACTGCCACACCAGACCTGACCAATACTACCATACCAACCTTCGAAAAGACACTAGATTTTCTGAAGTCTAGAACAGGAGGTGGAAGACTAGAAAAATAAATAAAAATAAAAAGTTGTTTCCTTCCGCCTGCTCCCTGGTGCTGCTCCCATGCAAGGTGCTGCCCTAGGCAGACCACGAATGCCTAATGGTAAATACGACCCTGCAGGTATACAGGACACTACATGTATACAGGACCCCAAAACTATACACTACAGGTGCACGAGACCTCCACCACCTATATACTACAAGTATACAGGACTAGGGATGGTCCGAACCGAGTTCGGTTCGGGTTCGTACGAACCCGAACCCTCGATAATGATTCCCTGATCCAGCGGGAGGACCGCCTGGAAAACTGGGATACAGCCATAGCCATAGGCTGTATCCCAGTTTTCAGGGCGTTACTCCCGCTGGAATTCCCGGCGGGAATCTGCTGCCGAGCGTTCAGGTTCATATGAACCCCAACCTCGGCAGGTTCGGACCATCCCTATACAGGACCCCAAACTATACACTACAGGTATTCAGGACCACCACCAACTATATACTACAGGTACACAGGACCCAAAACTATACACTACAGGTATACAGCACCCCCACCAACTCTATACTACAGGTACACAGGACCCAAAACTATACACTACAGGTATACAGGAACCCCACCAACTATATACTACAGGTATACAGGACCCCAAAACTATACACTACAGGTATACAGAACCTCCACCAACTATATACTACAGGTATACAGGACCCCAAAACTATACAGTACAGGTATACAGGACCCCCCAACTATATACTACAGAACATTACAGGTATACACGACCCCAAAACTATACACTACAGGTATACAGGACCTCCACCAACTATACAGTACAGGTATACAGAACCTCCATCAACTATATACTACAGGTATATAGGACCCCAAACTATACACTACAGGTATACAGGAACCCAAAAACTTTACACTACAGGTATACAGCACCCCCACCAACTCTATACTACAAGTATACAGGATATCAAACTATACACTACAGGTATACAGGACCCCAAAACTACACACTATAGCTATACAGGAACTCCACCAACTATATACTACAGGTATACAGGACCCTCAAACTATACACTATAGGTATACAGGACCCCTGAACTATATACTTCAGGTATACAAGATCTCCACCAACTCTATACTACAGGTATACAGCACCTCCACCAACTCTATACTACAGGTATACAGGACCCCAAAATATACACTACAAGTATACAGGACCTCCACCAACTATATACTACAGGTATACAGCACCTCCACCAACTTTATACTACAGCTATACAGGACCCCCAAACTTTACACTACAAGTATACAAGACCTCTACCAACTATAAACTACAGATACACAGGACCCCTAAACTATACACTACAGGTATACAGGACCCCAGAACTATATACTACAGGTATACAAGACCTTCACCAACTATACACTAAAGGTATCCAGGACCTCAAACTATAAACTACAGGTATAGAAGTCCTCCACCAACTATACATTACAGGAATACAGCACCTTCACCAACTATATATTACAGGTATACAGGACCCCCAACTATACAGTACAGGTATACAGGACCTCTATAAGCTATACACTGCAAATATACAGTACTTCCCAAACTATACAGTACAGGTATACAACACCCCCCCCAATTATACTCTACTGGTATACAGGACCTCCCTCAACTATACGCTACAGGTATACAGTTCCCCACGCCCCCACCCTAACTATACACTACAGGTATACAGGAGGGATGTTTAAAGTTTTTAGTTTATTTCTTATGTGCATAAGCTACAATTTACATAAACAGTGCAGAACTGTCGGGTATATAGGAGCATAGAATGGCCTCCTGGGCACCTTAAGAATAAATCTAATTAACACACTAACACTTTATACCTGGGCAGCGCCGGGTACATTTTCTAGTATGTTATATGTAGTGTTGGACTGGTACTTCTGGACTGGTAGTGTTTGATTCTGCAATTCAATAACTTGTGTTGGAACTCATTGCTCAATGCTGCTATTCCAGTGATGCTTATTGTATTAAAGCAACACTGCAGGATATGTGTTTTCTTTGCCTCTTAACTAGTAATCTGAATTAGTTAAATAGCCATACTGGTAATTATCTTATTATCACTTCCCAGTACAACTCCTGTTAGTAATGTTGTTATACCATGTAAATAACATTATCATTGCTTGACTTCCACAGCATCTGAATAGAATGAAAGCCACTTTTGCTATGCATTATGCATAGTAGACACTATGGGGGAGATTTATCAAACACGATGTAAAGTAGAATTGTCTTAGTGGAATATGATTGGTTGCTAGGGGCAACTAAGCCAGTTTTACTTTACAACTCTTTGATAAACAACAGGACAACAGGACAACAGGACTGGAACAGGATCATATTTAGGAAATTTTCAGTGCTACCATTTAATGGAGAGTATTAAAAGACTCTTGAAGCGTTAATAAAATAAAAACGGGCACTAATAAAATCATTGGAGGGCCGCATACCATGCACGGCAGTTAGTAGCGTGTTTGCAGCACCTGGGGCAAGGCAAAGTATTGTTCCCCTAGTGCCCCTGCTATTGTAGTTAACCCCCAGTGCATATCCCTTGTAGTCTAGCAAACCCCCCAGTCATGTCCCTAGTAGGCCTAGTTAACCCCCAGGCCAGTCCCTGGTAGCTTCATTAACCCCCCAGGCATGTCCCTGGTAGCCTAGTTAACCCCCCCAGTCATGTCCCTGGTAGCCTAGTTACCCCCCCAGTCATGTCCCTGTTAGCCTAGTTACCCCCCCAGTCATGTACCTGGTAGCCTAGTTACCCCCCCCAGTCATGTCCCTGGTAGCCTAGTTACCCCCATGTCATGTCCCTGGTAGCCTAGTTACCCCCCCCCCAGTCATGCCCCTGGTAGCCTAGTTACCCCCCCCCCCAGTTATACCCCTGGTAGCCTAGTTAAGCCCCCAGTCATGTCCCTGGTAGGTTAGTTAACCCTCATCAGTCATGTCCCTGTTGTCTAGTTAACCCCCATCAGTCATGCCCCTGGAAGCCTAGTTAACCCCCAAATAAAAAAAATAAACATCCTATTCACCTTTCAAGCTGTCCAGGTTCTCTTCTCTCCCCTATAGCCTGTGCCCGTTCTCTCCTGCATGCGGCACGTGATGAAATGACTTCATCGCGTGCGGCCCGCAGGATACGGAAGACGTGCTCCACTCTAGTGGGGAAGGAGCCGGCACAGACAGCATCCTCCTGGCAGCTATCACAGACACCGGAGGATGCTGTGTGGGCCGGCTCCTTCCCCTCCAGTGCGGCGCGTGTCACAGGGGAGCCGGAGGTTCCCCACCCCTGCTTTAAAGGATTACTGCCACAATGTGGTCACACATACTCTCCACAGTTCAGCATAGAGGGATGCAACTTACATCGGGGGTTGGGTTGTCAATGCAGCGGTCCCATGCCCCGTGAGTTTTATGTAATTAATAGGGTCAGTGCTTACTTCCTCCTCATCCCCCGCTCACTGTCTATGATATTACACACACAGACCTTGAGCGAGAAGCTGTTGGGCTGCCTGGATGATCTATAGATTGTCAGGGTGATCCCTAGGGAGATTGGCGGTCTGCTGGCACTGCTCCAATTGCACAGAGTGAGGGACAGGAGAACCTCGCTATTGTTATTGGGATTTTAGAACATGCTGAAAAACAACTCTCAGCTGACATTGTGCAAGTCAGCTGATCATTGCCTTACAACATGATCTATCATACAAGACAATTATCGGCCGGAAAGTTCTTCCGATAATTATTTTGTGTAATAGAGCCTTAACTCGGCAGACATGCTTCGACAACCTGATCCCTACTGTGTGAATTGCGTAAGGGACCACCTAATAGCATAAAGAGGTAAGGTCGACATTATTTGAATGCGTATTTCTAATATACATCAAGTAACAAGATGATGAAGTTAGGCCAGACGTTGTTTTCTATCAACAACTCAATTTAGATGGATTGATATATATTTTCAATAGCAAAAATGTGTGCACCAAAGGGTTTGTCAGGGGACTGATAGCGCACCTATTTTAATACTCATCTTAAACAGCATCTAAAAAAAAATCTAAAAATTCAGCATGACCCCTGCAATGTAGGAACACAACCTTACAGGTTTAAAATGTTGCTCTTTTATGGATGATGTTATTGCAGTGCTGGTTCTGTACATTGTAAATAATATCACTGGTTTACATGCTACACTGGGGCCAACTTCATAGTCATGACATTCTACTCTGCTGACATGTTGCCCAGTGGCTAATAAAACATTTTTATTTGGCCAGTTAATTGCTGACAATCTGTCATTATTTTATGTTTTATAGTCGGTTATTTACAATATATTCTTATGGGAGAGGTATATTAAATGTATTCCTTTTAGTGTCTGGATATGCTGGTTTTCAGAAAATTTTGCTGAGGAGCGAGTGAGTCTTTTGGGTTATTGAAATGAGTCTGATGAATAAACCTCCATCACAGCTTAGACCAGAAATATTGCACATTGGACAAAAGTTGATAGGGACCTACTTGACAATCCTGCTGCCTGTTTTAGAAAAAAATGCTAAATTACATGTACTAAATCGGTCAACCCTTCAATGAATAGTCATAATCAGCCATGTTGAAACTGTCACTTTGCAGAAATTAATAGTACAAGTGATTTTAAGAAACCTTAATAGGTTTTATTAAGCAATTTCCTTTTGTTCTGAATAAGATGTTTTGCAGCCTCCCCCCCCCCCACTTTAGAACAAGCAGGTTTGCTGTATCCCTTATGGTCTATGGAGGGGAAAGGGGTCAAGGTGGGTGAGGGAGAAGGGAGAGGAGAGAATCAGCCATTTCAAAGCGCACAGGTTGTTTATCTTCTTTTCCTGCTCACTCATCCCCATCAAACCCCCCCCCCCTTTTAAAGGATATAATAAACTCAGCAAACCTTCACCTTCCTTCTCTATAATGAAAACAACTTTGCCTGATAATGCACAGATAAAAGGTGAGGGGAAGAGGCTGCAAAACAGTTTGTCCACTTTCTTCCAAAAAGTGAAAGGAGCTGAATTGTTATACCACACACAACCTAAGGACACTGGGGCAATCTGCAAGTCCTGCACGGCAGTGTAGGTGAAAAAATGGTAGTCTGTCGGTGAGGATGGTGTCCAAAATAATCTTGTGGAGGGTGTCACAGTAGGAAAAACCACCGCCTCAGTTGTACTCACAGAGTGGGAGTGGTACTAGATTTAGTAACCTCCTTGGACATAGTGGAGACATTCCTCATCCCCAAACAGCCATTCCGGAATGATAGATGCTTCCGCACTCTGGGGTCTAAGCATTAAAGTGAGCAGCCTCATAGCAGGTAACTCTGATGTTTCAGTCGATGCCTCTGCTTAGTCCATAAGGTTGCCCCAACTGGATGCTATTGCCCACTGTGGAGCTGAATGAAAAGGTTCATGCCTCACTTGAGATGCCTGTAGTACTCTCAGGAATTTTGGGTGTAGCTTGTGCGGGGACGCCCTCATGGTGCTGCTCTGTGCTCACCAAACTGACTGTTTCTGAGCTCTCTCCTGCCACTACGTCAGGGCCACGGCCTCTCATTCGGGTATCAGGCTCCCTTAAAATGGTGGCAGTGTGTGAACTCTGGATATTTCGGCAGTAAACTTCAAACCCCGAATGGCAGTTGGTAGAGAAGTTTGGTTCCGATTTTTGTAACCTTTTGTTCCATTGGGGGGAAGCAGGTCTTGGTTCTTCCCGTGCATTGGATAAACCTGCTATACTATACTAAAGGGTAGTGTCTCTTAAGAGGGGGAGATTTTGAGCAGTTATTACACTTATAAAAGGGATTTGGGATAATCCCCTGCTCATGCTACAGTCATAAACCTTTTAGACCGCCATTTTTTAAAGGTTCGATTGAACTCAGCTAAAAGTTCAGTTCATTAACAAACCAAATTCTTGGTGAAGTTCAAAACGAACCCGGGTTCGAAAGGTTCGTTCGCTCATCTCTAGTTAAGCTAAATCATTTTCAATATTACTGACACCTCCAGGAATCATTAAAAAAACAAACCTACCTTACCTAACAAACCTTCTCCTATGTCATTAAAAAATATAATAAAATATTATTCAAAAGAACAGGATTCAGAACAGACCCTTGTTTCTAAGTAGTCTCTGCTCAGAATATACACCATTAACAATGACCCTCTAAAATCTAGCCATTGGCCAGCCACAAATCCACTGAACTATCCAGGGATTAAAGGGGTTATCCAGCGCTACAAAAACATGCCAATTTTTGCCTCACTCTTGTCTCCAGTTCAGGTGTGGTTTACAATTAAAGAAGAAGTCCGGCAAATTTTTTTTATTAAAGTATTGTATTGCCCCCAAAAGTTATACAAATCATCAATATACACTTATTACAGGAAATGCACATAAAGTGCTTTTTTCCCTGCACTTACTACTGCATCAAGGCTTCACTTCCTGGATGAAATGGTGATGTCACGACCCGACTCCCAGAGCTGTGCAGGCTGTGGCTGCTGGAGAGGATGATGGCAGGGGGATGCTTAGTGTCCCTCCAGTGCCCTGTGTCCCTCAGTGTCCCTCAGTGACCCCCTGCCATCATCCTCTCCAGCAGCCACAGCCCGCACAGCTCTGGGAGTCGGGTCGTGACATCACCATTTCATCCATGAAGTGAAGCCTTGATGCAGTAGTAAGTGCAGTGAAAAAAAAGCACTTTATAAGCATTTCCCATAATAAGTGTATATTGGTGTTTGGTATAACTTTTGGGGGGCAATACAATACTTTAATTAAAAAAAAAAATCTATTGTGTTTATTTTAATGTCACATGTCCTCAGTTGTTGGTGTTTAGGTGGTCAACTATCCCCCGTTTTATTTGCTTCCATCATTTTACTACCGAAGAGCTAAGGCTTACTGCAACTACTTTCCTTAAAAATGGAAATAACATTGGCCATTCTCCAAACACCCTGATACATTAGGGACATGGGAACTCTTAGGGAACTATGTCATGACTAGAGTTTCATACAACATTTCAGCCTATGTTAGCTTTTCTACATAGGAAAGGCCAGTATCAGGCTATATCACCCAGGACACATTACAGAATGTGCACTCAGCAGCTAGAGACGGTACATGTGATCATGAGAATATTATAACTCTGCAGATAATCTGGGAAGGGATTCACCTACTAATATATATATATATATATATATATATATATATATATATATATATATATATATTTATTTATATATATCTGCACTCCTGGTCTCAGAGTCTATTGACACTTTTCTTACTCTTAAATCACAAACACTGCAGCAGCCATGAAGTACCCTGTTGCACTGTCAATATAGACAATATGTCAGCCTACAAAGTAATTGTTAAAAATAATACAATTAGAACAATTCTCTTTAAAACAATTTTGAGAGGGGTTTAGATGATCTATGGAGGTCTGCTAGGAAAGACACAAACTTGAAAGTTAAATCTAATATTGTGGACATAAAAATCCATTAATGGAATATATTACTGCATAAATGACTGCATTTTACAACAACACAAAAACTTAACTGTAACCGAGAATGCATGAATGCTCTAAATGGATGAACCTCACAATACAAGCCTATTTGTCTGCTTGGATATTCTATTAAATTGGCAACTGTCCACAGAAGCAGGGCTTCCAAATAGCTGCAGTTGTTCTCCTCCCTTCCCACAAACACTCTATCATTTCAGCAAGGAAAAATTATTACGATCATCTTTAATTTCAAGGATAATTACAAATGTTGCTGGCATAATTTACACCATTGTTTTCTATTATTATTATGTTCTCATTACCGAATGGAACAAAACAAATACCCTCCCTCATATGTACTGTGAGCGCACACTGCAGATCAGCACTTAAATGTCATCTTCTTTCTTTCAGGGAGAAGTAAAGCGACGAGATGCAACATTTATTGGACCCTTACTACTTGTAAAAGCCCTCACATTTATCATTTAGTTAGTCTAGCTAGTGGTACATAGACTGTATTACATAAGGCTAATTTATTCACTAGCGCAGTAGTGATGATGAGTCACATCAATGGGGAATGGCACAGGTGAAAAAACTACACTCTAGACTGGAAAACTTAGCTTTGATTAATGTAGACTGGAATGTAAAAATTAATATGGAGGAGTAATATTACTACAAAGGTAAAACTTTTTACCTTCTACATAGCTTGGAAAATGCAGAGTGTACAGTTTTCTTAGCAATTTCTCTTGTTTTGTATCAGCCTATATCTAAAACTCCCACCTGAGTAGAAAATGAACAGACCACTATTATCTATTATGTCTATCGCTATACTGGATTGCTACTGTTATTAGTTTAGGGCATCTGATCTGCCTTGGAAGCCCATTTTGTGAAAAATGCCTATGCTGTCACAACTCGGGGGAAAAGGCCTGTCCCGGCTGATGAACTGGCCCCTGAGCCAATCAGTGACTGAAGCAGCATCCTGCCCCAGTCACTGAGTGGCTGAGCGGCCAGTCCTTCATCCGGGTCATGATGTGTCAGTGCCAGATATCCCGGCAGGGGTCCCTAGGCCAGTCCCACCGCTCACCGAGGACACGGGAAGAGGTACGTGCTCACTTTAAATCAATACCACCACTGCCGGCTGCCGCATTTTAGAAGTCGCTGGACTCATAATTTGCTGACTAAATTGTTTTTACAGAAATATTTGCTGATTGTATAGAGAGCTGTTTTAGTGAACTGTGACAGAAGACTGGAGGAAAAGATATTTATTTTTTAAAAATGTTTTTGTAGTTGTTGATGTAGTAGTAGTAGTAGTAGTAGTAGTAGTAGTGGTAGTAGCCTGAATCTGACAATTGCTCTTAGTTAATTCAGAAAGTGCCAGATATTTGTAATTTGCTTCTATTAAAAAATCTCCAGTCTTCCATTAGTAATCAGCTGCTGTATGTCCTGTAGGAAGTAGCTTATTCTTTTCAGTTTGACACTGTGCATAGGACTTTTCTGCACATTTGTTATGTGTTTTAAATACTTCACAGACACTTTTTCACCATGCCTTAAAAGTGGGAGAGGTCTTGGTGTCTTGCCTTTTGGTATAAAAGAAAGAGACAAACGTGAACATAATCTAAATTACTAGAAGAAAATTATAGAGCAGAACATATTTATAATACAATTCTGTAATGACTTCTCCAAAGACACAAAAAAGCAGTGTACTTTAAAGATCTTGCATTGTTCAACAATTAAAACAACCACATCAAATTTGATTTCCTTGCTTATATAAATTCAACTAAGATGGCGATTGTAGAGAACTGCACATTTCTGATATTTGAGTGAAAGTTCACCAAAGATGAACTTTAGTTATAAAGAGAAAATTACTAAATAAACAAACAAACATATGCAAAGATTGTCAATTTCTTAAAATGAGAAAGTAAAGTTAACCAACTGAGCATCCCTGCTAATGAGTAAAAATGATTATTGCTGACTCCATAGTATTTGAGGATGTGTGCTGCAGCCACCACTTCATTTATTTTAATTATAATCCTTGATGGAGTCTCCACTTTAAAGATCAGAGAGAAAAGAGAGAAAAAAACAACACTGCAGAAGAATATGTCATTAACCTTGGCACCGTGTCGCTTGTCTCTACCTGCCTCTACAATGCCGGCTAATAATTCTAGAAGCATCATTTACACGTTCCTATAACCTGTGGCCATCTTCACCTAATGAATACTCAGAAATAGTACTTGTTTGAGGGATCGGTAACTGTGGTTACTGTTGTATTTGGAGAAAATCTTTCCTGTTCCATCTGCTTTGACAAGAAACCTAAGAGGAAACTAATGGCGAGAGCCTTATTTTTTTTCCTTTTTTCTATAAAAGCAAGACGCAAAATGTCTTGTCAAGACATTTACATGACCTTTGTTAAACCAACACTAGAAATACACATTTGGAAACAGAAGGGGACAAATATAGTCTAGTAGGCAGGGGAAAATAGACTCAGTTAACTAGAAATCATTCTCAACTGCATTAAATTCTGCTCAGAATGGAAGCTATGCTTTTTTGTCTATTGTGCCTCCATGCTAGTTTAAGGGCTTATTTCCATGTTTAGTGGAACACAGTCGACACAGATGGGGAAGCCCTTTAAAGGAGTCTTTATACGCATGGCCTGAAATATCAATGTCATGCTGGGAGCAGGGAAAGTGTTTGAATACCGGTGGCACTGTAATGCCACAGCCACGTGGCTGATACATGATGCCACTTGGGGAAAGACTCCACTACAGGGCTTCCTCATCCGTGCTGTGTATGTTTCACAGAATGTGGGAATAAGCCCTAAGGGCCAGTTCACACGGAGTAAAGGCGGAATTCATGTAAATTTTCATGTAAATTTTTCCACATGGAGAGACGAGCGAGTCTCCCATAGGCTGCCAGTATAACACGCAGGCTGGCGGGATTCCACGGGGAAGAATTCCACCGCAGAATTCCACAAGTTTTACTCCATGTGAACTGGCCTTAAGGGGGACATTTAATAAGTCCTGTGTTTTTAAAGAAGGAGTTCACCAAAAAATATTATTGGCCCCCCGGTAGGCGCTGGCACGTATACTTATCGGTGTCCCGTGGTGCATCTTCGTGTTGCGCCATTGACATCCGGCGCTCACTTCAGCTTCTGCAGTGACTCCTCTTCTCTGCCTTGTAATTGAACGCTGGAAGATCCGGCGCACTGCCTTGCCTTCATCCTTGCTTTCTGTCCTACCTTGGTTAAACTTGATGTTAACCAAGTTTATAAATACGACATAAAAAGAAAAACAATAAGTCTTCTTTCATTTAGATTAAGTACAGTATGTAGAGTAAGTACAACTGATACAACTGCAGCAGATTGTTTTATTTGGTTCAAGATTATTGTGTGACTGGAATTCAACTGCAACGAATGTAATTCATTCACATATAACATCTGGTCACTGCAGTAAAAAGGCACATTGCACATTGTAAACAGCGCTGTAGTGTGTGTCAACATCAAATGTATGACATAGAATATGATTAAATGCACAGTATGTGTTAGTACTGTGAATTGCCTTATTAGTATGTACAGTATGCAATTAAGTAATGGATTGGGACAGCTCTGAGACTCTGGATCCAGGCCAGACTGACAGAAATCATAAGAATGGTTAGGATTTGAAACAAAGTGTACAGTAAAGAAAGCTGTATTTGTATTTTGTGATACAAAGATTAAACTGTATGCTCATTTTGCATAATAAGATAAACAGATCACTGATCTCAGGAAGACCAGCCAAAGATAACACTGCCAGCTGCCGGTTAAAGCACTCAATGCAGTAAAATCCTAGGTGCATTGCCCCCTGGGAAACATGAATATGCAAAAAAGAAAGCCTGTGGAGCCTCATTTAAGAGTTTTGAAACACAAGACTGGCCAGATATTCCTCTGGGAAGGACCGATCCATGTGGTGGCTCCTGTAGGGAAACAACCAAAACCTCCATATTAAGTGGCCCTATAAGTCAATTTAATCACAAGAGAAAAACCAAGGCCAGGTATCCATCCACATACAGCGGTTTTGGGGTTTGTGCGGCCGGTTTTCATTGAATAGCGGCAGCACAGAACTGACAATTCACATTGTGTGCTATAGTGAATTGGGATGTGGGCACACATCCCATTTCCACATAAATGAAGTTCATTGGGCCGGCACTGCCGGCATGAACTTCACTTACACCGGCCGTTCTGTGACGTAGCTGGGTCACAGAACGGCCGGTGTCATAAAGCGTGTGTACCCAGACTGAATCTTTAAAAATAATAAAATGGTGTTCTGAAAAACACACTCATAAATCTTGATAATATTTGGCATATACTGGCATTAATAATTTGACTTAAACTAATGAAGCCATTTTAAAGCAATTAGTTTACTTTTAAATTGTATTAAAGTGAATTATTAAACGTTTCACCACCTTTAGATGTAGAAGATCACACTGTTTCTCAAGTCTACATTATTGATAATTCCATTATAAATTTTACTATAAACTTATAATTTTTCAAGCAAACTCCAAATATGCCCAGTTTGAAATCCAGAACTCAAATCCCTATACAAAAGGCCATAGTTTATTTCTTTAACCCCTACCCTCCTAGGCATATTTTTGTTTTTGCGTTTTCGTGTTTTCCTCCTCGGGTTTAAAAGGCCATAGCACTTGCATGTTTTCACCTACAGACCCACATGAGCCCTTATTTTTGTGCAACTAATTGTACTTTGCTATGTCAGACTTAATTTTTGCATAAAATATATTGCGAAACCAGAAAAAAATTATATGCACAGTGAAATTGAAAATAAAACACAATATTTTTTATTTGGGGTGGTTTTGTGTTTACTCCATGTGCCATATGGTAAAACTGACTTGTCATGCATGTTCCTCAGGTTGTTACAATTACAACGATACTGTTATATTATTTGATGGCTTGTAAAAAATTAAAACCTTTAAAAAAAAAACTAAATGTTCTTTAAAATCTCTCTATTCCCATGCTTATAATGCTTTTATCCTTTGGTCTATGGGGCTGTGTGAGGTGTCATTTTTTTTGCCATGCTGTGCACTTTCTATCAGTACCTTACTTGCATATATGCGACTTTTTGATCGCTTTTGTATCACAATTTTTCGAGATCAGGAATGTAATAATTTAATATTTTGGGCAATTACGCAATGTTTGTTTATTTATTTGTTTTTATTTATTAAATGGGAAAAGGGGGGTGATTTAAACTTTTATTAGGGGAGGGGATTTTTTATTATTAAAAACACTTTTTTTTTTTCACTAACAGTAATATGAAGCCCCCTGGGGGACTTCTATATACACAGCACTGAGATCAATGCTGTGTATATAATAGAGCACCGATCCATCAGATCGGTGCTCTATTATAATGATCTGCTGAAGACCATCTAAATGGATTGCCGAGCCAGGATCAGCGTCATTCCGATGCTGAGCCCCGGCTGGCTCAGTACAGTGGATCTCCCCCTCGCGATCGCATTGCGGGGGGGGAGATCCAGCCACTAGACACCAGGGAGAGGGGGACACAAGACAGAGGCAGCTGTTAAGTTTGACAGCTGCATCTAACTGTCCTAATTAGCGGGCGCGGCCGATCGATGGCACACGCCAATAGCTGCGGTGCCGTGCTGCAGTAAGCAGCCGGGATCGCGGCGGTTCAGAGAGGGGCCACGGTTGATACACAACATTTGCACAAAAATTAGAAAAATTTACATTTCTTTATATTCAAAACTCTCTTTTCCTAAGAAAGATAGTCAACCACATGAACTAATTATTAATGCAACATCTACAACATGTCTGCTTTATGGTGAGGTCATTTGGTGATTGTCCTTTCACTTGTTAGGATGTTAGAGGACTTAGAAATTTTGCAGCCATTTTTCAAATTTTCATGAAAATTTCAGCTCTGATTTTATTAGGGACCAGTTCAGATCTGAAGTGGATTTGTGGGGCCTGTATGTAATTTACCCCCATAAATCCCTCCACTGTAAAAACTGCACCCCTCAAAGTATTCAAAGTAAGATTTCATAAGTTTATTAACCCTTTAGGTGTTTCACAGAAATGTAAAATATAGTTGGAGGGGAAATATAAATTTTTTAATTTTTTTGGTTGATATTCTATTTTAATAATTTTTTTTCCTCCTACAGAGCAAATAGTAACTGAGAAATACCACTCACTATTTATTCCCCTTATTCCAGTGTTTCTAGAAATTCCACATGCGTGGCCGCAGTGCGTCATCTGACTCAACTACAGGCCGCAGACATGACAGAGACCTGGTGAATTTTGGGGTCTTTTATAATTTCAGGGTTTTTTAGCCATTATACCATGTCATGGAGGCCTTGAGGTGCCAAATATATTTGTGTAAGACGAGTTGACGTTTCCATCAGTACCATTCTGGGGGACATGTGACACCCTAATCATTTTTTTTAATACATTTTTTATGAAGTGGTATGAAAAAAAAAACTATTTAGCAGCTGTTTTTCACCATTTTCTTTGTACGCTGTTTCCTATACGTAACATATGACAGGTTATCTTTATTCATCAGGGCGGTACGATTACAGTGATATCTATTTTATATAGCTTTTGTTTTAGTTTAGGGCGTTTATGCTTTAAAAACTGTTTGTGTCTTGCATATTGTAAGAGCAGTAATATATTTATTTTTTTGCCAATAGAGTTATGTGAGGGCTTTTTTTTGCGGCATAAGCTGACGTTTTTAGTTGTACACCTTTTGGGTACATGTGACGTTTTTATAGCTTTTATCTATATTTTTTATGGGGCGGGATTAAAAAAATTGTCATTTTGATTAGTTTTTTATAAAAAAAAAAATTGCCGCGTTACTCAGGCGGTATAATTAATGTAATGGGTTAATAGACAGGGTCATTACAGATGCGGTGATACCAAATATATCTATCTCATTTATAGGGGATAATTTATAAAGGGGGATAGGGAATGTGTATGTCTAGTTGAGCTGTTGCATTTTTCTGTGTTTTTGTGTGTTTGCAACTTCAGCCATAGCAACGTGCTCCTATCTAGTGTGAATGGTGTTCTAGGAGAGCTGACCAAATTTGTCTTTTTTTTCTGTGTTCCAGATGGGGGAGTGGCTGCCTCTACTTGGTCGTGCACTCCACCTATCCCACCCAGGTGGTGTAATTACTCTTGCTGGTATTAGACGGATCTTGCATGCCCAGAGCATAGGCGTATTTCATGCCATGGAGAGGCCATAGTACAGTGTAGGACTGTCCCGAGCATGAGGCCACCGTAACATGGTGGGGCAGTTTATACCATTTTCAAGTGGTAACCAAGAGCCTCATTATTTTTATGGAAGTTTTTTTGGCAGTTGGGGGGGGCTGCTTAACTATTTTCATGTCTGTAGTGGGTCTGTATCTTGCCATTGTGGTGAGCTGTTGCATTTTTCTGTGTTTTTGTATGTCTAGTTATTCATTTAAATTTATTTATCTATTTAATTTATTAATTTATTTGTTTTATTTGTGTATTTATTTATGTATGTAATTGTGTGTGTGCTTTCACTTTTACAGGTCCATCTATAATACATTACAGCACATAATCTGTGCTGTAATGTGTTATAGAATAAAAGAGCTGTCAGAAGCTGATAGCTCATTCATTCAATTAGGTCCCTGCCTCAGTGCAGGGGCCTGATCATACTCATCCATAGCAGGAAGCAGCGTCTGGGTTGCTATGGTAACCCCCCTCCCATCCTGGGTAAAGGAGAGGGGTCAGAGGGAGCAGATGTCCCTCCAGCTTTTCTATAGACACTGCGGCTGCCCGGACATTTTGCTTTAACTACCTGCAATACATGACGTTCCCGGAACGCCATTTCGCGGCGAGGGGTTAAAGGGTTGTCCAGCAAAAATCTTTTTCTTTCAATCAACTGGTGTCAGAGAGTTATATAGATTTGTAATTTACTTCTATTAAAAATGGAATTCTGTGGAATTTTTTCCAAAATGCAGCATAGTGAGGGGTTTGGTGTATTTTCTGCAAACTGTGACGTTTCTCTCAAATAAGGTTAAATTTAATAATTTCTTCCGTTTGTCTCAAAAAAAAAAAAAAAAAAAAAAGCAATCAGTCAGAAACTCCAGAAAAAAAAACGTCAACATATCTTTGAAAGTTTTTCTGACTTTTTTTGGAGGCCAGAAAAGCATCACAAAAAAGCTTTATATGGGGGCATTCTAACGAAGGCATGTAAGGATTATTGTGGCGGAGGTCACATTTGACTTCAAAATGACTGCAATAGAGCTATGTGGAACTAGCTGCTATTAGGGTACCAGGTTGCCTTATATTAGCTATCAGGTAAAAATTATTAAACCTAGCCATTAAATAATAAAACTTCAGTAGACAGAACAGCTCATGAAATAAAAAATTATGCTGACACTCGTGGCAAATGTAGTAATAAAGATTCATTAGGGATCTCTGTCAACTTTCCATCTCTAATTATGAAAAGCTTACCTCCCTAAGTATAATGCTAACAATTGTATTCTAAATTGTGTTTTTAAGAGACTGACAAAATATTTATACTGTATAAAACTTCTTAATTCTTAGATCAATTTTTTTCCATATAGATAGGCTATAGAGATATACACTACTCAAAATAATAAAGGCAACACTCAAATAACACATCTTAGATCTGAATGAATGAAATATTCTCATTGAATACTTTGTTCTGTACAAAGCTGAATGAGCTGACAACAAAATTTCACAAAAATACTCAATGGAAATAAAATGTATTAACCAACAGAGGCCTGGAGTTGGAGTCACACACAAAATTAAAGTGGAAAAACTCACTACAGGCTGATCCTACTTTGATGTAATGTCCTTAAAGGGGTAGTGCTGTGCTAAACAATTATTTACAAAATAACACACATTACAAAGTTATACAACTTTGTAATGTATGTTATGTATGTGAATGGCCCCCTTCCTCGTGTTTCCCCCCACCCACTCCACCCCCGGTGCATTATACTCACCTGATTCGTGTCGACTCCCATGCGACATCTTGGGACAATGATTTCATCTTCGGGCGGCCGGCCGAACCGCTCCATCCGTCCCTTGTGTCGGCCCCCCTCTGCCGCGTCACCAACTGCTCAGCCGCGATTGGCTGAGCATAACTGTGCTCAGCCAATCGTGGCTGAGCACAGTTATGAGGCAGCAGAGTGGGGCCGGCACGAGGGATGGATGTAGCCCCTCCCCCCTCTTCCTCACTCAATGGGGCACAAGTTGCATGGAAGTCAGGATCAGGTGAAGAAGGAAGTTGCTGTACACACAATGGAGGCCTAATTACAGAATGTAGGCACACTGTGGGGCCTAACTACACAATAAGGAGTCAGAAGCGGGTCACACAGGTATAGCCTTTACAAGGGTACACTAACCTGTGACAATTGTTCTAGTAGGTAGGTACAAATCTATGGCTTGTAGGTAATATCAATATGCGCTGCCAAGTAAGGGCGAGAAGCTCGGCATTGTGTTCTGATTTGGCGTTCATCAAATATGAGCAAGCATCATTTATTAAATTTTCAAAAGCTGGAAAATGTTCCTACGCCACATCAATGCCTTGCTCAGGTTAAATTCACACTGTACACACAGTCCATTTAAATAGCCTCCACATGCGGGTGTGGGTGCGCAGATAATGTGCCTACAGATATGCCAAAATGCCTGACAAATAAAATCTTAAAACTCTTAAAACTTAAAGAGTTAAAAAAAAGCTTGTTGCAATACACTTACATATGATCTGCGGACAATAACCATGGAGGTTTGGCCAACTTTTCCCCCACCTGCTCAGCTAAAGGGGAGGAGTCAGAGTTAGAAAATCCTCACTGCTGCAAATTCACAGCCGATGTCAATGTGAAGGTTGCCTGTTTCATCTCAACTAAATTTAAAAATCGGAAGAAGAAAGATAGTGGGGCTCACCACACTGTAATATACCCAGGCTCGGACTGGCCCACAGGGGAGCAGGGGAATCCCCCAGTGGGTCTACCCCTTGGTGGGCCCCTGGCAGGAGGTGGGCCTTTCTGTCTGACTCTTTCTACAAGAGAATAAAAACATATTCTATGCTTTACAAGCACAAATATATTTAAGGTACCATGTGTCTTCTTGACCTAACAGCATCTAACAGTGTCAGCAGTTTGGAACACGCATTACAGCTGGCAGAAGTCTTGTGACAAATAACAGGCAGGGGAGTGCGGGAAGAGAATAAAGAAACTATACTCACCAGTCCCTGTGCCCCTGCACTGCTCTCTCTCCCACAGCCGCTGAAAGTCATTTTTAGTAATTTTCTACCAGATTCAGTTAGTGATTAGCTGAGTGAGCGATCCTTCAGCAGAGTATGTGATGTTGCAGTTGGAGGAACTGCAGGAGGCCGGTGGCTATTGGATATCATTAAGGCAGATCTTCAGGGGCACAGGGACGGGTAACTATATTTTCTTTATTATGTTCCTGCAACCCCCTACCTACCTGAGATTTGTTAGTTTAATGGGACTTCTCCTTTCAAGAAACTTAAGTGGCACGTTATGAGCAGTGAGCTAGCAGTCGCTGGTCACATACACAGCGCTGTGCAAAGTTGCTATAGTAATGTGAAAGGTTTGGTGCTTGGTATATCTGGTGTAAGTAAGGTGGGGCCCAAAAATCAAATTCCCAGGTGGGACCAAGGTACCCCAGTCTGGCTGGGCCGGTGTTTCCCCTAAAATCCATAGGATAGGGGATAACAAGCTAAAAAATGTTTCTTTCAAATCAACTGGTGTCAGAAAGTTATATAGATTTGTAATTAACTTCTATTAAAAACACTCAAGCCTTCCAGTACTTATCAGCTGCTGTATGTCCTGCAGAAAGTGGTGTATTCTTTCCAGTGTGACACATTGCTCTATGCTGCCACCTCTGTCCATGTCAGGAACTTACTTTGGTCAGCAGAGGTGGCAGAGGTGGCAGCAGAAATCACTGTGTCATAATGGAAAGAATACACCACTTCAAATTACAAAGTTCAAATTACAAATTTCTGGCACCAGGTGTTTTTAATAACTTTTTTTTGTGGAGTATCCCATTAATATTGTGGACTATTTTACTTTTAAACAACTTGACAACCCCTTTTGTACAGTCAATTCAGTTTTTCAGGGATCAATTTATCGGGTGATCACTGATTTCCTATGAAAGCCTGGGAAATGTTTTACATGGCACCCATACTGCTTGTCTTTACTCTGGGGGATTTCCAGGTAGGGATCCCCTTCTTCTCTATTCGTTTCAGCAGCTTTATGTATAATACTCTTTGGCCGCCCTTTCCACATACAATTACATCAGATAGTCAGCCGTCTCCTTCATGTAAACAAACCCGCCATATATAACTGTATACCACAGGATCCTAAACTGAGTGACAAGAAATGCTGGGAATTGTAGCGTATAGACATTTCTGTGAACCACAAGTGTCCCTCCAAAAAGTTGGGAGGTATGGAGGAAGGGCTGACTGCAAAGCATTATGGGGAAGCTTGATGCCATTTGTTTTCAGTCATCATCATCATCATCATCATGAACTTTACAGCAATGGAGCAGCTTTATCATACTGCCACAGACAAAACATTGTCTGAGTCGCCCATAGCAACTAATCACAGCTCACCTTTCATATCTTAACAAGCTCTTATAAAATTAAAGCTGAGCTTTGATTAGTTGGTATGGGCAAGTCAGACTGTCTAAGTTGCACATGGCAACCAATCACAGTTTAGCTTTTATTTTGCCAGACTAATTTGAGAAACGAAAGCTGAGCTGTGATTGGTTGCTATGGGCCACATCAAACCATATTATTTAGTGATCTTAGTGTGGTCTAACCATAAGCTGCTTGGTCACAAGTCTGTTTAATGACCTCTGCAGTAAAGTGATTGCCAGTCACTAATGGGTTAATGCTTCAGATGTGTTTACGAAGGTTCAATAAAGCAATGCCCCATGCCCTGATCATTGCCATCTTGGATGTGCCAGAGGACCTTGAGCTTGACTACTTTACTGCCCCCTACCCTTGATGTAATTTGGAGGTTCTAGCAGAGGAAAAGGGGTGGTCTGCTTTAGACTACCCCTTCATCGAGTCTACACCTAGAAGAGATACATCCGCCTGCCTAGCCATCAATAAGGTGACATATTTCAGCCAGATCTCTCTCAGATCCACTATATTATATTTATAGTATGATATTACCCTCTAAGCCCAGAGGAGGGGCAACTCTCCAGCCATGGCTCCTTCGAGGTTTCCCCCACAGGGGGGTTTTCCTCGCCTGAGTGCTGGAGAGTGACTCTTCGTGAGTCAGGGGTCTACCAGGGGTCATGTAATTTTAAATTAAATTGGGACCCTTTGACACCTGATTACAATGAGTTGTGTCTTTATTTTGTGTTTTTGGGTGAACTTATTCTTGGGAGTTGGGGATCCGTCACATATTGCAAAGTGATAGAGCTGGACATCTGCCTGCTACACAGATCTATCACCTGCACAATAAGCTCAAGTAGGATGGAGCATGTATGTGCGTATCCCTGGATTAAAGGGACACTCAAATCTTGAAGAAAGTTTATACCTATATCTGCAAGGCTGCAAGGTAAAAAAGGTAGCACATTATTGCAACATGACCACCACCATAAATATACATCATAGTGTATATACACAACCCAGTGACTCTTGTGTGTGGGGGCAGCATCAGGGGCAAGGTAAAGTATTGCACCCCCACACACATACATCCAGGTGTGGCCTAGGTAGCTCCCCCCCCCCTGCAAAATCCAGAGGATACACAATGTGGCTCCAGCCACACTCTGCATTGTGTGCTATGGTGAATTGGGATGCGGGCGCAAACGGATTTCACAGCATATTTTATGTACAAAATAGGAGAAAAAATGTAGGTGACAAAATGCAAGAGCTATGGCCTTTTAAACATGAGGAGGGCTTAGTCCTTAAGAGGTTAAGGAAGCGCTATGAGGGCACGAGGACGGGTATGTATACTTTCGTTGTTATATTCCCACACACCCCTGCCTGCTTGAGATTTGTTAGTTTCATGGGACTTCTCCTTTCAAGATACTTATGTGGCACCTTATTCTGTTTGCATAGAGTGAGTGACAAGTTACCAGCAGTGAGGTAGCATCGCTGGTCACATACAGTGTCGGACTGGCCCACCAGAGGACCAGAGGATCCTCCGGTCGGCCCCCAGCTCAGAACTTGCAGTAACATTGACTGACATGTCATTTCTCACTGGTTCTTTATTGGTGGACCCCAGGATAATTTCCTCTGGCGGGCCCCAGGTATCTTTGTCCAACACTGGTCACATACACAGTGCTGTGCAAAGTCTCTATAGTAATGTGAAAGGTATGACGCTGGTTATATCTGGTGTAAGTAGTGTGGGCCCCAAGAATTAAATTCCCTGGTGGGCCCAAGGTACCCCAGTCTTACACTGAATATGGTCAATGGTCAATACCTTGTACCAAGGGTAGAAGAAAAATGATTAAAAATAAACAAAAGACCAATCCTCCAAGGTATATATTCCTATAGATGCTCTATTTATTATGAAAATATATATTAAAAATTGCACATAATATATATAGAAAGAGATAAATTGCTATATGTGGTGTGCTCACATTTGGTGATTAAAAACATATAAACAGAATAATAATAATAATAATAATAATAATAATAATAATAATAATAATAGACACATTTCTTATTTTTCAGCCATTAACATGTTGCAGAGATTAACCAATGAGGAGCGGACAGTCATTGTGTTGATGTCTGGTGAACGTAGTACCCAGGTCATTGCAGCAGACTTCAATGCTCAGACTGTTTGCCAATTTTCAAGCTACTGGTTTGGTGTTGGATAAGCCCAAATCTTGGAGTGTGGCATCAGTTGAACGTCCATTCAATAAATGCTGACTACACACAGATGGCACCCTTACAAGATCCAGCTGCTACAACATCTCACTGATGTTGATGATGATGTGAATGTGAAGAGTGAGCGACACAACAACAGGACCCACAGTTTACACATAAGGTTTTGTTCAGTGATGAGGTAAACTTATGTGAACACAAGAATTGATGGTGTGGTGTGGTATATGGGGTACGAAGATAGTTGGGCCATTCTTCATAAATGGAAACCTAGATTCCACAGGGTATCTGCAATTGCTACATGATGATGTGTTTCCCTCTCTGTGCACTGAAGCTGGCACATTCCCTGAGTTCTTCCTGCAATATGGTGCACCACCACATTACGGATGTCAGGTCTGAACGTTCCCCCAAGGTCTCTGGATCTCACTTCCTTAGACTATCTCTGGGGCCATTTGTAGGCTATGGTGTATTTCATGAAGAGCCAGGATGTGGACCACCTGAGACAATGGATACAGGTGGTCTGTGGTAGCATTTCTTCTGCAGTATTGCTATAGTTGTGTCAAGAGTGGGAGAACAGAATCACGTTGATAATTCAACACAATAGGCAGCACTTTGGGTACATGCTCTATTGGGTTATTGTTGTTGATCCATGTCACAAACGTTTTAATAACTCAATAATGGATAAAGTTACATTAAAAATGAGCACACCATTGTTTTTCTTGGGCAATTCTGTCTGTGCTGGATGTGTCAAATGACCCTCTTGCCATTAAGAATAGTAAATACAATAGTTAATACAAAATAAGGCTTTGCAAATGACCACCATGGGCGTCACCCTGCCTCAAATGTTTTCCCCCTCCCATGTACTAATATGTCAGTAACGGTAAGGTGATTTCAGCAACTTCAGTAACCACTCCCATTTTATTAAGGTTTATACGTATTTATGGCCCACCCCGTCACACTAAGAAAAAGGTTAACTGGACATAGTTTTAAAGTGTCATTTTTTTAAACAAAGGGGACATTTACTATTGAGTCTAAAATGTACAGAGTATTTGTCTGTTTTTTATCCAGCCGAATAGAACTAATTTAACAAACTTTTTGTAAATTTGTAAATAGAATGTTTTCAGAATATTCCCAAAAAAAGTGCACAAATGAATTCACCTGGTACTGACCAGATAAAGGCATTAACCACTTTGTGTGACTTTTTAAAAAGTCACAAATTATAAATTGGGCACAAATCTTGGATTATGCGTGTTTTTTTTTTTTTTTTAATATTACCTATACAACGATTGCCAGATACAGTTGGGAACAGACAGCAGTGATTAAACAGACATGAGTCTTTTTAGGATTTTTAAGTAAAAAATTTTGTATCTGAGGGATTAAACGAGGCTATAGAGTTGAGTAATTAGATTTCCTTATCGTCCATCATTCATGACTAGCAAACCCATCTAGTGATACTTTATTCTGTCCTGATAAGTGCATAGGTTTTTTGTATATTGTGGATCCATGGTTGGACAATAACAATCCCTTTTAGTATAGAATACAATCCCTTTTTAGTAAGATACAGTTAATTACTTTTTAAGAACATTCAATTTAGAACATTAGGTTCAGAGATGAACGAAGCAAATGTGGTAAAGATTGGCTGTGAAGTGAATTTAGAGGGATTCGCTCACAAATTCGCTAAACATGACGGTCATTCTAACAAGTCACTGGCAGCAGTGAAGACAGTGTCCATTCTGGGAGTCAATGGGAGCTGTGAAAAGAGTTCCTATTATCAGTCAGTGGGTGCTCTAAAATCAGTGGCACTATCCACCAATTATTTTGGTCCCTCTAAAATTAAGAAAACCAGCAATATGTCCAAGTGTGCAAAAAAATCAGACCCTTCTCAAGGTATGGCTAGTGTCAGCAGCCAAGGTTCCACACAAGTTGGTCC
The DNA here is from genome assembly GCF_027789765.1 of Dendropsophus ebraccatus. Classification (NCBI taxonomy): domain Eukaryota; kingdom Metazoa; phylum Chordata; class Amphibia; order Anura; family Hylidae; genus Dendropsophus; species Dendropsophus ebraccatus. Next base: position 50,636,791 of record NC_091463.1, read on the forward strand.
GGAAGAAGGAGTCGTGGAAGTAGTGATTCTAACTGGATTGGTGGATTGTTGGCCAAGCTTCCGCCATTACGTGAGTGTGTTGCAATAAGTTTTATTGTGTTTTACAGTTCTTAAATTGTATTAGCTGTGTAGACATTTGGGCATACTTGTACGTACAGTAATGTGCACATCGATAGCTGAGCTAATACCTTCCTCCCCTCCACCCCCATGAGGAGGCTATTTAAATGGATTGTGTATAGTGTGAATTTAACCTGAGAAAGGTACTGGTGCAATTGTTCAAGTTTGTGCGAGTTTGATAAATGATGTTTGCTCACATTTGATGAGCGTCCATTGATGTTTATTGCAGTCAAGTGGCAAAGAGGTTAATAATCTATGTTTCTTTCTTAGCAAGTTTAGTAACAGTATGATAGTATTATGTATGATGATAATTAGTGATGAGCGAGTACTAAAATGCTCGGGTGCTCGTTATTCGAGATGAGTATTTCCCGATACTCGAGTGCTCGTTTCGAGTAACGGACCCCATTGAAGTCAATGGGAGACTCGAGCTTTTGTGCAGGAGACTCAAGTTCGGTAGAGAGAAGGTCGTGTGAAAACCTGTCAACCTCAGAAATTGATGGAAACACAACAGAAATGGACAGGAAACAGCAGGGGCAGCATGTAAGCATGCCTCTGAGGCTGCCTAATGGAACCATTATGCCTAATTCTGTGCAACAGCCTGGTTAAAACAAAGGTAGGCATAGGAACCACCCAAAAACTCAGCCTGACACAGCATGGCACTGAAAACACAGGGAACCATTAAAACAGAGGTAGCATATCATGAACCACCCAAAAATTCAGCCTGACACAGCATAGCGGTGAGGACAGAGTGAACAAGGTAGAAGCGGTAGCCAGTCAGCCTTTCAAAAATTATACCAGACCTAGCATGGCAGTGAGCACACAGAGAAACATTAAAAGTGAGTGAGGAAGCAAGTGAGCCTCCCCAAAATTAGGCGAAACACTGCATGGCATTGAGCACACAGAGAATTCCCGGGAGCAGCAGTAGCCAACATGGGGGCCAGCCAGGAGCAACAGTAACCAACATGGAGGCCAGGCAGGAGCAACAGTAACCAACTGAGAAGCCAGGCAGGAGCAACAGTAGTTAACATGGAGGCCAGGCAGAATTAGCAGTAGCCAGCATGGAGGCAAGGGCAGGCACACCAGTAGTCAGCAATAGTCAACGTGGATGCCAGTTAAGGCCCAGCAGTAGCCAACATGGAGGCAAGGGCAGGCACAGCAGTAGCCAACATGGATGCCAGTAAAGGCCCAGCAGAAGTCAACATGGATGCCAGTTAAGGCCAAACAGTTGCCAACATGGAGGCAAGGGCAAGCACACCAGTAGTCAGCAGTAGCCAACATGGATGCCAGTAAAGGCCCAGCAGTAGCCAACATGGAGGCAAGGGCAGGCAAAGCAGTAGTCAACATGGATGCCAGTAAAGGCCCAGCAGTAGTCAACATAGATGCCAGTTGAGGCCTAGAAGTAGCCAACATGGAGGCAAGGGCAGGCACAGCAGTAGTCAACATGGATGCCAGTAAAGGCTCAGCAGTAGTCAACATGAATTCCAGTTAAGGCCAAGCAGTTGCCAACATGGAGGCAAGGGCAGGCACAACAGTAGTCAGCAGTAGTCAACATGGATGCCAGTAGTCAACATGGATGCCAGTTAAGGCCAAGCACTGGCCAACATGGAGGCAAGGGCAGGCACAGCAGTAGTCAACATAAATGCCAGTAAAGGCCCAGCAGTAGTCTACGTGGATGCCAGTTAAGACCCAGCAGTAGCCAACATGGAGGCAAGGGCAGGCACAGCAGTAGTCAACATGGATGCCAGTAAAGGCCCAGCAGTAATCTACATGGATGCAAGTTAAGGCCAAGCAGTTGCCAACATGGAGGCAAGGGAAGGCAAACCAGTAGTCAGCAGTAGTCAACATGGATGCCAGTTAAGGCCCAGCAGTAGCCAACATGGAGGCAAGGGCAGGCACAGCAGTAGTCAACATGGATGCCAGTAAAGGCCCAGCAGTAGTCTACATGGATGCCACTTAAGGCCCAGCAGTAGCCAACATGGAGGCAAGGGCAGGCACAGCAGTAGTCAACATGGATGCCAGTAAAGGCCCAGCAGTAGTCTACATGGATGCCCGTTAAGGCCCAGCAGTAGCCAACATGGAGGCAAGGGAAGACACAGCAGTAGTCTTTATGGATGCCAGTAAAGGCCCAGCAGTAGTCAACATGGGTGCAAGTTAAGGCCAAGCAGTTGCCAACATGGGGGCAAGGGCAGGCACACCAGTAGTCAGCAGTAGTCAACATGGCTGCCAGTTAAGGCCAAGCAGTTGCCAACATGGGGGCAAGGGCAGGCACACCAGTAGTCAGCAGTAGTCAACATGGCTGCCAGTTAAGGCCCAGCAGTAGCCAACATGGAGGAAAGGGCAGGCACAGCAGTAGTCAACATGGATGCCAGGTAAGGCCCAGCAGTGGCCAACATGGTGGCAAGGGCAGGCACAACAGTAGTTAGCAGTAGTCAACATGAATGCCAGTTAAGGCCCAGCAGTAGCCAACATGGAGGCAAGGGCAGGCACAGCAGTGGTCAACATGGATGCCAGTAAAGGCCCAGCAGTAGTCTACATGGATGCCAGTTAAGGCCCAGCAGTTGCAAACATGGAGGCAAGGGCAGGCACAGCAGTAGTCAACATGGATGCCAGTAAAGACCCAGCAGTAGACTACATGCAAGCCAATTAAGGCCCAGCAGTAGCCATCATGTAGGCAAGGGCAGGCACACCAGTAGTCAACATGGATGCCAGTTAAGGCTAAGCAGTGGCCAACATGGAGGAAAGGGCAGGCACACCAGTAGTCAGCAGTCGTCAACATGGATGCCAGTTAAGGCCCAGCAGTAGCCAACATGGAGGCAAGGGCAGGCACAGCAGTAGCCAACATGGATGCCAGTAAAGGCCCAGCAGTAGTCTACATGGATGCCAGTCAAGCCCCAGCAGTAGCCTACATGGATGCCAGTTAAGGCCCAGCAGTAGCCAACATGGAGGCAAGGGCAGGCACAGCAGTAGTCAACATGGATGCCAGTAAAGGCCCAGCAGTAGTCTACATGGATGCCAGTTAAGGTCCAGCAGTAGCCAACATGGAGGCAAGGGCAGGCACACCAGTAGTCAACATGGATGCCAGTTAAGGACCAGCAGTAGCCAACATGGAGGCAAGGGGAAGGCACACCAGTAGTTAACATGGATGCCAGTCAAGGCCAAGCAGTGGCCAACATGGAGGCAAGGGCAAGCACACCAGTAGTCAGCAGTAGTTAACATGGATGCTAGTTAAGGCCCAACAGTAGCCAACATGGAGGCAAGGGCAGGCACAACAGTAGTCAACATGGATGCCAGTTAAGGCCCAGCAGTAGTCTACATGGATGCAAGTTAAGGCCCAGCAGTAGCCAACATGGAGGCAAGGGCAGGCACAACAGTAGTATACATGGATGCCAGTAAAGGCCCAGCAGTAGTCTACATCAGCGCTTCTCAAACTTTTGCTACTGGAGCCTCACCAAACAGACCGAGGGTCCAGGAGGGTGAACACCCAGTAATCTGAGTTGTCAAATAATTTCTTAACCCGAGGATCACGGGAAAGACAGCATAACATAAAGTCAGCCATGTGCGCCAGGGTCCCAACATGCAAGAACTCCCTCTTCTCACTAGCCTTAATTTCCTCCTCCTCCACCAATTCCTCCTCTTCAGGCCATACACGCTCAACAACTGGTGTAGGGCTGGTACGGCACACCGTGAAAAGTAGTGGCGGCTGGGGACAGAGTACCGAGGGACAGCCACCGCCATGAGGTTCCTAAAAGCCTCTGTCTCTACCAGCCGATAGGGCAGCATCTCCAAGCTCAGCAGTTTGCCTATGTGCGCATTTAGGCCTTGTGCTTGCGGGTGAGTGGCAGTGTATTTGCACTTCCGTTCAAAGGTCTGCTGCAGGGACAGTTGAACGCTGTACTTGGATAACTTGCTAGAGGGTCTGGAGCATAGTGGAGGTGAAGGGGTGCGTGTAGGGCAGGAGGCGCTCGTGCCTGGGGCCTGACAGAGCCAGAACGTGACACAGGGGAAGCCTGCGCGTGCTGGTAGTGGTTAGGCTGGTAGTGGTGGCTCCCCTGGTGATCCTGGCGTGGCACATGATGCACACTACAGTCCGTCGGTCATCCACACTTTCTTTAAAAAAAACTCCAAACTTGGGAAGCAAGTGAGAAAGTGAGGAAGCAAGTGAGCCCACCCAAAAATTGGAGTGTGTCCTGGGGCTGGGATATTTAGTGGACACAAACCCGGCTGCTGACAGCTAACTGGCTAGGCCAGCTGTCAGTCACCATCAAGGGTATACCTAATGCCTCTCGACCAGGGGTGGTGAGGCCCCGGCTAGACAAAAAAAATAAATAAAACAGCTGACTGGTTGGCGAGCGCGCGATCGGCGGGCCCCCGGCAACCAGTCCCGCTCCTCCGCAGACATAGTGTGATGTCAGAGCATGGCAGTGAGGACTCAGAGAACCATTAAAAGTGAGGTAGCAAGTGAGCATCCCAAAAATTAGGCCTGACACAGCATGGAGGTGAGGACACAGAGTTTCATTAAAGCAGAGTTATCATTTGAACCAACCCAAAATTTAGCCTAACACAGCATGGCGGTGAGAACACATGGAACCTTTCAAACACCGGTAGCATAAGGACCACCCAAAAACTTAGCCTGACACCACAGACCAAGATGGACAATACAATTATGGCTAGATTAAGCCTCACACCCACATGCAGTTGTGCATGAGAGGCATATTTTTGGAGGTAGGGACAAAGAATAACAATACAGTCTTCTTAAGAGGAATTTGATTTGAACAAATGAATACACTTTCAATCCTTTAAAGAGTCTCTAAGAGAGGGCAAGTGTCTATTAAAAAGACCTGGTCAATCCTGCCTTCGAAAAGGCTACAACATCCAAGGAAGGTAGACGGAACTGGTGAAAGGCCTGGTCAATCCTGCCTTCAAAACGGCTACAACATCGAAAAAAGGTAGAAGGTACTGGTGAAAGGATGGCAGAGGACACCCCTAAGATAAGATGACATCCACAGTTAATATGGTTCGAAATGGACAAGACAAGGAAGGTAAATTGAATTTGACTATGAAATTGACTCTAGCAGTTGGGATAACATTCCCTGCATCATGTGACTCTCTACTTCTCCCCCACCGTTGTTTTGAGTTTGACCTCGTCCTCGACCCTTACCCCTGGGGTTCACCATTTTATGGACACTGCACAGTATAGAACTTAGATAGGCCTTGCGTATGAAATACAGAAAACAGGAAAAATACTTGTGCTCCCACAAATTTTGGGGGGCTGTACGGTACAATCTGGTATTGGCCGGAACTATACACACTCTCTGACACCCCCTTACAATGAGCAGTGAAGTTCTATGCAGGATGTACTACAAATCCCAGCAATACAGTGTAGTCCCCACGGGTTTAGCGGGGGCTGTACGTTACAATCTGGTACTGGCTGGACCTAGATACACGCTGTGATACCCCCTTACAATGAGCAGTGAAGTTCTATGCAGGATGTACTACAAATCCCAGCAATACAGTGTAGTCCCCACAAGTTTAGGGGGGCTGTACGGTACAATCTGGTAGTGGCTGGACCTAGATACACACTCTCTAACACCCCTTACAATGAGCAGTGAAGTTCTATGCAGGATGTACTACAAATCCCAGCAATACCATGTAGTCCCCACAGGTTTAGGGGGGGCTGTACGGTACAATCTGGTACTGGCTGGACCTAGATACACGCTGTGATACCCCCTTACAGTGAGCAGTGAAGTGCTATGCAGGATGTACTATAAATCCCAGCAATACAGTGTAGTCCCCATGAGTTTAGGGGGGGGGGCTGTACGGTACAATCTGGTACTGGCTGGACCTAGATACATGCTGTGATACCCCTTTACAATGAGCAGTAAAGTTCTATGCAGGTGTACTACAAATCCCAGCAATACAATGTAGTACAGCAGCACCACCAGCCCCAAAATCAAAAAGGAGTACACTGGGCACTTCTTAGGGGTCTGTATGCAACACCTAATGTTCCCTTTCTACCAGCAGCTGATAACCACAGTGTGCTGCTGAAATCGCGGTAGCAGCACTGCAAGTTCCAGCCAGCAGTCTGTAGTAATACTATTAAAAACCGCTTTTAAGCCCTGAAAAGGGCTGTTTGTTTATATTGCTAGTATATACCCTGCCTACTGGAACGCTAAATCCTACACTGACACTCTCCCTGACCAGCAGCAGCTTTGTTCCTAATCTCTCACAGCATGCGTCTGAAGCGAGCACTGCCGGCGCCGAGTTTTATATGGCAGGGTCATCTGATATGGCCAACCAATCGCTGCTATCGACATGTATGGGTCCCACGTCATCGCAGGATATACCAAAGAGCCTCCTGCATGTTAATTGGCTGAGAAATAGCACCCAACCTTACAGGACCCAGATGATGACATTTTCATGAGTATCGTGAGATGCTCGTCCGAGTAACGAGTACCATTAAGTACCCTAATACTCGATCGAGTACCAAGCTCGGACGAACATGCTCGCTCATCACTAATGATAATACTTGTTCTTTGTATAGTGGCATTATTTGATAACTGTGACAGTTATATAGAATCAGAAAAATTATGTACATTGACAATTACAGACGTGTTGTTTTTACAGGCAACTGAGTTTAGGTTTTGGGTACTTAGTTCAAAAAGAATACCTAAATTTCCTGCAATGGCAATAGTGATAGATATATGAAAGGTGGGCCATCATAAGAATGATGTCCTCTGAAGGGGCCAAAGTGTTCTAGTCTGGTACCCTCTAAATCATGGGATGAAATTGTCATGTAGCTTGACTGTAACTGTGTACTGTGGCCCTTACTTATGTATGTTCTATACTGCTAAATTTAATTTAAAAAGTAATATTCATCCAGGGAGACTGTGCGGCTGAGTCAGTGTATCTACAGTAAGCCTAGGATGTAAAATGGCATAGGGAGGGGGATTCAGTATATATGTCTTGGGACCTGTCCCTCTGATCTTTTAAGAACCTAGAAACGCCACTGCTGGCTTGTTTTATTGCACACTGCCTGTACATTCCTTACAGAAGTTAAATATGACACATCTTATAGATGGGGTCATAATCACAGCCACACTGGCAAATCACACAGGATATCATGTTGTATAAAATATTCAGCTGCTCGAAGATATAAATGTGACAAACAATCCCGGAAAGCTTGCTTACATGTCTACAGCCTTCTTGGGAAAATGTGAAGGATAATAAAAATGCTAAAAAAGTTTAAACAATATTTTGTATATGAAGATTTTGATATACTTTAGCCTGAGGATTTTGTGGAAACCACCCCTATGTATAATCATCTTAACTTTAGGGATTATGGTATATGTTTTATTAAGAATTTGATAAATATTTATCAAGCTGTCTTAAAGGAAATTTCTTTGCTGTCCATAGCGCAATCAGAGCTCAGCTTTTATTTTACCACAGAAATATGAGACATAAAAGCTGACCTATGATTGGTTTAATCTCCAAATAAAAAAATAAAAAAGACATGTTCACAGACGCATGTATGTGTGTGCATGTCATGGGCCAAATTGACCAAAAAGGAATGCAAACCTTTATAAATTTGAGTCTGCTGAGAAGGTAATGAATATTACTGTTCCACAAAGCTAACAGACATAGCAATTTGACTGTGGTCCAAATGGCAGCATTAGTGATTTTTGAACTTTTTGAAATCGGTATTAATAGTTCTGTGAAGTGAAAGCACTACTATAACTAGTTGTATCAGCCACTCTTAAATTACTAAAGATGTGAGGAGAGGTAGCTTGTAAAGAGTTACAAATTGTTGAGCAATGAAACGAGCAAAAACGTTTAAATGAGACTCATTACTGATGAAAACAGGATGGTCATTTCAATGCATTACCCACCCTCTAGACCATACTGACCAAGCTGTTAGAAGGTGTTGGGAGTAGTGGTTACATGAAGACATACACACAAATAGGCATTGGATGGCTCTGACAGACCTCAAGTAGAGAAAGTACGAAATAGGCTGTACTCAAAGTGTAAACTACGGATCCTGGCTGTACTTTAAACTGTGGTCTATGGCAAATTTAACTGCGGGCACACTCGAATGTGCTCGCATTCCAATTAAAATAAAGTGATGTTCATCTGGTCAATTCAAGACATCGGCCAATGTTCATACTCAGTGTAAACATGGCCTAAGAGAATTTAATAAAGATTCCTCATTTTTGGCCACTGATGGAAGCTTTTTCAGGTAAGGAGCTCTCTGGGAGAGAACATGGCTGGATAGCCAAAGAGTAACATAGATGAGGCGGATCATCTTCTGTACTGATCATGTTTACATATGTAAAGTGGAATGACACTAGAAAGCTGAACAGAAGACTCCCGTGGAGTTAACCCCTTCAGGACCGGGCAAATTTTGTTTTTTGCATTTTCTTTTTTTCTTTCTTGGGCTTAATAGGCCATAACACTTGCAATTTTTCCCCTAGAAACCCACATGAACCCTTATTTTTTGCGCCACTAATTGTACTTCGCAATGACAGGAAAAAAATAAATGTGTGGTGAAATTGAGAAAAAAAAACAAAAAAAAACAGCATTTTGTTTATTTGGGGGGTATTTGTTTTTACGCCATTTGCCCTGGGGTAAAACTGACTTCTTCCTAAAGTCGTTACGATTACAACGATATATAACATGTATAACTTTTCTTGTATGTGATGGCTTGTAAAAAATTCAAACCATGGTTAACAAAAATATGTTCCTCAAAATCACTCCATTCCCAGCCTTATAGCGCTTTTATCCTTTGGTCTGTGGGGCTGTGTGAGGTGTCATTTTTTTGCGCCATGATGTGTTCTTTCTATTGGTACATTGATTGCGCATATGCGACTTTTTGATCGCTTTTTATTACAATTTTTCTGGATTTGATGCAACAGAAAATGCGCAATTTTGCACTTTGGGATTTTTTTGCGCTTACGCTGTTTACCGTGCAAGATCAGAAATGTGATAAATTAATAGTTTGGGCAATTACGCATGCGGCGACACCAAACATGTTTATTTATTTACTTATTTATTTTTATTTATAACATGGGAAAAGGGGGGTGATTCAAACTTTTTTTTAGGGGAGGGGGCTTTTTATTATTAATACATCAAAAGTAGAAGAAACGGATGGCACTCACCAGGCTGTGCAATATAAGTATCAGGCTTTATTCAGGCATGTGAGGAGCGGAGAGAGATGAAGGTCGAATGACCGCAGTCAGAGCGGCCATTCGACCTTCATCTCTCTCTGCTCCTCACATGCCTGAATAAAGCTGGATACTTATATTGCACAGCCTGGTGAGTGCCATCCGTTTCTTCTACTTTTGATGTTTTACTTGAGACTGTGTTTTGTGATTGAGCACCACGACGGCTACTTTGCGCTGGGTCTGACCGTGACTATCTATGTGTTTGAGAGTGGGGCAGTGCCGTCTGCTGTTTTCTTGGACATTGGATTTTTTATTATTAATGACACTTTTTTTTTTACACCTAAACTATAAGCCCTCCTGGGGGACTTCTAGTATAAGTACACTGATCTCTCATTTCGATCTATGCTGTATAGATATACAGCATAGATCGATGAGATAGGCACTCAATTGCTTCGGGCTGCTGCAGCCGGAAGCAACCGAATGCCGAGCCGGGATCAGCGCCATTACAGCGCAGACCCCGGCCGGTAAAGGATGTGTCGATAGCTCCTCCGGGACAACGCGGTCTGGGCGTACATGCGGCACCCGGGACCGCGGCGGCCCCGCTCTGAACTCCCTTACAGACTGTGGTCGTTAAGGGGTTAACAAAAAGTCATTTGAACAACAATAGTTGAACCTATTCTAATATGAATTTCCTTGTATTTTACCCTGTATTGACTGTATTTTCCTATGCACATTATGACATTGTACCACACACAAAAGTACCCTATAGGAGAAATTCCCAGGCTTTTTTGAAATTTGAATTGTCAAGTTTCTGCTCTTTTCTGTTATATAAACCCACTGTATGGGAACACAGCTTATGGATCTGATGGAGATGGAGATCTATGGAGATTCCTAGAAATACGTAATCCACAATAAAGAGTTTGTTTTATGTGAATTACTCTCCCCATCAACTTCCAACAACTCCTTCTTACTGTGCTTTTTTCCCCATTTTTGTCAACACAGAAAGATTGCAGTGGGAAGCTAAAAGAGAAATACAAGTGCCACTGGGTGAAATCCGGTAAAAAGTTTGTGAAAACAATGGCAATTGGATTTGCTCACCTTATGATGTTGTAGTCAGAGCACAACATCTAAATATGCTTTCAGTTGAGAAAGTGATGTAAGTCAGAGCAGCCTCAGGTTTCTAGGTTGCTGGGATCCTGAGACACTGGGTACCTGCAGGATATGCAGAATGGTGGGGTGTCATGTCTTCGCAGTTGGCAATGGTGGATATCAATGAAACCTTAACAGGCGCTAACGGATAGTAGATATAGGACAAAGTCCAAAGCAGGTACTACTAAAGATACATTTATTTTTCACAAGGGACAACAGGTTTCGGGGAGTTGAGTTGCAGAGCTAAATGGTTCTCAAATGATGGTTCGCATGTTTAATAGACTGACTATGGGAGAACATTGAAGGAGATACTAGATGCAAGGCCATTATGGTTGTCAATATTTTGTCCACAAAATCCTTTTCTTTATGTGAGATAGAGCAAAGGTCTTTTTTGATGGAGAAAACTTTTCAGACTTAAAGGTCAGAGTTTCTCCCGGTGGAATGTAAGCTGTTATTATGCTTTGGTTTTCTTTGTGGCTTGTTACACTGTATTCATTTAACTGCATTAATTGCCTGTTTGTGTCATTTTTGTCAGGAGCGGACTGAAATGTACCAATTTATCTGGCTACTAATGAGTTACTTTGATATACCGCTATGTTCCTCTGTGTTTCTAATCTTTATTGTCACTTTGTATGCTGATGTAAATGGGTGGAAATTAGTTGGATTTTTCTTCATGTAAAAATGTCATTGTGAATCATCAATAACAACTCTCAATTTTCTTGTCACTTTTGACATACACTTGCATTAGGTTTTCAGTGAAGACTCAGTGAATAAAATAACATATCATAGGCTGTGAGACATTTAAAAGTCTTTAAATAGATATGCCAGAACAATATGTAGCAGTATAAAATGCAACTATAACCAACACACTGTGCAAGCGCCAATGAATCAGAGAATCGGGCTTATAAATTTGTCAAGAAACATTGTTTTATTAATACAGGTTATGAGTATTCATGAGTATTATTCATGCTTTGCCTTCTTATTCTTGTTTCCTGCCATCAGTTTAATATTTTTAGCATCTCATATCTATCTTACTTCACAACAGGGACTTTGCATCTTGCTCGCTCCACCTTTTCTGATTCCTTTTGTGAAAAAAGGCTTGTTAAATTGTGTGCATTGGAGTGGTTGACAATACCTAGATGCATAGGGTCAGCTCTACCTGGACGACCTCTTTGTGAGTTCAGAGACTGGTTGCATGGTAAATACATATTTGCCTGTTTTACATATACATTTTCTATATATTTTTTTTCAGAACTTAAGCTGTGCTCTAGCAAAAGGCTTGAAAAGAAGAAAAATATACTAAAGATAATAGCATTTATTCAGCAAGAATCATATTCAGTCCAAATTTTACAGAAAATTTAATTTAATAAGAATCCAAACTTTTGGGGATTTGTTTTATTACTGCTACTGTACAGTGAGCATCCAGGGTGCTACATAACAATGCTTCATGTATCACAGCTTCCACTTATTACAGCCGCTGTCCCTTTCACTTGGTGTACTGTACAGGACCCTGGAGTCCCTGCTCCAGTTAATACTCTTCATGGGCAATTCTTCACTGCTGAATCTCAAATATGGCAATCAGATTTGCTGCATATGACCAGGAACAAATCTTGGGAGGTTCGCTCATCTTTTGTCATAAAGATCAAGGGCTAGATTTCTGTACTCTGGCCAGAGAAATGTCCACTTACACTAGTTGGGTAGGTCCTGTGAAGAAGTTTAGGTCTAGTTAATTTCAGTTCCGAGTTTACATTTGCTACAAGCACGCTAATAGTGACAGTGGTTTGTGTAAGAGTATGGCTGTTTCTACATCTCAAAATAATCAGCCTTTGGTAAAATTTAGTAGTATGTATAAATACTGTAATAATAATAAGAAAGGCAGTGTATATATGTAGTGTCCCAGAACAGGTGTGCCACTATGTTTCTATAAAAGGGTAAACTGTGTTATATGTTTTCTATTTCTTGAACACACTACACCACCTATCAGATAAGCACACTCTTTTACTTCTAGCACTTTCCCCATAAATAGGAGGTTAGTCCCAGTCTTCCCTATATAAGGATAGTTCCTTGTTGGAGGGTCTTCTTTTAGTAGATGGTGTAGAGAGAGAAAGAGAAAACAAGTGTTTCTGCTGAAGTTTATGTCCTGCAAGGAATCTTCTAGTTGGAGTGTGGAGGGAGAAGATTTTTGTTGGAGTTGTGTGAGAGAAAGATTATGCAGCATTAAACCTGGAGTTCAGGTAACTGTGACCTGGGAGGATCTTGTCTACGCCTGGGGTAACCTGTCCTAAACCTAGGACAATCCATCTAAAGGACCTGTCTGCAGCAGAGCAAAGCGCAAATGAACTGATGAACTGCGTCAATACCTGCTCAACATTCTCTGGGAACCTTGAGAGGTTAATTTCACCCAGTAAATCAACCACGTGACTCATACTACCAGACCTGACACTCTGTGGGCTCTTCTGTCAAAAAGCGGTCTCTCTCTCAAGTCTAAGCCATAAGTACAAAGGTCTTCAAGCAATCCACACAGTAAAAGTTGCCCGTACAGAGTCCTGCACTTCTTAGACCAGGCCTCAAGACAGCCCTTTAGCCTTATTCTTTCCAAGTAACACCTTAAGGGTATATTCACACGAACGGGCTCGCAGCGAGAATCTCGCTGCGAGCCCGGCAGGTCCTGGCAGTTCCCATATACTACATACTTGCTGCGGTCTAAATGACCGCAGCGAGTATGTAATTCTGCCGCCCTTAACCCCTTCTGCTCCCGGACGGCTCCCCGCTGTAAGCATACTTTACCTGTCCTCGCTGCACGGGTCCAGGGTCCTGCTCTCCCATCCAGTCAATCAGTGGCTGCGGCTGGGCAACACACTGATTGGCCGGACGGGAGAGCAGGACGCCGGACCCGTGCAGCGAGGACAGGTAAAGTATGCTTACAGCGGGGGAGCCGTCCGGGAGCAGAAGGGGTTAAGGGCGGCAGAAATACATACTCGCTGCGGTCGTTTAGACCGCAGCAAGTATGTAGTGTATGGGAACTGCCAGGACCTGCCGGGCTCGCAGCGAGCCCGTTCGTGTGAATATACCCTAATACAGATACCTCAAGCACCAAAGCTAACTCTTCTGTGTTGTCCATCAAATGAAAGGACTGTTCTATTTCCCTGTTTATCTACTGCACCTTACTCTTCAGGCATAAGCTGCATTGCACTGAAAATTTCCTTAAGTAAAGTGTTCTCTTGTTTACCTTTACAAAGCCAGTGTTACTATACCAAATATACAACCCCTGGCAAAAATTATGGAATCACCGACCTCTAAGGATTTTCATTCAGTTGTTTAAGTTTGCAGAAAAAAAGCAGATCACAGATATGACAAAAAACTAAAGTCATGTCAAATTGCAAATTTCTGGCTTTAAGAAACATTAACAGAAATCAGGAAATAAAAATGGGGTAGTTAGTAACTACTAATTTTTTTAGACCATTCAGAGGAAAAAAAATTATGGAAACACTTAATCCTGACGGAAAAATTAGGGAATCACCGTGTAATTTTTAATTCCCACAACTAACACCTGCATCAAATTAGGTCTGCCCGTTAGTCTGTATCTAAAAAGGTGTGATCACACCTCGGAAAGCTGCTGCACCAAGTGGACCGACATGAATCATAGCTTCAACACGAGAAATATCAATTGAAGCAAAGGAGAGGATTATCAAACTCTTAAAAGAGGCTAAATCATCACGCTATGTTGCAAAAGTCAGCTTCTCTAAAATCTGGACCAAATACAAACAACATGAGAAGGTTGTTAAAGGCAAACATACTGGTAGACCAAGGAAGACATCAAAGTGCCAAGACAGAAAACTTAAAGCAATGTGTCTTGCAAACAGAAAATGCACAACAAAACAATTAAGAAATGATAGGGGCAGAGCTGGGGGCTGGCTTAACAGGGGACTGACACTCGGCCAGCCCCCAAATTGTTACAGCATGATGCATTGACACAAGATGGCCGCCGGACCAATGTGTCAACGTGATTAAAAAAGATTTAGACTAATAGATCTCCGGTGGGGGAAGGGATGACCCGGACACCATCAATGCCGGCAATAAAAGTAATAGCACCACATGACAAAGTTATATAACTTAGTCATGTGGTGCTAGATTTAGAAAAAAAGGCAACGTTGCACTACCCTTTTAATTATTATTGTGACATTACACGGCATGTGTCTATAGGGTTAACTAATGTAAAGTAGTACTACTAGGATTGCCAAAGAGGAGGACATATCTTGTAGTTAAAAAATGCTTCAAAAAGCTGCAACAATCCACATTTTTAAGTGAAACAACGTGTATTTATTTAACCCATTAAGTATAGCTATACTGTTTTTCATGGGTAAAAGAAATACATTTTGTTTCACTTGAAACTTTGTAGTGCCGCAGTGTTTAGAAGCATATACAGCTGCTCATCAGAGGATCCTGCTACGTCTGATGGCACTCACCCTTCACAGATTGAGTGCTGTAAGTTCTTTGTGATATTGTTATTAAATATAGCCATTTTTTTCTAATATATGTTTCTTATTCCCCAAGAAAGTCTCCTCTTGGATGCATCTGATACATTATTTAAACATAAATATGGATAGTTCCAGAAAGCAGCAATTTAGTGCCTAATTTTCATAGGAATCAATAGTAATCAATTGTGATCACAAAGCCAATAGTTCTCCTGGGAAATCATTATCCCTTGATCTATATGGATTTCCTAATTCTTTAGTATAGCTCTTTGACACAACAAATATATAGACATGATATTTTTAATCTATTGTGTGATAGCTTAGACAATAGCATAAAATTTATATACATGGTAACACATTATCAATGACTTGCCATATGCAGTTGTTTATTCGTTGTCACTTTATCATTTGTTTTGTCACTGTGTTCTATAGTAAAGACTAGATAAACAAGCCATTGATGACATTTGATCACTGCACTAAATGTTCTTCTTTGTAAGCCTAAAGCCTTCTTATGATAGTGTAGCTAAACAGATTAAACTCCACATGAAGCTGTGCAATTCACCAATGACTATGCATATGCTCATGGCAGAGAACCTTGAAATTATCTACTTTCTTCCCAGCTAATACTCTCACTGCCTAACAGATTTTAAAGAATTGCATGAAAGATTGCTCACAACCATAATCCTGTATGGATACAGCAGAAGAGTAGCAGTAGTTTTTTAAATGCCAGGCTTTGAACCTTACACATCATCTGAGGTTTTAAATACTTGATAGAGATATCACGCTTGAAGTGACATCTTTATAAGTCTGGAAATGTCAGTGCAGTGGTATATTGCGTATACACAGTACAATAAGATTCTGGGTCCTCTGAACAGACTTCATATTTGATTTTTATATTTTCATATGGTAGAAGTAAAGGCGAACAATCGTTCTCTGTATTATAAATCATTGAAAAGTGCCAGTACATATATTATCTTAACTTATTTTAAGAAATTGCCTGTTGTTTGCATCTTTTGATTATCGAAGTTATTCCTTTTAATCCTATTGTTTTGTGATACAGCTGGTATACTTGTATGAAAGTACAATAAACATAGCCATTGCTAATTTGTAAGATTTAAGGGGTAGTTTAGCAAAAAATAAAAAAAGACATTCTTTCAAAATAACTTCAGTACAGTTGCTGTATGTCCTGCAGGAAATTGTATTGATATCAGCCGCTACGAACGATAATCTTCCCGTGGAATAGAGTGCAACGATCAGTCGACATCGTTCATGTCGGCTGATTGTTGCAGTCGCTTGTTTTTCAACATGTTGAATAACAAGCGACTGATATAGCAACGATCTGCTGCTGTCGCTCCGTTGAATAGAAGCGTCGGCAGCAGACGCTGCCGTATCCTATGGGCTGCCCGGACGATCAGCGATCACCCGGGCAGCCCCCCTCCCCGCCGCCCCTCCCGCACTAACCCACTCGCTGCAGCCGTGTTGAATAGCGGCGGCAGCGTGCGGGGAACAAGGAGCAAACGAGCGCTGAGAGCGCTCGTTTGCTCCTCTAGACGTCCCGGGGAATAGGGGCTTTACCCCATCTGATTATAATGAGCCGTGTCACAGAAGGCAGGGGAGATCGTCACACTGGGGACCGGCAGACCAGTCTCTGGTACTTCATGGCCAGCTGGTGCTCGGCAATAGACTGGCACCATGTGCGGGAATTGGGTGGCGGTGCTAAAAAAGGATTGCGGCACTGGTATACACTGTCAAGTTAGAGGAGGCTCACTGCAAACTGATATACTGTTGTCTTCAATGGGAGTTGAATCACTGTCAAACTACCCTAGACCATCAGGGATATATGTTGTCAATTACCCACAGGGGATAATATGAATCAATATTAACCCCATTAATGCACCATAACCATGTCCAAGTAACTAGATATTAACAACAACAGTACCCCAAATAACTGGTAACATATTAATTGAAATCCCAGCTCAATCCCTGGTGAAAATGACAGCTCATGATTTCCAAAGAATTTTCTGTTCTTGTCTCTGAAGTTGTGCTGTCCTTTCTTTGTGGTTATGATTGTATGGCTTTAACTCAAATACTACTTTAAGTGCAGGAGAAGAGAAGAAAGAAGAAGTTCAACCTTTGGGGAGAAGTGGAACAAGAGCCCAATAGCTTCACACTAGGACCAATGTTGTCTTCCAATGAAGCCTTGTGCACTTCCTTTGGGTTATTGTATACTCCTACTTTATTTAGCTAAGAGTGTATCTCATAATAATACTGGCATGGTAATTTTTGCTAGTCCTATAATACTGACCAATCCTAATGTGTACAGCAATGAAAAAAAAAATTACGTTAAAAAAAGTGTATTTCCTGTAGCTGACCTGTAACGAAAGCCTGCTGTCAGCATATACTCTTTGTAAAAGCATTGAACCAGCAAGTTTTGAGTTATGTGTTATAGTTGAATTCACACAAAATTCACATCTGCTTTCCCACAGTAAATGTGCTCTTTGGTATCCAGAAGCTTCTTATTCATGTCTCGCTCACAATCTAACAGCAAGGAGATGCTCTTAAGTCAACAGCGACCCCCTTTATCCGCTGGACCCCTGTACAATACACAATAGTACAGTATGTCTGCTCTTGATCTTTGAGAGTAAAATAAATACAGTACAGGCTATAAAATAATGTTTAATGCCTATAAAAGTTAAG
This sequence comes from Dendropsophus ebraccatus, assembly GCF_027789765.1. Taxonomy (NCBI): domain Eukaryota; kingdom Metazoa; phylum Chordata; class Amphibia; order Anura; family Hylidae; genus Dendropsophus; species Dendropsophus ebraccatus. The sequence goes on from NC_091463.1 coordinate 50,654,387, forward strand.
CTAAGCAAAGTAATGCCGGCTATATTTTTTTCATATGAATTTCTTCAACTTAGTAACAACCAAAACATTACTGTTAATTTCTGCTGCTTAGTAGTTTGATGAGGAAAGGTTGCAAGTCCCCTGGTGGGTCTCCGAACTTACTCAATGTGCTCAAGTAAAAAGGAAGTCATAATGGTAGAGCCTTAATGTAATTTCGCAAACCACCTAATGAAGCGTGTGAGCATTTTTCTTCTATTAAGTCTATTAAGTACACATAGCATGCAGTCTCATATTGCCTACTGACTGTGAGGATACTGCACAAGTAATCAACTGAACAGATGAAGATGGCCTAAACACTAAGCAAATGTAAAATGACTGAAAAAGCATCAACCCAAAATAAGAAGCCGGGACCAACTGGGAAAAAGGTAATCAGCTACAGATTTTACTATTCAGTAAATTATTGGCCCCCAATTATTGTAGTATCTTACAGCACAAGGTAGCTTTAATTATAGGATGTTCTATGATTCCTCATATACACTACCTTTCAATGCATAATGGTTCTTTCTTGACCGTCATAACTTGAGACCAGACTGTACATACAATGCTACAGTTAGGATCTGCAGCACATATGAATAACTAGATAATTGATCAATAAAAGTGGCCTTTTTACTGGTAAAACCTCAGTATTGTCTAGTGGTCTAGTGGTGCCTCTCTATAGTACAGTGTGATACTACATGTCCTGTGCTGCTCTTAACCTGTGCCAGGATGAGCTGCTCCTTTGGGTACTAGGTGCAGGCAGCTTTATTTTTTTTTCTGGGACCCTGTGTAATGTAAAGGACTTTGAAAATGCTTTGGTCCTCTACATAGAAAGTAATTTACAGTCTTCAGTAGCGTTTTCTGACTGTGGTATAAATATATATATATATATATATATATATATTTTTTTTTATTTATTTTTTGCGAATTGCTAATTTTCAATTCCCCAATTTTCCGCCTCTTAATAAATTCTGCGTATCTGAGGCTGCTGCTCAGCATGTGAAAGAATCGATGCCAGCTCAGAGCTGATGTCGATTTTAAGCCTGCCTTTGTCCTATTCTGGTGAAATATTATGCTCATGGGAAGGACACGCCTCTCTGCACGCAATGCCGTGCCCCCTCCCTGCCCCCTCTCTGCCCTTATGGTGCACAGAATGCACATTTTTTTTTAAAAAACACACAGCTTTTGCACTTTTTTCTCCAAGTTTATGCTTGGCACAGTCTTAGATAAATGTAGTAAATATGTATGAATGCTAAACCGGCAAGGGAAATGAAAGAAAATGAAAAATTGCTGCTGAGAATAGGTTAGTAAATTAGCCCTATTGTATATGAAAATTGTATCACATTTGTACTGTCTGACTATATTTGTTATACACAGAAAACTTTAAACCTAGAGGAATGTAAATATTTAAAAAAAATTATGTGATTTTATTTTTCCAAAAAGAAGCACAGCAAGGTGGGACATAAATTAATGCTTGCAGGCATAAATAATGATTCAAATCTACACCTGCTTCAGGCAGCATGGGCGCATGCTCGGCCGGATTTACTAATAGGAGTGCACATCTTGGTGAATTCATCTGTAAAAAAAAGGGGATCACTGGTCTTAATAAATATGTTTACCCTGCCCTATCCCGTTCCCACATCTTGGAAGAGAAGGGGGAAAAACAGTTTCAGCAGCTAGAAGCAGAAGCCTTTAGGCCCCATTCACACGTCCGTGTCAAATTTTACTGTCAGGAAATCCTGATCAGGAGACCTCAAATGTCATCAGGAAAGTATCAGGATTTCCTGATAATAATCAGTTTTTACCATCAGGAAACCATCAGGATAAACCTTCAGGATTTCCTGATGAGAAAAAAAAATGGTCTAGTATACCAACACACAGCCCCTAGTGTACCTGGATGGCCACAGGCTGCAAAACTACAACTCCCATCATGGCCTGCCAGCAGAAGCATGATGGGAGTTGTACTTCTGCAACCTGGATGGCCACAGGCTGCAGAACTACAACTCCCATCATGGCCTGCCAGCAGAGGCATGATGGGAGTTGTACTTCTGCAACCTGGATGGCCACAGGCAGCAGAACTACAACTCCCATCATGACCTGCCAGCAGAGGCATAATGGGAGTTGTACTTCTGCAACCTGGATGGCCACAGGCAGCAGAACTACAACTCCCATCATGACCTGCCAGCAGAGGCATGATGGGAGTTGTACTTCTGCAACCTGGATGGCCACAGGCTTCAGAAGTACAACTCCCATCATGACCTGTCAGCAAGGCATGATGGGAGTTGTACTTCTGCAACCTGGATGGCCACAGGCTGCAGAAGTACAACTCCCATCATGACCTGTCAGCAAGGCATGATGGGAGTTGTACTTCTGCAACCTGGATGGCCACAGGCTGCAGAACTACAACTCCCATTATGGCCTGCCAGCAGAGGCATGATGGGAGTTGTACTTCTGCAACCTGGATGGCCACAGGCTGCAGAACTACAACTCCAATCATGGCCTGACAGCAGAGGAATGATGGGAGTTGTACTTCTGCAACCTGGATGGCCACAGGCAACAGAATTACAACTCCCATCATGGCCTGCCAGCAGAGGCATGATGGGAGTTGTACTTCTGCAACCTGGATGGCCACAGGCAGCAGAACTACAGCTCCCATCCTGGCCTGTCAGCAGGGCATGATGGGAGTTGTACTTCTGCAGTCTGTGGCCATCCTGGTAGGTGGGGATGTGCCGCGGGGGGTTGCCGCGGGGGGGGGGGACAAGTGCCGCGGGCGGAGGGGGGCCGAGGGTCTCTCGGGGTGCCGTGGCGCTGCTCAGGTCCAAGAGGGGAGAAGGCAGTGAAACTCCGGACACTTTCCTGATGTGCATCAGGAAAGCGTCCTGTGCTCGGGCGCTCCCATAGACTTCTATGGGGGCGTCCGGGCCGGAATTCCAGATGAAGATAGGACCGGTTGTAAAAAATCCGGTCCTATTTTCCGGAACGGACACCCTTCTGGAAAAATCCGGAAGGGTGTCCGTGTGTAATGAAATTCAATGCGTCTGGAAATCCGGGTGGTTTTTCCGGACGTGTGAAGGGGGCCTTAGACTCTTTCTGGCTGTTGGACAACTGCTTTAATGCCGTAAGTGGGCACACAGACAAGAGGTTAAATCAGCACAATATAAATTATTACTAACCCCCCCCCCCCCCCCCCCCCCCACACACACACACACACACTCACACACAAAAAATAACTATTAACAACTGAATGGCAGAAAAGAGCAGCATCTCCAGAACTAACAATACTGCCAAAAATAGCAATTTGTCATGATATAACAAGCAGGCATTCAAAGATAACAATTGCATGTTACATTCATTTGTATCTTTGGAAGAAAGGAAATCTGAGTTCCTTTCATCTCTCCTGCACCATGAAATAAGTTGATGTCCAACATACAAATGATTCAAGGTGATTTGCATCTCAACAAACACAAATAAATCCTGACGGCTGATATTGTGAATTCCATAGAAAATGTCAGTGTTCAGAAAAAAAAAAAATGAGCAGGAACATTTTCGACACGCTGGTGTCACCTGTAGGTGTTCAGCACATATTTAAATATTCCTCCTCTCATCAGTTTGGAGCCAGGAATATTTTGTGAATGACTTTGGACTTATGCAAGATGTGTTATGTAATTGAAGGCTGCTCCTATTACACAAAGCGCTGTTTTCTCTGCAGGTTGAAAGCACCGCACAATATATCACATAGCAAAGCAAGATATTTCCAGGTTCAAAGTAAAGATTAGATGGCAACAACTCCTTTTCAGAGTTGTGGATGAAGGAAAAGTCTGTAGAATCTAGTGACTTTCATCTGGTGGTTTTAATATCAGATTTTAAGCGTTGCGCCAATAGTTCTGAGGAGTAATGTTTCTACATTTATACTTTCCTGGGGAAGTAATTTTATTTCATGATAATAGAGTTATATACAACCAAGAAAGTAAGGAGAAAGTTGCATTTTCATGTGAGCTTAATTTCTCTGCCTTAGATTAAAAAATAAAATACAGTTGAATTTTTGGGGAAGATTTCTCAACATTTGCATTGCAGGTTGAGGCTATGTTCACAAAATGTCCCTTTTCTATCAATCAACGCTGTTGTTGCAAATTGCAACAACGGCCGTGATTAATAGGAAAGATGCATTGCATTGAAGTCAAAGGGAATCCTGGCCGGAGTGTATACACATAGGGGAACATTTATGAAGTCCGGCGTTTTTTATGCCGGACTTATAAATGTCCCCGCATCTCCGGCTCTACGGAGATTTATGTAGAGGCGGACCGCTTCTACATAAATCCCGTGCGCGTCGGTGCGCACAGCCGAAAACCTACGCCACCTGAAAGGTGGAGTAGGTTTTCGGCGTATCATTGCGGCGAAAAAATGATAAATCGCGCCGACTCTGAGTCCGCGCCCCCCGTAACGCCCCCTCCACACCCCCTTCCCGCCCCCCCGGCGTACTCGGCGTGAAGTGCCGATATGCAAATATTTTATTCGCAAATCGGCCATTTGCGAATAAAAAAATACTCAAATCCGCACTTTCCGCCGAAAATCATCCATACGCCGGATGATACATGTCGCCCATAGTATACAATCCGGCCAGGATTCCTAGCGCCCGCACAAAAAACTGACATGTGAGTTTTGTGCAGCCTCTATTCATTGAATAGCAGCCGCACAACACTGACAATTCACACAATGGAGAGTGCGGCTTCATTGTGTGCTATGGTGAATTTGGATGGGGGCACACACGGATGAGCCTGCAATCCAATTCAGAAGAAATTAAATTCATCTGGCTGGTATTGCAATACTGGCCGGGATGAACTTCACTTACACTGGCCGTTCTGTGACATACAGCATGTGCACCCAGCCTCAATGTCATATTATGTTTAAAGATAAGCGGTCTAGTAATGTCACATTGCCCTACAAATTTAAATGTGTCAGAAAAGTAAGTCGCATGTTACAGTTTTATCAAACATCTCCCATTTACAATAGTATCAGAAAATCATACAAAGTTTAAAAGTTTATAAATAGGTCATTAACGCAAATGTACCATCAGGTACATTGATTCTTTTTTTTTTTTTACATTACCCGATGCTAGCGTGGGGATCCCAGTGGCATGGTCCTTTTTTTTTTTTTTTTAACAGACAATCAGCCAGTGTAATAGGGCCTTTAGTTTGTTGATTATTGTTGTATTGTTGCATCAGAGGGGCTAGAGGTACCAGTTACACTCAAGCCCAGGGGCTCGACTGCCACTAACAACAAGTCATTCCATTGGGTGTCCAAAAGTCAAGTTATGGCTTTTTGTGCACTATTCATATTAGTAGATGAGTAGATTAGTAAATGTCACCATTTATTTTTATGCTACACATACTCTACAGAGCAAATGTTTTAGACATGTGAGAAAAAATGCTGCAAAGTCAGAAAGCTTTTACAGTGAATAGAATAGAATAGAAGATAAATTTGATTTGACCACCCTTTGTCCTTAAAATTTCTTAAAAATTCGTTCGAATATCGAATATTCGAATATTTCACTATTCGCTCATCACTAGTCATTAACTGAAAGAGAAAGAGTTGTGTAGGAGGCTTTAAATTGGGTAAGGAACAATGGAGGATGTGGAAGATAGTTTCCTATGGCAGGTCATACACCAGGGCAGGACTGAGCACAGCAACAAGGCACAATGTAGTTATAATGCATCAGCAAGGTCTCTCTCAGGCAAAGGTTTCATAGCAGACTGTTTTGATTAAGCTCTTTCGAAGAAACACAAAGATACAGGAAATGTCAATGACTATAGACACAGTGGTCAAAGGACCTTAGTGAAACAGATCTAAATCACATCCTGCTTGTCAGACGTCCTGCAGTGCCTCCAACTCAGAGCTGGCAGAAACCAGTAGGACCCAGGTACATCTATCTGCTGCTTATTTGGCTGTAACAGAAAACAGTTTGTTAACCAAAGGGCTGGTGAGAGGTAAAAAATAAGTGTCTTCATCTTTGCAGCATTGTGGAGGTTTCTTCCGAAATTGGGGCTGAATTTTAGCAAAGTGGGTTAGGGGTTTGGTCAGTGTTAATGGTGTCCCTATTGCTCAGAAAAACAGCCATATAGGATACCTATTCATCATATTTAATTGGCTCCAAGGAAGTTCTGTACTAAAGGCCCTATTACACAAAATGATTATCGTTCGTACTTGGGTAATAATAATTGTTTGGTGCCATATGACATGTTAAAAGACCACAATCAGCTGACATGCACAATGTCGGATTATCATAGTCTTTTAACATGTTGAAACAATCATGTCAGCAATGGTCTGCTGCACATTGCTCCGTGTAATAGGAGCGACGGCAGCAGATGGCCACTGACTTTAATGGGATCTAAGGATCATCCAGGCAGCCCTCCCCCTGGTGCCCCCTACGGCCCCTCCCGCTGCTCTCCACTCGTTCTCTGAGTATGCTATAGCACAGGCATCGATCAGGGAATGAGAGGAAAGTGAGCCCTGAGCTGACAGGTGACTGCGTACTTCCTTCTCAAAATTACGCCGTGAAATTTGGCCTTCATTTCAAAACTGTGTGTAACTGCCTAGAAGAAGATATGCTGCTCTGAAGGCAATGGGCAATTTGGCTGGTCCATTAGACAGAATTATACCTAGTCACACCCACCACTGTAAACTCTTGTTACAGAATCCCTTCGGCTTCATTCTCATGTAGGAGATTTGCTCATTTCTAATCTTGTTGTTTGCTGATAGTTGCTGATTTCCTTGAGCTGTAGAACACATTGGTGCTATACATTATATTACATTATTTCCATTATAGGGAGCCTGTGGTGTAGCGGGGGGGGGGGGGGGTCTAGAGGGAAAATGTGGAAGTGGAAGTAGTGTTACACGGGGCTGTATATTGAAGTGAGTAAGGAAATGGGTGGGATGTGTATGGTGAATGCAGCTGAAGAGAGGGATCTTAAAGGGGTTATCCAGCGCTACAAAAACATGCCCACTTTTCCCCCTCTCTTGTCTCCAGATTGGGAGGGGTTTCAAACTGAGTTCCATTGAAGTAAGTGGAGCTTAATTGCAAACCACACCTGACCTGGAGACAAGAGAGGGGGAAACATGTTTTGTAGCGCTGGATAACCCCTTTAATCTATGGTCACATCATGTTTTTAAGCTATGCCTGCAGTATTTGTTGGCGACCTGTAAACAAAGGTTGATGGTGTATATAGCAGTGTTTTTTCCTTTGGTCCCTGGATTATAACGGACTAACAGATTCTTGCAGCACAAAATAACATTACAGACCAAGCTATTGAGACCCTCAAAGTAAAAGCATACGTTCATAAAATGGACTGAAAGTAGTTACTAATCACTTTGTCAGTCCATTGAAGTCCATGGTCCCATTGGGAACAAGCTGGTAACATTTTTTGACACGTTGACAGAGTGTCTGAAGAAATAGTAGATGGGGTGTATGTATGCCCAAGATTTATCATGTCTGTGATATAGAAAAGCAAACAGGAAAATAGTGTCCAGAGATCTGTGCTTTCCTCAGATCAAGTTTGAACAAAGCCAGTTATCAGGGCCTGTGTTGCTGGAGTGGGAAGTGAGGGTGGGCCCCACTCCATCCAGACAGTCCGGGTCTTGGGCTGTCTGATTAATCAGTCAGTCCTCAGGTGTGCAAGCCTTATTAAAGGCCAGGAGTGCAGACACACCTTGGCTCTCAGCCTGGGAACAGGTCATCTGCTAAGAACCTGTGAGAGCCATACAAGTGGTACGTACAATTTCTGTTATGTGTGGTGCCCGGTATTAGGCTGGCACCTTGTTAGTCAGGTATCCTGCTGTTTATTTAGTGCCGGACAGGCAAAGGATTTTGTTTGTGTTGTTTTATTACTGTACCACAATCTCTAAATAAAACTGGCTGAGGTCAGTTGTACAAACTCCAGTGTTCTGTGTGTGTCTGTCTACCCAGGAGACAACTAACCCGCTACCTAATCCCTTACAATTGGTGGAGGAGACTTTAGGCACAAATCTTGGCACAAGAAAACAAGACTGGAAAATTTAAAGGGCCAGTGTCACTCTTGTTGCAGTGGTTTAAAGATGTCTCTACATCTGACAAAATGGAGGATGTAGTAAAAGCTATTTTGAGTGCTGTTCTATCTCAGCAGGAGGCAGCAAAGTGTGCTTGAAGAAACTAAATCCTATGCCTGTCCTGCACTAAATAAACAGCAGGATACCTCACTAACAAGGTGCCGGCCTAATACCGGGCACCACACATAACAGAAATTGTACGCACCACTTGAACGGCTCTCACAGGTTCTGCACAGATTACCTGTTCCCAGGCTGAGAGCCAAGGTGTGTCTGCACTCCTGGCCTTTTATAAGGCTTGCACACCTGAGGACTGACTGATTAATCAGACAGCCCAAGACCCGGACTGCCTGGAGTGGGGCCCACCCTCACTTCCCACTCCAGCAACACAGGCCCTGATAACTGTTTGTTTTTTTTCAAACCTGATCTGCAGAAACCACAGATCTCTGGACACTATTTTCCTGGTTGCTTTTCTATATCACAGACATGATAAATCTTGGGCATACATGCTCCCCATCTACCACTTCTTTAGACACTCTGTCACACTATCTATTTATTTTCTATCTATCTATCTATCTATCTAGAATGTAGAAACGAGTGGCACTCCAAGTCACAACGCGGCGGGTGCCAGCCGATATGGTTCCGACCACGCACTTCAATCAATAAAGTAGCGATGATCAGCGGCACACCAGTAACGTGAAAAACCGAACTAGTTTATTGTTCAAACTTCAGAACATTCAATATATGCAGCACATTTTGGAAACTAGACACCTTAAAGAATTAATCTAGAGGTATAATGAGCATTTTAACCCTACAGGGGCTGGAGAAGTGTTCACCATTAGGCCGTAAAAAAATGGAAAATTTAAATTTTCCAATAATATATACGTTTAGATTAAAGTTTCTCATTTTCAAAAGGAACATGAGAAAAAATGCATGCCAAAATTTGTAACACAGGTTCTCCTGAGTACAACAGTACCCCATATGTGGGGGTAAACCCCTGTATGGGCACACAGCGGGGCTCAGAAGGAAGGGAGCGCCAATTAGCTTTTCCATTGCAGATTTTGCTGAAGAAGTTTCTGAGCGCCAGGTGCGTTTGCAGTGCCCCTGTAGTGCCAGCAGAGAGAAAAACCGCCATAAGTCACCCCATTTTGGAAAGTAAACCCCTCAAAGAATTCATTTTGGGGTGTGGTGAGCATTTTGACCCCACAGGTATTAGAGGAAAGTATTCAAAATTAGACAGTTAAAATGAAAAACCTGAATTTTTCCAATAATATGTTAGTTTAGTTTGAAATTTCTCAATTTCACGAGGAACAGGAGAAAAAAAGTACCCAAAAATCTGTAACGCAGGTTCTTCTGAATACAATGGTACCCAATATGTGGGCATAAACCTCTGTATGGGCACACAGCGGGGCTCAGAAGGGAAGGAGCGCCAATTAGCATTTTCAGTGCAGATTTTGCTGAAGAAGTTTCTGAGCGCCAGGTGCGTTTGCAGCGCCCCTGTAGTGCCAGCAGAGTAAAATCTCCCCATAAGTCACCCCATTTTGGAAAGTACACCCCTCAAAGAATTCATTTTGGGGTGTGGTGAGCATTTTGACCTCACAGGTATTAGAGGAAAGTATTCAAAAGTAGAGAGTAAAAATGAAAAGCTCAAATTTTTCCAATAATATGTTTGTTTAGTTAGAAATTTCTAAATTTCACGAGGAACAGGAGAGAACATTCACCCCCAAAATCTGTAACGCCGGTTCTCCTGAGTAGAATGGTACCCCATATGTGGGCATAAACCACTTTATGGGCACACAGCGAGGCTCAGAAGGGAAGGAGCGCCAATTAGCATTTTCAGTGCAGATTTTGCTGAAGAAGTTTCTGAGAGCCAGGTGCGTTTGCAGTGCCCCTGTAGTGCCAGCAAAGTAAAATCTCGCCATAAGTCACCCCATTTTGGAAAGTGCACCCCTCAAAGAATTCATCTTGGGGTGTGGTGAGCATTTTGACCCCACAGGTATTGGAGGAAAGTATTCAAAGGTAGACAGTAAAAAAATTTCACGAGGAAAAGGAGAAAAAATTCACCCCAAAATCTATAACGCAGGTTCTCCTGAGTAGAACAGTACCCCATATGTGGGCATAAATCACTGTATGGGCACACAGCAGGGCTCAGAAGGAAGGGAGCGCCAATTTGCTGGAGCAAAACCGCAGCTAGTAATAGTTATTAGAATAGCGCAGTTACTAAAATAAAAAAAAAAATGAGATTACAGGTAATGCGGGGGGGGGGGGGGGGGTTAATGACAGTCTGGGGTGGTTATGGGCAACCTGCTGTGGTTACGGGCAACCTGGGGTGGTTATGGGCAACCTGCTGTGGTTACGGGTAATCTGGAAGTGGTTACGGACAGTCTGGGGTGGTTATGGGCAACCTGCTATGGTTACGGGTAACCTGGGGTGATTATGGGCAACCTGCTGTGGTTACAGGCAACCTGCTGTGGTTACGGCCAACGTGAGGGGGTTACGGACAATCTGGGTCTGTTACGGTTAAACTAAAGTGCTTATATGTAATTTGGGTTGGTTACGGCAATCTGGCGTGGTTACGGGCAATCTGGAGGGGCTCATTGGCAATTTGGGTTGGTTACAGGTAACGTGCGGTGGTTAGAGGCAACGTGCGTTGGTTACAGGCAACGTGCGGTGGTTAGAGGCAACGTGCGGTGGTTAGAGGCAACGTGCGGTGGTTAGGGGCAACGTGCGGTGGTTACGTGCAATCTGGTGTGATTACGGGAAACCGGGGGTGGTTACGGGCAACCGGGGGTGGTTACGGGCAACGTGCGGTGGTTACGGGCAATCTGGGGGGGTTAGAGGTAATCTGGGAGTAAACTGCAATTATTACTATAATAAAAAGTGTGTGTTTTATTTTTTTGTATGTTTGTCACTTTTTGTACTTTTACACATTCATTTTCACTGTATTACTATGATTACTGTGATATTTTCTATCACAGTAATCATAGTTCAGTGACAGAGACCAAATTGGTCTCTGTCACTTTAAATTTTCAGAGTTGGCTGGTTGTGGAGCGCATGCGCACTTCATAACCAGCCAAGACGTCGAGGAGGAAGGACCTCCCAGGATCAGGTGAGTATATGGGGAAGGGGGGTGACTGGGGGACGGGGGTGACAGTGGGGGTGGGGGGCGACTTACTGACACTTTTTATCCCCTGTCATCAATGATTTATGGTGACAGGGGATAAAAAGTGCTTCTTTGCACTGGGAACAGGCGATCAGCAGTATATAGTATATACCGCCGATCGCCTGCTCCGGGACCACAGGGGGGGTCCCCGATCACTGCCCCATGCTCTCCGCTACCTCCGGTGGCTTTGATCATTTATTCATTTCCATCCCTGCGGACAAACATCGTTTGTTCGCAGGGATGGGGGCGGCCATCTTGGATCTGATGGCCGCCCGGGGAGGGAGCGGGTTAGTTATTGCCCTACTAGGGGGGCTGATCTGGGGTCTGAGGGGACATTTTTCATCTCCCCCACCGTGGTGGGGGGAGATGAAAGCTATCGGCGGCGCCGGTAATTCCGGTACCGGAGATCACCGCTATAACGGTAATAGCGGTGATCTCCAGTATCGGGGGACAAGGGGAGGGGGCCAAGGGACACACTTGTTGTGGCGGTGGGGGGAGGCAATGTGCTGCAGCCTCCCCCCACCGCCCGATCTCCCCATAGACGCTGCGGTCGCATTGTTTATGGGGTTAACTGCCTGGGGGGAGCGCGGCTCCCCTCCGGGCAGAGGCAGCAGGAGGATGCTGTGTGACATAGCATCCTCCTGCTGCCCAATCTTCTATAGGGACAGCGGGGGGAGGCAGGGAAGCCATGACGTTCCTGGAACGTCATGTTGCGGGAACTACCTGTTTTACATGACGTTCCAGGAACGTCATTTTGCGGCAAGGGGCTAAATCATATGTAAATGGTTAAATATCTTTGTAAAAATGTATTCACAGGTAATCGAATACTGCTGTATCCGCATACATAGAAAAATAATTGTGGCTACACATTTGTAATATATTTATCTAGAATAACAATATCGGGGTAGAATCTTAAAGTCTACATTAAGACCTACATTATGGACACTCTATTGCCTCCATGTGTGAGGGGAGGTATTTGATCGATGAACATGATTTTAAGATCACCTTCTCTATGATTTTTTTCAAAAAAGTGTTTTGGCACAGGGAGATCTTGTTTACATTTTCTTATGGTGTAACAATGTTGGTTCATCCTCATTTTAGCATCGTAAGTCGTTTCCCCTACGTAAATTAAATTACATGGGCACCATAGTTCATAAATAATGAAATCAGAATTACAATTTAAAAATTTGTCGATCTTGTAAGTCTTGCCTGTCCCTGGATGTATAAACATATGACTTTTTTGTACATGTCTACAGTTTACACAGTTACCACATGGATAGCACCCTTTGTTCCTGGGACCTAGAAAGGTAAGTGGTGTTTTTTTTACGTGATGTTACTTCTGTCTTGACAATCATATCTCTGATATTAGGTGCCCTCCTATAGGACATCAAGGGTCTGTTTTGAAATGCCTCAATCTGTGGATAACTATGTTGGATGATATGCCAATATTTATTAACAATCCTGGCTATCTCCGGACTGAGAGAGTTATACATAGTGACAAATGGAATGCGTTCAACCCTCGGTTTATTCCAGCGTTGGGTGAATAGGTTGGTTCTATCCAATAGGTTGGTTCTATGGTTCTCCCCTACCTCATTTTTTTGTTGCTCAATTAGGGATTTAGGGTAACCACTTTGGTAAAAATTATTGGCTAAGACTGATACAGCCCTCTCTAATCTATCTTCATCTGCCACTATCCTTTTGGCTCTTAAGAACTGACTTTTTGGCAAGCCCCTTTTCATTTGTGTGGGATGATTGGATTCATATCTCAACAAGGTATTTTTATCAGTAGATTTAACGTACATATCTGTCATTAATCTATTCCCCTGTTTGTATACTAAGGTGTCTAAAAACGCCACCTGTGATGAGGAATGTGTCATGGTAAATTTTATATCTTCATCAATCCTGTTCAGAGAGTCCCTGAACTCAATGAGTTCCACTTCTATACCCTTCCAAATGAGGAAAACATCGTCTATGAATCTCCACCACCCCAGGAGATTCCGGGAGTGGTGGGAGACATAGACAGATGTTTCCTCAAGATGTTCAACAAAGAGATTTGCATATGTCGGTCGATCAACTGCAGGTAGTGTTGTCTATTGAATGTAAAATAATTACATGTGAGTATCATGTGTAACAATTTCAATAGAAAGTCTTGGCATGGAATTGAAAGGGAAGTTTTGGCAAGTACATCTCTAATAGCTGTTATACCTTTCTCATGAGAGATTGAAGTATATAAACTAGCTATGTCCATGGAGGCCAAAATAGCATCTTCCGGAATCTCTATGTCATTGATCTTAGTGATAAAATCAAAAGTGTCGCGAATTTTACAGACATGTTCTTGTAATATTCTATCCAGGAATATAGCAGAATTACTCAGGACCGAACCCCTCCCAGAGACAATCGGTCTCCCGGGAGGGCTTCGTAGATCTTTGTGTATTTTCAGTAAAAGATATAGTCGGGGGGGTTAGTGGATGTTCTACCCATAGAAAATTACGCAATTTCTTGTCTATAATACCTATTCACGGATGATGCTGAGGAACTGCTGCTGTGTATGTGAGCGAACTACATCTACTCTGATTAGTACAATGCTTAATATTTCTTTAAAATTCACTTTATGATCACAAACTTATATTTTGAATGTTCATTTTCACTTGCTTGTGGAAAACCTTTTCCCCTATGCACTATGCTAATTTTGACACAACGTGATTGGTCAACAGGTTGACGCATCACGCGTACACAGATGCACACAGATTTTCATGAATGTATTTACTGGCTTGAAAAAGCTCTCAGTGTGAGAGCGAAACTTCGCTTTTCTTCCGTGTGCTTTTTATGGAATAAAAACTTTTTCACCAAAGTCTGGAGTGCCGCAACCATTTTGTTTGAATTATCTATCTATCTATCTATCTATCTATCTATCTATCTATCTAGTTTACACTTACAAAAAACTGCATCATCAAATCTTAAAGGTTGCTAATTCAAAAATACCTTAATTGTACTATTGTTCCTAAGGTAAAAACCTCAGCTTGCAGTTGCTTGTTCAGTTTATGCCATTGATGTATCAGGCGGGTACAGGCACCATACGTAAATTTTCATGTGGTTATGAGGGAGTTTGATGTGTCAGTATTCAGGTCACAGTGTAGAAACAGAGACATTTCTGAATATCACCTTGAGCTAGAAGACTTTCCCCGTAGCTGTGTAAATCTTTTCCAGAGATTCTGGAATCGGAAATGTTAACCAGTCGCTCTCTGGCAGTCTGCTCACATTGCTGTTCTTGTTTTGATACATAATTAGGGAAAATAAACTGTAACAGATGTTGCAGCTTAGAAAAAAAATCTGCAGTCTGAGATGTGCTCAATTCTATTTATTTATGTTGTAATTTCTAACTTTTTACAGCTATCTTGAGGCATATACGTTTCTCATAAAGTTAAAGAAGACCTGTCACGAGTCACGTTACACAAAAGTCTACAGTAAATTGTACTGGATGTGTTTGCATGTCTTTTGTCACTCTGAATACCTGAGGGAGAGCATACATTTGTATGTTTTTCCTTAAATAACCTTATGCTTATTGCAGAAATGGTTATGTGACAAAATCTTTGTTGTCAGCTGTATACAGTATGAATCAAGGGTTTTTATAAACAAGGACACCAATGATATCTAGTAACAGTAGTTGTTTATTAGTTCAGGGTCTGTTTGACCTTTTGTGTCTGGATTTCCTTTCACTTTTAAGCTTTATGCTTTCCTATTAACCTTGTAAACCCTATAATTGTTATACTTTTCGATATACAGAACCATATTAGTGCTTGTTTTTTGTGGGGCTAATTGTAGGTTCGCATGACTCCTCTCATTTTACTATAAAATGTACAATAAAACTGAAAAACTGACACCATGCAAGTTATTGTAAAATTGAAAGTTCTAAAATTGAAAGTTCTAAAATTGAAAGTATATTATTTGGGTCAGCGTGATTAAAGTTATTCTGCATTTATATAGCATTTATATTATTTTAGTACTTAAAGGAATTTTATTGCCCCAAAAGTTATACAAATCACCAATATACACTTATTATGGGAAATGCACATAAATGCTTTTTTCCCTGCACTTACTACTGCATCAAGGCTTCACTTCCTGGATAAAATGGTG
This sequence comes from Dendropsophus ebraccatus, assembly GCF_027789765.1. Classification (NCBI taxonomy): domain Eukaryota; kingdom Metazoa; phylum Chordata; class Amphibia; order Anura; family Hylidae; genus Dendropsophus; species Dendropsophus ebraccatus. Next base: position 50,669,775 of record NC_091463.1, read on the forward strand.
ATGTCACGACCCGACTCCCAGAGCTGTGCGGGCTGTGGCTGCTGGAGAGGATGATGGCAGAGGGGTGCTCAGTGTCATCATCCTCTCCAGCAGCCACAGCCTGCACAGCTCTGGGAGTCGGGTCATGACATCACCATGTTATGCACGAAGTGACATCACCATTATATCCAGGAAGTGAAGCCTTGATGCAGTAGTAAGGGCAGGGAAAAAAGTGCTTTATAAGCATTTCCCGTAATAAGTGTATATTGGTGATTTGTATAACTTTTTTGGGACAATACAATACTTTAATAAAATTTTCTTATATATGATGTGACCAAAACCCAGCAATTTTTAGCGGTCACATTTTTTTTGTTTACTTCATTTACAGAATTAATAACATATTTTAATAGATCGGACAATTATGCATTCATTATGATTTGAACTTTTATGATGCAAATTTTTAATTATATTTTTTAGGGTAGCTTCACACGTACCGTGTCGCAGCGGATTTTCTGCTGCAGATCCGCAACAGATTTGACTAAATGAACAAACACAGCATCAAATCGGCACTATCAAATCTGCTGCGGATCCATGACAGTGCAGATTTAATGCTGCGTTCATTCATTTAGTCAAATCTGCTGCAGATCTGCTGTGGATAAGCAGCAGAAAATCCGGTGCGATACGGTATGTGTGAAGCTACCCTCAAACATTTTTTTAGGGACCTTTAATAAGTAATTGTTCCTAATATTGATAATACTGACTAATACAATGCTACAGCATTGCACAGATCAGTGAAATTAATGCTCTGCTAATAGAATATATCTAATGGTGCGTTTACACGAAACGATAATTGGCCCGATTGTACAATTAACGATGTCGGAGTAACGTGTTTTTTTTCATAACAATCAGCGTTTAGACGGTACGATATATCGTATGGAAAAATCGTTTTGCGATCGCATGCCCGCAGCCCGGCCCGCCCGCAGCCCAGCCCTCCGCTCGCAGCCCGGCCCCCCGCTCATCCGCAGCCCAGCCCCGATCACCACCCCTGCTGCCGCTCTGATCGCCACCCCGCCGCTCCGATCGCCACCCCCCGCCGCCGCTCCGATTGCCACCCCCCCCGCCGCCGCTCCGATCGCCACTGCCCCCCACCGCCGCTCCGATCGCCACCCCCCCACCCGCCGCTGCTCCGATCAGCCCCCCCCCCGCCGTTGCCCCCCGGGGATTTCAAACAGCTCCTCTTCAGCCAATCAGTGCTGCCTTGCATTGATTGGCTGAAGAGGGGAGCCGGGAATTTCAAATGGCTCCTCTTCAGCCAATCAGTGCTGAAGAGGAGCACTGATTGGCTGAAGAGGAGCCGTTTGAAATTCCCGGCTCCCCTCTTCAGCCAATCAGTGCACTGAAGAGCGAAGCCGGGGATGTCGGAAGACCTGCTGCGCAAAGCAGGTAACGTATGCCCGCGGGCCGGCAGGGCGGTCGGAGCGGCGGCGGGGGGGGGGGTTTGGCGACCGGAGCAGCGGCGGCGGGGGGCGATCGGAGCGGTGGCGATCAAGCCAGGGCAGGGGGCTGCAGATGAGCAGGGGGCCGTGCTGCGAGTAGGGGGCCGGGCGGCGGGCCGGGCTGCGGGTGGCCGGACTATCGCGCGACGACTGTTTACACGGAACGATCAGCGAATTTTTTCCAAACGACGAACAACGATTTGATGACATGTTGAAAGATCAAAACGAACGATTTCTCGTTCGTCATTTGATCGTTCGCTGCGTTTACACGTACGATTATGTTCAAATTCAATCGTTAGCGCGCAAATTCGCACGATAATCGTTACGTGTAAACGCAGCATAAGTCAGATTCTGTTAGCTGAGATACTGGTTTGTAGAGTCAGAGACATGACTGGGGCCATTGCCATGCCTCTTTGACTCTCCAGGCTGGTAATAAGCATTTTTTCCACTGTTGCACAAGTGAAGATCCTGCATACAGCTACCATTTCTCTTGTTGCAAGGAATGCTTTTTGTCCATGTCAGCAGTTAAATAGGAAGTTTCTGTGTAACAGATTACTTTTCAGTTGCAATACCACACATACAATAACCTGCAGACAGGAGTTTTGTTTTAAGAAGAAATCAGCCATGTACAACCCTTATCCAGTATGGACTTGTAACAGAATATAGATACTGTAATATGCATCCAAAAAGCCCACATTTCCCATTTATGTTATCTTTACTTTCCCTAGTTAGATGACACTATATATTATTATCTGGTAGAATCCATCCATAGCCATCCATCTGTGGGCTGGAATAAAACATTACTATTCCCCTACAAAACATGAGGCAATTTACTGCTGAAAGTGTGGGGAAATTAAAAAACAAACAAAAACAACCATAGAGTGTTTTTGTCTACAACTTCAATGCAAACGTATGTAACAGAAATGTTTTGATTTTTACAATGAATACTATTTGCTATTCTAGATATGTTTGAGAAGTGATATAGAATAATGTTTGCATATGAGCGCATTGCATACAGTAATATAAATGCTTCCTCTGTGCCCTGGTATCTGACAGCTTATTGTTTCAATCCTCTCACTTCAGTGTGCAGTAAGTACGTTATTTTTCCCCCATATGAATTGTTCATTCAATCATATTGATTTTGATACTAAGGCTCATGGTAAAAATGTCCAAGGTCATCGCTAAATGTAGATCAAATGCATAACTGCATTACATAGCTACAATATCAAATACAGTTCCTCACTGGAAAAATTGATACTGTCATTTATTCCTTCGGCAGAGCTGTTAGTACATCTCTTTCTAGCTGAGGCAGAAATTATGTTTTTCACATATGATTTTAAGCATAAACCTGTGAATATTTTGCCTGGATATTTATGAAGCAAACCTATAGCCTGTATTATTTAAAAGAAATGTTATTTAATTTCTCAGACATAAGTGATAGAGATGAGGGAACCAAACTTCCCCAATCAATAATACTTCCACATTGAGCAAAAAGTTTGATTTCAGAACGAACCAAAGTTTTTGAAATGTTTTTACCAACTCGAACCAAAGTGGCAGCTGCACATTGTACATTACATTATAACAAAAGCGCAGTTGCAAAGGATTAACCATACTGCCTTGCAACCGGGCAATCGTCTGCAAGCACGTCTTCCACTATATATATTTTAAGTCGGCTCCTGTACAGTGAACTGAATACATACATTTACCCTGGCTAGGGCCAGATAGGTAGAGGCAGGGTTAGAGAAGGTTATTGAAAGTTGATTAGGTATCAGGGACAGATACAGGATAGTGTGAGGGTAGTAGTGAAAGCTGTGTAGCTGTAAAATGGCATTTGTCCTGCCACTTTGTGGGTCAGTACATGTTGTCCACCACTGTCCTGGGTGAAGTTAATCCAGTCAGTCACCTGTCAGATTACATCAGGTGGCCTGTTCTAAAACCATTTCTGGCAGCAGCATAAATGTCTTTGACAATGCTGCTGCCAGATATGGTTTTAGAACAGGCCACCTGATGTAATCTTACAGGTGACTCACTGGGTTAACTTCACCCAGGACAGTGGTGGACAGCAGTGGTTCACTGGCGTAGAATGAGTCATTGTATGTCAATGATTCTCCAATGGCACAGATCTCTTGTGTGAAGATAACTATGTTTTTAAGTAGAGAGTTTGTTGGAGCAATAATAAACTTTTCTCTCAGGTTGTTTCCTTTAACTCTTTCCTGAGAAAACGAGCCACAGAGGTTAAATTGGGCTTGCACCTGGCTGTTGGTGATATTGATGGATCTTTTAGTTTCCTCCAGGGCTAACTCCCTAATACTATTGTCTGAAGTGATCACAGGGATGTCCTTTGTGTTGGTGAGGTGAAGTAGAAATCAGCCAACAGGGACATAAGGTATTATCATTCAACAGTGACTTTACTTGATTACCAGGTAAAATGGGTTAAAGTCCTTGACCTGTGAAGTAACTTCAAAATGGCTAATGACCAGAAATGGATCACATACGATGGGTCTAATTTCAAGTACAAATTTTTCTCTCAAATAAAAAGCATATACCTGATATACAATACAACAGCAGCATAGGAGAATATTTACACATATAGTGCAAAAGGCCTAAATATCAAAAGAAAGAGAAACATAACTTGTAAAGTAGGGTGGACTTCTGCCCAATGGGAAACATTCTTAAAGTCATTGTCACGGCACAGTCATACATTGTCCATATTGATGTTTTCCTACAAAAGATGGCAGTAGCAATCACAGTAGAACTGGGTTTTTGCCACTCTAAACCACAACAAAACTAATCCCCCCATAACAATAGGAAGCTTTTCTGCCACATACATGGTCTGATGACTAGGCACTTTTCTTAAACATAACATGGCATCAACATGGTACAACTTAAACACTGTGCCCAACTAGAGCTACATAGAATAAACAATAACAGCCCAAAGGGACCATAAGAGATGTTCTCTTACTTTGCTAGACGCTATTGTTTAGAAAAGATATAGGCTCAACCTCTGGTTCCTGAGCATCCATATAAGCATCCTCTCACCCCTGATAGCACACACAGTTGGGCACCTGTGAATGTAGAGGTAGTTTCCGGGGGAAGGACTGCCACTATGAGAGAAGGTAAGATGGTGTCAGACGATTGAGGAGGAGCTGGTAAGGTAAAACCGGTCACTGCCAGAATGGTTTCTGTTCCTGGGAGGTGGTTTTTATGTCCTTGGATGAGACTCAGGCCCTCAGGCATGTTAGCCAGGCTTGACATTGGTGCAGGGGATATTCTCTGTCCCACTCCTCTCAGTGGCAAGATACACTCATCTGGGTGATTACCGCAGCCCACCATCCACACAGCCCTTGCATAGGGGTGTACTGCAACTCCTCACATAGTTCAAGATTATGCATGATTTCCGGGAGGTAGTCTCTTTTTACAGAGCTCTGTTTTACAAATAAGTTATGGCCAGACAGCAATACCCTTTTCACCTTTTCCATAACAGTTGCCTTCCTCCATATAGAGCCCGCTTCACATGGGTGATGCACCACATGTCTTTTAAGGTACCACTCCTGCTGTTTTCTGTCCTGGTATCATCTTCCAGTAAACAAAGGTGGATTGGGGGGTGATGATGCTGGAGCAATCGCAGATCGGCCTCTAAGGGTTATTTGAAGTCAGCATGACAGCCTTGTTTGAACTGCTTCATGCTGAGGAAAGCCGGGCCGCCTAATTAGGACTGCTGCATGCTCAGGAAAGCTGGACGGCCTCAGTGGAACCACTGCATGCTCAGGAAGGCCGGACCACCTTGAAAGGACTGCTGCCCAAATAATCTACAATGTGTGAGGCTCGCCCCTCTATAGGACAGAGATCAGTGTTTTATCACCCTATACCTCTAGGGATAAGCAAAAAAAGTGAAAAATATAATATAACCAATTCTCAAGGTTCTATTATGGAGTAGAAAAAATAGAGTAGGTCATACATGAAGTTCAGAAAACGGTATAATTGACACTTTATATAATAAAAAAATAATGTCGCCACAGGGCCCTTCTGGCTAGACAAAATGCAAACAATAAATGATACTACAATATAATATGGACAAAAATACAACAATATAATTATATACACAGAGTGTGTTGGTTTGCACTTCGAATCTCTGTTCCCTCTGGAGAGCTTGTATTGCTCTAGCAGTTAGTCTCTATTCATAGTATTTTGTGCTGCAAATAGTCTTAATGTTTCAAATAGCACACAGTGCGTTACTTATTTCATAAAAGTCTGCTGTAGAAATGTGCTGGTATAGTTATGTTTCAATTAAAGAAAAACAATGTTACATATATCCAGTACTTCCAGCGTTCCTTATTTGGCAAAATAAACAGTGGAAGAACATTTGCAGATTAAGGCTATGTTCACACTATGTAAGTTCCGTAGTAATCACGGCCGTTGTTTGCTGATTTTTCCTGGCATAGAGCTGGCGTAGGTTTCCAATTATTTGCACGGATGGGCTCCGTGCACATGGGATTTATGTAGAGGCAGTGCACCTCTACATAAATTCTCTGAACTCCGGAGCTGCGGGGACATTTGTAAGCCTGGCTAATGAACAGCGTCCGCAGAAAACCTGTCAGCTTCAGCCACACGCTCCATTGTGCGCCCGCATCCCAATTTACCAAGAGTAAAGATCATTCGGCCGGTACTGCAGTACCGGCCAGGATGATCTTCTCTGACACCGGCTGTTCCGTGACCCAGCCGGGTAACAGAACACCTGGTGTCTTACGCCATGTGAACATGGCCTAGATGTGTACAAAGACTGTTTGGTGTACAGCAGGGCCGGGACAAGGAGTTTTGGTGCCCTAGGCAGAGAAGACAAATGGCGCCCCCCCCCCCCCCCCCCCCAGAATAGACTGTACGCTATGCGGGGACAGCCAGGAGGCTATACTGTATGTGGGGGTCATGTATACTGTACCCCCTGACTGTAACAGGACCGTGTATACTGTACCCCCTGACTGTAACAGGACCATGTATACTGTTACCCCTTACTGTAACAGGACCATGTATACAGTACCCCCTGACTGTAACAGGACCATGTATACTGTACCCCCTGACTGTAACAGGACCGTGTATACTGTACCCCCTGACTGTAACAGGACCGTGTATACTGTACCTCCTGACTGTAACAGGACCATGTATACTGTACCCCCTGACTGTAACAGGACCATGTATACTGTACCCCCTGACTGTAACAGGACCGTGTATACTGTACCCCCTGACTGTAACAGGACCATGTATACTGTACCCCCTGACTGTAACAGGACCATGTATACTGTACCCCCTGACTGTAACAGGACCATGTATACTGTACCCCCTGACTGTAACACACCATGCCACCTGAATGTAGTAGTGTCACACATGGCATCCTGAGAATTTAGGTGTCACACATCAGGCCCCTCGGGTATAATGATGGTGCACATTGTGCTATAGGTATAACAGGAATATACAGCGCTACAGACTTCAGGAACAGAGAAAATGATGCAGCACAGGAGCCTCCCCTATACCATGACCGCACAGTCACAGCGCCATATACACATCATATACTGATCCTGCCACATACACCTCCCCTATACCATGACAGCACAGCGCCATATACACATCATATACTGATCCTGCCACATACACCTCCCCTATACCATGACCGCACAGTCACAGCACCATATACACATCATATACTGATCCCGCCACATACACCTCCCCTATACCATGACAGCACAGTCACAGCGCCATATACACATCATATACTGATCCTGCCACATACACCTCCCCTATACCATGACAGCACAGCGCTATATACACATCATATACTGATCCTGCCACATACACCTCCCCTATACCATGACCGCACAGTCACAGCGCCATATACACATCATATACTGATCCCGCCACATACACCTCCCCTATACCATGACAGCACAGTCACAGCGCCATATACACATCATATACTGATCCTGCCACATACACCTCCCCTATACCATGACAGCACAGCGCCATATACACATCATATACTGATCCTGCCACATACACCTCCCCTATACCATGACAGCACAGTCACAGCGCCATATACACATCATATACTGATCCTGCCACATACACCTCCCCTGTACCATGACAGCACAGTCACAGCGCCATATACACATCATATACTGATCCTGCCACATACACCTCCCTTATACCATGACAGCACAGTCACAGCCCCATATACACATCATATACTGATCCTGCCACATACACCTCCCCTATACCATGACAGCACAGTCACAGTGCCATATACACATCATATACTGATCCTGCCACATACACCTCCCCTATACCATGACAGCACAGTCACAGCGCCATATACACATCATATACTGATCCTGCCACATACACCTCCCCTATACCATGACCGCACAGTCACAGCGCCATATACACATCATATACTGATCCTGCCACATACACCTCCCCTATACCATGACAGCACAGTCACAGCGCCATATACACATCATATACTGATCCTGCCACATACACCTCCCCTATACCATGACAGCACAGCGCCATATACACATCATATACTGATCCTGCCACATACACCTCCCCTATACCATGACAGCACAGTCACAGCGCCATATACACATCATATACTGATCCTGCCACATACACCTCCCCTATACCATGACAGCACAGCGCCATATACACATCATATACTGATCCTGCCACATACACCTCCCCTATACCATGACCGCACAGTCACAGCGCCATATACACATCATATACTGATCCTGCCACATACACCTCCCCTATACCATGACAGCACAGCGCCATATACACATCATATACTGATCCTGCCACATACACCTCCCCTATACCATGACCGCACAGTCACAGCGCCATATACACATCATATACTGATCCTGCCACATACACCTCCCCTATACCATGACAGCACAGCGCCATATACACATCATATACTGATCCTGCCACATACACCTCCCCTATACCATGACCGCACAGTCACAGCGCCATATACACATCATATACTGATCCTGCCACATACACCTCCCCTATACCATGACAGCACAGCGCCATATACACATCATATACTGATCCTGCCACATACACCTCCCCTATACCATGACAGCACAGTCACAGCGCCATATACACATCATATACTGATCCTGCCACATACACCTCCCCTATACCATGACAGCACAGCGCCATATACACATCATATACTGATCCTGCCACATACACCTCCCCTATACCATGACAGCACAGCGCCATATACACATCATATACTGATCCTGCCATATACACCTCCCCTATACCATGACAGCACAGTCACAGCGCCATATACACATCATATACTGATCCTGCCACATACACCTCCCCTATACCATGACAGCACAGTCACAGCGCCATATACACATCATATACTGATCCCGCCACATACACCTCCCCTATACCATGACAGCACAGTCACAGCCCCATATACACATCATATACTGATCCTGCCACATACACCTCCCCTATACCATGACAGCACAGCGCCATATACACATCATATACTGATCCTGCCACATACACCTCCCCTATACCATGACCGCACAGTCACAGCGCCATATACACATCATATACTGATCCTGCCACATACACCTCCCCTATACCATGACAGCACAGCGCCATATACACATCATATACTGATCCTGCCACATACACCTCCCCTATACCATGACAGCACAGTCACAGCCCCATATACACATCATATACTCATCCTGCCACATACACCTCCCCTATACCATGACAGCACAGTCACAGCCCCATATACACATCATATACTGATCCTGCCACATACACCTCCCCTATACCATGACAGCACAGTCACAGCGCCATATACACATCATATACTGATCCTGCCTGACCCAGTACAAGGACCCAATACAATAAGGATATAAAGCACCAGTGTCAGGGGGATTAGCCTGTACATAATAAACAAGTGTTCACCAACCTGAGGGTCCCAAGCTGTGGCAGGACTACAACTCCTATCATGCTGTGACTGTTGTAGTTTTGGAGCAGCTGGTTACCCTCAGGTTGGGGAACAATATGGGAAGTGCTGTGTATAGAAGAGCAGTGCAGGGATATGGGGCAGTGTTATATGGGGCAGCCATGTGACCTAGGTGACCTCCCACTCCCAGCCTCCCTACACCTACAGGATGATGAGAGTCAGTCAGTGAACTCACCAGACAGCAGCCCCAGCAGTCGGCACGGCCTCCAGCAGTCAGATAGTGAGAAGGTCACATGGTGAGGAGGGGGCGGAGCCTCTGTAGTCCGAGTGAAAGGTCCTAGCAGGTCCTTGCAGGCCATCTTCAGGGCAGAGCAATGATCCTGCTCGGGGTGAGGGCATATTCACACTGCCTGCCCAGGAGGGGAGAGAGTGGGAGGACATGAGGATGCTGAAGGTGAGCAGGGAGGGGCAGCACTCTGAGGCCACCAGGAGTACAGGAGCCTGTAGTAATTTTTTTGGGGGGGAGATTGAAATTGCGCCCCCTGTAACTCACCACTAGATGGCGCCCTAGGCCATCGCCTACCCTGGCCTACCCTTTGTCCCGGCCCTGGTGTACAGCACCTCTCACCACTCCTGGGACCAGTGATCTGTGTTCTTAATAATTGGAGTAAATGTACTGCAGTATTCATTGCTGGTGCTAGCAGCAATACATAGGTCTTCCATGGTGAGTGGTTTGTAGATGTTTCTCCACTAGGTTTGGAGCCAAGTGCGGCAGGTAACAAGAGCCGCCTTCGTTAGTACACAATCCTTAATTTTTCAGCTGGAGATGGATGGAAACGGCAATTTGTTGGAATTGATACAAAGCTCTAAAGTCACAGTGTGAACATATGCTTGCACCTACTGCTGCACACTCAGAAAAGCTGGACTGCTGCACCCTGGTTGCATGGAGCATCACTTACATTAGTGTTAGTGGTCCACGTTGACTCCCAGTATGGTGGTGGTGAAAGATTGTATAGAACCTCCTCATCCTAGCCAGACTCGATAGCCTCACAGTAGATGGGTGACAAGGGAGCTGCATACCATGACTCCATATCTTCTTCAGGTCACCCCAAAAGCATTCCTGGACAGCTGGACTCTAGGTAAGCACCTTGCGCACAAGCACCTCCACCACACTGCCAACTGGTTGCCATATTTTCCTCTACTCTAGCAGAGGAGCTTAAAACAGTCCCTTTACCCACAAAGAGCAATATGGCATAAAAAATAACTTTTAAAGTAAAACAACGTATTTTTTATGGGGTTTTTGATGCAGAAGAGCCCAATAGTCCCACTAGTGTAGCTGCAATAGTTTATCTGTTTTAGTTCAGCTTGTTTAAAGAGAACCAATCATGGACGAAAGTAAAAAAAAATGTATTCCCTAATTATATGCAAATCATAATTTTATTGACATTTGCAAATATAATTCATTATTTTTATTGCCACGTTTTTTAATTATTCCCTTTTTACTTTCCTGTCTCGAGCCGGCTCTTTTCAAAAGAGCCAGCCCGAGACAGGAAACTCCCGTCATGCAGAGCGGCAGGAAAGGTTCCCATGATCCTTTGCCTGCCGCTCCGTTTATACACAGTGATCTCGTGCTATACAGCGCAAGATCGCTGTGTATTATCTAAAGTCCCTCTTCTCTAATCTATTTATGAAGATATAGACTGCCTCTGCAGTCTGTATCTTATACTTTACCTAATCCGCCATCTTGATGACGTCACGCTGGAACGCACCGCTGGAACGCAAGTATCTTCATGAATAGACTTAGGGAGAGATGTACTTTCATAATAGGGACAGTTATATTTAGGTGATTGGTTCTCTTTAAGGTTTGAACAAACCAGAATTCTACAATCGTACATGGAGAACTTGGCCACTGTCCATGTGAGACACATATTGATTCTGTAAATGTAAGTTAATGTAGCAATATTCAAAGCATTGCAAGCATATCTACCTTTCCAGGATCATAAAATGTTTATAAAGCTGAATTATTAAGTATGCATGAAAATATTTTTCTCATTTATCTTTTCTGGATTAACAAGGTAAACTGCAGGTCCTACTGAAATACAGTAAGAACAATCCCATTCCATTTGTTTTCATTCACTTTTTGCAGTCCAGAGGAAAAGCCACATGGACCTTATGTCCTAATTTATAAAAAAAAAAAACTCCTGAAGCTTATGCTTTAGTGCTGGAAAGACAAATTGAAGTAAGAGTTATATCTATAGATTCAGAGAAAGAAGCCCTGTCTTACAGCAAAAAGCTGCCGACAGGCCTACTTCAAAGTGATCCAAAATCTGTCCCCTCCTACCCCCTACCTTGCTGGCGGCACTGCTAGATAGATATCAATAAGAGCATTCAGAACATACCTTTGCCTGATTTTTCTTTTCTTTTTTTTTTTTTACTTTTATTTGGGCTGTGAATAGTGGCAAATAGACAGAGCCTACCTATTTCTGGGTCCTAGCACCACTATGCCTCACCATGCTTGTATGCCTGTCCCCTGCATAATCAGTGAGGTACACTGTGTATACACTACAGTGAAGCATAGTGAAGCTGGGTCTACAGAAATGATAGGCTCCGCCTCTTTGACACTATTCACATAAAAAATGCTTTCATTGATAGTTATCCAGTGGTGCCATCAGCTTGGTAAGTTGTTACGAGGGTTCACTTTAAAGTCATTTCTTCAGATGGTAATAAAAATATTCACTGTCTGAGGTATAGGCTTTACAAGAAATTCAGATAGAAGCAGCAGGTTTGGCAAATCCCTTCAAAGTTTGACATTCATAGACAGGACAGAGGGCTCTAAGAGTACTGCTAAATCTGAGACTAATAAATTGTCATTTTTTGATGTTGTGGTTCTTGTCTATGTATGAGAAATGTGGAGGGAGGCCCCAAGCCTGTTGCTGAGACTGTACATGATAAAATTGTCATGCTTCAATGTCCTGATCCTTATCTATTTATCTTATCAAAGCCTTATTTTATCTAAATTTTCTGTTCCTTTGGGGGCCCTTCGGACAACTCATTGGACTCAAGCTGAGATAGCTGTACCATTACAGATTGTACCATGTGTGTAATAAGACATAGCTGGTTGCTATGTCTTATTTAATTTTGTATTATTTCCATTACATACTACTCTGATCTCAGCTGTACCTACTGCAAAGCAGAAAAGCAGAGGACAATTAAAAATGTTAACTAAATTATGGATCAGACAAAGGAAGGAGTTACCCTCCTATAACACTTTTATTATTTTAATAGTCTGGCCCCAGCCTCCTTCTTCTGGTTCAGACGCCAACAGGAAAGCACAATTGGCTTACTGGTCTTTTACTGTAGTCTGCTCTATACTGCTTACTGCATCTTTTACCAACCCCAGACTTGGTATTGCTCCTGGTGAAGGTTCCATCCCAACTACTTGCTTCGACCTCAATATCGGTGATGTACCCGCAGCACAAGATTCCAAGTGAAGGTGCCAGCCACTCTCTCTCGAACATATTCTATTGGGAATTACGGTACCTATATCAGCTTAAAGTAACATAATTAACCCACATGAGTGTAAGGTCTATGGTAGTTTTTTTCTCCATTATTTCTATTAGGGTCTCACCAACATTAAAAACATTACACAGTTTATATTTTATTATTATTTCTAAACTCAAACCCTTTAATTGTAATTCAATGATAAACATACATACATAGGCTATGTTCACACTACGTAAGTCTCCGGACGTAGCGCGTTCTGTGAATAAGCGGCCGGAGATTTACGTAGTTTGCGTACAATGGAAAGTATACGATGTACGGCTGTACAGTTCACACTACGTATGAACTTATGCCCGGATCATACACGGCGCCGTAAAAAATGAACCAGACCATTGTTTGAGGACGAAAATGCCGTAACTTACGCCCGTAGCGTTACATGCGGTCCCGTACGTAGTGGTGATTTCTTCATTTTGTAAGCTTTTTGTGCCGATCCAAAAGGTTCTGTGGGGTGTCCGGGGCTAGGCGAAGATTTCCAAGTAAAAGACCGCTGTCAGATCGCTACGTAGGGCGCTCGGGAAGCGTAAGTAGACTACGGGCGTAAGTTTGCGGTCGGCCGCAACTTGCGTAAATTCCTGGCCGGAGTTTAACACGTATATGTAAGCGGCCGGACATATACGTAGTGTGAACATAGCCTCATACTGTATGAATCCTATACCCCCAAAAATATATAACAATATTAGCCAAAACGTAAGGGAGTCAAGTGCTTCAAGCAGTATATCAACTAGGATCTTCTATATCTGCTTTTATTTAAATCATTCTTGTCTCCAAATTGATGCATCAGAAGTTTCTGAATGTATAAATGCTTTTCCTGAATATTTTTCCATACACAGTTACATTTTTTTATTAGATGCCTAGATGAAGCTTTTCCATTTCCTCAGCTTCTGATAAAGAGGAAATGATTCTTAATAAAGCGCCAAACGAGATTTAAGGGATAACTCGTTGGAATGGAAATACAGAAAGATTCTATTTCCCTTCCTCCTGAAAATGTATAACCCATGATAATACAAATCTTGGAATAATTACAGCTCAACGGATAAATGGATACTTCCCCCTCCTTGACACTGCTCTGTGATTTCTCTCTCTTCGAGGTTCATAACAGCCGACAGAACTGAAACATTCCGTGACATACAACGTGCGCAAACATTTAATGGGGGAGTAATAACGCCGCACTTTAAAAAGGTTTTATGCCAGTTACATAATAGCATGTTTATTTTGATGAGAAAATCTAGAATACTCCATTCATATTACTGTGGCACTTGTGCATGTTATGTCACTCAAGGCCTGTGAAGACACAGTTTCCCATCCACCAACCTCTCCTCTCATTTTAAATTCTATTTTTTCATTCTTGCTTTGCAGAAGATCACAATCTCCTGTTGAAAAAGCACAATGGGAATAAATGTACTGTCACATATTGCGCTTTACCAGCAAGAAAGTGAACAAGTGAAGAAAAGGAGCTAGACATGAAAAAAGAAAAGAAAATGCCTCCCGGCAGTATATCTGGATTGAATATTTAACATGCATGATATAATTCTGCTCGATCAGCATGACCATAATGTACAGGATTTGAACAGATTTTTTTTGTTTTGTGTTTTGTAAATGTCTTAATTGCATTCTGTGTTCAGCCTCTTATCAACCAGCTCCAGTCATTGAGAAGTGACTTACAATTCCATTGGAAACTAAAGAGAAAACACACATACACACTGAAAAAAAGTTTCTATATTATGATAAGTGATGCTAAATAAACACACACAACTTTAAAAAAAATATTTTATTCTGTAAAATTGAACATTTTTTGGTCCAAAACACTCAAGCACGCATTCTCATAGTTTTTCTTGTCTCGATTACTGTGACCCATCACTTACTCCTAATGGTTCCCCAAAACGATCTTGCTGCAGATAATTGGCCTGTCAGGAACTTACCTCGCCAGGTTCCTGCGGCGTCTTCTTCCAGCTCGGCTCTGGTGCTCTGCCTGCCGGAGCCGAGTGATGTCATGGAGACGACGACGACGTCCCTGACAACCAGGAACGCCGCGGTCTCACCTGACTGTAAGCCGGCCGGCACACAGCTGATCGGCTCCTACTCAGGCTGAGTGACGGATCGCTCTGCCACTCAGCCTGCAGTGCCGCAGCTGTTCCATGGCTGGATTCAGGAGGCCGGACCAATCAGCCTTTGGTCCGGGTTCCTGATCCAGTATAAGTAAAAGTCAGAGCCAGCTTCAAATCGCTGGCTATTAGGTTAACCACTGGTCCCAGCTTCCCCATGTCTATTCCTACGTTTCCCATCCTAATTCCATCTGACTGCTCTACTCGTTATACACCCCCCCCCCCGACCTGTGACTATGCTTTTGTATTCCTGATTTTGTACTGCGTTGCCCGAGTGATTTGACTTGGCTTGCTCACTACTCTCTATTGTGTTTTGTCTGTCTTTCTTGTTCAGTGCGCCAAGTACCCAGTGTAGGGAATATCTTTGTGGTTGTCCACGGCCATCTAAGGCCAGCTGAGGCAAGTAGGCAGGGACAGTGGGTGGGTTCAGATCCAGGGCCCACTGTCTGGTTTTGTTTGTACCTCTCGCCCCTGACACGGCCCATGTAAAATTGACAATGAGCAGCTGAAAACGATCCTAATTGTTCAGTTAGAGTGGGCATTAAAATTTCTCATCATTCACCATACATGTCCCTATGTAAACAGGAGATGTGAGGCCCATAACATTAAAGAGAAATTGAGAGCACTTCCTCTCCCGCCCAGCCACTGTCTTCAGGCCCCGTCTCTTTCAGAATGATTGACAGCCAGAGGAGGCAGGGCCTGACGACAGCGGCTGGATAGGAGAGCAGGAGAAGAGTATGCTGGATCACAAACAGAATCACACTAGGTAAGTATACAACTGCTATGTGTTTGGCTAATTGACAGATATCTGTAACGGTATATAACAATAGTGCTGTCAGTTTTAGTGGCTTCAAAAACAATACAATGATCATTTGTGCAGCCTGGCCACTTGATTTCTCTTGCCATTTAAGGGCACTGCCAACAAGTACCAGTCTCACTGATCGGCGCTTGCTTGTGACAGCCTCTCAGCGAGAAATCGCCACATGTAGAAAGACCCATAGCCATGCACTCTGCTCTGCCAAGGACCAACTTCTGTAGTAACCATTGCCCACTTCCATATCTATGTACTGTTTCTCTTCTTTAGAGTGTTTATTCCATAACACTATATGCCAATATTTAAAACATTAAGATACACCCCCTCACCTTTAATTAAAGTGAATGCACCACTAGGTACATTGCTTTGTGTTTTTACATGAATAGACTGGCACCGGCTTGGGAATACCAGTGCCGCAGTCCTTTTTTTCGGAACACGGCGTTGGTCTATTACCAAGCACCAGTCGGGCATGAAGCAGTGACGATCTCCACTCTGTGATGCGGCTTCATTAGAATCAATTGAGCCATGTCACAGAGGCGAGATCCTGCCTGGCCATTGCTCAGTAATATACCAACACTGTGCGGGAAGCGGGCGGCAGTTCAAAAAAAAAAACGCATCCCCATGCCAGCGCCGATTTGTAAAATCGATTTGTAAAAAACAAAAAAATTATGTGCCTAGTGGTACATTTGCTTTAAGCTTTAACAAAACAAGTCTTATTGGAGCTTTATGGGGTGGTAGAGTGAAAGAATGGAGGTGGTGGTGGTGATGGTGGTGGCAGGTGAGATGCTCCCATCAACCTGTAGGTTGAACTTGTCGTTTTGTCCTTTTTTAACCTTATTAACTATGTAAGTATGTAACCTGTTCTAACTGCCTTTTCTAACATCCATCCATAACATCCATTGTGTTCTAACATCCGTTGTGCTTTAGATTCAAAATGCCCCTTCCTTTAATAAATATGTATTGATGTTATCTAAATATATTCCTAACACATTACTCCACTGTGCATTAACATACAAAGTTATATCTGTAGCAGTTGGTCTGCTGCCCTATGTCTATCTTAGGGTCCTATTACATGAAGCGTTTTTTAACGATTAACGACTAACGATGAACAATCGCAAAAGAGATTGTTTATCGTTAACCTGAAATCGTTCACCATATTACACAGAACGATGGTCGTTACTGCGATCGTTACTATGATCGTTTACTCCATCTGATCCCAGCAAAACAATGGAGAATGTGCAATTACACTGAACAATTAGTGAACAAATGCAGAACTTGAGCGAACGAATGTGTAATTACAGCGAACGATTAGCGAACGATTAACAATGATTTTAGGTTCAGATTTAAATCAACGACATCAGTGACATGCAAACGATTTTTCAATCATTGCCTGCAATTACACAGAACGATTATCATTTTGAGCGATATAACGATTTTTCTCACCCATAATCGTCCCATGTAATAGGGCCCTTAGTCAACACCTCACAAAGACATGGGATATAGTACAACATAGAATGAAAGCTGAACATGTAAGAGTGGATGGACAAACGCTCTCCTCTGGTGTCCTATTGAAGGTATGGAATGATACTATTCAATACTAGACATAGAATCAGAAGAAAACATACTACTGTTTACTTTATTTTGCTTCCCAAAAGTGGCATGACCCATTCAACATTAGACATATAACCTTGAAAACCAACTGAAGTTATCTCCTTCAAAGTCCACTTGTAAGGTGTGAAAAGTGATTTTTCTTATTTATGATTGCACTTGGCAGCCGAATGAATGCAGACTCTTACCTTTTGTTTATCTTAGCAAATTGCACATTCTAATACAACACTGGTCTTTTCCTTGGCTGAGAAGATAAGACATTATTATGACAGTGGTGCTAGATACTGTACTTCAAGATGATGAAAGGCTGTAATGAAAATAGAATACATTTCTTAGTTTGGTTCAAAAAAATTCAATCTCTACATTCTCTCATACATGCCTCATAATAATGTCTATCTAGAATCTTCTTTCATTACTAGCATCAAAAGCTGCAGACTGGATGCAAAAAACTTATCATACTTATACAAAATTATACAAATTACAGTGCAACCTGTAAATGCTGTTGGCATACTGAATACTTACCTAAAGCCACAGAACAAGTCTTTACCTACATAACAATGAATATAACTATATTTGCCTTATGCCTTAAAGGAGACATCCATTCAGACCCATTTTTTTTTGTACTGGGGAAAGGAAGGATAAAAGAAATAACATGCTCTTACCTCCCCCCCTCCAGTGCTGTTGGGCGCATACCAATCACTCCAGTCCCCGGGTCCCTGGTCGTTTCCTGGTATGAGCGGGGAGACAAGTTGTGACATGTGAGGTCCACTCAGCCAGTCAGCGTCCGAGGCGGGACCACACAACAGCTGCTAACATTTTATTTCTTTTATCCTCCCCCTCCCCAAGCACTTGCTAAAAAAATCTGTCTGCCCGGAGGTCCCGATCACTTGTACCGGCAGATGGGGGTAAGCCACTTACCTCCCTCCTGATGGATCTTCGATCTGTTCGTAGAGTCTGCTCTCAGGCAGACTCTATGTACAGATCGCTGATAATACTGATGACTGCTATGCTATGGCATAGCAATCATCAGTATATGCAATCAGAGCATTGCATTTAAAAGTCCCCTAAGGGACTTATATATGCAATACAAAATGTGTAAAAAAATCTAATAAAATATAAAAAATTTAAGTCATATATAAAAACAAAAAAATTCTCTTACATCAATATGATACCAATAAAAACTTGCCACAAAAAATGACACCTCCACCAGCCCTGTAGGTGGAAAAATAAAAGCTTTATGGCTCTTAGAAGGGGGGGGAGGAACATTGCATTTATTTTACCCCAACATCTGGGCATAAATTTTCTCGGTCATGAAGGGGTTAAACTCCATGAACAAGCCACATCTACAGATAACAAGTACATTGGGGCTGATTTACTTTAATTTTGTGCTTTCACCAAAAAATGTTGTTCTGTCTATTTTCCCTGCTGGTTTACTACTCCACCTTTTTACTAATGATGTGCAACACAATGCACCTGTCATTTTATGTTTTAAAACTGAAAACTGGGTCTTAAAACCCCGCCATAACCAAAATGTTTACTGAACGAAGGATTAGCCACTTCCAGTGTGGCAGGATGGTCAGGTTTTATTTTTATCACTGCCAGATTTACTAAGTGCATCAAACACATTACTAAATCTGTTGGTTTGGGAATCTAAAACCCTGAGTTGTAGGGTTATTGAAAGCCAGACAATCTTAGTAAATCAGCCCCACTGAGATAGACACTTGTTGGCAAGAAACAAACAGTTCTTCCTGATTGGCCTTATATAATTTTTTTTTTTACTTAGGATGTAATAAAAGTTATTACAGTAGGTTTAGCTACAATACAAAGTCTGCTTTGCTGCATTTGACCCAGCTCTGCTATTCCAGTGCTTGCAAAATGTCAAAATTGAACAAACAGTTTGTCTAAATTGCTTTATGTTCTACTCTGAGGGCACTTCACTTGATTATGCTTTTGGCAATATAAAGCAAGACTGAAATATTTCTCAATGACACCTCTATTAGACATGACCTCCAAGGTTCCTGTATGACCTTCTAGGTGGAAAGTGCAAGAAGGATCAATTGCCAGCAGATAAAATATCAGAAGAACTTTTATGGCGTTTTAAAAAGAATAACAGTCAGTCCTCTCATGTTCCCATTTTATATGAAGCTACAAAAGCTTTGAGGCCATCGGATATTAATGGATGTCTACTATAAAACAGCCAACCGAATTGAGATGAACTACATGGGCAGTAACAAGTACAGAATGGCTCAGTGGCTTGAAAAGTTCTGGAAACACATTTATAGCTGGATGTATTTAACATTTTAGAATTAATTAGTATTTTTATATTTTTTTATGTAAATTCTGAGACTCTGTTTGTAAAAGAAGCCAAAATTTAGTGCCAGATCTTTGTCAGTGATTTTTTGTGGCTTCCAACCCTGGCTAAGTGGTTAAGCAACGTCAGATAAGCTTATCTTAGGCTACATTGAGATGTGTGACTATGTGAAATTCTTAATCTTTGACTTTATAACCTAAAAGGTATTCCCATCTTTATAAATACGATAGATGCCGATGTCCCCTCTGTTACCGACATCTATTTCTAGAACTAGTACCCATAACTCCCAAAGAAGTAAATGGGAGTTGCAGAAATAGTGTAGTTTATGGTACTATGCTGATTCTATGACTTTGATTGATGTCTATGGGAATTATGGAACAGACTTAAACAGCCCAAGACCCCCCCCCCCTTCCCAGCCACCTCAGTCCATCACCCAATTATATGGATCTTCCAAAAGTATTTGAGATGGGAATACCCCTTTAAAGACAGTCTTATACTTTGCTAACCAGAAGTAAAATTTGTCTTCCTATTTAGCACCCTTTTTTAAAGGAGTCTTTCAGATATATTTTTATATATATATTTATTTATTTATATGGAATACTCCATAAACATCCTTCCACTTTGCTACTGGTATTTTATTGACTAATTCATTCTTATAGTAGTAATCCTCTCTTACTATGTTGCCAAGGTCATACGATATGTGTTCTCTTTCCTTGTAAAAATTCATGTACTCCCAGTTCTATGCAATCTACAGTTCTATGTACTCAATAAAGGATTGGTCATTCCTGCAAAAAAAAACAAAAAAAACTTTTGTGGTGGAAAACAAATGTTGAACTATAGTAATTAAAAGTAAATGTTTTAATTTGCAGTCATTATTAGGAAAGATGTACCTGGCTGTCCAATCCCATGGCAAATTGGGAGAAGGAATCCTTTATCTTCACTCGTACAGATATTTAGGTTGTAGACATCATTCCCGTACACAACTAACAATGAATGACAAAACACAAAGCTAGCTAAGCTCTTTTTAACAGGCAACGTTGCCAATAACAACTTTATCAGGGTAGTGCATGCACACAGCGCTTGGCGTTACATTAATTTGTTGCCACAATCAAATTAACTGTGGTCTGTCTAGTTGGTTCTCTGTTTCGGGCATGTCTTATAAATTCATTTTGAGAGTACATTTTCAGGAAAATTTGTCTCATGTCACATCATTAATTGTAAATTATACATGTGTGCTGAGGGCATTACTTGTTGTTTTACTGATTTCTTATTTTATTTTTTAGGAACATGCTAAAAACAACCCTCACCTATAAGAAGATTAGTGCTGACTGCCAACCATGAAACAAATCCTTTTGTAAAGAAACTGTAGATAGCAATGCTTACAAACACAGATATAACATACTGTTTAATAAGCATTTCTTTGGAGAAGTTCAGTATTCACTAATGCAAGCGTGCCTTTTCCCTACTATTTATGCATGTAGGAAAATTAGAAATCATTTCAGTGTCTCACATAACTTGATGAGCGCAATCATCTAAAATCCCTTATGTAAATCTAAAATCCCTTATGTAAGTGTATTGTCTGACCTATTGTTCTCAGAATACAGTAGGTGGCACAGCAGAGAAAGTTATTTTCCTTTTGTAAATGAGTTACTTTGCATGCTTTTTTTTCCCATGGAGCACTGCACGGCCTGTAAGACTCAATAGGCCACTTTGTCAGTCTCCCCAAGGAGGCACACAACTCCCCTAGTCTGACAACCCACCAGTAACCTATAAAATGCATTAGTTTAGCTCCCTACATGCAATCTAATGGAAAGCAGAGAGCTACTAGCTGTGTTAATGCACAATTGTATCCCCTCCTATTTAACTAGCTCTAGAAAAGCTTTTGCTTTTTTCCATGCCTATTGGCAGGCACATGCAAAGTAGAGTGAGCACTGATTGTAATTAGAGATGAGCCAATACTATTTGATCGAACAGCTATTCGAAATAATAGTACGCTATTCGAGGTATTCGACCACGGTCGAATATTTGTGCTCAAACGCTGTAAAAATTAGAGTCGCCCTCCCACATCCCCTGGGGCTTTTTTCCAGCCAATAAACATGCAGGGGGTAGGGACAGGTACTAGGAGTAGGCAGGACTTTAAAAAAGAAAACTCTTACTGTGATTAGCTGGCTAAACCATGTGACCTGAATAAAAGAATAGTGATTTGATATTCGTGTCCTTTGCTGGTTGGAACTAGAGAGTGACAGTCTGTAAAGCACGGAGAGGAAGGTAGGAAGGGACCCTCAAAAGCCCTTGTTAGGGCTGAAACTATATAAAAACACATTTACAAGCTGTTGTGACACAGGCAGTGTGTCTACACTGTATAAGCTGTTGTGAGACAGGCAGTGTATACACACACTGTATCAGCAGTTGTGAGACAGGCAGTGTGTCTACAATGTATAAGCTGTTGTGAGACAGGCAGTGTATACAAACACTGTATAAGCATTTGTGAGACAGGCAGTGTGTACACACTGTATAAGCTGTTGTGAGACAGGCAGTGTGTATACCCACTGATAGTGTATACGGCTGTATACTGTAATTGTGGGATAAAACCTTTTATCTTTCTACTACAAATTTGCGCAGTCTGCGTCCAGTGAAGGCGCTGACCAGCCCTTTATTTCTATTGTTGTAAAAACAATTTTATATCCGGTATACGGCTGTATACTGTAATTGTGGGATAATACCTTTTATCTTGCTACCACAAATTTGCGCAGTCTGTGTCCAGGGAAGGCGTTTACCAGCCCTTTATTTCTATTGTTGTAAAAACAATACTATATCCAGTATACGGCTGTATACAGTGTGTGGGATAATTTAGCTGTTATCTCGCCTCTAGAGATTTGCGCAATGTGCATCCAGGGAAGGCACTGACCAGCCCTTTATTTCTATTGTTGTAAAAACAATTCTATATCCAGTATACGGCTGTATACAGTGTGTGGGACAATATAGCTGTTATCTCGACTCTAGAGATTTGCACAGTGTGCGTCCAGGGATTTATCCACTCACTCCAGTCTCGAGGCTACCCAAGAGTCTGACACTCATGTCTCCAAACCTGCACAATTAGTCCATAGCCATCCCACCCTTGCCCACTCTGAAAAGCTCTTTTCAGGTCCTTTTCCCCAATCGGACAGTGTTGAAATACTTGATGAATAAATGTTGTGGAGGCGGGTACCGGGTCTCAAACAGGGACAGTCTCCCTCCTCCCCCCACCTAAGATTGCCAACACGGACTCTGACAACCCCTCCCTCTCCTCCTGCTCCTCCTCCGTGAAATCATCCTCATCAGTGAGGTGAAAACACTGCAGCACTGGCATGGGGAGACATCAGCAGGCCGTGCTCAAGCTTATCTGGGTGATAAGAAGCACAGCGCCCCAGAGGTCAAGGATGCCATCTTGTAGCAGGCAAATATTTGGCTGTCGCCGCTGCAGCTGGGAACAGGCATGGTCGTGTTTGATAATGGCCAAAACTTGGTGTCAGCTCTGAAGCTTGGAGAAATCCAACACGTTCCATGCCTGGCCCACATTTTTAATTTAGTGATGTAGCGCTTTTTAAAGACCTGCCCCGACCTGCCAGAACTACTGGTGAAAGTGCGGCGCCTGTGCGCCCACTTTCGGAAGTCCACCATGGTGGCTGCTAGCCTTAAAAAGCTTCAAAAACACCTACATTTGCCCAAATACCGGCTGTTGTGTGATATCACCACTCGCTGGAATTCCTCATATCATATGTTGTCCAGGGTGTGTGAGCAGCAGAGAGCTCTCATGGAATACCAGCTAAAAAACCCACGGGTGCCTTCAACTCAGCTCCATCAGTTTGACAATCATGAGTGGCGATGGATGGCAGACTTATGTGTAGTTTTAATGGTATTCGAGAAGTCCACCAAGAGGGTCAGCTGCGACAATGCCATGGTGAGCGTAACAATCCCATTCCTATGTGTTGTTAAAGAATCCCTCATCGCCATCAGGGAGAATGCCGGGATAGGAGAAGATGTGACAGAGCTAGACAGTTACACTACACTCCTGTCAGCTTCTTAAGGTTGATTCCTGGAGGAAGAAGAGGAGGAGGAGGCTGTTGGCTACACTGTCAGTGAGGCTTATGGTGCAGTTGTGTGAATTCCATTGATCCAGCGAGGATGGGGCGAAGAGGAGGCAGAGGAGGAAGAGGAGGAAGAGTAGGAGGAAATGGTAAGCGATACTTCTGGTGGGGGCAGTGATGTGATGCCAATTCACAGCCTGGCACACATGGCTGAATTTATGTTGGGCTGCTTTAGGAGGGACAAACACGTTGTCCACATAATGGGGAGAAAAGAATACTGGGTTTTCGCATTGCTGGACTCCCAGTATAAAGATAATGTCTCCTCGTTCATTCCAGCAGAGGAGAGGACCACCAGACTACTGGAGTACCAGAGGGAACTGCTCCAAAATATGATGGATATATTCCCACCTTCCATTGCTGGCGGCAGAGAAGAGAGTTCCTCCAAAAGCCGGACAACATCCATCAGGTCCACAGCTGCCAGGGGAATACTCTCCAAAGTATGGGACATGTTCATGGCACCCCCTCGCCAAAGTACCATCACTGCAGGGCCTAGTATGAGCAGGAGGGACAAGTATCGGCGGATGTTGTTGCGGGAGTACCTGGCCGATCACAACTTTGTCCTCCCCGATCCATCGGTGCCCTACACGTAGTGGGTCTCCAAGTTGGACACGTGGCTTGAACTCTCACTATACGCATTGAAGGTGCTGGCCTGCCCTGGCGCCAGCGTTCTTTTCAAAAGAGTCTTTAGCGCAGCTGGCGGCATCATCACAGATAAGTGCAGCCGCCTGTCAACTGACAGTGCTGACCGGCTAACGCTCATCAAAATGAACGCCCAGTGGATAGACCCAAACTTTGCTTCTCCACCAGTTGAAAACCTCGAGGAGAGAAGTTGCATGTTTCAGCTCTAGGTCATTTCCTCCACTGCCATAGAAATGGGCCATTTAAAAAAAAAAATAACAAGGCTCACCTGAAGGGCCATGTTCACAATTTTTTTTAAGGGCTTACCTCGTGGGCCTAATTTCATACGCCTCCATACAACTTTTTTGAAGGCTCACTTTATAGGCCTCTATACAAAAAAATTTTTAGGGCTAACCTCATGGGCCTCAAGCTAATTTTTCCAGGGCTAACCTCATGGGCCTCAAGCTAATTTTTCCAGGGCTAACCTCATGGGCCTCAAGCAAATTTTTCCAGGGCTCACCTCATAGGCCTTGTGAGTAGATACTATTTGTCATTTTATAAGTTGTCAGAGTATTTTTTCCATTATACAAAGCGGTTATATTGTGTTTGGAGTCTATAGTTGATAGTCTGTGATAGTGGCGTAATACTGTGTGCAGTTCACATCACTGGCTGGGCAATATATAACTCTGCAAACAATTGTATTTCACAAGTGTACTGAATAAACAAGAAACAAACACACGCTAATATTATACACCACCTAATACCTAGGTAAGTACCGCTAGACCAAAAGGTACACTTGTACTTTACGTTCATGTACCCAGGCATGCTTCCCCTGCTGTCCCATATGCATTCCAGAGGTTTTGGAATAATTTCTTGAGGTTTCATTGGGCACTTGGTGACCTCCTAGTGGTCGAATCTTGATTTCCAAGTCCCAAGGATTTTTATTCCATAGACTATAATGGGATTCGATATTCGATCGAATAGTCGAATATCGGGAGCTATTCGAATCGAATCCAATCAAACCAAATATTTTACTATTCGCTCATCTCTAATATTGATGGTCTTATATTTTGATCATGATCAATGCCCGTTATTAATGTTCAAGTTCATTAATAACGGACATTGATCATGATCAAAATTTAAGACCATCAATATATTTGCACTTATTTTTACATTGTGTGAACATAGCCTTAAAATGACAGCAGGCAAAAAGCAATCATTGTGAGAACATAGCCTAAAAGCAAAATATTGAAATGATGCAACATTCCCAGATACAGTTTCACTTCATGTTCACACATAGCTAAATAATAATAAAATAATCAAAATTCTTTATGGATACACTTTTTAAAAAAAAATATTGGTTTGCACATTGCATTTATTCAAATATGTAGGTCTAAAGTCTCCCAGGACCAGATTCTGGACAGATGGGATAGTTTTCTCTTTTATGCTTGTTGTAGCAGAGGCAGAGTAAACAGTTCTCTTAACATTTGTAATTAAATGTTTCAGATACGCTTTTAATTAAGATTTATTAGAACAGTTTTTGTGTGTTAAAAAAAAATATTGTTCCAGTAAGTTTCCAGGGCTATTTTAAAAGAAATACTCAAATTACCGGCAATTTTGCAATTACACAGATAAATTTGTAAGGATTAGAGATTAAAGGGAAACTTTTAGCAGGTTTGAAGTCTGTAACCTGATATTATGAATGAAAAAGGTAAAATTGGCCGCACCTCCATGCCTCTGTTTACACTGCAGGATGCACGCTGCATGTGGCTTAAAGTGACACTGTCACCCCCTATGTGCATATGACTGCTCTCCACAGGTGTAAAGGGTAAATGTTACAGCTTTCATTACTTATTTTATATGACACGTCATGGTGCTTGTTCTGGTAAAAAGTCTATGTTATCACCTGTGGATTGGGATATGTGGGCGGGTCCTCGCTGCCTTTGTGCCACATTGCTGCGCCCCTAGCACCACTTAACCCCGCCCCCATCTATGACGTCATCGTCGCATAGGCCCCGTCCCCTCAGAGGCCATTAGTGTGGGAAAATCTAGGGGGTGGGGCCTAAAGCTTTAGGCTTGCCCTTTCAATGGCTGCTAAGGGGCGGGGCCTATGTGGCAATGATGTCACAGATGGGTGCATGGCTAAGTTGCGCTAGGGGTGCAGCGATGTGGCACAAAGGTCACGAGGCCCCGCTTACATATACCAATCCACAGGTGATAAAAACAACTTTTTACCATGAGGTGTGATATAAAATAAGTAATGAAAGCTGTAACATTTAACCTTTACATCTGTGGAGAGCAGTCAAAATGCAAATAGAAAGTGCAACCTACAAGCTATTTGAATCCAATTGAATCAAATATTTCACTATTCGCTCATCTCTAATAGTAATCACTGAGCAAAGGGCTGCTGCGCACAGCAAAAGTGATAGGCAGCTTCCCAGAGGGTAATATATATTCTAAATATATATTCTAATGAGAGTGTACAGTACATGGTGAGGGGACCCTGCTCTGTATCAAAAGCACTGAACTTCAGCACTGGACCAGACCTGGTGTCTGGGAACTGCAAGGCTTAGAAAACCCTGCCGTTCCTGAAATGACTGTTAGTGGCAGCAGAGAGGCCCCATCACGCCTTACTGCTGCCACTCAATGGGAATTGATGTATAAAAAAGTATACATCTATTTGAATAAAGTTATATTACAAAGTAATAACTTTCCAGAGAACCCCTTGAAGCAAATAAACTGACACTTCTTATTCTATAAGCATTCTCATCAATGGATTGCATATAAATAGATAACACAGGATCCCCCCTTTATGCCCAGCTACATCTACACAAATTACTAAGCTTGTCAGGAACATACTGTAGATGTCAATGAGTTAGTCTCCAACTTAACCTGTTTCCTATCCATGTTGAGGCTATGTTCACACTGCGTATGAGTCCGGCTGCATTTCGTACGCCGCCGTACATGTGCGGCTGAAACTGGCTGGGAAAAAAAAGACACGCGGCCCGATGCATACGAACCGCGAACATACGCCGTAGTACAGTTATGCTTCCCTTGCTTGTTTCGAAGCGATCTGAGGCTTGTGCGGGCGTATATCGTATACTTTCAAGCGAACGCATCAACCTCAAAACTACGTGCGTATATTCGCGGTTCGCACTACGGCCGGAAACATACGCAGTGTGAACATAGCCTGATGCTGTAAAGCAGATCCGTGAATGCCGTTACCAGCAGCACAGGCTCCTAAAATCATGCCCAGTTAGTAAAATAATAATAGAAAAATCTACAATCAGAAAAGAGATTATAAACAAGGGGATCTGTCAGTATCTCCTTTTAATTATTAAAAATGTGGGTGATACATTCCCTTGATGAGGGAATTAATTCACTGATTTCTATAGTATTGTATGTCTCAACAGGAAACTTAAGGACTCATTTTTTTTTTAAAGATTCTCAGTTTAGTCTGGAGTCAGACATATCCCTATAACAGTGATAAAAATAAACCCAATACATTGAGAGCTATGAGCAGTATCTTGGAGGTTACTCTATATGTACAGTTTCAGCATTTAATGCTTAATTTGCAACCATATTGTCTCCCTCTCTTCTTTTCTGCATACACAACACAATTTATGCTTGCGATAACAAGGTGCTGGAAATCCGAGCTTTATGATTCATTTCCTGCTTTCCTTATCCAACCCAGTTCTAAAACAAAATGTATGGTAAAGTCCATATACACAGTTATTTATCTTGTGCAAATGCAATTTATTTGTAGTTACATAGCTCCTTTAATGCTGATGAGCTTGGCTAAGATAAGGCCGATTTAATTTTTATTTCCATTATAAATGCAATATGTTTGATTGTGCTGCTTTCCACACTTTGATACATCTCCTCTGAAGTTCTTTGTGAATGCACGGTTGGTAGATGATAGTTTTTTTAATTAAACAGTAGACCAAAAAAAAGGTTTGCTTGAAGGTATTGCCTTGCTGCAAAATGAATGTTAAAAAAAAATTGAAAGATGAGAAGATGTAGAACATGTGCCAGAGGCTTTAATTGCGGACTTTCATTCACTTCATTGTCAGATTGTGTTTACACCTAAAGAGGATTATAAATGGCTTTAAACATGGGAAATGTGTTCGGCATTTTCTCTCTCTTTCTTTTTAATCCAAACAATGTGAAATTTAAATAATGGTAACTTTTTTTTTTCCAAGTGAAAAATGACAGTCTGTGCATATGTGAAATCTTCTTATATAGGTTTTAAGTATCGGTTGTGGCTTTACCAATCAGAAAGAACATAAGGGATAAAATGTAGAGCTTTGCAAGGACACATCTGTCATAGTAACAGCCAAACTGCTCTCAGGAAATGCAGAGATAAGTTCAGAGAAATGTTCTGAACCTTGAAAGTACCCAGTACAAGATACTGACTTGTATTCTCCTAGTCACCCAGACTGTGAAACATCCTGATAATGCGTCCAGCCCGTTCTATACTCTGCACTACTGTGTTTATGACTGAGCCAGAGAATGAAAACTCGGCAGGGTACATTTTTTATGCATAACACATACTTGTAGAGACATTTTTCTTCAAAAACAGGAAAGTTTTAAAGTAGAGATTATAGAGAACAGCAGACAAGAAATCCTGTGCTTCTATTAGCCAACCATAGGTATTGCTTCAGTTACAAAGTGTCTATCTTACAGTAAACTGTCTGTAGTTCTTACATAGAGGTATGGATAATCTTATAGCTATCTGGTGCTTTTTTTTTATTTTATTTTTTTTTTTTTAGAAACCCTAATGGATGAGCTTAGCATTGTGATCCTGATTAGGTATATATCAGCACTTGCTTTCTTTTAAATTCCTTTTTTGAAAGATGTTACAGTGACAGAGAATATGATGATATTATATACTGTAGATGATTAATAATTATAGATTTTTAACATTGTCAAACATTTCTCCTGTATAGGAATTTACTGTAGTAAAATCGTACAAAAAGATGTAACTTGAATTCATGAAATGTATTAAAGCAGAAGTCCAGCGAAAATTTTAATTAAAGAATTGTATTGCCCCCAAAAGTTATACAAATCAGCAATATACACTTATTACAGGAAATGCACATAAAGGGCTTTTTTCCCTGCACTTACTACTGTATCAAGGCTTCACTTCCTGGATAACATGGTGATGTCACGACCTGACTCCCAGAGCTGTGCGGGCTGTGGCTGCTGAAGAGGATGATGGCATAGGGATGCTCAGTGTCCCTCCAGTGCCCTGTGTCCCTCAGTGTCCCTATGCCATCATCCTCTCTAGCCGCCACAGCCGCACAGCTCTGAGAGTCGGGTCGTGACATCACTATTTTGTCTTGACATCACCAAAAAAGCACTTTATAAACATCTCCCGTAAAAAGTGTGTATTAGTGATTTGTATAACTTTTGGGGGGCAGTATAATTTTCACTTGACTTCTCCTTTAATTCTAAAATTAGATAGCTGTCAGGAACAGCACCAAGAGTTTTTCAGCTCATTACCAGTACCATCATCAGATTATGAGCACCATTTCCATCACCTGCATTCTGTCAGCATACAGTAGATTGTAATAGGGCTATTGTGAGAGATCACAATACCTTCTTGCATATCCTTGTACAGAGGTAAGCTTCTGTAAACATTAGTGTCATGGCTTTAATTTAGTAGATCCACACGGTATCTGACACCACCTCTTGATTTGAAGGGAATCTGTCAGCTCCATACCAGGTACAGTATATTGTGGTGTCACGGTACAGAAGTCATGCCTCTTCACTGCTCTGTATGATTGATGTGCAAGGCTTGACTTCTTGCATAGCGGTGCACTCACAGGCAGAAAGCCCTTACTACGAGTTGTATGTCACTGCACCATTTTTTCCCAAGTAGATTTATTTGCTCCCCGATTTCCTCTCTGACAGTGACCCTGCTGTTGTCATGCATAATCCCTGTTACTCGCATGTAAAGTGGAAAACCAACTGGGACAGATCAGGAGACTGCAAGTGACCAAACCTACTGGATGCCTGGCAGGCCTTAACTAAGGGCAACAGGTTATCAAACAAAGGAGCACATGGGTGATTAGTAAGTCTACATCTTTTAAACAATACTATTAGAAGCCACAGTGCTGCTCACCTCCGTCATTCCTAGTGTGAACGTGGTTAGATTCTATTTGATAACATTCTGGTTAATGCCCATTCATTTTATGGAGTGAATTCTGGAGTGCCTTGTTGGTGATTGACAGCCCTATCCTTCTGTCTAAGTTAGTTTCTGTCTGCCCCAATCACCTCTGGGACTGTGACTATGTTTCTTTTAAAACTCAGTCATTCTCTATGCCTGATATGTTGTATAATAAGTGTGCCCATACTCACTTTCTACCCTTTTATTTGCTATGCTGATCTATTGGTTTCCTGACTTTGGCTTGTGTCCCTGACTATGTGTTTGTCTCCTGACTTGGTCTATATATTTGTCCTCTGTTTTTTTTTTTTACTCTGGTTTGCCTTATTGACTCACCAATCATCACCAATGTTTGTAGAGGGACAATCTGTATCTTACAAAGTACTGGAATTTCTATTAAGAAGTGTATGTACCTGTTACTAAAAGACTTGGTATGTCATAGAGACATCTCAATAGTTTTTACCAGTCAGGTTTTTAATGTTCAGACCCTGACTGATCGCTAGGCTAGGCTGAAAAAAGTTAGCACATAGTCTCCTGGCTCTGTGTCACATTTCTCAATGCAACTATCAGGCTCTCCAGGTCTCATAAACACAGAGCAGAGAGAGGACCATGTGGCAAAAAGTTGTTCTCTCTCTCAGGTCAGTCTACCAATCGATTGAGGTATGAACACTGCCTAGGACATAATTTTTTTTAAAATTGAAATCTATATGTTAAAGGCTAAGCCCACTGAATTTTTTTTATGTTGAATTAAAAAACTTTTTTTTAGTTTTTTTTAATATTTGAGGAATTTTTACTGAAACTATATAGCACATATAATCTTTCATTATAATGAAACAAATGCAGCAAAAAAATAAAAGCCAGTAAAAAAAATGTTTGCTTTTTTTTTACCATAAAATAGACGTACAAAAAAGAAAGTTCAAAATTCAAAAATATCTGTAGCTATTGTGACTCAGGTCACAGAGAGATGCATGAGAGACACGGACAGTGTACCCTTAGCCCACTGTTCCTACCTACTTGCCGCTATCTGCCTTAAAATGGCAGCGGGCAACTGGGCTGCGGTCCCTGTCCTGGATACAAGAAACAAAATACAAGACAAGACAAACACAATAAGAATAGTCAACAATCCAGGTCACAAAGGTCCTCCAGAAAAAGTACAAAATTAGGATCCAATAGTTGTAGTAGAAACACAGGCAATATGGTCAGGGGCAAAACAAAACACAAAAACATAAGAAATACATGAAAATCAGTGCCTTCTTGGCCACACAGCACGAGCCGAGGAACGCATCAAGCTCCGCAAAGATACAGTCCTGACAGTAGCCTTGAGGTTAGCATTTCAATGTCTTAACAGTAGGTTGGACTTCATGGATTGTTTTTGTTCTCTCTACAATATTACTTTTACAGTGTCATCATTATCTATTCTACAAATTTGCATGAATACGTTTTTCTGTCTGTTTTTTTTTTTTCTCCAAGGACAGTTTTCCTACATTAAACATTACATTTTTATTTTTAAATAGACAGTGAGTCAGTAAAAAGTAAATACTTTTTCTTGAAAGGGTTCTTTTGTGTTTTTTAGCATTGTAATATGATGTCAACTGGAGGTATTCACTGCATTTCAAAAAATATAATGTAACCTTGTGGTTAACGTAATGACTACAGTTCTGTCTATTGTTCTGTAGTGATCATGCTCCTCATTCAGGTATGCCCAATAACTGAGGGAAATTTACACATCATTGGGTCAGAAGGAAACGACCGTGGTGTCTTTTTGGCTCTCTTTGGCCTTTCTCGGCATCAGTCACAGATTTGCGAGCCATATATTATTATGGTTTGGAAGTCTCTAGCGAGTAAAAACAACACAGGTCAACTCATGCTGAACAACTAGAGCACTATAAGGGTATGTGCACACTAAGGAAAACACGTAGGGAACTTGTGGCTTATTCCACCGCTCGTCCCAGTGGGCTCCCGCTTCACTCTTCGCCTGTGCCATAAATGGTCATTCTGTGGTCAGGCAAATTCCACCCTCCCCCCAAAGAATGAACCCGTTCATTTTTTCGGCAGAGGATGGAATCTGCCGGACCATAGAATGAAGTCTATGGCACAGGTGGAGAGTTAAGCGGGAGCTGGGACAAGCGCGGGAAGTTACTTGAAGTCTTAGCATCAAGGCCCAAATCTCTGTATCAAATCATTAGGGAGAATCAGGGGACTACAGGACCCTTCAGGACATTGTCTACCTTTATCCTCTCATAAATTGTGTCTTCTGTGTCCAGCAAAAAGAATTAAACCAATACCAAAGAACCTTGTCTCTATGACACATCAGAAGACAACATTTTGTGTATAAGGGTATATGCAGAGCCGTTTTAATACATTGGTGGGCCCAGTGCACAGCCCTCAAGAGTGGGCCCCCCCCCTTCCCTTTCGGCACATTGTATAATGTACTGAATTTGCCCCCACACTGTATCAAGAGCCCCAATACATACAGTAGTTACCTTATAACACTATTTCCACCATACAGTGATTACATATTACATAAAAACTGCACTGAACAAAACAGAAAGATATCGCCAATGATACCATTACATAATACCGCCACACCATGACCCCTAACACTACAACCCTATAACAGAGTGCAGTTACATCCAGTGACTCACCGGGGGCGTCTTCTCCGATCAGAGTCTGTCACCTTTTCTTTTTCTCTCCATCCAGCCTGGGCCACCTTGAAGTCTTCTCCTGGCTGTGAATCTTCTCTCCAGAATCTGCCAGACAAATATTTTAGGCTCCAACACATACAGTAGTTAGGTCCCTTGTACCCCTATACAGTAGTTACACCCCTCTGTACCCCTACATAGTTACACCCCTCTGTGCCTCCATAGTTTTAAGGTGTCCCTGTAGTATATAGCCCCTCATGTGCTCCTCCAGTTATATACAGCCCTCCTGTGCGCTCCCCCATTAGTATATAGCCCCCCTGTGCACTCTCCCCAGTAGTATATAGCCCCCCCTGTGCTCTCCCACAATAGTATATAGCTCCCCTGTGCTCTCCCACAATAGTATATAGCCCCCCTGTGCTCTCCCCCAATAGTATATAGCCCCCTGTGCTCCCCCCAATAGTATATAGCCCCCTGTGCTCTCCCCAATAGTAGATAGCCCCCCTGTGCTCTCCATAATATATAGCCCCCCTGTGCTCTCCCCATAGTATATAGACCCCTGTGCTCTCCCACAATAGTATATAGCCCCCCTGTGCTCTCCCACAATAGTATATAGCCCCCCTGTGCTCTCCCCCAATAGTATATAGCCCCCCTGTGCTCTCCAATAGTATATAGCCCCCTGTGCTCTCCCCAATAGTATATAGCCCCCCCTGTGCTCTCCATAATATATAGCCCCCCTGTGCTCTCCCCCATAGTATATAGACCCCTGTGCTCCTCAATAGTATATAGCTCCCTGTGCTCCCCAATAGTATATAGCCCCCTGTGCTCCCCAATAGTATATAGCTCCCCAGTGCTCCCCCATAGTATATAGCCCCCTGTGCTCCCCCATAGTATATAGCCCCCTGTGCTCCCCCATAGTATATAGCCCCCTGTGCTCCCCAGTAGTATATAGCCCCCTGTGCTCCCCAGTAGTATATAGCTCCCCTGTGCTCCCCCATAGTATATAGCTCCCCTGTGCTCCCCCATAGTATATAGCTCCCCTGTGCTCCCCCATAGTATATAGCTCCCCTGTGCTCCCCCATAGTATATAGCTCCCTGTGCTCCCCAGTAGTATATAGCCCCCTGTGCTCCCCAGTAGTATATAGCCCCCTGTGCTCCCCCGTAGTATATAGCTCCCCTGTGCTCCCCCATAGTATATAGCTCCCCTGTGCTCCCCCATAGTATATAGCTCCCCTGTGCTCCCCCATAGTATATAGCTCCCCTGTGCTCCCCCATAGTATATAGCTCCCTGTGCTCCCCAGTAGTATATAGCCCCCTGTGCTCCCCAGTAGTATATAGCCCCCTGTGCTCCCCCGTAGTATATAGCTCCCCTGTGCTCCCCAGTAGTATATAGCCCCCTGTGCTCCCCCGTAGTATATAGCTCCCCTGTGCTCCCCAGTAGTATATAGCCCTGTGCTCCCCCATAGTATATAGCTCCCCTGTGCTCCCCCATAGTATATAGCGCCCCTGTGCTCCCCAGTAGTATATAGCTCCCCTGTGCTCCCCCATAGTATATAGCTCCCCTGTGCTCCCCCATAGTATATAGCCCCCTGTGCTCCCCAGTAGTATATAGCCCCCTGTGCTCCCCCATAGTATATAGCTCCCCTGTGCTCCCCAGTAGTATATAGCCCCCTGTGCTCCCCCATAGTATATAGCCCCCTGTCCTCCCCCATAGTATATAGCCCCCTGTGCCCCCCCATAGTATATAGCCCCCTGTGCCCCCCCATAGTATATAGCCCCCCTGTGCCCCCCCCATAGTATATAGCCCCCCTGTGCCCCCCCATAGTATATAGCTCCCCCTCCCCCCATAGTATATAGCCCCCCTCCCATATAACATTGAAAAAAACAAACACTGTTACTCACCTAGGTCCTCGCGTTCCTCTTCTCTTCCCTCCTGTGGCCGCACTTCCTCCGGTCACAAGAGGCTGCACTCCCCTTACCCTCGCGCCGACGCTCCAGTGACGTCGGCCGCTAGAGGGAGAGTGCGGCCTCTTGTGACCGCAGGAAGTGCGGCCACAAGAGTGACTGACAGGGAGGGAGCCAATGGCTCTCTCTCTGTCAGTATCACTGCTGCTGCAGCGCTGAAGCGCCGCAGCAGCAGCGGACGGGGGCAGCCGCGGACGGGGGGGCCCTGCAGGGGGCGCCATGGAGGGGTAAGTAGATTACCCATCCATGGCGCTCCCCCCTGACAGGCTGGTGGCCGGAGCCCTGTGCGACCGCATTGGTCGCACATAGCAACGGCCGGCCTGCTCGGGGGGCCCCTTTAACCAGTGGGCCCGTTGCACGTGCACCATGTGCCCTCTGGTTAAAGCGGCCCTGGGTATATGTTTGAGTTATGTTTGCAGAACTTACATTCTATAACCAGTTTTAGAGGGAAAATTGGAAAAGGAAAGCGAGTCTCTGTTACACTTGAGACAATTAGGGATTCAGTAATGATCATCTTGTCTGCGTGGTGAAGGTGAAGAGTTGTAATTTCTGACATACAGTTAATTTTCCTGTCACTGAGATGAAGGTAAAATTGAGAGTGACAGATCCTTGCAGGATAATTTAAGGTTGACAGTTTTGTTTGGTGGTTGCCAATCATCGTTATAATTGAATCTTCTAAGAGTTTGATGGGAATCATTTATTTCTAAGCTCATCTATTGTTCTGTTGAATAAATAATTTCTTTTTATGTGTTTATTTAGTTTTACTGTTGTGTACATGATTTATTTAGTTTACTCTGATGCATGGAAATTAATAAAGTGTAATTCAATGTTTAGAATACTTATTTGAAAATGGCAATTTGACTATTGTTCAGATTTCTAAACTTCTTTCACAAACCATTCACTCAAAATGTCATATAAAAGTAATATTAATTGTTGTCAGCTAGAACATTCATTGTTAATTTAAGAAAATTAGAATATTTCAATTTGCGTAGATAATTATTTTATAGTGGTGAACTTTTATTGTAGCTCCTATTTTACATTCACCTTTCCATTAAAGGGGTTGTCCAGCAAAAAAAAAATTCTTTCAAATCAACTGGTGTCAGAAAGTTATATAGATTTGTAATTTGCTTCTATTAAAAATCTCCAGTCTTCCCATACTTATAAACTGTTGTATGTCCTGCAGGAAGTGTTGTTTATTTACATTCAAAAACGGCGCTCTCTGCTGACATCTCTGGCCGAGTCAGGAACTGTCCAGAGCAGCAGCAAATGCCCATAGAAAACCTCTCCTGCTCAGGACAGTTCCTGTCTTGGCCAGAGATGTCAGCAGAGAGCACTGTTTCTGAATGTAAATAAACA
Source organism: Dendropsophus ebraccatus (assembly GCF_027789765.1). Classification (NCBI taxonomy): domain Eukaryota; kingdom Metazoa; phylum Chordata; class Amphibia; order Anura; family Hylidae; genus Dendropsophus; species Dendropsophus ebraccatus. The sequence continues at coordinate 50,706,525 of NC_091463.1, forward strand.
ACACTTCCTGCAGGATATATAGTAGCTTATAAGTATGGGAAGACTTGAGATTTTTAAATAGAAGTCAATTACAAATCTATATACCTTTCTGACACCACTTGATTTGAAAGGAAAATTTTTTTCGCTGGACAACCCCTTTAACCCCTTAAGGACAGAGCCTGAAATGGCCTTAAGGACAGAGACAAATTTTATGAATATGACCAGTGTCACTTTATTCATTAATAACTTCGGGATGCTTTTACCTATCCGGCTGATTCTGGGATAGTTTACTCGTGACATATTGTACTTTACATTTCTGGTAAAATGGAGTCGATACTCATAACGAATCTTTATGAAAAACACCAAAATAACGTGAAAAATTGTGAAAAAATGAATTTTTCAAACTTTGAAACCTTTCTGCTTATACAGAAAATGGTTATGCCACATAAATTATATATTAAATAGCATTAGCAACATGTCTACTTTATGTTGGCGGCATTTATTAAACTATATTTCATTTTTTTTAGACAATAGGAAGCTTAAAACATTAGCAGCAATTTTCCAAATTTTCTGTAAAATTTCAAAATCAGATATTTTTAGGGACCTGTTCAGGTTCAAAGTGTATTTGAGGGGCCTGTATGTTAGAAAGCCCCACAAAGCACCCCATTTCAGAAACTGCACCCCCCAAACTCTGCAAAAGCACATCCAGAAAGTTTTTTAACCCTTTAGGGGAGTCACAGAAATAAAAGCGAAGTGTGTAAGAAATTTGAAAATTTTTATTTTCTGTGCAGAGATTTTATTGTAATCCAATATCTTTCATAATGATAAACCCATTACCAGTGAAATGCACCCCAATATTGATTGCCCCGTTTCTGCAGTTTATAGAAATACCCCATATGTGGCCCTATTGCGCTATTTGACGCAACCACAAGCCTCAGATATAAGGGAGCGCCTAGTGAATTTCAACGCCTCCGTTATATTTGGTCATTTTTGACCGTACCACTTCAGGTTGGCAGAGGCTCTGGGGTGCCAAAACCTAAAAAACACCCCTAAAGGGACACCATTTAGAAAAATGCACCCCTCAAGGAATGTAACAAGGGGTGCGGTGAGCATTTGAACCCCACAGGTGCTTCACAGATTTTCAGAACAATGTGGTGTAAAAAAGGAAAAATTCTATTTTTTACACTAAAATGTTGTTCTAGCATTCATTTTTACAAGGGGATAAAAGAAAAAAACAAACACCAAACATGTAGCTCAGTTTCTCCCGAGTACGGAAATACCCCACATGTGGACATAAAGTGCCAAGCGGGCGCAGGACGAGCCTCCAAAGGGAAGGAGCGCCAATTGGCCTTTGCAAGCTGGATTTTACTGGAATGGATTTCAAGGGCCACGTCGCATTCACAGAGCCCTCGTGCTGTCAAAACACTGGAAACCCCCCACAAGTGACCCCATTCTGGAAACGACACCCCTCAAGGAATCTAAAAAGGGGTTCAGTGAGCATATGGACCCCACTGGTGACGGGCACAAATGTGGAACAATGTGACGTGAAAGGGAAAAATTTCATTTTTTCACTTTCACGGCACAAATGTGGCCGTCATCAAGGGGTACATATCCTCACTGCACCCCTTGTTAGATTCCTTGAGGGGTGTAGTTTCCAGATTGGGGTCACTTGTGGGGGGTTTCCATTGTTTTGGCAGCACGAGGGCTCTGTAAATGCGACATGGCGTTCAACATCCATTCTGGCAAAATACAGCCTTCAAAATCCAAATGGCGCTCCTTCCCTTCGTAGGCTTGCCCTGCGCCCACATGGCGCTTTATGTCCACATGTGGGGTATTTACGGACTCGGGGGAAATTGCTCTACACACTATGTGTTTTTTTTTCTCTTTTAACCCCTTGTGAAAATGAAAAATTTAAGGCTAAACCAATATTTTAGTGTAAAAAATGTAATATTTCATTTTCACGCCATATTGTTCCACATTTGTGCCCGTCACCAGTGGGGTCCATATGCTCACTACACCCCTTGTTACATTCCCTAAGGGGTGTAGTTTCCATAATGGTGTCACTTGTGGGGGGGTTCAACTGTCTTGGCAACACAGGGGCCTTTTAAATGCAACATGGCCCCTCGAAATCCATTCCAGCCAAATCGAGCCTCAAAAAGCCAAATGGCGCTCCTTCCCTTTGGAGGCTTACCCTGCACCCGCATGGCTCTTTATATCCACATGTTGGGTATTTCCATACTCAGGGGAAATTGCTCTACACATTTAGGGCCACATGTGCCGATTTGCGTATTTTTTTATACGCAAATGGCAGTCCGCCTCTACATAAATCTCCGTAGCGCCGGAGCTGTGGGGCATTTTTAAGTCCGGCGTAAAAAACGCCGGACTTAATAAATGCCCCCTTAGTGTTTTTTTTTTTAATCTTTTAACCCCTTGTGAAAATGAAAAGATCAAGACAATATCAATGATTTAGTGTAAAAATTTTAATTTTTTTACACTAAATGTTGGTCTAGCCTTGATTTTTTGCTTTTCCACAAGGGGTTAAAAAAGAAAGTGAACACAAAACGTGTAGGGTAATTTCCCCTGAGTACGAAAATACCCAACATGTGGATATAATGTGCCATATGGGCAGAGGGCAAGCCACCAAAAGGACAGAGCGCCATTTAGAGGCTGGAATGGAGGATGGAGGCCATGTCGCAATTACAAAGCTCCTGTGCTGCCAGGACAGTAGAAACCCCCCACAAGTGACCCCATTCTGGAAACTTCACCCCATAAGGAACCTAACAAGGGGTACAGTGAGCATATGGACTCCACTGGTGACGGGCACATAAGTGGAACATGTGCCATGAAAATAAAAAATAAAATTTTTTCATTTTCATGGCCCAAATGTGGCCGTCACCAGGGGGCCATATCCCCACTGCCCCCCTCGTTAGATTCCTTATCGGGTGTAGTTTCCAGAATGGGGTCACTTGTGGGGTGTTTCTACTGTCCTGGCCGCACAAAGGCTTTGTAATTGCATCATGGCATCCTCTAATGGGAATGGCGGCCATACCTATTTAGCTGGGGAAAAGGGACCACTCTAATTTATTTGGGGGTATTAGGCCAATTGTTAGTTTATCAGGTTGAAAATGACAGGTGTCAATCAAATTCAACCAGTGTTGATCCAGAGGAAGGCAAAAAAACCCTCGTAAGGCAGACGATAGTAGCCTCATCACAGGGGAAAAATTCCTTCCCGACTCCATAATGGCGATCAGAATAATCCCTGGATCAACGTGACCCCTGAAATAGGAATAAGGGACAGAATTTAGATAATGTAGAACCCCAATGACGCGTGGTACGCCTTGAAGCGATCCAGTATGCAGAGGCCGGGGGGATCAGGACAGGTGTCACACTGGAAAATGGCGTCCTTCCTGATCCCCCTGCTACCCCACACTCTGCACTTCTTCTGGGGTCTCCTGTTTTCCAGTGTGGGGGACGTCACCTTGAAAATGTTGTCCTGGTGCGATACGGGGTCCTTCATATCCAGAAGCGCTGGGTCCGCTCCATGGCTGCTAAATATTAGGGCTTTATTACTACTTCTGATATTTACGGATCGTGCCGCAAACTACAGTAGCTCAGGCAGCGAGGGACCAGAAGAGGGGGCGCTGGTATAAAAGTTATCCCCGTACAGGTGGTAACCTTTATCCAGCAGTGGGAAGATCAGTTCCCGGACGATCTTCCCACTAACTTCGAGGATGGGGGGGGGCATCTGGGGGCAGGATTCGGGTGTCCCTTCCTTCATACACTGTAAGGGTACGAGTACACTGCGGAATGGCGAAGGATAACCCTTTGTGCATTCCGCAGCTGGCACTCGCCGGCGGACTGATGGAGGCGCGCGTCTCCGCTCGTGTCACACTCCATTATATGCACGGGCGGATTTTGCCCTCTGTCCAATGTGTTCATTCTTTGGACGGACGACGGAATCCGCCTGTGCATAGAATGGAGTCTATGACACGGGTGGAGACACGTGCCCGCATCAGTCCGCCAGCAGGTGCCAGCTGCGGAATGCACAAAGGATTATCCTTCGCCATTCCGCAGTGTGCACGTACCCTGGATCTGTAAGTGTACCCTGAGGTACTCTCACAGAGTGTGTAGAATCTCACGCCATACCGTCATCTTTTATTGGGACGGTACTGGCGGAAAAGACGTGTCTGGGGGGCAGTGTACGCTACCCCCAGGCACGTCACTGGATGATGAGGATGATGAGGATGAATGGAGGAAAGAAGGATCCCCCCATTCATCCTCACTGGCTGTTTTGGTGTTGGAGGCAATAATAACGTATGCGTCCGACACCGAAAACACCTTGGGGGCCATCTTTATACGGGGATTGGTATATGGGGTATGTAAATGTGTAGTGGTGTAGTGTAAAACTTTAAATCATGTAGTGTAGTGTAGTGTTTTTTACGTGTTTTTTTGACAGTAAGAAAATATATCCCTTTGCCAAGAAATTAGCTGCTGATAAATGACGCACTTATGCGCGGCACTTATCAGCAGCCAGTGGTGGTAGGATATAGGGGGGAAAAACGCCCCTATGCCAAAAAGGAGGAGTTGCTGATCAGCGGCGCACTTACGGGCGATGCTGATCAGCACTCAGCGGCGTTAGGGCGCACAAAAAGGAAAAAAAAAAATTGGAAAAAAAAAAAAATCTTTTTAACCCAAAGCAACTGATCAGTGAATGATATTCACTGATCAGCCGCTAGGGGGCGGTAGAGCGACGCTGCCGGAGATTACCGAGGCCCGCTGAACACGAGGACCCGAGCGATTACGAAGATTTCCGACGCTGGACGACCGAACCCGGAAGTGACCCGAAGAAGACGCAAGGACGGCGCGGACCGCAGATCTTCGCTCCGGACACCCAGATCAGGTGAGTATGGTACACCTGCACCACACACACCTGTTCTGCACCCCTCAGCTACCTAGCTGAGGGGTGCAGAACGCGACAAAACTGTTTTTTTACAGTTTGATCGCCATGATGGGCCGGCCGGTACTGGCCGGCCTATCACGGCGATCGTGGGGGTGGCATCAGCGCCATCTTTGGTGGGGACACTAATGGCGATTGGTGCTGTCTCGGACAGCACCAATAGCCATTGCTTTCCGGGTCACCGGGTCACCGATGACCCGGAAAGCTGTTTTCAGCTGCTATATGCTGATCTGTATAGATCAGCATATAGCAGCGATCTTCGGCACGGGAGGGGTTAATCACCCCCCGTGCTGACGAGCAGAGATGGCCTGCTATACATTATAGCAGGCCATCTTCCCCTACCGCTGTGTGTGAACACACAGCGATCGGGGAAACATTGGGCTTAAGTATACGCCCGTTTGCGTTAAAGCCCACCCTGCGGGGGCGTATACTTACGCCCGATGTCGTTAAGGGGTTAACTATTGTGCTTAAGATGACAATGCAGTATTTGCAAAAAAAAAAAAAAAAAAAAAAAACACACCAATATTGTGTTTTTTTCTACTATGACCAAGAGAGCATTGTCAAAAGGACTGTCCCCACTGTAGTAGTATATAATGACTGATGTAAATAGTAAAAATCTGTGCAAGAACAGGAGCCTGTGATAAGACAGAAAGAGACAAGAGGAAATAGAAATATAGCAGCTTTAACGCCATGGGATTAGAAAACAATAAATTTCATAGACCACCAGATCTAGACAGAATCTGCTTTGTCAGTAAAGTCTGTAGGTTAGAAGATATCACAGCAGATGCATGATACTAAAGATTGGAAGGGATTGCTTACTAGTTAATTTAAAAGGAAAGATATATCTGTCTGCCTTGATAGCAGTAATTGTACTTATTCTATGTTAACATGATATGGATTAAATATGTTTTTCTTTTTTTTTTTTTTTTTCTCTTAAGGAGAGGGACAGAGTCAGAAACAAAATGCAGAGAGGAACCTGTGCTTAGTTTGCTGGACATAACTCAAAGGATGCATTATGTGAAATTAAATATATTTCAAAAGTCTAAGCATTTCTTGAAATATACTATTTAAAATACAGCATATATATATACTGCCCTTGGTCATAACCGTATTAGGCCATCCACTTCAAGCATACTAACCTCAACTGTTTACTGTTCTCTACTGTGTATGCAAGCAAGGGAAATATGTACTGTAAAGTGTGTGCTCTGTTGAATAGCAAAAGCAGGGTCACCAACTTAATGTGAAAACCGCTTTAGGGTGCGTTCACACCTACCACATCGGCAGCTTATTTTTCCGCGGAAATCCGCAGGTCTGGTAGTGCAGATTTCAACCTGCGAGAAATCCGCGTATGTGTGCGTTTTGCGGTTTTTCCGCAGCAAGTTTATCGCAACTGAAATGTCCGTTTAAAATGTCTCTCATTCTAAACGGACATTTCAGTTGCGATAAACTTGCTGCAGAAAAACCGCAAAACGCACACATACGCGGATTTCTCGCAGGTTGAAATCTGCACTACCAGACCTGCGGATTTCCGCAGAAAAATAAGCTGCGGATGCGGTAGGTGTGAACGCACCCTTAAGGAGAAACTCCAGCGAAATGTTATTTTACTATCCTAGAATAAGGCTGGTAAGGGTAAAAGACTGCCCTGCTCCCACCTCTTATCAGGTGCTTTGTTTTCTCATAATACCCCATTTTCAGTCCCCGCTGTGGCCCAGTTTGTCCTACTGCTTTTTACTGGGGTTTACAGGTGGACCATAGGTCATTCTCATAATATAACCCTATGAGACAGACTGAGTATCTCATAGTGTTACAATGGCATGATTACCTCCTGTCCATACAGCAAGCTTTGTGTGAATTGACAGTGCAGTGGGAAGCAGCACTGGTTTGTTTTGGACTTAAAGCGACTCTGTACCCACTTTAACCCCTCCCCCCAAGACGATCCTGCGCAGGCGCAATAAAGCGCCTGGATAGTGAGAGAAAGCCGGTCGCATCACTGAGTCTGCGCAGCTGATTCCTGGGTTGAGTCACCATGGTATGCGGGGAGAGGGGGGGGGGCTGATAGGCAGGAGAGGCTGTGAAGGCAGTAAGCGCCAGGAACACGGGGCGGGGATGGCGCTATATCATTGCATCGGCACCCGGGGGGGGGGGTCAGGATGTGGCGCAGGCGCAATTACACAGAGAACAAAGGGCGGTACGGGAGGCAGAGGGAGACTGAAAACACAACCGCAAAAGCGGCGCTAGCCTTGGCCACAAGCGCTCTAGGCCACGCCTCTAGGGCATGGCTGCACCTCAAATAAAGTCTTATTTTCCCCTCAGGAAAGAACAACAAGCGTGGACAAAGATACCATCTGAAAGAACTGCTCTGCAGCTACAAGAAGGTATAAGTAGTTGGGGGGGCATAAGTGGGTACAGAGTCGCTTTAAAGCGAATGTACCACCAGGTACATTGCTTTGGGTTTTTTACATTAACAGACCGGCGCCGGGATGCTGGTGGCATGGTCCTTTTTTAACCACCACCCAGTTCCAGTTAACCGACACCCAGTAGCCAATTCCCATAGAAAAACTCTCCTGCTCTCCAGAATGTAAAGCCATACAACAGTTGATAAGTATTGGAAGACTTGATGTTTTTTAAATTGAAGTTAATTACAAATCTACCCCTTTAAATGTAGAGCTATTAGCAGAAAGCCGGAGACACATATACCCTTAACAGTTTTTGCAAATATTTAGTAAAAAGTGTGTCCGGTAAACAAGTACAGAACTGCATAAACCAAGACAAACATTGAAAATCATTATATTTTAAAATCATTACGAGCAGGCCAGATGAGGGGTATGGCAGAACTCTTTTGATTAAGAAAAAAAATGTGTTTTCATACATCTTAAAACATTTTTGTTGTTCACATTGAGCTTAGAAGTTGATATGACTATTTACAAAGGGTTTTTCTCTATTGAAGGAGATGCTGAATATTTATAATATTGATGTGAAGGAAAACTTAAAACAAAAAGTTTCTTAAAGGGAGTATTTTATGTTTTTAAATTTATTTTTGAAGTAGGTTTGTAAAAGAAAAATAATGGATACTATTGTTGTTTTGCCAGATTCCATTCATAGATTGTGCCAGAATTTTGGCAAAAATAGAAAAAAATACCTAATTTCAAAAAGTATCATTTACCCTGGTAGCAATACAATCTATGGCTTACCCTACAAAATATGGGCACTTACACAACTCTGTACTAACATAAAATAGTTGTATATCAATTTAAAGCAAGAGGTAAAAGGTGCAAAAGAGAAAAATAAATAACATAAATAACATAAATTTTGTAGCAAGATATTCCTAGTGGAAGGAACCTCCCGCCCCTCTATGATGCGGCTCCATTAGAATCAATTAAGCTGCATCATAGAGGGTCGGAGTTTTTTCCCACTGGAGGCGGGTTGGCCCACCTCCATTGCTTCACCCCCAGCCGATGACCAGGAATAGAACAGTGCTGTGTGGGAATCGGGCCGCGATTCAAAAGAAGGACTGCGGCACCAGCTTTCCCACACCAGCGCTGTTTAATCCATGTGAAAATCTTACAGTGAATGTACTGCTGGTACATTCGCTTTAAGATTTTCACATGGATTAAACGTCACAGAGAGGAGAGGCCGGTGCCACGGTCCTTTTTTTTCACTTTAAGTTAGTGGAATTAGGGGTCAGGGTAGCACTTGGAAGTCATGGCTATGTTCTTGCAACCAATGTCAAACATTTCTAGCTGTGTGACATGTTGCATTGTCTGACATGTGGCATGTCACTATAATCAATATAGTTACAATGTTTTGCTTCATCTACTGCCCCAAACAATAGTTACCCCCACAATAATAACCCATAAAGCAGTTGAGCCTTAATAGTGCCTCAACTAGTTACCAATCCCTCCAAATACTGCCCTATATCCTAGTTACTTTCCCATTAGTGTCCCCAGTAAGTAACCCCCTCCTCTCTAAAATACCCCCCCCCCCCCGCAGTATGCAGCCTTCCCTCCATGCAGTGCCCCCACCAGAAAAAAGCAAACAAAAACTCACCTGTCCTGCTCCCCAGCAGCTCCTCTCACTGCAGTAATTCTCCTTTTAGATACACGAGATAAAAACCAGATGATAAACACTGCTGTTTTTGATTACTCTGTTTTTTTTTTTTATATTTGTTAAAAAAGACAAAAAAGGAAAGAAGCAATCCTATCTTATACTGACTAAATATACTTTATTAAAGAGAATCTGTCATCTCCCGGACCCTACCAGAGGTGCTGACAGTGTGCTGTGTGTCCCCTTGTGAGCAAGTTTTGGTAATCTGTCCGTTGAGCAGATTATGTGCAGTCTTGGGTCTCCTACTGTAATAAAGAGTCAAAGAGGAGTTGTGGCTGAGTGTTTGTGCTTACACTCTGGCACGCCTTAAGACTGATTTCTCATTACCTTTCTTCATGAATAATCTCCGTATCCTGCTCACTTGTGTTGTCAGCCAGTGTCTCTGATTGTTGATTTCAGTCATAAACTGCCTACAGAGAACTGATATGCAATGAGATATAGTTGAATCTCTAAGCTTACTGCGTTGGAGCTGTGGTATAGGGGTAAGTCACCTGTCTTGTAACTGACAATGTTTTTTTCCTGGGTTTGACGGAAATGAAATATAGATATTTCTTTTTTTCTCCTCATTGTATAAAAAAACTAATTTTAAAACTAATTTGGACCTGATTAGGAATTATTTGCACTTCTTTTGCACAAAATTATACAATAATGACAAAAAAAGATAAAAAGGAAAGCAGTGGTGAGGCGTGCCAGAGTGCAGCACAAACGCTTATTCCCAACTCCTCTTTTACCCTTTTTTAAAGTAGGAGACCCCAGATTGCACATAATCAGCTCCACAAAGAGACTGCCAGCTACAGCACACTGTCAGCACCTTAGTGCAAATTGAAATAGCTGCCAAAGAAAAGGTTAGCACAGTGCCCTCAGTAGCACTATGTATGAAATACCTGGCTTAGTAAACCCCCCCCCCCCCAACATGTTTAACAGTAGGGTGCAAAGTAGTCTACAATTAGGAGACTCTATACTAATTACATCTTAGCTTAGAAGGAAATAATCAACCAGTAGGAAACAGAATTAGGGGACCCTGCTTAACGCCAATCCTAGGGACAAGTCTATTGTAACATTAATGGAGCACCTTTTTTTTTTTTTTTTTTTTTTTTTTAGTTAGGAGGTGAACTTTATGCTTTATACATTTAAATAGTTATTATTTAAATGTTAAAGTATTGTAAGAAGTGTTCCTAGAATTGCTAAAACATGGTATGTGTTTTCATACTCTAGTTTTTCCAGCTGATAAGAACCATACAAGACTTGCCATGAAAAGCTTATAGTTTTATGATGCATTCTGTAAAAGAAATTTTACAGTTCTTTACAGATCACATCTGTCAAACCAGGCATGCCATTAATGTTAGACTTTTCAAGCAGAAATAATACCACTGTGATGTGAAACTATCTTTATCTCACATACATACCTATGATTATTTTGAGTCCTCGTGTTGATAGTCACTAAGTGCAGCATTTGGTTTCCCTTTAGTTCAGTCAATGGTTAAGTCATGTTACCAACCTCTTTACTCTGCTCTTCTTTATGCTTGGAGACTGACAAATAACACTCCCTGTTGTTAGAATAAAATGCACCTGGCCGGTGAGGATGGAGCCTTAAGTAATGTAGCTGGTTATTCACACTGTCAGCCATTGTTGTGTGCTATAGTACCGCATTAACCCCTTAACGACACAGGGCGTACAGTATAGTTACACCCTGTGGTCGCCTCGGGGACTTTAGAGTGGGGCCGCACGGCGACCCTGCTCCAACCCCCCCCCCCCGGTCCCAGGTGCGGCATGTAGCCCGGGATGCGGCTATTATCGGGCACGGTTCGATCGCCGTGCCCACTAATCAAGCAATCAGATGCAGCTGATTGCTTGCTTTCCCTCATACCTGGTGGTCTAGTGGGGTGGATCGCCCCCCCCCCCCCATTGTCCCGGTAGAGCAATCCACACATCCTCTGCTGGCCGGGGTCAGTGCAGTAATGGCGCCGATCTTGGCTCTGCACTCGGTTGTTTTCAGCTGCTATCTCATTGATCTATGCTGTATAACTCTATAGCATAGATCTCAATGAGAGATTACTGTGCATATACTAGAAGTCCCCGAGGGGGGCTTCTAGTATATGAAATAAATAAAGTTTCATTATTGATAAAAAAAAAACCTCCCCTAATAAAAGTCCAAATCACCCCCCTTTTCCCATGTTATAAATCAAAATAAATAAATAAACATGTTTGGTATCGCCACGTGCGTAATTGCCAAAATTATTAATTTGTTTTATTCCTGATCTCACACGATAAACGGCGTAAGCACAAAAAATCCCAAATTGGAAAATTGTGCATTTTTGGTCGCATCAAATCCAGAAAAATTGTAATAAAAAGCGATCATAGACCAAAGGATAAAAGCGCTATAAGCATGGGAATAGAGCGATTTTAAGGAACACATATTTGTTAAAAATGGTTTGAATTTTTTACAAGCCATCAGATAAAAGAAAAGTTATACATGTTACATATCGTTGTAATCGAAACAACTTGACAAATATATATAGCAAGTCAGTTTTACCCCACGGCAAACAGTGTAAAAACAAATACCCCCCAAATAAACAAAATGCATTTTTTTTTTTTTCAATTTTACCACACATTTTTTTTTTCTGGTTTTGCAGTGTTTTTTTTTATTAAAAAATTCAGCTTGTCATTGCAAAGTACAATTAGTGGCGCAAAAAATAAAGGCTCATGTGGGGTTCTAGGTGAAAAAATACAAGTTCTATGGCCTTTTAAGCACAAGGAGGAAAAAAACGGAAGTGCAAAAATTTTAATTTTCTCTGTCTTCAAGGGGTTAAGCAGGTAGCCATAGCAATAAAAATTCTGTTGTTGTTGTTTACAAACACCAAATGGGGGCAATAGTTAGGTAGCGACTGGACTCTCTTCTTGTGATTTGGGTGGTCTGTGCAGGATCCAATGGCACAGCAAATGAGAGAGAGCCACTGGTTATTTCATTGTCCCATAAAGAAGGGAGCAGCTATTGGGCTGTATCACTATTAATGAATTTACACTTTTAACTTTGTATTTGTATATTTAATTAAGTACTGCATATATTTTTATGTATACATGAACATTTGGAGTGTGATGGATTAATATGTGAGGTATTGCCTATTGCCTCTATCAATCAGTTGCTGCAGCACTCAGATATGAGCTTTAGAGGTGTTTTGCAAATCAGGAGATAGAACCTAATGGGTGTTCCCTAGGCTGTAAAAGTCCAGCAATGTTTGGCCTGTCAATCTAAACAGGCATTTAAATGAAAGAATAGGAATGTGAGGAGAAAACATGAAAAATTGCACAAAACAGGTAACGTCTAAAAAATAAAAATAGCCCCTAAGATCAAAATCTAGTAAGTGTAGATGGTACACTTGGGGGAGATATATCAAAGGGTGTAAATTTTAGACTGGTACAAACTGCCCCCAGCAAGCAATTACAGCTCCTCTTTTACTTTACCAGAGCTGAAAGCTGAGCTGTAATTTGTTGCTGGGGGCAGTTTGCATTAGTCTACAATTTAAACCCTTTTATAAATCTTCCCCTTGATGTCTACTTTATCAGAATGTCTGCTCAAAACTTCTGCTTACTTGGGTTCAAGGTTGTCGAAATGCATTATGGCCCATTTAGTAGGTAATTCCTCCCAATACTGTCCCATATACTAGTTAACTCCTTAAGTTCAAAGCCAATTTTCGTTTTTGCAATTTAGCTTTTTCCCCTTTATGTTCAAAAGGCCATAGCGCTTAAATTTTTTCACCTAGAGACCAATTGTACTTTGCAATGACAGACTTTATTTTTCCATAAAATATGCTGCGAAACCGGAAAAAAATCATTTGCGCTGTCAAGTTGAAAAAAAAAAGGAATTTGTCTTCCCTGATTTCAGGGAGTTTCGCTATTACTCCGTTTGCCCTATGGTAAAACTGACATGTTATCTATGTTCATCACATCAGTACGATTAAAACAATATGTAACTTGCTTAACTTTTATATTATTTGATGGCTTTTAAAAAATGTAAATCTTTGAAAAAGAACTAAATGTGTTTAAAATTGCTCTATTCCCATCCTTATAACGCTTTTATTTTTTAATCTGTGGGGCTGTTTGAGAAGTCTTTTTTTGCGCCAGGATGTGTACTTTCTATTGGTACCTTGTTTGCACATATGCGGCTTTTTGATCACTTTTTATTAAATTTTTTCTGGATTTGATGCGACCAAAAATGCACAATTTTGCACTTTGGAATTTTCTTGCGCTTACACCGTTTACCGCGTGTGATTAGGAATGTGATAACTTAATAGTTCGGGCAATTACGCATGCACCGATATCAAATATGTTTGTTTATTTGTTTATTTATTTATATTTATAAAATGAGAAAAGGGGGGTCCCTTGAGGACTTCTATATACACAGCACTGATCTCTCAAATCTCTTTTAACCCCTTAGCGTCCCATGACGTATCGGGCAGTGCCTCTATTAGCCGGCGCGGGTCCCGTTGCCGCGCCGGCTAATTAAGCACTTCAATGCAGCTGTCAAACCTGACAGCTGCATTGAAGTGCTTTGTACTGCACGTTCCTGGTGTCTAGTGGCATGGATCTGTTGGAGATCTGTTCTTCTGGCCGGCCCGGGTCTCAGCGTCGGAGTGACGCTGATCCCGGCTCGGCAATAGATTGCTATGGCCTGCAGCAGGCCATAGCAATCTATCACCGATTACAATGATCTTTGCTGTGTATATACACAGCATTGATCTCTATGAGAGATCAGTGCTGTCTATATACAAGTCCCCCAGGGGGGCTTCTAGTTTATGTAAAAAAAAAAGGAAAAATGTGTTTTAATTAATAAAAAATCCCCTCCCCTAATAAAAGTCCAAATCACCCCCCTTTTCCCATTTTATAAATATAAATTAATAAATAAACAAATAAATAAACATATTTGGTATCGCCGCGCACGTAATCGCCCGAACTATTAATTAATCAAATTCCTGATCTCGCACAGTAAACGGCGTCAGCGCAAAAAAATTCCAAAGTGCAAAATTGTGCATTTTTGGTCGCATCAAATTCAGAAAAAATGTAATAAAAAGCGATCAAAAAGTCGTATTTGCGCAATCAAGGTACCAATAGAAAGAACGCATCATGGCGCAAAAAATGACACCTAACACAGCCCCATAGACCAAAGGATAAAAGCGCTATAAGCCTGGGAATGGATCGATTTTAAGGGACATATATTTGTTAACAATGGTTTGAATTTTTTACAGGCCATCAGATACAAGAAAAGTTATACATGTTACATATCATTGTAATCGTAACAACTTGAGGAACATGCATAACAAGTCAGTTTTACCATAGGGCGAACTGCGTAAATGCAAAACTCCCCGAAATCAAAACAAATTAGTTTTTTTTTTAATTTGACAGCGCAAATGATTTTTTTTCCGGTTCGCAGCATATTTTATGGAAAAATAATGCCTGCTATTACAAAGTGCAATTGGTGTCGCAAAAAAAAAGCGCTCATATAAGTCTCTAGGTGAAAAAATGCAAGCGCTATGGACTTTTAAACATAAAATGGAAAAAGCAAAAGCGCAAAAACGAAAATTGGCTTTGACCTTAAGGGGTTAAAGATCAATGCTGGGTACAGGGCCGTTTCTAGTGGCGTGCGGGCCGGGCAACCGCACGGGGCGTCAACAGCTAGGGGGCGCTGTTGGCACCCCCGGGACCTTACTCCACTACCCCCCGGCGCTCACCTGACCGGCCCGCCGCCGCCTCCCTCGCTGTTTACCTGACCTGACCGAATGCCGACTCCGTAACATTACTCCCCTCCGGCGATCACCTGACCGGCCCGTCGCCATAGCAACCTCCCACCCGCGCGCTCGGCTGAGCGCTCGGCACCTCTTCAGGCTGCCGCCCGCATCTTCTCCCAGAGCCTGGCCGTGCACCATCCATCCAGCAGGCGCAGTGATATGACGTCACTGTTACTGCTGGAGGATGTGTCCTGCTCCGCACAGGCTGAAGAGAGAAGATCCGAAGATAGAGGGACCCACTCCATCAAAGCATTATGTGAGTATAATGTTTTGTTTTTTTTGTGTGTTGGGCAATACAGGGGGGATTATTATGGCGCACAGCACAGGGGGATTACTATGGGGCACAGCACAGGGGGGATTACCATGGGCACAGGGGAATTACCATGGGCACAGGGGGATTATTATGGGGCACAGCACAGGGGGATTATTATGGGGCACAGCACAGGGGGATTACTATGGGGACAGCACAGGGGGATTATTATGGGGCACAGCACAGGGGGATTATTATGGGGTACAGCACAGGGGGATTATTATGGGGCACAGCACAGGGGGATTACTATGGGGCACAGCACAGGGGGATTATTATGGGGCACAGCACAGGGGGATTACTATGGGGACAGCACAGGGGGATTATTATGGGGCACAGCATAGGGGGATTACTATGGGGACAGCACAGGGGGATTATTATGGGGGCACAGCATAGGGGGATTACTATGGGGACAGCACAGGGGGATTATTATGGGGGCACAGCACAGGGGGATTACTATGGGGCACAGCACAGGGGGATTATTATGGGGCACAGCACAGGGGGATTATTATGGGGACAGCACAGGGGGATTATTATGGGGCACAGCACGAGGGGGATTACTATGGGGACAGCACAGGGGGGATTATGGGGCACAGCACAGGGGGATTACTATGGGGACAGCACAGGGGGATTATTATGGGGCACAGCACAGGGGGATTACTATGGGGACAGCACAGGGGGATTACTATGGGGAACAGCACAGGGGGGATTACTATGGGCACAGCACAGGGGGGATTACTATGGGGCACAGCACAGGGGGGATTATTATGGGATAGAGCACAGGGGGGAATTACTATGGGGACAGCATGGGGGATTACTATGGGGCAGAGCACGGGGGGGATTATTACTATGGGACAGAGCACAGGGGGAACTATTACTTAATGTGGGGGCACAGCAGGGCAGGGGGCATTATTACTATATGGGGGTACAGCAGGGGACATCATTACTATGTGGGGGTACAGCAGGGGACATTATTACTATATGGAGGGTACAGCAGAGCAGGGGACATTATTACTATATGGAGGCACATCAGGAGTCATTATTACTATATAAGGGCACAGCGGGGCATCCTATATACAGGGGGCAACCCACATACCTACTGACTTTACTGCCCATAACACACAAAAAGTGTAAGGAAGTTTCTGGAAAAGTGTGGAGCCTAAGATGTTTGTCTGGCAGGTTCAGAAGAGATGAATTGTTGCTGCAAGAAATCTTCCTGGAGGTCTGGGCTGGATGGAAAGAAAAGTGACGCCTCAGGTCCAAAAAGACATCACATGTGAGTGACTGAATGCCTTTTTTTTCAGCTTAAAAAAGTTGGGTAGCACTGCTTTATGCCATAATACTCACATGTTTTCTTCCTAGCCCCCAAACATCACTCATGGAGGGGGGGGGGTATGGGGGGGGGGGCGCGTTTTATCAAGATTCGCCCTGTAGTCAAAATTACCTAGAAACGGCCCTGGCTGGGTATATACACAGCAAAGATCCATTAGATCGGTAATACATTGCTTTGGCCTGCTGCAGGACAGAACAATGTATTGCCTACAGGTACAAAGCACTCTAATGCAGCTGTCTAATGCAGCATTGAAATGCTTAATTAGCCGGAGCAGCAAGGGGACCCACACCGGCTAATAGAGACGCTCCCTGGCTACAGATAGCAGCCGTGAGCAGCATCGTTCAGAGCGGGGTCCCGGCGGGGACCCCTCTCTTAACTCCCCCTGCGCCACAATGACGTACCAGGTACGTCATGGGACGCTAAGGGGTTAATTCCTCCAATTGTGCCCCATATAGTAGATAGTCCCCAATAGTGACCCATATAGGTTTTAAATCCCCCTAATATTGCGCCACATGGTGGTTAACTCCTTCATGTACTGCCCCAAACAATAGTTACCCCATAAAGTAGTTGGGCCTTAATGGTACCTCTAGTTTCCAATCCCTCCCAATACTGTCCCATATCCTAGTTACTTTCCCATTAGTGCCCCTAGTAAGTAACCTCCTCCTCTCCCCTCTAAAATACCCCCCCTGCAGTATGCAGCATCCCCTCGATGCAGTGCCCCCACCAGAAAAAAAAAAACGTGCCCTCCTCACCTCCTCTTACTGCAAAAAAAGAGAAAAAAAGAAAAGAGAAAAAAAGAAAAGAAACAATTAAATCTTATACTAAATATACTTTATTAAAGGGAATCTGTCCCCTCCCAGAGGTGCTGACAGTGTGCTTTGTGTCCCCTTGTGGGCAAATTACTTTTTGGTAACCTGTCCGTTGAGCAGATTATGTGCAGTCTGTGGTCTCCTACTGTGATAAAGAGTTAAAGAGGAGTTGTGGCTGAGTGTTTGTGCTTACACTCTGATTTTTATGTTTAGAAAAACGTCCGTTTTGGCAATGCATTGAAGTCAATAGGGAAAAAGACGTCCAATGCACACAGTGTATTGAATGACAGACATTTTTGCCACGGGCGTCAAAAAAATGAACACGATCATTATTTTCGGATGTCTTTTGCAAATAGTGGACATTTTTTAATAGTTGTTCACACACGGTTTTTCTTTTTCCATTTCTCCTTTTTTACTATTAAATTCAATGGACTTTTCAATTAAGCCACACCCAAAGGGCAATTAGTAACCCAAACAGACTCAAAATAACGGACGTTATTTTAAACAGAGCTGAAAAAATGTTGTGTGAACATAGCCTAAGGGTGCCTTCACACCTACCGGATCTGCAGCGGATCTCACTTCTACGGATTCGCAGCGAGATCAGCTCTGGATCTAGTATCAATTCACCCCTATGGTAGCACGTACTCGCAGCGAGATTGACATCCCGCTGTGAAAATGTGCTTCAACCCCCCGCTGTCCGCAGCCCAGCTGCCGCATCCAGCAGCCCGCCGCCGAGAGCATACAGTACCTGCTCGGCGGCGCGGCTGCAGTGAGGCCGCCGGCTCTGGTCCCGCTCAGATCAGCTGCTGGGCTGCTGGATGCGCCGGGGATGGGGGATGCGGGCGGCGGCGGGCTGCAGGATGCGGCCAAGGATGGGGGGATGCGCTGGGGATGGGGGGATGCGGGCGGCATCGGGCTGCAGGATGCGGCCGGGGATGAGGGGGATGCGGCCGGGGATGGGGGGATGCGACGGCGGGGCTGCGGACAGCGGGGGGGGTTAAAGCACATATTCATAGCGGGATGTCAATTCCGCTGCGAGTATGTGCTATCATAGGGGTGAATGGTACCGGATCCGCAGTGGTTCTCGCTACAAATCCGCGGAAGTGAGACCCGCTGCGGATCCGGTAGGTGTGAAGGCACCCTAAGACTGATTTCTCTCTGCATCCTGCTCACTCGTGCTGTAAGCCAGTGTCTCTGATTGTTGATTTCAGTCATAAACTGCCTACAGCTAACTGATATGCAATGAGATATAGTTAAATCTCTAATGTTTTTTTTCCTGGGTTTGATGGAAATGAAATATATGTATTTCTTTTTTTTCTCATCATTGTATAAAAAACTAATTTTAAAACTAATTTGGACCCGATTAGGAATTCTTTGCACTTCTTTTGCACAAAATTATACAATAATGAGAAAAAAGATAAAAAGGAAAGCAGTGGTGAGGCGTGCCAGAGTGCAGCTGATTCCCAATTCCTCTTTTACCCTTTATTAATGTAGGAGACCCCAGATTGCACATAATCAGCTCCACAAAGAGACTGCCAGCTACAGCACACTGTCAGCACCTTAGTGCAAATTGAAATACAGTAGCTGCCAAAGAAAAGGTTAGCAAAGTGCCCTTAGTACCTTCACTTTTCTGGCTCAAGATCCAATGCTTCTGTACCTCACCCTAGCTCCAGGGAACTCTAAAAATCCAAGGCGAACATGGGGATTGGGGGGAACATAATAAAGAATATATACTTATCCATCCCTGTACCCCCACAGCACAGAACCTCCTCTTACAGACCCCTGCCAGCCTTTTGCAATTCCTGGGGTGGGACACTGCTGCAGTATCTGAATGACTAAGTGGGTACTTCCTGCCAGGAAGTGATAATGCAGGAGGCTGGGAGAATTTTAAACCGCCGGAGTGTACGCTGGTGACATTGTGCTGCGGGGGCATTGGGACAGGTAAATATAGATTCTTTATTATGTTACCCCTCCCCCTGCTGGCCCTGAATTTTGAAATTTGGTTGGAGTTCCCCTTTAACGCTCCACTAATTCCTCAGGGGTGAATTTGTTTTTCAAGGAAGTTGTTTATTAGGGAATAAATTTCCATTAGGTCACATAAGTGTGAACAGTGATATGAAAGAGGATCCATTAGTATAGAAAAAGTTTGATCAAAGTTAGAATATTCAATTTATGTGTTAAATTTCTCATTGTTTCTGCAGGCTTTGGAAGTTATGATGCATAGAAAAAGGGTTAATTGTTGACTTGAAGGTGGCTACTAGAATAAATGCAGAATAAATTGCAGAAGGGCATTTTTTACTAGGAATCTTTATTAGGAGTGATAACAGAGTTTTGCCGTCAACTGTTTTAATGCCAAATCAATTTATATAGTAAAGTTTTTAAGGCATTTAGTCCTTTATAGCAAATTTAAGATAAAACTACAATTTTAGCATGCAAGACAAAATAGCAAACTTGTTATTGTGTTCTCAGCTAAATTGGTTCAGAATCTGGTAGCAGTTAAAAGTCAGAATATGCCCATTCTATGTTCACACTACGTAAGTGTATACATATGTTCACACTACGGAGTGTATACATATAGCCCTAGGCTATGTTCTCACAATGTAAAAATAAAGGCAAAACAACTGCTGTTATCAATGATCATTAAACATGACTGCTGTTTTGTAGCAACGGTTACAAGGACATAGCCATAGAATGCAAATAGGTTTTGATCAAAAAATTATTTGAGAACACATTAGCTTTTGCTACACAGATTTGTTACTTTTAAGCATGGAGTAGGTGGTGTCAATTTAGTGCCCACTTAAGCTAGACTCCATTTGCAGTATCAGAGGCCTCTACAATAGCCTACAAAGATTTTTGTGGATATTTCATTTTTCTGTAAGATCTTTACTGTTTTTAATAAATATTGTTCATGTGCACCCAGATTTCAGCCTCTGACATTAACTGCGACAAGTATGTATGTTTTTATGGGTGAATTTGAAGAAATGTTTTTCTTTGCAGTTGAAAATGTGCCATTGCAAAATCCAGTCCATGTTTTTGCTGAACAGGCAGATTTTTGGTCTTGTAAAAGGACCAAAAATCTGATTGCTTGTTAAAAGATCAAATCCTTGGTACCACCATAAAAATCAGTATGTGTTGGCAGCAGATTTTGTGCGTAAACAGGAGATTTGTTGCCAACAATGATGGAAATGAACAGACCTACCAATGATTGAGTCATCATTCATGCTGCCATTAATTCTCAATAGCTAAACCATGTGACAGCTATAATGTACATTGTTGTTCTGTGCTCGTATAGTGCCAAATATGAGCACATCAACAATACAGGAAAAAATGGTGGCTGGAGTTGATCAACCACTAAAGATTTAATATGAATAGCTTCATACAATGTATTTTTTTTTACAAATGTTGTCTCCTTTAAATACTCAATGGATTATTTTCATGATTTTAATACATTTTAATTCTAAGTTAATTAAGAACAAGACTCAATATTACATATTATATTTTTATTTATAATCGTCTTGGTTTTAATTAAGTATATTTATTCTCAGCTTTTACAGCTCCCATTGAAATCAGTAGGCTGTCAATTTAATAAACATTTGTTTCAAATTTAATTTTCATGTATCATATTTTAAACTAAATTTATACATAAAGTGGAGCTTTACATTAAATATAAAATGAAAAGTTGAATAAAAAGTTTTACGCAATATTTAAATTAAAGTTTTTTTTTATTACTTGGACTTAGTACTTTGAATATATATTTTTGAGCAGAAATTTGATGTACAAATTTCATGTGTTTTTAAATTGCAGGTTAAAGGGGTAGTGCGGCGCTAAGAAATTATTCACAGAATAACACACATTACAAAGTTATACAACTTTGTAATGTATGTTATGTCTGTGAATCGCCCCCTTCCCATGTCTCCCCCCCCCCCCCCCCCCGCACGTGTACCCGGAAGTGTTGGTGCATTATACATTACCTGATCCGTGTCGCGCATGTCCGCCATCTTGTGCCAAACGTCATCTTTGGACGGCCGGCCTGAATCACTGCTGCCGTCCCTCCTCTGCCACGTCATCAGCTGCTCAGCCACGATTGGCTGAGCATAACTGTGCTCAGCCAATCGCGGCTGAGCACAGTTATGACGCGGCAGAGAAGGGACGGCGGCAGCGATTCGTCCGTTCGTCCGAAGATGACGTTTGGCACAAGATGGCAGACATGCGCGACACGGATCAGGTAATGTATAATGCACCAACACTTCCGGGTACACGTGCGGGGTTGGTGGGACAAGGGAAGGGGGCGATTCACAGACATAACATAGATTACAAAGTTGTATAACTTTGAAATGTGTGTTATTCTGTGAATAATTTCTTAGCACCACACTACCCCTTTAAGGCTTCATTGACATGCCCACAAAATGCGACTGCATTCGCGATTGTGGCCAGATTTAGAACACATTGCTTTCAATAGGGCCATTCACACGTCCGCCTGTTTTGGCTAAGCATTTGTGTGATGGGAAAAAGAGACGGGTGTAAAGTTTTGCCTGGTTTCCAGGTATAAACATTCATTAATGTTTACACCACAGAAAACGTCCCCCTATGTGCAGAAATGACTGTTACCTAGCTTGTACCATATGTTTGGGAAATTGGCATGTCACAAGATATTGTAGTTATGAAAAAAAAATAAAAATATGAGTAACACAATTACAGTATAAAGCAAGCACACTTTATACACTGTAGATTTCTGGGCAGCTGAATATCAGACAGAAGATTACAAGCATAAAAAAATAACCATGCACAATTTTGAAAATAGCTTCACTGCAACATGACCACATTCAAGAGCAAGTGCATTCAGACCTGTGATTACAGTCTTCACTATGCAACACACCGTTTACTCCTTCCCCATTTAATTTGCAACTGTACCTTCAACCATCCACCTCCATCACAATGGCTGACTAGGAGTGCCAAGCATTGCAGATGGAATTTTCCTTAGTGACCCTTTCAGGGGAGTCTGTGATTACGATACACTTCATAAATTCCACCACTGTTAGCTAATACTCATCCTACCATTCTGCTACGAGTCTCTGACAGGCTACCCTCTACAACAGCCTTCCCTTGGGTGCTTGATAGAGATGAGTGACTATACATGTTCAGGAATACTATTCGCTTGAGTATCGGGGTGCTTGTATAAAAAAGCAAGCCTCCTCCGCCTAAATGTCAGCTAAAATGAGCCATTAAACATGCGGGAAATGGGCATCCTGCTATGTGGTAGCCAAGTTGGCTGCTAGCATAACAATAATTGACCAGCCACATCAGGTGACCTGAATGTACAGTATATAGACCCTGGTCACCTGCTGCTCGATTCACTTGCATTCTCTTTTCTGAAAGGGAGAGTGCAGGAGCAGGGACAGAGGTAGCGTAAGGCTTACTTTAATAATTGGGTAGGTAAATAGCTAACAAACACTCAAAGGTCCTTTTTAGGACTAGTGATCTCACAGTGTGACAAAAAAACCCTATCCAATGTGCTTTTCAGAACTAGTGAAATCCCTGTGTGACACAGAAAAAAAGCATCTGACATAATGTACAGTACAATATACCAGTATTATAGCACAATATAGTATGCCTGTACCAGGCTATTCAGTCAGATAGTGATAGTGATATACCTACCCATAGCTATGATATACCACCTATAGCAAAAGAATGCAGAAGAATTACAGGATACCACTCTCTCGCGAATTTTCAAAATCAACAATTTGATGGTTTGCTGTGTTTACACTGTACGATTATCACTCAAATGCGATCATTTATGTGAAAATTCGAGCGATATTCTGTGTAAATGCAGCATTAGATGCATCCATGCATGCTCCTTCTACTGTTCCAGTTTCATTTCTGTGGTGTTTCCATCACTTTCTGAGGTTTTCAGCTGCACCAGACACCCTCCACTTTGCCGAGTAGGGGGCTTCTGAAAAATGCTTGAATGTCCCATTTACTTTACTGGGGTTCGCTACTCCAGTTGAACATTGGAGTATTGAAAAATACTTAAAATGACTAACGAGCATTGAAGTATTTTAGTACTTGCTTATCTCTAGTGAGTGAGGCCACAACACCACTACTTTTAATAGAAACCTAAATTATACTTATAATCCCACCTGGACATATAATAATAACTCAATGTAAAAAAAACTCCTCAAAACGTACTAGTCCAGATAAACCTCAAAACATCAACACCTCTACGCAAATTTATATACTGAAAAAACACTGAGGCTAGTCCCCATAAAAACCATATACTTTATTCATAAAATTATACACAAACACTAAAAAACAACAAAGAAACAGACCAGGATGAAAAGTGGCAGTGCGCAGAAATGGCATGTATTACAAAAGATGACATGTACAAAAAAGTAATTTATGGGGAGATAAATTCATAAATCTCACAGTATTGTGTATGGTTAGCTACCTATCTCACTGTAACCCCTACAAGGAGTATTCGTACCGGTCTCCCAATACACATACAAGATCTCAAGTGAACATCATTAAAACTCACCCATTGTGATGTAAACTAATGCCACCGCCACCAGATCCCCCTAACGCACATTTTCACGTCTATCGCTTCCTCAGGAGGGCGTGGCTTAACTAATGTCTCGGCCTGCTATTTATATGGTGCCCAGGGTTGACGTCGGCGCCGGTCACTGGGTCATGTGGGTATCACGTCACTTCCGCTTCCGGGTACTCAACGCTGGAACGCATATCCGCAGCGTGACCCGCACGCGGACATGCGCACAGCGTACCTGAGGCCGTTTTGGAAGGACACCCACACTCCAATCCCAGAGGCCGGCGCACCATCCTAGGTATATATAAAAATGAAATAATCTAACTATTGAATATCTGTATTCGGCCGTGAAGGATGCAAAAAGGGAAACTTTCAACTAAAAAATGTCATTGTAAGAATATAAATGGGATGGCTATTTGCATATCTAATTACCTACATATACTACCACCTAGTGGTAAACAAGTGAAATATATATATATATATATATATATATATATATATATATATATATATATGTGCAATAATATCAGATATAAAGTGCAATGGGCATAAGTGTATATGTAAACAATCAAGTAAAGTGTCATTTAGTGCAGTATAAAGGTGCTTTTAATAGAAACCTGACTACCTTGAGCTGCAGGCATTCCTTGTTTATATATTGCACAACACAGTGGTATGTAAAGTGTCTCTCTCCGGCGGCTCCATAGAGCTATGGATCATGTGCGGACCAACGGACCCACAGATCATGTGCTGACCCACGGGGGCGCAGAGGTCAGACCTTCCACAATCTCATACTTGTGGCGATTGCAGGCGATTTAATCTTTTTGAATTTATTTAAAAAAAATGTTTCTACTTTTTTAGCGCCCAAGGGAATTTGTATAATTTATCATTCAGTTGCCTATATAGATCAATGCAATACATATGTAGATCTACTAGTACAGCCTCCCCAGAGAAAGCTTCTGACTGCCATGACAACCAATTGATTCCCTGCATTTGCATTACAGGGGAGTCATTTAGACCCCTGACCTACCCTGTCAGCATTGACAGTGGCATATACATGGTTCAATATCAGGCATCAGAGCTTGTCCTATGTACAGAGACTCTAAACTGCAAAGTAGTAGGTAGCTTCTAGCTATGGAGAACACTCAGCCTCTAAGCCCTCTGCATACCTCTTTAATGGTGCCATTTCTTTAGCTTGAAGATCACAAAATAACTGTGAACCCTCACTAGGCTAGTAGATGGAAATTCTCTAAGGCAAGGTAAGCCTATATTATACATATGATGGTAGATCCTTACCCTTTATGCTGTAAACATATTATTTTATCCATGCCCTCTTATTTTGATTCTTGCCCCTATATGAATATCATTCTAATTATTAAATCAACCACTAGAATAGGTTTTCTACAATTGAAAGTACTCTAAAATCACATCAATTTTTTGTATGTTTCCTAGGGAACAGGTCTAATAATTATAAGAGTAAGTTGTGTATAATTATTGTAAAATTTAAATTGCATTGTTATCTGATGAATTTAATTACACCCTTCTTTGTCATAGACATGGTGTGAAATGGTGCTGTGCCAATGTTCATAGAAAGCAGGCAAATGGCACTTATTTCACATTGACAGCGACTATCGACTCCATCGGTGCATGCCTACGAACAGTATACCTACAACATGCTATGTTTCATTTTGCCTTGAAATAAGTAGCTTTAAGTTGAAAATGACAACACTATTTATAGAGTGTAGGCCACACAAAAAAGTCCAACCATGATACACTGCAAAATTACAGATTATAGTAAAATACAGATTTTGCCCAATAAAAATAGTAAAAAAAAAAAGATATAATTTTTTAATATAAATTAATGCTCCCGCTAATGCTCATCAAAGCAGGAGGGGGCATAGGAGGAAAGAGGCAGGCATGTGAGCGTGATCTAGAGCTGACAGTTTCCCTTTAAATATTGTGCCTTAGCTAGAGAGAGGGACGTGTTTTAACGTGTTTTAACCCCTTTTCAAGGATTTTTTTTAATGATTGGTGCTAGATACTGAAACTCCTTTTTTTTCTTATTTGTTTTTATTTTCTGATTTGAATTTAATGTTTTAACATTATCATGGACATAGCCATGTTGCCTGAGTTGTATATAAAAGCATTTAGTGATTTTTGAGAGTTTTGAGACAAGAGTGACAAGCCCGATCAACCAATCACTGGCCGCCACGCTGTCCCGTATTAGTTAGTTATTGGCTGAGCGGGCTGGAGGAGGCTAATACCAACGAGGGGCACTGGAGACCAGGAAAAAAACACCATGGGGAGCACAGACAGGTGAACATACCTTTTTTATGTGTAATAAATTGCTTGATTACCATCTTTATGAACTCATTCTGAACTATGCAAAAAATAATTATTGCACTGCATTGAAATGATCAATTAAATTATGCAATCACATTGCATTCTCATTGTGTTACTGCATGTGTGAACCCAACCTTAAAGGGGTATTCCACTCAAACATAACTTTTGATATGTTACTGCCAATGGTGAGACTAACAATTAGAGATGAGCGAAACCTGGAGCATGCTCGAGTCCATCCGAACCCGAACTTTCGGCATTTGATTAGCGGTGGCTGCTGAAGTTGTATAAAGCCCTAAGGCTATGTGGAAAACATGGATATAGTCATTGGCTGTATCCATGTTTTCCAGACAACCTTAGAGCTTTATCCAACTTCAGCAGCCCCAGCTAATCAGATGCCGATCGTTCGGGTTCTGATGGACTCGAACCCGAACCCGGTTCGCTCATCTCTACTAACAATTCATTCCATACTACTTGTTGTTATCTATTCAGTCTCCTTCCCTAAATTCTCAGTTGCTGCTTACTGCTGAAAACACAAAAATTTGAATGTAAGCTTTTCTTTCTGTCTTCCCCTCTCTCACCCTCCATTCTGAGACAGCTGATTTAAACAAATCCCTGACTGGCTTTATCTACAACATTGTATCTTCTTTGTAATGCTGGGAGGGATAATCACAGTAAGTTCATTAGCAAATTAGGGACTTGTTTACGTCATCTGTGTCAGAAGAGAGGGGCAGATAGAGAGAAAGGCTTACATACAGATTTTTTTGTTTTCAGCAAAAGCAGCAGCTCAGAACTGGGTGAAGGAGACTCAATAAATAATAATAAGTATGGAAGAAATTGTTAGTTTCACCACGGGCAGCAATGTATCAAAAGTTATGTTTGAGGTAAATACCCTTCTTCATCCATAGTTTTATCTATCTACTGGTGTCACCTTTTGTTGTAATTCCATACAGATCACTTTCTGACTGCTCACTATAACCACAAACAGAACAGGAAGTTGCAAATAGTTTTAGGTCTAGTGGTGAGAAACTGCAAGATTTCAGGTTAATTTTATAATTTATATATAGTTAAATTAAAATATCCCATAAGTCTTTGAGTCATGTTATGTCATTGTTTTCTTACATTCAAGTTCCTGATATAAAGCAAATCTCTAGAACCACCATTTGCATTGCAGAGCAGGAACCTAGGCAAGATGTGTGCTTTCTTAAACAAAATGGTAAATATATCCCTAAAGTGAGTATTTCTCGGTATGTTTCCTAAAAAAGGTTGATACATTCACTTTTAGGATTTTGTCACATGACAATTTTTTTTCATTGACATACTGTATGCTCTGTCCAATCTAGGACTCTCTAGGCTGTAATGGAGCACAATTCTAAAACTATAGACACTCATGCATAGTTCATATGAGTTGCATAAGGGTTATGTTTAAGTGAAACGGTTGCATACCTTTTTTTTTTTTTAGGTTGGCAAAATTTCTTAGAAACTGCCCTGCTGTACATGGATATTAGATGTTGGAAAACAGTTAAGGCTATGTTCCCAGTCCATCCTTTTTGCATTTAATGCCCGTCTTTTATAAAGGCCTTAATTTTGAAGCCAAACAGCTGTTATTTTATGATGACGTACGTTATTTGTACAATTACATCTGTTATTTGGCTTAAAAAAATAATAGGCATCCTAAAAGAAGGCCGCTAAATATCCATAGAAAGATGGTATGGGAACAAGGCTTATTCCCAAAATGGAATTTCATGACCGTCTTTTTTGGGTGGCCATCAAAAAGACTGATGCAAATAATGATCATGATCGCAGCTGTTATTACCAAGAAAAGAGTACCTTTTAGCACTAAAATCTTGGCCATCCAGAAACACGGGTGTCATTCTTACATAGTGCGAACATAGCCTATATATGCAAAAGAAAACAATTTTAATATGGCAATATTTTATATTACAAAAAATATAGTCCAGTGATTTTTCTGACACTTACATTTTTTGGGCAGACTAATTTCTTTAATACAGAAATCTATTTTTTTCTTGCATATCACAAGTGATGATTGATGTGTGTCACCTTTTACTTTGTATTCTAGTAGAATGCAGGTACCTTTCATTTTTGATCTGGAGTCAGCTGAAATGGAACCATTCTAGAGGAATAAACATAGCTTTGGTTGACATTGCATTTCAAATCACTGTCATGTCTTCAACATAACCCTTCATCATATGAATTGCAATGTAAGTTTGATGTTTGGTATTATATACTTTCTACACAATAGTTTCTAATTATACATACCTGGAGGCAGAGCAAAGAAAAAATAAAAAGAAATTTTGTGCTGGGGTAAAAATATCCTCATTCATATTAAAGAAATAACTATGGAGGTTCTTCTATTTAATTTAAAGTTTACTTGTTGTTTCAGGAGGCTTTATGTCCAATTTTCAGTTGTCCCTGAGCTTACATTGAAATGACCTATTGATGAACCTTGTTCTGCTGTACAGTTATACAATTATACAGTTATACAGTTATTCATTTTTTTTGGTACCACTTATGATGGTGAGTTCTTCAAAATCTATTAATGCAAAAAACCAAGGTCAGAGCATGTAGGACCCCTAAATAATGGTGACTGGGAGTTAATACTGGGGATCAGGAGAAAGCTAAGTTACTTAATGGGTTGCAAAAGCGTTTGACACGGTCCCACATTAACGTCTGATGGATAAGTTAAAGTCTATGGGTTTGGAAAGTTTACTCTGTAACTGGATTGAAAACTGTCTCAAAAATTGTACTCAGAGAGTGGTGGTCAATGATTCCTACTCCGAATGGTCCCTGGTTATAAGTGGTGTACCCCTAGGGTCAGTACTGAGCTCCCTTCTGTTTAACTTGTTTATTAAAGGGGTACTCCAGTCAAAATGTATTTTTAAATATGTTATTACATAAAGAAAGTTATACAAATCCCTTATATACACTAATTATAGGAAATGCACATATAGTGCTATTTCCCTCAATTTAGTAGATCAGGCAAGCTTTACTTCCTCAAAAAAAAGTGCAGTTACGTCTCAAGTTTATCCACCAGCAGGAGGCGCATGTAGAAGTATAGAAATGGAATAGACATCTATTCTCCCTCCCTGTGCTGGTCCCCCTCCCTCTGCCTTTGTCCCCCCTTCCTGCCCGGTCCTATTACAGCTGCTGCAGCTGGGTGAGCGCTCCTTATCTGATGCTCACCCCAACTAGCTGCCTGTCCTCTCAGTCCATCTCCCCCCTAGACGGTCCTGAGCAGAAAGCTGCTTGGCAGAAGGTGCAGCTGCTTAGGGAAAAATGCACTGGACCGGCAGAGGGTGAGCACTGGTGCGCGGGACGGGGTGGTCGGCTTACATCAGGGGGCGGCAAGTTCAGGGCGGAGCATGAGCACTCACCCTCCACCCGGTCCTGGCAGGGTGTGTGTTCCTGCACTGCCTCCCAAATTGCCGCCCCCCCTGATGTAAGCTGGCCGGCTTGTCCTGTGCAGAAGCACTCACCCTCCACCCGGTGTCGGCGGGGTGAGTGCTCCTGCACCGCCCCCCAACTTGCCGACTCCTGATGTTAGCTGGCCACCCCGTCCCGCGCACCAGCGCTCACCCGCCGGGCGGCGGGCTGAGACTGCCTCAGATGAAGCAGACTGCTTGGCAGAAGGTGCAGCTGCTTAGGAGAATATGCACGAGCGCTCACCCCGCCGGTACCAGGAGGCGGGTGATCGCTGGTGCACGGGACGGGGCAGCCAGCTTAGATCGGGGCATCAAGTTAGCAGATGCATGACCGGGCGGCCGGCTTACATCAGGGGGCAGCAAATTGGGCGGTGCAGAAGCACTCACCCCGCTGCAATCGGGCGGCGGGTGAGCGCTCCTGCACAGGACCGGACAGCCGTCTTACATCCGTGGAGAGGGTGGATACAGCCTGAGGACTGCCTAGAAAACTGGGAATCAAAAGCCCATATTTCAGGTTCATACGAACCCAAACCTTGGCCGGTTCACTCATCCCTAGCTGCGGGTGAACACTCCTGCACAGGACCGGGCGGCAAGTTGGGGGGGCGGTGCAGGAGCACTCACCCCGCTAGGTCCTGCACGGGACCAGCTAGAGGGGACACAGGCTGTGAGGACGGGCGGTTAGTTGGGGTGAGCATCAGATAAGGAGCGCTCACCCCGCTGCAGCAGCTGTATTGGGACCGGGCAGGGAGGGGGGACCAGCACAGGGAGGGAGAATAGACGTCTATTCCATTTCTATACTTCTACATGATAAACTTGAGACGTGACATCCCGTTTTTTTTGAGGAAGTAAAGCCTGCCTGATCTACTAAATTGAGGGAAATAGTCCTAGGGGGAGTTACACTGGGAGAGTCGCTGATGGAGAAGGATCTGGGTGTACTTGTAGATAATAGACTACAGAACAGCACACAATGTCAGTCAGCTACTTCTAAGGCCAGCAGGATATTGTCATACATTAAAACGGTCAGGGACAGGGATAAAATATTATCGCTTTTTAAAGCTTTGGTGCAGCCTTATCTGGACTATGCTGTTCAGTTCTGGAACCCGATTCATAAAAAGGATGTCCTAGAGCTAGAGAGGGTACAAAGACGGGCAACTAAACTAAAAAAAGTTCTTAGACAAAATAACATAAATGCATATGTATAGAACCTATCATCATCATCCCCCCCCCTCCCTTGTATATCCCCCTTCCTGCATCCATCCCAAACTTGGTTGATTTTGATGGACATGTGACTTTTTTCAATCATATTAACTACGTAACTATGTAACAATGTAACTATGTAACATATAATTGGAGAAAGAAGAAGGATGAGTACCACACCCAGAAAACAGTCCCAACCATGAAGCATGGGGATGCAAACATTATACAGGAAGACTGCACTGTATTAAAGGGAGGATGGATGGGGCCATGTATCATGAGATTTTGATCAACAATCTCCTTCCCTCAGTTAGAGCATTGAAGAAGAATCTTGGCTGGTTCTTGCAGCTTTAGAAAGACAGAAAAACTAAGGGTCAATTTACACAGAAAGACTATCTGAGAGAATATCTGCCAAAGATTTGAAGACAAAGCCAGGAAAAGACTATAAACAGAGAACAGGTCATAAAGGAAAGCCTGAGATTTCACCTCCTCTTTCTCCTGGCTTTGGCTTCAAATCTTTGGCAGATAATCTGTCAGATAATCTTTCTTTGTAAATGGGTCCTTAGCTAGTCCAATTAAAGAGTGATGAGTGTAAAAAGTGTGCCTAGCCAGTCTTCAGACCTGAACTAAAGTGTAGTGCATGCAAACTTGGTCAAGAGCTACAGGAAATGTCTGACCTCTGTAATTGAAAAGGTTTGTGTGCCAAATATTATGTTTTACTATTGTTCTGTTGTATTATATTAGAAGTTTATTTTATAGAATCAGTCTCTCAGATTTGAAGTGTACTTACGATAAAAATTACAGTCCTCTTCGTTCTTTGTAGGCGGCAAAACTTGCTAAATCAGCAGTGTTTCAAATTCTTATTTTGCTATATATATGTATTGTGACAGTGATGTGTACTGTGAAAGCTTTAACAGAACTGTGTACATGCAATGTTGGATAATATGTACAATATGGCTTAAAAGTGTGAATTCATAAAAAAGTAGAGGAGGAGATGTTCACTTTAGTAAGTGATAGTTTAATTTTTGATGCTAGTATTATCTTATTTCTGCAAGCTTAAATGCCCTCTGGCTGTGGAGAAAAATACAAAACAGATGCAGTGCTAATTTAATTCCGTGGCAAGTTCTCCCTGGTAGAGAAGTAACATCAAAGGCAATCTAAGAATATCAAATTAAAGCCATCCATCATGCTTGTTGCACTGCACTGTTCAAGCTGCCTCTGCTGACACCAGAGAGAATTCAGCTTTCACAATGAGATGAAAATGCGAGTATTTTAAGCTTAAAATTAGACTGTATTTCAGCAAATTGAATGATTGTTAACGGTAGGAACATGACAAGTCTTCTTTTGGGTTATTAGGAACTGAAACTCATCTATTTTTTCAAAATAATTTCTAAGCTTCCTTGTTTGTCTTTTAAAAAGTGGAACACTTTGTTACTACACTGCATGAATCATTTAGGAGGAACACTTACTATATAATAGGCATATAAATAAGACTATAGTCATTGCCTTGACAAATGTCATGCTCATCAATAACTGTGCAGCTATTACGATAGTAAATGGCAGCCTGTACTTGCTTGGAGCTTCACCTGTAATCATAATATATTTCATTATATACTGTAGCTGGCCGTTCCTCGCCATAGTACATACATGTTATTATTAATTAAAGCTGAACATAGGCATGCTGATGTTTCTACCCAGAGAAAAATAAGTTCTCTGATACTCCCATTCTAACAATGACCTGATTTTTTTTTCCTTTCTTTTATAGGAAAATAAAAACGCTGGCACCAATGGCAAAAAAGAGAAGGATTTCAACACTTGAAATTTTTTTTACCACTGATACTGTAATATTGGTAAAATGTCTTTATGCAAGTCCTAACTTTTAAACTAATTTATGTCTAAAACACTGTTAGGCTATGTTCATACAGCGTTTAACAGTGTCCGTTGCATAGCATCAGACGCTGTTAAACTGATGGCTGCTGGGCTGCATTCAGAATTTTTCTGCAGCCGATAGCTCTGTATTGACTGCAGGAACGTTCTTTTTTTTTTACAATTGACTTGCAGGCACCGTCAGGTGTGCCTGCAAATTAATTAACGCGCTATCACTGAAAACATGTAGATCTAAAAAATAATAAACTTTATTGGATATGCATTAAAAACGTGGTCCACAATAAGTCATAAATATAAATTAATCAATAAATCCCAACCAATATTAAAGCAATAATTCATTAAAGCAATAATTCATACTGTGTATCACTGGTCGTGAGATGACACTTCTTACCCCTATCAACAAATGTACATATCTTACATAAAATCGGGTGGCCCCTATCTGCCACCTCAGTCTCTACGCGTTTCTCCCCTCCGGGATCATCAGGAGACAGAACAAAAGTAAGTAAACAGAAATGGGGTCAAAATTCCACTACTCCAACATGTCCCTCTGGACAATAATATACAGAAAGTGGAGGGGCACTGAAACATAAATACTTCACTCAGTGGTGTCAAAAGCATACACAATATAATCAAGTGAAGAGTGTCATAATAGACCAACAGTGCAGAAATAAAACCAGGCTCGCAGAGAGCCACTTACGATCCCCCCGACCAGATATGTGGTCTCGTGTAATGGTGCCGGGACCCCGGCACCATTACACGAGACCACATATCTGGTCGGGGGGATCGTAAGTGGCTCTCTGCGAGCCTGGTTTTATTTCTGCACTGTTGGTCTATTATGACACTCTTCACTTGATTATATTGTGTATGCTTTTGACACCACTGAGTGAAGTATTTATGTTTCAGTGCCCCTCCACTTTCTGTATATTATTGTCCAGAGGGACATGTTGGAGTAGTGGAATTTTGACCCCATTTCTGTTTACTTACTTTTGTTCTGTCTCCTGATGATCCCGGAGGGGAGAAACGCGTAGAGACTGAGGTGGCAGATAGGGGCCACCCGATTTTATGTAAGATATGTACATTTGTTGATAGGGGTAAGAAGTGTCATCTCACGACCAGTGATACACAGTATGAATTATTGCTTTAATGAATTATTGCTTTAATATTGGTTGGGATTTATTGATTAATTTATATTTATGACTTATTGTGGACCACGTTTTTAATGCATATCCAATAAAGTTTATTATTTTTTAGATCTACATGTTTTCAGTGATAGCGTGTTTTGTTGTACATGTAGTACACCTTTGTCCACCAAATATTTAGGTGGAAATTCCAGTGATTTTTGTTGCAAATTAATTAACCATTCACGGCCGCCGCTGCACTTTACATTGTGTGAACAGCTATTATTTTTCCGGACGCTGTTCGGTGGACAGCGGCCAGAAACAATAGGCATGTACATTGTTTTAATGTCCGTTGTAAAGAACGGGCGTTAAAATAACCATGTGTGCAAACAGCAGACGGCATTCATTGCAATCAGCGTCCGTTCTTTACTTAAAAAGAATGAAGTGTGAACATAGCCTTAACCCCTAGACGACCCAGGGCGTATAGTTACGCCATGGAAGTCTGTCCCCAGACGACCTAGGGCGTAACTGTACGCCCTGGGTGTTTCTCCCGCTATGAAGCGTGCTCCGGAGCGGAGCGCGCTTCACAGCAGGTGGGGGCCGGCTGCAATCAGCAGCCGGGACCTCACCGGTAATGACACGCTGCAGCGATCGCGCTGCCGCGTGTCATTAACTCCTTAAACGCCGCGATCGCGGCGCGACCGCGGCGTTTAAGTGTAAGTGACAGGGGGAGTCCCCTGTCACTTACCGATCGGGACCCCCGCAGTGTGACTGCGGGGGTCCCGATCGGTAAAACGGGCCGCCGGAGGTCTCTCACCTGCCTCCATGCGGTCCGATCGGCGATCTGCTACACTAAGCCTGCACAGGCAGGCTCAATGAGCAGATCGCCGATAACACTGATCAATGCTATGCCTATGGCATAGCATTCATCAGTGTAGAAATCAGACTAATGTATGTACAAGTCCCCCAAAGGGACTTCAAATGTGTAAAAAAAAAAAACACTAACACACTACCCCAAAACCCCTCCCCCAATAAAAGTTGAAATCACCCCCCTTTCCCATTATATAAATAAAACATATAAAAATAAATAAACAAATAAACATATAATATACCGTAGCGTGCGTAATTGTCCGATCTATGAAAATATAACAAGCGTCATTGCGAACGGTAAACGGCGTACACGAAAAGAGGGAAAAAAGTGCGCGGATTACCGATTTTATGTTACATTATATATTAAAAAAAATTAATAAAAAGTGATCAAAACGTCCGATCTTCACACATATGGTATTAATAAAAACTAGAGATCATGGCGGAAAAAATGACACCCCATACAGCCCCGTAGGTGAAAAAATAAAACCGTTATAAGCGTCACAATAGGCCCATTTTATTTATAATTAATTGCCAAAAAAAAGGATTTCATTTAAAAAAAATATATAACATTAGAGAATCTGTGTAAACCTGCATATGGTTGTGTTCGGGCTGACCTATAGAATAATAGTATCATGTCGCTGTTACCATATAGTGCATTACGTAGACACAGGAACCCCCCAAACGTTACCATATTGCATTCTTTTTTGCGATTTCACCAATTTATATCTTCATAAATAATATATTTGGAATTCCATCATACATGGTATGGTAAAATGAAAGACGCCATTACACAGTACAACTATTCCTGTAACAAATAAGCCCTTACATGGCCTTGTAGATAAAAAACTGAAAGTGCTAGAGCTCTTAGAAGGGAAGGAGGGAAAAACGGAAACACTAAGATCAAAATTTGCGCGGTCCACTGGGTCATTTTGGGCCTGGTCCTCAAAGGGTTAAACTATGTTCCCTCTATGGGATTTTAGAGCAAAATGATGGCCATTTATCAATAATGGCAGAGGTAAGTAATGTTCATGATTTTTATTTGCAGCCGTCATGGCTTGTTTCCATAGTGCAATTATAACCTTATTCTGGCTGTACAGATTAGATTCATGATCTGGTAGAGATAAGCGAGTATTAAAATGCTTGAATGCTCATTACTTGAGTAGAGTCTTTTCTAACGCTAGAGTGCTCGAGTCAATGGGAGACATTTTCACATGGGACTCATATTTGGCAAAGGAGAAGGTGACTGGTGCACCTGAAAACCTCAGAAAATAATGGAAACACCATGAAATTGGAACTGGCAAGGCAAGGAAGCATGCATGGATGCATTAAAGACTTCCAGATCCCTTAATTATGCCACTTTTGCAGACTGACAAAGTATGCACCAACCCAAAGATAAAGTCCAATTTAAAGTGTGTAAACAGTTAGGAAAGACTCTTTCCTGGACATTTCCTGGACAATTTTTAATAAATATAATTGTACTATACTTATTAAAAGCTGGCCCATCTCTCACCTTAGTTCCTGTCATCTCTGACAACCATGGATGCCGAAGACAAGGAAAAACTCACACTACACCCACCAGTAACTGTCATTGTGTGGGTGGGACCTGGGACATGGTTAGACCAATCCTGTTCAAATTTTGAAGGATGGACTCATAGACTCATCCAAGGGCTGCCAAAAATTTAAAGGAAAGAGGAAATCCCATACACTCTTCATTACATATAAAGGAGGGCCTCAGGCACACACTCTAAAAATTATGTGCGAGAGTGAATAAATTAATAGATAATTAATAGAGATGAGCGAACCGGGTTCGTGTTCGAGTCGATCTGAACCAGAATGTTCGGTATTTGATTAAGCGGGGGCTGCTGAGCTTGGATAAAGCTCTAAGGTTGTCTGGAAAACATGGATACAGCCAATGACTATATCCATGTTTTCCACATAGCCTTAGGGCTTTATCCAACTTCGGCAGCCACCGCTAATCAAATGCCGAAAGTTCGGGTTCGTATCGACTCGAGCATGCTCCAGGTTCGCTCATCTCTAATAATTACATATTAAATATTATTAGATAATGCCAATAATTTAAATCCGCTTTAAATTGTAAAAACAAATGTATTTTTCTTCTTTGTTACAAAAATTTAAGCTTTGCTGTATAGCACATACAGTCACAGGATGAGGAGAATCATTCAATCAATTTTGCAGACCAGGATTAGTTGGCAGCCAATCTTGTATGTACACATAACTGTGTTAGGCCAGTGTGAAGGCTCCTTTTAACCTGTTCAGGACGAAGAACGTAACTTTTTTGCGGTGAGTTACCGCTCAAGGGCGTACAGTTACGTCCTGGGATGAAACGGGCGCTGGGGCTGTGCCCGTGCAATCTGGCAGCAGGTCCTGGCTGTCAGTGATAGCCAGGCACTCGCCACATCTGCCGTGATCCATGCCTAGCGATCCCTAGCGGTGCTGCGATCAGGCCGATCACAGCACCTATAGTGTAGAATAGAGGGAGAATATTCCCTTTATTCCCATCGGGGCTGTGCAGAAGCGATCGCATGGCCCTGATGGTTGCTATGATACCAGGAGGCTTCCCTGAAGCCTCCTGTGTCATAAATACCGTGGCTGATCAGGCTCAGCCTAAGGCTGAGCCTGTTTAGCTTTGCCTGTTTTACAGGCACATTACAATGCAATGCAGATTAAATAGTGATGTCTCCATGGTGGGACAGTAAAATAAAGTATAAGTACACAACATATAAAAATCCCAATAGGCCCCAATGCAATAATAAATGTAAAAAAAAAATTATATAAAAAAGTACACATATTTAGTATTGCCGCGTGCGTAATGATGCTAACAATAAAATTATCACATAACTAAACCCGTACGGTGACCGCAGGGGAAAAAAAAACAAAACAGAAAATTACAAATTTTGTAAATTTTTCATGAAATGTGAGCATTTTTCACACGAAAATTGTAAGGATATC
The DNA here is from genome assembly GCF_027789765.1 of Dendropsophus ebraccatus. Lineage (NCBI taxonomy): Eukaryota > Metazoa > Chordata > Amphibia > Anura > Hylidae > Dendropsophus > Dendropsophus ebraccatus. The sequence goes on from NC_091463.1 coordinate 50,744,154, forward strand.
GGCCAAATTTTACCATTAACCTAAAGAACATTATGTCACGAGAAAACTTTCTCAGAATTGCTAGGATAAGTTCTAATATCATGGAGGTATAAAAACATAAAGTAAGACTGGTCAGATTAAAAAAATGGGCCTGTCCTGAAGGACCAGTCCTGAAAGGGTAATGATGGCTTGTATCCATCAAGACTTGTATTGGACAGCTATCTGCCATGAAAAAGGGGCCTTATGCTACGTTTACACGGAGTGATAATTCTCAAAATTGATCATTTAACGATTTTGAAGCAACGATTTGGTTTTTATAAGAAGCAGCGTTTAGACGAATAAAACATTAGAAAAATCGTTTGAAAATTCGTAAGAAAAATCGTTATTGCGATCGTTTTTAAGATCCCTTAAGCCCATCTTTTACATAGGGTAAATTGGTGAAAGTCTGTTTACACAAAGCGATGCGCGAATTTTCAGCGTCCGACAAACGATGATTTAAGAACACGTTAAAAGATCAAAACGAACGATTTCTCGTTGGCTGTTTAATCGTTTGCTGTGTTTACACGGTACGATTATCGCACAAATGCGATCGTTTATGCGAAAATAATAGTTTGGGGTCGCATTGAAATGTCCTTATTTTTGAAGGAAAAGCACTGTACTTTTCAATGAAGATAACTTTAAACTAGTCCTAACTTTAAAGAAATACACTCTATACATTGCTAATGTGGTAAATGACTATTCTAGCTGCAAATGTCTGGTTTTTGGTGCAATATCTACATAGGTGTATAGAGGCCCATTTCCAGCAACTATCACTCCAGTGTTATAATGGTACAATGTGTTTGCTCATTGGCTCAGAAGGCTAATTGATGATTAGAAAACCCTTGTGCAATCATGTTCACACATCTGAAAACAGTCTAGCTCGTTACAGAAGCTACAAAACTGACCTTCCTTTGAGCAGATTGAATTTCTGGAGCATCACATTTGTGGGGTCAATTAAACGCTCCAAATGGCCAGAAAAAGAGAACTTTCATCTGAAACTCGACAGTCTATTCTTGTTCTTAGAAATGAAGGATATTCCATGTGAGAAATTGCTAAGAAATTGAAGATTTCCTACAACGGTGTGTACTATTCCCTTCACAAATAGGCTCTAAACAGAGTAGAAAAAGAAGTGTGAGGCCGCATTGCACAACTAAGCAAGAAGATAAGCACATTAGAGTCTCTAGTTTGAGAAACAGATGCCTCACAGGTCCCCAACTGGCATCTTCATTATATAGTACCCGCAAAACACAAGTGTCAACATCTACAGTGAAGAGGCGGCTGCGGGATTTTGGGCTTCAGGGCAGAGTGTCAAAGAAAAAGCCATATCTGAGACTGGCCAATAAAAGAAAAAGATTAAGATGGGCAAAAGAACATAGACATTGGACAGGGGAAGACTGGAAAAAAGTGTTGTGGACGGATGAATCCAAGTTTGAGGTGTTTGGATCACAAAGAAGAACGTTTGTGAGACGCAGAACAAATGAAAAGATGCTGGAAGAATGCCTGACGCCATCTGTTAAGCATGGTGGAGGTAATGTGATGGTCTGGGGTTGCTTTGGTGCTGGTAAGGTGGGAGATTTGTACAGGGTAAAAGGGATTCTGAATAAGGAAGGCTATCACTCAATTTTGCAACGCCATGCCATACCCAGTGGACAGCGCTTGATTGGAGCCAATTTCATCCTACAACAAGACAATGACCCTAAACACACCTCCAAATTGTGCAAGAACTATTTACAGCAGAAGCAGGCAGCTGCTATTCTATTGGTAATGGAGTGGCCAGCGCAGTCACCAGATCTGAACCCCATTGAGCTGTTGTGGGAGCAGCTTGACCGTTTGGTACGCCAGAAGTGCCCATCCAACCAATCCAACTTGTGGGAGCTGCTTCTAGAAGCGTGGGGTGCAATTTCTCCAGCTTACCTCAACAGATTAACAGCTAGAATGCCAAAGGTGTGCAATGCTGTAATTGCTGCAAAAGGAGGATTCTTTGACAAAAGCAAAGTTTGATGTAAAAACAATGTTATTTCAAATACAAATCATTATTTCTAACCTTGTCAATGTCTTGACTCTATTTTCTATTCATTTCACAACGTATGGTGGTAAATAATAACGATAATATTTTTGTGTAAACGCAGCATTAGTTAGAGCTTTATTGTACCACTTGAGGCTTAGATAAGGTAGGACAGAAACTCTATACATTGTGTGCATCTCTTTGGTCTGTGGGAAAAGGACTGTACTACTTTATTTCATGGAGACTGTCATAGTCTTTTTCTTTCTCTGTGAATTTATACCACTTTTTTTCCTTTGATTCTGCTGTACTGTCTATTCAGGAAATACAATACCAGATTCTCCACACAGGAACTCAAACTTCCTTTCTCAGTTACAGGATGAGTGTGACTTTATCAGTCACTGTGGGCAGAATCAATGTTTATGTTGTCAGTTTCATTATTGCCTGATGGTATCTGTTGGGACATTGATTTGTATTCCAACTAGGCGTAGGTACTTTTCGAGGTTGAGATGGAATTTTTACAATTACTAGACACCCAAATGTTATATATTTGGTTGTCATAGTTACCTATTAACAGATTGATTACATTTGTTCATTTCCTTCAAATGTCTATTGTCCACTTGTCTGTATGCCTCTTATTTCCCTAAAAAACCTGGAGTTATCTACCTGAGGAAATACATCCAAACTAGACATTTAAAAAAAAATAAATTTAAATTGGTATAGTAGACTTGAATGGGGAATTGATGTGTGTATTTTTTCTGATATTATCTAGGATTTAGAGTGTTACACAATTTTATTTTTGTATAGGTGATTTAGTAATTAAATTCCCTACCATGTGTGTTATGACTTAGATGATAATTCTTGTCCTCCACCCTCTGTAACTGTATCCCTCCCTAGAAATGAGCAGATCTTAAGTCCGTCTTTACCCTTCAAACCCAAGCGTGCAGCATTTGATTACCGGTGGCTACACAAGTTGGATGTAGTCCCAGGGAGTCCTGGAAAACATGGATAAAGCCTATGGTTGTATCCATGTTTTCCAGACAGCCTTAGGGCTTCATCCAACTTCTGCAACCCCTGTAATCAAATGAGATTTGCTATATCCCTCAATGAATTGTAAAGAGGGACTATCAATATGGTTGGGGCTATCCTATAATGAAGATGGTTATGCCAAATGATGGAGCAAGAAGTTGAGTTTCAGAATACAAATGCACTTCCCCCCTCCCCTATACCCCTACTGAAAGTTTATTAACATATTAATCTTGTAATTAAATTCTAATCCAAGCAAGCATATTAGCAAGCATAAACAGGACCTGGGGGTAATTCGGCAAATGTTTGTTTCCTCCACAGCACCTCCACAGGGGGAATTAAGACAATCAATTGTCTGCATAATACTTGGATTAAACTGGTTCTCCAGAGCTAGAAACCCTTTGTATTGCTTAGCTGTGGCTAATAGATGATAGGCCTGACTCAGGCTCTTCTGCCCCTTGTAGGGTACATGGAGATGACTTTTGTATATTAACAATTGGGTGAGAGAAACATACTTAGATTATTTCCATTACAAGTGTAGCTGCAGTGGACTGGTTGGCTATGTCTCTGCAGTTACAATTTAATGCAGCATTATAGCTTTCTGAGCTAACATTATTCAGTAAATTCACAAGCAATACTATTTAAAATCCCTTTTTATCATGATAAAATGTGGGAAATAAAAAACTCCGCTCTGCTACATCTAGTTTTCTGTATAAAACTGCAGCATCTCCAGTAGTTGCATCTGATTCTTCAGTAAACTCCAATTACTTTTTATCTTAGCAAGAAAAAGCAAAGGAAAGTTTTGCCTTAACTAAAGAAGCGATCATCGAAGGATGAACTGAACTCATTTTGAAATAAAATTAGAAGTGCAACCCCAGAGCACAGTAAAATAACTCAAGCATTAAATGAGCACTTACATGTTTACAGCAGTGAGGACTAAAAATATGTCATTTGTCACTTTGCTGTATATCTGCTGCCCTGACTTCAGTGTCACTTGAAGGAAAATATGAAAGATACATGGTTTAGAAAATCTTCCAGATGAGGCAAATTTAATGGAAAAGGTAAATGAAGGACTGGATGAAACTATGGCTTGCAAAATGACTTCATTGAAAGATTTAGGAAGATTGGCTAATGAATTTACCTGTGATATGGAAGTGACAGAGGAAGAAGGTCGGAAAGTTTAAACACAGAACTTTGAATTTGAAATATAAAAAGAATAAAGTATCTAGTGGTAGTGAATGGGAAGTTGTATACCTTTCTAGGCATTAATATATGAGTAATGATGTGTATTTTTAGTTTTGCTCAATATCTATTAAGATTCATATTGCTGCCAGTTGCCTGAGCAAATAATCGACAGTAGTGCCAGCTATTCTGATCAACCAAATACACAGCTCAATGAAGTACAGTGGTGCCTTGGATTACAAGCATAATTCGTTTCGTTTAATCCAAATCCACCCTAAACCAAAGCAAATTTTCCCATAAGAAATGACTGAAATGCAGACAATTGGTTCCACACCCTAAAAATATATATATTTTTAAAATTCTGAATAACATGTAATACAAATGAAACAAACATTTAGAAAGAACTGAATATGTCATAAGTTACTGTACAGTATTGCACTCAGCATGTGGAGTATAATGTACAGTAAGTGCATAAAAACAGCAGCAGTTTGTCGATATCAGCAAGTGAGAATCACAGAGTTGTGTAGGAGGAAAGTGACAGAAACTTGCATACAGCAGTGTGAATGGCTAAGTGTAAGTGCAGGCACATTATAGCAAGAATGGAGAGGATGGGAAACACAAGGGCTGACAGAGACTGCAGGGAGTATGAAGGAATGAGCAGGGAAGATGTGGGCACTTACTGTACATGCAGAACTCTCTGTCCAGGTAACAGGGGCGTAGCTAGGGGTTCAGCACACCAACTATGTTACCCATAGGGAACCTCAGCAGATGACAATGCTTTCCGAATAATAAAGGGTATTTTCTACTACAGTATTCGTAGTGAACAGAGACTGAGAACAGTGGAAAAGACTTTCTATACTTCACATATATAACCATGTGAAAATTAAAGGGGTAATCCAGCCTTGCAAAAACATAGCTGCCTTTTTCCAGAAAAAGCGCCACTCTCCCCCAAGCTTGGATGTGGTAGTGCAGCTCAGTTCCACTAAAAGAGAATGGAACCAAGTTGTGATACCACACACAACATAGAGGAAGCTATGGCGCTGTTTTTGTTTTCTAATTAGCCATCCATTCATTCTTCTATTTCTTTGTTTCATATCTATCTGTCTAATATCCATTGGGCAGCATGAGGACTACACTATAGCTGATGGTCAATGACCAAATTAGCAACACCCAAAGGGTATACCCGCAGTACCAATAGAGTAAATGTATAGTACAAATGCTGGGTAATAACAGTAAATAGTCCCATGCAGTTCAAGGCAACTATACTAAATAATACAAAGTACTATGTACTATATAGAAAAAGCCAGACTACTGCAACATAACTAAATGGAATAATCACTTTACTAATTCATAGAAACAATACATGACAATACATTAAAAATGTAGGAGAAATCAGCACCGATAATCATGGTGTACAGGGCAAATGAGAGCAGCCAATTTATGACTCCATGTAGTATTTAGACCCAATTTTAGCCTTCATATAGTTCTCAGGGTCCCTCTATGCTCTCATATAGTAAAAAGGCCACCGTCTATATCCTAACATGGTAGATTATCCCTCCTTGTTCCTTCATATAGAAGATAGACCCTTCCTGTGCACCCCCATATAGTAGTCAGGTCTCAGTGCATCCGTATAGTAGTTAGGCCTTCTGTGCCCCAATATAGTCATTATTTCCCTCTGTTTCCATATAGTAGTAGTTAGGGCCCTCTGTGCCCTCATATAAAAGTTAGCCTCCTTTTGCAAAACACTCTCAATCGAAGTTACTCTTAAACCAAGGTACTGCTGTATGGTATTCACCAAAAGACTTCATTTCTAATAGTTCTTTAAAATAAGGCATGTAATAATATGATACACACAGATAGTATTCTGTACTCATGGGTTATATTGGAGTACCACATTCTTTGCTTTATAAGACGCACCTGACTATAACACGTATTCTGGGCTTAAACAACTGAAAACAGGAAAAAATGCAGTGCAGGGTCAATGCAGTGAAAGCTTCAAAGTTTATTGAAATGACAGGACCACTTTAACACTCTCCATGATAGTACATTTTATTTACACATACACAGCTTTGCTGGATCATACACACCCAGCTCTGACACAACCAAACACACACATAGCTCTGTTACATAAAGATACCCACAGACACTACTTAGATATATAGACAAATACACCTCTGCTACATCACCATGCATCACCTTGGCTACATAGACACAGACTCACACACACACACACACACACACACACACACACACATTTTAATACAAATTATCTGTACCCTACAGTATCTGTATCTAAAGTGTCGCCTCTTAGTGAATCCAGATGGGGAAAGGGGATGGGTCCTAATTTAGGACCGATGTAAGAGAACGCCAGTCTTGATGGGATTACTGATTTTAATATAGATTGAAATAAAACTATACAGATCTTAAGGGCTGGGTTCACACACTGTATACTTCAGGCAGTATTTGGTCCTCAAGTCAGGTCCTCATAGCAACCAAAACCAGGAGTGGATTGAAAACACAGAAAGGCTCTGTTCACACAATGTTGAAATTGAGTGGATGGACGTCATATAACGGTAAATAACTGCCATTATTTCAATATAACAGCCGTTGTTTTAAAATAACAGCAAAAATTTGCCATTAAATGACGGCCATCCACTCAATTACAACATTATGTGAACAGAGCCTTTCTGTGTTTTCAATCCACTCCTGGTTTTGGTTGCTATACAGCCTCACAAATACAGCCTCAAATATACATAGTGTGAACCCAGCCTAATTAAGTAGCAACCTCCAGCACCAGATCTGTCAGAAAGCTACTTGACATTAATGCCAAATGTTAATTGAGTTAAAAGCAAAATAAATCTGTAAAAAATAGAAAACTCCCTATACAGGGAAACATTGGGGCTCTTCAGGAACTAGTTCCCATGTGCTCCTGCTGTACTTACAACCCTGAAAATGTACCCAGTGATTTCACTACACAGCAATAATAACACAAATATCACAAAGCACAGTGCACCAAATGATATCCCACAATAGTTATAATAAACAGTTATGCAACAGTGCATGGATAATAGTCTAATTGTAGTGAGAATATTGGTATAATAACAGTTACTTAACATATACTGTAGGTATAATAAAACCTAATTTACGGGGATATTTCTGTATAAGCATAACAAATAATGATGTCACATCAGAGTAATGACCACAGTGAACTAACATCTCCAGAATAATAGTCACAGTGATTTTACAGAACAGAATAATATAGGATAATAACAGCGTACAGTAAAGTTACCATGGTTACAGTGTATCATTATATACTATACAAAGTGACGTCACACTTACTAATGTCACATTATAAGGATAACAAACAGTGACTACTCTGCAGCAAATAAATATAGGTTTCCTCTTATCGATAGAGCAGCTGCTGGCCCCTTTTGGGCTGTAAGACCCAAACTGATCTAAACCTTCACTGCCCATAATTTTCAAATAAGAGTTTTTTTTTAGCATAGAATCTGTTTAGTTATAAAGCTCGGTATAGAATGCTTATGTGGTTTATGTGGTTATGTGTTTTTGTGTTGAATAGAAGGTGCTGCACTGGGTAACACCCTACCAAAAGTCAATCCTGAACTGCAACAAATGTCAAAATTCTTGTTGTACTACAGTCGGTAGATTGGGATGAAATGTGAAAGCAGTCTTACAAGCCAATTTAAATGATTGTAACAAAAGCAAACATAAAATTTTCAGTGTTTTGATATAACTCTGTTTGATAGATATATCTAACTGTGTAGCTTGCTGGAGCCCACTGAAAATAGGATTGCGAATGACACTCATTTTGTTTAATTATAGTCTTCAATCAACCAATCCTAAAAACTACACAGTGGTATATAGAAATCAAAACGGAATCGTCAGGTTTAAATAATTTAACTCTCAAAGAAATTAATTTTGCTAATAGGCATTAACATTTCTCTTCTTAATTAAACATGAAGAATAGGAGAAAAAGTTGTTTCATAAAAAAGGACTTCCCTGACTAATGTAATCATAGGTGTCAGCACATACTCAAGGAAATGTGACAGCAGTAAGACAATGGAAAGATGAATCAATGAAAATGGTGAAAATGATGCAAATTGATCATTTTGGTGTACCTTGCAAAGTGTTCAAAACACATTTTTCTTTTTTATATACCCCTTAGTGGCTGCCATACATGTAGCTTGGTTTAAGAGTAACATGTACCTTGGTTTAAGAGTAATTTGGATTGAGAGTGCTTTGCAAGAAGAGCTCACAATTTGTCAAAATTGTAACTTGGTTTAAGTGCATTGCTTTGGTTTAAGAGCTCCCTGTACTAGGTGGGAGGAGGAATGGGGAGGTCTACATAGCAGGGTCTACAGCACTGTACTCTGACCCTCACCTTCCAAATCATAGCAGATGCACTTCAGGCTGGGGCTTGCATCAGCAGATAGGACTGTAGAGGTAATCTCTTCATATCTGTAACCCCTCTCCCCTTGGACAAAGAGTGCTGCATTTATGTGCCCACATATGTCCTATTCATTCCTTCATGCTCCCTGTAGTCTTTGTCAGCCCATGTTTTCCATCCTCTTCATTCCTGCTATAATCTGCCTGAACTCACACTCAGCCTTTTTACACTGCTGTATATAAATTTTCTGTCATGTGACCACACAGACCTCTGGCAAAAGCCCTGCTTCTCTATTCTAGCCTGTTGTACTACGCTACTGCATTATGGGGATCTGCAGTATCTACAAACTGCTGCTGTTTTTCAGGTTTATGCAGTTACTAAACATTATACTCCACATGCTGATTGCTATACTGTACAGTAACTTATACCATCACATATTCTTCTGTTTCTCATTGTTTATTTCATTTGTTTTACATGTTATTCAGAATTTAAAAAATCATTATTTTTAAGGTGTGGAACCAATTGCATTTCATTGATTTCTTATGGGAAAATTTGCTTTGGTTTAAGAGTGGATTTGGATTACAAGCATGGTCCCTGAATGAATTATGCTGGTAATCCAAGGCACCACTGTATTTTGATTAAAACAAACATGAATTTAAAAATGTATCCTTTTTTACCACTTCTCTTTGCTTAAAATATGTCAAAGATATTGGACACTCTTCTGTTTAAAATATTTCCTAGTTGTATTGGGGTTCCTTTTTATATTTGAGAAACATCATCCAGATTTTAAGCTCCTGGCTAGCACCAGGAACCATACCCAGTAGGTGATGACGGGAGCACCATACTTCTGTTCTGTTGCTGTCAGTTTACTCAATCTTTGCTTCAAGAAGTGTTGGCAGAAGTTAATGATGAATCAATAGGACTTTCACCCTCAGGATTTTCATGTACGGAATCTTAGGCAATGAATAGAATATAAATTGTTTTAATATACTCTGGCACAAAAGATAAAAGCAACATTTCAACTTTCACATGGACGTAGCTCTTTGATTCCTTTAAGCTAAGACTGAAAATGCAGCCATAAAGCAGGGTGTAAAATATAGACTGTTGTAAACTGCCCACAGCAACCAATCACAGCTCAGCTTTCAGCTCTGGTAAAAATAAGAAGAGCTGTGATTGGTTGCTGTGGGCAGTTTACACCTGTGTATATTTTAAACCCTTTAATAAATCTTCCCCTTTGCATAATTAGTCTGCAAAGTTCTCCATTATTAACAACAAACTGCATTTATGTGAACTGCTATTCACTTTACTTAGGAGTATTTAGATTAGTGACAATTAGTGATGAGCGAGTACTAAAATTCCCTAACATTCCCTGCATCATGTGACTCCCCACTTCTCCCCCCCCCCCACAATTGTTTTGAGTTTGAATTTGACTTTGAATTTGACTGTAGCAGTTGGGGTTAGTTTAACTGGTTGACTTGCGGTAATGCGCACAGATGCGGTGCACCTTGGGGTAAGTTTTAAGGAACCGCAGCAACACTCGGTTAAAGACGTGGGCCAGCCATGGTACATGTGTGAGGCTGCCGAGTTGCAGAGCCGCCACCAGGTTCCTACCCTTGTCACGCGCAACCAAGCTCACTGCTAATTACACACGAACCCGGGTGCTGACAACTAACTGGCAAGGCCAGCTGTCAGTCACCATCAAGGGTATACCTGATGCCTCTCGACCGGGGGTGGTGAAGCCCCGGCCACGGCTAGACCAAAAAAATTAAATAAATAAAACAGCTGTCTGGTGGGTGGGGGCGCGATCGGCGGGCCCCCGGCAACCAGTCCCGCTCCTCGGCAGATGTAGTGTGACGTCAGAGCATGGCAGTGAGGACACACAGAAGCATTAGAAGTGAGTGAGGAAGCAATTGAGCCTCCCAATAATTAGGCCAAACACTGCATGGCGGAACAAGACTTGGCTGCTGGCTGAGAATTATAGCAAGAGGAGGAAGAGGAGGCGGAGGAGAGGAAATAACAAAAATTTTCATGTTGAGCTGCTTTCCCCAGGTGGACGGTTGAATTCAGGTGAAATCCAGGCTTTGCTCATTTTTATAAACGTCAGCCTGTCAGCGATGTCAGTTGACAGGCGGGTTCGCTTATCAGTGATGATAGCTGCACTGAAGACAGGCTCTGACAATACACTAGCAGCAGGGCAGCCCAGCACCTAAAAGGCGTAAATCGCCAGTTCGGGCTACGTATCCAGCTTTGCAACCCAGTAGTTGTTGGTAGAGTGATCGGGAAGGACGTTGGTATGGTCAGCAAGGTACTTCCTTACCATCTTCCAGAAGGCTTCCCCCTCTACTCTGTCTAGACTGGGGACGGTTGACATAGTCTTGCTGGGGTGCCATGAAACTGTCAAAAGGCCTTGAAGAGTGTTCCCCTGCCCCTTGAAAAGCTGCCTGCTCCACCGCTCCTCTCCCCCGCTCTTTGGCCCACCGAACTACGTCCTCTGGCGCTAGTGGTGTCAGATGGGAAGTACATTTTCAGCTTCTGCACCAGGGCCTGTTGATATTGATTCACTCTCATACTGTGTTCCTTGGCAGGAATGACAGTGGAAAAGTTCGGTCTGTGTTGTCCAAAACCAGTAGTAAACATGGATACCAGTTAAGGCCCAGGAACAAGGAGGCAAGGGCAGGCACACCAGTAGTTAACAAGGTACTTCCTCACCATCTTCCTGAAGGCTTCCCCCCTACTCTGTCTAGACTGGGGACGGTTTACATAGTCAACCGTAAGGGGGGTAGTCATGGATGCCAGTTAAGGCCCAGCAGTAGCCAACAATGAGGCAAGGGCAGGCACACCAGTAGTCAACATGGATGCCAGTTAAGGCCCAGCAAAAAGGAGGCAAGGGCAGGCACACCAGAAGTCAACATGGATGCCAGTTAAGGCCCAGCAACAAGAAGGCAAGGGCAGGCACACCAGTAGACAAAATGGATGACAGTTAAGGGCCAGCAACAAGGAGGCAAGGGCAGGCACACCAGTAGTCAACATGGATGCTAGTTAAGGCCCAGCAACAAGGAGGCAAGGGCAGGCATACCAGTAGTCAACATGGATGCCAGTTAAGGCCAAGCAACAAGGAGGCAAGGGCAGGCACATCAGAAGTTAACATGGATGCCAGTTAAGGCCCAGCAACAAGGAGGCAAGGGCAGGGACACCAGTAGTCAATATGAATACCAGTTAAGGCCCAGCAACAAGGAGGCAAGGGCAGGCACACCAGTAGTCAACAGGGATGCCAGTTAAGGCCCAGCAGTAGCCAACAAGTAGCCTTCTACCCTCAGCACCCTTTCAATTTTCAATTTGACAGTAGCAGTTGGGGTAACATTCCCTGCATGATGTAACTACTCACTTCTACCCCCACCACCCTTTCGATTTTTAATTTGACTGCAGCAGTTCGGGTAACATTCCCTATATAATGTGACTCACGACCTCTACCCCACCGCTGTTTTGATTTTGAATTTGACTTTGATCCTTGAGGATCTGGCAATTGTCTCATGCAAAGGGGGTAGTGTACTACAAATCCCAGAAATACAGTGTAGTACCCACTAGTTTAGGGGGCTGTACGATTCAATCTGGTAGTGGCTGGACCTAGACACAAGCTGGGATACCCCTTTACAATGAGCAGTGAAGTTTTATGCAGGTGTACTACAAATCCAAGCAATACAGTGTAGTACTCACTAGTTTAGGGGGGGCTGTACGGTACAATCTGGTGGCTGGACCTAGACACATGCTGAGATACCCCCTTACAATGAGCAGTGAAGTTTTATGCAGGTGTACTACAAATCCCAGCAATACAATGTAGTAACCACTAGTTTAGGGGGGCTGTACGGTACAATCTGGTAGTTGCTGGACCTAGACACACTCTCTGACACCCCCGTCCTATGGGCAGTGAAGTTTTATGCAGGTGTACTACAAATCCCAGCAATACAATGTAGTAACCACTAGTTTAGGGGGGCTGTACGGTACAATCTGGTAGTGGCTGGACCTAGACACACGCTGGGATACCCCCTTACAATGAGCAGTGAAGTTTTTATGCAGGTGTACTACAAATCCCAGCAATACAGTGTAGTACCCACTAGTTTAGGGGGGTTGTACGGTACAATATGGTAGTGGCTGGACCTAGATACACACTCTGTGATACCCCCTTAAAATGAGCAGTGAAGTTTTATGCAGGTGTACTACAAATACCAGCAATACAATGTAGTACCCACTAGATTAAGGGGGGCTGTACAGTACAATGTGGTAGTGGCTGGACCTAGATACACACTCTGTGATACCCCCTTACAATGAGCAGTGAAGTTTTATGCAGGTGTACTACAAATCCTAGCAATACAGTGTAGAACCCACTAGTTTAGGGGGGGCTGTACGGTACAATCTGGTAGTGGCTGGACCTAGACACACTCTCTGACACCCCCGCCCAATGAGCAGTGAAGTTCTTTGCAGGTGTACTACCAGCAATCCAATGTAGTACAGCAGCACCACCAGCCCCCAAATCAAAAAAGAGTACACTGAGCACTTCTTAGGGGTCTGTATGCAACACCTAATGTCCCCTTTGTACTGCTGAAATCGTGGTAGCAGCACTGCAAGTCCCAGTCAGCAGTCTGTAGTAATACTATTAAAAAACGCTTTTAAGCCCTGAAAAGGGCTGTTTGTTTGTATTGCTAGTATTCTCTGCCTACTGGAACGCTTAATCCCACACTGACACTCTCCCTGAGAAGCAGCAGCTTTGTCCCTAATCTCTCATGGCATGCATCTGAAGCGAGCACTTCCGGCTGCGCGTTTTATATGGCAGAGTCATCTGATCTGGCCAACCAATCGCTGCTATCGACATGTATGGGTCCCACGTGATCGCAGAATGTACCAAAGAGTCTCCTGAATGTTTATTGGCTGAGAAATAGCACCCAAACTCACAGGAAACAGATGGAGAGATTTTTTCGAGTATCGCGAGATGCTCGTCCGAGTAACGAGTACCGTCAAGAACCCTAATATTTGATCGAGTACCAAGCTCGGACGAGTATGCTTGCTCATCACAAGTGAAAATCATATTACATTTAATGAATTTGAAGGAGACAGCACTTTGTAGAGTGAAAAACGGTGACCTTTATTCACACCTCAATGTTGCGACGTTTCGGCTATACACCGAATAGCTGAAACGTCGCAACATTGAGGTATGAATAAAGGTCACCGTTTTTCACTCTACAAAGTGCTGTCTCCATCAAATTCATTGGATTATCCCGGACATTGAGCCCAGTCTGGTGAGGCGTGCACTAATTCATTTTTTCTACTTTTTGCCTGTGCTGCTATACTACATTAAGTGAATCATATTACATTTGTCTAATTTCTGTTGTGATGATGCTCATTGTGTTCTATACTTCTGTTGGTACAGGAAGAACAGTTTAATTATTCCTTTTTTTATTATATTTATTAAAAAGCATTCAAAAATCCGGAAAAAAGAATGTTTATGGATGCTTATTAATGTTTAAAATGAAGCTAAAAAAAGTATGTCAAAATAGTTCCACGTTGAAAATGAATTGAAATCAACAAATCCACTGTTTTCTTTTGGAGGAAGGTTCAGGATTTTCACCTCTAAGCATGCCCAAGTCACATTGTTTATTATGTGAATAACGATAGCTAAAAAAGTTGGATGCAGCTCTAGGGAGTCTGGGAAAACATGGATACAGCCTGTAGCCTGTAGGGGGTTAAAGCGATCTTGGATTTTAATCTAAGATCTGTCCTGGGGTCCGTTCCATAGGTGATGCAGTTATTGTCCTAAAAACAACTTTTAAACTTGCGGCCCTGTGTCATATTGGCGTGGCATAGAGTGTGTGTGCACCACCTCTCCATCCCTCTACCTTGCCCTCTTGACCATTATGAATGCCCCTAGGCTGGACCTCTCCTAATCACCACTTGTCTGAACACTGCACATGGGCCTCAATAATCCAGCACATGTGCACCTCTTAGACAAGTAGTGAATAGGAGAAATCCTGCCAGAGGCATTCCTAATGATGATGAGGGTGGGGAGGAGGGACGTGGTGGGACAAGCCTTGGACACACACACTCTAGGCCATGCCAATTTGACACTGGGCTGCAAGTTTAAAAGTTGTTTTTTAGGACAATAACTGCATCACCTGCCGAACGGACCCCAGGACATATCTTGGATTAAAAGCAGGTATCTGACAGTGCAAGCGGTTGGGGAGGCAGATTGTGTGTACAGATTTGCTTTTAGCTACCAAAAGTGGAGGTTTCTCCACCCTTGTTAGAGCTGGGGTATGGCTGTCAGCTCTTCTCACAGCGTTCCTCCATGGGAGGCCCATGCAGCCTTAGGCTATGTTCACACAACATTGTGTTTGCTCCGTTTAAAATGACGTCCGCTATTTTGAGTCTAAAATAACAGACGTCATTTAGCTGTCTAGCCTTCCCTTAGTGTAATGACGGCTATTGGCACAATATTCTAGTTTGGGTTACTAATTGCCCTTTGGGTGTGTCTTAATTGAAAAGTCTATTCAATTTTATAGTAAAAACGGGGAAAGATCATTGACAAAAGAAAAACTGTGTGTGAACAACTAATAAAAACCGTCCGCTGTTTGTAAAAGACGTCTGAAAATAATGAACATGAACATTATTTTGATGTCTGCAGTGATAACGTTCGTTATTCAATACATTGTGTGCATTGTACGTCCGTCTTTCCATTGACTTCAATGCATCCCATTGCAGTCAGTTAAATAGCGGCAATAACGAAGGTTATTTTAAATTACAAAAGCGGACGCCTTTTTGACGTTGTGTGAGCATAGCCTTAGTCCTACCCCACTGTAATAGCTGTAATGACCATTGTCACAGTGGTTATTAAGAAGTTGAACGTAACTTTTCATGACTGAAAAATATAGTATGTGTGAACTAAAGTTTATTAGATGCATTTTGGATATACATGTATAGAGATAATACCACATCCTTCAAAAAAAGAAAAAAGTACATGGTGCATTGTAGTATAATGATAAGTTCTGTTAACAAGGAGTAATCAGAATATTACATTCACATCATTGCTGCAGATCAATGGTAAATAACAAATCCTAAAAGGAGGTAGAAAGAACAGCCATCTGTCCCTCAAAACAATTATCTTCTTACCATCTGCCTTTACATACTGGAGACATTTTAATCATTATACTCAATATTGCACTGAAAGTAGTCCATTTTTAAGAGGGAAAAAAATCTGCAAATGTGGGCGACTGCACTTTTCATAATAAACTAATTGACATATTATCTCTCTGGAGGTAAACCAATTGACATGTCTTGTTTCTGGAGGTTTACTGAATTCACTAATTGTAGGCTAATGAAAGAAGAATGTTAGTGGAGAAACCAACAAAATTATATTCAGAGAGATAAATGGAGAGGTAGGCAGGTATCATGGAGATTAAAATACTGGGCTCATAGAAGATGTCCTCTTATAAACTACATTTCATTTGTCATTAAAAAAAAATATTAGCATGTGCTAGATTCCTTGGTCTTAAAGGGGTATTCTGTGGAGCAAATATATTTTTTAATTAATATATATACTCTGGTTTTAGGGCATTCCTTGTGCCAATACTGATACCAGAAAGTGTTGTGCAGTGGAACTGGGCTCTATGAGAAAGATTGCAGCATGGGAGTGGGAAAGGTAAGTATAGTTTTTTTTTCTTTTTAACACCAGTCTGACCATAATTATGTATAACAATACTCCCAGGAACACCTCTTTAAATACCATCTCAAAGAGTTAATTAATTAAAAAATTGTATAGGTGGAAATAATAAAGATGCAAATAATATTGACCTACCATGAGAAAAAATAAGCTTCTCTAGCTTCTCAGCAAGCAGAACGACCAACTAATTTATTGCACATTACACTCAATATATTTACACGCTAAACAAAGATAATTTTTTTTTCCCACCTTAAAAAAAAATATGGGATTACAAAACAGAATTTTGAGGTGAACGTTGTCTACTTAAAAGAATAGATATTTTATATTTTTCTATGATGTGCATTTGTTACGCATAGTTAATTACTAACAAATTAAAAATTATTTATAATTTCACCCGTATGCTCTTCTTAAAGACTGTGGGGGACATTTTATATGAGTACAGTGTCCATATTAGGACATAGTCAGAAGTCAAAGTCAAGAATCATTTTGACACACAAGTGACTACTGATTTTGATTACTGACTCTGATAACTGACTCTGACTTCTGATTACTGACTCTGACTACTCACTCTGATTACTGACTTTGATTACTGACTACTCACTCTGATTACTGACTCTGACTTCTGACTACTCACTCTGATTACTTACTACTGACTCTTACTACTGACTCTGATTACTGACTCTGACTACTCACTCTGATTACTGACTACTGACTCTGATTACTGACTCTGATTATTGACTACTGACTCTGATTATTGACTACTGACTCTGATAACTGACTCTGACTACTGACTGACTACTGACTCTGATTACTGATTCTGATAACTGACTCTGACTACTGACTCTGATTACTGACTGATTACTGACTCTGATTACTGACTACTGACTCTGATTATTGACTACTGACTCTGATTACTGACTCTGACTACTGACTCTGACTACTTACACCTGACTTCTGATTAAATAATGTGTAATATCTGATCTGTGAAATGTCAGTAGTTAGTAGTCCCCATTCAGTTTTAGTTTCACTTTCACTTCAATTGCCAGGCAGCCCCTAGCTTGCAGTATTCAGGTAACAAAATGAAGTGATATCTGATCTCTGACTCTGATCTCTGACTTGGTCAGGAGTGAGGAGTCAGTGTGATCTCAGCAGGAGGGGCGGGGCTTTGACCAGAAGGGAAGGAGTTGTGTTGACCTTACAAGCAGGAAGTAGGAAGAAGTGAGCTGCTGCACCATTCACTCCTGCAGAAAGAGAGGGAAGGAAGCTGCAATGTCCACAGTAACATGGGGGAGGACTGGTGTGTGTGGGATCTGTATACAGGGGAGAGGACTGGTCAGTAGGGTCTGTATACAGGGGAGAGGACTGGTGTGTAGGGTCTGTATACAGGGGGAGGACTGGTGCGTGTGTGGGGTCTGTATACAGGGGAGAGGACTGGTGCGTGTGTGGGGTCTGTATACAGGGGAGAGGACTGGTGTGTGGGGTCTGTATACAGGGGAGAGGACTGGTGTGTGGGGTCTGTATACAGGGGGGAGGACTGGTGTGTGGGGTCTGTATACAGGGGAGAGGACTGGTGTGTGGGGTCTGTATACAGGAGGAGAGGACTGGTGTTGGGTCTGTATACAGGGGGAGAGGACTGGTGTGTGGGGTCTCTATACAGGGGAGAGGACTGGTGTGTGGGGGGTCTGTATACAGGGGAGAGGACTGGTGTGTGGGGTCTGTATACAGGAGAGAGGACTGGTGTGTGGGGGGGTCTGTATACAGGTGAAGAGGACTGGTGTGTGTGGGGTCTGTATACAGTGGGAGAGGACTGGTGTGTGGGGTCTGTGTACAGGGGAGAGGACTGGTGTGTGGGGTCTGTATACAGGGGGGAGGACTGGTGTGTGGGGTCTGTATACAGGGGAGAGGACTGGTGTGTGGGGTCTGTATACAGGAGGAGAGGACTGGTGTGGGGTCTGTATACAGGGGGAGAGGACTGGTGTGTGGGGTCTCTATACAGGGGAGAGGACTGGTGTGTGTGGGGTCTGTATACAGGGGAGAGGACTGGTGTGTGGGGTCTGTATACAGGAGAGAGGACTGGTGTGTGGGGGGTCTGTATACAGGTGGAGAGGACTGGTGTGTGTGGGGTCTGTATACAGTGGGAGAGGACTGGTGTGTGGGGTCTGTGTACAAGGGAGAGGACTGGTTTGTGGGGTCTGTATACAGGGGAGAGGACTGGTGTGTGGGGTCTGTATACAGGGGAGAGGACTGGTGTGGGGGGGGGTCTGTATACAGGGGGAGAGGACTGGTGTGGGGGGGTCTGTATACAGGGGGAGAGGACTGGTGTGGGGGGGTCTGTATACAGGGGGAGAGGACTGGTGTGGGTCTGTATACAGGGGGAGAGGACTGGTGTGGGGGGGTCTGTATACAGGGGGAGAGGACTGATGTGTGTGTGGTCTGTATACAGGGGGAGAGGACTGGTGTGTGGGGGTCTGTATACAGGGGGAGAGGACTGATGTGTGTTTTGTCTGTATACAGGGGGACAGGTCTGGTGTGTGGGGAGTCTGTATACAGACCGACACACACACCAGTCCTCTCCCCTATATACAGACCCCCCCCCCCCCCACACACACACACCAGTCCTCTCCCCTATATACAGACCCCCCCCCCACACACACACACACATTAGTCCTCTCCCCTGTATACAGACCACACACACACACACCAGTCCTCTACCCCTGTATACAGACCACACACACACACCAGTCTTCTCCCCCTGTATACAGACCCCACACAGACCAGTCCTCTCCCCCTGTATACAGACCCCACACAGACCAGTCCTCTCCCCCTGTATACAGACTCCACACATCAGTTCTCTCCCCCTGTATACAGACCCCCCACACACCAGTCCTCTCCCCCTGTATACAGACCCCCACACACCAGACCTGTCCCCCTGTATACAGACCACCCACACACCAGACCTGTCCCCCTGTATACAGACCCCACACACCAGTCCTCTCCCATGTATACAGACCCCAAACACCAGTCCTCTCCCCCTGTATACAGAACCCACACACCAGTCCTTTCCCCCTGTATAGACACCACACACCAGTCCTCTTCCCCTGTATACAGACCCCACACACCAGTCCTCTTCCCCAGTATACAGAACCTACTCACCAGTCCCCTCCCCTGTATACAGACCCCACACACACCAGTCCTCCCCCTGTATACAGACCCCACACACACCAGTCCTCCCCCTGTATACAGACCCCACACACACCAGTCCTCCCCCTGTATACAGACCCTACACACCAGTCCTCTCCCCTGTATACAGACCCCACACACACCAGTCCTCCCCCATGGTACTGTGGACATTGCAGCTTCCTTCCCTCTCTTTCTGCAGGAGTGAATGATGCAGCAGCTCACTGCTTCCTACTTCCTGCTTGTAAGGTCAACACAACTCCTTCCCTTCTGGTTGAAGCCCCGCCCCTCCTGCTGAGATCACACTGACTCCTCACTCCTGACCAAGTCAGAGATCAGAGTCAGAGATCAGATATCACTTCATTTTGTTACCTGAATACTGCAAGCTAAGGGCTGCCTGGCAATCGAAGTGAAAGTGAAACTAAAACTGAATGGGGACTACTAACTACTGACATTTCACAGATCAGATATTACACATTATTTAATCAGAAGTCAGGTATAAGTAGTCAGAGTCAGTAGTCAGAGTCAGTAGTCAGAGTCAGTAATCAGAGTCAGTAGTCAGAGTCAGTTATCCGAGTCAGTAGTCAGAGTCAGTAATCAGAGTCAGTAGTCAGTAATCAGAGTCAGTAGTCAGAAGTCAGTCAGTAATCAGAGTGAGTAGTCAGTAATCAGAGTCAGTAATCAGAGTGAGTAATCAGTAATCAGAGTCAGTAGTCAGAGTCAGTAGTCAGTAATCAGAGTGAGAAGTCAGAGTCAGTAATCAGAATGAGTAGTCAGAAGTCAGAGTCAGTAACCAGAGTCAGTAGTCAGAGTCAGTAATCAGAGTCAGTAGTCAGTAATCAGAGTCAGTAATCAGAGTGAGTAGTCAGAAGTCAGTCAGTAATCAGAGTCAGTAGTCAGTAATCAGAGTGAGTAGTCAGAGTCAGTAATCAGAGTCAGTAATCAGAGTGAGTAGTCAGAGTCAGTAATCAGAGTCAGTAGTCAGTAATCAGAGTGAGTAATCAGAGTCAGTAATCAAAATCAGTAGTCACTTTTGTGTCAAAATTATTCTTGACTTTGACTTCTGACTATGTCCTAATATGGACACTGTATATGAGTATACCAGTCTTAAAGCTATCAGAGCTATCAGACCACAACCTTCTCTCTTTCTCGATTACCAACATCTGCCCCACTCCTGACACTCCTACCCCATACATATACAGGAATCTATGTGGTATTAACACTCCTCAACTCATAGACTCCCTTCAATCCTCACTGTCCCCAATCTCATCCCTCACCTGCCCAAACACAGCCACACAACACTACCACAACACCCTTAAAACTACCCTAGACTCTGTAGCTCCCCCTACTCTCCGCACACCCCGCCACAGATGCCGGCAGCCCTGGCACACCCCGGAAATTCGCTTTCTTCGGCGGTGCTCCAGGACGGCCGAACGTCTGTGGAGGAAATCGAGAACCTCCGCTGATTTCATTCATTACAAATTCACCCTAAAATCTTATTACTCTGCCCTCCACCTTGCCAAACAGGCTTACTTTACCTCTCTCATCTCTTCCCTCTCCAACAATCCAAAACACCTCTTCAACACCTTTAACTCTCTTCTTAAGCCCAAAGTTCAGACACCCATTACTGACCTCTGCGCTGAAGACCTGGCCTCCTTCTTTAAAACCAAAATTGACACTCTCTGCTCCGACATCACCTCCCAGCCCCAAAGTCCCATAGCTCCTATTACTTCTCCCATAGGTCCCCTTCCCTCTCCCCCTTCGCTCTCAGCCTTTGACCCAGTGACAGAGGAAGAAGTCTCCAAGGTCCTCTCCTGCTCTCGTCCCACCACCTGCCCTAGTGACCCTATTCCCTCACACCTCCTCCAGTCCCTCTCTCCTGCTGTCACTGCTCACCTCACCAAAATATTCAACCTCTCCCTCTCCTCTGGTATCTTTCCCTCCTCATTCAAACACTCTATTATAACCCCACTGCTGAAAAAACCTTCTTTAGATCCATCCTGTGCAGCCAACTATCGGCCTGTCTCCAATCTCCCCTTCATCTCTAAACTCCTGGAACGTCTTGTCTACTCTCGCTAACCCGCTATCTCTCTGATAACTCTCTTCTTGACCCTCTACAGTCTGGTTTCCGACCCCTTCACTCCACTGAAACTGCTCTTACCAAGGTGTCAAACGACCTCCTGAAGGCCAAGTCACAAGGAAACTACTCCTTGCTGATTCTCCTGGATCTCTCAGCAGCGTTTGACACTGTGGACCACCAGCTCCTCCTCTCCATGCTCAGCTCTCTTGGCCTCAAGGACTCTGTTCTCTCTTGGTTCTCTTCCTACCTCTCTGACCGCTCCTTCAGTGTATCCTTCTCTGGCTCTACTTCCAGTCCCCTACCTCTTACTGTTGGGGTTCCCCAGGGGTCAGTCCTGGGTCCCCTCCTCTTCTCCCTCTATACAGCCCCCATCTGACAGACCATCAGCAGGTTTGGTTTCCAATACCATCTTTATGCTGATGACACCCAGTTATACACTTCTTCCCGTGACGTCTCCCCTGCCTTCCTGCAAAATACTAGTGACTGCCTATCCGCTCTCTCTAACACTATGACCTCTCTGTTTCTCAAACTTAATCTCTCTAAAACTGAACTTCTTGTATTTCCTCCCTCTAACAAACCTAAACCCGACATCTCACTCTCAGTCTGTGGTACTAGCATAACCCCTGTGCATCAAGCTCGATGTCTGGGGGTTTTGTTGGACTCCAATCTATCCTTTACTCCCTATATCCAAGCTCTTACACGCTCCTGTCATCTCCATCTCAAAAACATCTCCAGAATCCGCCCATTCCTCACCACTGACACTGCTCAGACTCTGACTGTCGCCCTGATCCACTCCCGTCTTGACTACTGTAACTCCCTACTAATCGGTCTTCCTCTGTCTAAGCTCTCCCCTCTCCAGTCTATCCTTAATGCAGCAGCCAGGCTCATCTTCCTCTCCAGCCGCTATAGCGATGTCTCTCCTCTGTGCCAGTCACTGCGCTGGTTACCCATCAAATCCAGAATCCACTTCAAGCTCCTCACTTTCACCCATAAAGCTCTCCACAACTCTGCCCCTCCATACATCTCCTCCCTCATCTCCACCTACCATCCTTCCCGTGCTCTGCGCTCTGCAAATGATCTAACCTTAACATCTTCCATAATCAGAACCTCTCATTCCCGCCTCCAAGACTTCTCTCGTGCTGCACCAATTTTCTGGAACTCCCTACCCAAACACATCAGACTCATACCCAATACCCACAGTTTCAAGCGTGCCCTGAAGACTCATCTCTTCAGGCTCGCTTATAACGTTCCCTAAACTGTTTCCCCTGCTCTATTTCTCTGACTGTTCCTGCACTTTATATGTTTACCTGCATCAGACATTGGCATTGTTACTGGCTCATCCTGTAATTCTAATTATGTACAATGGCTGGACCATGGACAAATAAAGCACTTATGCCTGGTGTCTATGAAAATTAGTCTGTAAGCTCCAACGAGCAAGTCTCGTCTATACTCTGTATTTTGTATTTTTGTTATTTTTATTAACTATGTACTTATTTATTCCAATTTAACTGCGTATTATGTACCTCTGTACTGTATGCATAGAAAAAAAGCGCTGCGGAATCTGTTAGCGCTATACAAATAAATTTATTATTATTATTATTATTATTATTATTATTATTATTATTAATAAATAAAGTCCCATCATCATTTACCTGACCTGATTTACAAAGAAGCGCATGCCTTTTTGTAAAGCAGGCAGGACTTGGACCTGTCACAGGGCTTGCATGGAAATCTACAACTGCTTCGGAGCAAGTAGAGAATTCTGTATAGTTTACACTGGTTTCCTGCGCCCCTCTGCTTGCCCATCAGACGAGCGGGGCTTTCAGCTGGTGATGACTTACAGCCATGGAAAAGGTAACAATCTGCTACTTTTCCATGGCGCATGCCTGGGGTGCATTTTTGATTAATGTGCCCCTGTGAGCTCTGGGGTTCCTTGAAAGACAATCAAGAGAAAAAAGGATACAAACTTCTTTTATATGTATGACCCAGTTTGTGGGTTATGAGACTGATTCCTCATCCTACCTAATTGTCTAATATATCTGGCCTTTCTTCTCTTGGGCATTACCAATGGCATATGAGTGACTTGCATCTTCAGAGTCCTTACCTTCTTTCTAATGTATGAAATTGTTGAATCAAACACCTTGCTAAATATATTAATTTTTCAGCCTTCACTTCAGTTGACATCATACTGATGTCCAGTCCTCAAGAACAGCTACCAAATGCAAATTAAACACTTGGAAGCAATTCCAGACCTTTTATTCCTGTAGTTTCAAAAGATTTTTAAGAACCTGCATGGTTTTGTTTGACTAACCCAGTGCTGAGAAGATTATTTCAGTCTGGATTATCTGTGCAGGCAGCTTGCAGGTCCACAGCCTAGGCACTCTCTCCACACACTACCAGTTAAAGGATATTTCCTGCAATTTTTCCTGTTTTGTCTGTTAATTGACAAAAAATTCCGCCTGACAATCTAGTATGTCATCTCTTTAGTTCTGTTTTTGTGAGGTAATGATTCAGTTTTGGTGAATAAACCAATTTACAAATATTTAAAGAGGATGTACCACCTGGTACATCCTCTTTAACCTAAACCCACTGATCGAACGGTGCCGGCACGGGGAAGCCAGTGCCGCGGTCCGTTTTTCGGACCGAGGCCCGGTTCCCGTGCACAGTGACGTTCTATGCACCGGAACCAGCCGGTGCTCAAGCACTGGAGGCTGGCCGGGCTGCCCCCAGTGGGAGGGAATTCCCTCCCCTGTATGACGCGGTTCCATTCATTCTAAGGGAGCCTCATAGAGGGGAGGGAATTCCCTCCCACTGGGGGTGGGCGGGCCGGCCTCCAGTGCTTGAGCACTGGCCGGTTCCGGTGCATGGAACAGCGCCGTGCACGGAAACCGGCCTCGGTCCGAAAAACGGCCGTTCGATCAGTGGGTTTACGTTAAAGAGGATGTACCTGGTGGTACATCCTCTTTAAGGGATCCCATAGGCTGTTAAATGGAGGGAAGTTGTTTAAAACAACAGTGGGCATTTATGATGAAATAATAAGGTAAGAAGCCACAACAGGCCACAACAGTGAGAAAACAATCCTATGTCAATTGTTTAAATAAAAATATCATGTTTCTATGAAAGTTGCTCTAGGGGTATCAAAAAGCTACTATGTGCATGGTGAAAAGCTACTATGTGCATGTGAGCAAAAATACCAATCCCCACATACAACTAAAAAAAGGAAAAATTTCCTGCAGCTCAATGTCTCTGTTCACTCTGCAGGTTGCATGCTGCATGTGGCTTTTAACATCCATAGAGCAGGTTTTTATTGTGTGTGTATGCCAGGGGGAGTATACATGGTAAGCACTTGCACCTGTAGCATAGAGGTTTTTTTATGTTGTATGTGTCGTGTGTGGCTACCTCCTGTTGGCTTGCATTCCAACCATGTCTTTCAAGTGTTATAAATAGAGATTTGGCTCCTATCTGCCCAGTTGTAGGCTTATTTAGCCCAGGACAGGCCATTGCTAGTGAAAATGCTAAAGTAGAACCATATTTCGGAGGACACCTTAACGTGGTGACATGGTACACTGGTACTGATACTGATCAAATAGTTTGCTAAGATCCTCAGCATCCTCATTTTTTAATATCTCTAGGGCAGGTTTGCATCCTGCAGTGTTAACAGAAGCATGGAGGTGCGGCCAATTTTACCTTTTTATTCTATATGGACATAATGTCAGGTTACAGGCTTCAAACCTGCTGAAAGTTTCCCTTTAAGATGGGTATTAAACACTGCCAAAGTTTGAATGTAATATGTCTGTAATGTCCATATTGTATAGAAATCTCTAATCCTTACACCTTTCCTTTGTGTAAGGCTATGTTCACACAATGTTTTTTCAGCTCTGTTTAAAATGATGTCCGTTATTTTGAGGCTAAAATAACAGGCGATATTTAGCAGCCTTGCCTCCTCGTAGTGCAATCACTGGTGTTTGTACATTATTTTAGTTTGGGATTACTCATTGGACTTTGGATGCGGCTTAATTGAAAAGTCCATTGAATTTAATAGTAAAGACGCGGAAAGAACGGTGACAAAAGAAAAACTGTGTGTGAACTACTAATAAAAAACGGCCGCTGTTTCCAAAAGACACCCGAAAATAATGATCATGTTCATTATTTTGACGTCCGCGGCAAAAACGTCTGTTATTCAGTACACTGTGTGCATTGGTGTGAATTTTTTCATTGACTTCAATGCATTGCCATTGCAGTCAGTTAAATCGCGGCAAAAACGGCCATTTTTTAATATAAAAATCGGACGCCTTTTCATTATTTTTGACGTGTGAACATAGCCTAATTCCAAAATTGCCATTAATTTAAGTATTTCTTTTAAAATTGCCCGGGAAACTTGTTAAATCCATTATACTGGAACAATATTTTTTTTTATTAACACACAAAAACTGTTCTAATAAATCTTAATTAAAAGCGTATCTGAAACATTTAATTACAAATGTTAAGAGAACTATTTACTCTGCCTCTGCTACAACAAGCATAAATAAGAAAACTATCCCATCTGTCCAGAATCTGGTCCTGGGAGACTTTAGACCTACATATTTGAATTAATGCAATGTGCAAACCAATATTTTTTTTAAAAAAGTCTACCCATAAAGAATTTTGATTATTTTATTATTATTTTACTCTGTGTGAGCATGCTGTGAAACTGTATCTGGGAATGTTGCATCATTTTAATATTTTGCCTTAGGCTATGTTCTCACAATGATTGCTTTTGGACTTCTGTCATTTTAAGGCTATGTTCACACAATGTAAAAATAAGTGAAAATAGTGGCCGTTATTAATGTTCAAGTACACTAATAACGGGCATTGTTTGCAAATATTTTTACATTGTGTGAACATAGTCTAACACCAAAGGACAGCCATCTTTTGATAATGACATCCACAAATAATCATGATCATAATTTAAGGCCATCATTATCAAAAGATGCCTGTCATTTGAAGTCTAAAGCACTTGCATTGTTTCACCTACAGACCCACATGAGCTCTTATTTTTGCAACACCAATTGCATTGACAGACATAATCTTCCCTTAAAATATGCTGCAAAGCCGGAAAAAAATTGAGCAGTGAAAAAAAACAAAAAAAAAAAACACTTTTTCTTTCATTTTGGGGTGGGAGTGGTGGTTTCGTGTTTACTCAGTTCGGCCTATGATAAAACTGGTTATCTATGTTCAATGTTATCTATGTTTTTCAAGTCAGTACGATTACAATGACTTTAAAATTGCTCTATTATCCCCCTTATAACTCTTTTTTGATCTATGGGGCTATTTAAAATCTAATTTTTTGCACAATGATCTGTACTTTCCATTGGTACCTTGCTTGCATATATGTGACTTTTTGATCACTTTTTATTACAAGTTTTCCAGATTTGATGTGACCAAAAATGTGCAATTTTGCACTTTGGCATCTTTTGCGCTTACACTGTTTACCATGCAAAATCAGGGATGACATAATTGAATAGTTCAAGTGATTCCACATGGGATGACCCCAAATATGTTTATTTTTTTATTTAAAAAAATGTGAAAAGGGGGATGATTTAAACTTTTATTACGGGATGGGACTTTTTATTAAAGAAAATTTAATTTTTTTTTTACTCTGTAACTTTAAGTCCCCCTGGGGAACTTTTATTATTACTACACTGTTCTCTTATAGAGATCAATGCAGTATATATATATATTGCATGGATCAATGAGATTAGTGCTTAAATACAATGGGCTGCTGGAGCCCAGAACAATCAAGCACAAAGCCGGGATATGTGTCAATGCAGCACTGAGGCCTGGCCAGGTAAAAAGCAGGGATCATCCCTCCACGATCGCACACGGGATCAGGGAGCAAATCTGCCAATAGATACCAGGGATGGCTTGTTTATAGCAATTAAAATGCAGCTGTCAGCTTTGACAGCTGCATCTAGATGGCTAATGCCCGCAGTCACCAGTCGGGAGCTAGTCACCTGATAGCAGCCAGAACTGCACGCTGCAGAGTGGGGTTACAGTGTACCCCTCTCTGAAACCCCTCACCCACCGCACTACATTTGGGTATATCTCTATGTCGGACGGGGTTAAACAGCATGGAAAAGGACATATTATTATTCAAATTACTGTTTTCTTATGTTTCTTGATTGAAAGGTGACTGTGAAAAGTTGAAGATTATTTTCCTCTTTGTAATAGAAAGTATTAGTGGAGAATATGTATAATTTAAACTTCATTAAAATCTCATAGGCCCAAATTTAAGCACTAGTTCATTAGATTCAGCTATTTCATAGAAATTCCTGTTTACAGAATTCTAGAAATCATCAATTGTATTTTTTCATAAGATGCAAGCAACATCTGGTAAGAATGTCATCAAGCTTGATCACAAGCTAATTCTTTTTGTATAAAGAAATAGGTGCACATATGCAATCCAGGTCCGTTTTATCTAATGAAAAATATCTGAATGAAATCTAAGTACTATGAGTACATCCATAACTACAGCTTAACCTACTTAAAATAAAATAATATTCGCAACTGGGTGGGACATAAGGGGCTATGTATTAGAGTGGTTTGGTGATCTACCCACTGGGAGGCACCCCTTATCAACGGGTTTCCTTCCCAGGAGGGATATATGGCTATTCCCATGTTTTGAGCCTTGTTATTGAGGCTCTACAGACCCTTTTTTTTGCAAATTCTAATTTTTTTAGGGAGCAATGTATCAATGGAGACTCTTAATCTAGTGCTCCATTGAACTTTTTTGCTGATCTCTTTGAGCTCAGTGTTTTTTGTGTTTTGCTTAAAAAATAAAGCCAAATAACGTATGTAGGTGAAAGGAGACAAAACATTTTAATAAATTATCAATTATTTCTTTTAAAGCTATTAAAAAGCATTTCTCCAAAGACAAAAAACAGGGTAAATGCAAAATGCAGTTTTTACAAGCTATTTTCATTTATTGAAGGATAAATGCTAGTTCCTTTTTATACATTCCCCTTTCCATAGACTTCTATGGGCAATTTGTAACCCTATCCCTCAGCTAATCTGTATTGTTTCTTAAAGTAGATCTCTCACAGGGAGGTTAGGTGGTTTAACTAAGTGCATGGTTGTATAGGTTGCTCAGTATAATTTCATGCATACCTTTCTTATACAGATTGAACCCTGGAAACAAAAGCTCAGCTATGTTTTGCAAGTGTTTGCCTGCAAAGTCCATGTGTTTTTTTTATTTTTTTTATCCACCCCAGTTGCTTGATTTACATCCACTAGACTTCAATTTCAACTAAAAAATCCTGCATGATTTCTCCAAGCACGGGCCAAGGGTCCTAGAGAGACATTAAGGCTGCCAGGAAAAGATAACTTTGAGTATGTGAAGCTGAAAGTAAAGGAAAAATGTCTGTGGAGCCTCAGTTACAAGTCTCAAAACATGGGACTAGCCAGATATCCCTCCCGGGAAGGACCTAGCAATGGTATGGCTCCAAAACCACCATATTAAGTGGCCCCTTCAATCAGAATCCAACTCAGTTATGCGCCTGATGATAAGACTATTGAAATACCAAAGCCAGGTATTCTTTCACAGTTTTGGGGTGTTGCCCCTCATTTGTGTGGAGCAAGATTCTGGCTAGTTTGGAGCAATGGCACGAGATGCACATAGGTGGGCTTTTGCATCCATGGATAACTCTCCCTGGGCTTTTTAAGCTCACTTGCATTACAGTAAAAAGACATCTATCTTGGCACTGGAGGGCTCAATCTTTAAAAAGACCAGACCAATAAACTCTATACATGTACTTAGTTAAACTGCTTAAAACCCTGTTACGGTCTGCTCTTTTAAATTTATTTATTTAATAAAAAATTTACATTTACAGAAAACATTTAAAGAAAGTAGTAATATCCATTAGATTTGCATCTTACAATGAATGCATTCACACTCAAACTCATTACATATTCCTCCCTTGGCCTGTGGGAGCTTTCCCCCTCTTTAGTCATCATTTCTTTAAATGCAAAAAAAAATTATTATAAATTACTACACTGCTGATGTTAATCTATTTTCCCCTCTATTTCTAATGGGATAATCAAGAAATAGTATCAAAAATGTAACTAAGATTGGGAAGGTTATTACCCATATAGTGTCTTTGAGGGTTATTGGACTAATGGGCCATGGTTAGCAACATTGCCCACATATCTCACATCCAATATTTACCCTTTATAGCTCTCAGGGTATTTGTCTGTTTTGTAACTATGCTACATCCTCTCAGATGGTCCTTACATCACCCCACAACACTCCAAAAAATAGATGCGGTTTCCAAGGCTCGGAAGGAAACCACCCCGGTACTTTAAGTGAACATCCGATTTATAAACACAAGGGGTTCTTAGCAATTCCTATCAGGATATACAGTACACTGCACACTGTTCCAACCAAACATTCCAATTATGCTGATCCTGGCTCTGTGATGGATTGCTCTGGTCTCCAGCAGCCCATTTTAATCCAGCAGTGATCTATTCAATCAGTGCTGTATAAGTATACTGCCCTGATCTCTATCAGAGATCAGTGCAGTAATAATAAAAGTCCCTCAGGGAGACTAAAATTTTAAGTGTGGTGTAAAAAAAATAAATAATAAAAAATCCCCTTCCTTAATAAAAGTTTAAATCACTCACCTTTTCCTAATTTAAAAACATAAATAAATCAATAAACATATTTGGTATTGCTGTGTGCGGAGTCGCCTGAACTATTAAATTATCACATTCCTAATCTTGCACAGAAAATTTTCTAATAAAAAGTGATCAAAAAGCGCATATATGCAAACAAGGTACTGATTAAAAGTACAGATCATGGCGCAAAAATGTTACCTCAAATAGCCCCATAGACCAAAAAATAAAAGCGTTATAAGGATCAGAAAAGAGCAATTTGAAGAACTATTAGTTTTTTTTTTTTAAAGCCATCAAATAAAATAAGGTATACCTTACCTATTGTTGTAATTGTAGTGACCTGAAGAACTGACCATAGGGCAAATGGCGTAAACATGAACCTCCCCCCTCGCCTGCCATATTTAGAATGTGAGAGTTGGTAATTTCACTCTATAGGACACATTGGAATTTCATCCCTTTGATATCTTGTAAGGTCTTTACAGATCATGACTTTTGCTGCAAGATGCAACAAAGAAATTATTAGAGCAAACTTATGAAAAGAGTGCAATTTTTCATGGGGTTAATCAGTATCCCAGGAAATGCTGTCAGCTACAGTATGTACTGACTGCTATTGACCATGAATGTAAATGTCATTGGCTAATTGTGAACACAACCTTATCCCTAATTATAAGAGTGTGTTCACACTTGCAACCACAATAGAAGCACAATAGAAATACATTTTGGTGGAGATTTATCAAAGGGTGTAAAATTTAGAGTGGTGCAAACTGCCCACAGCAACCAATCACAGCTCAGCTTCCAGCTCTGGTGAAAGGAAATCTGAGCTGTGATTGGTTGCTGTGGGCAGTTTGCACCATTCTAAATTTTACACCCTTTCATAAATCCCCCTCTTTGTCTTGATCTTTTTTTTTTTTTTTAAACAAAAACCATGCCATTTATCAAGGGTGTGTGGGCTTTTTATATCTACAGTTAAATGATCAGGCATGTGTGAGATGAGAATGGGAGAGAAGTGGCTCACAAGTGTTTAGAATTTCATTCTTATTTATTTGTGTGTTCTATTGATTTATGCAAAGTTTATTGAAAGTGCCATGGTTATTTAATACCTGTCTGCGCCACATTTATCAGGAACGACTGCAACCAAACACTTACAACAGCCGAAGATCAATCTTACAGATTCCTAAGGAGAGACGTTTACCCACTTTAAAAATGTCATCAATTCCTTCAATTTAAATTCAAAACTTTCAAGCATACCAACAAGGACTGTTCATTTAAGGTTCTATTATGGCAATTTAAGTCAGAACATTGGGTACACTACTCCAAAATCTATAGCCAGTCAGAGTTGGACTTACTACTGAACATTAGAACATTGTCTTCCCGCATTATCTTTATCTGAGCTTCTTAATGGACAGAAGAGTGGACATTATTAGAGATGAGTGAACCGGGTTCGGGTTCGAGTCCATCCGATCGGCATTTGATTATCGGTGGCTGCTGAACTTGGATAAAGCTCTAAGGTTGTCTGGAAAACATGGATACAGCCAATGACTATATCCATGATTTCCACATAGCCTTAGGGCTTTATCCAAGTTCAGCAGCCACCGCTAATCAAATGCCAAAAGTTCGGGTTCGGATCGACTCGAGCATGCTGGAGGTTCGCTCATCTCTAGACATTATGCTGGGGATTTTCTAGTAGAGAGTAATAATTATAATTATATCACTAATGATAAATTATCCAGGGCATTTTGAATTTTTATATTACGCACACAAACAGGCTATGTTCACACAACGTCAAAAATAGAGAAAAGGCGGACAATTTTGCTATTTAAAAAAAAAGTCAATGCATTGAAGTCAATGGGAAGACGGACGTCCAATGCACACAATGTATTAAATAACGGACGTTTTTACCGCGGACGTCAAAATAATGAACATGATCATTATTTTCGTACCTCTTTTGCAAACAGCGGACGTTTTTTATTAGTTGTTCACACAAAGTTTTTCTTTTTCCACCGTTCTTTCTCCGTTTTTACTATTAAATTCAATAGACTTTTCAAT
Source organism: Dendropsophus ebraccatus (assembly GCF_027789765.1). Taxonomy (NCBI): domain Eukaryota; kingdom Metazoa; phylum Chordata; class Amphibia; order Anura; family Hylidae; genus Dendropsophus; species Dendropsophus ebraccatus. The sequence goes on from NC_091463.1 coordinate 50,776,450, forward strand.
TAAGCCACATACAAAGGCCAATTACTAACCCCAAACTAGAATAATGTGCAAACACCAGTCATTGCACTAAGGGGAGGCCAGGCTGCTAAATGAGGTCCGTTATTTTAGACTCAAAATGAAGGACGTCATTTTAAATGGAGCTGGAAAAACGTTGTGTCAACGTAGCCACAGACACAAAATAATAAATGGAAAAAAAAAACAAAAAACAATCTGCTAGTCTGTAGACACGCTTAAATATAACAACACCTTTATGTAGCGGTTTTAGATACAACATATTTCCTTTCTGACTTGTGTCTTCCACTATGGATTTCATTGTCATTTAAAACTTTATAGCTTCAATCTTCTCTGTTCATCTCTAATGGGAGCAGTGAAACATCACCTTGTATTGAGTGAATATTGAATATGCATGTTTCGTGTTACAGAAACAATGACTGGTTCTTTTATGATTTTATATTATGCTTGTGATACTCTAACAGATTGCTCATCTGATATTGGTCATTTGCCAAATGATTGCAGATCATTAGCTATAAATTATCCTGATACATGGTTTTCCAGAGAGACTTGAAAACTTTAATTGTGTGGATTCTAATTTCAGTTTTACTCTATGAGATTTGAACAGAAACATTTTATCTTCAGCATTGTATCAAAATAATGAACAGCCTAAAGAATATAGAGAACGTGCTTTTTATTTGCAATTAAATATTGGCAGCATATTACTGCAGTGTTGCACTGCTGCTACTTCCCATGCTTATAGTGTCACAGCCTTGTCAATTTAATAGGTAGATACTGTAACCTAATGTCTACAGAGTGTTGGAGGAAATATGGTCGAATTGAGCACATTGAGACTTTAATAAATGCATTAAAATTCAATTGAATCAAGATTTGTATCTCCAAGGCATGGATACGTTACCAAAATGTCAAAATAACAGAATGCCATATCCCTGTTGAGATAGACATAGTGGCCAAAACAGGGTGGAGAGGGATGGGAATACATCTTTAACCCCAATGCCCCCAAAAGTTTCTTTGATTAAAGAGGAAGGAAGAATTTGTAGTACCTGGTAGTTTTGGAAGAAAGGAGGACTGAACTTGTCACAATGCTAATGTCATGATCAGGACAAGTTATGTCATAGCTGCGGGCATTGAAGTGACAACATCAATGTCCCCTAGATAGCAAAGTAGAATAAAATCTTACTATAGAGTGGACTTTGTCAGTGAATATGTCACTACAATCTAATATTTTACCTTTATTGTTCTATGAACTTTAAAGTGGTTGTCCGGAATAAATGCTTAATTAGCCATGCAGCCATGGTTGCAGGAGACATGTCAGGAATGTATAGTTATCTGCCCCCCTCTTGCGCAGCTACCGGTTTTTGGGTCACCAGTTTTTACGCAGCTGTCAGCATTTCAGCAACATCCTGTGGGGATGGCACATCTAATGGTGATGTTGTGAGAATGCTTACAGCGGTGCAGAATCGGTGGCCCGGGAAGTGGTAACTGCAGTGGAGCAGGAGAGGTTGGTATGTATTACTATAATGTCCCCTGCAGCCCTGAGAGCAGGGATTTTCAGGTTGGAATAAACAACAACGATCAGCCGATGTTCGTTCATCAGCTGATTGTTGTCTTTATTAGACAGAGTCATATTCTGCTAAATCAGCCTGATTTGGCAGATTATCACTTTGTTTAATAGGACCCTTAAAGCGACTCTGTACCCACAATCTGACACCCCAAACCACTTGTACCTTCTTATAGCTGCTTTTAATTAAATATCTGTCCTGGGGTCCGTTCGGCAGGTGATGCAGTTATTGACCTAAAAAACAACTTTTAAACTTACAGCACTGTGTCAAATTGGCATGGCCTAGTGTACCTGTGCCTTAGGCTTGTCCCTCCTCCCCACCCTCCTCATCATTAGAAATGCCCCTGGGCAGGTTTTTTCTTTTCATTACTTGTCAGAACACTGCACAGGGGCCTTAACGATCCAGCACATGTGCAGTGTTCAGACATGCCTGGAGCATTGCTAATGATGAAGAGGACAGGTAGGAAGGACGGAAGGGTGGTTCAGGTCTAATGCACAGACACTCTAGGCCACGCCAATTTGACACAGGGCTGCAAGTTTTAAAGTTGTTTTTTAGGACAATAACTGCATCACCTGCTGAACGGACCCCAGGACAGATCTTGGATTAAAAGCAGCTATCCAAAGGTGCAAGCGGTTTGTGGGAGGCACATTGTGGGCACAAAGTTGCTTTAAGAACACAGTAATAGATGTGAAGCCAAATAATAGCATTGCTATGATCTCAAAAGAACTGGGGTGTAACGATTGGAGTCGTGGATCCACTGGACCGTCACTAGCGATGGCGTAAGCTGCACCAGGGAGTGGAGTCTAAGGGGCCGCTGGTCTTCACCAGAGCCCACCGCAAGGCGGGATGGACTTGCTGCGGCAGGCGACCCCCAGGTCGCTACCCCTGGCTTGGCTTGCTAGTGACTGCGGATGAGGTGTAGCAGGAACAGTAGGCAAGCAGGCAGACAGGCAGGTAGGTAGGTAGGCAGCTGAATACAGGGAATTGCAGGTGGCAGAAACAATGTGCAGGAACAATATGGATAGGAACAACAGGTAGCTGGGACTGAACACACTAGGAGAGCTTCAGAGCAGCAGCCAATTAAAGGCACACTGACCCTTTAAGTTATAGCAGAGCCAGCGCGCGCACTCCCTAGGAGACAGGGACGCGCCCGTCGAGCTGACAGGGAGCTGGAGGAGGAGGAGCCCCGGCACAGAGCAGGAGATGAGGCAGCAGCAGTGGCACGGTGAGAGGTATGTGCCGCAACCGCGGATGTGACACGGGGTACCTGTTCCATGGGGAAGGAGGAGACAGCCCGAGTACCGCCTAGACTGTATCCCGGAATTCCAGGTGGTACTCAGACTGCCTTCTCCTTCCCTACGGAACAGGAAGGCATTGGGAATCAAATGCAGAAGGTTTGACAAGGTTTGAGTTTGAAAGAACCTAACTTTTCCCAGTGTTCGATCATCTCTAATACCAGGACAAAAAAGTACGACATGGAGAGTACAGGACAAAAAAGGCAGGCCTGGGACCCATATTATAAATGGGGAAAAAAAAAGTTTTTTCTTACAAGTACCATATACCATACCAGTAACGGTGCAAAGATCAACATCAGTAACTGTTCTAGAGAATTCAGTAATCAAATTTGAGACCTTACTTCTTAAATAAGATAGACCTTTCAGAGATACCTAGTGCAGCAAAGTGATTACAGATATGTTATCTAAAATGCAATCTGTCTTTTATAATTTCCTTTGTTTCTTCTAATCAATGCTGTCACTTTACACAAAAGGAGTCTGCTTCAGAAGATTAAACTACTGAACTTATTTGTACTCCAAATTTTAATCAAGCCATTGTGAGCATCTAACAAAGGCATATTCTTCCCTCAACACCTGAGACGGAATAAAAATAAAAATGAGCTGTTAGTCTAATGAAGAATGAATGTGTTCTAAGTGCAAAAACAGTAATCAGGAGGCATTTATTGATCCAGATGGCAAGACATAGTGTTTATTGCTGTGAAGTTTTTATTTCACATTCTTATTTTCTAATCCTATCATAACTAGCTTTTTTATTTTCTAAAAATACAATGTTTTTAATAGGTGACTCAGATTTTGCTTATACAACATTGCAAGAAAAATCATATGAACAAATTATAAGTGTTACTTCTACAAATGTCATGGATATTAGTACTAATCTAATCAGTCTACCACATCCATAAGTATGCAGAATCTAAGGACTTAAGAATGCCTCCCGTCAAGAGCTATGTAAATCCACAAGAGAAATAAAAACTAGCATTGTATATTCCAAGAAAGGAGACATTCTTCAGTGCTCGACAATGGAGATGAGTGTTTTATATATTGGATGCACACACAGCAATAAAGTTAACAAAATATAAATCTTTATTGACAACACCACAGACAACAATTAAAAACACTTAAACACAAAAACTAGCGACCCCCACAATCATTGGAGTAACGCTACAGTACCAGGACAAAGCAGTAAAATTGTGCTACACAGCTAACAAGAAAGTTATATATCAATATAGGCAAAAAATGCAATCAAAAGATAAATAAATACCTATAATATAGCAACCGATAAATTCATCACAAGGTGCCCATCCCAAAATAACAAAAATGGAATTCATGTAGCCATCCTGGTACAATACCACCTAAACCCCACGCGTTCCGTTATGTTCCCATAACTTGATCAGGAGTGAACATAGGAGGAATGTGGTGCCTGCGGTATTTATATCATGTCATGATTAGAAATTAATTAATAGATACCTGGTGTGGATCCTAGGAGGAGGTGAGGTCATGCTATCAACACATAATGTTAAACAAGATGGCGCAGCGTCTCATGACACGCACTAATCCGTATCCGGAAGTGCTTCTGGAACGCAAGCCTGGATCCTGTCAGTTTGCCATGATCTAAGATGGCAAAATGAGAACAGGCATAATATTGAATATAAAACATACTTGTGAGCATTATCATCAAACCATATGCCCATATTGATACACACTTGGCAGGAAAATACACAGACCTCACTCGTGTTTAGTAATCATGAATGTGTCACGTGACACCTGAGTCCCGATGCATCACTTCCGGCTGGCGCTCACAAGGAACGCATGTGCAGGCCGGAAGTAGCGTTACTCCAATGATTGTGGGGTTTGCTAGTTTTTGTGTTTGACCTATGTGGTCTAATTTTAAGTGTTTTTAATTGTTGTCTGTGGTGTCAATAAAGATTTATATTTTGTTAACTTTATTGCTGTGTGTGCATCCAATAAATAACACATTCGCTGTCTCTGTGGTTTTGTAGCATCTTGTATGGGATGTGTTTGGGTGCACCACCATTGAATATTCAGCTGTGCCCACCGTTTCTCTTTTTTGTTTGACAATGGAGATGAATGAACCCCCTGAGATTTATTTAAGTTCCAGTTTGTAGAATCTGTCTGATTTGTTTTGTATTCAGTTTTGGCGGCTGCATAGGGTGCAGGGTGCTTGGCCCAGTGTAGGTAAAGAGTTGGAGCTGTAATATATACAACATTACTGCTCCGAGTACAGAAACATGGACGAAATGCACATGTAATAAATCACAAAAGTTTAGATTCTATCTACTGTAATTCCATTTTTGTGCATGCACGTAACCCAGTTCACTCATAAATTGCCATATTCAAGTAAAATCTTCTATTCTTGGTAAGGACAATAAAAAAATAAGTTTCCAGGTCTACCCTGATTTAAAGGGGTAGTGCGGCGGTAAACAATTATTCACAGAATAACACACATTACAAAGTTATACAACTTTGTAATGTATGTTATGTCTGTGAATGGCCCCCTTCCCCGTGTCCCACCCCCCCACCCGTGTACCTGGAAGTGTGGTGCGCTATACATACCTGTCACGTGCCGACTCGTCTCCGATCTTCAGTCAGCGATGTCGCCTTCGGACGGCCGGGTCGAATCCCTCCACAGTTATGCTCAGCCAATCGCGGCTGAGCAGCCGATGACGCGGCAGAGGGCGGCCGGCACTCAGGACGGAGGGATTCGGTCGAAGACGACATCGCTGACTGAGGATCAGAGACGAGTTGTATAACTTTGTAATGTGTGTTATTCTGTGAATAATTGTTTACCGCCACACTATCCCTTTAAAATAAAGCCCGCTCCTATTCCCAATGCCTTAGTTACTCCATTTAAAAAATAAAAAAACACACCCGGTAAAGGCTTTAATTTATCTAACGAATGGTTGTTTAGGAGGGTGTTTTATGTGGGTACATATTCCTTTTAAACACCTGTAACTGTATGGTATTGCCATAATATGGCATGCAATAGAGCATAATAAACTGTTTGCTTGTTTTCATAGCTTGAGAATACCTATAATAAATATGTATACATCTGAAGCACACAGAGGTATCATGAGCTTATAAAATCATATGGATACTGAATCATACCTAGATGTTTAATAGGAGCAGTGTGGACACATCTCATACACTATTTCATTGCTAGTGCTGGATCTCTGGAGGTGTTAGTAAGGACTTGTGCATATTGTAGAACAGTTCTGCCAATTTGTGCTGCTCTACATGGGGTGCTTCATGTATTTGTTGTTCTCTTCTAAAATCTGTGCTTCTATGGAAAATTACTTCTGTACATAAGGCATATAATAGAGTGTGACAGGATTGTTTATGTAGGATTTTTATGCAATGTATGAACTCAGAATGTACGAAAAGTATATAATCAGGGATATTCACAGCTATAGTAGATGCCCCATGCACATAGAGGCCTTTCTGGGATCAATATTACATATTCATATGAAGCAGAGCAATGATTAGCTGTGTATAACTAAAGTTTGATCATCTAGTTCCTACATTTCAGCTGTTACTATTGTTTCAACAAACTGTGAAACAGATATCAACAGTACAAGCTAATATAAAAAAACTTTGTAAGGCTATGTTCACACAATGTCAAAAATATTTAAAAGGCATCCAATTTTCATATTTAAAATAACGTCCGTTTATGCCGAGACTTAACTGACTGCAATACAATGCATTGAAGTCAATTGGCTGACAGACATCTAATGCACACAGCGTATTGAATAACAGACATTTTTTGCCACGGGTGTCAAAATAATGAACATGATCATTATTTTCGGACGTCTTTTGCAAACAGCGGACGTTTTTTATTTGTAGTTCACACACAGTTTTCCTTTTGTCACCGTTCTGTCTCCGTTTTTACTATTAAATTCAATGGACTTTTCAATTAAGCCACAGCCAAAGTTAAATTAGTAATTCCAAACTAGTATAATGTACAAACACCCGTCAGTGCCCTAAGGGGAGGTCAGGCTGCTAAATAATGTCCGTTATGTTAGATTCAAAATGACGGACGTCATTTTAAACAGAGAGGAAAAGACATTGTGTGAACATAGCCTAAGGGTGGGTTCACACGTACTGGAATCTGTGAGTGGCTGAGCGGAACATCAGGGAGCAACAGAAGCAGGCCGGGACCCAGATGGGTAAAGTATTCATTGGGCAGTGGTGGGTTAAGGGGGAGATAAAAAAAATTCACTGTAAGTATGTGAACAAACTGACAGTACCGAGGATCGCAGAAGATTTCTCTGCTTAACTTGCAGTGTGAAATCCGATGCGATTCCGGTACGTGTGAAGATACCCTTAGACCGGATTCACACAGAACAGCCAGTGTCTGTAAAGATCATCTTGGCCGGTACTGCAGTACCAGTCAAAGAAACTTCATTTATGTTGGATTGGGATGCGGGCGCATTCATGTGCGCCAGCATCACAATTCACCATAGCACACAATGGAGAGTGCGGCTGGAGCAGGATCTTCTTTTCTGTTAATGTACAGTATATGGAAGACATTTTACTAGGGATAACAGAAAATTAGAAACAAAGCCTGTAGAAACCTAATAAACATTGTCATTTACAAGTCATAAATAGTGCAACTACTCTAGAACATAATCATGATGGTTAATCCTGTAAAGTTACGCTTTAAGTTGCTTTAAGTTATCGATAGACTTTGTATTAAGCATAGTATTGATGTATATAGAGCACTGGGTGTGTCATCATAAGACCAGCCAATCCTGGAGAGAGCATGTAAAACTAAAATCAAAGTTTGTGCTCATATTAACTACATTGAATTAAAAGCAGGAAAAAAGTTTTGTCGTCTGACTTGAACATTAAAAAAAAAAATGTAAAAAGAACACAATATATATCTCTCTGTCTTTAGTTCAAAAATGCAACAGGAAGCTCTTACATTAACAAGCACACGGGGTCCTGAACTCCTCTTACGAACACCGTCACTGAGCTATTTAGAAACTTTGCACAGAAAGCAATCGTAATCAATCCAAATGAGCAGGTGGAAGAAGGATTGCATGCTGCTATATTTTAGAAGATTATAATGCATACCATTTATACTCATTACCTTGACAAAGATAAAGTTAAGCATGAAAAATGGTATCCTTCTAATTGCTAGTATTCTCATGAAAGATGTGCAAACCAGGAAATATAGGAATATGAGATTAATGTGCTTCCTCTCGTTATAATCTGCAGACTTTGTGCTTTTTATCCTCAGATATATACTTAGTGATAAAAGTATGCATAAAAAATTCAATGACTGCAGGTGCTTCGGTGTGATAGGTATCAGGAAGAGAGCATCCTATCTTGTCTCTCCTCCATAATGATGAGTTTATATTGCTCACAGCTGTGCATTGTACTGCACAATACTGAGGGAAATGCTTTTCATGAACGCTCACAAACGACGCTCTTGTCTTTTTCTCTCTTTGCCTTAAGTTTTAGTATAAATAAACAAAAAGATGAGGATGGAGGGCTTTAGATTAACAAAGAAAATTATAGCCACATTTACATTTGTGGTAAAGCCTCATCAGCACTATTTTGTACGGATGAACATAAAACTTCCTCCCAGGGAATAATCAACACTCAGACACTCCTTCATTGCCAACAAAAGGCATTGCCAAAAAAAAAAAATCTACTGAAGGCTTGACAGAAAGCAGACCCTCTGGCCAATTTATTGACCATCGTTTCTGAAAAATCTGAATTTTACCGACAGGAGAGCCAGGACAGAAAAGAGAAAAAAGAGGCAATAGCTTGATAGAGCAGCCTTTTAAGGATGGCTTCAAACCAGCCTTCTTAGGCTATGTTTACATTATGCATAAACAGCAGCCATTGTTTGACATGGCCGTTGTTTACCATATTGGCCGCATGAAGCTCATTTTATTTTATTTGGATTGTGTGGACATTTAGGTGTGCCTGCAATCCAATTAACCATTGAAGTCCATGCAATGTAGGTCTGTCAGAACGGAGTGGGAACAATGGCTGCTGTTCCTGCATTAACGGCCACAAACAACTGACAAGTCAATTATTTGTGCAGCCACAGGGAAACACTGGCTGTTGTTCAATACAGTGTGTGAACAATGGTCGTTGTTTCCCGTAAACTTTAATATAGTGCATTATTTTAAGGCAAGAATGGCCATTATTTGGCTATGTTCACACAACGTCAAAAATATTGAAAAGGTGGCAGATTTTCATATTTAAAAAAATGTCAGTTTCTGCCGCGATTTAACTGACTACAATAGCAATGCACTCACACCGGACATCCAATGCACACAGTGTATTGAATAACGGACGTTTTTTGCCGCGAACATCAAAATAATGAACATAATCATTATTTTTGGACGTCTTTTGCAAACAGCAGACATTTTTTATTAGCAGTTCACACAGTTTTCATTTTGTCACCGTTCTTTTTCTGTCTTTACTATTAAATTCAATGGACTTTTCAATCAAGACACACCCAAAGGGCAATGTGTGAACATATTCCCGTGTTTTGAGACTCGCAATTGAGGCTCCACGGACCCCTTTTTTGCAATGTGTGAACATAGCCTTAAAGAACAAGTCTTTCCAATGTACAGATGGATTTGCACATTTACAGTAAGTTAGGGTTTACATGGTTTTTTTTGCATATTTTTGTCTTTCAGGCTACCCTAGGCTTATATTTATCTTCTCCAGCCATCGAGAGTTAATTCATTCATCTCTAGTTTGCACTCTTGAAACATTTTGTATTAGTTGTTCAATATGTTCTCCCTTGACTTCATTGAATTAAGAAGTTAAGGTGGAGCTTTTTGAAGAAATAATTGCTGGTTGCACTTGGACTTGCTAAGAGATAGATGTGACTGCATGTACAGTACGATCTTTTAATTTTTCTACTGCAGCAATTTTTTTTTTCTTGACATTTTTTGACTTCTAAGATCCTCAACTGTTTTTTGTTGGTATAACCATATGAGGGATATATATGAGGCCTATTTTTGTATAATAAGTTGTATTTTTAAATGGCACACTATGTTTTACCATATGATGTATTGCAAAACAAAAATGTATTTGTGGGGTGATAAAAAAAAAGATGAAGCAAAAATCACAACTGTGCCATTTTGGGGAGAGTTAATTTTTTTTTTTAATAAGATCCCCATATGGTAAAAGTCATACGGTAATTTTATTCTGACATCTAACTACTAAAAAAACAATGGAACTGTACCCTAATCCCAAAAGGTTTTGCTATTTTATTTGTGAAAATTGTAAATTGTACAGTAAATGACTCATTGTAGACTTTTATCTTTGGAGATATTTCCTACTCTTTTTAGCACAGTAGTACATAAGCTTTAAAACTGATCGTTTGTATTTATTGTATGCAAGATGATTTACGTTTATTTGACTGTTTAACTTATTGACTGACAACCTTAGCAGATAAAACAAATTATGGAACCATTAATTCTCAGGCATATTATTAATTCATTTGCCCTTTGTCATGCCAGGTATGGATTGACAAATACTTCTTTTATTTCCTAGTGCTGCCATGTTCTATTGCTCTAGCCTTTTTCTATAACTACTTACCTTTTTTGTGTGCAAATAACTTGACTGACATGAATAAATATAAGTATAAATCATATTGTGTGCACAGCATCACTTTATTCAAGGCAGAAAAGCACAGTAACTACAGTAACTAATGCATCATTAATTGCATTAAATGAAACAAGCGTATCTGCTTTCTTAAGAAAAAACTATATATATAATGTATTTTTGATTAGAATTTAGATTTGAATGCTATCCTTGAAGAACGTTACCAAAATAATGCTGTTTGTTTGACTGCCAATTTTGCTTGCCCCAACAGGCATTTTCAAATCGATAACAAATTTTATTGTTCACACTAAAGTTGTTGAAGGCCGTATTGTTTTCTTGATACTGAGGTAGAAGCGCATTATAATCATTTACATTTGGGGATATTTTAATCAATAGACAATGTTTTTATTTGTCTTCCTATTTTTTTTTTTTTTTAATAGGACATCTTTACTACCCAATACTTTGTGTAACTATTCATGGTAATTGGACATTACGTATACTGGTTATATTATATTCTTTTCACGTCTGGACAGTGATTATTTGGACTTTTAAAGCGTAAAACTTATGTAAATACTCCTTAAAAGTCACCTCTGTAGCATACAGTGCTTCATGCACTAAGGATGATTATTTAAAGGGGTTGTCTGGGGATCAGAGTTTCTTTTACAGGTGCCTTGGGGTAGTATAAAAATGAAAAAAAGGGTACACTTACCTACACTTAGGGCCCTATTACACACATAGAAATTATCTGACAGATCATTGAAGCCAAAGCCAGGAACAGACTATAAATACATAGAGAACAGGTCATAAATTAAAGATTAATAATTTTTCCTCTTTTCAAAACCAATCCTGGATTAAGCTTTAATAATGTGTGTAATATGCCCTAATTCCCCCTGTTGTCCTTGAATATGAAATTGTCTTGAAATTCTACATATTCCCTGAGGCTGCTGCAGAGCAATTGCAGGGCAATTGTGAAAGGGGTAGTTTCTGGCAACTCCTTTAAATTTAATTAAATAGGAGCTGAGCTGAAGTAACCGCATCACCAGTACACAGTAGACAGCACAGGGCTTCTAGCACTGTTTAAGTGTTATGGCTCAACTCAAAAATCACTGAATGTTGCGATTGCCTTATTTCAGTACCCCATCAATCAGACATTGATGGTCTATCTTGTGGATAGGCCATCAATGTTATAAACACAGGCGACCCATTTAAGTATTCTGTGGTGGATCTTTGGTAGTGTTTTACCGACTCCACCTTTTTTTTTTTGTTCACATTGCATATAGGTGAATAGATAAGGATTAGATGTCATCGGCAGGAAAAGAGAAAGCCTTATTTTGATCTGTCTCCCTTTCTGTGATCTATTATTCAGAGACAACCCCGGTTACTGTCAGTATTAATCAACCAAGATGAAGAGTCAGCGGGTTATCCAACAAATATGTATAGAAACAGCAGCTATTTGTCATCATTGTGCTATTGAATTTTACATTTACTGTACTTGTTTTTATCTATTTCTGAACCAAAGAGATCAACCTTTTTTTTTCGTGTTTAAGGTCAATTATTTTTATTGATGAGTCTCCTGCACAAGTTACCCATTCACACATTTAGTTTTTAATGAAAGTAGAGGGGTCAAAACCAGTGCACTTGGAATGGAACAGTAGAACATTGTTCACAAAGCAAAAAGACAGCCAGTCTCAGCAAATGTTCCTCTCTTTGGCTTTTTTTTTTATCCCTGAACCAAAATATGTAGATACATTTATTTATCACAGCAGAATAATAACTCACATAACTAAAATACATCTGAAATGGCTTTCACTTATTCTTGTCACTTAATCTCCCCCAATAAACCCATTCCACCCTCCCTCATATTTCCATAAGTGACTACGTCATTCCATTCAAACACATGTCAGCCCAAATGAAGCACGGGGCAAAGTCAATTTTTTCCCTTCTGCATTGGACAATTTGTGCAGTAAACAAATAACGTGACTGTAATAGACGATAGCAAATAAAACAGCACATTGGCATTCAAATAGGAATAAATCAAAAGGCAAATGAACAGCACACCATGAAAAGGTCTTAGTAAATGCACTTTTTTTCATTTCACAAGTAAATTAAGAGCTAACAACCCAAATTAATTTGTGAGCTGTAAATATTGTTTATCTACTACACTGCCTTTACAAGCTGGGTTGCAATAAAAACTCAAGCAAAAGTCATTCTGAGTAAATGTGTTCCTGAAAGAAATTGATCAGAAAAAGTCATTGGGGCGAGTTTACTAGATCAATGTGTCACACACTGGTCCCCCTGCCGATCATTTTGGCAGATTTATAACAAGGCGTCGGCCCCATAATAAATCTGCCAGTGCAGCTGCTGACAATGCTCTGTGCAGTATCCACACAAGCTCTTGGCTGCATAAATTGAAGGAAGTACTTTTAATTTTTTTTTATCAATAGTTATATAGCATTGTAATTCACTTCTATTTAAAAATTTCCAGTCTTACAGTAATTATCAGTTGCTGCATGTCCCGCAGGAAGTGTTGCCACCTCTGTCTTTTGAGCAGGAGCAAATCCTCATAGTAAACCTTTCCTGGTCTGGACAGTTCCTGCCACAGACAGAGGTGGCAGCAGAGAGCACTGTATAAGACTAGAAAGAAAACAACATTTCCTGCAGGACATACAGCAGCTGATAACTAGGGATGAGCGAACCGGCCGAGGTTTGGGTTCGTATGGCTATGGCTGTATCCCAGTTTTCCAGGGGTTCCTCAAGGTTGTATCCACCCTCTCCATGGATCGGGCAGACAGCAAGAATCAGAAGCCGATAGTTCAGGTTCATACGAACCCGAACCTCGGCCAGTTTGCTCATCCCTACTGATAACTAGTGGAAGATTTCAGATTTTTTAAATAGAAGTAAATTACAAATATGTAATTTAATATAAAGATATTTAATTTAATATACATTTGTAATTTAAAGAAAATGCCACATTTAAATAACTTTGACATCAGTTGATTTAAAAGAAAAACATTTTCACTGGAGTACCCCTTTAAGTTATGATAGTAAAGCTTACTAAGACCACACCTTTTATGCCACACTCTGTCCACTTTTTAAAATGGCAAGCATGATGTAAATCAGCCAAAAGAGCATTGCATAAAGATGTTCAACTTTTTTAAACCTAAAACTTAAACGATTTGCAAATTCCCTAATAATTTTTCATAATGTTTCATAGCATATAAAATATGCCATGTATAAGAATAATAAAAAAAATTGTTTAATGTTTTTATCGGTGTAGGTAGTCAGTTGTATGAAGGTAGTCAGTTATAAATGTCCCAGTGTGTGATCACAGTGAATAGATTTTTGGTTTGTTAGAGGACTCAATAACAAGACATTATCACATAACATTACTTGTGCACCCCTAATATACAGACATAGCCAGCCCGATTCTGATCCCTGCTGTGTTAAGATATGTCACGGCAACCCTAAACTTATTGTAACACATTACGCTAACCTTTGCTTAACATTACGCTTCAATTACCGGCCTTCTCTTAATCCCTAGTGCATTAGACTATCCCAACACAACTCATTGCCGAGTTGGGACAATGCAAACAAGATACTGTGACCACATTTGTATTTGCCAACATGCCCATATATTTTTATGCCAATGGTAAATACGAGGGGCTACTGATAAGTCTTTGGCTTTACCCAGAAAGAAACCAGACAGGGAGATAAAATATTACATTTATTTCACATACTCTCCACTGATGTCAACATACTTCTTACATCGGTATTCCAAGTTATGTAAGCCTAGCAAAAAGAAGGATTTCGGTTGTGCCCCAAACCAGTCATCTATAGCACCCATGGCATTAAAAATGGGCTAAGTTCACACAACGTTTTTTCAGCCCCATTTAAAATGACGTTCATCATTTTCGAGTCTAAAATAACGGACGTTATTTAGCTGTCTGGCCACGGCTATTAGCACATTATACTAGTTTGGGTTACTAATTGACCTTTGGATGTGGCTTAAATAAAAAGTTCATTGAATTTAATAGTAAAAACAGAGAAAGAACGGTGAAAAAGAAAAACTGTGTGTGAACAACTGATAAAAAACGTCCGCTTTGTGCAAAAGACGTCCGAAAATAATTGTCATGATCATTATTTTGACATCCGCGGCGAAAACGTCCGTTATCCATTACATTGTGTGCATTGGGCCCTCTTTCCATTGACTTCAATGCATTGCATTGCAGTCAGTTAAATCATGGCAATAACGGACGTCTTTTTAAATATAGAAAGTGGTCTCCTTTTCTGTTTTTTTGACGTTGTGTGAATATAGCCTGGGTGTGAAATTTGGTCCAAAGGTTCAATATTATACCTTTTATTAAGGGTGGAACCATTTTGAAAATAGTCCACTAGCAGCACACTCTCCTTATCCCAGAAAACAAACACCATCACCTTAGTGGCTGATTTTTGCACCCTGAAATTCTTTAGACCAGGAGAACCAGTGTGCCTCCACTCTTCTGACTGCTCCTTGGTTTTAGGGTTATACAAATAAATCTAGGTCTCATCCATATTGACGAGTCGATCCAGGAAGTACCCAAAATAATTTTACCCATGCACTGTCCCCACATGAGCTCTGTTTGACATAAATTTAATTATCTGCCCTTTTTTCACAGTTCTGTTATGTTAAATGAAAGAAAAGTCTCTTGCAAATGTAAAATTCAGCTTGTTTATGCTGAAATTCATTTTGTTCTTGCACTGACGCTACCAAGTCTGTGAGTTTCCATGGCCTCTTTGATGTACGGTAGACAAGTTTCTGCTGAAAGCAGCAATCATATGAATAGAATTCTACAATTTGGGATTACACAATGGCATTATATCTAGAATTGAGGAAGTTTAAGCATGCTCTGAACCTGAATATAGCATTTTATTAGCGGTCGCTGCTAACATTAAATGCAGCACTAGGGAGTCCTGAAAATCATGAATACAACCTATGGCCAGGCCCACACAATGTCTTTTTTTGGCCTCTTGACGAACCTTTCTTTTGACACCAAAATATGTCAAGTTTTTGCAAAGTACCATCTTAATTTGTATAAACAGTAGCGCCTTGGTGCCAAAATGGCTGCTGTAGAAAAAGAAAACATTGTTAAAGGCAAAAAAAAAAAAAAAGACATTGTGTGGTCATGGCCTATGCCTGTTTTCTGGTTAAGCACGTCACCCTGGACAAGTTAGCCAAGAAACCCCTGGGTACTACATTGTCACTGGGACTTACTAATAGTAAAAACCAACATGACCAAAATTTGGACTGATCCTTTTCTACCATAAGGCTACATTTACTTACAGTAAAATAATACCAAAATAATGCTGTAGGTTAAAATGCGTCTGAATTAAAAATATAATAATGCAATCCACCGAAGTCACTGGAAATTTTTCTGGTATAAAATAGAGATGATTGAACATTGGAAAATCTTAGGTTCTGTAGAACGCGAACCTTGTTGAACCTTACGCATTTGATTCCCGAGGACTTCCCAGTCCGTGGGGAAGGAGGAGACAGCCCAAATACCTATTACCTAGGCTGAATCTCTGAATTCCAGGTGGTACCCGGGCTGTCTCCCCCTTTCCCAGAGACCGGGAAGGCCTCGTAAATCAAATGCAGAAGGTTCGACAAGGTTCAAGTTTTATAGAACCTAACATTTTTCGATGTTCGTTCATCTCTGGTATAGAATAGGTATAAAACAGTATAGAATAACAGCTGTATTTGAATAACCCTTCAAATAATGAACATGCCCACATGCCCGATATTTATGACCTGCTGTTTAGGCATGAGCGAACTTTTAAAAAGTTCAGTTCGATCCAGCGAACTTTTGTTTGGATTCGTACGACCCGAACCTAAAACGAACCTTGCTATAACGGCTGGATAATTTCAGCTACAAAAGTGGGAGTCTGAAAGGGTATAGTTTTGTTTAGTTGCAGTTGCTATTACAATGAAAAAAGTGGAAAAAATCAAAGTGAAAAAATAGTGAAAAATTTTTTGCCAAGGCGTAAGTGATTACACGGGACATAGGACACAAAGTTCCTTGGACCCAGTAGGGTGGAAAACAGACATTTGACAGTGGAACCAGCAGCAGTAATAGTACTGTATTGGACCCAGTGTGGTTGAGAACAGACAATTGATGGAGGAGGCACTAGCACTTGATTGCACCCAGCCCAGTATGGTTGAAAAGAGACTATTTGTAGGAGGCGGCACCACTTGATTGCACCCAGCCCAGTATGATTGAGAACAGACAATTTGAGAAGGAGGAGGAGGAGGAGGAGGCAGTACCTGATTGCACCCAGGCAAGAATGATTGAGAACAGACAATTCACGGAGGAGGAGGATGTTCAGCCTTGGAGTGGTGGCCTGGGAATCCTTGCTGATGATGTTGTTCACCTCAATTTCAAGAACACGGACAAGTGGGATGATGTTGTCGATCCCATAGTCATGCCTGCTCACAAACAGAGTCGCGTCCTCAAAAGGGATCAACAATTAGCAGGACATGTTCAAAAAAACCTGTACACTATGAGGTTTATCACATGTGCCATAAAAGGTGTATGACTCAGCTCTCCCTGCTGCACTGCAGAGACAATGTTTCTCCCTTTGTGGAGTACAACACTTCCCACCGTTAGTTGACCTGGGATCAGCCATTCATATATCTCCTTTGGAGCTCCTGCCCACTGTGGCTCCGTTCACCCAGGCTCACAAAATGGAGGACAGCCTGAGAGCGCCGGGTCTGACATCGTTCGTAAGACACCGGGGCAGGTTGGACTGCAGTCAAAGTGGTGGATGGTTGCAAGCTGGTGGAGGCAGAACTTTTGCAGCACTGTTCCCCTAAAGCATCGGGGAGGTGACAGTGGCAAGAATGGGATAACTTTCTGGTGGTCTTCTGGGGGAATGTTGACCCAATGGGCAGTAACAGACATGTACTGCCTTTGCCCATAATTAAAGGACTAGACATCAGCACTGAGGTGCACGGTCTTGGACACCAAGAATCCCAATGAGTCGCCAACATTTTTCTTCAAAACTGTGCAGTGATGGGACAGCTGATGGGACTTTTTTTTTCTGGGACAGTGATGGGACTTTTTTTTGTTGCGGCTAAACGGGGTTCTCCTATTTTTTGAACCTTTATTGTAAATATATGAACTGAGATTTTCCCTTAATAAATTCGATAAGCTTGAACTCTGAAGTTGCTTTCATGTGTCTTGTTTGATACTCATAGACAGCTGTCACATTACATTTTTGATTAGGCAACACCCAGGTATATCTGAGAAGACTAATTTAAGGTCTCACCCTAACAGGGGTGATGGCACACATCTTAATATTCACAGTAAACCAGGATACAAGGGATTATAGGAGTAATAATCCCTTGTATCCTGGTCTATTCTGTGAAAAAAGTACAATTTTGCGTCGCCATTGTTATTTTTACCAGATATGTAACAAACTTTCTCAAAGTACGGTTCGGTGCCCAACCGAACTTTTTGCAAAGTTCGGAACGGTTTGGTTCGCTCATCCCTACTGCTGTTGCAAAAAAAAAAAAAATTGTCTTTTATTTTTACCTGTTCACACATAGCCTTATTTTGCCTTTATTTTACTGTGGGTAAACGTTACCTAAGAGTTACTCAGAGATAAGAAAATAGTAATGGCTTAATTGGCACTGGAAGGCAGCAAATCAAATGAAAATGTAAGATTTTAGCCTGAAAAAGCAAAGAAAAAGAACAGCTTAGGTTCACCTTAGGTAAAAGTACACAAATACATAGCCCAGAAGTCTTATATATTGCTGCTATCATTGCTACTATATCCTAAAGCTACATTTTCTGGAGCTTTCTATAAAAAAAAACCCATCAACTTAGGCTTTTTTTCAAGCAGGGCTAGGCCAAGGCATATGAAAGCCCCTGGGTAAATTACTGAGTAACCTTTACATACAGAAACGTAAACCAGATAATAAAACATGAATGTGGATATTTACGCCAACCAGAAAACATAATTTTCAGTTTTATAAGGTGGAATATTTTCTTTCAGGCAGGAGGAACATTGCACTTAGAACTATCCTGGGAAGATCATGATTTGTCGTGCATATCATACACTTGCTGTCCAATGGATGTAAGTAAGAAGAAAATGTTCTTTATAGATGTGTATGAAATATTTATAAGCAAGAAGAAAATATATTCCCCATGATTCATTTCCTATCCCTATATACATTAGAACAAGAAATTCACAAGTAGCTTACATCAGAAAAAAATATAGAACATACAGACACATATGTCATATGTTCGATTGAAACAACTGGAATGGAAGTAGATGGACAACGGTTTTCAATATTTTAAAGTTAAACATGAACCTACAAAATCCCTAATTGGAGATTTATTTCAGAAGGTTTTGCTCGCATCAGCTGTCAAATGTGATTTGGATTTAAAGGGAGACTACGAGCCGGTTAGTACATAAAACCTGCTGATATATACCTGCTGCAGCTGATTAGCTCATTCTTATTCTTCTATGTAGTGCCATTTAGGAGTAATTTATTCCTGGGAAAAAAACATGCTTATTAACCTTTTGGTGCACTGGGGGTACTCCTCTGCCCCTCAGGGCACTTCCCAGCCTATTTTCTGTCCTGTACATCTACACCAGCTATGAATATCTGCATAAGTAGGCATGTCTATCTTTAGAGGCAAGCAGGATAGTGCACTGAGGGTCCAAGGAACGTCCAGTGCACCAAAAGAACTAATTATTTTAACATATGCATATTTACATTAGCATATTTATAATAAGAATTTATATTGACAGGCACCAGAATGAGAACCTTGGCCACATCAGGTTTATATCGGCAGTGTCCCTTTAAGGGGCCTACATTAGCTGCACCTGACCCAGTACCAGCAATGCATTGCGTATGGTTGCTTATATACAGGAGTCCCTAATACTCTCTGTATTTTCTGTAGCATCCTATGCTAAAGTGCCATTGAAACTCTATTATCTGATTAAATACAATTCACCACTGAGCACTCAGCTCTAACAAACAGAACACTACAGGACACTACCGAAGCGAGTTGTGCCAGGTCAGGCAAATTGCGTTCATCAAAAAGAATGCCAGAGTGTACAGTGACAATGTTATAAGCATTACTACTTACCTGCCCAACAACAGTAAGAAGGAATTTAGGGCACCAGGAAAACCTCATTTTGAGCAGGAGGTAAACAATGTAAACACCTTTTGGGCCAGATGAGGAGCGCTCGGCTCAGTTAAATTCAGAGCCTAAGTGACAATGCTGTAAGCATCATATACTCAGTTTCTCTGTTTGTGGATATGCAATAAAGTTTGAAGATTTGACACCTCTGGCTTTGCTGTTCTCTAAGTACAGAAGCAGTGACTAATATATTTGAGAGGAGCCCCTGCTCAGGGAAAAAAAAATCAAAAAATTCTGATACATTCTGATAAAATTTGGAATTAATTTGTTTAATTTAAAATTGATTTAATCTCTTTTCCTATTTTTTTCTTTGTAAGGCTATGTTCACACAACGTCAAAAATATTAAAAAGGCGTCCGATTTTCAAATTTAAAATAACGTCTGTTTTTGTTGAGATTTAACTGACTGCAATGCAATGCATTGAAGTCAATGGGAAGACGGACCTCCAATGCACACAGCGTATTGAATAACAGACGTTTTTGCCACGGGCATCAAAATAATGAACATGATCATTATTTTCGGACGTCTTTTGCAAACAGCGGATGTTTTTTATTTGTAGTTCACATATAGTTTTCCTTTTGTCACCGTTCTGTCTCCGTTTTTACTTTTAAATTCAATGGACTTTTCAATTAAGCCACAGCCAAAGTCCAATAAGTAACCCCAAACTAGTATAATGTACAAACACCCGTCAGTGCACTAAGGGGAGGTCAGGCTGTTAAATAACGTCCGTTATTTTAGACTTAAAATGACGGACGTCATTTTAAATGGAGATGAAAAGACGTTGTGTGAACATAGCCTAAGTCAGTCTGTAACACAGGGTTTAAGTTATTGTCTGGGTCTCCACACAAAAAGAAAAAAATAACTTTTTCTAACCAGTTCTGGTCGTGGCAAATCAACCTTGATGGTTTTGATGGTTACAGTTCTCAGTTTAGGCAAAAACCCTAGTCATTTACACTGGGAGGTGTTACAGTTTGAATGTTTAAAAAAAATAAAATGTTAACTGTATATTCCTACAAACCCCTTATCAGGGTATATTCACACGGACGGGCTCGCAGCGAGATTCTCGCTGCGAGCCCGGCAGGTCCTGGCAGTTCCCATACACTACATACTTGCTGCGGTCTAAACGACCGCAGCGAGTATGTAATTATACCGCCCTTAACCCCTTCTGCTCCCCCGCTGTGTATATACTTTACCTGTCCTCGCTGCACGGGTCCGGCGTCCTGCTCTGAGCTAGGCCCGCTATACTCAGGTATGTTCCAACCAAGCTACTTCTCAGGCCCCATATTTAAGGGCACACTTCCGGCATAGCTGGCTAGCCTATCTCATCATAGCTATTTACCAGGGTCTCTTCAACCCCCACATAGGAATCATTATCCCCCTCCCCCCCACTTTTTGTTATTGCACTTTTGGTGTCCCGCTTGTGCTTAAAAGAATATAGTTCTTGCATTTTTTTTTCACCTAGAGACCAAAATGAGCCCTTATTTTTCTGCTACACCAATTGTACTTTTCGATGATAGACATTTTTTTTTTTTTCATAAAATATGCTGTAAGGCAAAAAAAAAAGAAAGTTTTTTGCTGTGAAATTGAAAAGAAATTAATTAGAAATTTTGGGTGGTTTATACCGTTAATACTTTTTTTTTTTCTGGTCTATGGGGCTTGTATCTTGCTTGTGTATATGAAACTTTTTGATCACTTTTTATTGCAATTTTTCCGGATTTGATGTGACCAAAAATTAAAGATTTTGCACTTTGGCAGGTTTCCGCGTTTACTGTGAAAGGTCAGGGATCTTATAATGAAATAGTTGTGGCGATTACTGATAAGACAATAGCAAATGTTTATTTATTTATTTATTTTTATTTATTGAATGGGAAAAGGGGGTGATTTAAACTTTTATTATGTGATGGGATTTGTTTTTTAATTAAAAAAAACTCCCCCCCCCCCCCGCCACAGTAACTTGAAGTCCCCATGGGGGACTTCTATTATAACTTCACTGATCTCTCATAGAGATCAATGCAGTACATGTGTAATGCATTAATCTCGCAAATCAGTACTTGATTACAATGAGCTGCTGGAGCCCATAGTAATCAAGTGCCAAAGCGGGATCAGCGTCATTGGGGCACCTTCACTACACTCTAGGTGATAGCTTTTTCAAGCTATGAAATGCCAGTTTTGACTGCGGCATTTAAATGGTTAATTAACCAGTGCTGCTATCAGCCCATGCTGGCTAATAGCCACAGGCAGCGCTGTACTGAGAGGGCTTGCATTTTGAGCGTTCTCAGTATCCCCCTTAACCCATGATGATGTCTCTGAACCCCAAAATAAGTAAAGGGGCTCTCCCCTTTGTTTTTGCCACCACTTACTTCCTATAGGTAGCTTATACTAGGCTCATTTTTTCCTCCACAGACCCTTCTGCAATGTTTTACCACTTAAAAAAAAAAAAAATATATATATATATATATATACACTGTATATAATAATAATAATAATAATAATAATAATAATAATAATAATAATAATAATAATTGAATAAATGTTTTGCAGTGTTTAGAAATCTCATATTATACTAAGCCCCTGGCGGGATGTAATGGAGTCACTTACTAGACACCAGCTGCCATGACTTAATGGCACTTTGCAGTATGGAAGGGAAACTAAAAAGCTGACCCTGGATACTGTGGTAACCCAAGTAACCCAAGTAACTGCATCTGTTATACCGCACCCTTGGTAAGAATTCAACATCCCATCTATAAACTAAAATAAAAGAAATATTAAAACATAATGTATTCAGACTTTGATTATTTTACCTTCTGAAATACAAGATTTAGATCTGTGACAAAAAATGATCTAAATATTTCATTTTTTTCCACTCTAAAGGTGAGTGTGATTTTCTTCATCTGATTATCTCTTTAGGTTATGGATATTATGCATATCATACAGGTTATATGAACTAGGATTTGAGGTTTATATATACTGTATAAAAAAAAGTTTTTAAAAGCTTCAAAAGACTTACTGGTGACTGAAATATGGAAGAAACTGGCACTTCAATCAGGTGATGCAGGCTAGAAATTCACTTGCTTTCCAACCCATTACAAGCAGACATTTTTTTCTTAATAGATGTTCTTTCATCATGTCAGTGCTTGCATTCTTCTCCATGTCTGCCTTTCTTCATCTCTGCTCAGTTCAGTCTTGGTGCCTGCCTAATGAGAAGTAATTATTGTACTGCCACTCATACTATACAAAACTTACACCAAGAAAATGTACAATCTGCTAGATTTGCATAATTTACTGTCTCAGGCCTAACATTTGATTACAAGGTCATCTATCTTCAGTGGATTACAGAGATGCTTTATTTTGTACACATAGACGTAGATCCAAAACATTACAAGTCAAGACTTGTAAAGATGTGACTTGTTATTCACGCAAAATAAATTGATTTCCTGGTTGTTTAAAATATTTAATGTGGGGTCAAATTTAAATGTATCTTTAAGCCAAGAAATATAACACCACAACATCACATGTACTAACATTATAATTCTTTACTATTAACCCCTTAAGGACAGAGCCTGAAATGGCCTTAATGACAGAGACAAATTTTATGAAAATGACCTGTGTCACTTTAGTCATTAATAACTTCGGGATGCTTTTACCTATCCGGCTGATTCTGAGATTGTTTTCTCGTGACATATTGTACTTTACATTTCTGGTAAATTGGAGTCGATATTTATAACGAATATTTATGAAAAACCCCAAATAACGTGAAAAATTGTGAAAAAATGCATTTTTCCAACTTTGAAACTTTTTTGCTTATACAGAAATTGGTTATACCACATAAATTATATATTAAATAGCATTAGCAACATGTCTACTTTATGTTGGCGGCATTTATTAAACAATCTTTCTTTTTTTTAGACAATAGAAAGCTTAAAACATTAGCAGCATTTCCAAATTTTCAGTAAAATTTCAAAATCAGATATTTTTAGGGACCTGTTCATGTTTAGGCCAGGTTCAGACTATGTAAGTGTGCGGCTGTATTTGCGGCTGTAATTGTGCGGTGGTATTTTTGGTGGTTCATGCGTACGCTGAAAAGTATACGATATATGGCTGCACAGTGCACACTATGTATGAATCTACGGCCCTATCGTAAACGGACCCGTAAAAAATGAACAAGACCATTGTTTGCGGCTGGAAACGCGGCCATGGATTGACAGGCGGTCCGTACGGAGTACTTCAAAAATAGCAGGCAATGATGCCGAATGCCGATGCCTCTAATAGTTAATATATTAAATTAGTAAAACATATTTTCTTTGTAATAAAGTCCCTTTCGTTGTTCAATAATTTAATTCTAACGAATCCATCATTTTGCAATTAAATATACTGTTAAAATAAATATATATATATAAATAAATGTATATTTATATATATATTTATTTTTTGACAGTATATTTAATTGCACAATGATGGATTCGTTAGAATTAAATTATTGAATAACGAAACTGAATTTATTTCAACGAAAATGTGTTTTATTAATTAAATATTAATTAGTACAGGAAGCTCCATAAGCCGTTAATTCATATTGCCGGCAAAAGAGCATTCTGTACTAATCATCACTTTACTTTAATGAAAACATCAAATGTTTCTTCTAATTATGTTATCACAATAGCATTATTGGAAGAAACATTTAGAATTATATGTGCGCTCAGCTGATTGGCTGATCGGCTGAGCGCACATATAATTAGCGTGTCCGCAGCACAGTGACTTCATTGTGCTGCGGACCAGCGAAGAGGACACATCGGGGTGAGTATAGAGCTCTCCCCACCCCCTCCCCAGCACTGCACCCCTCCCAGCAAGGAAGGGGGGTCACTTAACCCCTTCCTTGCTGGGATGGGTGCAGTCTGACATCAGTCTGGCCCCCAAGGGGTTAAGGGGGATGCAATACATCCTCTCTTAACCCCTTGGGGGCCAGACTGTAAGCAGCGATCTGCTGCAATAAATAATAAAAAAAAAAACGCATAGGGTCCCCCCTATTTTTATAACCAGCCGGGTTAAAAACCAAACGACAGCAGCCTGGTAACACCAGGGTGGGAAGAGCCATTGGTTTAGGCCCTCCCCAGCCTAAATCTTACCAGCCTGCTGCCGCCCGGTCCAGGAGCGCCAATTTTGACCACTGGCACCCGGCTCTTCCCAGTACCCCTGGTGGCATTGGGTACTGGGGTACTAATGGGGGGTTAGTGTTAGCCATTTTATACCGGCTAACACTAGGCCCCAACTTAGTAATGGATTCCGTCTATTAGACGGCTTCCACTACTAAGTCTATAAAGTAAAGAAATAAAGACAAGACACAAGTTAAAAAAAATTTTTATTCAAATAAAAACACCCCCACACCCCTCATTGACCATTTTATTAAAAAAAAACAACAAAAAACCGCTGGTCATCGACATAGTCCACGGAATCCGACGTAATCCCCAGGATACCGATATCTGAAAAACAAAAAGGGAGAAACACACAAAAAACACACAAACAGGAGCACAACACCCATCATTGTGAACGGTGTTGTGCTCCTTACAGTATGCAGCATCTTTACAGATCGCTGCTTACAGTCTGGCCCCCAAGGGGCCCCCATGTGATAACATAATTAGAAGAAACATTTGATGTTTTCATTAAAGTAAAGTGATGATTAGTACAGAATGCTCTTTTGCCGGCAATATGAATTAACGGCTTATGGAGCTTCCTGTACTAATTAATATTTAATTAATAAAACACATTTTCGTTGAAATAAATTCAGTTTTGTTATTCAATAATTTAATTCTAACGAATCCATCATTGTGCAATTAAATATACTGTCAAAAATCAATTATATATATATATATATAAATATACATTTATTTATATATATATTTATTTTAACAGTATATTTAATTGCAAAATGATGGATTAGTTTAAATTTAATTATTGAACAACGAAAGGGACTTTATTACAACGAAAATGTGTTTTATTATTTTAATATATTAACCATGAGAGACATCGGCATTACTGCAGAGGATCGCAAACCCCCGTAATAGCAATTCATGTAAACTGTTTCCCTGCTTTCCCAGATGCATTACAGAGGTGTTTGCATCACTTTCTTAAGATTTTATTTGTTATTTTTAGTTGAACCAGATTTCCAAGTAAATGACCGTATGTTTTGAGCCGCATGTCTATTTTTTCCCACGGCCGTAGTTTCATCCGCACATTTACAGCCGCATAAAAAATACAGCCGCACAGTTACATAGTGTGAACCTAGCCCCAAAGTGTATTTGAGGGGCCTGTATGTTAGAAAGCCCCACAAAGCACTCCATTTCAGAAACAGCACCACCCAAACTCTGCAAAAGCACATCCAGAAAGTGTTTTAACCCTTTAGGAGAGTCACAGAAATAAAAGCTAAGTGTGTAAGAAATTTGAAAATTTTAATTTTCTGTGCAGAGATTTTATTGTAATCCAATATTTTTCATATTTATAAACTTATTACCAGAGAAATTCACCCCAATATTGATTGCCCCGTTTCTGCAGTTTATAGAAATACCCCATATGTGGCCCTATTGCGCTGTTTGACACAACCACAAGCCTCAGATACAAAGGAGCGCCTAGTGAATTTCAATGGCTCCGTTATATTTGGTCATACCTGACTGTACCACTTCAGGTTGGCAGAGGCTCTGGGGTGCCAAAACCTAAAAAGCACCCCTAAAGGGACACAATTTAGAAAACTATACCCCTCAAGGAATGTAACAAGGGGTGCGGTGAGCATCTGGACCCCACAGGTGCTTCACAGATTTTCAGAACAATGTGGCATGAAAAAAGAAAAATGTATTTTTTACACTATAACGTTGTTCCACCCTTCAATTTTTCATTTTCACAATGGGATAAAAAGGAAAAAAAAACACAAAGCGTGTAGCGCAGTTTCTCCCGAGTACAGAAATACCCCACATATGGACATAAAGTGCCAAGCGGGCGCAGGTCGAGCCTCCACAGGGAAGGAGCGCCAATTGGCCTTTGCAAGCTGGATTTTACTGGAATGGATTTCAAGGGCCATGTCGCATTTACAGAGCCCTCGTGCTGCCAAGACACTTGAAACCCCCCACAAGTGACCCCATTCTGGAAACTAAACCCCTTAAGGAATCTAACAAGGGGTGCAGTGAGCATATGGACCCCACTGGTGGCGGGCACAAATGTGGAAAAATGTGACGTGAAAGGGAAATTTTTCATTTTTTTCACTTTCACGGCACAAATGTGCCCGTCATCAAGGGGTCCATATCCTCACTGCACCCCTTGTTAGATTCCTTAAAGGGGTGTAGTTTCCAGAATGGGGTCACTTGTACGGGGTTTCCAGTGTTTTGGCAGCACAAGGGCTCTGTAAATGCGACATGGCGTTCATCATCCATTCTGGCCGAATCCAGCCTCCAAAATCCAAATGGCGCTCCTTCCCTTCGGAGGCTTGCCCTGCGCCCACATGGCGCATTATGTCCACATGTGGGGTATTTACGGACTCGGGGGAAATTGCTCTACACATTTTGTGTTTTTTTCTCTTTTAACCCCTTGTGAAAATGAAAAATTTAAGGCTAAACCAACATTATAGTGTAAAAAATATAATATTTCATTTTCACGCCACATTGTTCCACATTTGTGCCCGTCACCAGTGGGGTCCATATGCTCACTACACCCCTTGTTACATTCCCTAAGGGGTGTAGTTTCCATAATGGGGTCACTTGTGGGGGGTTTCAATGGTCTTAGCAACACAGGGGCCTTTTAAATGCAACATGGCCCTCGAAATCCATTCCATTCCAAATCCAGCCTCCAAAAACCAAATGGTGCTCCTTCCCTTTAGAGGCTTACCCTGCACCCGCATGGCGCTTTATGTACTCAGGGGAAATTGCTCTACACATTTTGTGTTTTTTTTTCATCTTTTAAACCCTTGTGAAAATGAAAAAATCAAGACAAGATCAATGATTTAGTGTAAAAATTAAGCATTTTTTACTCTAAATGTTGGTCTAGCCTTGATTTTTCCCATTTCCACAAGAAGTTAAAAAAGAAAATGAACACAAACGTGTAGGGTAATTTCCCCTGAGTACGAAAATACCCTACATGTGGGCATAATGTGCCATATGGGCACATGGCAAGTCACCAAAGGGACAGAGTGCCATTTAGAGGCTGGAATGGAGGATGGAGGCCATGTCGCAATTACAAAGCTCCTGTGCTGCCAGAACAGTAGAAACCCCCCACAAGTGACCCCATTATGGAAAATACACCCCATAAGGAATCTAACAAGGGGTGCAGTGAGCATATGGATCCCACTGGTGACGGGCAAATTTGTCGAACATGTGCCGAGAAAATAAAAAATACAATTTTTTTTCATTTTCACGTCCCAAATGTGGCCGTCACCAGGGGGCCATATCCCTGCTGCCCCACTTGTTAGATTCCTTATGGGGTGTGGTTTCCAGAATGGGGTCACTTGTGGGGGGTTTCTACTGTCCTGGACGCACAGAGGCTTTGTAATTGCATCATGGCATCCTCTAATGGGAATGGCGGCCATACCTATTTAGCTGGGGAAAAGGGACAATTCTAATTTATTTGGGGGTATTAGGCCAATTATTAGTTTATAAGGTTGAAAATGACAGGTGTCCATCGAATTCAACCTGTGTTGATCCAGAGGAAGGCAAAAAACCCTCGTGAGGTAGACAACAGTAGCCTCATCACTGGGAAAAAATTCCTTCCCGACTCCATAATGGCGATCAGAATAATCCCCGGATCAACGTGACCCCTGAAATAAAAATAAGGGACAGAATTTAGATAATGTAGAACTCCAATGACGTGTGGTACGCCTTGAAGCGATCCAGTATGCAGAGGCCGGGGTGATCAGGACAGGTGTCACACTGGAAAATGGTGTCCTTCCTGATCCCCCTGTTACGCCACACTCTGCACTTCTTCTGGGGTCTCCCGTTCTCCAGTGTGGGGGACGTCACCTGGAAAATGTTTTCCTGGTGCGATACGGGGTCCTTCATATCCAGAAGCGCTGGGTCCGCTCCATGGCTGCTAAATATTAGGGCTCTAATTACTGCCTCTGATATTTTCGGATCGTGCCGCAAGCTACAGTAGCTCGGGCAGCGAGGGACAAGAAGAGGTGGTGCTGGTATAAAGGTTATCCCTGTACAGGTGGTAACTTTTATCCAGTAGTGGGAAGATCAGTTCCCAAACGATCTTCCCACTAACTCCGAGGATGGGGGCGGGGGGGGGTATGCAGGATTCGGGTGTCCTTTCCTACATACACTCTAAGGGTACGTGCACACTGCAGAATCGCGACAGATATCCCTTCACGCATTCTGCAGCTGGCACCCACCGGCAGACTGATGCAGGCGTGCGTCTCCGTCCGTGTCATGGACTTCATTCTATGCACGGGCGGATTCCGATCTCCGAACAATGTGTTCATTCTTTGGATGGACGATGGAATCCGCCTGTGCATAGAATGGAGTCTATGACATGGGTGGAGACACACGCCTGCATCGGTCTGCCGGTGGGTGCCAGCTGCGGAATGCACAAAGGGTTATCCTTCACCATTCCGCAGTGTGCACATACCCTAAATCTGTAAGTGTAGCCTGAGGTACTCTCACAGAGTGTGTAGAATTTCACGCCATACCGTGATCTCTTATTAGGACGGTACTGGCGGAAAAGACGTGTCTGGGGGGCAGCGTACGATACGCTACCCCCAGACACGTCACTGGATGATGAGGAGGATGAGGATGAATGGAGGAACGAAGGATCCCCCCATTCATCCTCACTGGTTGTTTCGGTGTCTGAGGCAATAATAACGTATGCCTCTGACGCTGAAAACACCCTCGGGGCCATCTTTATATGGGGAATGGTATATGGGGTATGTAAATGTGTTCTGGTGTAGTGTAAAACTTTATTTTGTGTAGTGTGGTGTAATGTAGTGTTTTTTTACGGGTTTTTTACAGTAAGAAAAAATATACCTACGCCAAAAAAGAAGCTGCTGATAAATGGCGCACTTATGTGCGGCACTTATCAGCAGACAGTGGCGGTAGGATAAGGAGGAGTTGCTAATCAGCGGCGCACTTACGTGCGATGCTGATCAGCACTCAGCGGCGTTAGGGCGAATAAAAAGAAAAAAAAAATTGGGGAAAAAAAACCAACTTTTTACCCCAAAGCACATGATCAGTGTATAATATATACTGATCAGCCCCTAGGGGGCAGTAGAATGGAGCTGGGGGAGATGGCCGAAGATGGGGGCGACGGAAAAGCCCGAAGAGCCGAAGATTCCCGACGAATACCGAACGAAGACCGAACAAACCCGGAAGTGGCGGC
Source organism: Dendropsophus ebraccatus (assembly GCF_027789765.1). Lineage (NCBI taxonomy): Eukaryota > Metazoa > Chordata > Amphibia > Anura > Hylidae > Dendropsophus > Dendropsophus ebraccatus. Next base: position 50,806,449 of record NC_091463.1, read on the forward strand.
GACGAGGAGAAGAGGACGCGTGGGACCGCGAATCTTCGTTCCGGAGGCCAGGATCAGGTGAGTATGGTACACCTGCACCACACACCTGTTCTGCACCCCTCAGCTACCTAGGACACTTTTACCTAGCTACCTAGGACACTTTTTAACTGTTAGATCGCCGTGATGGGCCGGCCGGTACTGGCCAGCCTATCACGGCGATCGTGGGGGTGGCACCGGCGCCATCTTTGTTGGGGACACTAATGGCGATTGGTGCTGTCCCGGACAGCACCAATCGCCATTGCTTTCTAGGTCACCGGGTCACTGATGACCCGGAAAGCTGTATTCAGCTGCTATCGGCTGATCTGTATTGATCAGCCGATAGCAGCGATCGTCGGCAAGGGGGGGGTTAATCACCCCCCCGTGCCGACGAGCAGAGATGACCTGCTATACATTATAGCAGGCCATCTTCCCCGATCGCTGTGTGTGAACACACAGCGAGCGGGGAAACATCGGGCGTAAATTTACGCCCTGGTGCGTTAAGGGGTTAAAAACATTTCTCTTATGGTGAACATGTGCAGTGACAGGAGTTCACAGAACCAGCTCTAGGGAACTAGTGCAAGAGCTTGTAATACTTAAAGGGGTAGTGCGGGGGGTCGACACGAATGCGGTGAGTATAATGCACCACACTTCCAGGGTGGGGGGGGGGGGGAACACAGGGAAGCGGGTCATTTACATACATAACATATATTACAAAATTGTATAACTTTGTAATGTGTGTTATTTTGTAAATAAATGTTTAGCATCGCACTACCCCTTTAACTGAAGTTTGTGAAGTCAACTGAATTTTTTTAGCTAATGTAACGTTCCTATTTCTCCCAGCAACTGCATGTCTTAAGGTGAATTTATAACTTTTAAAAAAAGCTTTTCTTCTTGCAGCAAGGGGTCAAAGAGGCAGGGTCCAAAGCATCCGTGCCCTAGGCCTGCAATGCCAAAGGGTAGGCTAGGGTAGGCGATAGCCCAGGGCACCATCTCCTGCTGAATTATAGGGGGCACAGTTTTCACCTCTTTAAAAATGCCCCCCACCCGACCTCACCCACTGCAACATCCCTTCCCCGCTCTGCCCCCTAAATGCTGAAAGCTCCAGCCCCGCGGCAGCAGGCACTTGCTCTCGTCCTCTCTTCTGCTTGGCTCCGGAGCTGAAGATAAGCTTCTGACCAATGTCACATGATGCAGGAGAGGGGAGACAGATGCCCCAACCCCTGCCCCCCCACCCGACAAAGACAGATGAGTATGATCCTCCATTTAGAAACAGTGTCATCGTCTATTGCTACTGCTTTGCGGGTGAGTATATGTATGTATCTCTGTTTGTGTGCTAATGGAGTGTGTGTGTTAGTGCTTATGTGTGGCTGAGGTAGAACTACAACTCCCAGCATGATCCTGTGTGGCTTAGGTAGAACTACAACTCCCAGCATGATCCTCTGTGGTAATACTACAGCTCACAGCATGCTCCTCTTTGGCTGTGGTAGAACTACAGCTCCCAGAATGATCCTGTGTGGCTGTGGTAATACTACAGCTCTCAGCATGTCCTGTGTGGCTGTGATAGAACTAAAACTCCCAGCATGCTCCTGTGTGCCTATGGTAGAACTACAGTTACCAGCATGCTCCAGTGTGGATTTGGTAGGACTACAACTGCCAGCATGCTCCTGTGTGGCTGTGGTAGAACTACGGCTCCCAACATGCTCCTGTGTTGCTTTGGTAGAACTACAACTCCCAGCATGCTCCTGTGTGGTTTTGGTAGAACTTCAACTCCCAGCATGATCCTGGGTGGCTGTGGTAGAACTACAGCTCCCATCATGCTCCTGTGTGGCTGTGGCTGAACAACAACTCTCAGCATGATCATGTGTTGCTGTGGTAGAACTACAACTCCCAGCATGATCCTGTGTGGCTGTGGTAATACTACAACTCTCTCAGCATAATCCTGTGTGGCTGTGGTAATACTACAGCTCCCAGCATGTTCCTGTGTGGCTTTGGTAGAACAACAACTCTCAGCATGATCCTGAGTGGCTGTGGTAGTGTCAGGTATGGAGGTATAGGTATGGCCCTAAGGCTGGGTTCACACTGCGTTTTTTGCAATCATTTTTTTTTCCTCCTTCTTTTGCAAAAAAACGGATGAAAAACAGATGAAAAAGACTGATGCATTTGTGTGCATTCGTTTTGATCCATTTTTCCATTGACTTCCATTGTAAAATAAAATACTCAAAATGCATCCCTATTTTTTAACGGACAGAAAAGGAGGGTCAGCTACGTTCTTGTGTACGTAAAAAAAAAACGGATCCGTTTTTTTTTTTATTGGAAGTCAATGGAAAAACGGATCAAAACGGATGCACACAAATGCATCTGTTTTTTCCATCCTTTTTTTTTGCAAAACACGGATTGCAAAAACGCAGTCTGAACCCAGCTCTAGGGTACGTTCACACAGGACGACTCGCAGCGGAAATCTCGAATCTTACCTGCCAATACGAGGTAAGGTTCTGGCAGGTACCTGTACATACTTGTAGCGGTCTGAAAGATCGCTGCGAGTATGTAATTTAGCAGCCCCCTTAAATCCTTAATCGGCTTCCGCTGTCTGTATACATTACTTGTCTCCTTGATGCATGGGGTCCCAGCTTCCTTCTCTCCCGTCCAGCCAATCAGTGTGTTGTCCAGCCGCAGCCACTAATTGACTGGGCGGGAGAGCAGGAAGCCGGGACCCCGTGCAGCAACGAGACAAGTAATGTATACACACAGCGGGAGCCGATTAAGTGGTGAAGGGGGCGGCTGAATTACATACTTGCAGCGGTATGAAAGAAGTATATATGCACAGGGACCTGCCAGGACCTTACCTCGCAGCAGATCTTGCTGCAAAGCGAGATTTCCGCTGCGAGCCGTCCTGTGTAAAGGTACCTTTAAAAGGGAATCTGTCAGCTACAATTGATGTTCCAAACTGCTGACACTGTTAGAGAGCTGTTAGAGCAAGGAGACACATGTTACCTTTCATATATCTAGCTGTACTTCCAGAAAGTAAAAAAATACCTTTATTCTATAATACAAAGAGGCAAAGAGGCTTTCCTGAGCTTCTGAAGTGCAGCAAGCTGTTACACGTCCTTGTTCTCCCCTCCAATATATAACCCTACTTGGAATAAAGTAACCATTTGTCAATCAAGCAGAGAGTGGAGAGAGGAGATATTCTAGCTTGCAGCTTTTTAGGAGCTTGGGAAAACCTTGTTGACTCTTTGTACCAGAGGAAAAAAAAAAAAATTTGTATGTTATGGAGACAAGGATCGATATATGAAATGCACCATGCATCTCCTAGCTCTAACAGCTATCTAACAATGTCATCAGTTTGGAACGTTAATTAGGAGCTCTGGCTTGGGGTCTTACTTAGAGTCTTGGTGGGACTATTGCTTGTTAAGGGTCCCACATTTAAAACTTTGGCATGAGGCTCATACTTTCCAGTTATAGTCAAACAATTTATATTTTCACATTTATTTTCCCCTCATCATTGGTTTGTTTTTTATCTGCCTATTATAATAGCAATTTTTATGCGTCAATTTCATTGACATAAAAAAAAACCGGATAATTAGGAAATCTCCATTGTCTTAAAAATCCACTCTCTCGGTTCATTCATTCTCATGTTTCTTATGATGACATTAGGGGAAAGGTAATACAAAGACCTACTCTGCCAGAATCCTGCAGAACTATACATAGCTGAGCTGTCAGTCTGATAAATCCATTAACAGTGACTCTTTAGACTTCATCCTGATAAAAGTTACACTTATTTTGCCAATTACTGATGAAAGCCTATTGAAGGCAATTTATTGAAGCATACTGTCATTATTATTGAATCATTCAATGAGTATGGATGTGTAGGCAGCAAACAAGTGGACAACAATGATACATTTCTGTACATTATACATGTTTGCCTCCTCGGCAATGTGGTTTCAATCCGCTTGTTACCTTGGCTACTAGAATATTTGTGTGTAACGTAATTGCATACAGCATAAATATAAAGGCCTAATACGTAATTCTGAACAATGAAGAGCTGTGGGAAATCTGTGAGAATATGCTGTAGAACGTAACAAGTACTGAATGAATGGAAGGACACGGCTTTTACTAAAGTTTTGCATAGTGAACGCCTTTTTAAAATTTTTATCATATTAACCCTTTGAGGACCAAGCCTAAAATGACCCAGTAGACCACGCAAATTTTCATTTTTGCGTTTTTGTTTTTTCCTCCTCCCCTTCTAAGAGCTCTAGCACTTTCAGTTTTCTATCTACAGGGCCATGTAATGGCTTGTTTTTACAGGAGTAGTTGTACTTTGTAATGGCATCTTTCATTCTACCATATCGTACCATGTATGATGGAACCTCAAAATTATCATTTATGAAGATTTAAATTGGTTAAATAGTAAAAAAGAATGCAATATGGTACTGTTTGGGGGGTTCCTGTGTCTACGTAATGCACTAAACGGTAAAAGCGACATATTACCATTATTCTATAGGTCAGTCCGAACACAACCATATGCAGGTTTACACAGATTTTCTAATGCTATATATTTTTTTTAATGAAATCCTTTTTTTTTCTAAATTATTAATAAAATGGGCCTATTGTGACGCTTATAACGGTTTTATTTTTTCACCTACGGGGCTGTATGTGTTGTCTCTTTTTTCCCCGCTATGATCTCTAGTTTTTATTAATACCATATTTGTGAAGATCGGATGTTTTGATAACTTTTTATTACTTGTTTTTTATATATAATGTAACATATAATGTAATATTTTAAAAGATCAGACAATTACGCACGCTACAGTATATTATATGTTTATCAATTTTTAATATGTTTTATTTATATAATGGAAAAGGGGGGTGATTTTAACTTTTTTGGGGGGGAGTGGCTTTGGGGCAGTGTAATGTTTTTTCCTTTTTTTTTTTTTTTTTTACATATTTAAAGTCCCTTTAGGGACTTTTACATACATTTGTGTGATTATTCACACTGCTCACTGCTATGCCATAGGCCTGTGCAGTCTCAGTGAGCAGATCGCCAATAGGACCGCGAAGAGGCAGGTGAGAGACCTCCGGCGGTCCGTTACAGCGTGATCTCTGCAGCCTGTCATTAACGGTGAGGTGACGGCTGCTCACTGCAGCCGGCCCCCACCTCCTATGAACCGTGCTCCGCTCCGTAGCACGCTTCAGAGGTCAGGGCGTACAGGTACACCAACTATGCTATACTATTTAAGAATTATCTGAACTCTTGCAAATTTGAATTACATAGAAATATAAAATATAGCTATTCTACAAATAGGAACAATATATTATCAATAAGGTTCTGAATTCTCTGTAGATGTAGTGGGCTACTTGTAGAACAGTGGTTTACAACCTACCTGTGTCACCCTTAGCCATCAGGATGTCATTTCAGAAAGACAATATCATTAAAGCCATATTATTCTGTTGTGGAGAATGGAGGGTTGTCAAAGTCTGGCACTGTTCAAAGGAGACATTGTGTAGCTGGCACTGTTTTGTTCAGTTCTGTGTAGCTGGCAGTAAAGGAGAGTACTGTGTGACTTGCTCTACAGGAAAAATGTATGTGGCTGGCACTATTATGGGCAGCAGAAAGGAGTAAATTGATTGTGCCAATTCAATTTCACATAAAAAATGAGTTTGCTAGATTGTGTGTTTTTTCTGATTCAGTTCAGATAATTCAGACATTTAGATGAATCACATGAATTAGGAGAAGGGCATCTTGTCTAGGGCAGAAGACCCTACCTACCCTAGTACCCTGAGAGTCCTAGAGGTAAGTGATAATTGTTGTATACATCTCAGCTTCTACTCACTTCTTTTACTAGCTAGGCTTGGCACCATGCAGGAAATGTGCTCAGCGTACTGTACAGGAACAAGGACTTGTACATTTGACAGAAGTCCCTGCTCCCTTACATACTTTTCTTAGGCAATCTGGTTACTTCCAAATCCATAACAAATCTTAAAGATTTGCCAAATATCACAAAAAAACTTCAATCAATTCACTCATCCCAAATAGGCATCACAGTGTGGCTAAATGAGTTATATTTTATACTGTTCTGTTATATATCTAATGCATGTATTCTGTCCCAGTACAGGGGTCACTAACTTGTTTATCACCTTGAGTAACTGTCAGGTGTCACACCAAGAGCTTAGAGCTGTGATTTTCCACTACAGCCACTAGGTGTCTCATTCTCCCCTGTGCACAGTTGCAGTGTGTAAGGGTTAGCAATTTGTTGTGTTAACCAATCTACGATATCTCTTTCTTTTACTCTTCTCCATTCCTCTCACATGAACCCATAGTTTAGTTCCAGTCAGGAGAGAAAGGACCTGTTACTCTTGAGTAGAGACTAAGAAAACCAGTATGTAGTGCTACGCTTGTAGAATTGGGGTAACCGTGACCTGGGGCAACCCTTGGCCACACCATGGATCTTCTAATTTACCATGGAAGTCTACCTCAACTACTGACTGTTCTTGTACTAGCACATGCTAGCAATTCTATTATTGTATTTTACTGTGTTGCACTGAAGTCCCTACAAGTAAAGATTCAATTCTTGTTCAAACGCTTAATTCAGTTTTCTTACTTGCGCCGCACTTGCACCTGCTTCTACACTTAGTGTTAACCCTTTAAGCACTGGGGGTGGGTCTTGCCACTCCTGTCCATCATGACAATGTTACCCCAAAGCACCAGAGCACACCAGCTGCCATAACATGCACATACAGCACCTGAGGCAGTTACTGTATCTCTAAGGAAGGGACAGTGTACGACCAGTATCATTCCAGTGGTAATAATTATGGTACCTGCTGATGTCTTTTTGCAGGAGGATGTTAGAGAAATTAAGCTCTCACCTATCCATCAGTATGCCATAAAAATCTCAAATTACCTTCCTAATTGAAAGCTATCCTGTTGATATCTGCTGCAGGCTGAACAAAGCTGGGGAGCTTCTCTTGTGGGGTACCAGGCTTCATAAATCTCCTAGTATACTGTTTCAGAAAAAACAATCATATCTTATCAGTATTAGCATTGCCTAGCATGATCTTGGTTTACTCCTAAAGAAGTCCAATGATGGAAAAGAAATAGTAATGCTAATTTGTCCAATGTGATGCTATATGTAAATTATTTTACTATATAAAGTTTTTCTACTTGTAAAATGTGGCCTTTGGCAAAGTCAGTTTCCTATTCATGTTCCTAATATGTTGCTTGTGTAATTCTGGTAAATGGCAAGCACTAGAGATTCAACTGTCTTAACATTTCACCGGTGATCAATCATAAGGGCATGCACCCAAAATGCTAAATTGTTTTCTTGCAGGACTCATAACACTAGATGCTGGCTATGATTCACATACAATGGAAGTGAAGGGAATGACCTTCCTAACCTTCATTCTTACCTGGCTTCATACTTGATTGCTCTGAAAAAAAGTTATTTCTTCTTGCAGCCACAATCATTAAATGCATACATGTGACAATGTTATGTCTGCTTTAAATTGAAAGTCCATTTATAATTTTTTTTAAAACTAATTTTAACAGTAATACCATACTATGCATATTCCTCCTAGAGGTGGCCACAACTCTACAGCAACTATCAGCACTGTTTTAATATGTAGTCGTATTCATCATGTAATAGTAATTTAAAGGGGTTATCCAGCGCTACAAAAACATGGCCACTTTCACCCTAATGTTGTCTCCAGTTTGGGTGGGGTTTTGAAATTCAGTTTCATTGAAGTAAATGGAACTTAATTGCAAACCGCAACTGGAGACAACAGTAGGGGGAAAAGTGGCCATGTTTTTGTAGCGCTGGATAACCCCTTTAAAAGAACTTTATTTGGAACTGTGCACTTTACCATTCCTTTGTTCCTCTCAAAAATGTATGAATGAATTGCCATATACTGTAGGTGTTACTATTCCCCCATGCACACTTACATAGTCAGGCTTATTGATTGTGTGAACAGGGGTGGTTACATGCAGGGCTGTTTAAAGTCATTGGTGGGCACAGTTTGAAGACCTCAAGAGTGCCCCCCACGGTTAAAAGACAAAACAAGACAAAGCAAGAAAAAAACTATTTTATTGACGTAACATTAGTATGTTTTGGCATTGGGCATTTGGCATTGCTTGATAGAACTTATGAGGAAAATGTAGAAGTTTTAAGGCCTAATGACCAGCTAAACTGCAGAGAGATAGGTTGCTCCACAGCATAAGCCTGTGCTGTCTCACCATCTAGATGGCTTAAAGGACAAGTCCCACAAAAAATTTTTTGGGATTACGGATACCGTCCGGGTCTTCTTCCTCCTCGGCATCTTCATAGAAAGTGAATGGGAGAGAAAAGGCTGCTGGTGCACATGTGCACATCCTTTTCATTGGCTGGAGCACATCACATGGCTTCCAGCTTGCTCAGCCCTTGCCCTCAGCCCTTGCCCTCAGCCCTGGCTGAGCTTGCTAGAAGCCATGTGATGTGCTCCAGCCAATGAAAAGGCTGCCGGTGCGCAAGCGCACTGACAGCATTTTCTCTCCCATGGACCCGGAAGTTAGAGACATCGCTGGACGGCGGCAAGACGTGACAAAGACGAGGACGGCGGGCAAATCGAGTGGCGATTGTCACCAGAGGTATGGTGAGTATGGTGTCTGTTTTTTGTTTTTTTCCGAAGTCCCGTGGGAGTTGTCTTTTAATGGCAAGATTACCAATCCCCCATAAATTAGGGCAGTCTGTAAACTTTTGGCCAATGTCCACATTAAAAGAAAATAACAAGCTTGATGATAATGCAGTAGGTTACTACATAGTATATTCTGCATTCCTGTAAAAGCTTGGCCCTATTAAATGGTTTTTAGTGGAGTTACACCAGCTTAAAATTTTTTTAAAATTTAGAAAGCCTATTGAGATCTTACACTATTTGACCTTTAGACGCAAAAAGGTTCTAAGGTATCTCTTTGATATTTATGCTTAAAGCGAACCAATCACCCAGATCCTCAAGATACTGGCAGCGACAGGAAGATCTGCTAAAACACTCCCTCACCAACCAGGAACTAGTCATCTGGGCCGTGACTAGTAACAGCTTTCTGCCTGTCAGCACACTCTGCAGGATGATTGACAAGAAATGTTAGAAGCCTCTTTTTCTGTCAATTATCCTGCAGAGCGCACTGACAGGAAGGGGCTAGTCACGGCCCAAATGCACGTGCGCCTTATTAAAAGACTTGAACAGGACACATTGGGCAGGACACACGTTTTAGCAGATCTTCTGGGCGCTGCTAGTGGCATTACCCAGAAAATCTGGGTGATTAGTTTGCTTTAAGGCAAAATAATTTTTATAATAGCCATGAAAATAGCTATGAAAAAAGACTAATGTAATGGTGTTCACATACAGGGCAGATGAAATATTATTTCTCTGATTTCTCTTTCCTGTGAGCAGGCATCATTTACCAATATGTATGTTACAATTGAAATAATTTCTACTGAAATTAAACACAGATATTGGAAATGCTAGGTGGTCTCTAGATACCTCTGACTGTGCTAATCTATAAATTGGAGTTGACTGACCTTATGTTCATCAGTACTCTCCTATGGTTTGATCTGAAGAAGCGCACTGAGCCACAAATTCTGAATTAAATATGAATCCGAACAGCCAGGAGGTGGTAAAGATTAGCCTGTTTTCTGATTCAGCACATGTATAACTGATCCATTAATTCACATCAAATATTGGCTTGTTTCCTATGTTTGAGATCCTTCTTAAAGATCACTTGGGAAGAAGGCTTTTATATTCAGCAAAGGCAAAAAAAAAAACCCTTAAAATACTTATTTGTGTAACTGTCTCTCATATGTGTCCTTTTTTAGAGGAACAGTCCTTTTTTTTTTTTTTTTTTTTTTACCTTACCAATGTCTCCCTTTTCTTATAAAATGGGCACTCTCTGGAGGATGGAGTATTAAGATTTCATTAACTAAATATTGTCCTCCTGTTTCTTATTTAGGAAAATGTTGCTATAAGATGCTGATAAGTTTTCATAGTTGAATTTTTGTTAAAGAGTTAATAAAAATAAATGATAAAAAAAAAGCATAAAACAACCTTTATATAATAATTTTCAAAACAGTAAAAAGAACTCTTCCGGCACTATATCTCCCAGCTTCACATGTAAAAATGTAGTCCTCAAGCAGTCTAAAAATGCACTACGCTTTAATCCCCAAGTCGCTCAGTCACTCAGGTAAAAGCCAATATGGCACTCACCGAGATAAAAATTTTGAAGACGTTTGTTAGAACCACAAGACCATGTTAACAGGAATGCAGCCCTGGGTGAAAGTCGTTTCAAGGCAATGCAAAATCCTCTTGGTTAACCCCTTGCCGCAAAATAACGTTCCTGGAACATCATGCTGTCCCTGCCTTCCCCCGCTGTCCCTAGCAGCAATTGGGCAGCCTCCTTCTGCTGCAACTGCTAGGGGGGGGGGCAGTTAACCCCAAAGGCGCCGCTGTCCATGTGACTGCAACGTCCAAGGGACTGCAACGTCCATGGGGAATCCAGAGGGAGATCCACTCCCTCCGACCCCCCTTCACCCCCCAGAGCGGTGCAAGTGATCACACAGCTCGGGGGGGGGGGGGGGGGTACCCATAGCAACCTAGACACTGCCCAGTGCGTCTGGGCTGCTATGGTTATAAGGATCAGGCCTCGGCAATCTCAAGTCTTCCCATACTTATCAACTGCTGTATGTACTCCAGAAACTTTTTTCATTTTGGTCTGACACAGTGCTTTCTGCTGTCATCTCTGTCTGAGAAAGGAACTGTCCAGAGCAGAAAATTCCTATAAAAAACCTCTCTAGCTCTGGACAGTTCCTGTTTCGGACAGAGAGGTCTGCAGAGAGCACTGTGTCAGACTGAAAAAACAACAACAACAACATTTCCTGCCGAACATACAGCAGTTCATAAGTATGGTAAGACTTGAGATTTTTAAAAAGGAGTGAATTATAAATTAATATAACTTTCTGAAACCAGTTGATTTGAAAGAAAAAGATTTCCACTTTAACCCATAGCTGCACCAGGACGTTATTTAACGTCCTCGTGCCGCTATGGGAGTTCAGAGGGGGGTCGCGCGGCGACCACCCTCTGAACTGCCGCGATCCCGGGTGCCGCGAGTAGCCCGGGCTCGCGGCTATTAGCGGGCACGGTCCGATCGCCGTGCCCGCTAATTAAGTACTTAGAAGCAGCTGTCAAAGTTGACAGCTGCTTCTAAATACTTCCTGATATGCATCCCTGGTGGTCTAGTGGGGGGATCGCCCCCCTGCGGCGCGATTGCGGGGGGGCGATCCCTGCATCCATACCGGGCCGGGGTCTGCTCCGTAATGGCGCTGATCCCGGCTCGGCATTCTATTGCTTTTGGCTGCAGCAGCCAAAAGTAATAGAACACCGATCTCATGGATTCATGCAGTATAACTATACTGCATGGATCTCTATGAGAGATCAGAGTGCATATACTAGAAGTCCCCCAGGGGGGCTTCTAGTATATGTCTAAAGTAAAAGAAAAAAGTATTTTTAATAACACAAAACCCCCTCCCCTAATAAAAGTCTGAATCACCCCCCTTTCCCCATTTTATAAATAAAAATAAATAAATTAATTAATAAACAAACATGTTTGCTATCGCCGCGTGCGTAATCGCCCGAACTATTAATTAATCACATTCCTGATCTCACACGGTAAACGGCGTCAGCACAAAAAAATCCCAAAGTGCAAAATTGCGCATTTTTGGTCGCATCAAATCCAGAATAATTGTAATAAAAAGCGATCAAAAAGTCATATATGCGCAATCAAGGTACCGATAGAAAGATCACATCATGGCGCAAAAAATGACACCTCACACAGACCCATAGACCAAAGGATAAAAGCGCTATAAGCCCGGGAATGGAGCGATTTTAAGCAACGTATATTGGTTAACAACGGTTTGAATTTTATACAGGCCATCAGATACAATATAAGTTATACATGTTACATATCGTTTTAATCGTAACGACTTGAGGAACATGCATAACAAGTCAGTTTTACCCCAGGGCGAATGGCGTAAAAACACATTTCCCCCAAATAAAAGAAATGCGTTTTTTTTTTTCAATTTCACCACACATATAATTTTTTTCTGGTTTCCCGGCACATTTTAGGCAAAAATTACATCTGCCTTAGCAAAGTACAATTAGTTGCGCAAAAAATAAGGGCTCATTTGGGTCTCTAGGTGGAAAAATGCAGGCGCTATGGCCTTATATACACGAGGAGGGAAAAACGAAAACGCAAAAATGAAAACTGGCTGTGTCCCCTAAGGGTTAATGCAAAAAGAATAAAACCACATTGCAGCAATCTTTCAGGTCAGTAGATTTTGGAATCCAGGTTGATGAAAAAAAGGATAAAATGGAGGACTTGTATTACTGTTATATTAGCCTGATGAAGGCTCCATTGTAATATGGGGCTGAAACAATAAATCACATTTGAGTAGCTGACCCTCAACAAGTCTCAGCATGAGATGCAACACGTAGGGTGTTTGTGGGCAGCAACACTTTCTCTTCCCACCCCACCTCAACATGGTGATATCTGTTTATATTTCTGTGTATTTCTTGCAGATAACTGCCTTGATTTACTTTGGCACTTTACTTTTGTTTACATGCTGTGTACACTTCTTTACTTGCACTACTAGCACTTGGCACTTAAAGGTTGATTGTGTATGATATGCATGTTTTCTGCCATAATACCATTGTGATATCAGCTCCATATAGGGTGGTTCGACTGCATTAGCCAACTTGAAGGCCTTTGAGACTGACTGTATTGTTACAGACTGTATTGAGCTTATAGACTTGTGTGGCTTTTTTGTCATTAACCTTTTTATAATAAAGATACAGTGGTACCTTGGTTTTAAAGTAACTTGGATTGAGAGTTCTTTGCAAGAAGAGTTTTTGAAAACTGTAACTTGGATTAAGAGCATTGCTTTGGTTTAAGAGCTCCCTGTATTGAATAGGAGGGGGAGTGAGGAAGGGGTACGGTCTGCATAGCGGGGTCTACAGCAGTGTACTCTGCCCCAGGATGCCTCCCTTACCGTCGAAATCAAAGGAGATCCTCTTCAGGCTGGGGCTTGCATCAGGGGACAGGACTGTGGAGGTAATCTCTTCATAGCTGTAACCTCTCTCTCCCCGGACAGAGAGTGCTGCATGTATGTGCCCACATATGTCCTGCTCATTCCTCCATGCTCCCTACAGTCTCTGTCAGCCCTTGTGTTTCCCATCCTCTCCAATCCTGTTGTAATGTGCCTGCACTTACATTCAGCTATACACACTACTGCTATAATGTGCCTGCACTTACTCTCAGCTATACAAACTACTTCAATGTGCCTGCAGTCACACTCAGCTATACACACTGCTGCTATAATGTGCTTACACTTACACTCAGCTATACACACTGCTGCTATAATGTGCCTGCACTTACACTCAGCTATTCACACTGCTGTATATTCTCTGTCACTGTCCTCCTGCACAGCTCTGTGATTCTCACTTCCTAATTGGTCCATTCTCCATTGCTGTCATGTGACCACAGAGACATCTGACAGCAGCCCTGCTCCTCTCTTCTAGCCTGTTGTACTACACTACTGCATTATGGTGATCTACAGCTCCATCCTGTATCTACAAACTGCTGCTGTTTCTTCAGGTTTATGCAGTTACTATACATAATACACCACATGCTGATTGCTATACTGTACAGTAACTTATAATAGGACATATTCAACTGTTTCTAAATGCACCCAGGTGTGTGTTCTGTTGCTTTGCTTTTGGGTTAAATCCTGGCCATCTAATAATAACTGTATAACTGTACAGATGTCATGTCTATTCTTGGTGCACATATTGAGTATAATTTACTATACCGGTTCCTGGCTAATGGCTGTCCAGCCCTTTACTGACAATATAAGGATACAGATGCCGTCACTTATATCAGACGCTTACCACCTTACAGCCTTACAGTCTCAAGCTCTCTAAATATATGGAGTCGAGATATAATATTCTTGCATTGACGGCATGTTATGAAATAGTATCAAATAACAAATAACATTCCTATGGAGCGTTTTTGATTTCCAAGGATTAGTAACCCTTTTTGACAGACACTCTGTAATGACTGTTTCCATCTTTATTTCAGAGTACTGTACCTAGCTGCTTAATAAAGCTTTGCTGGTAACATGAGGATTTACAGGCTGTCAATTAATAGGACTTTTAATAAAACAAGCCAAGGAACACATTCATTTGCACAGCCTGAACATATGTATGCCTTGTGTACCCTGAAGATTCTTAAATCAAAGAATGCCTTTTAGCAATCCCACATGCTCGCTTACTGCCATTTAAGCTCTGCATTTCCACAGGGGAAGAGTCTTTGCAGCAAGAAATAATTTCATGCACCACTGCAATCTCTTGAAACTAATTTAACATCCTATTTGTTGCTGCAGTCCTTTGTTTCCAAACATTTTACAGTCCAGTCTCCCAGCATGCACCATTTTTTAATTTACAAAGACAAGAATTTTAACCAGTAGTATCCACAATTCTGCTAATTACTATTATGATTTCCACATTTATGATGCTGTATCCTAACGTGACATATAGTCATTCCAAACATTTTCACATACTGCATGATTTGCCTGAAGCTTGAATTTCTCAGTGCAAACATTTAATTGTACTCTGGGGTATAATTTAAAACCTATGCAATTTACTGAATTTATTAAAATGTAAATGAAATCTACAGGAAAATAAATGTCCCTCTTGGCGATTAATAATATGGAAGTGTAAGAATCAATATACCATCACAATCTTCTATGTTTATTACTAGGAAAAGAGCTCTACGTTACAAGATACAATGGGACAATGAACTGCCAAATTACCTTAATATATAAATATGCAATCAAGATGAACCTGTGATCCAGCTTTGTCACTAAAACAACCGAGAGAAACAAAAAAAAATTGCATAGGCCCATAGTTAGCTAATTTACCATGGGCCCCAGCTACCACCCAAAGCTCAAATGAGCTTAAAGGGGTTATCCAGAGAAGATAAACTGGTGTCAGAAAGTTGCACAGATTTGTAATTTACTGCTATTTAAATATCTCAACTCTTCCCATACTTATCAGCTGCTGTATGTCCTGCAGGAAATGTTTTCTCTTCAGTCTGACACAATGCTCTCTGCTGACATCTTTGTCCAAGACAGGAACTGCCCAGAGCAGCAGCAAATCCCCATAGAAATCCTCTCTTGCTCTGGACAGTTCCTGTCTCGGTCAGAGAAGTCAGCAGAGAGCACTGTCTAAGGCTTTGTTCACACTGCGTACTAGCCCGGCCACATTTTGTACGCCGCCGTACATGTGCGGCTGAAACTACGGGCGTGGGAGAAATAGACATGTGGCCGAATGCATATGAACCGCGAACATACACCCGCAGTACAGTTATGCTTCCCTAGCTTGTTTCGAAGCGATCTGAGGCAGGTCATTTACTTGGAAATCTTCGCCCAGCCCAATAAAACTCACAGAACCTTTTGGATCGAAAAATCAAGTTCAATTTGGCTGAAATAAGTACTCCGTATGGGACCGCATTGAAATCCACGGCCGTGAGTTTCAACATTTCCGTCCTCAAACAATGGTCACATTAACCTCAAAACTATGGGCGAATATTCGCGGTTCGCACTACGGCCGGAAACATACGCAGTGTGAACATAGCCTTATGGTGCGTTTACACTGGCAGATTTATCTGACCAATTTTGGAAGCCAAAGTCAGGAATGGACTTGAAAAGACAGGGAATCTCAGTCTTTCTTTTATGACCTGCACCCTGTCTATAGTCTGTTCCTGCCTTTGGCTTCAAAAATCTGTCAGATAAATCTCTCTGTGTAAACGCACCAATATGCTACGTTTACACGGAACGAATATCGAGCGATTTTTCGCAATAACAATCGAATTCGAACGATAATCGTACGTGTAAACGCGGCGAATGATCGATAAATCGTTCATTTTGATCTTTTAACATGTTCATAAATCGTCGTTCGTCGTTCGCAAAAATTTCTCCGATCGTTCTGTGTAAACAGTCGTCGCGCGATAGTCCGGCCGCCCGCCGGGCCATCGGGCCAATTATCGCTCTGTGTAAACTTAGCATAAGGGTCCATTTACACAGAAAGATTATCTGACAGATTATCTGCCAAAGATTTGGAGCCAAAACCAGGAACAGACTATAAACAGAGACCAGGTCATAAAGGAAAGCCTGAGATTTGTCCTCTTTTCAAATCCATTTCTAGCTTTGGCTTCAAATCTTTGGCAGATAATCTGTCATATAATCTTTCTGTGTAAATGGACACTAATGCTAAGTTTACCTGAGGCGATTATTGGCCCGATCGTACGATTAACGATTTCGAAGTAACAATTTTTTTTATAACGATCAGCCTTTAGACGGTACGATATATCGTACGGAAATATCGTTTTGCAATCGCGCGCCCGCAGCCCGGCCCGCCCGCAGCCTGCCCCCCCGCTCAACCGCAGCCCCCTGCGCCGCCCCGATCGCCACCCCCACCGCTCCAATCGCCACCCGCTCCGATTGCCACCCGCGCCACTCCGATCGCTACCCCCGCCGCTCCGATCGCCACCACCGCTCCTCTTCAGCACTGATTGGCTGAAGGGGAGCCGTTTGAAATTCCCGGCTCCCCTCTTCAGCCAATCAATGCAAGGCAGCACTGATTGGCTGAAGGGGAGCCGTTTGAAATTCCCGGCTCCCCTCTTCAGCCAATCAGTGCTGCCGTGCGGAAATCGGAGCGGCGAGGGTGGCGATCGGAGAGGCGGGGGGTGGCGATCGGGGCAGCGGCGGCAGGGGTGGCGATCAAGCTGGCGCAGGGGGCTGCGGATGAGCGGGAGGCCCGGCGGCGGGCAGGGCTGCGGGCGGCCGGACTATCGCGCAATGACTGTTTACACGTAACGATCGGCGAATTTTTTGCGAACGACGAACGAGGATTTATGAACATGTTAAAAGATCAAAATGAACGATTTATCGATCGTTCGCCGCGTTTACACATACGATTATCGTTCGAATTCGATCGTTATCGCGAAAATTCGCCCAATAATCGCTCCGTGCAAACTTAGCATAAGACTGAAGAGAAAACATTTCCTGCAGGACATACAGCAGCTGATACGTATGGGAAGACTTGAGATTTTTTATTCTAAGTAAATTACAAATCTATATAACTTTCTGAAACCGGTTGATTTGAAAGAAAAAAAATAAAAAAAGATTTTTTTGCTGGATAACCCATGAGATAAATAGTTCCCATACTTTTATAAGGGATCTTTATAGGGAAGTTCTATAAATACTGATGCATGGTGTGGGCAGAGATCCAGTATCTCTTACTTATGCTTAACGCTTAATTAATGCTTACTAATGTTTTCTTACTAGAAGACTGTTGTCATTTTTTAACCCTTTCGGATACCCTTTCTGATATGACACTCTGAAAAAACACTTGCTGCCTGCAGAGCCAGCACCATTAGCAGCTGGTGTCAGCTGGAACATCTGGTGTATTGCTATTGCAGACAGAATCAAAGATCATTGCAATCTCAGCCATTTAACCCTTCAGAGTCCATGATCAATAGCAATCACTGCATAAGCAGTGATCCTCTGACACTTCATTGTCCCACCTGATGCAATCCCAGAGTTTTAACGAGTTGTTACAGCAGCCAGAGCCCTAATGAAGGCCCCAAGGTCTACCTTCTTTATTCTTCTATTCAGTTTTTGGTCGAATAAAATGTCTGTTATTATTATGCTTGCAGTAGTATTGAATGAGTGACCAAAGAAAGTGTTTTTTTTAAAAGAGTGTTTCAAAAAGTGTTTTTTTTAATCTTTCTTACATAGTTTTTTACAGTAATAATAACAAAAAATTAAATCATTATATTCATATTTTATCTGTAAAGTATAAACATGTTAGGTGGAGTTTCAAAAGTTCGGATCAGCAGGTCCACAAATTGGCGTAAAAATGGGGTTCGTCCTTAAACGAACTAAGCTAAAACAGCTAATTTTTTCAGCTACAATAGTGGGAGTATAAGGGTTTTTTTGTATAAAATGCACATTTTTTCCTGCCAAATAAGTGCTTTTTAATGACCTATTGACTTCAAACAGAGAATCTGCAATAACGTAACTTTTAAAGCTATGCTTAAAATTAAGTGACGTGATTTTCCAGGAGGACTTCTGCTTGTTCCAAACATTAAAAAATGCTTTTTTTATAATCCTTACAGAGCAATACTGTAGTAGGAGGCAGAAAGTAGTGGTAAAAATGGTCTCAGTATCCTCACAGGGCCAATTGCACCTTAAGAGTTTTGCCCATGTTAGCCAAAGTGTAAGTGACCCCATAGGGCAAAGGAGAGAAAGTTAATGGTGGAAGCAGTAGCTGCACTGTCATTGACCCAGTAGGACTTAGAATAGGCAGTTGATGGTGGTAGCAGTAGGACATTGGTGGATCACTGACATAATGACAACTGGTATGCTGCCAAACATGTTTTTACTAATGAACTGAAAATGTAACCAGACTGGTGATTCAAAGAGTTAACTAAACTAACAGCAGTGTATCACTGATGTACAAGCATTGGTATTATGCTGCTAGACATAGGTTGATGAAAAAGACTGTGACCTGAGGATGTGACCTGACTGGTGAATCAAAGGGTTCAATGAAAGCGGCAATGATGGATCACTAACGTACATTCACAGGTATTATACTCCCAAAGACAATTAGATACAAGGTTTGAGGATGTAACCTGACAGGTAAATCAAAAGGGTAAAATCACAGAGGAGATCTGTAGACAGCAATTTTCAAGCTAGACAGATTCCACTGCTACTTTTCTAACAGTTTCCTCTATGTATCCCTTCTACTCAATACAACTTCTATAACTGTGCCTCTCCCCGACTCTCCCTTTTTTTCTCTGAATGTGTTTTTTTTCTACTGAACTCTTTTTTTTCCCCGACTCTCTTTTTCCCCTGAATCTCCCTGACTGCCGTTTTACTACCTGCTTCTTCCTATTTACTCCCTCACTTTCCTTTTTTCTGTTGCCTCTAATTAGCTCTCTGTTTCTCTTTCTCTATCAATACTGTAAAAGTTTGTGTTGAGAACCCGAGTAGAACGGCGGGCTGACAAAGTGGTCCTGTAAAAAAAAAAAAATAAATATAAAAAAAAAAAAAAAAAAAATATATATATATATATATATATATATATATATATATACTGTATATATATATATATATATATATATATATATATATATATATATATATATTACAAACTTTCAAAAAATGTTGTTTGTTCCTATAGTAAATATTTTGCAAAGTTTGTAATGAATCTTGGTTCAGGAAGTTCAGTTTGTTCATCTCTAATGGTATGCAACGATATATAACCCACTTGGCAAATGGTGTATATACTTGGTATCACCATAATCACCCCAATTTGCAGCATTAAGTTAACTGGTTATTTATACTGCATGGGGAATGCCATAAAACAGAAATTCAACAAATAACCCAGAATAATTGCTGTTTGTCTTCTCTATTGATTATGCTTTAAGGATATGTGTCATTTTTCCTACTTAAATATACATGTGTAGAGTATGAATTTAGTTACTACTCTGATGCTACCCTTTGGGGTTTGAATAGAATAGCGCAGACTGTACTATTTCATTCAGCTGGATTCAATTAAAAAAATTGGGATGCGCTACAGGTCCTAAGAACAAAGTTTTATAGAAAGCAATGTTAACCTTTTCACAACCGTGCGTCATTAATGCCTCAATGCCCAGGTCATTTTTGGACATCAGCTTATGGGATCATAATTATCCGTAGTTCTGCCCCCTCTTCCCTGCCCCCTGCCACTGTTAGAATCTTGTAACAGCGGCAGGGAAGAGAGGGGAGGGGGAAGAGCTCATGGACACGCACCACGCCTGCCTTACCTCCCTTTCCGCTGGCCTCTGTAGCTAGAAACTAGCTTTCGGTTTCCACGAATTCCAATCGGACTCTGCAAAAGTTGGTAAAAAATACTAGCACATTTTGTATATTTTACATGTACATTTTGTGCAAAAATGCATTTTTTTTATTTTTATTTTTTTACAAAATTAGGCTATTTTTATGCCAGAAAACATGCAAGCCTTCATAAATTCCCCCAGCATTTTACTTAAAAAACAGCGGTGAAGTGCCAGTAAGAAAAAAAATGCACAGAAGTTTAAAAATATTTTCTGTGGTCATCTTGTTCAGTAACTTATGTTTTGAAAAACCACACACTTGCAACAAAAACAAAAAATAAAAATTAATTTATTTTTTGGCATTTTTCTTCATTTTACATCTGAATTTAGCAAATTTTGTGACACGTACCAGCCACGGCTGCAGCAGCAGCTTTATACCAGAGAAAAGTACCTCCAGGATTAATTTTCCAAGATATAAAGCTACTGCAGTAGCCAGGGTGCATGTGTTCCGCGAGCTGCACAGCAGCTTTATGCAGTGCTGCAGGGAACCAAATCAGCCCAATTGGGCTGATTGGTTCCCTCTCAGCATTCAGAACACCTACTATATACTACAAAAATTGAAAAGATGTATTAAAAAAAAAAAAAAAGATGTATTAGAGGGTTTTTAAAAATTACTTGCATGCATTTGGTTCAAAAAAACTAAAATATGGCTTATCCTCAGCACAGCAAACTTGTGTGCGATATGTGGTTTTGTATATTTGCCCCTGTCTGAACACCATGGTGGAGATTTATCAAACATGGTCAAAAGTGAAACTGGCTCAGTTGCCCCTAACAACCCATCAATCAGATTCCACCTTTTATTCCTCACAGACTCTTTGGGAAATGAAAGGTAGAATCTGATTGGTTGCTAAGGGCAACCAAGCCAGTTTCACTTTACACCATGTTTGATAAATTTCCCCCCATATTTTTTAATAAATTTACACCAGACAAGTTGCATTAAATATTAGTAAGCCTCTTTAATTTAGCCTTTAATCTCCAGCTCCCTTTCACATACCATTAATAAACCTTTGCCATAACCCTTTTTCAGACCTTTTCAAAACTGTAGTATAGTAAAATGTGTCTAACACGCAAAGTGAATATGGAATGGTTGGTGCGAGTAATGCTCGCCCACTATGTACTTTCTTAAAAATCTGGAGGCACACAGAGGTAATTGCTAAATTTACATGAAATAAACAATATATCTACTGTTTTCTTCTTTCAGAACTAAACATATCTCAAAGAAAGAAGAGCAAAAGGCATCAGCATAATAAAGGCAAAAACAAATACTAGGCGTGTTAGTTCTTGAGAGCGATACAGTTAATCAAGAGGCACGACCATTTCATTAAAAAGGATTAGTAGATCTCAATTCTCCTGCACATAATTCCACTTATGAATGATCAGAAGGCAGTAAAACAAAGATTGCTAATTTATAAATCAGATGGTAGTTTCTAATCAAAGTAAAGTGGATATGCTACAGCATCAAATGTCTAATTGCCCATTAAATTGCAGGCGCACAAGTGCCCAAAATGTCTAGAAAATGCCAGGAATTACTAATTTATTAACTAATTTTGCATGTAAAATATTTTTGCCTATATTAATAGTAGGGTAAAAGAGAAAGACTGATGGCTCTCTTTTTTAGATTGTAAGCCCTCGTGGGCAGGGTCCTCTTCCCCCATGTACCAGTCTGCCATTTGCCTTTATGTAATGTGTTTTGATCTTGTAATGTTCCTGTTTGTTACCCATATCTATTGTATAGCCCTCTGGACTTAAGGGCGCTTTATAAATAATAATAATAATAATAATAATAATAATAATAATAATAATAATATATTATTATTATTAATTTACAAAACTTTTCAGAACTTACAGTTCTTGAAAAATAATCAGAAGGAAGAAGTAGTAACCTTAAACCCATCAGCGACTTATGATCAAGAGTTTTAAACCCCTGTTTAAAGGGGTTTATTTAAAAAAATTACTAAATAGAAGACATAGCATAAAGTAACAAAAGAAGCTATAGTTGATTGATCTAAAGATCTGTAGTGATTTATATCTGATAAATAGCAGGGGAAAGCACATAACGAGTGGGACACAGCAATATGCTTGTGGCGTAACAAGTTCTAAATGACAGTATTGATGACAACAGGTCAAAGAGGAGCAAATTGCAGTTCATAGGCCTCCCAGAAGAAAGACCACATGGATCAGCTATATGTAAGCAGGTCCTGCAAGTGCTGGGTGTACAACAAGCTAAGAAAGTGGAAAGGGAAACACAGAGTAGGATTGCTTAAAGTGACACTGTCTCCCCCTTTTTGAATTATGACTTCTCTACACAGGTGTAAAGGGTAAATTTTGCAGTTTTCATAACTGATTATGCCACCTGGACGGGCTTCATGGCCGCAGCACCACTTACCCCCACCCACACTGTCGCCATAGGCCCCACCCTCCATGAAGTCATCGCCGCAGACCTTTAGGCCAGCCAATTCAATGGCTTTTGAGGGGGTGGGTCTTAGACAGCAATGACATCACAGAGGGGCAGAGTCTACAGCACAGATGTGGGTGGGGCTAATTGGCTCTTCGCTCGAGATCCGCAGATGATACCCCCTTCCCTTTTTGTCCACACCATTCTTGTAAGAAAAAAGGATCCACCAGGGACAACTGATGTCCCCTCTGTTCTTCAATGTCATGGACAAGCCAAAGGCGAGACTGATGGATAGTGAACAATACACTTAAGAATATGAGTTAGGAATATCCTTGTGAATAAGATATTTTTTCCAAAGGAGCTCATGTTCCAAGTGAGAGCCTAACTATAGAAGGAAGGAGTCTAGGTGCTCCTCACTGGTCCTCAATTACCTTTATCTGTAACTTGGGCTCTCTGGAGTGAGAGAGTAGGCTACAGCACACCCCAGCCACTGAATAGAATCTTCCCAATGATTTTTCACTGAAAGCGGACCCATGTCTCCAATTAGAACAGAGTATGGGTTTCGTATGCATCTCATAGTATCATTTATTCTTTATTGGAGCTAACGGTATACATTGAACCACTATTTCCAGCATATACCAGTAAGTATACCAAAGCATTATAATTGTATAAGGCTATGCCTCTGGCACAGCCTAGTACAGATTACAGCCATGACAGCCCTGGGAGCATTTGTTAGCCATGGCAACCATCGCCACACAGCGGCTGTTACTGTTGTGTGTGCCAATGGTGGCAGGGGAAGCTCAATCTCCTTGTCAGATCATTCACATGCCAGGTTGTTGCTACTTAACGCCCAACATTTGAAGATCTTCTTCCCCCTTCCCCCCCCTCTTTGTATACAGGCCTATTAATAATAGTTTTCAGGGTATCAGATAATATATATATATATATATATATATATATATATATATATATATTAATAAATACATATTAATATATATTAGAGATAAGCGAACCTCGAGCATGCTCGAGTCGATCCGAACCCGAACTTTCGGCATTTGATTAGCGGTGGCTGCTGAACTTGGATAAAGCCCTAAGGCTATCTGGAAAACATGGATATAGTCATTGGCTGTATCCATGTTTTCCAGACAACCTTAGAGCTTTATCCAAGTTCAGCAGCCCCCGCTAATCAAACATCGAACGTTCAGGTGCGGATCGACTCGAACCTGAACCCGGTTTGCTCATCTCTAATATATATATATATATATATATATATATATATATATATTGTGCATTCAGCAACTATCATCTACCACTGTTTCATTGCATTTGTATTTTGTGGAAGAAGAAAACTCTTTGGGTTGAATAGGTTAATGTGGTTCAAATTGAGCATACCTGTGTTCAGCATACAAGTGGTTAAAGGACAACTCCGGCGGGACCCCCCCCCCCCAAAAAAAAACCAGACACACACAGACACCATACTCACCATCCCTCCGGTGACGATCGCCACTCCATTCGCCCGCCGTCCGCCTCACCGTCACCTGCCTCCGCCGTCCAGCGATGTCTCTTGCTTCCAGGTCCATGAGAGAGAAAAGGCTGCCAGGTCGCTTGCGCACCGGCAGCCTTTTCATTGGCTGGAGCGCATCACATGGCTTCCAGCAAGCTCAGCCAATCAGGGCTGAACAAGCTGGAAGCCATGTGATGCGCTCCAGCCAATGAAAAGGCTGCTGGTGCGCATGTGCACCAGCAGCCTTTTCTCTCCCATTCACTCTCAATGAAGACGCCGAGGAGGAAGAAGACCCGGACCGCCCCCCAGCTCTGACGTCACTCGACACCAGAGAAGAGGACCGTGACGACCGTAATAGGTAATGTATATATTCTTTAACTTCCGGGGTGGGGGGTCGGGGGTCGGAAAGTGGGGGAAGGGGGCCAGACTGGGTATTTAACCACATTACAAAGTTATATAACTTTGTAATGTGTGTTAAATAAGCCAAAAATTTTTTTCGCCGGAGTTGTCCTTTAAGAACTGTATGAAATGTGTTATAGTTAAACTGCTAAAAGTAAAATATGCTCACAGAAATCTAGGATGGTTTTTATGGACTGAATTTTATGCTTGATTGAAAATCATCCACACTCCAGCAGTGATTTGACTGGAAACATATTATTACTATAACATACTGGGAGACATACTCTGCAGTCTGCACATCAAAACCTTCAGTTCAGGAATTGCATTGGTTCCACGCCAATATTAATAACTTTCAGATAACCAAAATATTATTCTTCTGTCAATTAAGAACAGGAACATCACTTTGCCACAAGTGGTCTGTCACACTAGCTCACTCATTTAGCTTCCTGGAAAATCCTATCCATCTGAACTGTGTATTCCTTGTATACTGACACCACAAATCCCATAAATGAGATTGGCTATGGCTAAAGCAGTGTTTGCAGAGTGTCTTTCATTCTATGATGGGATCCAGTTCTGTTTGTGACATGATATATCACCTAGCAAATAATGTATGTTATTACCTGTCTCATATAGATATATGTGGCACCAATAAATGCGTTTGGACCCATGCCCACTTTATGATTTTGACTACAGTTTTAATCTAAATGAAAATAAAATGTTACTAGACATACATTTTTGTAAAGGTGTTTTCTCTTAGAAGTATCTATTGCTTCTAAATAAGGACACAGTGAAATATGGGGCATGATACAGCTTTATATGGAGGGCTTGCTATAAGCCTTTAGTAAAGGGTACTACCCATAAGGGGTAATCAGTGCCACCATGCAGA
Source organism: Dendropsophus ebraccatus (assembly GCF_027789765.1). Taxonomy (NCBI): domain Eukaryota; kingdom Metazoa; phylum Chordata; class Amphibia; order Anura; family Hylidae; genus Dendropsophus; species Dendropsophus ebraccatus. The sequence goes on from NC_091463.1 coordinate 50,831,665, forward strand.
CTCCATACATACAGTACTGCTGTATGAATTGTATCCTATCACTAAAACAACAAACTGGAAAATATATGGAATATTTTGAAAAATAAAATTAATCAGGCATGCATGGAGCTGTAGTGAGTTAAAAGGTATCAGATTGCTGACATACAGGTGCACATTTGCTCCCCATTAGTGGTTTCCATCTTACTGCCCACCATATGCAGTTGTTAGGCTGGCAAACCTGAAGCTATTCAAGTATATTGGGTGAGCTTGGAGGCTTTATCTTTCCCATTTTCTGCTCATCTCTTGGTTTAAATTGCCACCCTTGACATACCTACATTACCTTGAGAGTCCTTCTCTTTAGCTCACAACTGCTCCCTGGTGTGATGGGTCATTGACAATCTTAAAGCCAGATTACTCTTCAACTTTCTTATTATTATCTACTCGTTCAATACTGAGGGTACAAAATCAAGATGTCTTTGTGTTTTCTTTTGGTAACCCATGTTTCCAGGATTTCCACACAGCCGTTGACCTGATTCTTATCATGGCTTTTGTTTGAGAAGTCGTTGAATGAATTGCAATGCAAAAGTTTCTTTCTAATGCTTGAGAAAATAATCCATTGTAAAGCAATGAAATAATAATAAAATGTCTTTTTGTTGAAAACAACACTAATGCCTATTTCTAAAGTATGTGTCATTCAGATGAATTGCTTATAAAGAAAACCTATAATGCTTCAACAGAAACCTCTAGAGAACCAGTCTGATTCTTTAGTACTATTAGATTTATTCTGAAAGTCACAAGTAATCCAAAATTTATGAATGAATATACTAGGCTATAAAAGAAGCCAGAAATAATGCAGAGAAGTAAACTGCAGAAGTTAAAATGTTACAGGGATAATACAATTCAGATCTTATACTCAATAGCCAAAAGTCTGTAGAAACCTAAACTTCCAAACCATAGGCATAACAAATGCAGATTATGGATAAGGGCCCCAACCTACCAAGTACTATTTAGTGATAACACTTTTATTTGTATAGTGCCATTTTACATAGTTTGTTAATATTGGTCCCTGTCCCCATTAGGGCTCACAATCTAAATTGACTGATCTGCATGTTCTGGGCCAGTTCACACTGAGAAAATTCCGCTGAATTCCGATGCGGAGAGTTCCTCAGTGTCCAGCTGTGTCTCTATGGCAGGGCACGCACGCCTCCGCTTCCTCCGCTCTACCCAAAGAATTGACATGTCAATTCTCTGAGCAGAGAGCAGAGGTGCGCAAGCCCTCTCATAGAGTCTCCATTTCACACTGAGGCAGGCAGGATTCTGACTTTTGCCGAATTTACTTAGTGTGAACTGACCCTTTGAGAGAAAACCAGAGTGCCTGGAGGAAACCCACGCAAACTCTTGCCAGATGTTGCCCTTGGTTGGATTTGAACCAAGGACCCCAGCACTGCACTTGTTATCTGACAAAGGGGACTTTGGTGCAACTGCAACTTCTCTCCCCCACTATAGCCACATCCCTATTCATGTACTGTACTTTTGAACATGTTATTTCTAAATCATGGATTAAAGGAATGGCAGCACGTCCCCGTTCATTTGAGTAGATATTTTTTTCATTGTCCAATATTGCTGGGGGCTTTAAAGCTCTACCATGTAGGCACTTCAAGGCTAAACCTGTACTGCTGCTCTTTTTTATGCCACTACTTTCTATATTAGGAAAATCCTTTCAAAGCCCCTATAAACCTACTAATTATGGTGTGATCCTCATGATGTTTGAGCATACCCTGTGCCACGGTCACAGGGTAAGTGGGAGTTAAGCTATGGAACCTGGAGAATTGTTTTGGCCATTGCCTCAACAAATACCTGTTTGTAACATAGCAGAACACTGTGATAACCGATTAGTAAAGGGATTTTCCACTTGAAAGCAAAATATAATAGAGAGACAACATGGCTATCTTCTATCCTTCCAGAGCACCATTCATCCGCTTTGCCTGTTACTTGTAGATGGTTATGTAAACTTTCACTTTTACTTTATTGATGATCAGCAGTTACACCCCTCAGCAGTGACATAATGGCAGGGCCGTGTGATTCTCTATTAATTTACAGGTTCTCCTCCCACAAGCCATGTGACCTCCTCATGCATCACAAGGCCCTGTGACCTGTCTTCTCTGTTTTTAAGCTATCTTTGCTGCTAAAGCGCAGACATTACTGTCATAATGACAGGTGTCCCTATTTCTTTACATAATTCCGATAGAAGGTGCCATAAAAGAAACTGCTGTGCATTGAAGCATATGCCTCTCTGTCTGTACTCACTATAAATCTATATATATGCTCCATTTACATAGGGAGGAGTTCAATAAGCAAATAACTTAGCATTATATTCTGAAAGTGATAGGTTTTCTTATATAACCTTACCAAAAAATGATTAAAATAAGTCCAAGAAATCGAATTATGACCCAAGCTCTGTACATACAATAAAAGCATGGTATACTGGGAAATTTGGACCTAGTAGGTTGCAAGATAAAAATATACCTGTAGTTCCAAGCATATTCTTCCATTATTGCAGAGCAGTGTGGACTATGCAAAATGAACCAATTTTTTTATAAACTTAGTTTTTTTCACTGTGGGTAGACCTTAATACATTCATACTATGAATGTTTTATAATATATATAAATTGTTTGAATTACAAGATTAGCTCTTCTATTGCTTTTCCATATAGTACACTCTATACAAAACAATCATTTATCGATAATGTTTTTATGTTTTTATTACATATGAAACTGTTGGTTATTACTCTTAATTGTAGCATCTATCTTATACTCAATATGTCTATTACTGTGAGCAAAATAGGAAGCTCAAGATAGGAGAGGTTAAACCCACCCTTCAATGTCTTTAGCTCTGCTCTGTCTGCTTTGGATCAGCTGCCTAAGCCTATAATGCCTTAGGCTCAGGTCTCATAGCTCTCTGAAGTCAAATGAGAGAAGACTAATACATCTGGATGAGATGGCAGTGTATGCTGAGGAGATGGGATCATGTGATTATATCTCTGTCTGGGCTTCCCTAATAAAAGAGCAGAAAAGGCCTCAACTCTTTTCAAGCTATGTGACATTTCTTTATATTGCTTTCTTGTGCCCATTCTGTCCATTTGTAAAAATCCTAAGTACAGAGAATTTTAATATTAGCTGGGTTAGCATTGGCTCTAGAGTCTGGGATGATAAAATATGTCATATTCACTATGATGAATAATGTATTGCAAACAAACCTGACACTGATAGTCTAGCAAGCCAGACCAACTCAAGAATACAGCTGTATTAACCCTCAAGTGGGAATCAGAACAGGTAATGTAGCGACAATTGGAGGCAGTTGCACAGTTCATTAGGGGACAGCGGCACAGTTTATGGGCACAGTAACATAGTTCATTTTCAGGATGCGATAGGAGAGATAATGGGGACAGTGGCACAGTTTATTTGTGGGGATGGTGTAACAGTATAGGGAGCAGGGATGCATTTTTTTATGCATAGTATGTAGCAGTATTCTCTTTAGAGGGAACCGTTTGCGGCATTATTTTGCAGCAGTAGTTGAAATATACCAAGAATCTGTCTTCATGGCAGTCTGGGCCAAATGGAGGAATAATGCAAAAAGAACAGCTCTGATCACCATCAGTGAGTTTCTGTACAAAACAGCTTATTCTGCCTATGACTTTGTTTAACAAGAGCTGTAGTTCCAGTAAAATAAATAGAGGTTACCCAATGATAGGGGGACCCTGAACCTTAAATTAGCATCAGGGCCTATGAGCCTTAACTGTATCCAAATTAGTGCTCAAAAAAAAGTCATGTATTTTTTTATTTTAAATAATTAGGTAAATTGCACTTGGTGCCTTGATGGACTCCTGCTTTTTCCAGCTCTAATATCTAGGGGCGTAGCTAGGATTAATGGTGCCCCCTTCCCCTAAACGCAACACATAGCACTATGTATATACACTACCGTTCAAAAGTTTGGGGACACATTGAAATGTCTTTATTTTTTAAGGAAAAGCACTGTACTTTTCAATGAAGATAACTTTAAACTAGTCCTAACTTTAAACAAATACACTCTATACATTGCTAATGTGGTAAATGACTATTCGAGCTGCAAATGTCTGGTTTTTGGTGCAATATCTACATAGGTGTATAGAGGCCCATTTCCAGCAACTATCACTCCAGTGTTCTAATGGTACAATGTGTTTGCTCATTGGCTCAGAAGGCTAATTGATGATTAGAAAACCCTTGTGCAATCATGTTCACACATCTGAAAACAGTCTAGCTTGTTACAGAAGCTACAAAACGGACCTTCCTTTGAGCAGATTGTGTTTCTGGAGCATCACATTTGTGGGGTCAATTAAACGCTCAGAATGGCCAGAAAAAGAGAACTTTCACCTGAAACTCGACAGTCTATTCTTGTTCTTAGAAATGAAGGCTATTCCATGCGAGAAATTGCTAAGAAATTGAAGATTTCCTACAACGGTGTGTACTACTCCCTATAGAGGACAGCACAAACAGACTCTAACCAGAGAAGAAAAAGAAGTGGGAGGCCGCGTAGCACAACTAAGCAAGAAGATAAGCACATTAGAGTCTCTAGTTTGATAAACAGACACCTCACAGGTCCCCAATTGGCATCTTCATTAAATACTACCTACAAAACACCAGTGTCAACATCTACAGTGAAGAGGCGGCTGTAGGATTTTGGGCTTCAGGGCAGAGTGGCAAAGAAAAAGCCATATCTGAGACTGGCCAATAAAAGAAAAAGATTAAGATGGGCAAAAGAACACAGACATTGGACAGAGGAAGACTGGAAAAAAGTGTTGTGGACGGATGAATCCAAGTTGGAGGTGTTTGGATCACAAAAAAGAACATTAGTGAGACGCAGAACAAATGAAAAGATGCTGGAAGAATGCCAGACGCCATCTGTTAAGCATGGTGGAGGTAATGTGATGGTCTGGGGTCGCTTTGGTGCTGGTAAGGTGGGAGATTTGTACAGGGTAAAAGGGATTCTGAATAAAGAAGGCTATCACTCAATTTTGCAACGCCATGCCATACCCAGTGGACAGCGCTTGATTGGAGCCAATTTCATCCTACAACAAGACAATGACCCTAAACACACCTCCAAATTGTGCAAGAACTATTTACAGCAGAAGCAGGCAGCTGGTATTCTATCGGTAATGGAGTGGCCAGCGCAGTCACCAGATCTGAACCCCATTGAGCTGTTGTTGGAGTATCTTGACCGTATGGTACGCCAGAAGTGCCCATCCAACCAATCCAACTTGTGGGAGCTGCTTCTAGAAGCGTGGGGTGCAATTTCTCCACCTTACCTCAACAGATTAACAGCTAGAATGCCAAAGGTGTGCAATGCTGGAATTGCTGCAAAAGGTGGATTCTTTGACGAAAGCAAAGTTTGATGTAAAAACAATGTTATTTCAAATACAAATCATTGGTTCTAGCCTTGTCAATGTCTTGACTCTATTCATTTCACAACGTATGGTGGTGAATAAGTGGGACTTTTCATGGAAAACACAAAATTGTTTGGCTGACCCCAAACTTTTGAACGGTAGTGTATATATTCTCAGTGATGTGGCCAAAAAATAAAATCTCTTGTGGCCAGAGGCAGAATTTTGCCTGCAGCCACGAGAGTGACTGGCCGAGTAGAGAGCCAATGGCTGCTTGCTCTGTCAGTGCACTGTATTTAACTATAAGAGTCTATTAGGAGCCCTTATGGTTAAATACATAAGTGTAGGAGCAGACTACCTTCTGCTTCACCCCTTAGGTACTGCAGTGTGTGAGTGACCCACTTACTACACTTCTTAACTGCTGCCCCTGGCCTCTACACTAAGGTCAGCACATTCTCCTACTTGATTGCAGCAGTGGAGAACAGAGGTCCAAAGTTTTTAGAGCAGCGAAGCAGGGATCTCCTTGTCTTCTGTTTTTAAACCCTTTTTTTGTATTGCAGCAAGTAAGTGAACATTGGGTCACTTACACACTGCAGTACATAAGGGGTTAAGCAGAAGGACACAGGATGGCTCTTATCTTCCCTGTGCATCCCTGGGCCCCCTGCCCCCACAGCCCCCATAGCAGCTACGTGGCCTGCATCTATGATAACTAAGCCATTGCTAATATCATCGGCTCACCAAGCATGATTTATAGTTGTATCCAAAGGTGATATAACCCAAGAATAGAGGCATGGGCTACAGTGCATGATATTGTACAGGAAATCCAATAGCTGGAGAAACACACATATACACCAGTATGTGTTACTATCAATGCCACTCCGGCGTGACTCACCCTCCACTGATACACCAATAAGTACGAAGAACCGGGTCATACTTATTGGTCTATCAGTGGAGGGTGAGTCCCGCCGGAGTGGCTTTGATAGTAACACATACTGGTATATATGTGTGTTTCTCCAGCTATTGGATTTCTTTTTATTTGTGGACTTGGGTCAGCTCTGTCAATTGCTCCTTGCAGCACCACCTAGAGGTAGTGGTGCAACTTGGCCTCTGTCTTTGACAGACGGATATTGTTAGTTAAAATTGTACAGGGCCTCTTATCTACTTAAAGAGGATGTACCTGATTGAAAGCGCCGTCAAGGGGAAGCCGGTGCCGCGGTCTGTTTTTCGGACCGCGGCCTGGCTCCCGTGCACGGCGCCGTTCTATGCACCGGAACAGGACGGTGCTCAAGCACTGGAGGCCAGCCGGGTCGCCCCCAATGGGAGGGAATTCCCTCCCCTGTATGACACAGCTCCATTCATTCTAACAGAGCCGCATCCGTTTTTCGGACCGCGGCACCGGCTTCCCTGTGATGGCGCTGTTAGATCCGTGGATTCAGCTTAAAGAGGATGTACCTGGTGGTACATCCTCTTTAAGTTTCCCTGTTTTTACGAAACATCAGGCTGAATATTTTAAACTCCTTTAGTAGCCCTATAACTTACGATCTTCACTATGCTGATAGGCAATTTATACTGTACAGTGATATCTGATATAGAGGCTTGATCATCTGACTAGCACACATATACTGTATACTAAAGTTAACCCCTTAAAGACAGAGCCAATTTCTATTCTTGCGTTTTTTGTTTTTTCCTTCTTGTGCTTAAAAGGCCATAGCACTTGCATTTTTCCACTTTGCATTTTTTGCGACACTAATTGTACTTTGCAATGACAGGCTGACTTTTTGCATAAAGTACACTGCGAAACCAGAAAAAAATAAATGTGTGGTGAAATTGAAAAAAAAACAAACGCATTTTGTTTATTTGGGGGAAATGTGTTTTTAAGCCATTTGCCCTGGGGTAAAACTGATTACGATTACAATGATATATAACATGTATAACTTATATTGTATCAGATGGCCTGTAAAAAATTCAAACCATTGTCGACAAATGTATGTCACTAAAAACCGCTCCATTCCCAGGCTTATAACGCTTTTATCCTTTGGTCTATGGGGCTGTGTGAGGTGTCATTTTTTGCGCCATGATGTGTTCTTTCTATTGGTACCTTGATTGCGCATATACGACTTTTTGATCACTTTTTATTACAATTTTTCTGGATTTGATGCGACCAAAAATGTGCAATTTTGCACTTTGGGATTTTTTGGCGCTGACGCCGTTTACCGTGCGAGATCAGGAATGTGATTAATTAATAGTTCGGGCGATTACGCATGCGGCGATAGCATGTTTGTTTATTTATTTATTTACTTTTATTTATAACCTGGGAAAAGGGGGTGATTGAGACTTTTTTTAGGGAAGGGGCTTTTTACTAATAATAACACTTTTTTAAAAAACTTTTACACTTATACTAGAAGCCCCCCTGGGGGACTTCTAGTATAAGTGCTTTGATCTCTCATAGATCAGCCGGAAGTAAACGAGTGCCGAGCCAGGGACGGCGCCATCTTGGAGCGGTCCCCGGCCGGCTTCAGAAACGGAAATCGCTCCTCCGGGATAACGTCCCGGGGGAGCGATTTCCTCCACTAGACACCAGGGATAAGCTGAATCCGGTAATCGGATGCAGCTGTCATGTTTGACAGCTGCATCTGATTACTGTATTAGAGGGCACGGCGATCAGACCGCGCCCGCTAATACCTGCGGTCTCGGGCTACAAGCGGCACCCGGGACCGCCGCGGTTCAGAGCGGGGTCGCCGCGCGGCCCCGCTCTGAACTCCCTTACCGGCAATAGGGCGTAAATATACGCCCTATTATACGCCCTATGTCGTTAATGGGTTAAAGAGGATGTACTACCAGGTACATCCTCTTTAATCTGAAGCTACGATCGAATGGCACCGTGCACGGCACCGTTCTATGCACCGGAACTGGCCGGTGCTTAAGCACTGAAGGTAGGCTGGCCCACCCCCAGTGGGAGGGAATTCCCTCCCCTGCATGACGCGGGTCCATTAGAATGAATGGGAGGACTGGGGGCGGCCCGGCCTACCTCCAGTGCTTGAGCATCGGCCGGTTCCGGTGCATAGAATGGCGCCGTGCATGGGAACAGGGCAGCGGTCCGAAAAACGGATTGCGGAATCGGCTTCCCCGTGATGGCGCCATTCTATCTGTGGCTTCAGATTATAGAGGATGTACCTGGTGGTACATCCTCTTTAAATCAATTTGTGTACATATAAGATACCATTAGCACTGCTTATCACAAGAAACCTGGTGAGCATTGAGACATCAGCAGCCTCAAAAGCCCCTATTACATGGGGCGATCAGTGGGAGCAAACGAGTGCCGACTTGTCAGGTCAGAGCTCGCTTGCTCTTCACCTCTGCTCGCTGCCAGCGCTATTACATGTGCCGACAGGTAGCGGGTAAGTGCAGGGAAGGAGCTGTAGGAGGGGCCCCAGGAGCCCATAGGAGATAGCGGTGGTCTGCTGCTTCTGCTCCTGTTACACAGAGTGATGGCAGCAGATTGTTGCTATCAAGGTCGTTTGTCTTTCATCATGTTGAAAGACAACAAAAGACAATGATCAGCCAACATTGTAGGATGATCGTTGCCTTTTATTATATGAAGACATTATTGGCAATATTGGCTGATAATCAGCTGAATATGTGCGATAATCATTTTGTGTAATAGGGCCTTTAGTGACTGCTGTAAAAACATGTATGGGCGGACACTATTTTTAAATAGGCTATTCCAATGCTTATTAGGTCCCTGGCGGTCACTGTTTTCTGTCCCTAAGGTTGGTTGGTCCCTAAGGCTAAGGTTGGTCGACACTGTTACCATTGATTGAATGGGCATTTAATATATGTTGAGAACCAGAAACTGGTGAATAGAGGGGACTTAGTGAGCATTGGGACAGCAGTGGTGATGGGGAAGGTGAGACTGGTCCAGTTAAATAAATATATATGTGTATATATTTTTTTTTCTTTATTCATACTTAAAACCTGTTAAATGGATTTCTATTGATTGCCCAATGTCTCTTCTTCTGCACATAGCAATAAACATTTTTGTACTGTAATTTCTTTCAGTTTTTCTCTTCTGAGACAAATCCGTTATGACGTAACTCTAGAACTGAAATCTGGTTATTTTTTTGTGAAGAGAACGGAAATAAGTTTACATTTAGGTTCATAACTATAATGTAGAACACGAACATCCAGAAAAAAAAAATGTCAGTGGGGCCGGCAAAACATTTCACATCTGCTGCTGAAGGCCTGCAAGCATTTGGAATACAAATGGTCGACTTTCAAATATGAGTTTGTTGTGCATGCTTTTTGTTCTTGCTGTAGGTTCGGTTACTTTATAACAAGCTCCCAGCTGATTTCAAGAAAGAACATTTTGCACTCTAAAACCAGTATTTTCAGGCTGAATTAAAAGTTAAAGACATGCTCCCTCCATTCATGTGATATAATCTTGTAGCTTGTCGACATTAATGATGCAAGCGTTGTGTCATAGCCTCCATTCAGTCTTATTTCAGTCCATTTTTAAAAAATCTGATGGACATCTGAAATAGTTAATTTTTTTCCAGCACAGTTTTTTTTCTTTTTCATCTTGTGTCTCTGCTGACTGAGCACAATACGATTTATCAGCAAAATGAACTAGTTCATTGGAAATCTCCTTGAAATGCAATGTATACTTTCCAGTACATTAACTTTGTAACTTTCACATATGGATTTGTTTCAAATGTGTTTCTGGAAGATCCACAGACTGAAAAATAGGAAACATCTAAACTCTCTCAGATATGACCAGCTAAACTACTTATCAAAATGAATCTATTAAATAAATCCCAATTATTTTCTTCTTTAAAATGCATGTAGAAATTTAATGGTATAGTGGAATCCATAACACTTATATACATACAGTATATACATGTAAGACATATATAATTTAAAAGAAAAGAAAAAATACCCTACATATAATAGTGAGAAGAAGCTACTGGAAACTAAAAATGATTTTCTATGTAGGGGACTACAGTTTTTCAGGGTCCTGTATAGATCGCACAGAGTCCCGGAAAAATAATAGGAAGTTGCCCTCACCCGCTGCCCAAAGGAGCAGCTCACCCTGACACAGTTAAACAGCAGCACAGAACATGTAGAATCCCATTGTACTGTAGAGAGGCACCACTAGACAGCCAATCACTGCATGCACTTCAGTAAAACAGGGATTCTACCAGTAAAATGGACACTTTTTTGGGCTGATCATCTAATTCATTCCATAGATTCTGACTGTAACATTGTATGTTGAGTCTGGTCTTAAGGTACAATGGTCCAGGAAGGAACATTAATTGTATGTTGCATTTATCATAACCTGAGGCCATTAGAATTTGAGGGACCACTATATATATATTTATATACATTTTTATATACATTTACAGGAACCATTGCAGACTGAGCAGATCGGGAACCGGCAGCAGTGGGGGAATAGAACAAGTAGGTATGCCTTACCGGCAGCCCCAGCAGCCTAGCCAAGTATTAATTTTTTCTGGACAACCTCTTTAATTATTTCTAGTCTATAAAAATTGTTCAGGTGATACAGTCATAAAGTAGGTACTTGGTTCTTTACATTTACAGTATGTGTGACAGAGCTGTTTTTTCTAACAAGCTGAGGACTTGAATGGCCTTCCTACAGGATGGGGGTACTTGCAGACAAACCAAAACTATTTTAGATCTGAACATTTTGGATCTCTGCACTCATAGCACATTCAACAGTGGGGATTTTAATCTTCAGCCCTGCATAAGGGTGACAAAAAAGGTCAATTTTGGCATTTAGTAGCGCACCCCCCCCCCCCTTACAGTATTCACCATGCGGAAAAAATAACATTATTAGTTCAGACTTATCTGCATTTCTAGATTTCTAGTTATGCTTTTTTTGTGGTTAAGATTTTATTTGAAAAAAGGAGGGGGGATGGGGGATTTACATTTTTATTAAGGATTTTTTTTATATTCCTTAAAAACATTTTAAGGTTCCTGTTACTTCCTTATTCTTTCCTTTTTTTTGCAATTGCAATTTCTGGAGCACACCCCGTGTATGTCATGTTTTGTATAATACACCAAAATATATACATCTTACCAATAACCACACTTTTGTTTCTATTTACATGTGACCATATGTGCTTATAGCGGCCTAAGGCTATGTTCACACATGCCATCGCTGCATGAACATTTTATGGGATCCCGGCCGGAGCGTACACACATAGCGCTGCAAAGAACTGACATGTCAGTTTTCTGTGGCTGCAATTCAGTGAATAGCGGTAGCAGAAAGACCTGTCAGTTCACAGAATGAAATGAGCGGCTCCGGCCACTTGCTTTATTGTGTGCTATGAGAGTTCTGATGCGCGTGCGCGCTAATGCCAAAAACTCTACAGAATACGATTTTTTTGTAAATCATGCATTTAAAATCATTACTCTTTTTCAGTGCAAATGTTTTGTGCAGAAATCTGCAATGAAAAAAAATAAAAATAAATATACATATATATATATATATATATATATATATATATTTTTTTTTTTTTTTTTTTAAGAAATAGTGCAATGTTTTCATAGCAAGGCTATGTTCACACATCGTTTTTTAATCTCCATTTAGAATGACGTCCGTCATTTTGAGTCTAAAATAACAGACGTTATTTAGCAGCCTGACCTCCCCTTAGTGCACTGACGGGTGTTTGTACATTATACTAGTTTGGAGTTACTAATTGGACTTTGGATGCGGTTTAATTGAAAAGTCCATTGAATTTAATAGTAAAAACGGAGACAGAACGGTGACAAAAGAAAAACTGTGTGAACTACAAATAAAAAACGTCCGCTGTTTGCAAAAAAGTCCAAAAATAATGATCATGTTCATTATTTTGACGTCCGCGGCAAAAACGTCCGTTATTCAATACACTGTGTGCATTGGACATCCGTCTTCCCATTGACTTCAATGCATTGCATTGCAGTCAGTTAAATCTCAGCAAAAACGGACGTTATTTTAAATATGAAAATCGGCCGCCTTTTTAATATTTTTGACGTTGTGTGAACATAGCCCAACAGTAAAAAAAAAAAAAATCCCAGGATAACAGACTCCATCTGATGGCCTTACACTTGTGTCAAACACCATTTAACATCACAGCAGATGTACACAACCATATACTGGGCATAATGGTCCTTGAAAACGTAACAAGAAGCTTTTGCTTTAAATATTTAGAGGCTCTTACATTTTACCTGATTATTTTATATGGAGAAAATTTCATACGTAACCAAGTTTTTATATTTACTATTTTTTTTTTATAGATGCTGTTCATTTAATCTGATTTTTTTAACAGTATGTATTCTGAAAAGAGAAATTGCCATATACAATAATCTGGCTAATGTTTCTGCAGATGAACTGCTTGACTTTGCTTTAACATGCTAAGTCCCAGTGGTGCTCAGATACGGCAACTTATTCACAGCTTATAGGGATACACTATAGGTCACCTTCAAGCTAAACTTTGAATTACCTTTTGAAATTAGCTTGTTTGGTTCGAAATGCCCTTATTTTCCCCTGCTCATTTCAACTGCTGTTTACTGAGCTTGCAGCAACAATATGTCTAAGAACCTTTCTAAAAGGTATTTATTTATAAGTGGCGTCTTAAATATATGCCTCTTGGAATGTCCCATCTATTGTGTGTGCTGGTGGTATTTCCATAAATATGTTGAATTGTTTCCATATTCATTTGGTTTTAATAGGCACTATACATGATGTTTTTTATTCATAGGTAAACAGTCAATATGTCATTATCATAAGCCCCTTATAGACAAGCATATTTTGGGCCTTAACCCTTTGAGGACCAGGCCCAAAATGACCCAGTGGACCGCGCAAATTTTGATCTTAGTGTTTTCGTTTTTCCCTCCCCCCCTTCTAAGAGCTCCAGCACTCTCAGTTTTCTATCTACAAGCCATGTAAGTTCTTGTTTGTTACAGGAATAGTTGTACTTTATAATGGCGTAATTCATTTTACCATAACATGTATGATGGAATTCCAAATATATTATTTATCAAGATATAAATAGGTGAAATCGTAAAAAAGAATGCAATATGGTAACGTTTGGGGGGTTCCTGTGTCTACGTAATGCACTATATGGTAACAGCGACATGATACAATTATTCTATAGGTCAGCCCGAACACAAATGCAGGTTACACAGATTCTCTAATGTTATATATATATTTTTTTTATGAAATCCTTTTTTTTGGCAATTAAATATTAATAAAATGGGCCTATTGTGGCACTTATAACGGTTTTATTTTTTCACCTACGGGGCTGTATGGGGTGTCATTTTTTCCCCCATGATCTCTAGTTTTTATTAATACCATATTTGTGAAGATCGGACGTTTTGATCACTTTTTATTGATTTTTTAAAATATATAATGTAACATAAAATTGGTAATCTGCGCACTTTTTCCCCTCTTTTCGTGTATGCCGTTCGCCGTTCGCAATGACGCTTGTTATATTTTATTAGATCGGACAATTACGCACGCTACGGTATATTATATGTTAATCTATTTATTTATTTTTATATGTTTTATTTATATTATGGAAAAGGGGGGTGATTTCAACTTTTATTGGGGGAGGGGCTTTGGGGCAGTGTGTTAGTGTTTTGAACTTTTTTTTTTTTACACATTTGAAGTCCCTTTGGGGGACTTCTACATACAGTACTTTGATTTTTACACTGACCATTGCTATGCCATAGGCATAGCATTGATCAGTGTTATTGGCGATTTGCTCATTGAGCCTGCCTGTGCAGGCTCAGTGTAGCAGATCGCCGATCGGACCACACGGAGGCAGGTGAGAGACCTCCGGCGGTCCGTTTCAACTCCCCCTGTCACTTGCACTTAAACATCGCGATCGCGGCGTTTAAGGGGTTAATGACACGCGGTAGCGCGATCAGTGCAGCGTGTCATTACCGGTGAGGTCCCGGCTGCTCACTGCAGCCGGCCCCCACCTCCTATGAAGCGCGCTCCGCTCTGGAGCGCGCTTCATAGCCGGAGAAACACCCAGGACGTAGGGTTACGTCATGGGTCGTCTGGGGACAGACTTCCATGACGTAACCCTACGTCCAGGGTCGTCTAGGGGTTAAAGGGTTTATTAGGCAAAAATATTTTTCGGGAAGACCCCTTCACATCAGCTGCGATCCTGTCAATAACATTTTAATCTCCGCGATATATATCTATATCTATAGTGTTTAAGGAAGTCAGTGACAGGTTAAGCACCTGTCACTGACTGATCAGGACCGATCACTTGTACCAATGGACAGGGGTAAGACACTTACCTCCACTCTGTCGGATCGGCGTTCTGTAGATAGGGTCTGCTCTCAGGCAGACTCTATGCACAGATCGCCGATAGTACTGATCTGTGCTATGCTCTGGCACAGCATAGATCAGTATATGCAATCTAATGATGGCATGTTTAACTGTAAAATAAAAGTGTAAAAAAGTGTAATTAAAAAAAAAAGGTTTAAAATACCTCCTTGCCCATTATAAAAATATGTAAAAACGAATGAATAAATAAATAAATAAACATATTATATATCATAGTGTGCAGAATTGTCTGATCTATTAAAATATAATATTATTGTTCCCTCATGGGGAATGACGTAAAAGGTAAAAAATAAAAAAACACCAGGAAAATAATGAATAACAAATTATCAAATAATTTCTTTGACACCAATATGATACTAATAAAAATGAAAGATCATGGCTCAAAAAATGACACCCCAACCATCCCTGTAGGTGGAAAAATCAAAGCGCTATAGCTCTTAGGAGGTAGCACTGTAGCTCTTAGAAGTAAATTACAAATCTAGCTGGCTTGTTACTGTACATAGTGAAGTAGTCTCAGGGCTTTTTAATACAGTGGTACCTCAGTTCTTGAACTGCTCGGTTCTCAAACTGCTTGGAACTCAAACTGTATTTTCAAGAAAACTGCTTTGGTTCTCAAACTCTGCTCGGTTCTCAAACACTTTTTGGGCACCCAGCCTTGAAGTACTTGGTATCTGAACGTTTTTGCGAGCGTGGATGGTGGGTTGTACGTGGTGAGTTTAGCACTGGAGAGGTTTCTCATACAGTACAGTACTATATAACATTGCTGGAGTGCATATACAGTACAGTAGTAGTATAGTTAGTGCACCACCATCTCCTATTAGTTACAGTGCTGGGATGGGGAGGACTCTATACAAAGCATGACTGAGGAGTTAGTGAATTCTGTACTATAATTGCTGGTTTTGTTGAATGTTTCTTGTGGATAATGTCCTGTACAGTATAATGATGCTCTGTAATGTACTGTAGGGAATAAGCTGGACACTTTTCAATGTAATATATGAGTACTGCGGGTAATTATTGGTGGGTGCTTGAACCAATTAAACACACTTACATTATTTCCTATGGGAAAACATTGCTCGGTTCTCAAACTGCTCGGTTCTCAAACTGCCTCCTGGAACCAATTAAGTTCGAGAACCGAGGTACCACTGTACTTCACATGATGCCCTGAGGATTTTATTATAGAAAACCAAGACATGATACTTATGATGTAGGTCTCTTTTGGAATACAAATGTGGCCACACAAACATGTTTGTCCACCAAGAAAGGATAAGTAAATTGTGGTCACAAGGATGATGCTAGTTCTCTCTCTCAGTTCAGGGCATTTAAACTATTTATTTTTCCAAATAAGAGCCATGTTGCATAGATGTGTACTATCAGGGCTATCACTTGGTACATTGTGGTTATGTTCACACATTTATTTTCTACATTTTTTTTTTCCACTTTAAAAAACAGTATCATCATGATCATTATATACTGTATGGCCATCCTTATGAAAATATTATTTTTAAAACAACGGACATTTTCCATCTAATAAAAATGGTGTGTGAACATAGCATAAGGTGAATGATGATTACCTTTTTATAAATAATTGCATATTTGTCTAATAAACCCAATTACAATGTTTCTTAAAATCGCCTGTACTATTGATTTCTGCAAAAAAAAAAAAAAAAAAAAAATTAATGACAGTGACTCTTTAAAGACAGAGCCAATTTAGATTTTTGCACTTCCGTTTTTTTCTCCTTGTACCTAAAAGGCCATAATAGTCGTATTTTTTCACCTAGAAACCCACATGAGCCCTTATTGTTTGCGCCACTAATTGTACTTTGCAATGACAGGCTGAATTTTTTGATAAAGCACACTGCGAAACTAGAAAAAAAATAAATGTGTGGTGAAATTGTTTTTATGCCGCTCGCCCTAGGGTAAAACTGACTTGTTATATATGTTCCTAAAGTCATTACGATTACAACGATATGTAACATGTATAACTTTTCTTTTGTGTGATGGCTTGTAAAAAAATTCAAACCATTGTTAACAAATATATGTTCCTTAAAATTGCTCCATTCTCAGGCTTATAGCTCTTTTACCCTTTGATCTATGGAGCTGTGTGAGGTGTTATTTTTTGCGCCATGATGTTTTCTTTCTACCAATACCTTATTTGCGCATATACGACTTTTTGATCGCTTTTTATTACAATTTTTTTTTATTTGGTGCGACCAAAAATGTGCAATTTTGCACTTTGGGATTTTTTTTGCGCTTGCGCCGTTTACCGTGCGAGATCAGGAATGTGATACATTAATTATTCGGACAATTACGCACACGGCGATACCAAACATGTTTATTTATTTATTTATTTTTATAACATGGGAAAAGAGGGATGATTCAAACTTTTATTAGGGGAGGGTTTTTCTTTTATTAATAACAACACTTTATTAATTTTTTTTACACATACACTAGAAGCCCCCCTGGGGGACTTTTAGTATATGCACACTGATCTCTCATTGAGATCTATGCTGTATAGTAATGCAGCAGAGATCAATGAGATAGGCACTGGATTGCTTCCGGCTGTTTAAGCCGGAAGCAATCGAGTGCCGAGTCGGGATCAGCACCATTACGACGCAGACCCCTGTCAGAGCCGGATGTGCCAATCACTTCTCCGGGACAACGTCCCGAGGGGCAATCCACCCCACTAGACACCAGGGAATCGGCTGCATAAAGGATTCAGATGCAGCTGTCAACTTTGACAGCTGCATCTGAATCCTTAATTAGCGGGCACGGCGATCGGACTGTGCCCGCTAATTGCCGCGGTCCCGGGCTACACGTGGCACCCGGGACCGCAGTGGTTCAGAGCGTTGTTGGAGTGTTGGAATGTTGGAATAGTGGAGTGTATTATATTGCGCCATTTACTCCCAAAAATGTTGAACTACTATGTATAGCTTTTATTAGAGGTAAGTGCTCAACATATTTAGGCCAGGTTCACACTATGTATGACACCGTGTCACAGAAGAGCTTTTGTCAGTAAAGTTCATCCCAGCCAGTTCTGCCGAATGAACTTCATTTCTTTTGAATTGGAATACATACAGGTGTGCCTGCATTTTAATTCACCATAGCTTACAATGTAAAGTGTGGCCAGAGCCGTACTTTACATTGTCTGTTCTGTCAGTCTTGTGCAGCCACTATTCAAAGAATAGCAGCCACATAAAACTGACGTGTCAGTTTTTGAGCGCCTGCTAGGAATCCCGGTCAGAATATATACTATGTGTATACACTCAGTCCAGGTTTCCATAGCAGTCAATGCAATGAATTTATTCAATTAATAAAGGTAGGATTTGAAATCTGCAACAATGGCCGTTATTAAATAAATACGTTATGTGAACTTAGCCTTATTGTTGCAATCTTGTTCTACTATCCAACAGCATGGACCTTTGTTTGCACTATAATCAATGCTTTGTTGTGATCAGAGTTGATCAGTTTTAAAGCAGAGGTATCATTTATAATTAAAGGATGCTATACATGCCAGTCTAAGAATGATATCCACTAATTAAAGTGCCCATTTGGCCTTCTCTGCATAAACTAGGGTAGAGCATGCAGTACATTAGAGATTGTAAACCACAGCCAACAATATGCTGTGCCAATCTTTTATTGGCAGTTCCTCACCATTTCACTTAAAACAATACTTCCTAACTGAAGTACCGAATCATTGAGCAACCTTAGAGAGAAGGTGATGATAAAACATTTATAATTGTTTAAGTTAGATTTGCACGACCCAAAGAACCATATGTGTCTAATAGGGATTATAAAACTGCACATCTCTGTCTTAACTAAATATAAATATAGTTTGTATTAGATATAGTTTATATCTGATTTTATTTTTTCTATTTAGACTCAACAGAGCCAGTAATATGGGTAACATAAACTATTACCAAGTTTAGCCAACTGAATTCTTTTTTTAGGATTGCTGAGAAAGAAATCTCCAAGATGCAACTATAAGTAATTTTCTACATATAATAACACTGCATACTTCCATGTAATAGCCATACAGCTACTAAATAACACTAGTATAAAAGAAGCAAGTATTTTTCCTATACATACAATAGTAGCATTATATTGTTACTAGGGATGAGCAAATCTACAGTATTAACGAATCAAAGCCCTTTGTTATGCTCGGCCGCCGGCTTGTCAGTCGGCTGCCTTTGGAATCTGCTCCGGGTGCCTGGAAAAGCTGGATGCAGTCATGGGACCTGGAGCGAAGCAGAGTTCAAAGGCAGCAGGCTGACAAGCTGATGGCCAAGCCTAACAATTCGCTTTGCTTCATTAATGCTGTAGATTCACTCACCTCTAATTGTTACTGACCAAATCTAGTATAACAAATCAGTATATCCTAAAATACCCTCATGCAAGGGCCAAATATTATCCTTATACATATTACATGTACCAGTCTTTTGCCTTCATGTAATGTGTTCTGATCTTGTATTGTTCCTGCTTGTTACCCCTATCTATTGTATAGTGCTCAGGAATTAAGGGTGCTTTATAGATAAATAATAATAATAATAATAATAATAATACAATCATACTATTACTAGCCATCCAGTATACCAAGATTAACAATAATATCAATAATAACAATAATATCAATTCAATACACCACATTACCAACACATATTGGCTGAATATACTGTCCTGTCCTCCATACTGTTACTGAATATACATTATACACAGACCAATATTACCAATAGTACTACTATATAAGGAACACATAATACCGCCACATCACAAACACACATTAATGTCTCATAATAACTACTGCACTACAGAGTTACTGAATAAAACACATTCTATAGGGACCAATATTCAGATGATACAGTAACCATATAGTGGTAGAGACCAGCTCTTACACGGTCTCCAGAGTATAAGTAATTATAGGGAAGTTACAGCTACTGAATCACATATACAATTTTCTCTGATCAGAATCATTTAAGCTCCCTTTTATTTTCCATTGGACTCAGACCACCATGAGAACATCTTCCAGCCATGATTTAGCTCTCCAGAATCTGCTGGACACATTTGTAGAAAACTTGTAGAAATTCCTCATCTATAGTTCTCTAATAATATTCCCCTTGGTGCCCTGGACAATAATGGTGGCTAGGTATGTTTTCTCTCCATTAAGTAAATAGGATGACTGTGGGAAAGAAACAGAACAAATATCATAAGCACAGAAGTGCTAAGGAGATAAGTCAACATGACCTGAATACAAATACTTTAGAGGGAATGCATCACCTATATTTCTTTTACTGATTGGAGGCAAATACTAATAATTGTTCTTCTAATTGTTATTCTAATCCATTTCTGTTTCTTGACTATAATTTTTTTATTTTACTTTTTGGTATGTCAATGTCACGGCCGCGGCGGCGTCCCGTGTTCCGGGCCGCCGCCGCGACCTCCTCCTGCCCCATGCAGCCGCCGGGGTCCTTGTGCAGGGACCCGGCGCTGCTGCTAGTTCGGCCCCTGGGGGCGCCTCACCTCTCCTCCGCTCCTGTCTCCGTCTGTGCCGGCCGGCGCGCGCGGCCCCGCCTCCTAGGGCGCGCGCGCCGGCTGTCTCAAATTTAAGGGGCCAGTCCGCCCTTAATTGGTTAGTTGCACCAATCACTCCCTATAAATCCCATCATGCCCTGTCCCTTGGGT
This sequence comes from Dendropsophus ebraccatus, assembly GCF_027789765.1. Taxonomy (NCBI): domain Eukaryota; kingdom Metazoa; phylum Chordata; class Amphibia; order Anura; family Hylidae; genus Dendropsophus; species Dendropsophus ebraccatus. Next base: position 50,852,098 of record NC_091463.1, read on the forward strand.
TGGAGCCTCTACATGCTTCCCATAGCGTTTGGCCCAGCCCCCTGTTGTTCCTGTTTCCTATCCGCTACCTGGTCCCTAGTCCTTGTTCCTGGTTCCTGCTCCCCTGTCACTTCATTGCGCCTGTGTTCAGCCTGTCACCTGCGGTTACGCCTACAGACCTCTGCCAGCACCATCTCCTGCCTACTGCTCCTGCCACGCCTCGCCTGCCGTCACTAGCAACCAAGCCAGGGGTAGCGACCTGGGGGTCGCCTGCCGCAGCAAGTCCATCCCGCCTTGCGGCGGGCTCTGGTGAAAACCAGCGGCCCCTTAGACTCCGCTCCCTGGTGAGGTTAGTGCCATCGCTGGTGACGGTCCAGTGGATCCACTACTCCAGGCGTTACAGTCAATTCTTTGGGCGGACAGCGGAATCTGCCTGATTATAGAATGGAGTCTATGAAGTCAGCGGAGAAGGAAGCAGGAGCATATGGGGACGAGCAGGGAAGATTCCACACAGTTTTCTGTAAAAACTACTCTGTGTGCATATACCCTTAGGCTATGTTCACACTACATAAGTTTCATATTAATTTGCAACAACGGCTATGATTAATATGAAACTAACATTGTGCTGCTGTCTATGGAATCACGGCCGGAGTGTATAAACATAGGGGGAGATTTATCAAACTGGTGTAAAGTAGAATTGTCTTAGTTGCCCCTAGCAACCAATCAGATTCCACCTTTCATTTTTCTGTCTGTGAGGAATGAAAGGTGGAATCTCATTGGTTGCTAAGGGCAACTAAGACAATTCTACTTTGCACCAGTTTGATAAATCTCCACCATAGTATATACTCCGTCTGGGATCGCTAGCTGCCACACAAAAAATTGACAAGGAACCTGGCAGTTCACACAAAGGAGCGTGCGGCTCCGGCTGCACACTCCATTGTGTGCAGTGGTTAATTCGGATGCGGGCACACACGGGTGTGCCTGCATCTAAATTCAGCAGAAGTGAACATCATCCGGATGGTACTGCAGTAACACTGGTCGTTTTGTGACTTAGCAGGGTCACAAAACGGCCAGTGTTATACATAGTGTAGCCTTAGTCTGAATATTTGACCAATTTGTTTATACATGGGTTTATTACTCTTTCTTCACATAAAAAGTATGGTCATTGAATAAACATATCGTACGGTTACTTTATTTTAAACAACAATTTTGTTTTTATGTGAGACTACTTTAAAGATGTGTATTGTATTTCATGTGGTTTCATTTTTCTTTATTGCAGCAGCAGAATAGGCTGATTAGCTTTCCTAATAAAGTTTCTGGGTGTGTTCTTTTATTGCCAGCAAATTCACATATGGGAAGGAAAATGTTTAAAATATAATTACTCACCTCAGCGGGATTGCAGATTTACTTCCTCATTATATTTTGTGTCATTATATCCCTGTCAATCCCCAATAAAACACATGAGTAGTTAAAAGTGCGGAGCAAGCTTTCTAAACAGGCTGTTTTTCACTGGTATTCTGTTTGAGTTTGGTATCTAAATCCTTTGTGAATGCTTTGCATGCTTCCCATTTCTGAGGATAAGAAGTAAGCAGATTTTGGGTAACAGATGTCAGAAATTATATGTGATATTAGACACTCATTATTTACAAAATATTATCTTGGGGCTTAGTATTAATAAATCACAACTGCTTGATTGCAGCATCGCCTCCAGCAATCAAAATAGATTTCTGAATAAGGACAAAAACTGGAACAGAATATCCCAAACAATAAGCATCACACATGATTGAACAAGGGAAAAATACACTTTTGTAGCCTTCTAATCAGTTATTAAAATAATTAGTTTAACCATTTTCTGGGCCATAAATTTGTTGTGACTGGATAATGTTCTGCTATACATTTGTAAATAATAATTATGTTACCATAGAACACACACAGTGAGGGATATCATAAAATATTAAAATATATAGGAGTTATACATGTATTGACATGGTGGTGTATCAGCTAATATTTTCTGTATTATAAGGAAATTAAAAAAACAGCAGCCGGGGACTGCGGCTGTTAGCCAGCATGACGGATCGATGTGCCCAGCTAACTAGGCATTTGGATGCACCTGTCAAAGCTGACAGCTGTAGTTAAATGGCTGTAAATAGCCATCCCTGGTGTCCAGTGCGGGGCAGCCCCCTCGCATGATGTGATCAGGGAGTAGCGATCCCTTCATCTTCACAATGACACTGATCCTGGCTTGGCAATCCATAGCTGGGCTGCAGCAGCCTAGAGCAATAAAGCACTAATCTAATCAATCAGTGCTGTATCAAGTATACTGCACTGATCTCTATAAGAAATCAGTGCAGTAATAATAAAGTATAAATAAAGTAAATAATAAAGTGTGGGGGAAAAAAATCCCCTCCTCTAATAAACGTTTAAATCACCCGCTTTTTCCCAATTAATAAAATAAATAAACATATTTGGTATCACCGCATGCATAATCACCTGATCTATTAAAATATCACATTCCTGATCTTGCTTGGTAAACGCAAAAGTGCAAAAACCGTCCAAAATGCTAAACTGTAACATCAAATCCAAAGAAAACGTAATAAAAAGTGATTAAAAAGTCATATATACTGTATGCAAGTAAGGTACCATTTGAAAAAACAGATCATGGCACAAAAAATTACTAGAGACGAGCGAATAGTGAAATATGCAATTTGATTGGATTCGATTCGAATAGCTCCTGATATTCAACTATTCGATCGAATATCGAATCCCATTATAGTCTATGGGAGAAAAATCCTTAGGATCTGGAAATAAAGATTCAACGAATCGGAGTTCACCAAGTCCAAGACATATTTAAAAAGTGATGCATCTGCATATGCATCTGGGAAAGCAGGGAAGCAGTATTTTACAGGGCACGGTATTACCGGCAATTACGAATTGCCGGCAATAATGCCGATCCCTGTAATAGTTATTATTTAATTAATGAAACAAAGTTTCGTTCTAAAAGCTTCATTTTAATTAAGCTATTGAAAGACTAAAATAACTTTGTTAGAACGAAACTGTGTTTTATTACTTAAATATTAACTACTACAGGAAACTGTATTATTGCCGGCAATACCTGTTGCCGGTAATACAGCTCAATGTACTAATTAATACTTTAATTAAAACAGCAAATGTTTCTTCTAATGATGCTATTTTTTTTTATCACAATAGCAACATTAGAAGAAACATTTTGATTTATATGTCCGCCCAGCTGATTGGCTGAGCGGACATATAAAGAGCCGGTCCCGTCACACTAAGCTCAGTGTGCTGGGGTTCGTCGAAGAGAAAAGATAGAAGAAAGAATAGAGAAGATAGAAGAGAGAAGATATAACACATCGGAGGGTGAGTAGAAAGCGCTCCCTTCCCCCCTGCACTACACCCATCCCAGCAAGGAAGGGAGGATCACTTAACCCCTTCCTTGCTGGTGTGGGTGCAGTCTGACATCAGCCTGGCCCCCAAGGGGTTAAGTGGGCACCCTTACTTAACCCCCTGGGGGCCAGATTGTTCAGTATGGCACCCAAAGGGTTAAGGGGGATGCAACACATCCTCCTTTAACCCCTTGGGTGCCACACTGTAAGCAGCAATCTGTAAAGATGCTGCATACTGTAAGGTGCACAACACCGCTCACAATGATGAGTGTTGTGCTCCTGTTTGTGTGTTTTTTTGTGTGTTTCTCCCTTTTTGTTTTTCAGATATCGGTATCCTGTAGACTACGTTGATGACCAGCGGTTGTTGGGATTTTTTTTTAAATAAAATTGTCAACAAGGGTTGTGTTTTTTTTTTTTTTAATGAATTATTTATAAAAAAAAACGTGTAGGGTTCCCTCTATTTTCATAACCAGCTTGGTTAAAAACCAAGCAACAGCAGCCTAGGAACACCAGGGTGGGAAGGACCATTGTTTTTGGCCCTCTCCAGCCTTACTATTACCAGCCTGCTGTCGCCCAGTCACAGTACCCCTGGTGGCATTGGGTACTGGGGTAATAATGGGAAGGTTAGTGTTAGCCATTTTAAACCGGTTAACACTAGGCCCTGACTTAGTAATGGAAATAAAGACACGACACAAGTGAAAAATATGTTTTATTCAAATAAAAACACCCCCACACCCCTTGATGACCATTTTATAAAAAAAAAATCCCCAACAATCGCTGGTCATCGTCGTAGTCCATCAAATCTGCCGTAATCCACAGGATACCGTTATCTGAAAAACAAAAAGGGAGAAACACACAAACAGGAGCACAACACCCATCATTGTGAGCAGTGTTGTGCACCTTACAGTATATAGCATCTTTACAGATCGCTGCTTATTGCATCCCCCTTAACCCTTTGGGTGCCATACTGAACAAGGGTCCCCACTTAACCCCTTGGGGGCCAGACTGATGTCAGACTGCACCCATACCAGCAAGGAAGGGGTTAAGTGTTCTCTCTTCTTTCTTCTATCTTCTCTCTTCGCCTGCAGACTGAGCTTGGTGTGATGGGACCAGCTCTTTATATGTCCACTCAGCCAATTAGCTGAGCGGACATATAAATCAAAATGTTTACATATTTATTTATACTCCAAGAATTTACATATTTATTTTTTTTACTAACAGTATATTCAATTGCAAAAGCATGGATTCATTTTAATTAAGCTATTGAACAACGAAAAAAACTTTGTTTTAATAATTTAATATTAACTATAATAGGGATCGGCATTATTGCTAATTGCCGCTAATACCGATCCCTGTAATACTGCTTCCCTGCTTTCCCAGGGAGCATAAACTTAATTAAAACAAATAAAAAATTGTTAAGCTGTTTTAGTAAAGTTAATTTAGATTCGAATATTCAATCACATATTCAATCGAACTTGAATCTTTCAACTAGTGCAATATTCGATCGAATAGCTAGTCGCTAATCTCTAATTATAAGGATGGTAATAGAGCAATTTTAAACACATTTATTTTTTTTTATTTTTTTTAGGTTTTAATGTTTTAAAAGCAGTCAGAGAAAATAAAAGTGATACAAGTTGGATATCATTGTAATTATACTGACTTAAGGAACATCGATAACATGTCAGTTTTACCATAAGGCAAGCAGCCTACCCCCCCCCTGTATATATATATATATATATATATATATATATATATAATTATTTTTTTTTTTTTTTCAATTTCACTGTGCAGTTAATTCTCTATTTTCTACGATTTAACTTCTATTGAGTAGCAAGGGGTTACACTGTCCTCTCTGCTGCCCCTAACATTTGTGCCAGAACCGGTAGTTCCCGTACCCTTAAAGGGAACCTGTCACCCCCCGTGCCGGGGTGACAGGCTCCCGACCCCCCGTTAGAGCCCCCTATACTCACCTAATCCCGCCGGGTCCTGCTTCTGGAGGTGGTCGGGTGACTGAGATCTCAGCCGCTGCAGCCCGGCGCTCGCGCTGAGAGATGAGTCCAACGCTCATAGAGAATGACAGAGCGCTGGACTCTCCTGTCATTCTCTATGGGTGTTGGACTCATCTCTCAGCGCGCGCGCCGGGCTGCAGCGGCTGAGATCTTCATCACCCGACCAGATCCAGAAGCGGGACCCGGCGGGATTAGGTGAGTATACGGGGCTCTAACGGGGGGTCGGGAGCCTGTCACCCCGGCACGGGGGGTGACAGGTTCCCTTTAACTTAATAGCTCTTAATCAGAACCCTGACATCCTCTTCCCCCTAGCTGACACTATAGAGAAATTGCAGCAGCCTCTGATAATGGCTAGATAATGACAGAAGTTGTTGTGCTGTGCTGAAGTGATGGGCAGAAAAAAAACCTTAATTTTTCACAGTACCCCCCTAAATTCTAGATGCTGTGTCTTCTGACATCAAAAGCTGTTTTATATCTAAACTTTTAAATGATTTTAGTAAATACTTGGAATTATTCTATAGTCCCTCTATAGTTAAAAATGTTTTTCCAAATTGGAGATGCCTATGTCTAAAGTTACATTTAGGCTCTTTTATGTCAGTATTGCTATTTATAGAGCACCAGTCTGTTAAAAAAAAAATCAAGCTGGATACTGGATTTTTTTTAAAGGGATACTGCAAGAAAAAATGTTTTCTATCAAATTAACTGGTGCCAGAAAGTGCCAGATATTTGTAATTTACTTCTTTTAAAAAATGTCAAGTTTTCCAGTACTGCTTTATTTTAGTTCAGTTGCTGTATGTCTTGCTGAAAGTGATATATTATTTCCAGTCTGAAGAGCAGGAGAGGTTTTCTATGGACATTTGCTACTGTTCTTGAAGGGTTACTGTTTAACCCTTCCCTCCCCAGTCAATTTTCATTTTTGACCTCATGTTTTCTCCTCTTTTTTTTGTTTTTTCCTTAATGCTAGAGATGAGAGACTCTTTAGCACGTTCAGGTCTGTCAAAACCCAAACACTCTGCATTTGGTCACCGGTAGCTGAAGAAGTTAGATGTAGCCCTAGGGAGTCCACATTTTCCAGGATTTCCCAGCGCTGCGTCCAACTTCTTCAGCCACGGGTATTCAAATGTTGAAGGATCGAATTTGAGTATGCTCGAGTTGTGTTCTTCTCTATTGTAGACCTGTTTCATACAGTATGTCCCTGGTGTCATATGACATACTGTATATGTCTTTTATTTTTGTTGTCTTGGGGCAAATTTCTGTATATAACCCCCTTATTTGAATGCATAGTAATCAAAAAACAACTCAATTCCTGAAATGAGAAGGCTTCACTATTCAAGTCATTCCAAAGAAGCTCTTTACAAAGAATGACAATGAACCAAGAAATAAGGACAGCAAGAAAACTACCTGATATGTCATAGTTTATTTATAAGCCTAAATACAATAACGATGTGTATCCCATGGAGAAACAAAGCATTGCTGTGTTTAAAAAGGCCTTTGGTGCTTATGACCACAATGTCATCAATACAGTCCTCTACTGTTGAACACCAGCATAATTTTTCTGACAGTTGAATTCCCTAATGTTTCATGATGAACCATGTACAAGGTCATATATGCATATGGGAAATATCTCCTGCATGAACCACAAATGGATACTACACTATAGAGACATTTCAGCTTAACTGTAGTTGACAACCATAAGAGCATCAGAAGGTAAATTGTGTGTGAACATCAACCTAGCAGAGAGGGGCCCCGACATGAGTCGTGCATGAGCTGCGTCCCATGCTTTTTACTGGTGATGGAGTCAGTGAGAGGAGCTCAGGATCACAATCTGCCCTTAATAGGAGCTTACGACGATGCGCCCAAGCTACGGGATACAGCCGTAATACGGGCACTTTTGGGTGTGCCCGCACTTGAAATAGCCATAGAACACAATGTAAAGTACAGCCGGGACATGTGAATTTTCGCAGTCTATACAGAGTATTTACAGAGTGAATACACTGCGGAGGTTAATGTTATTTCACACGTTCAATAAATAGCAGCCTGTATTGCAATCTGCAACTTTGGGCGTTATTTATTGAAAAAATACAGTGTGTGAACATTGCCTAAAAGTGTAAATCTTCAAATTCCAGGGCATCTTAGGAAGACTGCATTGTTATTAGTCTTTTATTTAACTGCAAGAATTTAACCCTTAGAGGACCCGGCCAATTTAAATTTTTTTGCATTTTCGTTTTTTCCTCCTTGTGTTTAAAAGGCCATAGCACTTGCATTTTTTCACCTAGAAACCCACTTGAGCCCTTATTTTTTGCGCCACTAATTGTACTTTGCAATGACAAGCTGAATTTTTGCATAAAGTACACTGCGAAACCAGAAAAAATTCAAAGTGTGGTGAAATTGAAAAAAAAACAAAAACACGCATTTCTTTTATTTAAGGGGTTTGTGTTTTTACGCTGTTCGCCCTGGTGTAAAACTGACTTGTTATATATGTTCCTCAGGTCGTTACAATTAAAACGATGTATAACATGTATAACTTTTATTATATCTGATGGCCTGTAAAAAATTCAAACCATTGTTAACAAATATATGTCACTTAAAATCGCTCCATTCCCATACTTATAACGCTTTTATCCTTTGGTCTATGGGGCTGTGTCAGGTGTCATTTTTTGCGCCATGATGTCTAATTTCTATCGGTACCTTGATTGCGCATATGCGACTTTTTGTTCGCTTTTTATTACAATTTTTCTGAATTTGATGCGACCAAAAATGCGCAATTTTGCACTTTGGGATTTTTTTGCGCTTACGCCATTTACCGTGCGAGATCAGGAATGTGATAAATTAATATTTAAAATTAATTTAAAATTAATATTTCGGACGATTACGGATGCGGCGATAGCAAACATGTTTATTTATTTATTGGATTATTTTTATTTATTACATAGGAAAAGGGGGGTGATTCTGACTTTTATTAGGGGAGGGGGCTTTTTACTTATAACATCACTTTTATTTTTACTTTTACACATATACTAGAAGCCCCCCTGGGGGACTTCTAGTATATGCATTTAGATCTCTCATTGAGATCTTTGCTGTATAGTTATACAGCAAAGATCAATGAGATCGGCACTCGTTTGCTTTCGGCTGCTGCAGCCGAAAACAAACGAGTGCAGAGTCGGGGACGGCGCCATCTTGGAGCAGTCCCCGGCCGGCATATGGTACAGAGATCTCCCCACTATACCACCACCGATCATCTGCAGCCGGTATTTGAAGGCAGCTGTCATCTTTGTCAGCTGCCTCCGATTACCTGATTAGCGGGCACGGCGATCACACGTGCCCACTAATAGCCGCGATCCCGGGCTACATGCGGCACCCGGGATCGCGGAAGTTCGGAGCACGGCCGCCGCGCGGCCCCGCTCTGAACGCGGGGAGGCGGCCCTGGACATATGGGTACGTCCAGGGTCACCTAAGGGTTAATAGAGGGTCACAACAGGCTCTCGCCTACTTTGAATCAATGCCAATTGTCCATCATGCTTGGCATGGATATTTTCAATAAAAATTTTATTATGAGGATCTAGTTTCTCAGCCACCTTTATAGAGAGAGTCATCAGCAGGCTCTTGTGCAAATTGTTTACAGAGTGTGCATGAAACACTTGTCTACAGCATCTATGATTGTAGGAGATGGTGGAAATTAGGGTGATTGTGTGGGTGTTGGAGGATTAATGTTTTTATTTTCCTTTTTGTTTTCTCTACAAGTAAATTTACTTCACTTATATCTTCTATGTCTCACTAACCTTGGCAACTATTTAACACATCCAACTCCCTTCTATGGTGATGATGGCACATGTTCTCATTAAGTCCTGCTTGGACTATTTCAACATCCTCCTCTCTGGCCCTTCATCTATCACCCATGCACCCCTCCAGTCTATACTTAATCTAGCTGTCTGATTAATCCACCTTTCACCTTTCACCTTGCTCTTTCTCTCTCCTTAACTGGCTTCCAGTTGCCCAACAAATTCATTCTAAATGGTTGACCATGACATACAAGGCCATCCACAACTTGTCCCCTCCATATATTTTTTACTTTATATTCTTCTACTGTCCCTCACACAACCTTTGATCCTCCATTTACCTCTATTTGTACTTCCCTTGTACCTCTGCGTTGTAACGGCACATGGTCATGTCCATTATCCCCTACTTACTGCAGGTTGCTCTGTCCTGTGGTCATCTGTAAGCTCTCCTGCTTTTACTTAATATGTTTGTTTTCTCCAGTTCTGAGCTGGCCTTCTGGAGGATTGGGCTCCCTTTAGTGGCAAGTATGTGCTGTTGACCTGTATTTATAGCTCAGCCCATAGGTTCTTGAGAATTCTCGTCTTTTCATCTGAGGGTATATATAGCCACAACTTCTACAACTCGGTACTTAGTTGGAGTGTTCTAGTCAGCAAACCATGTCTGTGTTCCTGCCCTATCTGCCCATTATTCGCTTCCTAGTTTCCTTCTAGCCATTTGGATCTTTTTCTTGATTCTCAGATCATCTCCAGTCTGAACAGTGACTTCTCATCATATTTTTAGGTGTGACCGCAGAAGAAGACCCTCTGGTTCCAGACTTCTGTACTCCTTCACTATCATCAGTCGGTGGTCACCAGAGACCTTCTCTGAGGGTAGCGACTTAGGAGTTTACAGAGACAAAGCCAATGCCTTGCAGCAGGCTCTGGTGAAAGTCGGTAGCTCCTTAGATTGGGCTCCTTGGAGAAGGTGTGCTAGAACTCCTCAGTGATCCAGGGGATCCACCTCCACATGCCAGGTCCATCCGTTACAAGCCTCCAAGATTTCGCCCGAGCTTCCCTCATACTCTGGAACTCACTACCCTGGGACATCCAGCTCTTCAACAGCAACCTACTGTCTCCTTCCCCTTACCTTGTAGATTGCAAGCCCTCACAAGCAGGGTCCTCTATCCCTAACTTTTGCACTGTTGCCCTGATTTGAAGCTTTCTGTGGACAACACACTGTACAGTATGCATTGAGTTTGTATATACCATTATAATGGGTTTTCTTTAAGTACTTCATCTTTCTCCCACACTCGAAAAAACATACTGATTTGTAAAGAAAAAAATCATATAGTGATAATCTCTAGTACATATGTATACATGTACAGCACTTTATTTGTGATTTTTTTTAATGTTTTTGTTGCCTTCAAACATCACAGTTGGGTTTTACACTTGCAAAGAGCTCTGACTGAGTATTAACTGAAGAGCCAAAAACACCTTGACATTAATAACAGTGGACGATGCAATCAGTTCCTAAAGAAATTCATTATAACTTCTGGCAACATAGAATCAAACACTACAGGGCACTTATGTGGGTTTTCTAATTATCATAATTATTTATCCCATTCTTTCATATGTCAGTGAGCAGATTTTTTTTTTTATTCTTTGAAAATATTTTGTGGACAGTAATGTATGATGATATAACAAGCCATTTTTAATGGTGTACTAAAAAGCACTGTTTCTGGAACAATTGAAGTCACTTTAGTAATGATGTTCATCTTAAATATATGAAAATCCTGAATAAATTAATAAAGTTTTTTAATTAATTCTGTTAAGTGGGCAGGAGAGGTGGTACTGTGCGCTGTGGTTTCACTCCCTATGTCAAATAACAGCCGCTGTTTTACAGTGTCTGAACATAGCCTTAAATAAAATATGTCCCAAATAAATAAAATATGTCCCATTCTTATTAAGATTCACATTTATATGCTATTTTAGGCTTGATAGAAACCCACCTTCCTAAAGACATAATTTGAGAAATTAGAAATAAATAAATGTTATTTCCATTCTGTTCTTTCCTCCTACTACTCTGGCGTATTTGTACATAATAGAATTAGATTCAGTGTAGTAACATTAGTTAATGACAGAGGAAGATTTGTTTTTCTACATGGAACACTGAATAATATATTACTTACTCTAGCATTTGTTTAAATGTCGTTACCATTTATCCACTATCTCTGTGGAGATTTTAACTGTGTTCTTAATCTGATTCGAGACAGATGATGTAACTCAACCCACGTTGTACATAGGTTGACATATGATGAACTTAGAATCCACAGAAAAATACATTCTCTTGCTTTAGTACTTCTGACAATACAGCATCTCACATATAGCTATGTTTTTTTAATCTCCCTGCTCTTAAAACAATTAGGAGAATAATTCATGACCCTAAAGTGACCTCGGACCACTCACTTATTCTCTTATAATTATATTATAAAATTGTAAGCGTATGTGTGGTACATTCCTATACTAACAAACTCTCATTGACTAGCAATAATCGATAGTCATGATAAAATAGTCAATATAATTGTACAGTTTTGAGTGTCAAATATGTCTTATATTAATTTTTGCTCCCAAAGAGGCACTCCCAAGAAACACCCCCAAGAATATGCACCAGTATCCTCAGTGTGTTCTTGCAGAAGCAGAAGCGATTCTGAGTGATGTTATTTAGTAGCAGCGGGACCTGTAGCATGCAGCGGGAGCGTTGGGTGACCTCTGGCATGTGTCTGGATGTGCAGCAGTATGTGGGGGACCATGGACCAGTATGCTTGTGGCACCAGCTGTGAAGGTCCAAAGGGGAAAGTCCTGGGTGGTAGCGAGTAGCAGTGGCAGACGGCCTCACTTTCAGGTGTGCCTTACTTTATTGTGAGGGTGCCTTATTTTCGGGGTAACCCGGGACCTGGATGGAAGACAGGGGTAGACAGTGGCACCCCTAATGCTTTCCTTCCCCCCAAGACTACCCCTGCTTACTTGGCTAACATTCCTTTACTAGGTAAGTGAAGAACAGAATGAGACAAGACAGAAAAACACTATGAAGAATAGTCAGGCACATTCAAAACCGGAGATTGCAGAAAGATACAGAAAAAACAGGGAAAAAATGAAGGTCCGAAGGACAGACAAAGTGTTCAGAATTCCAAGTAATCTAGTCAAATATAAACTGCCAGCTCAAGCTACATCGCAAGCAATGTCAAAGAGCACAAGTTCGCTGTCCAATCAATCTTATGAGATGCCAGAGCCCTGGTCCAGAGAATGATTGGACAATGATTGGAAAATCAGAAGACAGAAGACCACACTGAGGTCTCAACAGGCGTGAACATTACATCATGGGTCGATCTGTTAAGAACAAAGGGACAACTGACATCAATTTCTGCATTAGGTCTCCTTTTTGCTGTCAATAAAAAACAAATATCCTTGATGCCAGTTTTCTAGTAGGTGAGACACCCAGTGGCCAATTTAAAAAAAAGATTTGAAGTCAATTTCAAAGATGTAGTATATCAGCTCTCCCATTAGAATCAATGGAGCTACATCATAGAGGGGCAGGGATTTCCTCCCACTGGGGGCAGGCCGACCTGCCTCCAGTGCTTCACGCTTGGCCGGTGCTCGGTAATAGACTTGCACCGTGCATTGGAACCGGTCCGAGGTTCAAAAAAAGGACCGCAGCACTGGCTTCCCCACACCGTCACCATTCTATTCATGTGCAAAACTTAAAGCGAATGTACTGATGGTACATTCGCTTTAAATACATTGCAAACTGGTGTCTCTCCCTCCATTCCAAAATTGCCATTACTATGCTCAGCTGCACTGTATGTTTGTTGCGCCTGGGTGAAGGAGGCATCTTACTTTGCATGTTTAAAAAATACAGTCCATTAACCCCTTCCGGCATCAGCACGTAACTATACGTCCTGATGCGGGTGGGGGTGTTCAAAGAGGGGTAGCACAGTGACCTCGCTCTGACCTGCTGCATTCCCAGGTGCTATGTGTAGCCCGGGACCGTGGCTATTAGCGGGCGTGGTCCGATCGCCGCGCCCGATAATTATACATTTAAATGCATCTGTCAAAACTGACAGCTGCATTTAAGTGTATTGTGTCCCCCTTTCCCTGGTGTCTAGTGGGAGGATTTCCCCCACCGCAATGAGATCCCTTCTCCTTACCGAACCAGGACTCAGCGTCGCACTGATGCGGATCCCGGCTCGGTAATCCATCTATCTGGTCTGCTGCAGACCAGAGTAATACAGCAATGATCTGATTGATCATTGCTGTATTAAGTATACTGCAGTGATCTCCATGGAAGATCACTGCAGTAATACTAAAAGTCCCCCAGGGAGACTAAAAGTTACAGTGTACAGTGAAAAAAAATTATAAAAAATCCCCTCCCCTAATAAAAGTTTGAATCACCCCCCTTTTCCCATTTTATAAATAAAAATAAATAAATAAACATATTTGGTATTGCCGTGTGCATAAACACAAACCCCCAAAATGAAAACAAATACCTTTTTTTTTCTTTTTTTTTTTCAATTTCACCATGCAAATAATTTGTTCTGGTTTCACAGCATACTTTATGGAAAAATTTGTCACTGTAAAGTACAATTAGTGCCGCAAAAAGGGCTCAGGTGGGTCTGTAGGTAAAAAATGCAAGCGCAAAAACGCAAAAACGAAAATTAGCCAGGTTCTGAAGGGGATAATGTTAACATATGCAGATTTTAATTTCATAACACAGAGTACAATACGTACATATTATTGTATATCATATGTTACATATTAGAACGAAAAATAGAAAAAATGACAAAAATTCTCTGAAAATGAATCAGTGCTATAACATGAGTTGCTACATCTGCTATTTCTAGAATTGTTCTTCACTAAACTTCCTTCAGCACACAACTTTAAAAACAACAGGTGGCCTGTGCCTTGCATTTGGACTCCGTGCTGAGCCAGATTTAATTAATTTATAGTTAGTGTGCTCAGCTTTTACACGATTCCTAGGTAACTAAATTGTAAAAAAGAGAAAGCTCTCTCTTCTTTTTCAAAATAGACAGTAGTAGTAAAACAATGTAAAATAGAGGAGTATAAAGTATTCTCCAGTTAAATAAAATCTGCCATCAGATCTGCCATGGCCATTTTATGTTGCTCTGCTCCTACAGAAAGCAAAATAATAGAACAAATGTGTAATGTATAAAAGAAAGCTTGGGTTGTGAGAGTTGCCATACTTGGAGTGGTAGGGTCTGTCATAGATAAAAACCTGAGGTGGAAATAGGTCCCAGGGTATAGTGGAGGATTAATTGCTATAAGGCCTGAGATGTGGCCTCAAAGAGGCACTGTCACACAAATAAACTTTTGACACGTCACTGAGTGTTCAGCGTGGTCCTCTCCCTTTTCTGTGTCACTTGTGGGGGCGGCTTTTTATGGGACAGGTCTCTTTACACTGACACAGACCAAGTAGATGACTGCCAAGCTGTTGTTGTTGTTATTTAATGTTGTCAAATCCTATGAAATGGTATAATGACAAGACCGTCCTAGGGGCCACTGCTTGCTGCAGAGGAGCAGAACACCTGTCAAAATGATGGATGTTCTGCTCTTCAGTGAGGACTCTGCACTCACCCCTTCCCGCTCATGGTTGTTTCTTCACCTTCACTGCAGCCTTTGGTGACAGACACATAATCATTAGAGGCTGCAGTGTGGAGGAGGCCATACCGACAGGCAGTTTTGAACCTGCAGTTCAAAAAGTGTGTTTACTAGCCACCGTGGTTATTGATATATTAATCTTCTCCACTGGGTAGCTGGTACTACATATTTGAACTAAATGTGGGCACATTGATTCTACTTTTCTAACTAGCTTGATTTTAAACATCTTCTGCTACAGATAATTACTTGAGATTTTATATTCACCTTTAAAGTGTTTGTCCAGACAGCACCTACTTTTATCAATATTAAATTAACAAAAAAGAGAGTAATTAAATTAAAAAATAAAACAGACAAAAAAAGAAAACTTATCAATCGGACTTATTTGCAACCACTGCTGGTGCAGTGCCTCAGGGTTTGTAGTCATGATATCACAGGCCCACTCTGAAAATCCATGCCTACAGTGACATCCTGCTGTGGCCACTGTTGGCTGGGTGCACAATTTCTTAGGTTGTCCCTGATCCTGAAAGTTATGCTCAGGAGGACTAGGGCTTTGGGAGAACTGTGGTGGAGTAGCAGGGAAATAAGTACAGTTTATTTTAACTCCACCTGCCTTAACAAAATAATAATTATAAAAATGCTCTCCTAAAAACACCTTAAAGTGTTATTGTGATATTATTTTGCACAAAAATACAGAAAAAAAAATATTTCTAGTTTTTTAATCCATAAAAGAAAACTAATGCTTATTTCCTTGTTTTTATTATGCTACCATAACCAGATCACACAAAATTTAGACTTTACTGTTCATGCATCAGTACATAAATCAACCAATCTACAAACCTGTGGTAAAGAACAAAAAGTCCTCTATTTCAGAGAAAGTTGTAATGAAAAATGTATTTTGGCTTTCTCTGATTTCTATAGCTCATATGACACTAATTGATGTTATAAACATTTTTAATGTTGTAATTAATACACAGAACGTACCCCTTGCTGACCATGGCAATTTTAGTTTTCACTAAGGATAGTCCGAACCTGCCGAGGTTCGGATTCGTATGAACCCGAACGCTTTGCATCAGATTCCCGCTGTCTGGCTGCTCCGTGCAGCGGGTGGATACAGAGGGAGGACCGCCTGGAAAACTGGGATACAGCCTATGGCTTTGGCTGTATCCCAGTTTTCCAGGCGGTCCTCCCGCTGTATCCACCCTCTCCACGGAGTGGGCAGACAATGGGAATCATTACCGAGAGTTCGGGTTCGCACGAACCCAAACCTCGGCAGGTTCGGACCATCCCTAGTTTTCACACTTTTGTTTTTTCCTTCTTATGTTTAAGAGGCCATTTAATTATTTCACATACATAGTAACATAGTTACATAGTAAACAAGGTTGAAAGAAGACTAGAGTCCATCAGGTTCAACCTAGGGAAACCCTACTGTGTTGATCCAGGGAAGGCAAAACCCCCCGCAAGGCAGATGACAACCGCCCCACCACAGGGAGAAACCCCCCCCTCCCCGACTCCAATGGCAACCAGAACAATCCCCGGATCAACGTATCACCGGAAATCTAATGCCCATAACTTGTAATATTATATTGTTCAACAAAAGCATCCAGGCCTCCCTTAAACTTATTTAATGAATCGGCCATGACAACATCATGTGGCAGAGAGTTCCACAGTCTTACCGTTCATACATTAAAGAACCCGCGTCGATGCTGATGATAAAATCTTCTTTCCTCTAGACGTAGAGGATGCCCCCTTGTCATGGTTACAGTCCTAGGAGTAAAAAGATCACTACAAAGATCTCTGTACTGTCCATTCATATATTTGTACATTGTGATCAGATCGCCCCTAAGACGTCTTTTTTCTAGCGTAAATAACCCCAAGCTTGATAACCTGTCCTAGTACTGTAGCCCACCCATTCCCTTAATGACCTTTGTTGCCCTCCTCTGCACCCGCTCCAGTTCAGCTGTGTCCTTCTTATATACCGGTGCCCAAAACTGTACACAGTATTCCAAATGTGGTCTGACCAGTGATTTATAAAGAGGCAAAACTATGTTCTCATCTTTAGCATCTATACCTCTTTTGATGCATCCCATTATTTTATTAGCCTTGGCAGCTGCTGCCTGGCACTGATCACTAAAGTTGAGTCTACTGTCCACCAATACCCACAGGTCCTTTTCGGAAGTAGTTTTACCCAGTGTTTTATTATTTAGCACATAACTGTACTTATTATTTCTATGGCCCAAGTGCATAACCTTATATTTATCCACATTAAACTTCATTTGCCATTTCACCGCCCAAGCCTCTAGCTTCTCCAAATCCCTCTGTAATATGATATTATCATCCTCTGTGCTGATTACTTTACCCAGTTTAGTATCATCTGCAAAAATGGAGATTCTACTCTGTAGCCCCTCAACAAGATCATTAATAAAAATATTAAAAAGAAGTGGACCCAACACTGACCCCTGTGGTACCCCACTAGTAACTAAAACCCAGTCTGAATATGTTCCATCAATGACCACCCTCTGTTTTCTATCACACAACCAGTTACTCACCCATTTGCATACGTTTTCCCCGAGTACCAGCATCCTCATTTTGTAGACCAACCTTTTATGCGGCACAGTATCAAATGCCAAAAGTCCAGATACACAACATCCACAGCCTCCCCCAGGTCCAGTCTATAACTTACCTTTTCATAGAAGCCGATCAGATTAGTCTGACAGGATCGATCCCTCATAAATCCATGCTGGTGCTGCGTCATAAGATCATTTTCATTAAGATACACCAGTATAGCGTCTCTTACAAACCCCTCAAATACTTTACCTACTAAAGATGTTAGACTTACGGGCCTGTAGTTTCCAGGATCACTCTTTGACCCCTTCTTGAATATTGGTACCACATTAGCTATGCGCCAGTCCTGTGGAACAATCCCTGTCGTAATAGAATCTTTAAATATTAGGAATAACGGTCTGTCTAACACAGTATTTAATTCTTGCAAAACTCTAGGATGGATACCTTCTGGGCCCGGTGACTTATGGATTTTAATGTTTTTAAAGCGTCTCCCCACTTCTTGTTGTGTTAGGCAGGTGAGATTTATGGGAGGATTTTTATTATCCCTAGTCATGTCCTCTTTTATGGGATTTTCCTCTGTGAATACAGTAGGGAAAAATGTATTTAATAGATTGGCCTTTTCCTCTTCCCCCTTCACCATTACACCCAGATTATTTTTGAGGGGACCAACATTTTCAGTTTTAAGTCTTTTGTTGTTTATATAGGTGAAGAACATTTTGGGATTCGTTTTACTTTCTGTGGTTATCCTTCTTTCTGTTGCTATTTTAGCTTCTTTTATTTGCTTTTTACACATTCTATTCTTCTGTCTATAGTTGCTCAATGCTTCCCCACTACCTTCTTGTTTTAGTATTCTGAATGCTTGTTTCTTTTCATTTATTGTACCCCTTACAGCTGAAGTTAACCACATTGGATTTCTCTTATTTCTACTACTTTTATTCCAATATGGTATGTGTCGTTCACACGATTTACCCAGGATGCTCTTAAATATGTCCCATTTCTCTTGTGTACTTTTATTTCTGAAGGCATTGTCCCAGTCTATGTCCCCAAGGTCCTCTCTTAGTTTTTGGAAATTAGCCTTCCTGAAATTTAATATTTTTGTAGCCCCTCTACTAATCATTTTATTGAAGGATAATTGAAAACTTACTATGTTATGGTCACTATTACCTAGGTGACACCCCCACCTCTATTTTTGATATTCTGTCTGGCCTATTGATTAAGATTAGGTCCAGGAGTGCCCCCCCTCTTGTTGGTTCCTTTACTAGTTGGGAAAGGTAATTATCTTTTACTATTTCCAAAAACCTGCTTCCCTTCCTGGAGCTGCAGGTTTCTGCTTTCCAGTTTATATTTGGGTAGTTATAGTCCCCCATAATAATGACTTCCCCCTGCTTCGCTGCCACATCTATTTGTCTTATAAGAAGATTTTCTGACTCTTCCACTTTACTTGGAGGTTTATAACTCACTCCTATAACAATTTTATTATTCTTCGTCCCTCCCCTTATTTCTACCCAAAGAGATTCCACATTATCATCACTTATATCCTCCCGCAGAATGGGCTTAAGGCATGATTTAACATATAGACAGACCCCTCCCCCTTTCTTAATTTTACGGTAATTTCTGAATAGACTATAACCCTGGATATTAACAGCCCAGTCATAGCTCTCATCCATACAGAATCATATGAGGTTTTATTACAGTGTCTCTCCCCAGTCACTGATTGGCTGAACAGGCAATTACTCAGGTGGCTACTAGACGTTGCAGCCAGCAAAGCTATGGGGCTTAAATAGGGGTGAATTTACTAGTTTATTTTCCAGTGCCAACCTGCCCGCCTGCCTCCATTTTTACACTTTTGTGGAACTTCTTTAATTTTTCCATTAATTCTGCTGCGAAACTGAAAAAGTTATTTATGCAGTGAAATCAGCGGTTTAAATTTGTTCTATTCTGATTCTTATAATCAGGGCCGGCCTTTGGGGTGTGCGACCTGTGCGGTTGCACAGGGCGCATCACTCCTGGCCAGCTAGGGGGGCGCTCTGGCAGACAGCTGCACATCTAACTGCTCTGGCAGACAGACGTTCTATCTGTCTGCCATAGCGCCCCCCTAGCTGTCCGCTCACCCTCCGAGCACAGTGGTTGTTTTGGGGCGCTCCTAAAGACAGTTCAGAGTAAGTCCCCGTAAGCCCCGCCTCCCGCCGATAAGCCCCGCCCCCGACGCGTACCGCGAATACGGCCTCTCTCCTTGCAGAGTGCACTCTCTTTGAAGTGTGGCCATGACATTATCTGGGTCCCCCTCACCATGTCCTCCTCTGTGCCTCCTCCTGTCTCCTTCCAGACCCCCATCAGTATCTCCACCTTACCGACCTCCATAGTGTTATGTGGACACTGATGTGGTTGGGGATCTCAGACATTAGGAGGATTGTGCAGCATTAGAGAAACATGGCTGCTTTCCTCCAGCACACAGCGCCACCCCTGTGCACAGGTGACACCAGATATTGCAGCTCCCTCCAGTCTCTTCTCTGGGGCTGATCGGTGCTGTTTTATTTTTAAGCAAATTAAATGAAATCCTTTGATGTTTCTCACAGCTGAGGGTTTGCTACGAGTATGTGTACTCTATTCCCTGACAGACAGCAGAGATACTGGAAAGAACTGCAACTATTAGAGAGTTCCAGAACTTTTCATACAATAATCCCTTTAATTCCCCTCTGACCTGGGGAGTCTGTGCCGCAGTCACTCGTGACCCCTCGGTGACTCTCCATTTAGAGTCATCTACCTGTACGGCGGTGGCGGCTCCCAGGAGCTGAGGTCCCGAGTAGCCAGGACGGTTCCCCGAGGAGCCAGGAGGGGGCGATACTGAGAGCTCGCTGATTGGTCACCAGGAGCGGCGATCTCCAAGGCCTGATAATAGACATGGAGGTCACACAGCGCCGTTTCTAGTTTACGGGCTCTCTGTGTAATGGCGGGAGTCTGTGCGTCATTTTATCCTGTATGTGCTGAAGCCGCAACGTGCCTGCTGTGGTGCTGATACAGTATCTTATACTCAGTATGATGGAGGTCACCCAGCTTTCCTAGTATCTTATACTTAGTATGATGGAGGTCACACAGCTTTCCCAGCATCTTATACTCAGTATAATGGAGGTCACCCAGCTTTCCCAGCATCTTGTAGTCAGTATGATGGAGGTCACCCAGCTTTCCCACCATCTTATACTCAGTATGATGGAGGTTACCCAGCTTTCCCAGTATCTTGTAGTAAGTATGATGGAGGTCACCCAGCTTTCCTAGTATCTTATACTCAGTATGATGGAGGTCACCAGCTTTCCAGTATCTTGTAGTCAGTATGATGGAGGTCAGCCAGCTTTCCAGCATCTTGTAGTCAGTATGATGGAGGTCACCCAGCTTTCCCACCATCTTATACTCAGTATGATGGAGGTCACCCAGCTTTCCTAGCATCTTGTAGTAAGTATGATGGAAGTCACTCAGCTTTCCTTGTATCTTATACTCAGTATGATGGAGGTCACCCATCTTTCCTAGTATCTTACACTCAGTATGATGGAGGTCACCCATCTTTCCTAGTATCTTATGCAACGTCCGCACGATGGACTGCAGGCTCTATTAGGGCCAGATAGGGTGCCGGTGGTGTTGTCAGGGGCAATAGTGTCACGGTGCTTTACTCCTACCTTAGCGGTCCTGGCTCTCCTAAGGCCCCGGGCGGTCGTCACAGCAATGAGGTGGTTGGTTTCCAGTGTTTGGAGACAATGAATAGACGGTGATATAACTGAGGGACTTTACTTTCTGGTTTACACAGTAATACAGCACATTGGAATGGTGTTCAGTCACTCTCTAGTCAGGCTGCATGAAGTGAGCATTGGGTTCCCTCTGCCTTAGTGGTTATAGCCTTTATCTGGCTGGTTAGAATCTCTCCTCTCTTTTCTTACTTTGCCTGCTCTGCACTCAGCAGGTTACTTCACTTACTTGAAGTTTTTAGTCAGCACACGACTGCTTATATCTGACTATGATGGAGAGCACGTGTCTGCTCCTCCTCACCGACTACATCTACTCAACTCCTCTCAGGACCTGTAAGACCTCCTACTGTTGCCTAGGCAACACACTTGAGGTGGAAGGCCGCTGGGTCGCAATGCTCACTGTCAACATGTTGGCAATGCACTGCCACCTGCTGGACACCAATGATAAAGCATTATACAGTTACTTTATACAAAGCACATGTCATATTGCAGATAAAACTTTGTAGTGCCTGGTGGGTCACTACATACCCCCTTAAAGAAGACCCAAGCCGCCCCCGGCTTGTGCTAATGAAACTACCTGTATGTCGGGGCATTGTACCATGTTCACCCAGGCGTTTGGTGGAGTGCACCTGTAAGGAATGCCTTGGTCCTAATGTAACGTATACTACAGTGTCTATGTTCCTATTGTCATGCGAGCTGGACCTAGATTGACTAGGCTATTCTGTATGCTGCATGTAGCTCCAATGTTACCTAAAGTTACCACAGACTCATACCCAGTTCCCTGACTATGCTATGGCTAATGTGTTTTACTCTTCTCTCTAATACTAGTGTGCTAAAGGCTAAGACTAGTCTTGAACCTTCCGATGTTTCTGGCCAGGAAACACAGAAAGTGTGGGGGTAATTATCCCAACCACCTAACAAGTTGGCTAATCTACCGTTTGAAGGGTGGCTTAATCCTGTTTTCCCTTCAAGAGTATCAAGGCCTTTAATTGCTCAGAACGCTTTATCGCCAAGATACCTACTAGTGTCAAACTACCAAACTAATGGCCCTATTCCACGGGTCGTTTTAGAGGAGCAAACGAGCGCTATTAGCGCTCGTTTGCTCCTCGTTCGCCGCTCGCTGCCGCCGCTATTCAGCGCGGCTGCAGCGAGTGGGTGAGTGCGGGAGGGGCGGCGGGGAGCTGCGGGGGGGCTGCCCGGGGGATCGCTGATCGTCCGGGCAGCCCATAGGATATAGCAGCATCTGCTGCCGACGCTCCTATTCAACGGAGCGACGGCAGCAGATCGCTGCTATATCAGTCGCTTGTTTTTCAACATGTTGAAAAACAAGCGACTGCAACGATCAGCCGACATGAACGATGTCGGCTGATCGTTGCACTCTATTCCACGGAACGATTATCGTCCGTAGCGGTCGATATCGTCCGAAAACGAACGATAATCGTTCCGTGGAATAGGGCCTTTAGTGTAGGCCTTCACTGTGTCACAACATGCTGATCAATACATGTTTACAAAAATATAAATGAGACGTCTCTAACTAACTACACAGGAAGTAAAAACCAGTTACACTTAATAAACACAGTTATACTTGTTCTTTACTTGGAGCAGCTGGATCGTCTTTCAGACACTAGGCAATGGATTGCCTGGACCAATGGGTGAGGACTGCTCGGGGTACCTGCAAATCCTGAGTAAACTAAGTAAAGGCAATGCAAAACATTAGTGAAGAGTCCCTGTTACCATGAGAAGTCCAACGAAAAATTATAAAAATATGCAAAAATAATGTTTCAACATATCACTTTTCAGTGCAAAAATGGACACAGAGAGCTCAAGTATAGGTCTGAGTCTCTTCTCTGGGCGGTCAACTTGAACGTTGCATCAACAAGAACATCCTGAGAATAGCATAGTTCTCAAAAATAAGTTATTCCATAGGAAAAACACAAATAGAAATAATTGTAATCCACGATGACTGCGATCCATAGAGTAAGTTCCTTTCAGGGATAATGAACAGTTCATCTGAACATGAGAAGGGGAAAAGCAAGGGACTTTGGCGCAAACATGGCGCAACTGGGGTGATATCCTGAGCAGATGTGGAGTCTTTTACTTGTTATTAGCTTAAATCAAGAAAGTCTTTGTTGCACAGGATAACTTCCTTGGCGGTGGTAACAGTTCATAATCTCTCAGACGAGCGGGAAGCTTTCCTTGATTCTCCCTTCGGGATCTTCGCAAAGTGTTTTGGGTACTTCCTTCTGGTTCTGTACCTTCTTCTTCCAAGCCATGAAGCGAAGTAGAGAAGTTCTGTGGAGTGTCAATATTTTCAGTTGGTAAAGGAGGCATAGGCAGAGGACTCTGTTGGGTCTCCACTGAAGTAGGGTTTGCAGGCCCTGGAACCAGTATGTTGATATGAGGTTGGAGGAACCACTGGAACGGATCTAATCCAGGGAGTACTTCAGTAGTGGTACTTTGCTGAGGTGTTGTTGCTTGTGCAAAAGGTTCAGGCTCTTTACTTGAATGCGATTGAGGATCAGGTTCCCTCAAACATTTCTTTAGCCTGTTGTGATGTACTCGCTGAGTACCGTGATTTTCACTATAAATTTCGTACACTTCTGGAGAAAGAATATTTTGCACAATGTACGGTTCACGCTCCCAATGGCTATCTAGCTTACTAGTAGGATGATTGTTTTTCAACCATACGGAATCTCCTGTTTGAAAGGGTTCAGCACAGGCATGTAGATCATAATCCTGCTTCTGTTTTTGTTGAGCTTTCTCAATTCTAGAGTCAACAATTTCTTTGGCATCTTCTAGACGTCTCTGATGTTCTTTAACCCAATCTGATTGAGGAAGAAGAGATTCTGAATCTGGCATGGAGATGTCTTGAGCAACGTCTACAGGTAGTTTTCCATGTCTTCCAAACATTAGATAGTAAGGAGTGTATCCTGTGGAACAATGGGAAATATTGTTGTAAAGGAACACTAGTTCTGGAAGAAACTTTGGCCAATCTGCCTTCTTCTCTGTGGAGAGGGTTTTGACTCTGTTAATCAGGATTTGGTTAACTTTCTCACATAATCCGTTTCCTTGAGGGTGGTATGCTGTTGTCCTCAGTTTTTTGCAACTGTACAGAGCACACAACTCTTGGAACAGCTCAGATTCAAAAGCAGATCCTTTGTGAGAATCTTGTCAGGGCTGCCATAGGGTAGGATGAAGCTTTTCCACAAGGTGGCAGCTGTAGTTTTGGCAGTGAGATCTTTTACAGGAACAGCTACAACAAATTTGGTGTAATGATCAACCATGGTTAAGACATGGGTGTGTCCAGATCGGCTTGGTCCAATTTTCACATGGTCAATGGCTAGAATTTCAAGGGGACTTTTACTCACAATTGGATGGAGTGGTGCACGCTGATCCTGTCTTTCACTCTTGTTCACTACACAAGTGTGGCACTTACGACACCAATCCTCAATGTCAGCTCTCATGGTGACCCAAAAGAATCTTTTTCGGATGGTAGTTTCTGTCTTTTGAACTCCAAAGTGGCCAGATTGGTCATGATACATGTCCAGGACGATTTTGGCATCTCTTCTGGGTATCACCACTTGGAAGACTCGTTCATAAGTGACTGGGTCTAGAATTCTGCGATAAAGCAAACCTCTCAACAGGAAGAGGGATTTTCTCAGTCGCCAAAGCCGTGTCAGTTCTGTGTCGGCTCTGTGTTTTCGGATTCTCTCTGGAACTCGCCCACTGGAGAAGTAATCCAATACTTCACCGATTACTCTGCTTTCCTCCTGAAGCTTTAGCAAGCATTCTTTTTCAACTGGAGGAACAAGATCACTCTGCTGGGGACTACTGAGAGCATTATGCTTTATCTGCTGAGCCTCTTGCCGTGCAAATCGAGCGTAGAAAGCGGGCATTTCCACATCTTCCCACTGCTCATCAATGGATTTAAGTTTCTTCTCTGCGGGAAATCTGGACAAAGCATCGGCATTGTCATTGGCCTTACCAGACCGGTATTTGATGGTAAAGTTGAAACTCGCTAGTCGAGAAGCCCACCTTTGTTCTAGGGCTCCCAAGCGAGCTGAGTTCAAGTGCGCCAATGGGTTATTGTCCATGTAGGCAGTGAATGTAGAAGCTGCTAGATAGTCTTTGAATTTTTCAGTCACTGCCCATACCAAAGCAAGAAGCTCTAACTTAAAGGAGCTATAGTTTTGATCATTTTGCTCAGGTTCTCTCAATGATCGACTTGTGTAAGCGATTACCCTTTCGGTTCCATTCTGTGTCTGGGAGAGCACTGCTCCAAGGCCTTTCTTACTGGCATCAGTGTATAGACAGAAGGGCAGGCTATAGTCCGGATATCCCAGTATCGGTGGTTCAGTAAGCTTGCCTTTTAATTGCTGGAATGCAGCTTCTCTCTCACTAGTCCATTCCACAGGGATTCGTGAATTCTGACGATCTTTAGGATTCCCTTTGAGGAGCTCTTGGAGAGGACTAGCTATCTGGGAAAATTTTGGAATAAATCTTCTATAATAGCTAGCGAACCCAAGGAAACTCTTAACTTCCTTGACTGTTCTAGGTGCAGGACAATTCTTCACAGGAGCTATCTTGTCTGGGTCAGGTTGCACGCCAGCGGCACTCACAACATGACCAAGGTATTTCACTTGTGGTTTCAACAAGTAACACTTTGAAGGCTTAACTTTCAACCCATGCCACGCAAGATTTTTAAGCACTTCCGCCAGATGCTGTATGTGTTCTTCATAGGTTTTGGAGTACACTATTACGTCATCCAAGTACAATAGGACTGTCTCAAAGTTCCAATGTCCTAGACATCTCTCCATCAATCTCTGAAAAGTTCCGGGAGCATTGCAGAGCCTGAATGGCATGTAGTTGAATTCAAAGAGGCACATCGGGGTAGTAAAGGCGGTTTTCTCTTTGTCCTCTGGTGCCATGGGAACTTGCCAGAAGCCACTGGTCAGATCCAGAGTTGAGAAGAAGGCTGCAGAGCCTAAAGCTGCAATTGACTCCTCTATCCGAGGCAATGGAAAGGCGTCCTTATGCGTCATGTTGTTGACCTTACGATAGTCCACACAGAAGCGGATTGTTCCGTCCTTCTTTCTTACTAGGACTAGGGGAGCAGCCCAGGGACTGTGGCTATATTGGACAATGTTGGTGGTTTTCATATCTTGGACCATTTTCTTCACTTGTTGGTACATGGCAGGAGGCACAGGCCGGTATCTCTCCCTGATAGGAGGATGCGTACCGGTTGGTATGGTATGCTGGATTAAACTGGTCTGTCCATATTCCATTGGATGTTTGCTGAAGACTTGATGATGTTGCTTGGCTACCTCCAGCACACCTTGAATCTGTTCAGTGGAGGTGGTGTCATCACCGATACTTAGTTCGGACAGCCAGGATTGTGAATCTGGATCTTCAGTTGAATTGCCTGCTGAAGTTTGTTGGGCAGCAGTAACAGACGTTTCAAGCAGATCTTCCTGATGAATACTGTACAAGCTGGCTACTGCCTGATACTTTCTCAAGTCCACTGGCTGGTTGCTAAGGTTCAACAAACGAATGGGTACTTGGCCACGAGATACTGTCACAAGACTTCTAGCTGCCATGACAGGTATGTCATCTCCTATTAGGGTCGGTTCTATCAATGCAGGGTAATCTTGTCCTTGTAGTCCCATGGAAGCTCTACACCACACCATAGTCTCAGTGCCAGGTTGCAGCCGGATTGGTTGAGAGTCTTTGATGCGAGCACGGCATATTTCTCCTTTGATATTTGTGAACCTCTGCTGAGCTGCCAGCACTTTCATAGTTTTATGGATGGCCTTCTGAGAGCCGCTAGGCACATTTAGTAAAGTCTTTCGTAGGGCTTCCAGCACTTCAGTATAGCAATGGCGGAGTACGTTGGTGCCCAAGATCACTGAGAAGTTTTCATCCTCAGGGACCTGAATCACGATCACTCCTTGTCGGAGAAGTTCTGTGTCGCCAATCTGCAAGGTTGGCTCCCAATACCCGTGTATGGGTACAGATTTTCCATTAGTAGCGATGATGTGGAGCAAGGCTTCTGGAGTTTTTGTTAACTGTGCCCCATTTCTACACTTTTCAAATGCTGCGGCCCTTATAGTGGTCACTTGAGATCCAGTGTCAATCAAGGCAGGGAAGCTCACACCGTTAATGCTGACTTCGACGGTAGGCCTAGAACCCACATACTTTGGCATCCATGTAGCATCTCTGGGACCTATAGCCTCTCCACCTGAGGGGTGTCCCGCAGCCTCAGGGGATTGTCGTTTAACTGCCAGCAATCTTCCTCACGGTGCCCTTTGCGGTGACAATATTTACACTGTAATCCTCTGTTACTCTGATACCAGGTATCTGAGCGTCTAACCGGTGGTTGCCACTGTCTTTCTCTTGTAGGTGGTGATGGTCGCTCTGGGAGGACTTTCTCTTCCTTGTCTAGAGGGGTTTTCTAGTCGATCCATCCGCTTCATCATTCTTTCCATTGCTTTGGTGAGGTGTGATATTTGGTTAGCCAGTGTTGCTTCATTTTCTACTTTTTCCATAGCTTTAGCGCAATGTGAGACTTGAGCAGTCGGGGACTGAGCACTCTGTTCAACCATCAGACTTACAGGTGCTGGTATGGGAGTTGTCACACTTCTGTTATCTTCTTGCCATTCTGGCAGAGATTTCTCCTCTAGTATTTCTATGGCTAGTTCTTTAAATTCTAGGAAAGAAGCATTTGGATGTTGTACAGACAACATTTTCAACTGGCTCCTGTGAGTCTTGTCTAACACACCTTCAATAAACTGTTCACGAAGGGTTTGATCTTGACCTACTGCTTCATGAGGATCGACCCAAATAACAGCTCGCCATGCTTCCTGCAGGGTTAGGGAATAGTCTCTAAGCGACTCCTTGGGGCGTTGTCTCATCCCAAAGAAACGCTTCTTCAGCTCAGAAGCAGTTCTAGACTCAAAGGTAACACTCAGTCGGTCTAGGATCTGTTTACTGTTTTGGCGCTCATGTCCAGGCCAGGACTTGACCTCACGGAGTGCAGGTCCTTGTAATTGGTTGATCAAAATTTCAACTTTCTGTTCTTCAGTAACAGAGCACAGTTTAAAATGACTTTGCATTTTTTCTCTAAATTCTTGAAGGGTACCAGGTGTTCCATCATAATAAGGATACCATGATGCGCCTGGATAGTATGGCATACTTATTTGCATAATGCAGCTGGGTGTAATGGGAGCTGAAGAACTGCTGTGGCCCACTTGGGTGTTGTCTTCGCTGTCCGACATTGTCCTCAACATTCTGCACCAGCCTATCAGATTTAAATTAAGCTAACTTTAATTTTTGGGAGTGTTGCTATGGGCAACGGGCAGGAAATTGGGACGTGGCTCCTTTAAGAATAAATGCAGCAACTTGTTTTTGGAAAATGTGGCCACTCAGGGAGATAGCTAATACTTCAAACAGACTTTTCCCTGCTTTATTCCCCCAATAGTACTCACTCATGTGTCCACAGCATGAAATCCTGGACTCCAGGGACTTAGGAGCTTGCTGAGTGTACAGCCTAGCTGGGTTCCTTTCACACAATGCCGGCTGTATTTTTGTGCTCCCCCTTGAAGAAGGTTGGCTCCTCTGGTCAAGCAGCTTGCTGAACTCTTATTTCTGTAAGAGACACTTATAGAGGGGGCTTTAGCATAGATTTTATTCACAGGGCGACTTGTAAGCAATCCACCCAGACACAGCATGTAATACCACAGTCCAGCACACAGCCTCTCTCCATATATGGGCAGCAGGAGGGCAGTCTAATCTCTTAAAATGGCCGATTAACCCCTCTTCTGCCAGTGTGAATTAGTGAATGCAGTATTCAGCTGTTTTAAGCAGGTAAAAGTCACTTTTGGGGTTTCTAATCTCAGTCTCTGTCAGGGGGGCACCCCTGGATATTAGTAGGGTACTGATGGATCAAGGTGCAGAAGTCTCGATCCTGTTCGTGACGCCATTTTGCAATGTCCGCACGGTGGACTGGAGGCTCTATTAGGGCCAGATAGGGTGCCGGTGGTGTTGTCAGGGGCAATAGTGTCACGGTGCTTTACTCCTACCTTAGCGGTCCTGGCTCTCCTAAAGCCCCGGGCGGTCGTCACAGCAATGAGGTGGTTGGTTTCCAGTGTTTGGAGACAATGAATAGAAGGTGATATAACTGAGGGACTTTACTTTCTGGTTTACACAGTAATACAGCACATTGGAATGGTGTTCAGTCACTCTCCAGTCAGGCTGCATGAAGTGAGCATTGGGTTCCCTCTGCCTTAGTGGTTATAGCCTTTATCTGGCTGGTTAGAATCTCTCCTCTCTCTCTTCTTGCTTTGCCTGCTCTGCACTCAGCAGGTTACTTCACTTACTTGAAGTTTTTAGTCAGCACACGACTGCTTATATCTGACTATGATGGAGAGCACGTGTCTGCTCCTCCTCACCGACTACATCTACTCAACTCCTCTCAGGACCTGTAAGACCTCCTACTGTTGCCTAGGCAACACACTTGAGGTGGAAGGCCGCTGGGTCCCAATGCTCACTGTCAACATGTTGGCAATGCACTGCCACCTGCTGGACACCAATGATAAAGCATTATACAGTTACTTTATACAAAGCACATGTCATATTGCAGATAAAACTTTGTAGTGCCTGGTGGGTCACTACACTTACACTCAGTATGATGGAGCTTTCCAGCATCTTGTAGTCAGTATGATAGAGGTCACCCAGCTTTCCTAGCATCTTGTATAGTAGGCAGTATAATGGAGGTCACCCAGCTTTCCCAGCATCTTGTATAGTACTCAGTATGATAGAGGTCACCCAGCTAGATAGATACTGTAGATTGATAGGTAGATACCTAGATAGATAGATAGATATAGAGATACAAAGAGAGATAGATAGATAGTCTATGTTACTATTGGGGATATCAACAGGGGAAGGGGGGGGCGCCAAAAGAAAGTTTCGCACAGGGCGCCATCTACCCTAAGGCCGGCCCTGCTTATAATGTTCTTATTTTTTGGTCTATAGGCACTGCACTGTACATTTTTATCAATATCTCACCTCCTCAGTTGCGTGTACTCAATTTTTTGATCACCTTGTATGAGCTCTTGCCTCTGTCCTCCATAGAGCACATGGTAAACCCCACCACTACTTTCTGTAATTTGTCTTTATCTAGCTGCTACTAGAGACAGACCTTCATTGACAACAGGCAGTGGACAGAAGATTGCAGAGAAGAGAGACACATAGGGGTGTTTTTCTGGGGTAAGAAGTCATTTTTGGTTAATGAAGTGAT
This sequence comes from Dendropsophus ebraccatus, assembly GCF_027789765.1. Classification (NCBI taxonomy): domain Eukaryota; kingdom Metazoa; phylum Chordata; class Amphibia; order Anura; family Hylidae; genus Dendropsophus; species Dendropsophus ebraccatus. The sequence goes on from NC_091463.1 coordinate 50,882,509, forward strand.
TTGCAAATATGTTACGAGTCATATTGGCTATCAAATGAAAGTTGTTTAAATTGACAGTGTTCACTCAAAAGTAATATGACCATCTTATTAACTTATTAACTTGTATAGCCCACTATTTCAAACCTTTTTCCTGCAGTTCCCAAGTGCTGGCCCATAATGAGTTTTTAACATAGATGCAATGTGTGAACACACCTCATCACTTACCCCTCCTTGCTACTGGGGGTATCAGTTCTCAAAGTGTATGTAGTGCAGCAATACTTCCAAATACAGGCCTGTGTGGGCATTGCATGGGAGATATTGGTCTGTATAAAGCTGGGATCATTACTACATAGGCACTGTATGAGGGATATTGGTTAGTGTAAAACAGGTATTGCTTCTACAGGAGCACTGTATACGGGGATACTGCTCTGTGTACACTGATTTTATCAGTATGGTGGTATTATCCAGTCACAGTGTGGTAGTGGTCCTGGTTTTGCACAATTACTTGTCCATTTTTATAGTGGTGGTCTGAGTGATATTGGTCTGTCTACAGTGGTACGCTTGTGGATGTCTTAATTTTTGCAGTTAATGTATGCAGTGACGTAGCTATAGGGGTCGCAGGGGTCGCCATGGCGACCGGGCCCCTACGCTAGGGGGGCCCGCACGGCCCCCCTTGCCACTTCCTCCTGTGCTCCCCCAATCCGGGGGGGCCGCGGCAGGGGCGGGCTGGGCCGGGGGGCATATGCCCCCCGGCCCGGTCCCCCCGTGCAGTTAAATGACCGCAGCCGACGGACCTCTTTAAGTTCAGTGAGCTTCCGGGTTGCCGGCCCTGGCCGGAAGCTCACTGATGCAGGACCGCGGCGCCGGGACTTCTCCTCCTCCTCGGCAGCTGACATGTGACGTCATCACGTCACATGTCAGCCGCCGTGCAGTATAGAGGAGAAATCCGGACACCGCGGTCCTGCATCAGTGAGCTTCCGGCCAGGGCCGGCAACCCGGAAGCTCACTAAACTGAAGAGAAGCTGGCAGGGAGATCAAGGATCCAGGTGAGGTGAGTTTTTTTTTTTTTTTTTCATTTTTTACATAAATGTTGCGATGTGGGGGGCTGCACAAGGAGTCTATACTGGGGGGGCTGCACAAGGGGTCTATACTGGGGGGGCTTCACAAGAGGTCTATACAGGGGGGGCTGCACAAGGGGTCTATACGGGGGGGGCTGCACAAGGGATCTATACTGGGGGGGTGCACAAGAGGTCTATACTATGGGAGGGGGGGTACACAGGGGGTCTATACTATGAGAGGGTTACACAGGGGATCTGTACTGTGGGGGATCTACACAGGGGGTCTATACTGTGGGGGGCTACACAGGGGGTCTATACTGTGGGGGGGCTACACAAGGGGGCTATACTGTGGGGGGCTACCCAGGGGGTCTATACTGTGGGGGGCTACACAGGGGGTCTATACTGTGGGGGGGCTACACAGGGGGTCTATACTGTGGGGGGCTACACAGGGGGTCTATACTGTGGGGGGCTACACAGGGGGTCTATACTATGGGGGGGCTACACAGGGGTCTATATCTACATTATCTGTACTCAGAGATATCACTGTGTTATCTGTGCTGTTACATAGGACTGCAGGTGACTACTACATTATCTGTACTCAGAGATATCACTGTTATCTGTGGTGTTACATAGGACTGCAGGTGACATCTACATTATCTGTACTCAGATATCACTGTGTTATCTGTGCTGTTACATAGGACTGCAGGTAACTACTACATTATCTGTACTCAGAGATATCGCTGTGTTATCTGTGCTGTTACATAGGACTGCAGGTGACATCTACTGCATTATCTGTACTCAGAGATATCACTGTGTTATCTGTGGTGTTACATAGGACTGCAGGTGACTACTACATTATCTGTGCTCAGAGGGATATCACTGTGTTATCTGTGGTGTTACATAGGACTGCAGGTGACATCTACTACATTATCTGTACTCAGAGATATCACTGTGTTATCTGTGGTGTTACATAGGACTGCAGGTGACATCTACTACATTATCTGTACTCAGAGATATCACTGTGTTATCTGTGGTGTTACATAGGACTGCAGGTGACAGCTACTACATTATCTGTACTTAGAGGGATATCACTGTGTTATCTGTGGTGTTACATAGGACTGCAGGTGACTACTACATTATCTGTGCTCAGAGGGATATCACTGTGTTATCTGTGGTGTTACATAGGACTGCAGGTGACATCTACTACATTATCTGTACTCAGAGATATCACTGTGTTATCTGTGCTGTTACATAGGACTGCAGGTGACAGCTACTACATTATCTGTACTCAGAGATACCACTGTGTTATCTGTGGTGTTACATAGGACTGCAGGTGACATCTACTACATTATCTGTACTCAGAGATATCACTGTGTTATCTGTGGTGTTACATAGGACTGCAGGTGACAGCTACTACATTATCTGTACTCAGAGGGATATCACTGTGTTATCTGTGGTGTTACATAGGACTGCAGGTGACTACTACATTATCTGTGCTCAGAGGGATATCACTGTGTAATCTGTGGTGTTACATAGGACTGCAGGTGACATCTACTACATTATCTGTACTCAGAGATATCACTGTGTTATCTGTGGTGTTACATAGGACTGCAGGTGACATCTACTACATTATCTGTACTCAGAGATATCACTGTGTTATCTGTGGTGTTACATAGGACTGCAGGTGACAGCTACTACATTATCTGTACTCAGAGATATCACTGTGTTATTTGTGGTGTTACATAGGACTGCAGGTGACAGCTACTACATTATCTGTACTCAGAGATATCACTGTTATCTGTGGTGTTACATAGGACTGCAGGTGACCGCTACATTATCTGTACTCAGAGGGATATCACTGTTATCTGTGGTGTTACATAGGACTGCAAGTGATATCAGGTGACTTCTCCAGGTTGCAGAAGTTCAAACTTCATCGTGCCCTGCTGACAGTTTATTATGGGAGTTTTGCAGCATTTGGCTCTTCAGGTTGCAGCACTACAACCCCCATCGTTTCCAACTGGCAGTTGATGATGAGAGTTGTAGTTATTCAGCTGGAGAGTCAAAGATTGGAATACAATGGTTAGACAATGACACAGTACAGTCCATTAATTATAGGGGGCAGTAGTGCAGTACATGAGGTGGAGGCAGTGGCAGGGCATTAGAACATGGTGGCACATTAGAGTAATTGGATATAACGTTAGATAGGACTTTGCCTGATCGGGTGAGATGGGGGGGCCCCAAGCTAACATTTTGCACCAGGGCCCATCAGCCTTTAGCTACGCCCCTGAATGTATGTCAATCTTGCTTTCAAGATACAGTTCTAGGATAATGTTCTTGCATCTTTTTCTGTAAAACATAAGGAGATAGGTTTATTAATTCCTAGAATAGTATGTCTGGTTTCTGCATTACTAATATAAATAATAATAATAATAATAATAATAATAATAATAATAAAACTGATGATAACAGTGATGATCATTAATCATGGAAAAGTTTTAGAGCTGACACGTGACTTGGCCTTTACACCCACACACTTTACTGAACTGTGTTAATGCTCTGGCCATTTTGTAGTTAAGACGTCTTCCATTCCTGAGTAATTGCATGTTTTTTTTTTCCAAGTGTTAACTGTCTTCTTATTTTGATGTGTTTCTTAAAAGTGTTTAATTACTATGTAGTACATGAAGCTAAGTATCTGCAATCATCACGGGGTAATAAAGTGCACATTAAGGTAGAGTTTTGAAAAATCAAACATTGACGTTCCCTGGCATTAACACTTACTGCAATTATGCTGGTGTGCTAAATGAAGAACCAGCCATTTTAAGCTCAGCAGAAGAGTAATTGCAGAGTAGCTGTGTTAATAGCAGAACACGAAATAGAAATCTCCTTTTGTTAAAAAACGGTCACCTTAAATATAAAGCAGAAGCTATTTTTCTATATTCTTATATAATACTCTTTAAATAATACGATCACTTCTGACCTGAGTTTAATTGTAATAAGATGGGAGTTAAAGGTTTTTTTTTTATAATGGTAAGTGATGGTTTAACAGTAGGTTGTGCAAGTAATGAAGACATAGACCGTTCCATTCACTTTGCATACATTGATCTATTGCTGCTAAGCATAATGTATAAAATGAATATTCTTAGCACACATTTTAATCAAAGTACTGTATAAAAGATCATCTGGCTCTAAGAGGGTTTATACACTATATGTAAGTGTAAGAAGGACATGTTATTTTTATTTTATTTTTTATAATTTGGATCAATGAATAAAATGTGGATGTTGCAGTCCAAGTCTTTTATTTCCTACAATTGTGACACATCACATCAATACCAGGCTCATATAGCAGCACTCCTGGCCAGCTATTGCATCATCCCCCACTGCTGCTCTGATGTCACTGACAGGCTGCCTGCTTCTATCTTGCAATTATTTTTGCAAGTAGAGGCTGTTCACACAGGCCACAATATATATTATTAATAATTATAGGAAAGAAATCCGATTGAAGATATGGCATTGCACATGGAATGAAGATAAATGAACAATTATTTGGCACAAAAACAACGTGCTTTAAGATTGCAATGATCTCTTCTTCAGGTAAGTAGTTAACTTGTGCAAAAGAACAATGAAGAAGTGAAGAAATCAATTTGAAGATATGGCGCTACACCAAAGATGAATATAAATGAACATTCATTTGGCACAAAAACAACGAGAATGATCTCTGCTTGTGCCTCAAGGGACACTGTCACCCCCTTTCTAAATGAGGACTACACAGCTATAAAGCCTAAATTCTTCAGTTTTCATACCTTACTTTATTATAGAGTTCTTGGTGCTTTGAACAGTGAAAAATGTTCTTTATTATTTATTTATGATGGATTGTGCTACCTGGACAGGGCTTCACGGGCAAAGCAACACTTAGCCCTCCCACATTGGCTCTCTAAGCCCCACCCTCCAAGACATCACCACCATCTAGGCCCTGCCCCCTCAGCAGCCATTGGAATGGGACGCCCTAGAGGTCTAGGCCCCACCCCTCTAGGTCGGCCCATTCCAATGGCCACTAAGGGAGTGGGACCTAGACGGTGATGGCGTAATAAAGGGGCGTGACCTAAAGAGGCAATGTGGGTGAGGCTAAGCAGCGCTGTGCCCCTGACACAATCCACCAATGATAAAAAAAACAAACAAACATCTTTTACTGTACCAAGCACCAAGAAATCTATAATAAAATAAGGTATGAAAACTGCAGAATTTAGGCTTTACAGCTGTGTAGTCCTCATTTAGAAAGGGGGTGACAGTGTCCCTTGAGGCACAAGCAGAGATCATTCTCGTCTCGAAATGTGTTGTTTTTGTGCCAAATGAATGTTCATTTATATTCATCCTTGGTGTAGCGCCATATCTTCAAATTGATTTCTTCACTTCTTCATTGTTCTTTTGCACAAGTGGAACGACTGCAACTGGCAAGGGTAATGGCAGCAGCAACTATTCAATCCTTTAAGATTTTTTTCTTTTTACTCTACTAGGTATTGTGCCCTGTGTACAACCTGATCTGGTTTCCCAATTTTCTATTAGTAAATATATAACCTATTTCCATATTATAGTATAGAACCACTGGATGTAAATAGGTTGGATGTATATAAAAAAAAATATCTTGTATTTGGCTATGACCACGCTATGTTTTTTTCTCTCAATTTTTAAAAAGAGTTCAAAATGGCATATGTTATTTTGGTGTTTGGCTGCCTGTCAGAGCAATGACGGCTGTTGGTACATTATTCTAGTTCAGGTGGACTAATTGCCTTTGGATATGTCTTTAACCCCTAGACGACCCTGGGCATACAGGTACCTCAAGGGCCGCCTACGGGTTTTCAGAGCAGGGCCGCGCGGCAGCCGCGGTCTGAACTGCCGTGGTCCCGGATGCCGCATGTAGCCTGGGACCGCGGCTATTAGCGGGCATGGTCCAATCGCCGTGCCCGCTAATTAAGTAATTGGATGCAGCTGTCAAAGTTGACAGCTGCATTCGATTACCCCATGCAGCCCTTCCCTTGTGTCTAGTGGAGAGGATCGCTCCTCCGGGATGTTGTCCCAGAAGAGCGATCCATACGTCCGGCTCGGGACAGGGTCTGTGCCGTAATGTCGCTGATCCCGGCTCGGCACTCGATTGCTTCTGGCTGCAGCAGCTGGAAGCAATCAAGTCCCTATCTCATTGATCTATGCTGTATAACTATACTGCATAGATCACAATGAGAGATCAGTGTGCTTATACTAGAAGTCCCCCAGGGGGGCTTCTAGTATAAGTGTAAAAGAAAAAAAGTGTTGTTGTTAATTAAAAAAACCCTCCCTTAATAAAAGCTCGAATCACCCCCTTTCCCACGTTATAAATAAAAATAAATAAACATAAAAAATTTAAATTGGCCCAGTCCTTAAGGGTTAATTAAAAAGTCCATTAAATTTAATAGTAAAAATGGTGAAAGGACAATGAAAAAAAAAGAAAACTAAAAAATAATATCCGGTGTTTGCAAAAGATGTCCGAAAATAATTGTCATGATCATTATTTTGACATCCGCAGAGACAACGTGCATTATTTTATACATTGTGTGCATTGGATGTCCGTCATTCCATTGACTTCAATGCACTGCATTGACATCAATTAAATTGTGGCAATAACGGATGTCTTTTTGAATAGAAAAAGTGGACACTTTTTCTGTATTTTAAACGTAGACTTTGCCACATTACATACATAATAGTTCACAGATTTCTAACTTTTAAAACATGGCCGGGGTTAAATCATTATCTATCTTATCTCGTTACCATTTCCTTAGTGGAAATTACCATAAAATGCAAAAACATCAAAAATAAATATATGTAAATATAAAAATCTCATCTTCTTATCCTAACAATGTCAGACAGCAATCTTGTCAATGTACGAATCGTAAATGTAAATTCAAATGAGTGTTTATAGACGAGGGAATGGATGTACCCAGGCGCGTTTATCTTTATATAATATACTACTAAGGTATATTATATTTAACATAATTTGGTGCTCAATTATAAAATGTTGTCTGCCATTGCCTTACTGAGCCCTGACAATCTGAGAGTTACCTACACAAAGGATTCATTGGTTTGGGTGCAAACAATCTGCCATTCTCAAAAATGTATGATCTTAGCATATACCATAGTTGTCAAGGATCAAACATGATTTAAGTACTTTACCTTAGAAGAAAACAGAAATCTGGAGATTTACTAAGCCACCCCTTCTCCACAATAAAGTACTGGATGCTTTCATTTCACATAAGTAATCTGGCTTCTTGTCAGAGGACTATGAGGAACTGGATAATATAATTCACAGCATCAGCTTTTCACAGTACCTATTGCCAGGCGATGATATAGTATTAAGCTTTCATAACAGAAGCTTATATTCATGTAGTCAATAATATAATAAAAAAAAAATAAAAAATTGCGTGATCAAAAGTCACAAAAGTTTGTGAATAGTTGGACGGATTAAATGATATACAATAATTGTGTCAAATTTCTAACTACGACTGCATTTACATATACATTATAGGATCCTTTGGAGCCTCCCTCACCGATTCTGTCACTTTTGCCGGAAAAATAACACAGCATGCTGAGCTATTTATTATAGTAAAATGACAGACCCCCTTTGGCGCTCATGTCTGTCTTGCAGCAAATTAGTCACAACTTTAATTGTGATTTTCTGTTACTATGACAGAAGAGCAAAACACAGATGCGAACACAGTTTTACAGAGGATAGCATTTTCTGTGAACGTCCTATGTACAAAGGCCTTATAAGACATGCACATGGTAGTATTATGGCTTTAGATCATGTCTAAGTTCTATGGAGACAAATTTGACTCCTAAAGAAGTCTACGGCCCTTCTCTGTTGCCATCTTTGATTTCATATACAGACGTACAAAGAATGTTAGTATGTGATTCTTAGGAAACTCTGCTGTAACACTGTTGCCATATTTTACTTAATGTGTTTAGAAAACATTCTCTCCTAGAAGTGTTGCCTCTAGATGGGAATAGATCCATTATACAGTACCATACAGAGACACCATATGGTGGCACATGGTGTGCCTATGGCTTTATAGTGCAGGCTTTGTGCATGAAATCAGATTTTCATTTAAGTTCATAAATGGGGCATTAACCTTCTAGTCACACTGAGCATGGTTCATTTAACAGTGTTTTACTCCATTTTCTAATCAGGTGCCTAGTTGGGAATAATGTTCATGCTGTATTACTCATTTATAGTGACTTGCATGCTTTTGTCTACACCAGTATTAGTAAAGTTAACCTATTGTAAATACTAATTCTGGTATACCTGAAAAAAATATATATTACCAAAACATCACAGTATGCACTAACATCTTAAATACAGAAATAATTATCTTTTAGGCTATGTAAAAAACATGGCTGCCTTCTTTAAAGTTGCCATATTTGATAAAGAGCAAGTTTTTCAATGGACAGCTGGTCATGTCTCAGAAATCAATTGCCATAATCAGATTTGCAATATCTTTTGTAGTTATCAAGTTATGGAGATACTGAATTTATTATATGGAACAGTGTAATTTCAATGGATATGTATGCTTTTTGTTTTGTTCTACACAACAAATAACATTAGAAGAAGGTGTTTATTGTCATATTCAGACATCTGTAACTTTTGAAATTTTTTTTGCTTACAGTGATGTCTGAGTGCTTATCTTTTGCGCAGTAATCTGTACTTTCTATAGATAACGCCTAAAGGTATAACAGACTTTGTAAATGCTATTTTTAATACCTATAGGTGTGTCTTTTCTAAAATAGGGTCATGTAAGGGATGGGGGAGGTGCTTTTTGTACCTTTTATGTGCTTTTTATGTACCTTAAAGCCACTGAAGAACTAAAGGCCCTATTCCACGGACCAACTGTGAGGAGCAAACAAGTGATGTAAGCGCTCATTTGCTCCTTGTTCCCCGCTCGCTGCCACTTCTATTACACGCGGCGGCAGTGAGCGGGTGAGTGCGGTAGGGGCCACGGGGTGCTGCAGGGGGGCTGCCCGGGTGATCGCTAGATCATCCAGGCAGCCATTAGAGCATAGTGGCGGTCTCCTGCCGCCGCTCCTATTCCATGGAGCGATAGCAGCAGATCGCTGCTATCACAGTGGTTTGTTTTTAAACATGGTTTGTTTTCAGCATGAACGATGTTGGCTGATCGTTGCCTTCTATTCCACGGGACGCTTATCGGCTTTAGCGGCTGAATATGGCCGATAATAGTTCAGTGCAATAGGGCTTAAACATGTTTAACCCTTGACCAAGCCCAAAATGGCTTAAATGACAGTGCCAATTTTCATTTGCTATTTTGTTTTTACCTCCTCGCCTTCTTAGAGCTCTAGCACTTTAATTTTTCTATCGGCAGGGCCATGTAAGGGCTTGTTTTTTTCAGGAACAAATGTACTTTGTAAAGGTTTCTTTCAATCTACCATAACATGTATGATGGAACCCCCAAAAATATTATTTATGAAAATGAAAATTGGTGGGGGGAAGGGGAAGCAATTTTGTAACTTTTGGGGGCTTCCTGTGTCTATGTCATGAAATTTACAGTAAAAGTGACATGATACCATTATTCTATAGGTCAGTCTTAACACAACCCGTATGTAGGTTTACACAGATTTTCTGGATGAGGGGCTTTAGGGTATTTTTAAAAACATTTTTATTTTTTATTTTTGACATTACTTTTGACATTTGTATACACTGATCATTGCTATGCCAGAGTACAACATGATGGCAGGGGGATGCGCAGTGTCCCTCAAGTGCTCTGTGTCCCTCAGTTTCCCCCTGCCATCATCCTCTCCAGCAGCCACAGCCCGCACAGCTCTGGGAGTCAGATCGTGACATCACCATTTTATCCAGGAAGTGAAGCCTTGATGCAGTAGTAAGTGCAGGGAAAAAGCACTTTATGTGCATTTCCCGTAAAAAAAAGGTATACTGGTAATTTGTATAACTTTTGGGGAGCAATGCAATACAAAATTTTCACCAGACTACTCCTTTATCCCTTAGAGGGTCGTGCCAATTAAAATTTTTGCGTTTTTGATTTTTCCTACTTGTGCTTAAAAGGCCATAGCAGTTGCATTTTTTCACCTAGAAACCCACATGAGCCCTTATTTTTTGAGCCACTAATTGTATTTTGCAATGGCTGAATTTGTTCATAAAGTATACTGCAAAAGCAGGAAAAAATTTAATGTTTGGTGAAATTGAAAAAAAAAAAAAATGTATTTGGAGGGTTTTTGTTTTACGCCGTTAGCCCTAGGGTAAAACTGTCTTATTATATATGTTCCTCGTTACGATTACAATGATATGTAACACGTTTAACTTTTATTTTATCTTATGGCTTGTAAAAAAATTCAAACCATTGTTAACAAATATATGTTCAGCAATCTGTTTCTCTTATGGCTCTACTAGGCATTGCTCCCACCTAGCCAGAATCCTGCTCCACACTGATGAGGGGCAACACCCTGAAACAGCTGTATGTGGATGGTTACCTAGCCTTGTTTTATCCCTTGTCATTACACTGACTTATAGGGCCACTTAATATGGTGGTTTTGGTGGTTTCCTAACAGGAGCTGCCCCTTGGCTGGGTCCTTCCTGGAGGGATATCTGGCTAGTCCTGTGTTTTGAGACTCTTCAATGAGGCTCCAAGGGCTCCTCTTTTAAATATATGTTCCTTAAAATTGCTCTACTCTCATGCTTATAGCACTTTTATCCTTTGGTCTATGGGGTTGAGTGAGGTGTCATTTTTTGCGCCATGATTTGTACTTTCTATCGGTACCTTGATTGCGCATATGCCACTTTTTGATCGCTTTTTATTACAATTTTTCTGGATTTTTTTGCGCTTACACTGTTTACCGTGAGAGATTAGGAATGTGATAATTTAATATTTTGGGTGATTACGCACGCCGCGATATCTAACATGTTTATTTTATTTTTTTTATAACATAAGAAAAGGGAGGGTGATTCAAACTTTTATTAGGGGAGGGGGCTTCTACACTTACACTAGATGCCCCCCTGGGGGACTTCTAGTATAACTACACTGCATAGATCAATGAGATCGGTACTCGGCTGCATATAGTAATCAGATGCAGCTGTCAACTTTGACAGCTGCATCTGATTACTTCATAAGCGGGCACGGCGATTGGACCGAGCCCGCTAATAGCAACGGTCCTGGGCTACATGCGGCAACTGGGATTGCGGCAGGTACGGGTACGGCCAAGCCCAGGGTCGTCTAGGGGTTAAACGCAGCGATTGCACTGTGATTTCGGCATTTAACCCTCCGTCACATACAATAGGCCTGACAGGCACATCTCTTTTACTTTCGTTTCTCCTTCCTCACCAGATTGTGAGGAAATCCCCTCCCTCCAGGTAGTCTCCTGTCTCTAGCAGCTCTGTGAAACCTCATACCATAGTTGGATTGCAAAGCTTCAGGAGGACAGATATAACTGCGCAGATATAACACGTCACACTCAATAAGCTTGGTATTTTATGTTTTTATTTATCACAATTGTTTATTTAGCTTGTTTTATGAATGTATAGCCCAAAGTGTGAGGATATTTCATACAAATAAGGCAGATTAAAAAAGAAAGTGTGCTGCTCAGGATTCCGCCCAGAAGAGGATAGTGAAAATTCACCACCTGCACCACCTCCCAAAAGAAGGAGATGCACCACCTGCACCATGGAAAGTGGAATTAGAAGGCTTTCTAATTATGAATGTCACAAATGTCATAATGCAATCTGCCTGATAATGTGTAATTCTTGCTCTTTGCTCTGCAAGTGTAATTTTTTCTGGGGAAACTTCAGGATCTAATTCTGATTGAATATGTGTTTAATAGTACTTAAGGTACCTTAAAATTAAGTTTGTTTCCATAAATTTTCTTTGTAGAGTTTTTTGACAGAGTCGAACTGGGGACTATTTGTAGGGAGTTTTGAAATGTTTGTATTTCAGAGTTATTAGTTTTATGTTAAGTAAATGGTTTTTTTTTCCACCTGATTATGTGTAGTCTCTTTTATTACATCCCCATGAAGGTCACTGATCACTTTTAGAGCACTGAAATTGCAAACTTTAGATATTATAGGTATTTTTCTAGCCTGCGTCTGAAAGTCACATTGTATGTGAACTCGTTAGAACCGATATTGTACGTGCGGAGGGTTAAAGGGTTAATGGCTGGCTGTAGCACAATCAATGTCACTGGCTGCTGATTAAAACAGCATCAGTTCTTCTAGGTACATGTGTTCCAGATACAGTATCTGGGAGTACTAACCACAGAACTTTTGCAGATGTAGGCTTTCTCAAGTCCTTCTGTTATGTAATCAGAGACAGAATCAATGATGTTGAGATCACAGCTCAGCAGGTGCCATATCATACTTTTGGGGGTTCACTGTGCAGCACTACCTGAATTGACACAAGAAATTGCCCGCTAAGCTGATCAGTGTCTGTTATGGCGGCTGTTTGGGGGAGTGGACAATTTCCTTGTGCTGATCACGGATGACGCTGTACAGGATCATGGACCCTGGATATAATGTGGAGCAGGACCAGCTCCATGGTAGCAATTTTTATCATTTGCCTTAGCAGAATTATAGTCTTCTAATGTGCTATGAAACTAAAAGCACATTCAAAAAGTCCAAATTCAGGAAAATAATTGCTAAAGTGTATTGATTTGAAGAAGTTTGTTTTCTCTCCATGGTAAATTTCATTACTTTTTTTTAATATAATCTCTTTGTACCTAGTCATTTCTCTGTAATCAAGCTTACTTCATTCTTGCAGCAAACGCTAAATATTTATTGACTTTGACAAAGATTGCTGAGTAGCATCAAGAAGATTAAAATGATAGATAGAAACAGAACACAACTATACAAAGAGGAAACCAAACATCTATTAAAAGATTTAGACTATTTGCTGGAGCGTGATTTATGATAAGAAAGAGTGACTGAGCTTTTCTCTGCATTTTTTCTGGACACATGATCAAACATTGAATTGTTCCTTTACAGCTAAACTGCTCTGCAATGTGTGTACATGTATAAAATATTCATGATGCAGTGGTTGTAAGGGATAAGAAATGTGGGACACACATTAAAGAAATATGGGAAGGAGCCAGCTGGTGATAGAAAGATGTTTTTATTCAGCTTAACATTAGGCAAGTTTAGTTTAAAGTAAATATATATTTCCTGAAGAAAAAGTATATATTATCTGGAAGCTCAAATGCATCATGGTCTGTTCACATCAGCATTGCATTTAGCCATTATAAATAGAATTTACAATGCTGTGCTAGAAGGCCACCGGTGGTGCCTGAGGGACCCCTCTGTCAGGTTACATGGAGAAGTCTCTTGCTATAACAGAGAGAATAGCAAAAACTACAGAATCTCTGTTGGATGGTCCTAACACAAAAGTGAACAGAAACTGTGCTTACTATAGTTTAAAAGACATTTAAACCCTGTTATATCCAGGAACTCCCTCACAATACCCATAATTGACTTGGGTTTGCATCAACGCTTACCCTTTTGCAGTAGTTTTCCTAAAAGGTGATATACTGTATCTTAATATATTAGAAACTAGGAAATATTTCAATAAACAGAAAATCAGGCCACCTTGTCTTACTTTCATTACTAATTAAAGAGAAATGTTACCCATTTAAACTGTGAATGATTTCAGATTTGCTCTTGTCAAATTGTGCAAAGTTAAACCAATTATCTTTTAAAGGGTGCCTTCACACCTACCGGATCCACAGCGGATCTCACTTCTGCGGATTCGAACCGAGAACCGCTGCGGATCTGGTATTAATTCACCCCTATGAAAGCACATATTCGCAGCGGGATTGACATCCTGCTGTGAATATGTGCTTTAACTCCCTGGTGCCCGCAGCCCCGCCATCGCATCCCCGGCAGCGACACATCCACCCCATCCCGGCCACATCCCCCCATCAGCTCATCTCCGGCCTGCCTTCGCGAGCATACATTACCTGCTCTGCGGCGCGGCTGCAGTGAGGCTCCCGGCTCCGGTCCCACTCAGCTGATCTGGCGGGCTGGGAGTTGGCTGATGGGGGGATGTGGCCGGGATGGGGAGGATGCGCCGGGGATGCAATGGCGGGGCTGCGAGCACCAGGGAGTTAAAGCACATATTCACAGCGGGATGTCAATCCCGCTGCGAATGTGTGCTATCATAGGGGTGAATTGATACCGGATCTGCAGCGGTTCTCGCTTAGAATCCGCAGAAGTGAGATCCGCTGTGGATCCGGTAGGGGTGAAGGAACCTCTAAGGCAGGATCACATGGTGGCATGATCTAGCCATTAACGCTCTACTCTGACAAACCATTACTAAACACACCACTGGTAACACTGTGTCGGCGATGCAAGCGATGCAGGCTTAGAATATAATACTCTAAGAATACATGCTGTGTTCTCCATGGACATTTCTCTGCCAGGACTTGAAATCATGTTGACAATAGATTATCATGTCTGGCCAAGCTAGGCTGTTGTGGCTCTTTTTCCTCCCACACCTCAAAGTTCTTTGATGATGATGGCAGCAGTCCACCATTCATGTGGCCCTATCATAGGGGGTACTCCACCTCCTCATCGGTTCAAGGTTGTGAATGTAGTTCAGGGAGGTAGTTCTTGTTGACAGACTGGTGACTCACAAAAAATAATTACAATTTGTGTACTTCTTGATAGCCATATATTCTCAATTTCCTGGACCATGGCTTCTCTCCGTTTAGAACACTGTACTCTCATGTTCAGCCATTCCAGACATCTTCACACTTCCCACTCCTACTCATTCTTTTCCCTGAACCAGCTCCTATCCTGCTGAGGTGGACCTTGATGGACTAGGTTCTGCTACAGGAGGGCGTGTCCAATTTCTCCAAAAGCGTTGTGGGCCTAAGTGTGGTTCTCCAAAGTCCCTGTCTTGGTCAGCAAATGGAAATGAACTGTCCTGGAAATGAACTTCTGACACTTGGAGGTGGCTTAGGCAGCTTGATGGCCTCAGTGGGACTATTGTATGCTCATCCATGCTTGACGGACTTTCCGGGACAGCTGCATGCTCAGTATGGATTTATGGCCTCTCTGGGACATCTGCACTTCAGTCACTGACTTGAGCATTCAGGCCCAATACGGCTTCCCAGTTTGATGATGCTAGACTACATGGAACTGCCTCCTTATCCGAAGAGTACTCAATAGGGTCCCAATATCTGGGCAGGGGTGACATGGGAGCCATTTACCATGACACCAAATATTCCTCCTCCTCAGGCCAACCCATAAGCACTCGCGGATGGCTGGACTCTGTGTGAGAAGATGGTTTGCAACTATTGCACAACACTGCCAACCTGACCTGCAATTACTGACCTGAAAAATCGATCTAGGCAATCTAATATATGCATATTTGTGCTACCAGAAGGTGTAGAGGCTCAGAATTCTTTTTTTATTTATTTTATTTTGTTATAGAGAGAAATTTGGGCATGAAAATTTAACAGACCACTTTGATTTAGAAAAAGCACATAAGCTCCCCTTGAATCCACTTCCTGAACCAGTGCTACTTTACAATCCTTTGATAAATCCCCCCATCTGTAAATTTAGTGTCCATGCCAAAATATTTCCTACATAGCATATATTATCCAAACCAGTTTAATGCCTTGCCAAAGTACAATGTGCAACCTATACCTCAAGAGCAGGATTATCCAGACACACATCCCCATTACTGTAGTCCACAAAGAGGACATTTTCCTTCTTGGTAAACATAGCCATGGGGTTTCAACTAGAGATGAGCGAACTGGTTTGGGCCGTATGGGATCCGGTTCGGATTTTTCCAAAAATCTAAGTCCGATCGGATTCGGATTTTTGGAAATCCGCTCCGATTTTATTTTCTTGCCTTCTAAAATGGCAGCCGCCATTCTAGAAAGCAGGAGTGTGTTCCGGGCGGGGAAAGCGCTTTCCCATGATGCCCGGAACACATCCAATCAGCAGGGATCTTGCACTAGCCCACCCCCTGTGTGACGTCGGTATTGCTTTAAGAGGAGCGGTCACATGACCGCACCACGCAGTCTGCTCAGAGAGAGAAAGGAGGTTGTTACTGGCTGCAGTGCACACAGCTCGTGATTATCAAAATGCTGCTGGTGCTGCTGCTGCTGTTGTGTACTGCAGACTACTGAGAAGATATTGTAGGAAAGGAAAGGAAATATTAGGAAAGCGGAGAGGAGAAACATCTAGTGATTGAGAGAGAAATATAGAGAGGGTGAAAGATAGATAGATTAGGCATAGGACAGCAAAGGGTGCACAGAACAAAAACGTGCTCTACAGATATACAAGTCCTATACTTCTGTGTGTATATCACATCCGTCTTATCATGAGAGACAAAAATGCCTGGTGCAGGTGTATAGCATAAAAGTCTTTAAAAAAGTGCTATACATATAGACAATTTCTACACTTGGACCCTTCTGATAGTGTGTATATCACATCCGTCTTATCCTGACAGACAAAAATACCTGGTGCAGGTGCTACTGCTGTGCATGCCCTAGCCTCCATGTTGACTACTACTGCTGCTGCTGTACTGGCCTCCATGTTGGCTACTGCTGCTCCTGCCTGGCCTCCATGTCGGCTACTGTTGCTCCTGCCCTTTTCTCCATGTTGACTACTGCTGGGCCTTAACTGGCATCCATGTTGACTACTGCTGTGCCTGCCCTTGCCTCCTTTTTGGCTATTGCTGGGCCTTAACTGGCATCCAGGTTGAATACTGGTGTGCCTGCCCTTGCCTACATGTTGACTACTGCTGCTCCTGTACTGGCCTCCGTATTGGCTACTACTGCACCTGCCTGGCCTCCATGTTGACTATTGCTGCTCCTGCCTGGCCTCCATGTTGGCTACTGCTGCTCCTGCCTGACCTCCATGTTGACTACTGTTGCTCCTGCCTGGCCTCCATGTTGGCTACTGCTGGTCCTGCCTGGCCTCCATGTTGGCTACTGCTGCTCCTGTCTGGCCTACATGTTGACTACTGTTGGTGATGCCTGTCCTCCATGTTGGCTACTGCTGCTCCTGCCTTGCCTCCATGTTGACTACTGTTGCCTGTCCTCCATGTTGACTACTGCTGCTCCGGTAATGTTCTCAAGTGACTATTGCTGGACCTCCACTGGCCTCCAATGACTACTGCCGCTCCTTCACTGCATTTATGACCTTTTTCCTGCATAGACCCCGTAATGGTGAATTTCCTGCATAGACCCTGTAATGGTGAATATTGAAGTGCAGGTGCTACTGCTGTGCTTGCCCTTGCCTCCATGTTGGCTACTGCTGCTCCTGTAATGGCCTCCATGTTGGCTACTGCTGCTCCTGCCTTGCCTCCATGTTGGCTACTGTGGCTCCTGCCCTTGGCTCCATGTTGGCTACTGCTCAGCCTTAACTGGCATCCATGTTGGCTACTGCTGTTCCTGCCCTTACCTCCTTGTTGGCAACTGCTGGGCCTTAACTGGCATCCAGGTTGACTACTGGTGTGCCTGCCCTTGCCTCCATGTTGACTACTGCTGCTCCTGTACTGCCCTCCGTGTTGGCTCCTGCTGCTCCTGCCTGGCCTCCATTTAGGCTACTGCTGCTCCTGCCTGGCCTCCATGTTGGCTACTGTTGCTCCTGCCTGGCCTCCATGTTGACTACTGTTGCTCCTGCCCTTGGCTCCATGTTGGCTACTGCTGGGCCTTAACTAGCATCCATGTTGACTACTGCTGTGCCTGCCCTTGCCTCCTCTTTGGCTACTGCTGGGCCTTAACTGGCATCTAGGTTGACTACTGGTGTGCCTGCCCTTGCCTACATGTTGACTACTGCTGCTCCTGTACTGGCCTCCATGTTGGCTACTGCTGCTCCTGCCTAGCCTCCATGTTGACTATTGCTGCTCCTGCCTGGCCTCCATGTTGGCTACTGCTGCTCCTGCCTGACCTCCATGTTGACTACTGTTGCTCCTGCCTGGCCTACATGTTGGCTCCTGCTGCTCCTGCCTGTCCTCCATGTTGGCTACTGCTGCTCCTGCCTGTCCTCCATGTTGACTACTGCTGCTCCGGTAATGTTCTCAAGTGACTATTGCTGGACCTCCACTGGCCTCCAATGACTACTGCTGCTCCTTCACTTCATTTATGACCTTTTTCCTGCATAGACCCAGGAATGGTGAATTTCCCGCAAAGACTTTCCTGCAAAAAAATTGACTTTGAGATATTGAAAAGATAATGATGGTACTGACATGTAGAGCCCTAAATTCAACCAAATACACTACTCCCGTATCATATAGTTATGAAAAAGGGGTACATATCTGATGGGGTACATATCACAGAGGTTGATGTGACATAAGAAACTTCTCAAGCTACTACAAGCAGTTGTCCCTTTTTAGTCTCTGCTGCCTAAAACCCTTATTGGATGCACAGCTGTTTTTCAGTCACCTTTCAGAACTTCCTTGATCAACACTTAGGGGGAGATTTATCAATCATGGTCTAAAGTAAAATTGTCTTAGTTGCCCCTAGCAACCAATCAGATTCCACATTTCATTCATCAAAGAATCTGTGGGGAATGAAAAGTGGAATCTAATTGGTTGCTAGAGGGCAATTTTACTTTACACCAGTTTGATAAATCTCCCTCTTAAACTACATATTTCTGACAGACATAAAGATCCACTGATGGTTTTATGCAGCAGCCCTAAAGTGACATGTGATTTTTACATTCTATTGAATTACCATTACTTTCTCAGATGGAAAAGGAATCTATTAATAGACTAATAAAAATTACTGAATTAAATCAAGCATTGTCCGCTTCAGCTAATGGGTCATCGCCAGGCCCAGATGGTCTCCCTATTGAATTGTACAAAAAATACTTACAGTATAAAATAACACAATCTTAATTTAAGAGAAAAGGAAGAGGGAGAAAAAATAAAAGAACAGAACAGAGAGAAGGTGCCAGGAGGAAACAAGTAACGTGGGTACAAAAATAGAAAGCGATGATGCCGTACAAGATCCACCAATAGTGATCAATTTAACAGACGTTCATCTAAACCATCATGTCATAAGCGTATGAAACAAGGGACTGAACTTTTTTATACCAGAAAAATTTAATATAGGGGAGTTTGAAATTGATTTGTTTCATAATATTCGTAAACTTTTCCCAAAAAGAGACGGTCTAGGGGTCTGGGCATTTGCCTAGCATGTACAACATCAGATGCAGATAGGACTTGTCTAACTACCTTGCTAGAATCGTCTAATGAAACAAAATTCAATTCTGATGATCTTTTTGTTAACCCTATGTAAATCCTCTCCCCTTTGAGAAATAGAAATAATAAAAGCCAAAAAGGGGGCGAACGTGGTCTTGATGCGTAAAACTTACTATAAGGAGGAATCTGCTAGACAATTAGGGGAAAATACAACATACGTTAGGCTTACAAAAAACCCTACAGAAAAATTAAAAAATAAATTACGGTCCTTGTTACGTAAATACGTAGAAAGAAATGTCATATCTCTAAGTAAAGCTGAGAAACTAATACCCAAAATACCAAAATATCCGTGCTGGTACTTCATCCCTAAAATTCATAAATCTTTAGACCGTCCTCCCGGAAGACCTATAGTCTCCGGGATAGGATCTATCACAGAACCCCTTTCTCAATATATTGATTGGCTTTTACGTAGGGATGGTCCGAACCTGCCGAGGTTCGGGTTCGTATGAACCTGAACTCTCGGCAATGATTCCAGCTGTCTGCCCGCTCAGTGCAGCGGTTGGATACGAGGACCGCCTGGAAAACCAGGATACAGCCATAGCCATAGGCTGTATCCCAGTTTTCCAGGCGGTCCTCCGGCTATATCCACCCTCTCCACGGAGGTGGAAGACAGCGGGAATCATTGCCGAAAGTTCAAGTTCATACGAACCCGAACCTCAGCAGGTTCGGACCATCACTACTTTTACGCCCCCTTCTGGACGAGGTGCCAACGCTGGTAAAGGATACAAATGACTTTTTAGGAACAATCAATACATGTGTTTTACCACCAGGAGCTTTCCAAGCGTCTATTGACGTGGAAAGCTTATATACAAATATTCCGCAAGTTTTGGGAGTGGAAGTGATAGGCTCAATGCTAAAAAAAAAAAAAAATTGGAAAAAGTGTGGACTTTGTGAATTTTGTTTGTGAATCACTAAAATTAATTTTGGAAAGTAATGCTTTTGTGTTTGATAAGCATTAAATGGTACTGTGATGGGTACACCAGTTGCATGTACCCTAGCAAATCTTTTTTTGGGAGAATTTAAGAGTTATGATTTTCAATACTAAGAATCCATTCACTAGCAATAAGCGGTTATTATCGCTTTGTGCATGACATCTTTATTATATGGAATGATACTCCCAAAGCGTTTAGAAATTTTGTAGGTTATTTAAATAACAATGAATTTAACATGTCTTTCATAAGCAAAATCAGTCCAACTGAATTAGAATTTCTAGACACAACTGTAAAGATAATTAATGATAATCTTTAAATTACTAGCTATCGCAAGCCCACAGCATGTAATTCCCTCCTACACCACACAAGTTATTACCCTCCACACGTAAAAACGGCTTTGCCATATGGGCAATTTCTGGACATAAATAGCTCAGACACTATGTATAAAAAAAAAAGCAAAACAAACTTACGTCACGCCTGTTACAACGGGGCTACACGAGACACGAGCTTCAGATAGCGGAGGAGAGAGCTTTTAAAAAAGATAGGAAATCATTAAAGGGGTAGTGCGGCGGTAAACAATTATTCACAGAATAACACACATTACAAAGTTATACAACTTTGTAATGTATGTTATGTCTGTGAATGGCCCCCTTCCCTGTGTTCCACCACCCCCACCCGTGTACCCGGAAGTGTGGTGCGCTATACATACCTGTCACGTGCCGACTCGTCTCCAATCTTCAGTCAGCGATGTCGTATTCGGACGGCCGGGCTAAATCCCTCCGAGCGTCCTGAGTGCTACTAGAATAATCGAACATGTTAATGTCCATCACAATGGTTATACAAACTGCCTCAAGTTTACAGGTCTGAAAAGGATTTATAACACAGCAGGGCACGATATAAATACAGAGTTATTGAAAACAGAAGCATGCCTTATTTTGCAACAGGAGCACATAGGAGGAAATAGCGGCCTAAACGATAGGATAGAGCTAGGCATGTTTGTACAATAAACATAGATGTATTAGTGAAAAAGATATAGAGTCACAGTCTTTGAGATTTACAACTATCTGTTTTTTGTTTTTAAGATTTATAGGGATTCTTGTAACCCGATGTTAACAACGCCCACTCTGTGCACGTCACTACAGTTATTTACCTGTGACCAGCGAGAGGGGCGTCATCTGTGGAAGCGTGAATGCGCGTGAAATGGCCTTCATGTGTATGTTGTGTTTGCAGTACTATGGGGTCTGCCGCCTCGTGATTTGTACCCACAAGTTTTATCTATGATGAAATAATAAAGAAGAATCGCACAAAACCAGGGAGTGCCCTCAGCTTTGTTTTCTATGTATTACCCATGCAGTCTTAATTTAAGTCATCAAAAAATCCTGTGTCCTCCATGAACTAAGACACTATAGTAATTTTTCTTAAAAAGAATAAGGACCTGGAAATTGAATCTTACCGCCCAATTTCCCTTCTTAAAACAGATATGAAAATCTCTAAAGGGATTGTCTCTAGAATTAAACAGGTTATACTTGGGTTGGAAGGCACGGACCAGAATGGGTTTGTCCCTGGCTGATCAGTGTTTGCTAACATAGAGCAGGTGTTTTCCAACTTACAGACAGAGGATGATTCATCCTGTCTATACACACTATTAAAGCATTTAACAGGGTGGAGTGGCGATTCCTCTGGAAGGTGCTGGAGAGATTTGGTCTAGGTGCTGAAATAATTTATTATAAAAGGATGATTTTCGCTGACCCCATTGCTTATCTGTCGCTGTTAGTTGGGGTAAACTCCTCTCCTGAGCATCTTTAGGAGCACTGCCACTTCAAGAGCAATGCCTCCATTGATTATCATTAGAAGGGGCAAGCTGGATGACATGGCGGTGCTTCTCAGCAGAATTTTCCCACCTAAAAGTGCAGGAACAGCGCCAAGGAGGAAGGTAAGACACATACTGTCCCCGGCGCTATAAGGGGTTATCAGCAGGTTAGATTTATCTAACCTGCTGATAGTTCTCTTTTAAAATTGATGGGCTGCCCTCTGAATAGATTTTTAATAATAATACACCAACTGCAGTAGTTATTTCTGGCACTTTGACTGACCAGAATTCATGGCGCTTGTATAAATTCCACAGCCATATAATAGGCACCACAGCCTCCTCAAACAGCTAATCAGTGGGGGTGCCAAAAGTCAGAACCCACACAGGTATATAATAATGGCCTATACAGAACATAATTAACAATTTTCAAGGCTCAGGCAAAAGCTACCACCCTCATTGCTGTGTTCCACCCTGGTTGGCCCACCTTTTGGCCTGCCTAGTCTGCTGATATTTATAAAAAGGGCCAGGCTGGGTTGGATTTGTGATCTGAGGGCATTAGTTTCACCCCCAGTGCAACAAACCACCTCATTAGCATAGAAAACTTAGCATAGCAAACTTACCTTCATCCTCGAGGCATCGCCTACTATAGGGACATATCAGCATGTTAGATTTGTCTAAACTTCTGATATTTTCCGTTTCAATAGTTTTTACACCTATTAGGCATGATGGACATGTATCTTTTTTTCAACCGTACTATGTAACTATGTTTGTAACTTTACAATATTATGGTAGGAGATGCTGTAAAGAAGGCAGGTCAGGCAAGTTGGTAAGGTAACTGCTGGATATTGCAGCTTCGCTTAAGGGTGCCTCCAATAATTTCTAAAAAAAAATAATAGTACTAAAAAAAATTAATTGTATGTATGAGTTGATCTTGGAACATTAGAAAAAAGGCAAAACATCTTTGATACCAATTAACCCACAGGTTGCAAGTGGGCATTGATAAAATAGGTCAATAAGATAAGTGTTTAGACTGTGCAAAGGAAACCCTTTTGTCTGGAGTTTTATCAGCATCATCTTCGGGATGAAGCAACAAGCTATTAATATTGTTAGCTAGCCTAAAATAGAATACAGTGTTATCTTGTGATGCTGTAAATTGTTTTAGGGCACAAATGTTTATCTCAGTTTGTAGCATTAAAGTGTTGTCTTATGGTTGTGAGAGAGTTAATTTTCCTGTGGATATCTCTTTTGCTCTACTGTGCCTGTGTGTCCCTGAGGCTATGCAGGAAAGAGCAGTGCATCAACAAAGCTTAGGTAATGCCAGGACCTTGTCCTTTGAGGAGGCTTTAAATGGAGACGCAACCTGTCCTTGCATGCAGCAGGAAGGTTGAAAGCAAGGAGAGGAACAGTCTTGTCACTAACAAAAATATTATAGATTATTATTAGAGATGAACAAATCATTCGGAAATTTGTCTCGTGAAGTTCACGAATATTCACACAAATTTGCCAACATTTCATTAAAAATAGCGCCGAGCGAACGTGCCGCTAATTGTTCTTGTTCGCCAATACTAACAATTTGTTCAATGCTATGTTATGTAGGGAAGAGCAGTGCAACAACATAGATTAGGTAAACCTTGTCTCCTCTATAATTTTCCAGTGCCACTGTAGGCTCCACTCCTGCATAGCATCAAAGGCACAAAGACATACCTGAGGAAATATTTTGTTACACATATAATATTTTTAGATGCCTAAGACTTTTTTTTGTGACATTTAACCAAGGGAAAAAACAGAGTATGGAGAGTAGGCCTACATTTCAGATTCAGGTTTTGGATCTATATAACACAGTAATCACTGAACTCAAGGAGAACAGTGAAAAAAACTCCAATGAAGTACTCAATCAAGAGTCTCCACTGATGCCCCCAAAAATTTAAATATGCAAAACAAGAGTCCGTGGAGTCTCGGTTGCGAGTCTCAAAACACGGGCTAGCCAGATATCTCTAGCCTGTTGCCACAAGGTGCCTCCATGATGGGGAGAGCACCACACCACCCTGATAAATAGCCCCTTAAGTCCCACTTGGTTGCGAGTATTTGAACACAAACAGGGAAATACCAGGGTGGCCTATTTTTGTCAATGTCTAACTCAAGATACGAGTATTGTGATCATGACAAGGGCTTGCCAAGGCAGACATCCATCTACAGACAGCCATTTCAAGGTATTTGCCCCTCGTCAGTGTGGAGTAGGATTCTGGCTAGTTGGGGCAATAACAAATCAACCAACAAAACACAGTAATCACTAAACTCAAGGAGAACAGTGAAAAAAAACTCCAATGAAGTACTCAATCAAGAGTCTCCACTGATGCCCCAAAAAATTTAAATATGCAAAACAAGAGTCCGTGGAGTCTCGGTTGCGAGTCTCAAAACACGGGCTAGCCAGATATCTCTAGCCTGTTTCCACAAGGTGCCTCCATGATGGGGAGAGCACCACACCACCCTGATAAATAGCCCCTTAAGTCCCACTCGGTTGCGACTATTGGAACACAAACAGGGAAATACCAGGGTGGCCCGTTTTGGTCAATGTCTAACTCAAGATATCAGTATTGCGATAATGATAAGGGCTTGCCAAGGCAGGCCTCCATCTATAGACAGCCGTTTCGGGGTATTTGCCCCTGACTGTATGGGACAGCAGAGGAAGCATGTGTGCCAGGCCGTGAATTGGCATTACTTTGCTGCCCCTACCAGAAGGATTGCTTAATATTTCCTCCTCCTCTTCCTCCTCTGCCTCCTCTTCGCCCCATCCTGTCTAGTTCCGTCACGTCTCCTCCTATACTGGCCTCCTCTGCATGCAAGGCGTTCTCCCTGATGGGGATGAGGAATTCTTTAAAAATGCATAGGAGTGGGATGGATATGCTCACTATGGCATCGTCGCACCTGACCCTCTTGGTGGACTCCTCAAATTTCCTTAAAACTTCACATCTGTCTGCCATCCATGGCCACTCATGGTTGGCAAACTGAGGGAGCTGAGTTGGAGGCAACTGTGGGTTTTGGAGCTGGTATTCCATGAGAGCTCTCTGCTGCTCACACACCCTGGACAACATATGATATGTAGAATTCCAGTAAGTGGTGACATCGCACAACAGACATTGTTTGGGCAAACGCTGGTGTTTTTGTAGCTTTTTAAGGCTAACAACCACCACGGTGGACTTTCAAAAGTGGGCACACAGGCATTGCACTTTCACCAGTAGCTCCAGCAGGTCGGGGTAGGTCTTTAAACAGCGTTGCACCACCAAATGAAAAATGTGGGCCAGGCATGAAACATGTTGGAGTTCTCCGAATTGATCAAATTGATTTTGAAAATAATCGAATTATAGGGCTGGTCAACGCCTTCACAGAACGCAGACTGTGCTAATCAGTAGTAGCAATAAAAGAGCTATTAACCCACACACACAGTATACAGCCGTATACCAGATATCAAATTGATTTGGTCCCAGCTGCAGCGATGAAAGCCATTTCTGCTGATTTCTGCCTGCTGCAAGATGGCATCCTTTACCTCTGGGGGGCTGTGCTTTTTATCACCCAGGCTGATAAGAATGAGCATGCCGTGCTGACGTCTCCCCATGCAAGTGCAGCAGCATTTCCAAAGGACGATGTTATGGAGTAGGAGGAGAAGGAGGGGTTGTCAGAGCCTGTGCTGGCAATCGTAGGTATTATGCCGCACTCACAGTATACAGCCGTATACTGGATATGAAAATAATTGAATTAAAGGGCTGGTCAACGCCTTCACAGTGCGCAGATTGCGCTAATCAGTAGTAGCAAGATGAGAGCTGTTAACCCACACTCACAGTATACAGCTGTATACCAGATATCAAATTGATTTTGAAAATAATTTGAATTAAAGGGCTGGTCAACGCCTTCAAGGGACGCATGGCCGAGGTGGTCAAGTTGCTCTTCTCTGAGCCTCTACTTAGTTTGGAGTGACATAGCATGCCCACTGCACTCAGCTTGTCATCCGCACAAACATTAAAAAACCTCCACACCAAAGAACTGCATGAGCTCAAGGGGGGGGCTTTGTGCAAATGGCTGCTTCGGGGAGAAGCTTTGGCCCTGGTGACTCTGGACTGCCTTCAATGACTTGTCTGTCCTCTACCCCTGAACATCCCTCTGCCTTTTTACACCTTTTTTGGTGCTGCGTGGGCCTTCACACCTCTACTACTTTCCCACTGGACATCCCCCCCTTGCCAAGTCGGGTCGTTCACATCATCGTCCAGCCCTTCCTCTTCCATCTCCTCACTCTGCTGCTCCTTCTGCACACTGGACAAGTCAACTGTTTTGATTAACGGCAATCAGGTCTCCTCATCGTCAGTCATCACGACTTCAGGTTGCCGGCTCACAACACCAAAATCAACTGGACATGGCAAATGCTCCATATTTTGTGCATAGCTACATATAAAATTCTCAGGTAGCTCCTGGGATTCATCAAGTATTTGAACACTGTCCAATTGGGGAAAAGGACCCGAAAAGAGCTCCTCGGAGTGGGCAAGGGTGGGATGACTATGATGGACTAATTGTGCAGGTTTGGAGACATGAGTGTCAGACTCTTGGCTAGCCTCGAGATTGGAGTGAGTGGATAAATGACTGGAAGCATTCTCCACCATCCATCATAACACTTGGTCACGCTGATCGGGCCTTGACAGTTGTGTACCCCGCCCTCTGCACAACTGTCCTATAAAGCCAGGGATGGTCGATGCATGCGATACTGGATGTCCCTCTGAAGCACGCGCTGTATCCCCAATCACTTGACTGTGGCTTGAAACCCCAGCAGCATATCCGCATCCCTGTCCTCTTTGCTTTGCCCTACGCATTGTAGTAGCCGTTTAACTTTTTTCAATTATTTTTACAATAGAATTGTTTTTACAACAATAGAAATAAAGGGCTTGTCAATGCCTTTCCTGGGCGCACACTGCGCAAATCTGTAGTAGCATGATAACAGCTTTTATCCTACACACACACTGTATACAGCCGTATACCGGATATAAAATTGTTTTTACAACAATAAAAATAAAGGGCTGGTCAACACCTTCCCTGTACACACACTGCGCAAATCTGTAGTAGCAAGATAACAGCTTTTTTCCCACACACAGTGTATATAGCCGTATACCAGATATAGAATTGTTTTTACAACAATAGAAATAAAGGGCTGGTCAACTCCTTCCCTGGACGCACACTGTGCAAATCTGTGGTAGCAAGATAATGGCTATTATCCCACACACTGTATACAGCTGTATACACTATCAATGGGTATACACACTGAGTATACAAACTGCCTATGTCACAACAGCTTGTAAATCTCAGTTTTTTTTTATAGTTTTAGCCCTAACAAGGGCTTTTGGGGGTCCCTTCCTACCTAACTTCACCTAAAACGCCTTTACTGGAAGCAGACTGAGAACATCTGTAGTAGCAAGTTAACAGCTATTATCCCACACATACTGTATACAGCTGTATACACAATCAGTGGGTATACACACTGTGTATACACACTGCTTGTGTCACAACAGCTTGTAAATATCTGTTTTTCTATAGTTTTAGCCCTAACAAGGGCTTCTGGGGGTCCCTTCCTACCTAATTTCCCCTTCCTTACCTTCCTCTGTCTTCTTTAAACTCTGTCCCTTTCTAGCTCCAACCAGCAAGTGACATTAATCTCAAATCACTGTTCTTTTATTCAGGAGGTCACATGGTTTAGCCAGCCAATTACAGTTAAAGTTTTTTTTTTTTTTAAGTCCTGCCTACTCCTAGGGCCTGTCCCTCCTCCTTGCATGTTTATTGGCTGCAAAAAAAGCGCCAGGGGATGTGGAAGGACGAATCAAATTTTTACTGCAGTTTGGCTCGAATATTCAAATGCAGTCAAATACCTTGAATAGTATACTATTCGATCAAATAGCTGTTCGATTGAATGGTATTCACTCATTTCTAGTTAGGAATAATCTGTTACATTTTACAAGTAATCATCCCTGGTCTGTGATAAAATTTCTCCTATGGAGTCAATTGTTACAGGTCTGTAGAATACCGAGGGACAAAATATGTAGAGATGAGAGAAAATCTGGATTCAATTCTGGAAAACTGGGAGAAGTTTCCCAGGATTTGATCTAGCTTTTCCCAGCATCCTGGGAGGAGTGGCAGGGAGTGGAGCAGCGCTGAAGGCTGCCAGCTTGATAAGTGGATTGCAGATCAAACTAAGGTCTTCACTTCATTTAGATGAGCGATTTGCTTGTCTCTATTGATCTGGCATGTTCAAAATTTGAACACAGAGTATATCCCAAAACAATTGCTCAAATCACATGTAGTTAGATTTAAGGAAACATCTAGGGAACAGACAATGATGTCAAAAGTAAAAAATGGAGAATATGATTCTTTTTGTTTTTACTTATTATTTATAACCCCTACAGTGGAAGGATTGCACAAATTCTCAGAGGTGAGTGTTCTATGGTAAGAAGGGATTCAAAGTGTATGCACCCTTTAGGGGTTCGATGTCTGTAACAGAGGGGTAGGTGTTGATCTGTGAAAGATCAAATGATACCGTGTCAATCTGGAACTGTGTGATGATGCACAACCACAATAAGGAGACTCAGAATGATGGGAGCGTTATAAGCTAACCAGAAATGGAGTGGTGTGCAGCTGTAGTCTTGATATTTATGATGAAAGAAAAGTCCTGTTGTTAATTGTTTAGTTCTGCCTACTGTACAAGATGATTGGACAGGTTTTAATGATATGCATATGTCATTGGTTCTTTGTTATATAATACTGTATGGTGTTTAAAGAACGGTCATTCATGATTGCTCATTGTGCAGATCCGAAAAATGGCATGTTTTATATGCATTATGGTGAAATTAAGTGGAAACTTAGAATTGAAGATGCTGTATTCCAACAGAGAGAAAATTTCCCGCAGATTCCGAAATCTCCCAGATTGATATTTTATAATATCTGTGTTGTTGGGTGTTGCAGTTTCCTAAAGTGCAATGTTTATTTTAACAGAAACTATTTAAAAACAAAATAGAAAAAAATAAGTAAATATATTTGTTATAAAACATTATTTGCTTATCAGAAGCTACTCTAAGATGAATGTAGATGTGAACTTTAGCTTAACTAGTTAAGCTAGAGGGTGATAGTCCTATCCCCAGAACACCAAAATGGCTTTTTAGCATAATGACTAAACTGGTATCCCAGAAACAGCACCTAGGGTGAAAGTAAGAAACTTATCATCATCCTCAGTGCCCCATGCACTATAGGGAGATATAAGCAGGTTAGATTCTCCTTTTTACTTTCCAGCAGTGTGCTCTCTATCATCACAGACAGGATTACAATGAAATTGACATCAGTATGTAGATAACAGAATAGCTGAAGCTGACAGCTCAGTCTCTCCCTCCCTAAGATATGACCTATGAACAGGTCCCAGAGAATGCTCCAAAGATCTACACAACACATTAACATTAAGGTAACCTGACTTATTTCGCCTAAGTTTTTTTCTTTATGCAAACAGGGATTTGACATCAAGAGACTGTAAATAGAACATAGCTCTTTGATTTCAACTTTCAGTGTACATGTTCTTTTAAATGGCCCTTAAGCAGATGACTAGAAAAACCTTGAAAATGTATTTTTAAAAAATTTATTAGTCTTAAAATGTTAACCTCTCTAATCTATTTATTCAATTCTGAATGAGTGCACTTTACCCATGTAGCAAACTGGACACAGCCTAATGAAGAATTGGAATTCCATTGATGTTCTAGTCATAGTCACCTGAGTATTGGGATAATGCAAAGCCTTCTTGAAATTATACTCAAGTCAGATTTAATAAATTCTACAACTGACAGCTCGTATCCCAGACTCCCCAGAGCAGTATCTCACAGATCTCTCTAATTCTGCCTGACTTTCACACAAAGCATATTTCTCCTCTCTCCTCTATTCTTTTACAATAAAGGTTCGTGCAAGTTAAAATAGCTTTAGAGTAAGTGTTAGTGAAATGCCAATTAGAAATCTTGACTAAAACTCTTTTTTCTTTGAATTAAATCTTTATATCCCTTTTGTGTTCAAATGAAATTGTAGCAGCTCTTATTTTAGTCAATGAAGAGTTTATAAAAAGAGGAAAGACACTTAATATTATGTTTGTATCCAATTACCCAAGAATTGTTTTTATTACCTCGTCTACTCTAGTTAAGTTATGAGAATATCATACCAAATATTCATTCAATGATATTAAAATGTAATTTAATTTAAAGCCACACTCACCCCAAGTCTTTTACAATAATATTCAAAACCCAAAGTGTCAGACCTCCCAGCTATGACATGAAAACCCACATTATATTTATTTATGCAAACTATACAAGAATCAAAGTGGTGATTGTAGCTTATATATACATTAACCCCTTCCTGTAGCACGAGGTAAGTATACATTATTAACATGAATTTATTCTCATATTCTAAAGATTTAGGTTCAAATGATTGTATGGGATTGTAATAGATACCTGTCACATTATTCTTGATGATAAGGATCTAAGCAAAATGAGGGAAGCTTTCTACTAATACCAAAGCCAACAATGGTTTTTTTTTCTCTTTTCTATAGACAGAATAGTACCAGGATTGACAATAAAGTCCCATAATACAAATTGACCAAATAATATTTTTTTGGTTATGTTTTGTTCTTTTCGGTTCTGTTCACCAAGGTACAGCTAGAGAGTAATGATGAGCGCACCCGAGGATATTCAGGTTCAACTAAACTAAAAAAAGGTTTGGCAACACTTTTACCCGAACTTTTGAACGGACCTAAACCTCATTGAAGTCATTTCAATTTTCAACTGAAATTTTTATTGAATTTTGAAGCAGGTTCTAAGTGTAAAACTGCAACAAGTGATTAATGGCAGGATTACTGTTATATACTGTTATATACTGTTACGACCTTCTGCAGTGTCAAGTGCGGCTCGGGTGGCAGTGGTGAGGATGCAGAGCATGCAATTGGGTAATGTAGAAGTTCTAGACCCAACATGGACTGAAGCCCATGGAAGAGATGGTAAACATGTAGACATGCAGCCCCAGCCACCCAGTGGCCTGTAACCAGTTGGTTGGCTAATACAGGCCACCGTGTCCAGGGCACACCAAACCCAGATCAGAGGAGCTCACTCATCTCCTCTGACAAAGTACTGACAAGACATTTGCAGGTTTTGCCACCAGGAAGGGGTAGAGGTCTGTAAAATTAACCCCTTGCCTCCGCAGCCTATTTTGGCCTTAATGACCAGGGCCTATTTTTCAAATCTGACCTGTCTCTCTTTATGTAGTGATAACTCTGCGGTGCTTTTAACAATCACAGTTATTCTGAGATAGTTTTTTCGTGACATATTCCTCTTTATGTTTGTGGTATACTTTGGTTGATACACTCAGTAGTTTTTTGTAAGAGGAGTCGACGGGAGCCGGATTGGGGGGCGCACAGGAAGGGAGCCAGAGACCGATCCGGGGGGGGGGGGGGGCGCAACACAGGAGGACAAGGACACGGGAAGGGAGAGGGAGTCAGAGCCGGTTCGGGCGGAGGGAGGAAAGCCGGATCACCGAGGGCGAGCGTGAGCATGGGGAGAGAGAGGGAGGGCATGGGGAGGGAGAGCACAGGGAGGACAGTTTGGGGGACACCCGGAGACGGACCGGAGGATGATGGCAGTGGCGGCAGGAGGAGGCAATGTGCTGCAGCTCTCCATAGACGCTGCGGTCACAATGACCGCGGCGTTTATGGGGTTAACTGTCATCCGGGCAGTGGCAGCAGGAGGAGACTGTGTGTCACAGCCTCTTCCTGCTGCCTGATCTCTGCTAGGGACAGTGGGGGGAGGCAGAGAAACCATGACGTCCAGGGACGTCATGATGCAGAATGGCACTGCTTTTCATGACGTCCCTGGATGTCATATTGGGGGAAGGGGTTAAGTAAAAAAGAGAATAACAACAGAAATAAGGATAAGTAACTACTGGGGTAGGGATACATAACACCTGGAGTAAAGATAGGTAACAACTGGGGTAAGGATAGGTAACAACTGGCTTAGGAGTAGGTAATAACTGAGGTAAAGATAGGTAACAACTGAAGTAGGGATAGGTAATAGGTAGGGAAAGTATTAAAAGTTAATGTATAAATTAGATTTGCTCCTTTTTGTAAGTTAAGTCCAACCATTGTTTTTAAAATGGGTGCATAGTGCCATATTTTTTTTTTTAAGGCTATGTTCACACTACGTAAGTTTCCGGCCGTAGTGCGTTCCGTGAATAAGCGGACGGAGACTTACGTAGTTTGCGTATAATGGAAAATATACGAAGTACGGCTGCACAGTTCACACTACGTATAAACTTCTGCCCGGATCGTACGCGGCGGCGTAAAAAATGAACCAGACCATTGTTTGCGGACGAAAATGCCGTAACTTACTCCCGTAGTGTTACATGCGGTCCGTACGTAGTGGTGATTTCTTCATTTTTGCAGCTTTTTCAAGTAAAAGACCGCTGTCAGATCGCTATGTAGGGCGCTCGGGAAGCGTAAGTAGACTTCGGGCGTAAGTTCGCGGTCCGTACGTAGCCGGCCACAAGTAGCGTAAATCTCCGGCCGGAGTTTACCGTGTATATGTCCGTCCGCGAAAATATGCGGCCGGACATATACGCAGTGTGAACATAGCCTTAACCATCTTCATTTTTAAACATATGGGGGGAGATTTATAAAAGGGTGTAAATATACACCTGGTGTAAATTGCCCACAGCAACCAATCACAGCTCCTCTTTTATTCTACTAGAGCTGAAAACTGAGCTGTGATCGGTTGCTGTGGGCAGTTTACACCTAGTGTATATTTACACCCTTTTATAAATCTCCCCCATGCTATATATCTTTATTATTAATTGTGTCTGCTAAATGGGCATAACTGATGTGGAAAGAACTCCAACAGCTGACACCCTTTCAACTTTGTGAAGCTCATGTACATGCATACTATAAACTCAATCACTGAAGGGATGACTGGTCTAAAACAATGATTACAAGGTCCTAGACCCCTCATAGACAGAAGGCCATGACAGTACAGAGAAAAAGGTGGTGGACAACCAAGCCTAGCTACCCAGTAGCCAGTAGCCAGTTGGTTTTCTGGTACTGATCAACGCACGCAGAGACTGAACACACTAAAGGCAGCTAAAAGGAACTCCTTGGCGTAGCATCTTTACTGGCAAAGTGCAGTGATGACAAGACACTGTTGGTTTACACATTGTGTCACCAGCAGGGGGTAGAGCACTGAAAAGTTAAAGTGACACTGTCACCCTCTTTTTGCAATCTGACTTCTCTACACAGGTGTAAAGGGTACATTTTTAAGTTTTCTTATCTTATTTTATATCATACGTCATGGTGCTTGTTCCAGTAAAAAGTGATATTTTATCATCTGCAGATTGTGCTACCTGGACGGGGCTTCGCGGACACAGCAACACTTAGCCCCGCCCACATTGGCACCATGGCTATCCCTTCCACAACATCAGCGCATAGGCTCCACCCCATCAGCAACCTAAACCTAAAGGTCTAGGCCTATGCACCAAGGATGTCATGGAGGGACGAGGGCGAGGTTAAGTGGCGTTGTACCCAAGAAGCCCCACCCAGGTAGCACAATCCGCAGATGATTAAACACCTGTGTAGAGAAGTCATAATGCAAAAAGTTGGTGACAGTGTCAAGTAGAATGAGGGTAACAATAGAGATATAGATAGGTGAAAACTAGAGTAGGGACAGGTAACAACTGCGGTATGCTTAGGTATCAACTGAATTAGGGAAAGGTAACAACTAGGTTAGGGAAAGTAGTTAAAATAACACTAAACACCAAACTAAACTATAATATCAAAACTTGAACAAAACTTGGCCAATGTGGGCAAGCTGACATCTATAAAAAATAATCAAGTGCTAGTCCCACAGGATTTAACCTCCTCACTGCCTCAATGAGGAACTATGATACAAATGTACTGTCACATGAGGGGAAACGAGTTTGAGCCCTGATCTATCCACAGCCTCTATCTCTGCCTGCTTGGCGATTTTGCTCTAGGTCTTCAGAGCTAAAATAAAATAGACTGCAATGAACACTCAACTGAGGAAAAGACCAGGGACATTGTTACATGCTGGTGAATGTTTTGAAGTAGAAAACTTCCTGGACATCATCACTGCACGTAACATCATTCGCTGCCTTTAAAATCTTGGACACATTTATCTAAAATGGATTGATTTGGCAATACTGGTAGATATTTCAGCATACGTAAAATAAACTAGCCAAGACTGAAAAAAGTTTGTGGTCAATGGTCAAATTAAATATAACTTTTTTTTTTTTTTTTTTTTAAGTGGGCCCCAACTCTTTTCCATTAGCCCAGCTGTATGATTTCAAGGCACCATATACTTTTTATTTATAATACACATGTCAAGAATATGTAAGTGGCTCCTCAACTATTTTCTGTGTTACTGTCATTCAGCATAGGCTTTTTCTTGGCAATACACTTGAAACCACTTTGTTACTGGCCTCAAACCTTTCACAATTACGCATGCTACGATATATAATATGTTGTTTATTTATTTAATTATTTTTACAGTTATCAAAGTTTTGCCGTCTACCTAGCTCCCCCTGCCTGTAGCGCCAACCTCTCCCTACTCTAAGCTTTAACAGAATGGTGGCGAGACGCGTTAACTGCTTATTTAAACCCCAGGGTCACAAGTCCCACCTGACCAATCTCAGCCATATCCTTAAAAGGCAGGGCTGGGAATGCTAATTGGCTTCCAGTCAACAAACTTTATTGACAAACAGCGAACAGATACACAAGGCAAGGAGAGCATTAAAGTTAAACATGGTGTATTTCTAGAAACTGCCAAATTGTTGGAATAACTATTGAGCTTAATACCTGCTACCTACTGTTAAGAATTAACGTTTCTGAATCTTTTTAATTTTCTTAATTTAATTTGCAGTTTTTTAAAATGGTTTATGGGATTTTCTAGCATACAGACTTTTCAAATCCACTTTAGAAATTAATAGTTCCCTAAAAAACAATATTTCTATAACTTTGCTGCTTAACTTTTATGCCAACTAATGGGCTAAAAAAGGTAAAAGTACACTTACCAAATGATGGTAATATAAGGTAGACATATAGTAAATTTTAACTATTAACTCATTTATTTAGCATGACTATCTTTCTTATAAAGAGAGAATTTTAAATGTAAAAAATGCTAATTTCTTTAAATATTAACAAAAAAAATTACATTGCTAGCCATACCACGTTTACATGCTATTTCATTACGCAATGAAGAATTTTTAACTGTCGATGCTGCCACAATCCTTTGAATTCTGCATATAAGAGTGAGGGACATGGATTTACCCTTACAGGCATGATTCACATTTATTCTGAGGTGTTACTTCAGCTCCATATTACAATAATTTACAAGACAGCTATCAGTCAAAATATAATTTGGCTGACAACTGTATGTCCTGAAGTCTCCATTTACATGCATGCTTGTCTTTTTTTTTTAAGCAAAAGAAATGACTACCAGACACATGAACTGTTGTTTATCTTAAGGGGCAACAACACTGCAAAATTATTATGTAGAACTCTTTATTTCCTGAACAGCTCTAATATTTGCATCTCCCAGTAACAATGAAAATCCACAGTGGACTATAGCACCTTGCACATGGATGAGATATTACACATGAAACTGACATATGGTGTGATCTATGTTTAAATCTACAGCATTTCAATTTCTAGTACATTTTACCAGTTTCAGTGTAGAGGGGTGAAATCTATATTCTACACCTGCACTTTTTCTGCAGATCTGTGGTGTAGACTGCGTGTACTACTGTAATTAACTGTGGAGAGTCATGAAGTCAGTCAGCCAGAGGAGAAGAGGCCAGTATCTTCAGGATGTACTGTACATATAAATAAATTATTTAACCCCTTAAGGACGGAGCCCAAAATGGCCTTAAGGACCGGAGCAAATTTCAGCAATATGACCAGTGTCACTTTATCCATTAATAACTTCGGGATGCTTTTATCTATCCGGCTGATTGTGAAAATGTTTTCTTGTGACATCTTATACTTTATATTTCTGGTAAATTTGAGCCGATATTTGTAGCCTATCTTTATGGGAAAAAAACAACGTGAAAAATTGGGAAAAATTGTATTTTCCTAACTTTGAAATTTTCGGCTTGCAAGGAAAATAGTTATGCCGCATAATTTAGATATGAAATAGCATTAGCAACATGTCTACTTCATGTTGGCGGCATTTATTAAACTTGCCTTTAATTTTTAAGACAATAGAGAACTTCAAAGTTTAGCAGCATTTTTCCAAATTTTCACAAGAATTTAAAAATCAGATTTTGCAAGGGACCAGTTCATGTTTGAAGTAGATTTGAGGGAACTGTATGTTATGAAGCCCCACAAAGCACCCTATTTTAGAAACTGCACCCCTCAAACTGTTCAAAATCAATTCTTGAAAGCTTTTTAACCCTTTAGGTGAGTCACAGAAACAAAAGCTAAGTGTGTAAGAAAATTGAAAATTTAAATTTTCTTTGCAGAAATTATAATGTGATCCAATATCTTTTATAATAGAAACCCGATTTCCAGAGAAATGCACCATAATTTTTATCGCCCCATGTCTGCAGTTTATAGAAATATATGATATGTGGGCCTATTGCGCTATTTGACTCAACCACAAGCCTCAGATACAAAGGAGCGCCTTGTGAATTTTGAAGCCTCCATTACAATTGGACAATTTTCAAAGTACCACTTCTGGTTGGCAGAGGCTCTGGGGTACCAAAACCTAACAAACACCCCTAAAGTGACACCATTTAGAAAACTACACCCCTCGAAGAATGTAACAAGGGTTATAGTGAGCATATGGACCCCACTGGTGACAGACACAAATGTGGAACAATGTGACGTGAAAATGAAAAAATTATTTTTTTTACACTAAAACGTTGGTGTAACTCTGAATTTTTTATGTTCACAATGGGTTAAAAGAAAAATGAACAGCTAATCATGTAGAGCAATTTCCCCCGATTACAGGAGTACCCCACATGTGGATACAAAGTGCAAAGGAGGCGCACAGAACGCCTCCAAAGGGAAGGAGTGCAATTTGGATTTTGGAAGCTGGATTTGGCCAGAATGAAGAACAAAGGCCATGTGGGGTTCGCAGAGCCCCCGTGCTTCCAAATCATTGGAAACCCCCCACAAGTGACCCCGTTATGGAACCTACACCCCTCATGGAATGTAACAAGGGGTATAGTGAGCACATGGACCCCACTGATGACAGGCACAATGTGCAGTGAAAATGAAAAATTAAATTTTTTTTACACTAAAACTTGGTCTAGCCTTAATTTTTTCATGTTCACAAGGGGTAAAAGGAAAAAAAAAGCAAAAAACTTGTAGAGCAATTTCCTCCGAGTACAAAAATACCGCACATGGTGACATAATGCGCCATGATGGCGCAGGACACGCCTCTAAAAGGAAGGTGCGCCATTTGGCTTTTGGAAGCTGGATTTTGCCAGAAAGGAGGATGGTGGTCATGTTGGGTTTACAAAGCCTCTGTGCTGCGAAAACAATGGGAACCCCCCACAAGTGACCCCATTATGGAAAGAACACCCCTCAAGGAATCTAACAAGAGGTGTAGTGAGCATATGGACCCCACTTGTGACAGGCACAAATGTGGAACAATGTGACGTGAAAAGAAAAAATATTTTTTTACACTGAAATGTTGGTGTAACTTTTAATTTTTCATGTTCACAAGGGGATAAAAGAAAAAACAAACCACTAATCATGTAGAGCAAATTACCCCAATTACAGGAGTACCCCACATGTGGACACAAAGTGCAAAGCCGGCGCATGGAACGCCTCCAAAGGAAAGGAGCGCAATTTGGATTTTGAAAGCTGGATTTGGCCAGAATAGAGGATGAAGGGTTCGCAAGAGCCCCGTTCTGCCAAAACATTGTAACCCCCCCCCCACCAAGTGACCCCAACGAACTTAGGAATCTGTGGCCCGTACGTGTCAGGGACTGGGGTCCAGGTGGGGTCACTTGAGGGGGCTTGTGGGGCCTCCTGGGGCCTAGTCCTGGGGCGGCGCCTTGGGGGCTTATTATCACTAAATGATGATGACAATGAGGAAGAAGAGTAAGGAAGAAGGAACGAGGGATCTTCCTCTTCTCCCTCACTGGTTGTCTCAGTATCAGAGGCAATCATAGCGTATGCCTCCTCTGCCGAGAACAACCTGTGGGCCATTTTTTTTTTTTTCTTTAGGGTGCCTTCACACACACCGGATCCGCAGTGGATTTAATGCTGCGGATCCAGTATCATTGCATCTGTATGAGAATACATACATGCAGCGGGAATGACATCCCGCTGCATGTATGTAAGTTAACCCTCCGGCGGCCGGAGCATACATCACCTCCTCCCCGCTCTGGTTTGCTTCGGGGCTCCCGGCTGCTCATCCCGCGCAGCCAATCAGTGTGCTGCCCGGCCGCAGCCACTGATTGGCTGAGCAGGACCTCCTGCTGAGAACCCCTGAAGAAAGCCAGAGCGGGGAGGAGGTAATGTACGCTCCAGCCGCCGGAGGGTTAACTAACATACATGCAGCAGGATGTAATTCCCGCTGCATGTATGTATTCTCATACAGATGCACTGATACTGGATCTGCAGCGGATTTTGGTGCGAATCCGCAGCGTGCAATCTGCTGCGGATCCGGTACGTGTGAAGGCATCCTTAGAGGGGGGGTGTAAGTGTAAGTGTTATGCTTTTACACGTGTAAGTGTTAGTGTGTGTGTTATGTACTGTTTTTACATTTTATTTGTGTGTGACTTTGACTTTTTGACTTTGACTTTTTACTAAAAAAAAAGCAGAGGCCAGGGGACACTATATCACTACTGATCAAGGGGAGAGGGTGGCAGTGGAGAGGGGACAGGGTGGCAAGAGAGGGAAGCAGGAGAGGGTGGGAGGGGAGAGGGTGGCAAGAAAGAGGAGAGGGTAAGAAGAGAGGGTGGCAGGAGAGGGGAAAGGGTAAGAGAAGAGAGAGTGGAAGAGGAGAGCATGGAAGGAAAAAGGAGAGGGTAGCAGGGGAGGCCAGAGGGTAAGAGAAGAGGGTGGAAGAGGAGAGCATGGAAGGAAAAAGGAGAGGGTGGCAGGGGAGGGGAAAGGGTGGCACGGGAGGCGAGAGGGTAAGAGAAGAGGGTGGCAAGAGAGGGAAGCAGGAGAGAGGA
Organism: Dendropsophus ebraccatus; assembly: GCF_027789765.1. NCBI lineage: Eukaryota > Metazoa > Chordata > Amphibia > Anura > Hylidae > Dendropsophus > Dendropsophus ebraccatus. The sequence continues at coordinate 50,921,789 of NC_091463.1, forward strand.
TAGGGTAGCAAGAGAGAGTAGAGGGTGGCAGGGGAGGGGAGAGGGTGGCAGGAAAGAAAAGAAGGTGGCAGAGGCAAGCGTGGCAGGAAAAAGGAAAGGGTGGAAGGAGAGGGTAAGAGGAGAGGGTGGCAGCAGAAAGGGCAGCAGGGAGAGGATGCAAGGAGGGAGGGTGGCAGCAGGGAGAGGGTGGAAGAAGGAAGGGTGGCAGAAAGAGAGAGCGTGGCAGCAGGAGGGAGGGTGGCAGCAACAGAGAGTGGCAGGGAGAGGGAAGGTGGCCGCAGGAAGGGGGGGCAGCAACAGAGGGTTGCCGCAGGAGGGAGGGTGGCAGCAACAGAGGGTGGCAGGGAGAGGGAAGGTGGCCGCAGGAGGGAGGGTGGCAGAAACAGGGTGGCAGCAACAGAGGGTGGCAGGGAGAGGGAAGGTGGCCGCAGGAGGGAGGGTGGCAGCAACAGAGGGTGGCCGCAGGAGGGAGGATGGCAGCAACAGAGGGTGGCAGGGAGAGGGAAGGTGGCCGCAGGAGGGAGGGTGGCAGCAACAGAGGGTGGCAGGGAGAGGGAAGGTGGCCGCAGGAGGGAGGGTGGCAGAAACAGGGTGGCAGCAACAGAGGGTGGCAGGGAGAGGGAAGGTGGCCGCAGGAGGGAGGGTGGCAGCAACAGAGGGTGGCCGCAGGAGGGAGGATGGCAGCAACAGAGGGTGGCAGGGAGAGGGAAGGTGGCCGCAGGAGGGAGGGTGGCAGCAACAGAGGGTGGCAGGGAGAGGGAAGGTGGCCGCAAGAGGGAGGGTGGCAGCAACAGAGGGTGGCCGCAGAAGGGAGGGTGGCAGCAACAGAGGGTGTCAGGGAGAGCGAAGGTGGCCGCAGGAGGGAGGGTGACAGGGAGAGGGAAGGTGGCCGCAGGAGGGAGGGTGGCAGCAACAGAGGGTGGCAGGGAGAGGGAAGGTGGCTGCAAGAGGGAGGGTGGCTACAACAGAGGGTGGCCGCAGGAGGGAGGGTGGCAGCAACAGAGGGTGGCAGGGAGAGGGAAGGTGGCCGCAGGAGGGAAGGTGGCAGCAGGAGGGAGGGTGGCAGCAACAGAGGGTGGCAGGGAGAGGGAAGGTGGCCGCAGAAGGGAGGGTGGCAGCAACAGAGGGTGGCTGCAGGAGGGAGGGTCGCAGGGAGAGGGAAGGTGGCCGCAGGAGGGAGGGTGACAGGAAGAGGGAAGGTGGCCGCAGGAGGGAGGGCGGCAGCAACAGAGGGTGGCCGCAAGAGGGAGGGTGGCAGGGAGAGGGAGGGAGGGTGGCAGCAGGAGGGAGGGTGGCAGGGAGAGGGAGGGAGGGTGGCAGCAGGAGGGAAGGTGGCTGCAACTGAGGGTGGCAGGGAGAGGGAGGGTGGCAGCAGGAGGGAGGCAGGGAGAGGGAGGGTGGCAGCAAAAGGGAGGCAGGGAGAGGGAGGTTGGCGGCAGGAGGGAGGGTGGCAGGGAGAGGGAGGGTGTCAGCATCAGTTGGTGGCATTAGGAGGGAGGGAGGCAGGGAGAGGGAGGTTGGCAGGAGGGAGGAAGGCAGGGAGAGGGAGGTTGGCAGCAGGAGGGATGGTGGCAGGGAGATGGAAGGGTGGCAGCACGGCGGCGGCGGAGTGGATCAGGGAGGAGACTGGCATAACGGAGGAGGCAGGGGCAGCATGGGGCACATGAAGGAGGAGGAAGCAGCAGGAACTGGGAGCAGTCAAAGGGGGCAACGAGGCAGGGAGGAGGTGGGAACATGTGGGGAAGGAGGCAGCAGCGTTGGCGTCAGGGAGGAGGCGGGGGCAGCCGGGGGACACACGGAGGAGGCGGGACAGCCGGGGGACACACGGAGGAGGTGGAGGCAGCCGGGGGACACGCGGAGGAGGCGGCCAGGCAGCAGGGGAAATGTGGGTAAGATGCGGCGGCACCCGATCCTTCTCTGCTCACTGATTCTCAGCGAGCAGAGAAGGAGATTCGCCAGTGATGGGCCGGCCGGTAGTTAACGGCCAATCACGGGCGATTGGGGGCACGAACGGCACGAACAGCAGCCATTTTCCCGCAATCGCGGCCCGCGGCATCCCCTTAAATGACGTCATGGGTCCTTAAGTGACAGGATTCCATGACGTACCCGTTAAGAGGTTAAAAGAGGTTAAAGGGTAACTATCAGTAGGTTAAACGGCACGAACCTGCTGATAGCCCCCTATAGTGCCGGGGACTTGTGTGTCTTACCTTCCTCCTCAGCAATGTTCTCGCGCTATTAGTCAGAGTAAACTCTAACATCGTGGGACCCGCACCAAGGAGGGAGGTAAGACATTCCCGATGCTATAGGGGGTTATCAACAGGGGTCCCCCCCTATTTTCCATAACTAGCCAGATAGAAAACAAAGCAATAGTTTCCTTGTAGTACCAGAAAGGGAAAGGACATTTTTGTCCCTTCCCTGATTAATAAGACCAGGCTGCTACCATCATTCTTTGATGGTTTGGGCCTACCAGTACCTAGCCCTTCCCAACACCCCTGGTTAGTGTTATCTGTTTAATGGAATAATAATAAAGCCCAGCACAGCAATGGGAAAAAAAAGTTAATAAGTAAAAATGAAAATCAATAAAACTATACTTCTTATGCAGGATTTTCTCAGTTATCACTACCACAGGGTTTTCTGTGTGCCAACGCATCATATTGGCATTTGCTAGGTCTAGGTTATTTTAAGACCCTTCTCAACTTGCTCATTCGCCTCTTCTTATTCTTTAGCATCTTCCTGCTATGTCTCCTATGGTACCGCCATTATCTATTACTTCATTCTGATCAATTGCGCAGACACAATTTACTGTTTAAGACTCTGCTCACACCAACATAATGGACTGCCATCATAAGGCTTCTGACGGTAGCTTGAACAGAAAAAAAAAAAAATTTGGCAGCACCCCAATGCCTCTGTTTACACTGCAGGTTGCACGCCACAGACGTACAGATAAAAAACAAACAGTGCAACAGCAACCCACAGGTGCAAGTGCTTACTGTACATACTTCCCAGGCATACTCACAATAAAAACCTGCTCAGTAGATATTAAAAAATTAGAATCTTAGCAAACTAAACTATTTGATCAGAGTGTACCATGTCACTACATTAAGGTGTCCTCAGAGACATGGTCCCTACTCTAGCATTCTCACACTAGCAATGGCCTCTCCTGGGCTATTAATAAGCCTACAACTGGGCAGGATCCAAATAATCACTTTTCATAACACCCACAGGACATGGGTGGAGTGCAAGCCAACAAGAGGTAGCCATACAACAGGAAAAAACAAAGTAGACAGCACTCCAATGCCTCTGTTCACACTGTAAGTTGCACGCCACATGTGGCTTAAGTACAAACAAAAAAACAAAAAGTGCAACAGTAACCCATAGGTGCAAGTGTGTACACTCCATACTCCCCTCAGTGAAGTAGAAGTCTATCTCTAGCTTTTTTCTTTAGTGCATCATTTCATTCTCTCACGCAGTTTGATGCTCATGTACAGCACTCACCTTCTTTCATTCTCATTTCAATGTGCCATTTTCATTTCTTATACAATCCATTCACATGGTAATTACTTCAACCCTATCCACCTAACTGACGCCTCATTCTTATCCTTCTAAGGGCTCCTTCACACAAGACTCTTTTATGGATTTTCAAATTGAAAAAAAGATGCTCTATTGGATTGAGATCTGGTTACTGTGGAGGCCATTTGAGTACAGTGAACTCATTGTCATGTTAAAGAAACCAGTCTGAGATGATTCTAGCTTTATGACATGGCGCATTATCCTGCGGAAAGTAGCCATCAGATGTTGGGTACATTGTGGTCATAAAGGGATGGACATGGTCAGCAACAATACTCAGGTAGGCTGTGGCGTTACAACGATGCTCAATTGGTACCAAGGGGCCCAAAGAGTGCCAAGAAAATATTCCCCACACCATGACACCACCACCACCAGCCTTAACCGTTGATACAAGGCAGGATGGATCCATGCTTTCATGTTGTTGACGCCAAATTCTGACCCTACCATCCAAATGTCGCAGCAGAAATCGAGACTCATCAGACCAGGCAACGTTTTTCCAATCTTCTACTGTCCAATTTCGATGAGCTTGTGCAAATTGTAGCCTCAGTTTCCTGTTCTTAGCTGAAAGGAGTGGCACCCAGTGTGGTATTCTGCTGCTGTAGCCCATCTGCCTCAAAGTTGGAGGTACTGTGCGTTCAGAGATGCTCTTCTGCCTACCTTGGTTGTAACGGTTGGCTATTTGAGTCACTGTTGCCTTTCTATCAGTTCGAACCAGTCTGCCCATTCTCCTCTGACCTCTGGCATCAACAAGGCATTTCCGCCCACAGAACTGCCGCTCACTGGATGTTTTTTTCTTTTTCGGACCATTCTCTGTAAACCCTAGAGATGGTTGTGCTTGAAAATCCCAGTAGATCAGCAGTTTCTGGAACACTCAGACCAGCCCTTCTGGCACCAACAACCATGCCACGTTCAAAGGCACTCAAATCACCTTTCTTCCCCATACTGATGCTCGGTTTGAACTGCAGGAGATTGTCTTGACCATGTCTACATGCCTAAATGCACTGAGTTGCCGCCATGTGATTGGCTGATTAGAAATTAAGTGGTAACATGCAGTTGGACAGGTGTACCTAATAAAGTGGCTGGTGAGTGTAGCATTTTAAGTGCTTCTTTGCCTTTCACATGTTACTTTGTATTATTTATCCCATATCAGAATCCAAGATCTATTTTGTTTGCAAAACAGAATTATATATAATATATTTAGTCATCTAGGTGGACAATCATCAAAGTTACGGCAGGGGCATACGCCAGAGAGAAGGCGCAGATTACCCCTTCTCCCTGGTGTACTCCTGCCGCATTCTCCGCTCACCCAATGGGTGGGCGTGGCACGCCAAAGCAGGTAGGAGGTGTGGCCTCCTCCTGCGCCTCATTTATTATTATTTAAGCCTGCACACAGGCGTAAATCATGACCCAAATCCCTACCTGCTGGAGGTTGGATTTGGTACACCTGGGCAGGGTCAGGTACATGGCCAGCCATATTCACCTCTTAGTGAATTCAGCCAGGAAAAAGGGTGTAGGGCCTAATTTAAGACTGGTGTACGAGTATGTCGGTCTTGATAAATTCCCTCCCCCCCAGTGTTTCATCAAGCGTTTAATTTACAAATGTTTTTCTAAAATGTTGCCTGTGAAACTGACCCTAAAGGGGTTGAATCTCTCTGGAAACTGCAAAAAAAAAAAAAAGACTTATTCTCCTCAGAATGCAGTTGAATGTTTATTGGACACAATGATTTTGAAGAGTATAAAACAAATGCTTAAAAAAAATTTCTACTCACTGACACTTGAATGTTTATGTATGAGGCTAAGTTCTCACACAGCATTTGATGTGTATTCAGTTAGCGTTAATTAGCTCTATTTTGCTGTGAATTGCATAATTTGCAATAACATAGCGATATTTTTTCTGCAATTCTGTTAAAATCGCTGCAAAAATATCATAATTTTACCCCAACCGTAACTAAACATGCATTAAATGCAATGTAAGAACATAGCCCCCGAGGCTCTTCTTCTAAAAGCTTAATTTCAGAAATGTATACAGGTTACAAGGTTACCATGCTTCTTACCCCCAAGCTCCAAAACTACAAATTAATGCTAAAGTAGTAACAGTTCCTGGGTAAAGAATTACCTCACAGTGGAGATGAATAAAATCAGATTTTATCTGTTAATACATATATTTTACAATAAGCAAGTGAGGCGGGGGGTAGCTGGCACTACTGAAGGCACAGGGAGGTGAATACAGCACAATTACTTGAAGGTGTGATCACGATCCAGAATGGACCCACGGAGGTGCACAACAGAAAAGGCAGGTAAATGCAAAGTATCGGTACTGGTAGACATAGAAGTGGCACTCACCGATAAGGATCAAACATCATCTTTATTGGAGTCATGGGACAATCAGCATGGAAGGGAGAAGATAGATGAGAGTGGGTGCACCTCTAAACAAACGTTTTCGCGCTTAGCTATGCTTTGTCAGGTTGAGGTTCTCTAAGTGCTAAAACATTTGTTTAGAGGCGCACCCACTCTCATCTATCTGCCCACTTCCATGCTGAGTGTCCCAAAACTCCAATAAAGATGATGTTTGACCCTGATCTGTGAGTGCCACTTCTATGTCTACCAGTAGCAATACATATATTTTACACCTATAATTTTACACCTATAATTTTACACATAAAATCGCTATGAGATTAGTTAGAATGAAAGGGATCAAGTCTAAGGGGAGCAAAATGTTTTACTTGTTTACAATTTACAATACAGCTTCTCCTTGATAGACAGAGGCATTGTGCTGTATCTGCCATCAACATAATAACATCAACAACATGTCACATAAACATGTTGGCTTCTCTGATCTGTATGACTCTGCATACAGGTCTCAATGCTAGCCTGCATCCATGGCTAGGTTTGTACCCAAGCTTTAATGAAGAGCAGATACACTTTTATTCTGTCTCACCCCTGTCAATTAATTATTTTAAACAATTGCTATATAACCGTCTAACAATTTGTCCAGTATCAGACTGCCACTGCTGGATAATTTAGTATTGAGTTTCTGAATGTGTAGCCTTTTTAAAAATTCCTGGATTGGCAGTTGATTATGTATGAATATGGTATAACCTGGGTGCATTTAGTTCCATGCTTTGTTTAGTTCTTAGGTTTTCTCATATGAAGTCCTTCCACATGTATCAGTTTTTTAAAGTTGGTGTTCTAAATCTCAGTTGCTTTCATCTTCTTCACTCAACAGGTCACACTCTGTAATGCATGTAAACCACTGCCTGATTAATGAAGCCTTCTAAATGAAGCAAGTGAGTGCCCTGAGTGTCTTTCTATTGAATAGAATTGTTACACTGGTCTGAATGCACAGTGATCAAAGAACACAACTGGACACCAGAACTGCAGTGTATTCAGCTGTGAAAGTTACCTGCTAAATAACTATGCCACTGCAGCTACTGAACATTGGAGATAAAGAGCATTGCCAACTGATAATTAGAGATGAGTAAACCTTTCAAAAAATCAGTCCGACCAGATTTTCGGATTTTTTCGGAAAGTTCAGTTCGATCCAATTTCGGATTTCTTCGGATATCATAGTTTAAAGCATCTATATGATACGGGGGTAGTGTATTTGGTTGAATTTAGGGCTCTACATGTCAGTAACATCATTATCTTTTCGGTATCTGAAAGTCATTTTTTTTTTACTTCAATATTCACCATTACAGGGTCTATGCAGGAAATTCACTATTACAGGGTCTATGCAGGAAAAAGGTCACAAATGCAGTGAAGGATAGGGCTGTAGTCATTGGAGGCCAGTGGAGGTCCAGAAATAGTCATTTGAGGCAGGGGTGATTCTAGCCTCTCTGCTGCCCGAGGCGAACTATAGAATGACGCCCCCCCCCCCCCCCCGTCAATCTGCCCACATTATAATCCACTACTGCCCCCCCCCCCACTGCTGTCCCCAATAAACATAATGTTTGGTCCCTTTCTGCACAGAGGATGTCAGGAGAGGAGGGGGCTGACTTTATAGGAGAGGTCCCAGCAGCACAGAGGATGTCAGGAGAGGAGGGGGCTAATCCTATAGGAGAGGTTCCAGCAGCACAGAGGATGTCAGGAGAGGAGGGGGCTAATCCTATAGGAGAGGTCCCAGCAGCACAGAGGATGTCAGGAGATGAGGGTGCTAATCCTATAGGAGAGGTCCCAGCAGCACAGAGGATGTCAGGAGAGGAGGTTGCTAATCCTATAGGAGAAGTCCCAGCAGCACAGAGGATGTCAGGAGAGGAGGGTGCTGATCTTTTAGGAGAGGTCACAGCAGCACAGAGGATGTCAGGAGAGGAGGGTGCTGATCTTTTAGGAGATGGTCCCCCTCTTCCCCCCTTATAGATGGTCCCCCTCTTCCCCCCTTATAGATGGTCCCCCTCTCCCCCCCCTTATAGATGGTCCCCCTCTTCCCTCTCTCCCCCCCTTATAGATGGTCCCCCTCCCCCCCCCCCTTATAGATGGTCCCCCTCTTCCCCCCCCCTTATAGATGGCCCCCTCTCCCTTATAGATGGTCCCCCTCTCCCCCTCCCTTATAGATGGTCCCCTCTCCCTTATAGATGGTCCCCCTCCCCCCCCTTATACATGGTCCCCCTCTCCCCCCTCCCTTATAGATGCCCCCTTATAGATGGTCCCCCTCTTTCCCCCTCCCTTATAGATGGTCCCCCTCTTCCCCCCCCTTATAGATGGTCCCCCTCTCCCCCCCCCCCTTATAGACAGTCCCCCTCCCGCCCCCTCCCTTATAGATGGTCCCCCCTTATAGATGGTCCCCCTCTTTCCCCCCTCCCTTATAGATGGCCCCCCCTTATAGATGGTCCCCCTCTTTCCCCCTCCCTTATAGATGGTCCCCTTCCCCCCCTATAGATGGTCCTCCTCTTCCCTCTCCTCCTCCCTTATAGATGGTCCCCCCTTATAGATCGTCCCCCTCTTCCCCCCCTACCTTATAGATGGTCCCCCTCTTTCCCCCCTCCCTTATAGATGGTCCCCCTCTCCCCCCTCCCTTATAGATGGTCCCCCTCTTTCCCCTCCCTTATAGATGGTCCCCCTCTTCCCCCCCCCCTTATAGATGGTCCCCCTCTTCCCTCTCTCCCCCCCCTTATAGATGGTCCCCCTCTCCCCCCTTATAGATGGTCCCCCTCTTCCCTCTCTCCCCCCCTTATAGATGGTCCCCCTCCCCCCCCCCCTTATAGATGGTCCCCCTCTTCCCCCCCCTTATAGATGGTCCCCTCTCCCTTATAGATGGTCCCCCTCTCCCCCTCCCTTATAGATGGTCCCCTCTCCCTTATAGATGGTCCCCCTCCCCCCCTTATACATGGTCCCCCTCTCCCCCCTCCCTTATAGATGCCCCCTTATAGATGGTCCCCCTCTTTCCCCCTCCCTTATAGATGGTCCCCCTCTTCCCCCCCCTTATAGATGGTCCCCCTCTTCCCCCCTCCCTTATAGATGGTCCCCCTCTTCCCCCCCCTTATAGATGGTCCCCCTTTCCCCCCCCCCCCTTATAGACAGTCCCCTTCCCCCCCTCCCTTATAGATGGTCCCCCCCTTATAGATGGTCCCCCTCTTTCCCCCCTCCCTTATAGATGGTCCCCTTCCCCCCCCTATAGATGGTCCCCCTCTTCCCTCTCCCCCTCCCTTATAGATGGTCCCCCCTTATAGATCGTCCCCCTCTTCCCCCCCTACCTTATAGATCGTCCCCCTCTTTCCCCCCTCCCTTATAGATGGTCCCCTTCCCCCCCCTATAGATCGTCCCCCTCTTTCCCCCCTCCCTAATAGATGGTCCCCCCCTTATAGATCGTCCCCCTCTTCCCCCCCTACCTTATAGATCGTCCCCCTCTTTCCCCCCTCCCTTATAGATGGTCCCCTTCCCCCCCTATAGATCGTCCCCCTCTTTCCCCCCTCCCTTATAGATGGTCCCCCCTTATAGATCGTCCCCCTCTTCCCCCCCACCTTATAGATCGTCCCCTCTTTCCCCCCTCCCTTATAGATGGTCCCCTTCCCCCCCTACCTTATAGATGGTCCCCCTCTCCCCCCCTACCTTATAGATGGTCCCCCTCCCCCCCCCCCCTGCACAGCAGATAAAACAAAAACAAAAAACAGCACACAACTCACCTGCCATCCGTTCCCCCGTCGAGCCTCTCTGGTCTGGTCCCGGCTGATGTGCGGCTGCCCGGGGTGTCCCGTCCTATCCCCGGCAGCGCGCGCATCAGAGAGCTCCCCGTTCTCCTGTGGCTGTGACTTCCGGCGCACGGGGATCTCTCTGATGAGCGCACTGCCGGAGACAGGATGGGACACCTCCGGCAGCCGCACATCAGCCGGGGGACTAAGGCTGCATTCCCACGTTCCGTGATCCTGACGGATCACGGACGTGGAATGCATTTACCGGAGTCCCCCCGCGCCCGGACAGCATCTGTAATGAGATGCTGTGAGCGGGGGAGACTGTATTCATAAGAGCCGCGCTGTAGTAACAGCACCGCGCGGCTGATTTATTACCGCGCGGCGCTTATGAATACAGTCTCCCCCGCTCACAGCATCTCATTACAGATGCTGTCCGGGCGCGGGGGGACTCCGGTACATGGTACAATCAGTGGCGGATTATAATGTGGGCGGCCGCCCGAACCGCTCATATTATAATCTGCCACTGAATGCCGCCCCCATGAAGACAGCTGGTGGCGCCGCCTGAGGCAGACGACTCAGGTCGCCTCATGATTGCGGCGCCCCTGATTTGAGGACAGTAAAGGAGCAGCAGTAGTCAACATGGAGGCCAGGCAGGAGCAGCAGTAGCCAACATGGTGGCCAGGCAGGAGCAGCAGTAGCCAACATGGAGGCCAGGCAGGAGCAACAGTAGTCAACATGGAAGGCTGGCAGGATCAGCAGTAGCCAACATGGAGGCCAGGCAGAAGCAGCAGTAGCCAACATGGAGGGCAGGTAGGATCAGCAGTAGCTAACATGGAGGCTAAGCAGGATTAGCAGTAGCCAACATGGAAGCCAGGCAGGAGCAGCAGTAGCCATCATGGAGGCCAAGCAGGAGCAACAGTAGCCAACATGGAGGCCAGGCAGGAGCAGCAGTAGCCAACATTAAGGCCAGGCAGGAGCAACAGTAGTCAACATGGAGGGCAGGCAGGATCAGCAGTAGCCAACATGGAGGCCAGGCAGGAGCAGCAGTAGCCAACATGGAGGACAAGCAGGAGCAGCAGTAGCCAACATGGAGGCCAGGCAGGATCAGCAGTAGACAACATGGAGGCCAGGCAGGAGCAACAGTAGTCAAAATGGAGGGCAGGCAGGATCAGCAGTAGCCAACATGGAGGCGAGTAGTGATGAGCGAATACTGTTCGATCGAATAGATATTCGATCGAATAGTAAGGTATTTGATGTTTAGAATATTATCGAATAGTTCGCCGAATATTCGATAAATATTCGATAAGCATTCAAATCCCCCAGCTTCCGGTTTTTACCTCCAAGTGGTCGAATAGATGTTTTTCAATAATCGAATACTTGTTCCCATTGACTTTAGTGGGATCGAATATTCACTGAATATTCGGGAGATATTTGTACGAATATCGAATATTCGAATATTTCACTATTCGCTCATCATTAGAGGCGAGGTGTAGAGTCTAGTACCGACAGGCTGCGAGGATGGGCGGGCGCTGTCGATACTAGGACCTGCAGTGGAGGAGGGTTCCCCAGTGGTTATCTGCTTGTCCCGGCTACGCTTCCGACTTGACTACTGCTGCCTGTCTGCTTTTTATTTGTGGCGGGCCTGCTGGTGGACGGATTCCTGGTTGACGAATCCGTCGAATAAGCCAAACCCTGCCGTGGATCCCATGTAACATCCCATGTAGCATCATCCTGTTCCAGAATGATGCTATCATCCTCATCATGCTCCTGCCCAGCCGTTTCTCGTCTACTTACTACTGCTCTCCTGCTAGACCTAACATGGGCCTGCTCTGATATCACCTCCGACACAGCTATGCCCTGCACTTGATTGTCCCCTGTCTCTTCCCCCACATGCTCATCGTCATCAAAGAGCAGTTCGCCGCTCATAGACACCAACAGTTCTCTTGCAGGCGGTGGGTCAAAAGCTAGCGGGATGTTGCTGAGGATGTCAGATATTCAAGTTATGATTTCTACACTTGGTAGATGAGAACAGGACTTGTGTATATATATATATATATATATATATATATATATATATATATAGTGAGACACTGAAGGGGTTAATCCTGGATGGTCGCTATGTTTCGCCTGTGTTCAGCTATTACACCTACTAGGACTGAGGGAAGTTCATGTCTCACTATCTGAGACATGGAAAAACCAGGGATGTGGTGTGATCTCCAGCAAAGGTAGTTGCTGGGGATGTATTGATAAAGTGTGTTTGGGCCTGGTTTTTAGGAATGGATGGCAGGCTTGGTAGTGGGGCTGTCCATTCCACTTCCTCCACTCCAGATATTGTTTGGCATCAGACGCCACAGGTGCTGAGACTGGATCATCAGCAGCTTCATAAAGTTTTGCAGAGCCATGGACAGAGAGAGGCTGGGTGCAGCTGAGTGTGCTGGAAGGCTGCAGCCTCAGGAGAAGCCATATACCTGACCAAGGTAAAACACTGGACTGTATACAATGTTATGTTCGTGCGACTGCAGCTAGTCGTAGCGTATAGACAGGGCCGTCTTCTGTTTAGTTAGTGCTGGACAAGCAGAGTTTATTTTGTGTTATGCCTAAAGCCAAGGCTGTTTATTTGTTTTCTTGTATTGGAGAATAAACGCAGGCAAAGCCTGTACTTGGACTTCATTCGTTTGAGCCTGTTGACTGCTGTTCACACTGCAATCCTGCACTCTACTGAGCAAATCCTCCCACAATATATATATATATATATATATATATATATATATATATATGTGTCAGACTAACACAGACACAACCAGACAGTGGGCCCTATCTGAACCACCCACTGTCCCTGCCTAATTGCCTCAGCCGACCCTAGGCGGTCGCGGACAACCACAGAGACGTTCCCTGCGCTATATAAGTGATACACAAAACAATACGGACAGACGAACACAATAAGGAATAGTAAACCAGGCCGGGTCAAACCACACGGGGCAACGTAGTACAAAATCAGTAATCCAAAAGAGTAGTTACAAGTCAGGCAGGAGGTCAGAAAAACGAGTCGAGCAGTAGAAGGGATAGGACGGGGAGTGCAGGAATATACAAGGGAGAGCTGGGACCAGGAATACACCTAATTAGCCAGCGCTGGGACTCAGTCTGTGCTTAGCTTTTATGCTGACCAAGAGCCCGGTCTGGATCCTCATTGGACCGGTGCTCTGATCTTCCAGGTACAGACAGGCAGAGAAACCTGTCAATCACAGCAACAACACAGGTGTAAAATCAAGACCAGGAGCTTCTCAGCTTAACTCCTGCATAGCCAGAAGCTGAGAAGCAATCGGGTGTGGCACACAAAGGAAAAACACCAGGTCCAGTTCACACAGGCTACTGCAGATTCCTGACAGTACCCCTCCTCTTATGAGGGGCCTCAGGACCCTTATTGAACGGACCTGGCTTAGACGGATTACGTGCATGAAATTGTCGAACCAGACGTGGGGCATGCATGTCTTTCCCAGAAACCCACGTCCGTTCTTCTGGGCCAAAACCCTTCCAGTGGACCAAGTACTGCAAAGACCTTTGTACCCAGCGAGAATTTAGAATTTTTTCTACCTCATACTCCAACTCCCCCTGGATGACCAGGGGAGCAGGAGGAGAAGACGGCGCAACCGGAGGAACATACTTTTTTAGAAGTGCTTTATGGAACACATTATGTATACGAAATGATGCAGGCAGTTTTAATCTAAAGGTAACAGGGTTAATCACTTCCACAATAGTGTATGGTCCAACATATTTAGGTGCCAGTTTACCGGATTGTACCTTTAACCTCAGATTTCTCGTAGACAACCAGACCTTTTCCCCTACTATGTATTGATGGCCAGGTATGCGTCTTTTATTAGCATGTTTTTTGTATTGCTCTTGGGCTTTAACCAAGCTCTGATGAGCTTGGGCCCAAACTGTGCACAGTTTAGAGAATATGGCTTCAGCGGAAGGGTTAACTGATTCAGCAGCATGAGTAGAGGAATACCTAGGATTAAAACCAAAATTACAAAAGAATGGCGACATACCAAGTGAGCGCTGTTCATGATTATTTAAGGCAAATTCAGCTAGAGATATAAAGTCTCTCCATTTGTTCTGGCCTGGGCATCAGTCACGAAACACCTCAGAAATTGCTCTAGGGACTGGTTAATTCTCTCGGTCTGTCCATTTGTCTGCGGATGGAAGGCAGACGAGAAAGATAACGAGATACCCAACTTTTCACAGAATTCTCTCCAAAACTTTGCCACAAACTGAACACCCCTATCGGAAACAACATTCTCAGGGATGCCATGCAAACGTAGAATATGATTAATAAATAGCGTAGCTAAAGTACGAGCATTTGGTAGCTTAGACAGAGGAATAAGATGGCACATCTTGGAAAATCTATCCGCAACTACCCAAATGACAGTTTTTCCCCTGGACAGGGGCAGGACAGTAATGAAATCCATTGATATATGTGTCCATGGTCTCGTAGGCACCGGTAGCGGATGTAATAATCCTTCAGGTGGCCTTCGAGGGACCTTGGACCTAGCACAAGTCTCACATGCTTCAACAAAAGCTTTCACATCTCGGGCCCAGGAAGGCCACCAGTAGTGGCGCGAGAGCAAGAACCTGGTTCCTGCCACCCCTGGGTGTCAAGCCAACACAGAGCTCTGAATCTCCTCCAAGACCCGGAGACGAAGATCCGGAGGTACAAACAAGCAGGAGTCCGGAGTATTTCGGGGTGCCAAGGACTGAGACTCCGCTATCTGGGTCACCAGGTCCTGTTGTAGGACAGACACCACCACACCGGGTTTTAAAATCGTATCGGGCTGGTTCATGGGAGAATTTTCTATGTCAAAACTACAAGACAGGGCGTCAGCCTTGACATTTTTGGAACCAGGCCGGTACGTGATCTCAAAGTTAAACCTCGAGAAAAACAGGGCCCACCTGGCTTGACGTGGGGTGAGACCTTTAGCACTGTCTAAGTACATCAAGTTCTTATGGTCAGTAAGCACGACCACCTTATTTTTGGCACCCTCCAGGAAGAGTCTTTACTCATCAAACGCCAACTTGATAGCCAATAATTCTCTATTGCCAATATCATAATTACATTCGGCCTGGGAGAACTTCCTGAAGAAGTAGGCAACAGGACGAAGGTTGGTAAAAGTGCTAGATCCCTGGGATAACACTGCTCCCACACCCACCTCAGATGCGTCCACCTCCACTATGAAGGGGCGCTCAAAATCAGGCTGAGCCAGCACTGGAGCTTCTGTAAAACATCGCCGAAGTTTATCGAATGCCATGATTGCTTCTAGGGACCAGTTAACTAAGTCCGCCCCCTTCCTAGTCAAATCCGTAAGGGGTTTGGCTACCAGTGAGAATTTTTAAATAAATTTTCGATAGTAATTTGCAAATCCCAAGAACCTTTGCAGGGCCTTCAGGTTATTGGGTCGCTCCCAGTTTTCAATGGCAGTAACTTTAAGGGGGTCCATACCAAACGAATTAGGGGTAATGTAGTAACCAAGAAACGAGACTTCCTGGATACCAAACTGGCATTTCGATAACTTGGCATACAGATTATTCTGCCTCAGAAGGTCCATTACTGTACGTACATGTAATATGTGAGAAGCCCAATCAGGTGAAAAAATCAGAATATCATCCAAATAGACAACAAGGAATTGTCCCAAATATTCACAAAATACATCGTTCACAAAGTGTTGGAAGACCGCCGGAGCATTACATAACCCAAAGGGCATAACAAGATACTCGAAATGGCCCTCTGGGGTATTAAAGGCGGTCTTCCACTCATCCCCCTCCCGGATCCTTATAAGATTATAAGCTCCACGTAGATCCACCTTAGAAAACCATTTGGCACCAACAATTTGGTTAAACAAATCCGGAATGAGGGGTAACGGGTGTTGATTTTTAACAGTAATTTTGTTCAACTCCCGGTAGTCATTGCAAGGCCGAAGCCCACCGTCTTTTTTGCCGACAAAAAAGAAGCCCGCCCCCAAAGGAGAGGCCTTTACGTAAACTATCCCTTATGTACTCTCGCATGGCCTCCCTCTCAGGACATGATAAATTAAAAATACGACCTCTAGGATATTTTACACCAGGAATTAAATTGATAGGACAATCATACGGTCTATGAGGAGGCAATACTTCTACTGCCTTTTCATCGAACACATCCGCGTAGTCAGACAGGAATTCTGGAATCTCTCCCTCCCCAGGGGAACATTCTGCCAGCGACACCGGGATACAATGAGAACTACATTCAGGACCCCACCGAGTAAGTTCCCTACTAGAGCAATCAAAAACAGGGTTATGCAGTTTCAGCCAAGGCAATCCCAGAATCACATCTGATGACAAATTATGCATAAGGAGAAAATCAAGATGCTCCACATGAACAGATCCCACCTTGACTTCCAAGCGTGGGGTTATGTATCGTACGTCCCCCTGGGGAAAAGGAGCAGAGTCAGCCCCAGTAACATTCACTGGGCACCTGAGCCGGAGGGGACATACCTCTAAACCGGAAAAAAACATGGGGTTAACAAAGTTCGCTGACGACCCAGAATCGATCTGAGCATAACCTGAAACACTCCTATTCCCTATTACCAAAGAAATAGGTAACAACAATTTATTCTTGAAGGTTACCTGTGCGCCTGAGAGACCCCCTCGATAGTCTCTCAGGCGCTGAAGTTTTCCGGCGGTGATCCGGGCCTGGACGGACACTGCCGCACCTGATGTCCTGCCTTCCCACAATACAGACATAGGTTGTTCTGTAACCGATGTGTTCATCTGGCCTTGGCATCAGTAGAGTCCACCTGGTGTGGGCGTAACAGGAGGGGAAGGTTTAGGGTAGGAGCCTGGAGTCACTGGGGTTCTGGGAAGGTCTGGGGTACCTCTCTCTCTCTGTCTGTCTCTCAGACGTCGGTCAACCCTGATGGCTAACGTCATACTCTCCTCGAGTGAGTCAGAAGTGGGGTAAGCTACCAGCATGTCCTTTAGTCGGTCACTTAACCCTGCCCGGAACTGGAATCGGAGGGCTGAGTCATTCCAAGTGGAGAGGACGCTCCACTGTCTGAACTCAGAACAATATTCTTCTACGGGTCGCCTGCCCTGCCTTAACCCTGTCAGCTGACGCTCAGCATTGGCGGCACTGTCAGGGTCATCATATAGTAAACCCAAAGCCCCAAAAAACTGGTCAACTGAGAGTAATTCTGGTGAAGCAGGTGGTAAGGAAAATGCCCACTCTTGAGGTGCCCCTTGGAGAAGGGATATGATAATGCCGACCCTCTGAGACTTGTCTCCCGATGAGCGGGGGCGTAATCTAAAGAACAGCTTGCACCCCTCCTTGAACACACGGAACCTCCTCCTGTCCCCCGAGAACTTATCCGGGAGCTGAATGGGTGGCTCAGGAGGTGGTGGAGGGGTCACCGTGATTTGTCGGGGTGTCGTCTCCTGATCCTGAACCCTTACAGCAAGCTCCTGCACCATGGTGTTGAGCCGCTGCATTTGGTCCTCGATGTTCGACATGGCGGTCCTATTGTCCATGGGGCAATGGCAGTATATATGGCTGGCTAATATGTCAGACTAACACAGACACAACCAGACAGTGGGCCCTATCTGAACCACCCACTGTCCCTGCCTAATTGCCTCAGCCGACCCTAGGCGGTCGCGGACAACCACGGAGACGTTCCCTGCGCTATATACGTGATACACAAAACAATACGGACAGACGAACACAATAAGGAATAGTAAACCAGGCCGGGTCAAACCACACGGGCAACGTAGTACAAAATCAGTAATCCAAAAGAGTAGTCACAAGTCAGGCAGGAGGTCAGAAAAACGAGTCGAGCAGTAGAAGGGATAGGACGGGGAGCGCAGGAATATACAAGGGAGAGCTGGGACCAGGAATACACCTAATTAGCCAGCGCTGGGACTCAGTCTGTGCTTAGCTTTTATGCTGACCAAGAGCCCGGTCTGGATCCTCATTGGACCGGCGCTCTGATCTTCCAGGTACAGACAGGCAGAGAAACCTGTCAATCACAGCAACAACACAGGTGTAAAATCAAGACCAGGAGCTTCTCAGCTTAACTCCTGCATAGCCAGAAGCTGAGAAGCAATCGGGTGTGGCACACAAAGGAAAAACACCAGGTCCAGTTCACACAGGCTACTGCAGATTCCTGACAATAGGACTTTTAATATATAAGACAAGTATAGAAATTGTTTATATATAGCACTTTTTTAAAGATATAATGCCATACACCTGCACCAGGTATTTTAGTCTCTCAGGATAAGACGGATGTGATATACACAATATCAGAAGTATAGGACTTGTATATCTGTACAGCACGTTTTGGTACCGTGCACCCTTTGCTGTCCTATGCCTAATCTATATATCTTTTACCCTCTCTATATTTCTCTCTCAATCACTAGATGTTTCTCCTCTTCGCTTTCCTAATCTTTCCTTTCCTTTCCCACAATATCTTCTCAGTAGTCTGTAGTACACAACAGCAGCTTGCTTCCCCCCTCTCTCTCTCTCTACACACTGCGTGGTGCGGTCATGTGACCTCTCCTTTTAAAGCAATACCGACGTCACACAGGGTGTGGGTTAGTGCAAGATCCCTGCTGATTGGATGTGTTCCGGGCATCATGGGAAAGCGTTTTTCCCGCCCGGAACACTTCCTGCTTTCTAGAATGGCGGCTTCCATTTTAGAAAGCAAGAAAAAAAAAATCAGAGCGGAACGGATTTCCAAAAATTTGAATCCGATCATACTCGGATTTTTGGGAAAATCCGAACCGGATCCCATACCAGCATATCTCTACTGACAATGGTTTTAATGGTTTGAAGGACAAACAACACAGGGAAGAAAAAAAAAAAACGGGCAAAGATCAGGTAAACAAGTCAGGTCAATCCAATAGTCTTTCTTATAAAAAAAAAATGCAAAATGCAAAATGCAAAAAAAAAAAAAAGCAATTTTGTAACTTTTGGAGGCTTCCTGTGTCTACCTAATGCACTTTATGTTAAAACTGACACAACATCTTTATTTTATACATCAGTCCTAATACAGCAATAGCCATATTTTCATAGCTTTTGTAATGTTTTACTTTTTTTTTTTTTCAATAAACCTTTTTTTTTTTTCAAATATTTATGATTAGAATTGCCCAATTGGGGGTCTTTTAACTGTTTTATGTTTTCACCTACTGTACAAGGCTTTATGGGATGTAATTTTTTTGCACCATTATTTTTTTTAGTATCATATTTGTGTAGATTGAAAATAATGCGAAAGGGGGCTACTTTTAAGTTCCCCTGGGGACTGTTACTTGAAATCGTTGGATTGCATGTACTGTTTAATACTATGCAATTGCATAGCTTTGATCAGTATTATCAGCGCTCTTCGCTCTCATAGAGCCTGCCACAGGCAATCACACGTCGCAGGTCCCGATCGGCAATTGACAGGAGCTACATGGGTTAAAGGGGAAGTTCGGGCAAAATAATTTTAAGATATGTTATTGGCTAACAATAGTTATGAAATTTACTAATAGACACTTATTATGGTAAACGCACTTAGGCTATGTTCACACTACGTAAGTTTCCGGCCGTAGCGAGTTCCGTGATTAAGCGGCTTTTTGTGCCGATCCAAAAGGTTCTGTGGGGTGTCCGGGGCTAGGCAAAGATTTCCAAGTAAAAGACCGCTGTCAGATCGCTACGTAGGGCGTAAGTAGACTTCGGGCGTAAGTTCGCGGTCCGTACGTAGCCGGCCGCAAGTAGCGAAAATCTTTGGTCGGAGTTTACCGCGTATATGTCCGGCTGCGAAAATATGCGGCCGGACATATACGCAGTGTGAACATAGCCTAATAGTGCATTTACCCTGCACTTACCAAAGCACGGCGTGTTCAGGTCTCTGTATAATTGGTAATGTCACGTCACAAACTGCCGACACTTGCTTCAGCGGCAGGACAGACTGGAGCAGCAGGTGGCGGCAGTTTATGTGATGTGACATCACCAACTTTTCAGAGACCGGATGTCACAGATGTCCATGCCGTACCCTGATGGCACTTGTTGTCTAGGGGTTGTAAATAATAATAATAATAATAATAATAATAATAATAATAATTATAATAATAATAATTACTTTTGTTATAATGGTAATAGAATACATCTCCTAAATGAAATTAAATCCTGCCAAATGAATTTCCAAGACATCTTAAGGGCTCCAATAGCTTAGTTCTTCTTACAGTCTACTGTATACTGTACGACACAGGTTTTCAATGTGCACTTTGTCAGAGTTATATATTCTGGAAAGTTGTATACTGCAAAGTAAACATCTTTTAAAATCTTGTTGAACACACAGTTTCCAATATGTCAGCTTCTGTCTCCTTGCAACATATTCACTCAGAAAAGGCACTGCTTATCAAAGTCTCCAGACTTCAAACTTTCTATTAACAGGAATAAACCACCTGAAAAGAAGTACTTTTATTGCTTAATCCCTTTTCCTCCTTTCTCTTCAATGGAAAACCATTAAATTTAGGCTGATATAATAATCTACGTTTATCTCTACTCAGTAGAAAATGAGGCATGTGGAAGACCATGTTATTTGTCTGACATTACTTATTGCGGAAATGTTTTCAGGATATAGCCATCAAAATGACACAGCAATTTCAACTTCAAATGGACTCTAATAATGGAAAATTGTCGAAGAGTCCATAGTGTTACAAAAAAAGTATTAAATAAGACAAAATATTTGTGGTTTGAAGAGCTCAGAGTTTTATTTTTATTTTCAACTCACTTAAACTTTTACAGCAATGGCATCACCAACAAAGTGTATAAGTCACAGGTCAGTTGGCATACTAGATTAAATACAACACAATACTGTCCCATTTGGGTACTAGTTACTAAGATGGTGTACATTTGACTAGTATCTAGTATATATACCAACAAAACACAACAATCACCGAACTCAGGGAGAACAGTGAAAGATTCCAATGGAGTACTCATTTACGAGTCTCCATTGATTGTCCCATACAAAATTTGAATATGCAAAAAAGGGGTCCGTGGAGCCTCAGTTACGAGTCTCAAAACACGGGTGTTTTGAGACTCGTAACTGAGGCTCCACGGACCCCTTTTTTGCATATATATATATATATATATATATATATATATATTATTATTATTATTTTATTTTTTTTAATTAAAGGGGTTGTTTCGATCTTGTACTGTATGGATGTGTTCAGAAAAGTTTGAAATTAAATGTGATTTATTAAGGGTATGTTCATACAACATTTTTGCAGCAAAAATACAACTATATATTAATCATTATGACTGTAAAATGATCAATATTTACAGCTGTAATTATGAAAATTACACTGTATTGCTGTACTTCCACTTCGTGAAAGTTACGTCAACATAACCTAAAACCTATTTAAATTTATTTGAACTTTATCTGTTATAAACCTTGTATGAGCCCACACTTTGCACTATACTGTAGTTGCCAGAGTGACTGCCCAGTGAGTTCAGTGTGCAAGTTCTATCAACTAGAAAATAATTAACACATACATCGTAAGGCCATGTTCACACGGCGTATTGTACCGTCCAACTTGCTCAATTGCATTTATTGACTAGTGAATTCAATGTATTTTGGACAGAGACCCCTACTAATGACAATTTATTAGAAGGCATCCCCAACTAAAAGAAGAAATAGCCAAAAGAAGTGCTTGGTAGTGCATTTTACTTTTTGTCTGTCAATGAGTTTTTCTCTCTGCACCATTTTTTTTAAAGTGTTTTTTTGTCCCTGGTCTTACCAAACTGTTTTGATGGACCTGGGACATAGTGGTAACTACTTGAGCTTTAGTGAAAGTGTGTCAATCAGCCATTCAGACTGAAAGTCTGTAGACTTCTCCATACAAATTGGCAATAGCTTGTAATGATATCCTCTCTATTTTAAGCTAAAAACAATGAGTCATTCTGACTGGTAAACATAAGCCCTCCTCATGTTCTGAATCCTCAGAAACAGGCTGAAAGCATCATCAACCTGTTTCATCCTACAACAGCAGTATATAACAGCGTTTATGTTTTGTGGCAGCAAGGAAAATAGGATTATGACAAACCTTTAAGCATTTTCTCCATATGTGATGGTGATTCATTGACCATTATACATAAGGTTACAGACTAAACTGAAGCATTCATGTATATTGATTTTCAGCATATTTATGTTTTAAGAAGTTCTGTTTAACCTTAGCACGTATTGTATTTCAAATTAGAACCTTTAATTGTATATTAGATTTGATGGTTAAAAAATAAAATAAGTACAGTGGTAACTTGCTTTAAGAGTAACTTGGTTTGAGAGCATTTTGGTTTAAGAGCTCACAGTTTTTCAAAATTGTGACTTGGTTTAAGAGCTCCCTGTACTAGGTGGAAGTGCGAGTGGAGGAGGGGCATGGCCTGCACAGGGTGGTCTCCAGCCCTGTACTCTGACCATGGAGTCTGCCTCACCTTCCAAATCATAGCAGATCCACTCCAGGCTGGGGCTTGCATCAGGGGACAGGACGGTGGAGGTAATCTCTTCATAACCCCGGACAGAGAGTGCTGCAGTTAAGTGCTCACATTTGCCCTGATCATTCATTCATGCCACCTGGAGTCTCTTTCCGCCCTTGTGTTTCCCATCCTCTCCATTACTGTACAGTAACTTATAATATGACATATTCAGCTGCTAAATGTTTGTTTCATCTGTTTTACAGGTTATTTAGAATAAAAAAAATCATTGTTTTGGGGGTGTGGAACCAATTGTCTGCCTTTCAATTTTTTTTCTTATGGGAAAATTTGCTTTGGTTTAAGAGTGGATTTGGATTACAAGCACAGTCCCTGAACGAATTATGCTCATAATCCAAGGCACCACTGTATTCTCATATGTAAATAAACACATAAATATATTCAGTTCCCCAATAACTATACTTTGTGTTATTAGCGATTGGAAATGATGTAAATAATAAATTAGACCGCACTGGAAGTAATTTAGAAACACAATCCATATATCTCATTGAAATACTTTAAACCATCAATGTTGGCAAACTTCATCACTGTCTTCTGCCATCAAACTCGAAAAACCTAATGAATAGAATAGTCTCAGACAGATGGTAATATGTTTGGAAGCAGAAGAGTAGGCAGAAAAACAAGCCAGGTTTCATAGTCCATCAGCAAATAAGAGTTTACTGTTCCAAAGTCAGCATTGTTAAGACACATCCAAACGATTAAAGAAAAAAATGAATTCTGTTAGTGAATGCAGTGGCCTGGCTGTTGTAGGAAATCATCGACTGCAGAGAACCGAAAAGGAAATAATTGAAATGTATCTGGAAGTAGTGGTGTTTGACGTTAAACTTATCAGAAATGTTAGATAACTTGTGGAAAAGTTAAAGCAGCACAGTGAGTACAAAGGCTGACTAACCATCAGAATAAATGAATTAATAGTAACACAATTTAGAGAAATATTTTGGCAACATATTTTTTTGAGAACTGGGCACTGTAGACAGAATAATGTAACAATTCTTGCTTTGAATGTAAAAGTTACATAAAGTGCATGAGAGGTGAGATTTTACTATTCATCGCACTACTTTCAGCTCTTAAAGTTCATCTTAATGACCTACAAGAAAAGAAAAGACTGGAGTTGCAACTAGGGATGGTCCGAACCTGGTTTGGACGGGGTTCGTATGAACCCGAACCCTCCGCAATGATTACCGCTGTCTGCCCGCTCCGTTCAGCGGGCGGATCCAGCGGGAGGAACGCCTGAAAAACTGGGATACAGCCATAGCCATAGGCTGTATCCCAGTTTTCCAGACGGTCCTCCCGCTGTATCCGCCCGCTGCACAGAGTGGGCAGACAGCGGGAATCCAATGCCGAGCGTTCAGGTTCAGCCGAACCCGAACCTCGGCGGGTTCGGACCATCCCTAGTTGCAGCAGGTAACTTAACTATACAAAACAACTTAATTCACAAAAATTGCAGACACATGTATTGTAAAGACTGGAGTCGTGGATACTCTGTCCCGCTGCTAGCGATAGAGTAAGTAGCACCAGGGAGCGGAGTCTAAGGGGCCACTGGTCCTCACCAGTGCCCACTGCAAGGCAGGATGGACTGGCTGTGGCGGTGGAAGAAGTGCAGCTGGAGCATGGTAGGCCACCACATCCAGTTAGGGAAACATTGTTACTTAAAATCTGAGACACCTGGTGTGTGCGCCCTAGGAGGCACACCGGGGCGAGACATGTAGCCAGGGGAGACGTGAGCCGGGGCTAGTGAGGCGCCTAAGAGGGCTGAAAAGATGGCAGCGCTGAGCCCCTGCACATGGGCTCCAGCGTTTGCCATGCAGAGCTGTGGGGAGAGCGGCAGTAGTGGCAGCCTGGGACACGGACCACTGCGGCCGCAATGACATGTATAATAAGTATACACAATGGGGATCTGAAAGGTTCTCCACACTAGATCAGATCTCTATATTTCTTCATAATATTGTTGGTGTCTTTCACACTATACATTGTTGTTTATTAGCAACTAATATTTTATTGATCTACTTTATTTTTCATAGATTTGTGTTTGGGAGTTTTTAAGTGTGAAAATATGTAGAATGCCCCATAGCAGATTTTGTTACAGGCTTCATTTACATATTATTAATCCCAAAAGAACACATTAAACTATTTAGACATTTTAAAAATAGGTAATCTGGACAATATGTTTCTATAGAATTATTATTGACAAATATGTAACACACTGAAAAGTCCTAAGGTCATCCAGGCTTGATACGATTCAGCTGCTTATCTCTTCCCAATAGGGGATGGAGGGTTACAGCTCTATTGGTCTTTACTGCCAAGTCAGTCCCTGGGAATGCAGCAGAAGGTGCTTCTATAGAGTGTGGACCAATTGCTATGCCAACTGAAAAAGGACAGTGAAAGGTGACAAGCACAATTAGATGCCATTCACAAACATTATTCATGCAACAAGGCTGAGCAACGTGTCTCTTTCTAAAGTCATAGCCGCCAGTATTCTAGCTAAAGAATAATGATTATGTATCTCAAAATATTAGTATATCAAAATAATGATCTTTGCAACGCAACGACTTTTACTACAGCAATCATTTGCATTAACATATCATTTCTGCATTAAACCCCTGGGACATTTGCTTCTTGTATCTGTCGATTAAATAAATCAAAAATTACTTTTTATCAGCAGGCTCCGTATCATCACTATGAACTTTTTTCTCACAATGTATTTCTGCTGGGTTCCTTTGAAGTGAAGTTGTTTAAGAAAATCCTGTTGAGTTAAATAGTTTCAGGAGATTATTTCTGTTGTTACAGCAGGAAATATCCTCTTGAAGAATACGCTCCCATGAATACGACAATCATTTGTTCCCTACAAGTGTCTCCATATAAAGTAGATTAGCAGAAAATCTCTTATCCATTTTTTTCTATGATAATGACACTCCAGCATGTGCCAAGTACATAGAACAAAAGAATAAACTGGTGACTAGTCATAAAAAAAAAATGTGTTGGAAGTGTCTCCTTAAATGATAACATGTGGTACAATTTATTTTTTGAATTTTTATTGTGATATTGTTTAGATATGGAGAGTTGACGTTGGGGTACCTGATCCATTCACTCCCTATCTGCTCTTTCTGAGTAGACATTTATTAAGTGACAAAGAATATTGCAAGATGTATATTCAAAAGCGTGTGTAACTTTGGTTCTTCACCTCTTCGGTGAAACCCTCAGTACTGGAGTGGTAATGGTTCCTGCTATTATGTTCTACAGGCCACTTACAATTGTGTGTATCTTGGAACCTGGGCTTGGCTCAGTTAACCTATGGTCAGGTGGGGACACTCTGCAGTAATATGGGCATGCTGGTAACCCCCCCCCCCCCTCCTGTTACTCCCATTCATGATAGACTTAACCAAATTTGTAGAACAGTAGAAGTAATAAAGTTTTTCAATTGAAATATTAGGACATTACCTATGATGGCAGGTTTGTCAGGAAGAGTTAAAGCCAACTATTGAAAAATTGGGGTCTTCTACTTTACACTGTTAGATATAGAGAGAGGGGGAAATAACAGTTTTGCACAGATCTAGTTGTGTACTAGTTAGGCTGAGCTCTCTGCAGAAGTCATTAAAATGGTATCAGCCGTCACATTAAATTAGCATTTACACAACAATACAGAAAGGGATTAAAGGCAAAAAGACAAATGCAAGTTCTCAGAAAACATGTATCAAAGGATTTCAAGTTGCTGTGTGACAATGGGACTCCGAAAAATGCAAAATGACATTATTTTTAGCGGTGTAGGAGGAAGTAGATTATTGAAGTCCCTTAGTGGAGCTTGTTTGTGGTGTCTACCCTCTAACCATATGAGCTTAAGGACCACTGTAATCTCATGCAGATGTCCTTGATAAAACTTCCAAAGAAGGATTACTTAAGAGCTTTAGTGCACAGTATGAAGTTTTTAACTTTGAAACACTGCTTATGTGTCTCTAGCTTGTTAATAGATGACAAGCATTTTAGAGGATCTTACAATGTCAAGAATTCAACAAGAATATAACAGCTATATTTAATTTCTTCTTACATTCCTTCACAAAAAAAAGAGTTTTGTAGGTATTTTGGTGGTATTTTTCCTAATTATTTACTCATTTAGGTGTAAGTCAGAAGCACTGAAAATGTATAGAATCATTCTATAGAGGCAGTCATCGGCTGTATCTATTTTTTCCTGACAGCCCTAGGGCTGCATTCAACTTCTGCAGCTGTGAGAAATTAAATGCCGAGTGTTTGGGTTCAGATAAAATTGCCGAACCCGAACAGTTTGGTAGATCTGCTCAACACTAGTTATAACCCATCCTGATACTTGTTCTGTGTTTTATTTTTTCTGACAATGCCCTTGGCCTCAGGTCTCTTTCACCCTGACCGCTTTCCTGGTAATGACCCTTGGCTTGAAAAACATGGCCACTTGTCCAGAGACAACACGATTCTTGTCTCCAGTTCAGGTGTGCTGTAAAATTAAGTTTCATTAACGTCAATGGAACTGAGTTGCAAGACCTGAACTAATCTGGGGGTTCACGACTTGATAATCTATATGAACTATAGCCCTCCTTCTGAGGGTTAAGGGTGAAGACCAAGAAATCCCTTGGAGAATCCACATGGCTTGTACAGTATGTCACCATAACAGGTGTGACAATCTGGGGGTTACTCACTCGCTGGGATCGCCATCTCCTGGGCCTGAGACGGTTGGCACATCACAAATTGCAGTCCAGTCAGTGCTGTATGCTTTATACTGACCTCAGTCAGCTTTATTTATCCGTTCAAAAAACACAAGACATAGGCAACACTGCCAATAAAATAAAACCTAGGCCGTCTAGCCACTGACTAACACCACAGCTTCCCTAGCTGTCACTTATGAGCCTAATGCTCAATATCACCAGCTCCACTGGTCTTACCCAGACTTCTTGTCTGCAGCTCCCACAGGCCTAGTGCTGCCTGTTCTCCCACCCTGGGAGTCTTCACCTGGGAGCCCTCACCTGGGAAGCTCTGGAGTCTCTAATAGATCCACCAGGTGGTTTCAGAGCCTCATTAGCTCTAGGGCTGGAGTGGAGTATCTGGAACAGGAGCTCCACCTGAACTCCAATTCCCACTCCAGAGGCATAGAACTGCCTCTTACAGTCCCACCATGCCACATATCCTCCCCCCCTGACAAAGGCCGTAGGACTTGTCACTTTATTAACACCCCCTCCTGGGTCAAAGGTCCTACATTGGGGTAAGATGTGACACCATTCATGCCTTATCTTCTTTTCCTGGGGACACAACCCACACTTTTTTTATCTGGAGAATCAGACCAGGATGCAACTGGAACCTTGGTACAGCAACCACTGGGCTTGGACCCCTGTGCTTTCTGGTTAGCAGCCCCCTGCAGTGCAGTGCGGGGTGTAGCAGTACATGCACTTTGTACAGACGCTCGCTTATCTAATGTCCTTTGCAATTGGGCCTCAACAGCCTCCCGCTCTGCTTCAAACTGCGCAAGGTTATAACCCATCTGTTTAGCCATGTCTTCACGGCGCTGTATGTCCCATATGCGTCTGACATAGTCCTCTGCTAGACCCATGGCAATTATATTCTTTATGCAGCAGAAACACCAGCTTCAAACATAAGCAATACTGGCCTTATCCAGACAAGACAGTCTCTGTATGTCTCTCTCCACAGCAACACAGTCTCTGTATGTCTCTCTCCACAGAGACTCAATCTCTGTAAGGCTTCAGGCTCTTTAAATTCAGCCACAAACTTCATGTGCCATTTTTCTGCCCACAGCAATCCTCCACCATATGTGACAATCTGGGGGTTACTCACTCGCTGGGATCGCCATCTCCTGGGCCTGAGACGGTTGGCACATCACAAATTGCAGTCCAGTCAGTGCTGTATGCTTTATACTGACCTCAGTCAGCTTTATTTATCCGTTCAAAAAACACAAGACATAGGCAACACTGCCAATAAAATAAAACCTAGGCCGTCTAGCCACTGACTAACACCACAGCTTCCCTAGCTGTCACTTATGAGCCTAATGCTCAATATCACCAGCTCCACTGGTCTTACCCAGACTTCTTGTCTGCAGCTCCCACAGGCCTAGTGCTGCCTGTTCTCCCACCCTGGGAGTCTTCACCTGGGAGCCCTCACCTGGGAAGCTCTGGAGTCTCTAATAGATCCACCAGGTGGTTTCAGAGCCTCATTAGCTCTAGGGCTGGAGTGGAGTATCTGGAACAGGAGCTCCACCTGAACTCCAATTCCCACTCCAGAGGCATAGAACTGCCTCTTACAGTCCCACCATGCCACACAGGATAAACATTGAATATATTCCAGAAGCTCTGCAATGTCTATGCCTCTGCCTATAAAAAAACAAATGGCTCAGTAAGAAATCATCAAGCAAAATATAATTTTCAACAGTGTTCCTAGCAATTACGCTCTGACCATATGAAGGTGGCCTATATTATACCTGGGAAAACCCTGACCCGAGCATCAACATTTTTGGATAATGGCAGTTCTATTACATTATATTTAATTGTATACTGGGCTGTATAGCTAGAGGTATAACCAGTAGGAAGAGGGAGATTGTGATTCAGGTGTACAGAGCTCTGGTGAGACCACATCTGGAATACTGGAGTTCTAGAGACCTCATCTAAAAAAAGATATTGATAAAATAGAACAGGTCAAGAGACAGGCTACAAGGGGACACAACAACAAGGGGACACATTCTGAGGTTAGTTGGGAGAAAGGTCAGAAACAACGTGAGAAAATATTACTTTACTGAAAGAGTAGTAGAGGCTTGGAACAATAATATACAATAATTGGATTTAAACCTGCCTGGGATAAACATATATCTATCCTAAGATAATACAAAAGAAAATAAAAATAAAGAAGACAAGATGGATCAGCAGTAAGCTGGGAATTGATTCGGATAGAGCAAAGTCGCTAAGAGCCCAGGAACTCTATCTCGCAGCGCTTTTGTCAGCAGGGAACCCTCAGCATTCCGCTCATTCTAGGTAACGGGGTCTGGGGCTTGTGTCATCCTTATAGGATGGGTCGGCCCTCACTGGTGGGCATAAGGTGGTGCGAAGACCCAAGGGTCAAAACACAGGCACAAATATTCTCTTTTTCTTCTTCAGTATTCTTTGACCTCATCCTCCAACATCCCGGCAGAGCACAGTACTACTTGGGTTAGGACTCTCACAACATCCTCCTCTCTGCTCCTCTGATTCTTTGTATCTCTCAACACGCAACCTAGTCAGCACTACTATACTCTTCACTGTACTCCTATCACAGAACTGGTTTCTGTACTATAAAGTGTTCTACTAAGTGTGTTATTAAGTGTATTATCAAGTGCTTTCTTAAGAGAAACATACCCTGTCAATGTAAAGTCCAAGTAAATCTCCAAGTAAACAAAAGATTATTTATGATAAAAAGATTCTGTGATTGTTCTCCCCACACCGACAGAGTGTACACTACATCCTTGGGACATTTCCCCTTTCTGTAGGTGGCGGTACCGATAGTGACTACAGTGACTACACTAACCCAAGGGATCCCGTAGCAGCCTGGCAGGTCAATGACCACAGGGGAACAAGGTGTAACTGGCCCTTTAAAATAAAAGCAGGTGTGCCACCATACCTGAGTGTCCAACCGGCACTGGCGTCATGATACAACATCTCAGGGTCCAGCTACATCTTGGCCAACCACCACAGAAGTGGTGTCACACCTCATCATCTAGCAAGTGACCGGCCATTCCTCCACCAAAGCACCGTGGGGGCTCACCACAGATTTCTAGAACATAATTAATTTAGATTTTAGTTTTTATAATTGAGTTGTGTACTTTCAAGTACTGTACGTGGTTCCGATGCTAGAAATACCCTGCTTAAGATCCTCAGCTAAACGCAGGGCTTTAATCAAGGTAAAAAGACTTAGCAGGACTTGGTTAAGGGTTAGTAAGAGACTTATGACCATATGTGCCCAAGGGCCAGAACCACTCTTTCTCCATCTCTGCAATTTTATGCCCCCTTCACACGTCCGGAAAAACCACCCGGATTTACTATCAGGAAATCCGGACGGATTTCCGGACGCATAGACTTTCTCTGAAAGGGTGTCCGTTTCAGAAAATAGGACCGAATTTTTTAGAATCGGTCCTATTTTCGTTCCACTCACCCGGACCACCTTCCGCCGCTGCCCCTGGTCTGCCCCGGCCTCCTGCTGCCTCTTCTTCCACTCCACTGGCCACTCGCGCCATCCAGGTTGCAGAAGTACAACTCCCACCATGCCCTGCTGGCAGGCCATGATGGGAGTTGTACTTCTGCAGCCTGTGGCCATCCAGGTTGCAGAAGTACAACACTCACCATGCCCTGCTGACAGTTCATGATGGGAGTTGTACTTCTGCAGCCTGTGGCCATCCAGGTTGCAGAAGTACAACTCCCACCATGCCCTTCTGACAAGTCATGATGGGAGTTGTACTTCTGAAGCCTGTGGCCATCCAGGTTGCAGAAGTACAACTCCTACCATGCCTTGCTGACAGGTCATGATGGGAGTTGTACTTCTGCAGCCTGTGGCCATCCAGGTTGCAGAAGTACAACTCCAACCATGCCCTGCTTACAAGTCATGATGTGAGTTGTACTTCTGCAGCCTGTGGCCATCCAGGTTGCAGAAGTACAACTCCCATCATGTCCTGCAACCTGGGTGAACACAGACTACAGAAGTACAACTTCCATCATGACCTCTCAGCGGGGCATGATGGGAGTTGTACTTCTGCAAGCTGTGACCATCCAGTTTGCAGAAATACATTTCTGATCGTGTCCTATTTTTCTTCTGATCAGGAAATCCTGAAGGTTTTTTCTGATGGTTTCCTAAAGGTAAAAACGGATTACTGTCAGGAAATCCTGATACTTTCCTGATGACATTTAAGGCCTCCTGATCAGGATTTCCTGACAGTAAAAACTGACACGGACGTGTGAATGGGGCCTTACTCTCCATTTTATAGGGCTTTTCCATTAAAAATGTTATATTAACTATTAACAGGAAATATATCAGCATCTATATAGCAGCATATAATTTATAACAATAATATATTTCAAGCACTTTGCCAACCATAAGGAAGTATCCAATCATCTGTGCTTACATTTCCATTTCTGGTTAATTACAGCTTTCACATTTTGCTCTTACTAAATTATTGAGTTCCAAGATTTTTTTCCCTTCTTACAAGACTGTAACATATTTGTTGTTTTGTGGTAAATGGACTTGAATTAGATTAACTTTTTTGATGTTAATCAGCGCGATTATATTTTATTTATAAAGCAGGAAATAAATATGTCATTGGTGTTTCAAGTCATTTTAGAAACGTATGCAGACTGAATAAAGATGTCTGACTTTGAAGAGTATATTTTCATCTAACATGCAGGCACCTACCTTACTTTTTAAAATAGGAAATACACCCAAAATAAGTATCTATAAGGAGCTTTTGGTATTGCCTGTAAATATCTGCTTTTGGATGTCCAATTCAACATAAATCAACCCTATTTTTATTTTAGCATATTTGCAGGTTTACTATAACATGATGTGTATTTTGTTTCTGTAATGTTAAAATGAATGTACCAGCAGGAAAATCGCATTTCTGTTTTTACCATGAATAGACCAGCGGTGGCATGGGGATGCCGGCCACACCCAGTGAGAGGAAACCCCTCCCCCTCTATAAAGTGTCTCCATTAAAATCAGTGGAGCTGCTTCATAGAGGGATTCCTCCCACTTGGGGTGGCTTGGCCCACCTCCAGTGCTTCAGGCCGGGCCGGTGCTCGGTAATAGACCGGCACTGTGCACTGGAACCAAGCTGTTGTTCAAAAAATGGACTGCGGCACCAGCATCCCCATGCCAACGCCAGTCTATTCATTGCAAAAACAGAAAAGTGTACTGCTAGAACATTCGCTTTAAATGTTGCTATATACTGCATTGCAATATAACAATTGATTGGGGAGCACCACAATCAATACTTATAGGTCCTGCTCACCAGCAAGTTCAAACAGTACATAAAACACAATTAAATAAAAGCTGGTCTGCTATAGAAAAAGGGTGCACACACAGAATTTTCAGAAAAAGTATATGTATTCTATTTTACATCAAAAGCAAATCTTTAAAATAGCCCCAGAAAACACTCAAAGGGTGCCTTCACACCTACCGACTCGCAGGGTTAATAACGCTGCAAGTCGGCTAGGTCCTGGCAGATCCCTGTCAGTACATACACACAGCGGTCTGAACGACCGCTGCGTGTATGTAAATCTGCCGGCTGCTTAACCCCTTCTGATGCCGGCCGGCCGCCTCCCGCTCAGCTCTGTATACATTACCTCCTCACTCCACGGGGTCCCGGCGTCCTGCTCTCCCGCCCGGCCAATCAGTGGCTGCGGCAGGGCAAAACACTGATTGGCCGGGAGCGAGAGCAGGACGCCGGGACCCCGTGGAGCGAGGAGGTAATGTATACAGAGCTAAACGGGAGACGGCCGGCTGGCATCAGAAGGGGTTAAGCAGCCGGCAAATTTACATACATGCAGCGGTCATTCATTCCGCTGCGTGTATGTACTAACAGTGATCTGCCAGGACCTAGCCGACTTGCAGCGTTATTAACGCTGCAAGTCGGTAGGTGTGAAGGCACCCTAAAGTAAAAGCAACAATAATAATAATTCAAATGTCATCTGTCATTTTGAGTTTAAATCGCTGTTTGGGTACCCGTGCAATGACGCTATCGATGCATTATTCAAAGTTAGGTGAACTGATTGGCCTTTGGGTGTTGCTTTAACCCCTTAACGACATCGGGCGTAAATTTACGCCCTCACAGCCTGGTACATAACGCACCAGGGCCATTAGTGTCCCCAACAAAGATGGCGCCGGTGCCACCCCCACGATCGCTGTGACGCCATCACGGCGATCTAACAGTTAAAAAGTGTCTGGCCGGGTTCTGCACCCCTCAGCTAGGTAGCTAGGGGTGCAGAACAGGTGTGTGTGGTGCAGGTGTATCATACTCACCTGATCCTGGCCTCCGGAACGAAGAGTCGCAGTCCCGCGCGTCCTCTTCTCCTCGTTGCCGCCACTTTCGGGTTCGTTCGGTCTTGTTCGGTCTTCGTCGGGAATCTTCGGCTCTTCGGGCTTTTCCGTCGCCCCCATCTTCGGCCATCTCCGCCAGCTCCATTCTACTGCCCCCTAGCGGCTGATCAGTGTATATTATACACTGATCATTTTCTTTGGGGTAAAAAGTTTTTTTTTTCTTTTTATTCGCTCCTCCTTTTTGGCGTAGGGGCGTTTTCCCCCCCTATATCCTACCGCCACTGTCTGCTGATAAGTGCCGCACATAAGTGCGTCATTTATCAGCAGCTCCTTTCTTGGTGTAGGTATATTTTTTCTTACTGTCAAAAAAAAAACGTAAAAAAAAAAACACTACATTACACCACACTACATGAAATAAAGTTTTACATTACACCAGAACACATTTACATACCCCATATACTAGTCCCGGTATAAAGATGGCCCCCAGGGTGTTTTCGGCATCGGACGCATATGCTATTATTGCCTCCGACACTGAAACAGCCAGTGAGGATGAATGGGGGGATCCTTCTTTCCTCCATTCATCCTCATCCTCCTCATCATCCAGTGACGTGTCTGGGGGTAGCGTAGCGTACGCTGCCCCCCAGACACGTCTTTTCCGCCAGTATCGTCCCAATAAGAGATGACGGTATGGCGTGAAATTCTCCAAACTCTGTGAGTGTACCTCAGGGTACACTTACAGATTTACTGGGTTCACACTATGTATATTTGAGGCTGTATTTGGTCCTTATGTCAGGTCCTCATAGCAACCAAAACCAGTAGTGGATTGAAAACACAGAAAGGCTCTGTCCACATAATGTTGTAATTGAGTGGATGGCCGCCATATAACGGTAAATAACTTCCATTATTTCAATACAACAGCCGTTGTTTTAAAATAACAGCACATATTTGCCATTAAATGACGGCCATCCACTCAATTTCAACATTATGTGAACAGATCCTTTCTGTGTTTTCAATCCACTCCTGGTTTTGGTTGCTTTACAGCCTCAAACATACAGCCTCAAATATACGTAGTGTGAACATAGCCTTAGGGTACGTGCACACTGCGGAATGGCAAAGGATAACCCTATGTGCATTCCACAGCTGGCACCCACCGGCAGACTGATGCAGGTGTGCGTCTCCACCCGTGTCATAGACTCCATTCTATGCACGGGCGGATTCCATCGTCCATCCAAAGAATGAACACATTGGTCGGAGAGCGGAATCCGCCCGTGCATAGAATGGAGTCTATGACACGGACGGAGACACGCGCCTGCATCAGTCTGCCGGTGGGTGCCAGCTGCGGAATGCGTGAAGGGATATCTGTCGTGATTCCGCAGTGTGCAAGTACCCTTAGAGTGTATCAAGGAAGGGACACCGTAATCCTGCATACCCCCCCCCCTCCCATCCTCGGAGTTAGTGGGAAGATCATTTATGAACTGATCTTCCCACTGCTGGATAAAGGTCACCACCTGTTTGGGGATAACTTTTATACCAGCACCCCCTCTTCTGGTCCCTCGCTGCCCGAGCTACTATAGCTTAAGTCACGATCCGAAAATATCAGAAGCAGTAATAGAGCCCTAATATTTAGCAGCCATGGAGCGGCCCCAGCGCTTCTGGATATGAGGGACCCCGTATCGCACCAGGGAAACATTTTCCAGGTGACGTCCCCCACACTGTAAAACAGGAGACCCCAGAAGAAGTGCAGAGTGTGGCGTAACAGGGGGATCAGGAAGGACACCATTTTCCAGTGTGATGCCTGTCCTGATCGGCCCGACCTCTGCATACTGGATCGCTTCAAGGCGTACCACACGTCATTGGAGTTCTACATTTTCTAAAATCTGTCCCTTATTCCTATTTCAGGGGTCACGTTGATCCGGGGATTATTCTGATCGCCATTATGGAGTCAGGAAGGAATTTTTTCCCAGTGATGAGGCTACTGTTGTCTACCTCACGAGGGTTTTTTTGCCTTCATCTGGATCAACACAGGTTGAATTTGATGGACACCTGTCATTTTCAACCTTATAAACAAATAATTGGCCTACTACCCCCAAATAAATTAGAATTGTCCCTTTTCCCCAGCCATTCCCATTAGAGGATGCCATGATGCAATTACAAAGCCTCTGTGCGGCCAGGACAGTAGAAACCCCCCACAAGTGACCCCATTGTGGAAACTAAACCCCATATGGAATCTAACAAGGGGGGCAAAAAAATGGTATTTTTTATTTTCCTGGCACATGTCAACAAATTTGCCCGTCACTAGTGCGGTCCATATGCTCACTGCACCGCTTGTTAGATTCCTTATGGGGTGTAGTTTCCATAATGGGCTCACTTGTGGGGGGATTCTACTGTTCTAGCAGCACAGGAGCTTTGTAATTGCGACATGGCCTCCAGCCTCCATTCCAGCCTCTAAATGGTGTTCTGTCCCTTTGGTGGCTTGCCCTGTGCCCATATGGCACATAATGTCCACATGTGGGGTATTTTCGTACTCAGGGGAAATTACTCTACACGTTTTGTGTTCATTTTATTTTTTAACCTCTTGTGGAAATGGGAAAAATCAAGGCTAGACCAACATTTAGAGTAAAAAATGCTTAATTTTTACACTAAATCATTGATCTTGTCTTGATTTTTTCATTTTTACAATTGGTTAAAAGATAAAAAAAAACACAATGTGTAGAGCAATTTCCCCTGAGTACGAAAATACCCCACATGTGGACATAAAGCACAATGCGGGTGCAGGGTAAGCCTCCAAAGGGAAGGAGCACCATTTGGTTTTTGGAGGCTGGATTTGGAATGGAATGGATTTCGAGGGCCATGTTGCATTTAAAAGGCCCCTGTGTTGCCAAGACTGTTGAAACCTCCCACAAGTGACCCCATTATGGAAACTACACCCCTTGGGGAATGTAACAAGGTGTGTAGTGAGCATATGGACCCCACTGGTGACGGGAACAAATGTGGAACAATGTGGCGTAAAAATGAAATATTACATTTTTTACACTATAATGTTGGTTTAGCCTTAAATTTTTCATTTTCACAAGGGGTTAAAAGAGAAAAAAACACACAAAATGTGTAGAGCAATTTCCCCCGAGTCCGTAAATACCCCACATGTGGACATAAAGCGCCATGTGGGCGCAGGGTAAGCCTCCGAAGGGAAGGGGCGCCATTTGGATTTTGGAGGCTGGATTCGGCCAGAATGGATGATGAACGCCATGTCGCATTTACAGAGCCCTCGTGCTGCCAAAACACTGGAAACCCCACACAAGTGACCCATTACTGGAAACTACACCCCTCAAGGAATCTAACAAGGGGTGCAGTGAGGATATGGACCCCTTAATGACGGGCATATTTGTGCCGTGAAATGAAAAAATGAAAAATTTCCCTTTCATGTAACATTGTTCCACATTTGTGCCCATCACCAGTGGGGTCCATATGCTCACTGCACCCCTTGTTAGATTCCTTAAGAGGTGTAGTTTCCAGAATTGGGTCACTTGTGGGGGGTTTCAAGTGTCTTGGCAGCACGAGGGCTCTGTAAATGCGACATGGCGTTCATCATCCATTCTGGCCGAATCAAGCCTCCAAAATCCAAATGGCGCTCCTTCCCTTCGGAGGCTTGCCCTGCGCCCACATGGCGCTTTATGTCCACATGTGGGGTATTTCTGTACTCGGGAGAAACTGCGCTACATGCTTTGTGTTTTTTTCCCCTTTTATCCCATTGTGAAAATGAAAAATTGAAGGCTAGAACAACGTTATAGTGTAAAAAATAATTTTTTCTTTTTTCACGCCACATTGTTCTGAAAATCTGTGAAGCACCTGTGGGGTCCAGATGCTCACCGTACCCCTTGTTACATTCCTTGAGGGGTCTAGTTTTCTAAATGGTGTTAGGGGTGTTTTTTAGGTTTTGGCACCCCAGAGCCTCTGCCAACCTGAAGTGGTACAGTCAGAAATGACCAAATATAACGGAGCCATTGAAATTCACTAGGCGCTCCTTTGTATCTGAGGCTTGTGGTTGCGTCAAATAGCGCAATAGGGCCACATATGGGGTATTTCTATAAACTGCAGAAACGGGGCAATCAATATTGGGGTGAATTTCTCTGGTAATAGGTTTATAAATATGAAAAATATTGGATTACAATAAAGTCTCTGCACAGAAAATTTAAATTTTAAAATTTCTTACACACTTACACAGCTTTTATTTCTGTGACTCTCCTAAAGGGTTAAAACACTTTATAGGTGTGCTTTTGAAGAGTTTGGGGGGTGCAGTTTCTGAAATGGGGTGCTTTGTGGGGCTTTCTAACATACAGGCCACTCAAATACACTTTGAACCTGAACAGGTCCCTAAAAATATCTGATTTTGAAATTTTACTGAAAATTTGGAAATTTGCTGCTTATGTTTTAAGCTTTCTATTGTCTAAAAAAAATGAAAGATCGTTTAATAAATGCCGCCATCATAAAGTAGACATGTTGCTAATGCTATTTAATATATAATTTATGTGGTATAACCATTTTCTGTATAAGCAAAAAAGTTTCAAAGTTGGAAAAATGCATTTTTTCACAATTTTTCACACTATTTGGGGTTTTTTCATAAATATTTGTTATAAATATCGACTCCAATTTACCAGAAGTGTAAAGTACAATATGTCACGAGAAAACAGTCTCAGAATCAGCCGGATAGGTAAAAGCATCCCGAAGTTATTAATGACTAAAGTGACACTAGTCATTTTCATAAAATTTGTCTCTGTCATTAAGGCCATTTCAGGCTCTGTCCTTAAGGGGTTAATTGATAAGCCAATGAATTATATAGTAAAAACAGTGAAAGGCTATGTTTAGACAACGTCAAAAACAGAGAAAAGGTGGCCAATTTTGAAAATTAAAATAATGTCTGTTATTCCTACGATTTAACTGACTGCTATGGCAATGCATTGAAGTCAATGGAAAGATGGATGTTCAATGCACATAATACACTGAATAACGGATGTTTTTACCGCGAATGTCAAAATAATGAACATGATCATTGTTTTCGGACATCTTTTGCAAACAGCAGACGTTTTTTATTAGTTGTTCACACACAGTTTTTCTTTTGTCACCGATCTTTCTCCGTTTTTACTATTAAATTCAATGGACTTTTCAATTAAGGCCAATTAGTAAGCCCAAAGTAAAATAATGTACCAACACCCGTCATAGCAAGGGGAGGCCAGACAGCTAAATGATGTACGTTATTTTAAACCCAAAATAACGGGTGTCATTTTAAATGAAGCTGAAAAACATACAGATGTAGCCAGGGTTAACATGATCCCTGACGCAACAATTGTGTCAGGAAGCTATGTTAAGTCAATTAGAGTGTCGAGTTAAATGGGTCATTGCGATCAAGTTAACACAGGCTACATCTGTACATTGTGTGAACATAGCCATAGTGAAAAAAGAAAAACTGTGCGTGACCAACTAAAAAATAACTTCTAGTGCTTGACATAGACGTCTGGAAATAATTGACATTATTTTGACGTCCATGCAGACAACGTCCATTATTTTATACCCTGTGTGAATTAAACGTCTGTCATTCCATTGCCTTCAATGCATTGCATTGAAATCAATTACATTGCGGCAATAACAGATTTTTTTACGGAAACCGTGGCCACTTTGAACATAGCCAAGGGGTAGTTTAACCCTTCGAGGACCGGGCCAATTTTTGCATTTTCGTTTTTTCCTCCTTGTGCTTAAAAGGCCATAGCACTTGCATTTTTTCACCTAGAAACCCACATGAGTCCTTATTTTTTGCGCCACTTTGCAATGACAGGCTGATTTTTTTCATAAAGTACACTGCGAAACCAGAAAAAAATGTAATGTGTGGTGAAATAATATAAAAAAAAAAAAAGGAATTTCTTTTATTTGGAGGGTATTTTTTTTACGCCATTCGCCCTGGGGTAAAAACGACATGTTATATACAGTATGTTCCTCAAGTCGTTACGATTACAATGATATATAACATGTATAACTTTTATATTATGTGATGACCTGTAAAAAATTCAAATAATTGTTAATAAATTTATGTTCCTTAAAATCGCTCCATTGCCACACTTATAACGGTTTTATCCTTTGGTGTATGGGGCTGTGTGAGGTGTCATTCTTTGTGCCATGATGTGTTCTTTCTATCAGTACCTTGACTGTGCATATGCGACTTTTTGATCACTTTTTATTACAATTTTTCTTGATTTGATGTGACCAAAAATGCGCAATTTGCACTTTGGGATTTTTTTTTGCGCTTATGCCGTTTACCGTACGAGATCGGGAATGCGATTAAGTAATAGTTCGGGCGATTACGCACGCGGCGATACCAAACGTGTTTATTTATTTATTTTTATTTATAACATGGAAAAAGGGGGGTGATTCACACTTTTATTAGGGGAGGGGGCTTTTTACTAATAATAACACTTTTTTTTCTTTTTTACTTTTACACTTACTGTATACTAGAAGCCCCCATGGGGGACTTCTAGTATAAGTACACTGATCTCTCATACAAATCTACAGCCGGAAGCAAGCGAATGCTGATTCGGGATCAGCGCCATTTCGGCGGAGACCCTGGCAGGTAACAGAGACGGAGACCACTCCTCTGGGACAACATCCCGGGGGGCGGGGGGGGGGGGTGATCTCCGCCACTAGACACCAGGGAACGACTGCATCAGATAATCGGATACAGCTGTCATCTTTGACAGCTGCATCCGATTATCTAATTAGCGGGCACAGCAATCAGACCGTGCCCGCTAAGAGCCACGGTCCCGGTTTTAATTCTTTAGTTTATTCACCCAAACAGCAGATGTGCAGAAGGCTACTAGATTATGGTAAATTTGCAAGTACCCTGAGGGTATAGTGCTTTCTAATAAAATAGAAATATGTCGGGACCTTTTTACAACAACTATAAAAACAATAACTGTTTCTTTGAGTAGACAATGGACGAGTAAGCCTCAGCCATGTGGAAATACAGTAAGGGCTAAAGTAGCAGGAAACACATTTATTTGTTACTGTGCTTTTTCCACCTGTAAATGTAATGCCGATTGCCACAGCGTATGTCCTAGAGCATACTAATACATTAGGCTTAGATGGAGCAAATTGTTTCAATATGGCATAGATTTCACAATTCACAAAATATCTAGATTTTACCAAATCGTAATATTTTGGGATTAGAGATGAGCAAACCTCGAGCATGCTCGAGTCCATCCAAACCTGATCATTCGGCATTTGATTAGCGGTGGCTTCTGAAGTTGCATAAAGCCATAAGGCTTTGCGGAAAACATGGAAATAGTCATTGGCTGTATCCATGTTTTCCAGACAACCTCGGAGCTTTATCCAACTTTAGCAGCCGCCGCTAATCAAAAGCCGAATGATCGGGTTTGGATTGACTCAAACATGCTCGAGGTTCGCTCATCTCTATTTGCGATATATTAAGGGCAAATTAGAAAATAGTTACCAGCACTTTACAGTTAGAAGAAGAGGATCACATGACCTTCAAGGGCAGCCTAGTGGGCTTCTCGTTATTGTCTTACAGTCAGCTCTTCCTATATGAAAGCCAATCACGATGGACTATAAAATTGATTGACAATTTCACAGAAAAAATGTTTATGTGTCACCATAAGCAGAATTAGGAAATCTTTCGTGGAAATCTCAATTGTGAGGATAAGACTGCAAGGAGGTCACAGACAGTTAATAGGAGAAAGTACAAGAAAATAAAGTGTAGATTGGTGTAATTCAGTCAGTCATGTACAGTATTCAGTCTGTTTTTTAGCAAAGAAGACTTTGGCATGTAGGCATAAGCAAGCAGCTAATCTAGCCATTCATTCGCTTTGATTCTGTGAATAATTGCAGCAGAAGGATACAATTTGTAAATCACCAATTTTCAGTAATATGTTGATGTGACAAAATGCATTTCATTGAACCAAGAAACTGTGAGGGTAACTTCACATGTCCCATATCATAGCGGATTTGATGGTAGGGATAAAAAATGAAATTAGCAATTAGGGTACCATAAGCTATTTAATATTAGTTGGGGGCTGGCTACAGTTCCTCTTTAAAGCTATGTTTTTACACTGTACAAACTGTGGCTGTTTAACATTGCCTATGGCCGGAATTAAATATCATAATCATGAAAGACTTGAGGTTCCTCCCCCCGTCAAACAAGCATTTATACTGTAGTGTTCCTGCTGATATCACTGTACACTCACTG
Source organism: Dendropsophus ebraccatus (assembly GCF_027789765.1). NCBI lineage: Eukaryota > Metazoa > Chordata > Amphibia > Anura > Hylidae > Dendropsophus > Dendropsophus ebraccatus. The sequence continues at coordinate 50,963,307 of NC_091463.1, forward strand.
TTTTGCATCAAAATTAGCGCCATCACAAAATTGTATTGATCTGCATTAAGCAAGTGTTCATACTGTGGCATTAAACCAGTGGATTCCATGGTTATTACACAACTGATGGCATGTGCTTCAATGAAAGGATAGCAAGCCCCACTTATTTCTCAAACGAAATTGTCCTTGCCTTGTATTTTTACATTACAGAGAACAAGGGGATTGTTATTCTTTAACAGGCACTTGAGCGCCTCCTCTACATCCTTCCCAAAGGACACGTGCTCCTTTCTTATATGTAAGCTAAAGTACTACCTACTGTATAACATATGAATAGTGTGAATTTATGTATGCATGAATTTGTTAAAAGGGTATTCCACTCAAAACCTTTTCATACCTTGCTGCCTATGGTGAGACGAAAAATTAATTCCATAATTAATATCTTTTCAGTCTCTTTCCTCCAGTCTAAAGCTGCTGCCTCTGCTGAAATAACAGAAAAATGTGTGTGAGTTGTTTATATCAGCAGCCTCAGAAAGGAAGGGAGGAGAGAGGAGGCAGAGAAGAAAGGAAAAGCTACACACAGTTTTTTTGCATCTTCATCAGAAAACAGCAGCTCAAAATTGGGGAAAGGAGACTGGGGAAATAGATAATAACAAGTATAGAATTAATTGTTAGTCTGTTTGAGCGGAATAACCCTAAATGCCACCAAAAATCACTTTTCAACATTCAGTGGTTTATACAGTGATAAAATGTATTCTTACTTTTATTTTTAATGCTAAATCCTGCTGCCAGTGGCAAAGTAGGCTCATTCTTTCCCACAAAGTTGTATATATTCTACAAATTGTTTATAAAATGACAGTATAATCTGTCTTCAAATGACAAAGTAAATTATGTTACCAATAGCAACAGAAAAAGAAAGACTCAAAAACACTATAAAATTTACAGCAAAACCAGAAAGAAAATCTGTGTGTGGTAAAAGTGAAAAAAAAGATCATTTATACATTGCTCACTTTATGTTAAAGCTGACACGTTATCTTCATTCTCTGAGTCAGTGTAATTAAAACAATATCATATTAACCCCTTAACCCAATAGTGACCGCCTATACGCCTTTTAACGGTTGTCACTAATTGGCTTTATTCCGATACACACACCTTTTAACAGCGTATATATCGGAATGCTGTCAGTATGACAACTGATCTCCCCCTGTAAAAACCTAGAGAGGAGAATCCTCTGCTCCAGGTAGTTTAACTCGTTAAATGCCGCTGTTAAATCATGACAGCGGCATGTAACGGGTTCCGGTTGCCGCTGGGAACACTCATGTGATTGTGATGTCCTGTGGCGCCGTCCGGGCACCCAATGGTCTCCATGGTAATCCCGGAAGATAATTGTCATGACAGGCAGGCGTAGACAAGACAAAAGACAGTGGGCCCTAGATCTGAACCCACCCACTGTCACCTGCCTACTTGCCTCAGTCGACCCTAAACGGTCGTGGACAACCACGGAGTCGGTCCCTACACTGCGTAGGTGAATACACAAAACGTAGACAGACAAACAAAACACAATAGAGGATAGTCAACTAGCAGGGTCAAAACCAAACAGACAACGCAGTACAAAATCAGAAGGAGAGCGGATAGTCAAATGTCAGGCAAGAGGTCAGAACACGGGTAGAGCAATAGCAAGGGGATTAGGACAGGGAACGCTGGGAAAGGAGCAGGGGAGCTGGGACTAGTAACAACTAATAGCCAGCAGGGAACTGAGGGATCTGACTGCTTTTTATCCTGGATCAGAGACTAGGTCCAGCAGCTGATTGGACCAGCCCTGATCCCAGCACCAAGCTCAGCTGAACAGATCTAGCAGTGCAGTAACCCCTGCACAGCCAGAAGTCTGACAGGCAAGGTAGGTGTGGCTGGAAAGTAAAAGACAGTTCATTCAGTGCAAACGCAAACACAGACAGAAATTCAGCGCTTCCTCGGCCGCCCTGCACGGACTGAGGAGCGCAAAGTCACATTTCTAACAGTACCCCCCCTCTTATGAGGGGCCTCAGGACCCTCACTCAAAGGACGAGGCTTAGAGGGGTTACAATTATGAAATTGTCTAATGAGACGGGGAGCGTGGACATCTCGGCTTGCCACCCAAGTCCGTTCTTCCGGGCCGAACCCCTTCCAATGAATGAGGTATTGAACGGAGTTCTGCACCCGGCGAGAGTCCAGAATTTTCTCAATTTCAAACTCAAGCTCCCCTTGAATGACCAGGGGATCTGGAGGAATAGACGGCAACACAGGAGTGATATACCTTTTCAATAGAGCCTTATGGAACACATTATGAATTTTCATGACTCTTGGCAATTGCAACCTGAAAGAAACAGGGTTAATTATCTCAGTGATAACATATGGCCCAATGTATTTGGGTGCCAGTTTTCCAGACGGAACCCTAAGTTTCAAGTTTTTGGTGGAAAGCCACACCTTGTCACCCACTAGGTATTCTGGGCCAGATATGCGTCTTTTGTTAGCTTGTTTTTTCGATAATTCCTGGGCTTTAACCAAGTTCTCAAGAGCTTGGGCCCAGACTGTGCACAGTCTTCTATAGGTTTTTTCAGCTGACGGGTTAACAGATTCGGCAGCATGCGCAGATGAAAACCTCGGATTAAAACCATAATTGCAGAAAAACGGCGACATTTTGGTAGAATGATTTTCTCTATTATTGAGGGCGAATTCTGCCAAGGACAAATACTCCTTCCATTTGTCCTGGGCACTAGAAACAAAGCATCTTAGAAATTGTTCTAATGATTGGTTGACTCTTTCAGTCTGCCCATTAGTCTGAGGATGGAAGGCAGATGAAAATGCCAATGAAGTCCCCAATCGACCACAGAACTCCCTCCAGAACTTAGAGACAAACTGCACCCCTCTATCAGACACAATGTTCTCTGGAACCCCATGAAGTCGTAAAATGTGATTGATGAACAGAGATGCTAACGTACGTGCATTAGGGAGTTTCTTAAGGGGAATCAGATGGCACATTTTAGAAAATCTATCAGTTACGACCCAGATAACAGTCTTCCCTTTTGAAGATGGCAAGTCAGTGATAAAATCCATTGAAATGTGGGTCCAGGGTCTCTCAGGCAAAGGGAGAGGATGTAGAAGACCTTCAGGTAATCTACGAGGAACCTTGGACCTGGCACAGACCTCACAGGCCTCAACAAACAGTTTAGTATCTCTGGCCCAAGACGGCCACCAATAATACCGTGAGAGCAGATACTTTGTGCCAGCAATGCCCGGGTGACCTGCTAAAACTGAACAGTGGGTCTCTTCAAGAACTCTGAGTCGAAGGTTGGGGGGTACAAAGAGTTTTCCCTCCGGGATGTTCCTAGGGGCTAGGGATTGTGAATCTACCACCTGGGCGGCAAGGTCAGGTTGGAGGGTGGCAACGACCACACCTGGTGCTAAAATAGTCTCAGGTTCTTCCCTGGGGGCATTGCTGGCCTCAAAGCTGCGAGACAGAGCATCCGCTCGGACATTCTTAGAACCCGGACGGAAGGTAATTTCAAAATGGAACCTGGTAAAAAATAACGCCCACCTTGCCTGTCGAGGAGTAAGGCGCTTAGCTTTATCAAGGTATAAGAGATTTTTATGATCAGTTAAAACCCTGATCTTATGTTTAGCCCCTTCAAGGAAGTGTCTCCACTCATCAAAGGCCCATTTAATGGCCAACAACTCCCTGTTACCAATGTCATAATTACACTCAGTTTTAGAGAACTTCCTTGAAAAATAGGCTACAGGTCTAAGATTAGTGACGGTCTCGGAACCTTGTGAGAGGACCGCTCCAACCCCCACTTCTGAAGCATCTACCTCGATGATGAATGGCTGATCTAAATCCGGCTGAATAAGCACTGGGGCCTCAGAAAAACATTTTTTCAACTGTCCAAATGCCTGTACAGCTTCGGGACTCCAGTTCACAAGATCAGCTCCTTTTCTGGTTAAGTCAGTCAGTGGTTTGGCAATGACTGAGAAGCCTTTAATAAATTTTCTATAATAATTGGCAAATCCTAAAAATCGTTGCAGGGCCTTTAGACTAGTAGGTCGTTCCCATTTCTCAATAGCAGCCACCTTCAGTGGGTCCATACAGAAGGAGTTAGGGGTGATAATGTAACCCAGAAAAGAGACCTTTTGGATCCCGAACTGGCATTTGGACAGTTTAGCGTACAGATGGTTCAATCTGAGCAATTCCATAACCTTACGAACATGACCTATGTGTGAGGCCCAATCAGGAGAGAAGATTAAAATGTCATCCAGATAAACTACTAAAAATTGCCCAAGATATTTACGGAAAACATCATTAACAAAATGTTGAAAAACTGCCGGCGCGTTGCTTAACCCAAATGGCATAACCAGATATTCAAAATGCCCTTCAGGCGTATTAAAGGCAGTTTTCCACTCGTCCCCCTCCCTTATTCTTATCAGATTGTAGGCCCCACGTAGGTCAATCTTTGAGAACCACTGGGCGCCCACAATCTGATTGAATAGATCCGGAATTAGGGGAAGGGGATGTTGGTTCTTAATGGTAATCTTGTTTAGTTCACGATAATCAATGCACGGTCTAAGACCACCATCTTTTTTCCCCACAAAAAAGAACCCAGCCCCTAAGGGAGAGCAAGAGGGACGAATGTGACCTTTGCGAAGGCTGTCCTGGATATATTCTCGCATGGCCTCCCTCTCAGGTCTAGACAGATTGAAGATTCTTCCCTTAGGATACTTGGACCCTGGCATCAAGTCAATCGCACAATCATAAGGTCGGTGTGGCGGTAGCACCTCCACAGCCTTCTCATCAAAGACATCAGAAAAGTCAGATAAAAACTCAGGAATTGCTCCCTCCACAGGAGAACAATCTGTGACATTCAGCGCAATACAATGAGAAGCACAATTTGGCCCCCATTTAATCAATTCCCTGTTAGACCAGTCAAACACAGGATTATGCTGGTCCAACCAGGGCAAACCCAAAATAATGTCAGAGGATAAGTTATCCATAACCAGAAAATCAAGATTTTCTTTGTGAACTGATCCAATTTGCACCTCAAGATGCGGAGTGATATACTGGATTTTACCCCGGGCCAAAGGGGTAAAATCAGCACCAGTAATAGTTAATGGACATTTAAGCAGAAGAGGGCAAATTCCCAAGCATGACCAAAATGCAGAACTAATAAAATTGGCAGAAGCTCCAGAATCCACATGAGCATACCCAGAAATACACTTATTACCTAAAAACAACGAGATGGGCAACATCAATTTGTTCTTATTTTCTAGAGGTACCTGTGCGCCTGAGTGACTCTCTCGACAGTCACTCAGACGCTGGAGTCTTTTCGCCGGTTGACCAGGCTTGGATGGACATTCTTTCACCCAGTGACCAGACTTGCCACAGTACAGGCAGAGATTGTGCTGTAGCCGAAGAGCTCGTCGGGTCTGGGTGTCAGCAGCACCTAGTTGCATGGGGTCTTCTTGTGACAACAGAGGAACAGAAGGATTAGACTTAGTAGTAGAGTTAGGGAAAGAAAGAGATTTAGAAGCATCAGAGGCACTCTTTTCCCCACGTCTGTCTCTGAGTCTCCTGTCAACCCTTATTGCCAATGTCATAGTCCCTTCTAACGTGTCAGGGGTAGGGTACACCACTAATAGGTCCTTAAGTTGGTCAGACAACCCTATCCTAAATTGACACCTCAATGCTGGATCGTTCCACCCTGAAGGAACACACCACTGACGGAATTCTGCACAGTACTCCTCTACAGGTCTCTTACCCTGTCGCAGAGAAGTCAGCTGTCGCTCTGCCACAGCGGTTCTGTCTGGGTCATCATATAGTAACCCCAGGGCATCAAAAAATTGGTCCACTGAAGATAATTCCATAGAATCAGGGGGTAACGAAAAAGCCCACTCCTGAGGAGGACCCTGCAAGAGAGACATGACAATGCCGACTCTTTGGGTTTCATCTCCTGAGGAGCGGGGACGTAAACGAAAAAATAATTTGCAACCTTCCTTGAAGATCCTGAAGGCCTTCCTGTCCCCTTTAAATTTTTCGGGGAGCAGAATCGGAGGTTCCAGAGGCATTGCCGCGGTCATGGTCACTTGCCGTGGTGTGGACTCCTGCTCCTGCACCTGTTCTGCAAGATTCTGAACTAGCCTGTTCAGACCTTGCATTTGCTCAACCAGAGCTTTCACAGGATCCATGATGATCCGCAAAAGAAAAAAAAAATATTTTTTTTTTTTTTTTTTTTTTTAGTGGCTGGCTATTCTGTCATGACAGGCAGGCGTAGACAAGACAAAAGACAGTGGGCCCTAGATCTGAACCCACCCACTGTCACCTGCCTACTTGCCTCAGTCGACCCTAAACGGTCGTGGACAACCACGGAGTCGGTCCCTACACTGCGTAGGTGAATACACAAAACGTAGACAGACAAACAAAACACAATAGAGGATAGTCAACTAGCAGGGTCAAAACCAAACAGACAACGCAGTACAAAATCAGAAGGAGAGCGGATAGTCAAATGTCAGGCAAGAGGTCAGAACACGGGTAGAGCAATAGCAAGGGGATTAGGACAGGGAACGCTGGGAAAGGAGCAGGGGAGCTGGGACTAGTAACAACTAATAGCCAGCAGGGAACTGAGGGATCTGACTGCTTTTTATCCTGGATCAGAGACTAGGTCCAGCAGCTGATTGGACCAGCCCTGATCCCAGCACCAAGCTCAGCTGAACAGATCTAGCAGTGCAGTAACCCCTGCACAGCCAGAAGTCTGACAGGCAAGGTAGGTGTGGCTGGAAAGTAAAAGACAGTTCATTCAGTGCAAACGCAAACACAGACAGAAATTCAGCGCTTCCTCGGCCGCCCTGCACGGACTGAGGAGCGCAAAGTCACATTTCTAACAATAATTGAAAGCCTCCGGGATTACCATGTATATGCCTCTGCACAGCTCAGCTGTCAGCATGATGCTAACATATACAATACATTGCACTACAGTAGTAGTGCAATGTGTTGTATCAGTAATCAAAGAGTAATCACTGTCAAAGAGTAAAAAAAAAAGGTTTGCACCATAACACACAAAAAATACCCCCAGTCCCCTCAATAATAAAAATGCATTACATTCCCTATATACTGTACAATAAACGTTACATAAAAACATCTCAAAAACACAAAACCTATACTTGTTTGGTATCGCCACATCCGAAACAACCCTCTCTATAAAAATATACCATTAATTATTTAGCACGATACACAATGTAAAAACAAACAAACACCAGAATTGCTATATTTTATCAATCCGCATCAGAAAATATGTTATAAATGAGATCAAAAAGTCATATATATGTAAATCTTTGTATCAATAAAAACTAAACATCTTCCCACAATAAGCCCAAAACCAGATTAAAAAAAAGGCAAGAACACTATGGATCTTGCAATGAGGCAATCGTTTTTGTGGGTAATAGTTTTACAAAAAAAATAAAAATAAATATATATATATATATATATATATATATATATATATATATATATATATATATAAATTTGGTATTGCTGTGACCATAGTGACTCAGAGAATACATTTATTATGTTATTTTTACAGTACACTGGATAGTGTACTGTAAAGAGATAAACATAATTGACAATTTTTTCTATTATCCCTCCAAGAAAGGGTTAATAAAAGGTTAATAAAAAAAAAGTTTTCCCACAAAAAAAAGACCTCATATGGTTACGTGGGCAAAAATAAAACAACACTGCGACTCTTGGAAGGTGGCAATAAAAATTTTTAAAAAATGGCTTGGTCATTAAGGTCCAAAATAGGCCGGTTACAAATAGGCTAAGGACGGAGCCAATTTTTTTTTTTATTTGTTTTTTCCCTCCTCGTGTTTAAAAGGCAGTTGTATTTTTTTTTTACCTACAGACCCACTTGAGCCCTTATTTTTGGGGTCACTAATTGTACTTCGCAATTACAGACACTTAAAATATGCTGCAAAACTGGAAAAAATTTATATGTACAGTGAAATTGAAAATAATTTTTTTTGTTTTGTTTTGTGTTTACACCGTTCACCCTATTTGACAGCTTTTAAAAAATTTAAATCTTTTTTTAAAAAAACTAAATGTTCCTCTATGACCATGCTTATAAGCCTTTTATTCTTTGGTCCATGGGACTATGTGAGGTGTCATTTTTGCACCATGATCTGTACTTTCCATTGGCACCATGTTTGAGTATATGTGACTTTTTGATCACTTTTTATTAACATTTTTCTGAATTTGATGCGAACAAAGATGCACAATTGTGCCCTTTGGAGTTTTTGGGCGCTTACGCCATTTACTGTGCATGATCAGGAATGTGATAATTTAATATTTTGCACAAGGTGATACCAAATATGTTTATTTATCTGTTTATTTATTTTTATTTATTAAATGGAAAAAGGGGGGTGAGTCTGAATTTTATTTGGGGAGGGGATTTTTTATTAATAAAAAAAACTTTTTAAATTATTTATTTATTTATTTATTTTTTACATACACATTAATTAGAAGTCCCCCTGGGACTACACTGATGTATCATATAGATCAATTTTCCATACTTAAAGTGTCACTGTCATGAAATTTCTTTTTGCAGAAATCAATAGTCCAGGCGATTTTAAGAAACTTTGTAATTGGGTTTATTAGCCGAAAAATGCATTTTTATCGTGAAAAAGCAGTTTGAAGCTCTCCCCCTGTCTTCATTGTTCTCCTATGGAGAGATCTAAATAAAAGACCAAAACAGGACAACAAAGAGTTAATCTACAAATAACTCACGCTTTATCTCCTCTGACAGTCACCACTGACCTCTCTGAGCTCTGATTACAGCGTTCACCCAGCTCTGTGCCTGTAATCCTCTGTTATCTACTTTCTGCTGTTGGTTAACTCCCTCCTCCCCCCTCCCCTCTCCCTAGAACAGACTGGGTACATCTGATGCAACAAGTCAAAATTTCCAGATTTTTTGCAGTGGATGGAAAAGACGAGGGAGGGGGGGGGGGGCGTGGAAAAAGGCTTTTTAAATGCAGATAATGGCATATTTGGCTAATAAACCCAATTACAGAGTTTCTTAAAATCGCCTGGACTAAATGTAGATGACCTATCCCTGCCTTTTGGGTCGATCACCTCCTTAACAGGGTGGCCTCAACAGCAATGACGGTCCCTACCCTCAAATAAGTGCAAGGGAGAAAACAATAAACACCAAGTGTCACTCCAAATATCCTAACACAAAATAAAGAAAAAACTAAACCATGTACACACTGTGAACTATGTACAGTACTGATCAAACAATGAATAAAAATGGGGTCTGTTCAGCAGGTGATGCAGTTATTGTCCTAAAAAACAACTTTTAAACTTGCAGCCCTGTGCCCAATGGCCGTGGCCTAGATTGTGTATGCATTAGGCTGGTACATCCTCTCTGTCCCCCCCACCCCCACCCTCACCCTCTTCATCATTAGAAATACCCCTAGAACATTTTCTTCTGTCTGAACATAGCACAAATGCCCTAATGATCCAGCTCATGTGCCGTTCTTACACAGCTGAGGAATAGGAGACAATCTGCCTGGAGCATTCTCAATGATGAGGAGGGACGAAAAGGGCCACGGCCATTGGGCACAGGGCTGCCAGTTTAAAAGTTGTTTTTTAGGACAATAACTGCATCACCTGCCAAACGGATTACTCTGGTCTTCTGCATACCAGATCTTTATATAACTGAGCCAGGATCAGCATCATTCTGACACTTCTACTTACCCGGCCGGGTAAGTAGAAGGGATTCCCCTTCATGTTTGACAGATGCATTTAAACGTCCTAATTAGTGGGTGTGGCGATCGACTGTGCGTGCTAATAGCTGCGGTCCTGGGCTCCAGAAAGCAGCTGGGATCGCAGCGGTTCATAGTGGGGTCGCGGCTTGGCCCCTTTCTGAACTCCCTACAAGGTACGTCATGGGTCGTTAAGGGGTTAATATTGCCTTTATTTTGTTTTCCTGTTTCTAGGATATTACTAAATAAAATAAAATGTTGTGCAATACCATAATCTGATCATATATATTATATTTTGATAGTCAGTGTTTTTGGAAATAGCTTTTCCTGATAGCCACGTCTTTGATTTATGTCATCATCCATTCTTATCATCATTTGATTTCTGTCATCTATTGGCAAGCTCCTATTTTTCTTGTGTATTATTTTGTGTAAGCATTGCTTTAGGGAAATAATATGGTGCTGCACAGTAGTACCAGATAGGAGCACATGCAACTCCTTTAGGTCCTTAACCCCTTCCCGTCAGTAATCTGTATATATATGTTCCTTCTGCACATACCCCGTGCAGTAGGAATGCATATATATGTTCCTGACTTCACATTAAACCCCAACCAGCCCTGTAGGTGGAAAAATAAAAGCGCTAGGGCTTTTAGAAGGGGAAGAGGAACATGGCATTAATTGACCCGGGCATCAAAGGGCTCTGTCTTGAAGGGGTTACTATCCTATGGGGACTTTGTACTTCTTGCTAGGTACAGACAAGTTTGTATTGGCCCTAACAGTTCACCCTGTAGACCAGGGGTGGGGAACCTTTTCCATGTCGAGGGCCGGTCGGGCATTAATAAAATCATTCGAGGGCCGCATACCGTGCGCGGCAGTTAGTAGCGTGGGTTTGCAGCACCCAGGACAAGGCAAAGTATTGTTCCCCTAGTGCCCCTGCTTTTGTAGTTAACCCCCAGTGATGCCCCTTGTAGTCTAGTTAACCCCCAAGTCATGTCCCTGGTAGCCTAGTTATCCCCCCCATCAGGCATGTCCCTGGTAGCCTAGTTATTCCCCCCCCCCCATCAGTCATGTCTCTGGTAGCCTAGTTGTCCCCCCCATCAGTCATGTCCCTGGTAGCCTAGTTGCCCCCCCCCCATCAGTCATGTCCCTGGTAGCCTAGTTATTCCCCCCCCCCATCAGTCATGTCCCTGGTAGCCTAGTTATTCCCCCCCCATCAGTCATGTCTCTGGTAGCCTAGTTGTCTCCCCCATCAGTCATGTCCCTGGTGGCCTAGTTATCCCCCCATCAGTCATGTCCCTGGTAGCCTAGTTGTCCCCCCCATCAGTCATGTCCCTGGTAGCCTACTTGTCCCCCCCCCCCATCAGTCATGTCTCTGGTAGCCTAGTTGTCCCCCCATCAGTCATGTCCCTGGTAGCCTAGTTGTCCCCCCATCAGTCATGTCCCTGGTAGCCTAGTTATCCCCCCATCAGTCATGTCCCTGGTAGCCTAGTTGTCCCCCCCATCAGTCATGTCCCTGGTAGCCTAGTTGTCCCCCCCCATCAGTCATGTCCCTAGTAGCCTAGTTGTCCCCCCATCAGTCATGTCCCTGGTAGCCTAGTTGTCCCCCCATCAGTCATGTCCCTGGTAGCCTAGTTGTCCCCCCATCAGTCATGTCCCTGGTAGCCTAGTTATCCCCCCCCATCAGTCATGTCCCTGGGATCCTAGTTAACCCCCAAATAAAAAAATAAACATCCCACTCACCTTACCTCCGCTCCCACGCTGTCCAGGTCCTCTTCTATCCCAGGTCCTCTGTGCCGGTCTTCTCCTGCAGGCGGCGCGCGATGAAATGACGTCATCGCGCGCGGCCCGCGGGAGACTAAAGACACGCGCCGCTTTGCTGGGGAAGAAGCCGGCACAGACAGCATCCTCCGGTGTCCGGCAGCTGTCACAGACACCGGAGGATGCGGTGTATGCCGGCTTCTTCCCCAGCAGAGCGGCGAGCATCACAGGGGTGCTGCGGGCCGCATCGGGAGGTCTCAGGGGCCGGATGCGGCCCGCGGGCCGGAGGTTCCCCACCCCTGCTGTAGACCATTGTTGGTTTGGTGTAACTATGGCTTGTGTCTCTGAATTTACTAGCTATACTCAAGTACCATTGTATTCAAACATTAGTTGTTATAATAGTTAAAATAAAATAATAAAAAATACTAAACAAACAAACAAAGAATAATTATATTGGGGAGTTTTTGTTAACTAACTCGTTGACTTAAACAGTCAAATGCATACTTTGTTTTCTTATACTGTAGATAGTACAAATTATAGGAACCAGTAAAGTAGAATGTTTCGGCAATAAAGAACCCTACGTTTTGTAGCATTTACATATCTGGGCAATATCCCAATTTAACTTTCAGTGATTTTATACAGAAAAGCTAGGCGTATAGTCAGGATGCTAAATTTACTCCAGAAGATGCAATGCTAGCAATAATGAGCTTTTTGAAGGTCGAAAACAAGATTTTAAATGAATTTCTGTAGGATATGGAAGTGTAGAGCAGAGGTCTGTTAAGATGAAGACTGATTATACATCTAAATCAGGCTGGCAGCTCTAATGGCGGGGCAATACAGAAACTGGCAACTAATTTAGGTACATGAAAAGAAATAAAACCAGAAATTGGCAACTACTTTATAGCAGTAGACTCTAAATATGAGACTATGACAATAATATGCAATAACAAGCTTAATATCAAAGAGAGAATGAAGTTCACTGAACAATTTATCTAATTCTTGTATTTCAGAGGATCTGAGCTGAGAATCAGTAAAACATTTTCGGAGTAAGGTCTTATGAACACATCCATAAATTTCTAGACTAGTGGGCTTGTGTTGACCCCTGAGGAAGTCTTTAGGACTAAATGTGTAGGTTTGCACACCAGCAAGGGCAGTAACTACATTAGTGCATGGACACATTGTTACCTAACTTTTTTTTTTTTTCTTTTTTGCACAGGCCCCTTTTTGGTACAAGTACTTTTGACTTTTTGTGGATGCTTGATTATATATAACTTGATATTACACTATTCATTTATCTATTGCATATAAATTTATATTATATTGTATTGTATACAGTAATATATTGTAATTTGCTTGGGACTTATTGGGACTAGTGTAAAGATCATATTTTCTCTTTTTAAGCGTTTTTAAATATATTGGGGCCTTAAGTTGTATGCAAAAAAATATTTTTTTGTATGACATATAAGGTGCAGCCCATACTTGCTTGTGTTTTGATTTTTGAAATTGTACACTTTTGAGCATGTGTGTTAGCACTCAATTTCTGTGAATAATAGTGCCCGCTAGGTGTTTATCTTTGGCTATGTTACACAAAGTCTTTCCATTGACTTCAATGCATTGCCATTGCAGTCAGTTAAATCGTGGCAATAATGGACATTTTTAAAAAATCTAAATCTGGCAACTTTTCTCTATTTTTGTGTGAACAGAGCCTTTTTGTATTGGACACGGACACCCTTAGTATTTTCCAGTATTTTTCCTGAAGGGTGTCCATTCCGGAAAATAGGTCAGGAAATGGCTCCCCGTCCTGTCAATCACTCCCTGTCAAGAGGCAGAATTATGCCTCCAACCACAATTACTATTCAACCAGAGGAGGTAGAGAAACCAGAGGAAAATACCACTGCATTTGTGCAGCAAGTGAGTATGGCTTTTTTTCCCCTCGGTTTTTAAATCAAGGAAAATACTAATGGTTTCCTGAAGCCTCCTGGTGCAATTCCTGAATAAAATAAAAAGGAATTAAGGTACTCATGGTCAGCGCTGTCCACATAAAGAAGTGGCCAAAAGATTTAGAGGTCTCTATGTGGATAGCGCTGACCGTGAGTACCTTAATTCCTTTTTATTTTATTCACTTATTCTCTCCACGGGCCCCATTATTTTGGGAGTATCCTGTGTTTTTGGTACAGTCAGCTTAGCAGTCCCTAGAGGTAGTAGTCCCCTATACAGTGGACTGTCACCTAACAAGACCCTGGATTTGGAGTTGTACCCTGTTGAGGGGTGATATGCACAAAGCCCAAGTGGCATCCAGGTGAGCACCTTCTCACATAATCCTTATCCTTGGTGTATTGAGGTATCAAACGAGGCGCCGGTACCCGCTTTCTTCTTTTTCTCTCCCTGGTGCAATTCCTGACCAGTATCTATTCTATTGTATAATTTTATCCTTTAGGTACCATATTTTTTTACTTTATAAGACACACCTCAAGATAAGACACAACTAGGTTTAGGAGGAGGGGGGAAAATGAGATCCAAAAAATGTGGGCAAAATGTTTGGCATTATTTGGTAAAGTGCCTTTTACATTTAGGATAGTATATGGCTTATAATTTTAGCAGAAAAATCTTAAAATTCATCTCAAACAACATTTGCAGTGATCTGGTACACTTACATGCAACAATCAGGTACATCAACGGAATGAGACAGGACAATCAGGGTGGGAAAGGGGTTAATTTTTCTTGTTACAGTTTGCAATTCTTTGTGTTCTTTTTGATCATTGGTGTGATGTATTGGAGTGATGTTTCCACAATCATCATCCAGTGCTTAAATCCATGCCCTGTCTTATGATGTTTAGGAAGCTGGGGGGATGATACAGATGTGCCATTTTTCATCTCAGTGGCGCAGACACAGTAAGGCTGTGAAGTCTCCTCCTCTTTACCTTTTCTCACCGTCCCTTTGCCTAAAAGACAGAAATCAGATCATGCCCCACCTCCTACAACATCATAAGGGGCTTGGATTTCAGCAGTGAAGTTAAAGTGGACAGTAACATCCCCCCAACCCCTGTCTGCCTTTCTGATATTATTTACATCTGCTGCTGTGAATGAGTTTCCAGATGCAGTGTCCAGATATGAGATCATATCCTTTCTTGTGACACTGTGATGCAAATCCTCCTTTTCGATGGTGCAGGCCGAGTGAGGACCCCAACGCCACTAAAACGGAGGATGGCACTTGCAGTGCGTCTGCATTACCCCCTTTTTCCAGCCCCTAAAATGACACGAGAGGAGTGGATTTCATCGCTGTATGCTGTCAGGAATAGGGGTTAAACACATTTAGGCAAGGAGGGTAGGGGGGTGCTTACTGTTTCAACTGTGTTTTATTAGATGCACTAACATTTTTCACACATTCTATAAAGCAAAATATATGGTAAGTGTAGATGGCTGCCAGAACCTGCAAAAGAGATGACCAAGCACCATGAGATTATAAGTCATGTTTTAAAATGTTGCTGTTAACAATTTGCCAAACATCCTCAGATGTAAAGCAATGGCCCACCCTTTGCACTAGGCATAAATATGTGCAAAAGTCAAAAATTTTAAGCGAATGTACCACTAGGTACATTGCTTGGTGTTTTTTTACATTAATGGATCAACACTTTTAGGCTATGTTCACACTACGTAAGTTTCCGGACGTAGCACGTTCCGTGAATAAGCGGACGGAGATTTACGTAGTTTGTGTACAATGCAAAGTATACGATCTATGGCTGCACAGTTCACACTACGTACGAACTTACGCCCGGATCATATGCGGCGCCGTTAAAAATGAACCAGACCATTGTTTCGGGATGGAAATGCTGTAACTTACGCCCGTAGCGTAACATGCGGTCCCGTACGGAGTGGTGATTTCTTCTTTTTTCCACTTTGATTTGCCAATCCAAAAGGTTCTGTGGGGTGTCCGGGGCTAGCCGAAGATATCCAAGTAAAAGACCGCTGTCAGATCGCTACGTACGCCGCTCGGGAAGCGTACATAGCTTACGGGCGTAAGTTCGCGGACCGTACGTAGCCGGCCGCAACTTGCGTAAATTCCGGCCGGAGTTTTACACGTATATGTCCGGCCATGAAAAATATGTGGCCGGACATATACGTAGTGTGAACATAGCCTTACGGGGATGCCAGTACCAAAGTCCTCTTTTGTAACTACCAACTGGTTCCCACGTATGGCATCAGTCTATTACTGAGCACCAGCTAGGCATGAAGCACTGGAGGCATTGGCCCACCAGTGAGACGATCTCCCTCCCCTCCGTGACCGGGGCGGATGGCGGTACAAAAATTGGACAAAAAGGTATTTTGGGCTATAATACATGCAATGCACTATATGTAGGACATCTTTAGTGTATTTTTATTGTAAATGGTTGGATATGATTTTTGCTATGAAGTAGATCGCTATACTACCCTGGGCATGTAGCCGTGGGATTAATAATGAGTAACTATGATTTGATTAGGTTCATGCAAGTTTTACAATAGATTGGACATTGGAATGATAAATGATTGAGATTTTGCTAAACCAAAGAGTGCTCCAGGGGTGAAACGTAGGAGAACGTATTGGAACCCATAACACCATATGTGGTGTGTGTGCCTGCATGGCATTATTACATCATGATAGGTTAGCAATGGAATGCATGGCAGGGCAGCGCAACACATAATAATTTACATAGCGCATGCGTCTGTATTATTAGTATTGGAACGGGTAATAATCTATACAACAAATGGGTCTTACTAGCATTGGAACACATAATGATTTACACAGCGCATTTGTCTAAATAGGTATGTTTACTGTTAAGTAATATCCGGGCACAGGACAATATAAGAGAGTTGATGCTATAGAGCCATTACCCCTGACAAAATCATGCCATGTGATGAGCGCATAGGATCCGATCTGGAGTACACTGACAGAGTCCTTGGTGATATTGATTTTTGTCATTTAGTTCAGCCTATTTTGGACAGGCTGTCTTTTGTTTTTGGGTTATGATGTTTACACTTACATGATTAACATTGCACCTGCAACTGTATTGTTTATGAACTATTTTTGTGGCACTAGCGCTTTACACTTAGGGGTTCACTTATTTTTGGCAGTGATTTGGCATGTATATATTTGTATTTGGTGTTACAGGAACAGAAGCTCTGATATAGTTCATGGATAGAGGTAGGTTTCCGGTGGAGGTTGTATTTTCACCAACCTCTAAGTGATGGTTTACCCTTTGTTGGGTTTTTTAGTGTTTTTAAATATATGTCCAGAAGTTGCTGTCATATGTGTTATTTATGGGATTTGATAAAATATGTTTTTAACTATTGGACTACATTTGTGGGTGCACCATTATTTGTTTCTTCTTTCTTACTTTGATATAACATGGTTTATGTTTAAAGCAGAGGTAGCATCCATTTTCATATATTTATGTATTAGCTCGCCCATGTTTTGTGTTTAGCAAAAAAGGACTGCAGCGTCGGCATCCCTGCGTTGGCAACGGTCCATTCATGAACAAAACACCAAGCAATGTACCTAGTGGTTGTTACACCCTTGTTTTATTGCTGCCTCAGTTCTTTCTGTCACATACCGTATGTTGTGATAATGTTAGCACGACAGCCAGGTTTTTGGGAAAGCTAGTGGAATGGGATGACAAGAGCAGCATATCAGGACAAAGAAGCAAGTTTGCTTAGTGAACGCATTTGCAAAAATATTTAACTTGACAAGCTGTACAAGTCTAGCTATATTATTTGAGATAGGAATACCCCTCTAAGTCTTTTTTTTCCTTTATAAGGTCTATATTTTATTTTCTTAATGACACATATCTCGCCAGCCCAGCTTTGAATTCTGTAAACTGTTTTATGGTTTATTCAGTATTGTTTTTTTTCTTTTTCAATGGGTAAAGCTAGTTTAAATACATTAAAACTGAATCATATAGAAGTTTTTTTTATGTCCACTGCTCTAGATAATGTATGAAAATAAAGAGGTTAAATGTAATAGTATGTTTTTTCTTTTTTATGTCTTTGTAGGCCTTGACTACCTACAGCACAAACATGTCGTGACTCATTGATAGGATTTTGAGGCAATTCACTTGTATATGATTTACACCCACAGGATGCTATTATAATTTCCATAATTTTCATAGTGAGAAACATATTTGCTCAAATACACATTGCAGACACTCAGTTATGCCAGGCAAAATTATATGCTTTTCAAATTGTCATAGAAACACCCTTGTATAAAGAAGGAATATATCAAATAAATTGTCATTAACGTGTATCTAGAATCATTATTGTTTTTACAGTTTCTTAATTAAATCATGTATTTTGGATATATTCACATTGCGAGGAATAGGTAGGGATTATCAACCAACCTAAAAATATTGTTTGATAGATTTAGTTCCTGTTGAATACATTGGCATTGCATTTAGAGATAAGCGAACTGGGCCGAGGTTTGCTTTCATAAGAACCCGAAGTATAAGCATTTGACTCCTGCTATCTTCTCTTTCCATGGGGAAGGTAGAGACAGCCGGGAGAGTCCTGCCTGGAAAACAGGGATACAGACTATGACCTAGGCTTTATTTGTTAAGAACTGGACTGCGTGCTTGGCTCCTGCCTTCGTCACAGTGTCTGACACAGCTCCCGGCAATATCTCTGACAACCGGCCTGGCTGGTTATTAGGGATGCACTGACGGCATCCCTGACGATCGGTCTAGCTGGTTGTTCGGGAACTGATGGTGTCCCTGGGTATTGCCGTGGCTGGGGCTCCACTGACAGCAGAGTGGCTATGGTTTTTACTCCTAAAGTGAAAGTGACTGACGGCTGACACCTCCAGTCAAATCTCTGTATTTACTGTTGATCTAGAGTCTCAGCTCCAGTCAATACAGATGAGCAAACTTTTCAAAAGTTCTTTCCGACCGGACTTCCGGAATTTTTCAGAAAGTTCGGTTTGACCGAATTTTCGGATTTCTTCGGATCTCATAGTTTAAAACATCTATATGATACGGGGGAAGTACATTTGGTTGAATTTAGGGCTCTACATGTCGATATCTCAAAGTTAATTTTTTTTTTTTTAGACTTTAATATTCACCATTACAGGGTCTATGCAGGAAATTTACCATTACTGGGTCTATGGAGGAAAAAGGTCACAAACGCAGTGAAGGAGCAGCAGTAGTCACTGGAGGCCAGTGGAGGTCCAGCAATAGTCATTTGAGGCCAATACCAGAGAAGCAGTAGTCAACATGGAGGACAGGCATCAGCAACAGTAGTCAAAATGGAGGCAAGGGCAGGCACACCAGTAGTCAACCTGGATGCCAGTTAAGGCACCCTGTCCTATGACTAATCTATCTATCTTTCACCCTCTCTATATTTCTCTCTCAATCACTAGATGTTTCTCCTCTCCGCTTTCCTAATCTTTCCTTTCCTTTCCCACAATATTTTTTCAGTAGACTGTAGTACACAATTACTGCAGCTTGCTTTCTCTTTCTCTCTCTCCCTCTACACACTGCGTGGTGCGGTCATGTGACCGCTCCTTTTAAAGCAATACCGACCTCACACAGGGGGGTGGGCTAGTACAAGATCCCTGCTGATTGGATGTGTTCCGGGCATCATGGGAAAGCGCTTTTCCCGCCCGGAATACTTCCTGCTTTCTATAATGGCGGCTGCCATTTTAGAAAGCAAGAAAAAAAATCGGAGCGGATTTCCAAAAATCTGAATCCGATCGGACTCGGATTTTTGGGAAAATCCGAACCGGATCCCATACCGGCCGAACCGGTTCTCTCATCTCTACACATAATAGGGTTTAAGATGTAAAGACAAGGATGCTAAATTGAATTTGACTTTAAATTTGACTGTAGCAGTTGGGGTAACATTCCCTGCATCATGTGACTCCCCACTTCTCCCCCCACCGCTGTTTTAAGTTTCAATTTGACTTTGAATTTGACTGTAGCTGTTGGGGTAAATTTTCCTGGTTGACTTGCGGAAATGCGCACAGATGCGGTGCACCTTGGTGAGCAAGTCAGACAAATTGGGGTAGGTTTTAAGGAACGGCAGCAACACTAGGTTAAAGACATGGGCCAGGCATGGTACATGTGTGAGGCTGCCGAGTTGCAAAGCCGCCACCAGGTTCAGCCCCTTTTCACACGCAACCAAGCTCACTGCTAATTACACAGGGTAATACAATACAGTCTTTTTAAGAGGCCTTGAAATTTTATTAAAAAGACCTGGTCATGGTCAATCCTGCCTTTAAAACGGCTACAACATCCAAGGAAGGTAGAAGGTACTGGTGAAAGGACGGCAGAGGACACCCGTAACATGGCATGGTACATGTGTGAGGCTGCCGAGTTGCAGAGCCGCCACCAGGTTCTGCCCCTTGTCACACGCAACCAAGCTCACTGCTAATTACACAGGGTAATTAGCAGTGAGATTGCATATGGCTTCAATAAGAAATAAAGAAAAAATAAAATAAATAAACGTCAGCCGGTCAGCGCTGTCAGTTGACAGGTGGGTGCGCTTATTAGTGACTGATGATGCCACCAGCTGCACTGAAGACCCGCTCTGACAAAACGCTAGGGGCAAGGCAGCACAGCACCTCCAAGTCAAACTTAAACTCAAAATCCAATCAGCTTTTGGGAGAAGTGGTGAGTCACATCCAAGCTCACTGCTAATTGCCCTGTGAAAGATGGTGGCATATACTATATACTATATAGCTGCAGTTACCCACAGTTTGTATACGACAACCTCCAGAAACTAGTGTGACCTGTCCTGTATATTTTCTTATTTCTTCATTTATGACTCCAGTCACATCAAAGCTCACTGCTAATTGCCCTGTGAAAGATGGTGGCATATACTACAGTATATCATAGCAATAATAATATAATAGTACTGAGGACTTCTTAGGGGTCTGTATGCAACACCTGCTATCCCCTTTCTGCCAGCAGCCGATCACCACAGTGTGCTGCTAAAATCTTGGTAGCTGTGGGATACAATCCGGTAGTGGCTGCACCTATATACACTCTGTGACACCACCTTTACTCTGTGCAAGCAGTTGTGAACTCAGATAGACCTTGTGTATGAAATACAGAAATCAGAAAAAATACTTGTGGTCCCACTAGTTTTGGGGGTCTGTGGGATACAATCCAGTAGTGGCTGCACCTATACACACTCTGTGAAACCACCTTAAGGCTATGTTCACACTAGGTAAATCTACGGCCGTAGTTCTCGCCGCAGAACTACAGTCGTAGATTTGCGGGTTGGAATTTCGTCTGCAGAAGGACCTGGCAGTTCACACAGTGAAGCGAGCAGCTACGGCCGCTTGCTTCACTATGGGCTATGGGAAGCTCTGATGCGGGCGCGTGCTGATGCGCCCGCGTCAGAGCTCCACGGAGGAAAGATCATCCGGCCAGTACTTAAGTACCGGCAATGATGATCTGGGCTGAGACTGGCCGTTCCGTGACCCGGCCGGAGTCACGGAACGGCCGGTCTCATCCGTAGTGTGAACATAGCCTTACTCTGTGCAAGCAGTTGTGAACTTAGAAAGACCTTGCGTATGAAATACAGAAATCAGGAAAAATACTTGGGGTCCCACTAGTTTTAGGGGTCTGTGGGATAGAATCTAGTAATGGCTGCACCTATACACACTCTGTGATACCCCCTTACAATAAGCAGTGAAGTTCAATGCAGGTGTACTATAAATCCCAGCAATACAATGTAGTACCCACTAGTTTTGGGGGGCTGTGCGATACAATCTGGTAGTGGCTGGGCCTATACACACTCTGTGATACCCCCTTGCAATGAGCAGTGAAGTTCTATGCAGGTGTACTACAAATCCCAGCAATACAATGTAGTACCCAGTGGCGTAGCTATAGTGGTCGCCACGGTCGCCATGGCGACCGGGCCCGCTATCTGGAAGGGCCCGGCCAGGCCCCCCTCTGCCACCTTACTATGTGGTGAGCGCAGCTGATTGCATCCATGGGTCACACAGACCTATGAATGCAACTGCTGCTAACAGTGCAGAGCCGATTGCGGGTCCCTGGCCCCCCTCCTCCTCACCTTACTTGCCCAGCTACTTGTCTTGTGGCAGGCCGGTCCTTGTTTGTGCTTTGTGGCACGGCCGGCATTAAGGATGGGGCGGGGAGGGGGATGTCAAACAGGGCAACATCTCCAATGTGGCCCCCTGCAGATACAGACACTGTCAGTGCCTGCATACATCCCCAGGTCCAGACACTGCAAACGGAGCTTCTCTGAGGTAAGGGGATGGGGGGGGGGGAATCTTTTTAAGGCGGAACAGGCATGACATGGTTAACATTTGCTGCTGGGCAAAGTTCAGACTGCCTGTTCTACCTTAAAAGTCTCCCCTTCCCTCACCTTAGAGAAGCTCAGTGTTTGCAGCACACTAGGAAGCAGGGCCGATTCTGGGGTTTCTGCCGCCTGAGGTTTACCTCAGGCGGCCGCCCCGAGTGATGGCCGGCACCCCCCCCCTCCCCCCCCCCGTCGCCGCAGCCATCCACTCACCTGTCCCACGCCGCAGCCGGCCCACGCTCTCTGCTGTCTCCACATCCCGTCAGGTCCCGCAATGTCACCCTGCAGCTGTCACGGACCTCCAGGCTGTGGTGAGTGAGTGGGGTGATCGGGTCGCGACCCGATCACCCCAGCGCGTCCCCCACCGACCCCGGGCACTCACCACAGCCTGGAGGTCCGTGACAGCTGCAGGGTGACATCGCGGGACCTGACGGGATGTGGAGAGCGTGGGCGACGGGACAGGTGAGTGGCCGCTGTCATTTTTGTTAAGTGATACTTAACAAAAATGACAGCAGGGGGGACATAATGCCGCCCCCTGCCGGACCGCAAAATCTGCCGCCTGAGGCGAAAGGCTCATTCCGCCTCATGGCAGAAGCGGGCCTGCTGGGAAGCCTCCTCTACTTCCGGGTCTGCAGCGCAACTTCTGTCGGGACAGAGGGGATGGGTGCAGACACAGCTCCCTGCCTGCTACCACCGTGTATACAGCATCTACAGACTTGCACACTGCTCTTCAGGAGAGGTAGGTATATATGTGTAAGGTGTGTGTATATGTGTGTGTCATGTGAACACTGTACATGTGTGATATGTGTATATTGTGTGAACTGTATAAGTGTGTGTGTGCATATATATAGATATATATAGCGAGCAGACAGCATTCATTTTAGTGCGGCATAAGAAAAAGTTAATATGAATGCTGTTTGCTTACCACTTTGGTGCAATAAATCGACAGGTTTTTTGCCTAACTACTTGGGAGTGCTGCAGACTATTTTTGCATGGATAGATATAGATATGTGTATGTGTGTGCATGTTATTATATATTATGTCTTTTTTTTTTAAGAAGGAACGAGTGGGAACTACGGAGCCTGGTAAGTATGATTTTTTTTTAAATATATTACAAATGGGGGATACTTCCAGTGGGGAGGAGGAATACCCACAGGGTGGGGGTGGATTTCTACAGAGGAGGGTGCTTACTACAGTGGGTTAGTGGGTTTGCTGTACAGTATTATTATATGGGGAAGGATCACCTACAGTTAATGCCGACAAGTGTGTGTGGGCGGGGGATTGCTTACATAGGCATACAGTTTATTGGGGAGGGGGGGTATCTACCATGCTAATGCACTGAGGGGATCTGCCTACTATACAACTGCTATATGGATACACAGAGAGGGCCTAACTACTATCTAGGGCTGACTTTAATTATATGGGGGCACAGAAAAGACCTGTGCTATATGGCAGCACAGAGCGACCTAATACTATAAGGAGGCACTGAGGGGGTTTCTCTACTATTTAGAGACATATATTGACCTTAACTGCTTATGGTGGAACAGAGGGGGTATACAGATGAGGCTGAGGCTTGAACAAGGAGCCTAAAATGTTTGTCTGGCAGATCCTGCAAAGACGAGGCATCACCAGGAGAAATCTTCATGATGGCCGAGCAAGATGGTGAAGAACTATGATCAGCAAAAATGTGAGCAGTAATCCATGCAGAGAAGACACCTCCTGTGAGTCACTGGATATATCTGTACTGCAATAACTTTAAAAAGTCTGGTCAGTGGGTTTTTGCACCCTGGTCACATATATTAAGGATAGGCTATCATTATGTGAAATTAGAACTACTATGGGGGCAATGGGGATATCCGGATGTGGCAGCCCTGCAGAACCTTTATATCAAAATTGTGGCAGGTCTGGAAGCCTTCACTAGGCTTCTGGCTGCCATGACAAGCGCTTTGTAATAGGGAAACAGAGGGGCAGAACACATAGGGAGCCCCCCCTGTTACCTTATCACAATGTGTTTGTCATGGCAGACAGCTGTCTGTACCAATATACCGATAGCCACACTTGGTTGGGGGGCGGGCAAGTTGACCTCTTGCACCAGGGCCCAACAAACATTAGCTACGCCCCTGGTAGTACCCACTAGTTTTGGGGGGCTGTGCGATACAATCTGGTAGTGGCTGGACCTATACACACTCTGTGATACCCCTTTCCAATGAGCAGTGGAGTTCTATGCAGGTATACTTCAAATCCCAGCAATACAATATAGTACCCACTAGTTTTGGGGAGCTGTGCAATACAATCTGGTAGTGGCTGGACCTATACACACTCACTGACACCCTGTCCAATGAGCAGTGAAGTTCTGTGCAGGTGTACTACAAATCCTAGCAATACAATGTAGTACAGCAGGACCACCAGCCCCCAAATCAAAAAAGTGTACACTGAGCATTTCTTAGGGGTCTGTATGCAACACCTAATGTCCCCTTTCTGCCAGCAGCTGATCACCACAGTGTGCTGGTGAAATCGTGGTAGCAGCACTGCAAGTCCCAGCCAGCAGTCTGTAGTAATACTATTAAAAAATATGCACAAGCCAAAAAGACAGAAATGGCTGCACATCGCACCCATGGCTGACACGAAAGCTTGTTCAGCTACATTTAAAACCAACATCAGAAGTTAGTATATAATTTGGCCAAACCATATTGCCTCATGTACCACGTGCAGGTCTTCTGATACACATGAGTCCCTAACCAAACATCATCACTGTGCCGGTCAGCGACTACAATCCCCGCAAAACGTGCGCAAGCAGAGAAGAGGGGCCACGGAATGGCCCTGCAACCCCATTGTCACAGGACCAGACCCAAAAGGGCACCCCAAACCCCGCAGGCGCCACCACTTTTTCCGCCGGTGGCGCCTGCGGGGTTTGGGGTGCCCTTTTGGGTCTGGTCCTGTGACAATGGGGTTGCAGGGCCATTCCGTGGCCCCTCTTCTCTGCTTGCGCACGTTTTGCGGGGATTGTGGTCGCTGACCGGCACAGTGATGTTTGGTTAGGGACTCATGTGTATCAGAAGACCTGCACGTGGTACATGAGGCAATATGGTTTGGCCAAATTATATACTAACTTCTGATGTTGGTTTTAAATGTAGCTGAACAAGCTTTCGTGTCAGCCATGGGTGCGATGTGCAGCCATTTCTGTCTTTTTGGCTTGTGCATACTATTAAAAAATGATTTGAAGCCCTTAAAAGGGCTGTTTATTTGTATTGCTAGTACTCACTGCCTACTGGAACGCTAAATCCTACACTGACGCTCTCCCTGACCAGCAGCAGCTCTGTCCCTAATCTCTCACAGCATACGTCTGAAGCGAGCACTGCCGGCGCCGAGTTTTATATGGCAGGGTCATCTGATCTGGCCAACCAATCGCTGCTATCGACATGTATGGGTCCAACGTGATCGCAGGATATACCAAAGAGTCTACTGCATGTTTATTGGCTGAGAAATAGCGCCCAAACTTACAGGAAACGGATGATAACATTTTCTCGAGTATTGAGAGATGCTCGTCCGAGTATGTTCGCTTATCTCTAAGAGATGTCCCTTCAAGTCAAGTCTTGCTCAATCATGGCGCCACATTGACTGGGGATTTTATGCCAAGTCAAACAATATCTCTAAAAGGAAAGATGTCTTATGTGCAGACAGCTGTTTCGGGTTTTTTCCCCCTTATCAGTGCACAGCAGGGTGTTGGCTGGCTAGTGAGAGGTTTATTGACAAGGATCAAAGGGGAAGTAATAGTATACTCTTTTATGATCCGCTTTTTTCATCCATTTTATGAAAAAAAAGTATATAAAATAGATAAAAATGCATTTGTGTGCATCCCTTTTGATCAGTTTTTTTCTCCCCGTTGACTTTCATTCTATAAATGACAGATCAAAACACACTTTTTTTTAGCATATACAAAAACATGGTCAACCACATTTTTACGTACGCTAAAAAAAGGATGCGTTTTGATCGTTTTTTGATCAATTTTTTTTAGAATTGAAGTCAATGGAAAAATGTATCATTGGTGGGAAAGAGCAGCATATCAGGAAAAGCAATAATATGGTAAGAGACTATTGCTGATGAGAAAGTTGCAGGGGAATAGTATGGTTTAGGAACCTCATGATTAATATAAATAGACTGCAGTGGATAGACTGCAGTGTAATCCTGGTGGGAACTCCTAATCTTGAAAACTCACTTTAAGGAAAACTAACAGCAGGTTCATACTTGCTGTTATATACCTTTAGACATTTACATGCATATTCTTAAGATATCCTTTTTGTTGAAAATTATTTCATCAAAAGCCTACAGGTACATAACAACAGGTTCACAATGATTATGATTAATCTTTGTTGGCGTCTTTTGCCCTCAAAATGATAGCTGTTCAAAAATGTGGACGCAAAACGATCATTGTGTGAACATAGCCATAGCTGTTCATTTAAGAGCAGCTATTTACATACCTGTTGGAACATGCAATTGTTTTAAAGGTTAATTGTTTTGGGGAGTTCCGGTTGCCAGGATAAATGGAGTTTACCCCTCTATTTGAGGTTCTTCAGTGCTTGTGTAGTCGTACCAGGGCTACAGGAAGTGTTTGGTATGTTGAAGGATACCAAGGGTTTGCTCATGGCCAATTTTAGTAAAATGTGGTTCCCGATCTAGACAATCATAATGTTCAGGGATGTGTGATATGTTTGTCATGTCCCTCTTTAGCCCAACAAATCTTGATGTTCACATCAGACCAATTGGGGTCTATTGGTCTTTTAATTTTTTCATTTTTTTATTGACAGCAATAATGCTGTGTTCTACTCAAAGAGCAAGTAATAAAGAAAAACTATTTTAGAAATGAAAATTTCCCAGTTAATAAAATCACTCTGTTATTTTTAGATTCTATAAAAATTGACCTAGACTTACTTCAAAGTGAAGTGATGTGTTCTTTTTTTTATATGTATGTATATGTATCTTTGTATCCATGGAAATAAACAGAATCAGAGTTTTAAAAATAATCTTAGAAAATGTATTCCAACTCTTGAGACAAAAGCATTTTTTTTCTAGTTAAAGAATGCACTAAAATATATAGGGGACATTTATGAAAATAACGGCATGGGCATACGCCAGGGAGAAGGTGCAGATTCGCCACTTCTCCCTGGCGTATGGCTGCTTTATTGCCCACTTGGGGGGCTTGGCGGGCTGTGGCCTAGTCCCATGCCTTATTTATCAAGATTTATGCTTGCAGGCGTAAATCATTGTCCAAATCTACACCTGATTCATTGCAGTGAGGCAGGGTCGGGCGCAGGGCCAGCTGGATTCACTAAGAGGCATGCACCTCTTAGTGAATTCGACATTGGAAAGGGGCAGGGCCTAATTTGAGACCATCATACAAGTATGCCAGTCTTAACAAATCCTCTCCATAGTTTCTATTTACAGAATTATGGAGACAGGAATCTTACCTAAACTGTTGCAACAAATTTGCTAACAGCCAGCACCAGGATATAAGAAAACAACTTATTAGTAATGTATTGCCTTAAATGGAAGAGTGGAATGAGCATGCTCTGTGACTGGTGCAAAAAAGAATAAATTTTAAATAATTGAAAAAAAAAAAGAAGGACCCAGCAGCCCCTTTTTTTTCCTCGGCTTCGTGCTCAATCCATTCCATTGCAGGAGAAGGGCTCCGTAGAGTATCCTGCATTGATTCAGAGTGAAGCATTCTGTCTCTTGCGTCTCCTGGTTAAATTGATGAAGGTCTCAACAAAGAGATCTTGAGTGATCAAAACCTTTGACTTTGTCTATATGACATATATTTTTTTTTAATTACACTATCCATTTAAGCATTTTTTATTGTATGACAATAATGCAATAAACTGTAGTCAGTTGTGTGTTTATGGAAATCTTCATCCAGCTTTATAATGTAGGTGTTATATTTCCTTGTAGTCTTTTACAATTAAGATGAATATCTTACCATTAGCCTATTGTGGATGCATTATAGTAGATCAGTTTATTTTTTAAATACAGATGAAAAACGAAAACAATATCCAGAAAAATAAAACTTAAATAAAATATAGATTATTTACACTTTTTTGCACTGGGGGAAGGATTTCCTACCTAAAATGCCTACCCGAATACCCTTTAAAGCGACTCTGTACCCACAATCTGTCCCCCCAAACCGCTTGTACCTTTGGACAGGTGCTTTTAATCCATGATCTGTTCTGGGGTCCATTCTGCAGGTGATGCAGTTATTGTCCTGAAAAACAACTTTTAATCTTGCAGCCCTGTGCCAAACTTGCATGGCCTAGAGTGTCTGTGCACTAGGCTGGCACAACCTCTCTGTCCCTCCTTCCCGTTCTCTTTATCATTAGGAATGCATTAGCCAGGTATTCCTCTATTCCTCACTTGTCTGAACACTGCACAGGTGCCTTAACGATCCAGCCCATGTGCCGTGCTCACACAGATGATGAATAGTAGAAAATCTGCCTGGAGCATTCCTAATGATGAAGAGGGTGGGGAGGAGAGACAAAGAGGTTGTGCCAGCCTAATGCACAGACACTCTAGGCCACGCCAGTTTGACACAGGGTTGCAAGTTTAAAACTTGATTTTCAGTACAATAACTGCATTACCTGCCGAACGAACCCCAGGACAGATCTTGGATTAAAAGCAGCTATCCATAGGTCCAATGGTTTGGGATGGGCAGATTGTGGGTACAGAGTCACTTTAAAGCTAAAAATTTGTTTAATAAATCTTAAAGGATAACCTTGATCAACGCTCCTGGAGAGGTTCCATATGCCACAATGATTTCTCTTTGGTGAAGATCAGATCAGTCCAGTCCAGCATAACCGTCCAAGAATGCAATAAAACTTCCTTTAATTCAATCCACTTTATGTCTACGTGAAAGTTTAATTCCTTTTTATTACATATTTAAAAATGTATAAAAAATTTAGAAACAAATTGGAAAATGACCAGATCTAAATAAATCAGCAAGGAATGGATAAGGGGGCCTATTTTTAGGTTTTGTCTATAACATACACTCAGTTTTTAACCCTTGAATGACCAGGCCAATTTAAAATGTTGCCCTTTTATTCTTTCCTCCTTGTATTTAAAAGGCCAAAGCTGTTGCATTTTTTGGCTATGTTCACACTACGTGAACAATCGGCCGTTCCGTTCACGGAACGGCCAGTCTTAGCCCGGATCATCCTGGCCAATACTTAAGTACCGGAAGGGTGATCTTTCCGGCTGCGGAGCTCTGATGCGGGCGCATCAGCGTGCGCCCGCATCAGAGCTTCCCATAGCCCACAGTGAAGCAAGCGGCCGGAGCCGCTTGCTTCACTGTGTGAACTGACGGGGCTTTCTGCAGCCGGAATTCACTGAATTCCGGCCGCAGAAAACTGACACGTCAGTTTTTTCCGGCACCGCACGGGATCCCGGCCGGAGCGCATACAATGTGTGTACGCTCCGGCCAGGATCCCATTAAAAATAAAGCTATGTCCCCGCCCGCAAAACTACGGCCGTAGTTCTGCGTCGGAAACTACGGCCGCAGTTTCACGTAGTGTGAACATAGCCTTCACAGAAAGATCCACATGAGCCCTAATTTTTTGCAACACCAATTGTATTTTGAAACAAAAGACCTTTTTGCATGAAATATGCAGCAAAACTGTAAAAGAGTATGATTACAACCATAGCCAACTTATATAACTTTTATTTAATTTGACTGTTTATAAAAAATTATGAGGGACAAATATCAAGCGGCAAATTGTGTGGGGTTTTTTTGGGCGGAAAGTGGGCATTTGCGAATGATTTTATTCGCAAATGGCCGATTTGCAAATAAACTATTCGCAAACAGTCACTTTCCGCCGGGTACGCCGTGGAGGCAGGGAGGGGTGTGGAGGGGGCGGAACAGGGGGCGCGGATTTATTGTTGTTTTCGTGCTAAGATACGCAGAAAACCTATTCCAGTGCGCACCGGCGTGAACAGGATTTATGTAGAGGCAGTCCGCCTCTACATAAATCTCCATAGTGCCGGAGCTGCGGGGACATTTTTAAGACCAGCGCAGAAAACGTCGGACTTAATAAATGTCCCCTATGTGTTTAAAATTGCTCTTTGGCCATCAATATTACCATTAATCACTTTTTAATGGATCTAGCACCTTCAGCTCTGTATTCAGCACCAGGGACAGCACACTGAACATGTGAAATAGCTATTCTTCACAAGGAATGTTCGCAGTTGTTGTTGCTGCAAAGTTCTGTATTAATAAACATTTAACCACAAGAGATATTACAAAGCTGATTGTGATGTACAGCCTGTGTGATATCCCATTGTGATCTTCCATTGCGGTGTTGCTCCTGTGACCACTTATCGCTGAAGAGGGTAGACCTGCACTGTAGGCTTCATTGCCATCTTGCTCTGCATGATGATAACCCCTGAGAGTTGTGGTGTGAGATCAATAGACCACCCGTAACTGGACACCATTCAAATGTCTTCTGATCGTTTGTGTAGACACTGTTAGATGCCCTATACTTAGTATGTAATATCTAATTTCACTCACAGTATGAAATGGATCACAAAGTGCAATTTTTCTAATTTAGTCCACCCATGCAGTGGTTTGTCCTCTCTCTGCACCTCTTCCTGCCATTCCAGTTTATTGCTGGTCTCCCAGTCATCAGGCATGCAAGACTGAACAGTGCATACACCTTGGTCAACAAGTGTAGTGGACAGGTGTACTTTCATGAGTCCTACTTGCTTATATAGGGAAGGACTAAGGTATTAACAGGCTCTAGTTCCTAAGAAAGCCATCCTAGAAGATACTATTATTATGTATGAAACGCAAGGTAGGGGCTCTGTTACAGACTTTGAATTAGGCCGTAAGCTTCTCTGCAACTTTTTTTTACAAAAGTATTCTTAATAATAAACCTAATATTAATATAACATATTAAGTGACAATATTTTCAGAAATGTCACATTTGCAAACTAACATTTATGCAAAAGAATGTAAAAGACTCAGTCAATCAATGTTTAGTCTTTGCAATTTGCTCAACATGAAAACAAAATGACTCTTAGATGTTGTGTAAATCTTTAAGCTGCTTTTAAACACTTCAAACCCCGGTAACCTTCTTTCATAGAATATTTGTTTTTCCAGATTAAACACAGCTTTACACTTGTTGCTAAGAAGCAACTGTAGTAATCAGGGTGGTTGATGATTCATGGTCACATTATTAAAGACAAATCCGAAGAATATGACAATAACTATAACTATAATTAATAATTATAGTGGAAATAAACTTATGCTTAAAATATCATCACAATGGCTTGTGGATACTTTGGTAAATATATACAATAATTGTTTTTTTTTCCTCTACAGTGTTATTGGAGATTATATAGGCTGACAATTCCAGATCTGTAGAAATAAATTCTCAGCAGTCATCTCATAATCATCACATTCAGGATTACAGTGATCCTTCAACTTACAATGGCCTGAGGATAAAATATTTTCAACCTACAATGTTCCTTTCTAGACCATCATAACTTGAGACCAGATTCAAAATACAATGCTATGGACAGTCAGAATCTGTGGCAGAGGTGAATAGCTAGTGGTGTCAAACTCAAATACACATTGGGCCAAAATTTAAAAATTGGACAAAGTTGCGGGCCAACTGCAAATTGGCAGTCCTGTCACTGTCAGTGGTGTGCGTCTTCCAGCACTGTGCACTATGATAAATTACATGATAAAATGCTAGGATATGTTTAAACCCCAACCCATGTCATAGCCAACCCCCCAATATTGCCCCATGTAGTAGCCATCCCAACCAAAATTGCCCGACATAGTAGCCAGCCATCCCAGTAGTAAAATTAGCAGGTTTTGAGACAACTCAGAGCCTGAGTTCAATGGCAATGGCAACATCTAAGCAGTAGAATAGCATTGAAAACCCCAATACATTACAATACAGAAGTACTGCAGTATATTGTATGTTCCCATTCATAAATATAAACAATAAAATAGGCAGTATTTGTGTGACCCCATCCTTCATATAGATAACAATTAATATAATCAAAGTTAAAACGACTGTGTTCCCACAATCTGACCCCCAAAAAACGCTTGTACCTTTGGATAGCTGCCTTTAATCCAAAATCTGTCCTGGGGTCCGTTCAGCAGGTGATGCAGTTATTGTCCTAAAAAACAATTTTTAAACTTGCAGCCCTGTGTCAAATTGGTGTGGCCTAGAGTGTGTGTGCCCAAGCCTTGCACCGCCTTTCCATCCCTTCTCCCCGCCCTCCTCATCATTAGGAATGCCCTGGGCAGTATTTTTCCTATTCATCACCTGTGTGAACACTGCACAGGGGCCTCAACGATCGAACATGTGCAGTGTTCAGACAGGTGATGAATAGTTAAAATCATCATTCCTAATGATGAGGAGGGTGGGGAGGAGGGACGGAGAAACGGTGCAAGGCTTGGGCACACACACTGTAGGCCATGGCAATTTGACACAGGGTTGCAAGTTTAAAGGGGAACTTCAGGTAGAAGTAAAAAAAAAAAAATGAAACTTTTGCAGAAGCATATAGCATTACTTACCTATCTATCCCAGTTTTGAAAATACCAAAAATCCATTTGTTTGGGGTTTACATACATTTATATACATACATTCATATACATTATATAGACACATCTGTATAACGTTTAATGTACTTTTTAGAAAACAAATTTTCCTTATGTGGAGTTCCCCTTTGAAAGTTGTTTTTTAGGACAATAACTGCATCACCTGCTGAACGGACCCCAGGACAGATCTTGGATTAAAAGCAGTTATCTGACAATACAACCGTTTTTTTTTTTTTTGGGGGGGGGGGGGTTGGCTGGGGGGGGGGGCAGATTGTGGGTACAGAGTTGCTTTAAGGCTACTGTATTTTTTTTTTTATTGCAGCGATCAAACTGAGTTGAAGAATTGGCCTGGTTTTACAACCTTTTTTTCCACACATTTTTGGAAAACTACTGCTGAAGTTTTTGTGCCAAAACCAGAAGTAGATCCAAAAGAAAAAAAGAAGCACAAGTCTTCCCTTTAAATTGTCCACCCCATTTGAATCCACGTATGGCTTTGGCACAAAATACTACAGTAGCAGACCCTCAGGTTTGTTCAGTGATTCTACCTTCCAGAGAATATTTAGGTATGCTCTAGCAGATTACCCATTTAAGAAAGAAAGTGTGTGTGTGTGTGTGTGTGGGGGGAGTATAAAAGTTTAAAGTTATTTAGGCATATGAAATTATTATATTTTGCTGGGGGGGGGGGGATATTTTATAATATAAAAAAAAATTACAAACTCAACTTCCTTGGTTCCCCACACTTCCTGTAACTTCCCGTAACATAATTTGGTCAACCACTTGTTACTCTTTATCCTACTTCTGTGGTAGACCACAACCAATCATTGAAAGAGGTGGGACACTGCAGCAACCAGTGATCGGCTGGACAGTTCCTGCTGAAACACGTCTGTCTTAGTAGAAGGAATAATGATTAAAGGTAGGGAGCAGATGACATCATACTGGGATAAGCGTCTGTATTAAAAATGTATATATGCTCAGCTAACCGCTAAGTCCCAAAGGCAATAAACATACTCATTGTTATATCCATACCTGTTCGGACCTTGGCACAGGTATGCCAATCAGGATTTTGTGTTTGCATTCTATGTTTTATTTGCACTTCTCTGAACAATGTCTGAACATAGCTCTACTAATTCTGCTATGCTGTTTAAATACTTATCAAACCCCTCTCTTCTCTGCTTCCCTCTGTGCACTTATCAGTTAACCTTTCTCTTGCTTTGGTGATTGATATCTGGTCTTTCCAATCACCCTGTGTTGTATCTGCTTCTGTGTGTGTTTATGTGGTGCAATCACATCCTAGACCGGGTCCATGACTTCCTGTAAAGTGTCTCACAGCCCTGTACTTCTTGCAGGCTATTAGACTAATTTTCTAGCCTGCTGAGCGTCTCCATCTCTTTCCTGTATTGTTACCTGGCTTCTTCTGATTTTGGCTCTGTTATCTGACTAACCTTTTGGATCCTGTTTTTATACTTTGTTGGCCGTTTGGTCTGTTGACCAAACTTTGTATGTAAGTTTGCCTTGTCCTGTTTCTGTTATCACCTTATTGCAAGTAGGGACCGTCTCTGTGGTTTTGAGGAAACTGATTTGAGGAAACTTTTGAGGAAAGTAGGCAGGGTCAGCTGGTAGGACCAGATTAGGGATCACTGTTTGTGTCCTTCCCCGCCCTTTCTCAGGCTACCCTGCCTATGGCCATGTCAATTGTATTTGGCGTGTGCAAAGAAGGGAGGCAAAATAAGGAAGTTTTTTTTTTTTTGCTGTGTTTATTTATTACAAGTTAATAAATCCAAGTGTTTGTTTTTTTCTTGTCATGTAGTAATTTGTGGATTTACTAAATTGTTTATAAGCCAATTTCTAATCAAATAAGTGAAAAGTGACTTTAATCGAGCTGCTCTGGAATACCTAAGTAATTACCTTTTCCTATTTCGGTAACTTGATAATTAAAAGATGAAGAAAGGTTGTAAAGCGAACAACAAGAAGAGCCCCAGAACTTTGGGGATGTTTCAATATTGTAATCCTTGTGTCTGATCCAGGAAACTCAGCCATTGAGTTAATTTGTTTTGAAATGCAAATATATTACTGAGTTACTTAGTGCTGCCAGATAATTTATTAATTTAGTTATTTCAACAAAGTATTCAGGAAAATTAACATGTAAATTATTTTCTTTTCCTGATAAAAGAAATGTCTGTTGTAACGAGACAGTGATCCTAAGCAGAAAAAACTACATGATAACCAAGCATACCAAGCAAATATTGTTTTCAGCTTAAGAACTTTTTCTTTCACTTAATTCTGTATTCTTAATAAAAACATTAATATCTACTTTCCCAAAGTTGCCAATTTGGTCATTTTAGAGGTTGCACTTCTGCTGTAAGACAAAACTGTGTTTCCCTGAAAATAAGACAGTGCCTTATAATATTTTTCATTTCCAAAGAGGCACTCTTATTTTTTGGGGGGTGCCTTTTTTCTTGGGAGTGGCACCAGACAAGCACAGGGAGGAAGAGTGATGAGCGCAAAGGAAGGAGAGTGATGAGCAGCATGTAGGGAGAGTGATGAGCAGCATGGGAGGGAAAGTTATCAGCATCACGGAAGGGAGAGCGATGAGCAGCAGTGGAGGGAAGGGGTAAGTGACACAGGAGGGAGAGTGATGAGCGGCACGGGAGGGAAAGTGATGAACATTACGGGAGGGAGAGTGATGAGCAGCACTGGAGGGAAGGGGTAAGTGACACAGAAGGGAGAGTGATGAGTGGCACTGGAGGGAAAGTGAAGAGTGGCACAGTAGGGATAGTGATGAGCGGCACGGAAGGAAGGGGTAAGTGACGCAGAAGGGAGAGTGATGAGTGGCACGGGAGGGAGAGTTAAGAGTAGCACAGTAGGTAAATTAATGAGGGGCACGGAAGGGAGAGTGATGAGCAGCACCAGAGGGAAGGGGTGAGTGGCACAGGAGGGAGAGTGATGAGCGGCAGAGGAGGGAGAGTGATGAGTGACATGGGAGGGAGAGGGATGAGCAGCACTGGAGGGAGAGTGATGAACGGCATGGGAGGGAAAGTGATGAACATCATGGGAGGGAGAGCGATGAGCAGCACTGGAGGGAAGGGGTAAGTGACACAGAGGAGAGAGTAATGAACAGCATGGGAGGGAGAGTGAAGAGTGGCACAGTAGGAAAAGTGATGAGTTCTATCGGAGGGAGAGTAATGAGGTGAGCAGCATGGAGGGAGAGTGAAGGGGTGAGCAGCACGGGAAGGAGAGTGACGAGCGCCATGGGAGGGAGAGTGAAGAGTGGCACAGTAGGAAAAGTGATGAGTGGCACGGGAGTGAGAGTGATGAGCAGCACGGGAGGGAAGGGGTGAGTAGAACGGGAGGGAAAGTGATGAGCCGCACAGAAGGGAGAGTGATGAGTGGCATGGGAGGGGAGAGTGAGGAGTGGCACGGGAGGGAAAGTGATGATTGGCATAGGAGGGAGACTGATGAGCAGCATGGGAAGGAGAGTGATGAGTGGGACGGAAGGGTGAAAGATGAGTTGTATGAGAGGAAGAGTGATGAATAGCACTGGAGGGAAGGGGGGAGCAGCATGGGAAGGAGAGTGACGAGCAGCACAGGAGGGACAGTGAAGAGCGTCTCAGTAGGGAAAGTGATGAGCAGCATGGGGGGAGAAGGATGAGTGGCACGGGAGGGAGAGTGGTGAGCGGCACGGGAGTGAGAGTGATAAGCCGCACAGGAGAGAGAGAGGGGTGAGCGGCGTGGGAGAGGTGAGCAGCATCAAAGGGAGAGTGATGAGCAGCACGGAAGGGAGAGTGATGAACAGCACAGAACAATCGGGGAGGTAGGGGGTGAGCAGCATGGCGGGGAAGGATGGCCATACTTTCTGGGTGCGTCTTGCTTTCAGCGGAGGGGGTGCCTTATTTTCAGGGGGGGGTGCCTTACTTTGGGCTACTTGGTAGATTAATTTGGGTGTCATAATTAAGGATGATGCTTTATTTTCGGGGAAACACGGTACTATTGGCGACCAGGGTAATGTCAGCTGTTAAAGTTGGGGATATGAGTGTAGGGTAAGTCACATAGGTGCAGGTTGTGGGGATTTAATTTATTAGGGGAATAGACAAGTCAGTTTTTCATACTTGGAATCATTAAACAGTGTGTTGCTTTTCTGGCATCTCAGTTTGCCCTATTATGGATTGAGTTAATAGAAGCAGCCTGGCACCAATGAAAAAAAAGTAGGTGGAGGGTCCCTACAGAAATTACAGCAATTAGTACTTTCTGAATTATTACCTGAAGGTGGCGGGTCCTTACATAGATTACAGTAATTAGTACTTAACTACTACATGTACCATATGGCAAACCAGAGAGGCAGTAGGAGGTTAGGGCACTAAAAAAGTGGCAAAAGAGCTGATGTAAAAAACAAAAAGGGGGTTAGGGGTCTTGAAGAACTGGACTGAATTATCGGTCTCTATCACTCTACAGAGATGTTGGAGGTTGTTGGATGTTTTTCAGCAAACTTGAAGTATTTCAGGTGGTGAAGAATCCCTTCATATGTAAAAATGATTCCTCCCACTACTCCTCATATCAGTCTGCATCCTCATCTAGCCCATCATATTGACATTCACTAGAAATATCATGTGTAAGTGGGCACTTGAGAACCTAAATACAGGTACTGTAGGATATTGCAACAAAATATGACATTTATTGCACTTGTCCGACGTGTATCTATCTTTCTAGCTTTGTTCTTTGCTCCTGTTATTATTTTTGATGGAAACTACTTTTATTTTAATCTTTTCTCTATAATGTTCGCCTGTTCTTCAAACATCGCATTCTCTGTACAGTTTATTTTTACTTTTTTCTTGCTTTATTGGTTCTCCAATTTTCTGGTGCTCAAAATGAAGATATCTGTTGGCATCAATGGGTTTAAAATATGTTTTAGTGTTACTATGACCTTCTTTTTTATAGGTATTTAGATCCAAAAATGAAGTCTGTGTAGCTAAAACTTTCACTAAATTTAAGACCCCACATGTTACTATTTTAAAAAACTAATAAAATCTTTCAGTTTCTCTTCCGTACCTTTACATGTCATTAATGTAACTTCCATAAAAGAGCACTGAAGCTTCCCTGCATGAAAAATTATAGTCTGTGCAGGGCAAGGGCCATTTGAAACTGGGGACTGCATGGGGCGCCGGTCGCGGTGATTGACTTTAAAACTAAGTCATGAGCAAATTTTCTACCTTCAGTCAGCAGCATCTGGCTGTGGAGCAGCAGGTCCAGCCACACTCATCCCATCCCTGGCAGCGTCATCCATGCAGCTGCAGACAGAGCAGTGGTGTCAGTATGCACTGAACTCTAGTATGCAATCACTGTGACCCACGTCCGTGAGTTCCCCAGTCTCAGATGGCCCTGGCCCTGCACAGACTATTATTTTTCATGCATGGAAGCTTCAGGGCTCCACACATTCAGTCAATGCTTCTGCTTCAGGTCAGCAATAGGTCAGCTATTTGTAAAACTGAAACAATACAATGTTTAAAAACTCAATTCTGTATGCAATGAACAAGTGAGACAGGACTTCTCACTTATGACAAGTCAGAGATCAGATATCACTTCATTTTGTTAACTGAATAATGCAAGCTAGGGGCAGCCTAGCAATTGAAGGGAAAGGGAAATTCAAACCGGATATGGACTTGTAATACCTAAATACTGTCATCTTCGAGATCAAATATCACACATTATTTGATCAGAAAATCAGTTGATCAAAAGTCAGTTGTCAGGTGTCAATAGTCAGTAGTCAAAGTCAAAATCAATAGTCAAAGTCAGTAGTCAAAGTCAGTAGTCAGTATTCAAATTCAGTAGTAAAAGTCAATAGTCAGTAATCAAAGTCAAAAGTCAATAGTCAAAGTCAGAAGTAAAAGTCAGAAATAAGTAGTCAAAGTCAGTAGTCAAAGTCAGAAGTCAGTAGTCAAGATCAGTAGTCAGTATTCAAATTCAATAGTCAAAGTCAGTAGTCAGTAATCAAAAGTCATTAGTCAAAGTCAGTAGTTAAAATCAATAGTCAGTAGTCAAAATCAGTAGTCAATGTCAGAATTCAGTAGTCAGTCATTAGTCAAAGTTGGAAGTCAGTAGTCAAAGTCAGAAATCAAAGTCAGAAGTCAGTAGGCAAAGTCAGAGGTTAAAGTTAGTAAAAGTCAGAAGTCAGTTATCAACACTCAGAGTCAAGTGTCATACTTGTGTAAAAATGATTCTTCAATCTGACAATACAATGTTTCAAAACTTAGTTCTGTATGCAATGAACAAGTGAGACAGGACTTCTCACTTATGACAAGTCAGAGATCAGATATCACTTAATTTTGTTACCTGAATAATGCAAGCTAGGGGCTGCCTAGTAATTGAGGTAAAAGTGAAACTCAAACTGAATAGGGGCTTGTAATACCTAACTACTGACATCTTAAAGATCAGATATCACACATTATTTGATCAGAAGTCAGGTATAAGTAGTCAGGAGTCAAAAGTCAGGTGTCAATGGTCAGTATTCAAAGTTAGTAGTCAAAGTCAGTAGTCAGTAGTCAAAGTCAGTAGTCAAAGTCAGTAGTCAGTATTAAAATTCAGTAGTCAAAGTCAGTACTCAGTAATCAAAGTCAGAAGTCAGTAGTCAAAGTCAGTAGTCAAGGTCAGTAATTAGTATTCAAATTCAATAGTCAAAGTCAGTAGTCAGTAGTCAAAGTCAGAAGTCAGTAGTCAAAGTCAGAAGTCAGTAGTCAAAGTCAGAAGTTAGTAGTTAAAGTCAGTGGTCAAAGTCAGAAGTCTGTAGGCAAAGTCAGAAGTCAAAGTTAGTAAAAGTCAGAAGTGAGTAGACAAAGTCAGTAGTCAAAGTCAGTAGTCACAGTCAGTAGTCAGAAGTGAGTAGTCAGAAGTGAGTTATCAATACTCATAGTCAAGTGTCATACTTGTGTAAAAATGATTCTTCACTCTGACTTCTGACTATGTCCTAATATGGACATTGTACAAAACAGTATGTACTGTTATGATGAGGCTTGTGGACTGGGATACATACAAGATTGATGATGCAGGCCAACGTAAAGGCTGTAGGAGGGCTGAAGAGGGCTATGGCCAGGCTAGCAGGAAAGAA
Organism: Dendropsophus ebraccatus; assembly: GCF_027789765.1. Classification (NCBI taxonomy): domain Eukaryota; kingdom Metazoa; phylum Chordata; class Amphibia; order Anura; family Hylidae; genus Dendropsophus; species Dendropsophus ebraccatus. The sequence goes on from NC_091463.1 coordinate 51,002,807, forward strand.
AACATTGAAAATATATAATGGAGTCGGCAATGACAGTGAAAATGATGTGATTGATAACACCTGATACTTAGGAGAACCAGAAGACTGGTCTGGATATCACATGGCTAGTTTTGCAACTTCAGAATGGTAGGGACCAATTAACCTGGGTGCCATAAGAATTTTATAGCCAAGAAGAAAGTTAGAGTAGGAAAACCCCTTCAACTTTATACATTAAAGCCTTTAAATTTAATAACCAAAAGAGCCTCTTTAAAATGTATTCAATGATTAAACCCCATAAAACAGAAATTAGTTATTTCTTTAGCGTTGTTTTCAGAGCTAAGAGGTTATTTGCTAAGACTGGCATTTAAAACCCCTTCCAATGTAATCCCCTTGTAATGTTGTATGGGACGCCTCTTCCTGGTGCATCTGTAAATTGATGTAAATTTTCTGCATATAAGGAGGCCATGGCCACTTTGCACAAAGCTACTTCCTTTAGTGGCAAGCCTCAGTCCTTTTTTAGAACAGCCATTCAAGGTTAAAAAAAAAATGTATTGTAAGCTGAGCAGTTTATGCAAAATGTACCAACTTTTTGTGTTTAGGGTCATTGTCCTGTTGTAGGATGAAATTGGCTCCAATCAAGTGCTGTCAACTTGGTATGGCATGGCGTTGCAAAATTGAGTGATAGCCTTCCTTATTCAGAATCCCTTTTACCCTGTACCGTCCCACCTTACCAGCACCAAAGCAACCCCAGACCATCACATTACCTCCACCATGCTTAACAGATGGCGACAGGCATTCTTCCAGCATCTTTTCATTTGTTCTGCGTCTCACAAACGTTCTTCTTTGTGATCCAAACACCTCAAACTTGGATTCATCCGTCCACAACACTTTTTTCCAGTCTTCCTCTGTCCAATGTCTGTGTTCTTTTGCCCATCTCAATCTTTTTCTTTTATTGGCCAGTCTCAGATATGGCTTTTTCTTTGCCACTCTGCCCTGAAGCCCAAAATCCTGCAGCCGCCTCTTCACTGTAGATGTTGACACTGGTGTTTTGCAGGTACTATTTAATGAAGATGCCAGTTAGGGACCTGTGAGGCGTCTGTTTCTCAAACTAGAGACTCTAATGTGCTTATCTTCTTGCTTAGTTGTGCAATGCGGCCTCCCACTTCTTTTTCTACTCTGGTTAGAGCCTGTTTGTGCTGTCCTCTGAAGGGAGTAGTTGTAGGAAATCTTCAATTTCTTAGCAATTTCTCGCATGGAATAGCCTTAATTTCTAAGAACAAGAATAGACTGTCGAGTTTCAGATGAAAGTTCTCTTTTTCTAGCCATTTTGAGCGTTTAATTGACCCCACAAATGTGATGCTCCAGAAACTCAATCTGCTCAAAGGAAGGTCAGTTTTGTAGCTTCTGTAACGAGCTAAACTGTTTTCAGATGTGTGAACATGATTGCACAAGGGTTTTCTAATCATCAATTAGCTTTCTGAGCCAATGAGCAAACACATTGTACCATTAGAACACTGGAGTGATAGTTGCTGGAAATGGGCCTCTATACACCTATGTAAATATTGCACCAAAAACCAGACATTTGCAGCTAGAATAGTCATTTACCACATTAGCAATGTATAGAGTGTATTTGTTTAAAGTTAGGACTAGTTTAAAGTTATCTTCATTGAAAAGTACAGTGCTTTTCCTCCAAAAATAAGGACATTTCAATGTGACCCCAAACTTTTGAACGGTAGTGTATATGACATACGTGTTTTCCTGAGACACAAATATATACTTCGTGCATGTCTGTAGAATAAAACTCTACAAAAAAGTGCTATACTGATATCCAAGTTCTATAGTGGCACCCGTGCGAAAGTGTATATGACATATGTGGTTTCCTGAGGCACAAATATATATCTCTTTTGCATGTCTGTAGAATAAAACTCTAAAAAAAAGTGCTATACAGATATCCAAGTACTAAAGTGGCATAGAGTGTATATGACATACGTGTTTTCCTCAGACACAAATATATACTTTTTGCATGTCTGTAGAATAAAACTCTGAAAAAAGTGCTATACAGATATCCAAGTGCTATCCATGTTGACTACTGTTGCTCCTGACTGGCCTACATGTTGATACTGCAGCTCCTGTACTGGCCTCAAATGACTGTTGCTGGAACTCCACTGGCCTTCAATGACTACTGCTGCTCCTTCACTGCATTTGTGACCTTTTTCCTGCATAGACCCTGTAATGGGGAATTTCCTGCATAGACCCTGTAATGGGGAATTTCCTGCATTGACCCTGTAATGGTGAATATTGAAGTCTAAAAAAAAATATGACTTTGAGATATTGAAAAGATAATGACGTTACTGACATGTAGAGCCCTAAATTCAACCAAATACACTACCCCCGTATCATATAGATGCTTTAAACTATGAAATCTGAAGAAATCTGAAATCCGGTCGGAAAAAACTTTTCAAAAAAATCCGGAAGTCCGGTCGGAACGAATTTTTGATAAGTTCGCTCATCTCTACTTTCAACAACCCTGAAACGTGCACAATCAATCTAACATGCATCGTTGTTTTAAAGGGATAATCCATTGAAAATCTAGTTTCAGAAAGTTATACAGATTTGTAATTTACTTTTATTTTAAAATTTCCATAGTTTTTTCATACTTATCAGCTGCTGTATGCCCTGCAGAAGGGGAGTTTTCTTTCCAGTTGAACACAGTGCTCTCTGTTGACATCTCTGTCACTATTAAGGGTTGGTTACTGCATTTGATGAACAGAGAAGTGAATTATAAAACATGGTGGTACCTGCTGGCCTATATGTATGTGGTATATGTGTGTGGTATATTCACTGCTGGTATATATTTGTGTGCAGTATATTCACTGTTGGTATTTATGTACATGTGCAGTATATTCAATGCTGGTATATATTCATGTGTGTGGTATATGCACTGCTGGTATATATTTATAGTATGTATGATGAATATTCACTCATAGTATATGTGTGCATCATATCTTCACTGCAGTATATTTCCTGCTGGTATATATGTGTGCAGTCTAGTCACTGCATATAAATCTACATATTTAAGCTATGTTCACACAACGTAAAGCTACGGCCGTAGTTCTCGCCGCAGAACTACGGCCGTAGTTTTGCGGTGTGGAACAATGCCTTATTTGCAATGGGATCCCGGCCGGAGCGTACACACATCGTATACGCTCTGGCCGGGATCCCATACGCCATCGGAAAAAACTTACATGTCAGTTTTCTGCGGCCGGAATTCAGTGAATTCCGGCTGCAGAAAGACCTGTCAGTTCACACAGTGAAGTGAGTGGCTCCGGCCGCTCGCTTCACTGTGTGTTGTGGTAAGCTCTGATGCGGGTGCGCGCTGACGCGCCCGCATCAGAGCTCTGCGGCCAGAAAGATCAACCGGCCAGATGATACGGCCAGAGACCGGCCGTTCCGTGACCCAGCCGGGGTCATGGAATGGCCGGTCTCATATGTTGTGTTAACATAGCCTTAGATGGGAAAGTGGAAGGCACAATTTAAATTTTGGCCCCAGGCAGCAGAAAAGCTAGAATCGGCCCTGTCTCTGTTTCTGTATCTTTATGGTGTAAGGCTATGTTCAGACCTTGTATGAGACCGGCCGTTCCGTTACCTGACCGGGTCTTGGAACGGCTGGTCTCTGAAAAGATCATCCCGGCTGGTACTGATCTTTAGGGCTGCAGAGTTCTGATGCGGGCGCATCCGCGCGCGTCCGCATCAGAACTCCACACTACACACTATGGACGAGCGGCTGGACCGGTTCGCTCCATAGTGTGCACTGACAGGGTTTTCTGCAGCCACTATTCACTGAATAGCTTCTGCAGAAAACTGACATGTCAGTTTTCTATGGCGCCACGAGAGATCCCGGCCGGAGCAACAATGGCCGTACTTTTTATAAATAAATGTTGTGTGAACCTAGCCTTAGGCTATGTTCAAACTACGTATGAGGCCGGCTGTTCTGTGACCCGGCCGAGTCTCTGCCCGGATCATCCCGGCCGGTACTTAAGTACCGGCCGGATGATCTTTCCGTCCGCAGAGCTCTGATGCGGGTGCATCAGCACGTGCCCGCACCAGAGCTTCCCATAGCACACAGTGAAGCGAACTGCCAGAGACGCTGGCTTCACTGTGTGAACTGACATGTCAGTGATTTGCGGCCCCGCACGGGATCCCGGCCGGAGCGTATGCAATGTGTATATGCTCCGTCTGGGATCACATTGAAAATAAGGCATTGTTCGACCCTGTTAAAAGTACAGCTGTTGTTGTCGATGGCAACAACGGCCGTACTTTTACGGAGTGTGAACATAGCCTTAGGGTAGATTTACACACACCTTATTGCATCGGATTTTATACTTTGGATCTACAGCAGATTTGATCTAAATAACTGAACACAGCATCAAATCTACACCATCACATATGCTGCAGATCTGCTGCGGATCCTGTACTTGTGAATGCACCCTTAGGCTATCTTCACACAGTGTAAGTTCAGTATTAATCATGACCGTTGTTGTCGATTTTTAACAATGGCCATGATTAATACTGAACTTAGATTGTGCTGCAGCTGAGAGAATCCTGGCCGTAGTGTATACACATAGTATACACTCCGGCCGGGATCGCTAGCGGCCCTACAAAAAATTGAAACATCAGTTTTTTGCAGCTGCTATTCATTGAATAGCGCCCGCAGAGAACCTGTCAGTGCACACAATGGAGCGTGCGGCTCCCGCCCGCATACAAATTCATTAGTACCGAAGATCATCAGTACCGGCGGGATGATCATCAGTAACACCGGCCGTTCTGTGATCCGGCCGGGTCTCAGAACAGTCATTGTTTAACTAAATGTGAACATGGCCTTATGAAGCATCCTCAAGCTTAACTCCACTATCAGAAAACAGAATTCCACAACTGCTATTTCTGCATTTATAAATCTGTAGTCCTAAATTCCTCCTTTTCAATCAACATAGTATGATATCCATAAACAATACTTTTGGTTCAATATGTTTCAATTTACATTGTTTGACATTTTGGTAACATGATGTTTTTTAGTATGTACAGTACAAAGCTGTATTTTTGAAAACTAGATAAAATCCATCCATGGGGGTGACATATTTTGCTTTAGCCAGTCATACCATGGATCAAAAGAAAACACTTATATCTAAATGTTATAATGATTTAGAGGAAAACTCTTTAGTAAGTATTTAAGTTGAGATGTTAAGTGAAAATAAGAAAGAGCACAGGCTATGTTAATGTGACTGCTTGTTGTATGGCCCTCTGATGTGTTTTCAAACACTGCTGTTTCTGTTGATGCTACACAGCGACGTTCTATCTAGCTAAGGTCAAACACACTTTGCAGGAATTCTTTCACTGTTGCATGCTGCTGTGCTACTGTTTCTGCTTTCAAAGGACAAATAGCTATGTAAGGCAACAGCCAGACTGTGGAATAATAAAGAGTCACTGAAACAGCACATATTGATCAAATCAATAACTTCTTCACAGTATGAGCTATCATAGCATTGCTTGTATACCTTTGTATGACGACTCATTATAGATCCCTGATTACACAGTAGGCGAGAGGCTCTGGGGTTTTAACATCTTGGAATAAACAAGTGGCAGAACAAGTCTATTTAACTTTAAGATCCAGAGGGAAATATATTTATTTTACTGTTTATTTAGAGATGAGTGAACCGGGTTCGGGTTCGGTATTTGATTAGCTGGGGCTGCTGAACTTGGATAAAGCTCTAAGGTTGTCTGGAAAACATGGAAACAGCCAATGACTATATCCATGATTTCCACATAGCCTTAGGGCTTTATCCAACTTCAGCAGCCACCACTAATCAAATGCCGAAAGTTCGGGTTCGGATCAACTCGAGCATGCTCCAGGTTCGCTCATCTCTATGTATATTTCATTTTTACTTGATAATCTGGGAATTTTACTTATTTTCTTTGCATATTTGCATATTCTTCTCTGTAATTTGCATATTTGTGCCACAGACTAGAAAATGCTGTGGATTCCAAAACCCAGGCAGATTCTTTTCACAGTATACCAAATTTTTTTTTTTTTACGCACTCATTTACACTGATTCCACAGCATATTCTTCTATTGAGAACATGCCATAATGCAATGGCCACTCAACATTCTGTTTTTGCATTATAGCTAAATCATAGCTTCTTTTCCCCTAAAGTCCTTTTCATCATCTCTTTTAACAGCTTTCAGTTCCAAATATCTCAGGCAGAATAATCTCTCAATCAAGAGCCCATCACCAGTGATCTTGTATTAATAACTTGTAACGTATACTCAGTAAAGGTGACCACACCCCTTTTGACCCCTTTTTGAGTAAACTTGCTATGACAACTTTCTCAGTGTCATTGCTCTTAAAGTAGATTGGTTAAGAAACCTTTCCTTTAATTTTTAAGTTACCTACCACATATATCTCACTGTTACTGATTCTCAGTAAAAAGAATCTGTCATGGGTAGGTAGAGGTAATGTGTCCCTACTCTGTCCATGAATGCTTCGATGATCTCCTTTTACCCTTTAAGGACAGAGAAAACTTTCATTTTTGCACTTTCGTTCTTTCCTACTTGTGTTTAAAAGGCCATAGCTCTTGCATTGTTTTCACCTACAGACCCACATGAGCCCTTAATTTTTGTGCCACTAATTGTACTTTGCAATGACAGACCTAATTTTTGCATAAAATATGCTGCAAAACCAGAAAAAAAAATACACGTTTTCCCTATGGTAAAACTGAGATGTCATATATGTTACTCAGTTACTATGTTACTATGTTACTTGGTACGATTACAATAGTATGTAGCTTGCATTTTGACAGCTTGACAGCTTTTAAAAAATTCAAATCTGAAAAAACAAAACAAAATAAAGTTCCTTAAAATTGTTCTGAGACCATGCTTATAGCACTTTTATCCTTTGGTCTATGGGGCTATGTGAGGTGTAATTTTTTGTGCCATTTGTACTTTCTGTCGGTACCGTGTTTGTGTATATGCAACTTTTTTATTTCTTTTTATTACACTTTTCTGGATTTGATGCGACCAAAAATGCAAAATTTAGAATTTTTTGGCACTTATGCCATTTACCGTACGAGATCAGGAATATGATCATTTAATAGTTTGGGCAATAACGCACGTGGCGATACCAAACATGTTTAATTTTTTATTTATAGAATGGGAAAAGGGGGGTGATTCAAACTTTTATTAGGGGAGGGGGTTAATTTTTTTATTTTTTTTTTACTTATACATTAATTTGAAGTTAACCTGGGTGACTTCTACTATAAATACACTGATCCTTCATAGGGATGAGTGTAGTATGAGTGTAGTATACATTACAGACAAAAAGATTACCAAGCTGGGATCAGTGCCATTCCCGTGCTGAGTCCTGGGCTGGTAAGAGGAAAGGGGGGGGGGAAATCAAGCCACTAGACACCAGGGAAGGGGCATGGAGGACTTTTAAATGCAGCTGTCATGTTTGACAGCTATATTTAACGGTCCTAATTAGTGGAAGGACTGCAGATAACAATCGGAATTGTGGCGGTTCAGAGCAGGGTCGCGGCATGGCCCCCCTTCGAACCCCCTAGCGGTACCATGACATAAATATATGTCATGGATCGTCAAGGGGTTTTCAATGGCAGCCCCCAACTTAGCAAGGGTTCCTACATTTAACAATGTGCTGGGGAGGCAGGGAACAACAGACACAGGTTAAGACAGGAAGAGACAGAAAAATACATGTAACATGGTAAAACATGCCCAGACTAGCCAATGGCAAAAACCTAGATAGGAGCTCAGTACAAAATCAGAATCCAAAAAAGTAGTCAATCAAGCAAGAGTCAAACCAGGATAGCACGCCAGGTCTGAAACCAGAAGGCAGAAGCAAGGTTAGAAAATAAGGCACATGATAAGGGTACGGGAAAGGCTGAGTACGCAGAGGAATACTGGTGAGGGCACTGAGACCAATCACAGGAGCCCTCTGAGCTGGTCCGTTTAAATAAAGCATTATTGATGACCCTTTGGACACAATGATCTAATCATTAAAAAATCCTAGACTTTTATAATCTGGTTGAGTGAGCTGTATCTGACCCCCCCCCCCCTTTTTTTAATCTTTTCTTCTTTTTGTACTTCCATAACTTCTTATGTCTTTCCCCTCTTTGTGTTCCTTACAGTCTCTTCACCTCTCTCCTTGAGCTGCCATTTTTCAGATGGATTACTTCTAATTCTCTAATCCTGTCACCTGCTGAATACTGGAATTGGCCGCTGGGTTCCCCAGTGGGTGACTCTGGCTACCAATACCTTACTTTTCCTGTTGCTATTTGGATTGTTAGATGTTGGAATTATTTGCTGACATATATTCTGTTTGTCTGACTTGTTCAATGTTATGTTTGTTACTAGGTTGAAAATTCTCAATAACAATAGATCAAATATATGCAGATGCAGTTTCTTCTGCAGGTAAATTAACCACATCATCATAAAAGACAGGACTGTCTAAACTAGTCTATAGCAATAAAGTCCTGCTTTAGCACATAACCTTTAATAAATACTTAAAATCTTGATTAGACCTACTATTAGATTACAAAGATAATGACCTTAAACAATATACAGCAAAGATCTGGTATGAGCACAGCCAAGTAAAATTAGGGCAAATATATGCCAAGAGGAAGCTCATCACAATTATGCATTTACTGCTCTTACAATAAGTTGTCTTCACTACATTTGTCAGAATATTAATTAAATTACATTTATCAGAATAAATTACATTTATCAGAATCTTCCACTTCCGTATAGCTGCTGAGATACTTTAGGGTTGATAGTATAAATCAATAAAAAATAAAAACTGCCTAATTTAGAAGAATTAGCATTAGATGTATGCTCTGTAGACTAGCATAATAGCATACCAAGAATGAATAAAGGCTGTGCAACCAGTGATCAGCCAATCAGACCAATCAAATTATCTATAAATTATTATGTATCTGCAGCGCTATATAATCCCTATGGTGGCCAACCCTTCACAATAAGTATTAAATGCAGATCACTTTACTATAGAAACACATATGATATATCTAACTGGTTTAGTACTAAGTTACAATACACTGCTGGTATACATAAATTAACATCTTTTATCTAGATGAATGAAGATCAATTAACCTAAAACGATGATGGTAGATAAAAGAGGACCAGGAAACTGAAATGTGCTATAAGTGATTAACTGCATTCCTAGTACAATGCATAACCAGAAATACATCACTCAAGCATGATGCCTATACTGGGTGTAAGCCCTCTGGTCCATCTAGTCTCACATTGAGGTACATCTGCCTCAATGATTTCACTCCACTTTATGAACCGACAAACGTAGAAAATGAAATAGATATCTAGTAGATAGTCGATAATCAGTGTCTCCACCCGTAAATGACAAATAATGTAAAAAAAGAAAATAACGGTAGTGGTAGACAGACCCAGTCACATTGAAAGACTAAGTTTTATTCAGTTATCAGAAATTTTTTTTACATGGTACAACAGCATAATGCTAGTAAAATATCTATCGTAGACCAGGTTGGTCTATAATGTAGAGAGAAGAAATAGGAGGAAGGGGATGGGATGGGTGAGGTTAATAAGGTCAGGTTACTCAGATGCTAGTTATCCCTGCCTAACTAGGTAGGAGCCGCTAGGGTAAGGCGTCCCCCACAGCTAGCGGGACTGACCCTGCGCTGGTTAATGCTAACTGTCAGGGCGTTCCACCAGTTAAGTTTTGCTCAAGTCCTGTATGTTGTAGCATAAAAGGTAAATGTTGTTCAAATGGAAGAAACAGGGGGGTATGTGGATATGAACTAGGGTTCCGACGCGTTTCTCCTCCTTGTCTCATGCAGTTGTGGTGACAACATGGAGGTTCATCAGGGAAATTGTGGACTTCTTAGGTGCATGTGAGCACTAAATCATAGAATGTAGTCTCTGTATGATGTATAGCTGGGCTTGTCCAGAAGGTGAATTATTGGCAGCCCTAAGATGGTCCTTGTAGGTAAGGGACCTTTATAGCTCTGTGGAGTGTGTGATAGGGGTGATACCGCGGCAACAGAATTTACTCCTAGCGTCTTTAGATTGTTAGGTGAACTGCAGACCTCCAAATGTGGGTCTTATAATTAGTTAGGGAATGATCCTATTTTCATCCAAAAGATGAGGAGCACTTTGTGAAGTTCTAGGTATGTGAGGAGTTAATGGGGGTCGCAGACCGGCGTCCTGGGAGACCGGAATCCCAGGCGTACAAGGCATCTGATGTGCCTTCTCTGCGGAGTGCGGCGACCCCCATTATCTTCTCACATACCTAGAACTTCACAAAGTGCTCCTTATCTATTGGATGAAAATAGGATCATTCCCTAACCAATTATAAGACCCACATCTGGAGGTCTGCAGTTCACCTAACATTCTAAAGACGCTAGGAGTAAATTCTGTTGCCGCGGTATCACCCCTATCACACACTCCACAGAGCTATAAAGGTCCCTTACCTACAAGGACCATCTTAGGGCTGCCAATAATTCACCTTCTGGACAAGCCCAGCTATACATCATACAGAGATTACATTTTATGATTTAGTGCTCACATGCACTTAAGAAGTCCACAATTTCCCTGATGAACCTCCATGTTGTCACCACAACTGCATGAGACAAGGAGGAGAAACGCGTCGGAACCCTAGTTCATATCCAAATACCCCCCTGTTTATTCCATTTGAACAACATTTACCTTTTATGCTACAACATACAGGACTTGAGCAAAACTTGACTGGTGGAACGCCCTGACAGTTAGCATTAACCAGCGCAGGGTCAGTCCCGCTAGCTGTGGGGGATGCCTTACCCTAGAGGCTCCTACCTAGTTAGGCAGGGATGACTAGCATCTGAGTTACCTGACCTTACTAACCTCACCCATCCCATCCCCTTCCCCCTATTTCTTCTCTCTACATTATAGACCAACATGGTCTACGATAGATATTTTACTAGCATTATGCTGTTGTATACTGTAAAACTTTTTTCTGATAACTGAATAAAACTTAGTCTTTCAACGTGACTGGGTCTGTCTACCACTACTGTTATTTTCTTTTTTACACTCCACTTTATGGAAACAGCAGCAGTAATATCAAAAAGAGGTGCCAATGCCAAATTACAAGATCAATGCAGTAAGGGGCTAATTTTAACCCCCTAATTGATATAATTTATGAGGATCTAGCAAGTAAGTGTACAGTATGTTTAGTATATGAAAAGAAATAAAAAACACATAATGGATGTTCTATTCTGTATGATGTAAAGGATGGTATCAGACAAATAATATCTTTCCATATTTTATCAGCAGAAAATACTTAGACTTAACTGGTCACAGTAAGTGTCAAGCCTGGTCAATTGACTTATTTCTAAAAACATTTAAATTAAAAAATGAAAACAATTTTACAGAAGCCCCTGTGGACAGGTAGACCAAATTCTCTACAGTAGACGAAAATTCTGAGCATACTGGCATCAGTTGGTGCGTGTGAACTCCCCATGGTGGTTCCCCTGAGCTGGATAAAGATCTTGGCTAGAGATGAGTGCAACTCAAGCATACTCAAGTCCAGTCATTTGGCATTTTAATACTGGTGGCTGAAGAAGTTTGATGCTGCCCCAGGGAGTCCTGGAAAACAAGGATACAATCATACTCTTTTTTTAAAGAGTGCTGTGGTTGCTTTTCTATAGAACTGGACAAGACTAGCTAGCCTTCACTCTCCATATACATATATGAGCCTTGGGCTCCCACAAGTCTGTCAGTCAACCTACTTTGGATCATTTTTGATAGGCACTACCTAATGCATACTGGAAACACCCCAACTTTGGATACATCAGCCATGTAGCTATCACAATTTGCCCCTAGATCCTTAGGGTTTCCTATTGCTCCTGCCATAACACTCTAACTTCAGTAACTGGATATTCTCCTGCCCAATATAACTCCCTGACACACACACACACATATATATATATATATATATATATATATATATATATATATATATATATATATATATATATATATTATGTTGTTATCCTTGTAATAGAAATAAGGGGAGAGAAAATAGGACAATATGTTACTACAATGGGTTTTCCCCCCTGAAATGTTACAGATGTACTGACTCTCATTAGGTATAGCTGTGGGCACACTGCCATGTCTGCTTGCTGACTTCATCCAGCTACAGCTAAAGGCCAAATAATCATAATCATTTTGAGTTCATTGAACAATATATGTCCCCGAGGAATACTATTCAAATTGAATCAGTCATAGTAACAATGATTTTATGATTATATAATAAAGGGAATACTCAATTTGGAAACAGCGTGATTAGGATGAGCTGTCCTCAGCAAGCACGTTTGTTTGGTCCGAACAAAGAGTACATGAGTCATATATTAGTGAAAGTGTAGGCATTTCCTAATTGGCTTCTGAACGGCTTTATAAACATGTCTGTCATGCATGTCTGTGAATAATTTACAATGTCACTGCAGTATAGAACACCAATAAAGAACACATTTCCATGCACATGAAAAAGTGTTTTTAGTCTATCATTTATAAATCACATACATTGTTGGTTGCAAATTCCCTTTAAAATACATGAAAATGACATATCCTAAAACTTATTTATCTGAAATTAATAAACCTTTGCTATGAAAATTAAAATCAATATGTATCCATTATGTGACCCTGCAGACTCTCCCTTATATGCCTTCTGTTCCTCATTATATGTGCTGCACTAACCTAATAATCTTTTAGCTCACTGGGGTTCAGGGGGTCAGAAATCTATACTTTATATCTGTTCTTTACTGGCTGTTTTTTAAATAGACACGGTCACTACAAAAACAAAAATGTTCCATATGTTATAGAGACTCGAAGCAAGAAAGTTCAAAGTTCAGTCTGAGATCTTCAGTTTATTGCAGATCCATAAGCAAACAAGCAAAGTTTCCATGAGCAGACAAGCAAAGTTTCGACCTCAGAGGGTCTTTATCAAGCATAATACATGGGGCAACTGGTGATGGTATACAGTATATGTGCACTAAAGTGATATCACTCCAATCAGTAGTAAAGGGGGTGGAGGGAGTGAATAGTCACATCACATATCCAAAAAATCAGACATAGAGCACCGGAGCAGGATTATTTTATATAACTGATAAGCAGAACCATAATACCAGTAAAGCAAGACATAAGGTCTAATATGGTGTATCAAGTGCTTATACATAAAAGTTGTAAACTTTTGTAAAAGTTGTAAAATAAATAAATAAATCCAATCATGTTGAACATATCTATCCTGCTGGGTATCACTCTCCACGCCAGATTCTCCAGGGAGGGTAGAGGCAACATCTTCAGATCCTTAGGTCCCCTCTGTGCACCCCCCTGTAGGCAATACTTCCTATAGGTAATACCACTGTAGTAATCCTCCCTATGGGTAATCCCCTGTAATAAACCCTCACCCTTGTAGGCAATAGAAGCCTCAAAGTGCTACCCCCTGGAAGCATACACCAATGTTTATATATATATAAGGAAAAAAAACATACTCACCTGGCTATGGCGCAGTCCTTCAGCGTTCCAACTTTCTCCCTGGTGACTAAGCTGAAAGAACATTGCACAGGAGGGGCAGCCCTGCAGAGGAGGATAATAGATGAATCATTACACAGGTAAGCAGCACATAAGCACCGACCCACCATACAAAGATGCACACAGAAAAAAAATACATAGTACAGTACATGCAGACACCAACCCCTTGCGGGCAGTGCAATGTCAGACATTGTCACTGCGTGCGGGCTGTGCTGTGAGAGCAGGTCTTGCAGCCCTCCCCAGTAGCTGAGTGAACAGCTCAGTATCTGTCTGTTACTTTTCGTACTACAGAATGTAAATTTGCAGCGGGACAGGTGGCCCACAGGCATTTGTCCCATCCACCAGATTGTCAGTACGGGCCTGAAAAGCACCTATAGGTATTGACTTACATAACTTTTTAGTTGACAAATTTTAAAAGGGGTTCCCTATCTTGACAAGCCATGCCCTATACATAGTATCCACAGTATAGAGTATAACTAAGAGGTCATGGGGCCCCTCACAATGCCACTGCAATTTGTTAATTATGCAGATTTAGAATAACAAGATGGAAATAATCCTTTAAAGGAATTCTGTTGACTGGCCCAATTGCTGTGACATCCACCCAGGCTTTGCTTATAACTGATGAAATAAAGTGATTTTAGAGCAGAAAGAAGACAGAGACAAGTGTTATACATGTATATATCAAATGTGCAGCATCTAAGAATGTGTATGGTGTGGAGAACTGCACAGAGAGTAAGGGGGTGACAATATCACTTTAACTTTTAAGAAGGCATTTTTGAATCTCTGCTATGTAGTCTTGGAATTTCTAATTCCTAATTTCCAAACAAGACTAATTTAGAAGGTAGAGCATCACCAGAGCACAAGTCAAAAATCATTTCCAATAAAGGTCTGGCAGCTTCGGCAGCTTGGGTAGTCATCCAAACCCCATCATGTTGTCTGCTTCCAGTTTATAAAAGAAAGTATAATTGACACCTCAATAGCAAATTCAAGCATGAATGCAGCATCTGTGGAAGCAGTAGAGAGAGACTGCACACGTTAACTAGAAAATCACAAACACCTGCAAGTACTGGGAAAGTTTTATACACTTTAATTTATAAAGTTCTTTATACCACAGTTATTGAAGCCAAGATAAAACCTTACACAATGCAAGAAGCTCTGGAATATTAAGACCTATTTACATGAATTTGCATACTGTCTGCTGGTTTTCCAAACTAAAGTAGAAAATTAACTCCTGCGCATATTTGCCACTTTCTTCTGTAACAGTTCACACATTAAATAGACAGCGGCTTGTGGTTAGCATTCTATATTTAGTCAGTCATAAGAGAGAGGTGCAAAGTACCCTGAGCTATGTTAGTAAGCACAGGGCAAAGCAGGACTATTTTAACTATGTAGAAGAGAACCCTATGGAAAGCTGCAGAAAGTTATTGATAATACTAGTATTATATAAAAAACAATCATTACACATCAGTACAACTTAAAAAAATAGCAAGTAACAAACTAAATAGATGTACAGTATAAGTAATTATACACATAGTTAAATTAAGTTATTTAGGGTGAAATAGTGTTTGGAGGGCACCCATCTGTGTAAGCAGGATGCACACTGACTGTATATATATCAGTCTCCATGGAGTGTCCTTGTATTTTATGCCTCCAGGAATGGGTTAAAACTTGAGTATCTATCTCCCTCCTTCCTGGTCAGGGTTCTATCCTGTCACTGAGATTCCCAAGGATTTGGGCCAATGAAAGTCGCTGGGATGTACCACTGTGCTTGGGCTATAAGTAGCAAGGGGAGGGCTAAAGTTCAGTTTCTACTGACCTCTATGGGAGCTGGTTTTCCCACCCTCCCTCCCTATTCTTTCTTGTTAAAAAAAAACAAAAAAAACAGAGGTAAATATGCGTAATCAGAATATAAGAATGATCTGCTTTTAAGCAGATCGTTCGGACAAGCAGGGCATACACTGGTAATTCAGACAAGCAGGGCATACACTGGTAATTCTGTCAAGTAGGGCATGCACTGGTAATTCAGACAAGCAGGGCATACACTGGTAATTTAGACAAGCAGGGCATACACTGGTAAAAAGATGCACATTATTTGCACAAATGTGTGACTTACTGCCAATGTACACCAGATGCAGGGATAATAAGTACTCCTCCACCCCCAATAATTTAAAAAAAGGTGCAGACACTGAAAAAAGGAAGAAATAAAGCATAATTCTAAATTCACCTAAATGATCCCCAATGATCTTTTACTGGTTCTGCTTCAACACAGGAAATGCTTCCCTAGCCAATCAATGGTCACAACACAACTGCATCAGCCAGTGACTGAATTTACTGCTTTAGGCTATGTTCACACTACGTATATGTCTGGCCGTAGTCCGTACGGGGCCGGACATGTGCGGCTGAAACTACGGCCGTGGGAAAAATAGACATGCGGCCGGATTGCGAACATGCGGGCGAACCGCAAACATATGCCCGTAGTACAGGTATGCTTCCTAGCTTGTTTCGAAGCGGTCTGAAACAGGTCATTTACTTGGAAATCTTCTCCCAGCCCAATAAACCACTCAGAACATTTTTAATCTAAAAATCAAGTTCAATTTGGCTGAAATAAGTACTCCGTACGGGACCGCATTGAAATCCACGGCCTTGAGTTGGAACAGTTCCGGCCCCAAACAATGGTCTTGTTCATTTTTCATGGCGCCATATACGATCCGGCCGTTTGTGGTTGCGGTTCGCACTACGGTCGGAAATATACGTGGTGTGAACATAGCCTTAGGGCAGGACTAGAAAGTTGAGATTAGTGCAGATCTGGAGAACATGGGAAGAGGAGCAGCAGGAGATCAGTGAGATGAGTAATTTCTATCTATGGTTTTGCGTCAGTCTGACTATTTTTATCAACTACAGTATTTATCCCAGCAAACAACCCTTTAAAGCGGTACTATCAGCAGGTTCTTCCTAGAGAACCTGTTGACATGCCGCAGTAGCTGTGTCCCTCAGTGGTATATAGCCATTAGTTTCACCCCTCTCCTTCCCCGCATTGTTTCTAAAATGCAAATTACTTGCTTAAGAGCATTTAGGGCGTTGCTCAGGGCCAGAGAGTATCGCTGCGCCCTTCCCAGCACGCCCTCTCCTGTCCCCCTTTATGCATAGCGGGCTATTTACACGGCGGCTGCGCAGGGAAGCAGTCCCATGCCGATCCTCCCAGAGGTTCCTTAAGACGTAAGTATGAGTCTATTTTATACGCACGTTCTGAGGGACCTTCGGGAGTATCAGGGGAATCCCGGGGGATCCATGAATGCGCGGGAAGCAGCCCGTCTCCGACGGGACTGCTTCCCTGCGCAGCCACTGTGTATAGAGCCCACTAGGCATATATGAATATGCATAGTGGGCAGGACGGGAGCGGGTGGAGTGGGCATGGCAATGCTCTCTGGCCCTGAGCAACTCCCTAAATGCTCCTAAGCGAGTAATTTGCATAAGAGCATTTAGCAATTTTAGAAACAATGCGGGGGAGGAGAGGGGTGAAGCTAATGACCGTATAATACTGAGGGACACAGCTACTGTGGAATATCAGCAGGTTCTCTGGGAAGAACCTGCTGATAGTGCCGCTTTGATCTCTATGACCATGCAGGTGATTTTGAGCGTTTCATCTAATAAACAGCAATTTAGCTTTTAATATAAAATCAAAGAATGTTTAAGGTTGGACTTTACTTTTAAGAAAAGCCTTTTCCCACAATGATCCTGAAATAACATGAGCCATATGGTAGGGCTCATATTAGACGCACTCTGACTTACAGTTCAACATTTCGTAAGTAGCAATGCCATCCAGCAGTCCATCTTGCTCAATCTTTGAAGAGGAGAAAATAAAGTTAATGAAGTCTAGAGAAATCTTATAGTGAATGGTAAGTACTGCATCATATTATTTCCAGTCAAGGGCAAGCTTTAATTCCATCAGTGATTAGATTAACAGATCAATTAGTATGAATGCCACTCAATAAAACAGCTTCTAAGCTGTGTTTTATTAACATTGACATCATATTGGTTTCTATTAAAACATAGTAACCCAAAACACACAGATTCTTTTTAATATTATCTTTTTATTTGATGTGCTCATTTTTAACCCAATCTTCATGAGATCACTAGTGCCACTGCCATTTTAACACTAAAATTTTAAAAGGGTTTATCAGACAGGGGTAGTTGTCTATAAATGATTCAAGTTGTACTTACAATAAAAACGTATTCAGTGTTTTATGCACTTAGGCAATACAATCCTGGTAAAACCCCTTTATGTTATCTATACTTTATACACTATTGTTGCTGAGGAACCTGCAGTTATTAACGGAGTGGTTCATCTGACTATAACTTATGCGCATCCTGATCTGTTTTATCACTGGATTTTATTCCATGTCACAGATTATCTTTGTAATACACACTTCAGATGCCTAGACAGTCTTTTATAGCAGAGAAAGGGAAATTTAGGTGAAATTCTAGTTTCAGCAAATCAGTGTTATTCATTGTACAGTTTTCTAGGGATGTTTCAATGTCCTAACGCAGTATCAGTTTCCCAAAGTTTTCAAAATTATACCTTCTAGAAGATAAAAAAAATCTATCCTGGGTATGTGATAGACTGAATAGAGTTACTGTACACAGGGCAGTATTACCAGCTGCTGCTTCCCTAGCCACTAAACCTGAAGACGCCCCATCCTCACTCACCAATTATCATCATGATTATCTAGTTTCTGAACATCATATTGATATCTGATCAGTCTTAGGCCGTGTTCCCACATTTACTGTACGTCACCACATGCAGCCGAAACCAGACCCTCATGTGGTAACCAATAGGCGTATGGCCAATAATCCTGGTAACAGCACATGACAAATGAGGAAGAAGTGGGAGCATGGTTTCAACCACATGAATTTCTCTACATGTAGAAACTTTGTCTGAAGTTTTTTTATTGTTTTTAACTGCTTAAAACATAAACAAATTTCCACACTGAATCAATGATTAGAGCAGTCTGCATATTGTCTGAAGGAATTCTCACCACAGGATTGGTAGATTGGTAGGTAATAGCTCCAGGTGTCACATTTAACATCGCCACACCACACCTGAACAATACCGCCATACTGTGACTGCATAACACCACCACACCAGACCTTAAAGAGCTTGTCCACCATTTTTTTTTCTTATAGGAAATGTGAATAATTTGTAATCTGTCCCTTTCCCTTAGTTGTTTTCTCTAACCCTTTTTCGCCTTTGTGTCCCCCGGACCTCCTCCTCTGTTGCTGCTTTTTGGACTTGTGTTTGTTTACATAAAGAACTTCCAGGTCACAGGGGTCAGCAGTGACATCACAGCTCAGCAGGCCTGTAGCTTCACCCCCTTCTTTCTGAATATAGCTCCACCCACAGGCAGGAAATGTCTGTATTACTACAAGTGCTTGTTGAGCACCATGGTGGCTCAGTGTCTGCCATTTTATGGACCAAAACACCACAGAGCAGGGCAGCCCAGCCTGGAGGAGGGTAGCCTGATTTTAGCTCTATGAGGTACACAGGGCGCTGCTGTCAGTATATACAGAAAGTACACTTAGTAATACTTTGTACTGACCTATTTTACTATAAAGTGGTCAACCCCTTTACTCATAGTGCATAGTGATTTGTAGCCCATGTTGTGTTCTTCACCACAAAAATTACAGTATGGCAATGAGATTGAAGGGGTTATCCACCCCTTTAACCCTTAGAGGACTGGGACAATTAAAATTTTTACGTTTTTCGTTTTTTCCTCCTTGTGCTTAAAAGGCCATAGCACTTGCATTTTTTCATCTAGGAACCCACATGAGCCCTTAATTTTTGCGACACTAATTGTACTTTGCAATGACAGGCTGAATTTTTTCATAAACACTGCAAAACCAAAAAATAATTCAATGTGTGGTGAAATTGAAAAAAAAAAAAAAAAAACGCATTTCTTTTATATGGAGGGTATTTGCCATTCCCCCTGGGGTAAAATTGACTTCTTATATATGTTCCTCAAGTTGTTACGATTACAATGATATGTAACATGTATAACTTTTATATTATGTGATGGCTTGTAAAAAATTCAAGCAATTGTTAACAAAATATATGTTCCTTAAAATCGCTCCATTCCCAGGCTTAGGCTATGTTCACACTATGTAAAACTACGGCCGTAGTTCTCGCCGTAGAACTACGGCCGTAGTTTTTCGGGGTGGTGCATAGCTTTATTTTTAATGGGATCCCGGCCGGAGCGTACACATCGTATACGGAGCGTACACATCGTATATGGAGCGTACACATCGTATACGCTCCGGCCGGGATCCCATGCAGCACCGGAAAAAACTGACATGTCAGTTTTCTGCGGTCGGAATTAAGTGAATTCTGGCCGCAGAAAGACCTGTCAGTTCGCACAGTGAACCGCTTGCCGCTTGCTTCACTGTGGGCTATGGGAAGCTCTGATGCGGGCGCTCGCTGATGCGCCCGCATCAGAGCTCCGCAGCCAAAAAGATCACCCGGCCGGTACTTAAGTACCGGCCAGGATAATCCGGGCTAAGACCGGCCGTTCCGTGACCCCGGCTGGGTCACGGAACGGCCGGTTGTTTACGTAGTGTGAACATAGCCTTATAACACTTTTATCCTTTGATCTATGGGGTTGTGTGAGGTGTCATTTTTTGCGCCATGATGTGTTCTTTCTATTGGTACCTTGATTGCGCACTTTGGGATTTTTTTGGCGCTTACGCCGTTTACCGTACGAGATTTGGAATGTGATTAATTAATAGTTCGGGCGATTATGCAAGCGACGATACCAAACATGTTTATTTATTTATTTTTATTTATAAAATGGAAAAAGGGGGGTGATTCTGACTTTTATTAGGGAAGGGGGCTTTTTATTAATAATAACACTGGGGGACTTCTAGTATAAGTACACTGATCTCTCATACAGATCTGCTGCATAGATATGCAGCATAGATCGATGAGATAGGCACTCTATTGCTTCCGCAACCGAATGCCGAGCCGGGATCAGCGCAATTTTGGCGGAGACGCCGGCAGGTAACAGACACGGAGATTGCTCCTCCGGGACAACGTTCCGGGGGGGCGATCTCCGCCACTAGACACCAGGGAATGGCTGCATCAGGTAATCGGATGCAGCTGTCATCTTTGACAGCTGCATCCGATTACTTTATTAGCGGGCACAGTGATCGGACCGTGCCCGCTAATAGCCACGGTCCCGGGCTACATGCGGCACCCGGGACCACAGCGGCTCTGAGCGCGGACGCCGTGCGGCCCCGCTCTGGTCACATGGAGGCTGCCCTTGACGTACGGGTACATCCAGGGTCACCAAAGGGTTAAGGGAATTGCGTGTTATAGTTTTTCACCACTATAAAGTCAGATCATCTTTTTATGACAAACCTCACAAGTCAGCAAAAAGGATCTGGGTTATGGAAATATGGCATTCACAAGGAATACCATTCTATTTGATGCAATTGCATCAGAGTATATGTTTAGACTTTATGTAATCATTTTCTGTATGTTCACGAGGAAGCCATTATTTATAAACAGTAGTAATGTTATATACAGATGTAGCCAAGCTGCGCTTGTCATCTAATGTTTTATGTTGTTCACGTAATGGATCATTGATGCACTAAACTGTTACATCTCAAATACATTATGAGTCATACTACTGTACATTCCCCATCTACAGTGGGAAAGATAAATATTTGCTACAAAATCACAGAAAATCAACATTGTTTGATTTTTAAATAAGAATTTTATAGCAGAAAAACAACTTAATTTTTTTTTTTTTCAAAGACATTTTATTAGTGGCATTTTTAAAGTATGGAACATACATAGTGATATTCATCAAAAGAAAAATGTCAAAAAAAGTCGCGCGCAGGCGACATACTGTAAGCAGTATGTTTTTATTTCATAACAATAATAGGAGCCATTTAACAATATGTAAAGTTATATAATTACATAGAATACAATAAAGAATCATTAGAAAACCTTAGAAAAACTGTTCAACAAACAGTATCACCTCAAACATAGTATATGTGGCAGATATATACTAATACTATCAATAAAGCATAAAAAAGGTATCTCGTAATAGAAGAAAAAGAAAGATTACGTAAGTTGGAGTGCTCCCAGGGTACCTCTTTGAGCGGCCATGCAATACCAGTCAGTGTCTTTAAACTTATTCACAATAGGTTCTCTCTCTTCAGTAGTGAAGTCATGAATTAGGAATTGTTTCCATTTAGTCATAAACATTTTTGTTGATTTTTCTTTAGTATGCAGTATATCTAAGAGTTCCCAAT
Source organism: Dendropsophus ebraccatus (assembly GCF_027789765.1). Lineage (NCBI taxonomy): Eukaryota > Metazoa > Chordata > Amphibia > Anura > Hylidae > Dendropsophus > Dendropsophus ebraccatus. The sequence goes on from NC_091463.1 coordinate 51,024,720, forward strand.
GAAATATTTCCTTTAGGCTATGTTCACACAATGTAAAACCACGGCCGTAGTTCTCGCCACAGAACTACGGCCGTAGTTTTGCAGTGTGTAACAAAGCCTTATGTGCAATGGGATCCCGGCCGGAGCATACACATATCATGTGCGCTCCGGCCGGGATCCCATACGGCACCGGAAAAAACTGACAGGTCAGTTTTCTGCGGCCGAAATTCAGTGATCGGGGCTGCGGGGGGGGGGGGGGGTGGCTGGCTGGAGCTTGTACTTTACCTGGTCCCCGCTCTGGCTTGCTGAAGACACCGGGACCCCCGGAGCAAGCCGGAGCCGGGATCAGGTAAAGTATATGCTCCGGCAGCCGGGGAGTTAACGGGGCAGACTGCAGACAAAATCGCAGCAGGGATCTTCATCCCTGCTGCGATTTTGTCTGCCATTGACTAAACCAGGACAGGATACGCAGCGAGTTTCACTGCGTTTACGCAGCAAGAAACTCGCTGCGTTTACGTCCTGTGTGTTTGTACCCTGAAGAGATTAAATGGTTCATAGAAGTAGCAGAATTGTCTTTCATGAAATGAAAAAGATAGCTAAGAGAGAGAAGAGGTATTGCATGACCCCATGTGAATAAAAAATAGAGCCGTACTGAATCCCAAAATTCCTGACAGAACTTAATATTTGTTACAAAGTCATTGCTTCCAATTACAAAGGTCAGACGTTTTCTGTAGTTCTTGATCAAGTTTGCACACTCTGCAGCAGGGATTTTGTCCCACTCCTCCATAAAGATTTTCTCCAGATATTTCAAGTTTCAGGGATATCATTTGGGAACATTGAGGGACATTTACTAAGGAGTCTAATGTGTGCAACTATTCTAATAAGGATTGCTGTATATTTTGTTCCAATATCTTGTGTCTGATTAATTAAAATGTAGAACTACTACAGTGAATGTATCTAAGGAAAAAGTCGCAAAAATCGTGCAAACATATTCACCTGATATTGACCAGACATAGGCCTGCACCTGTTTGTGTAACTAAAAAGTCGCAAACGATAAATTGGGTTCTAATCCTGGATTATGCAAACAAAACAGGCAAAATAATTTAAAAAAAGTCTAAAAATATTCCGTTATTGAATACTGGTTCATAAACTTAGACCAAAAATGGGTGAAAAATCCAATTATTCACCTAGAAATAGGTGCAAAGCCCTTGATAAATCCCCCCATTGAATTTTAGCTCTCTTCAAAGATTTTCTATTGGGTTCAGGTCCGGAGACTGGCTAGGTCCAGGTCCAGGACCTTGAAATGCTTCTTACGGAGCAACTACTTAGTTGTCCTGATTGTGTGTTGCGGGTCATTGTGATGCTGAAAGACCCTGCCATGAGCCATCTACAATGCTCTTACTGAGGAAAGGATGTTGTTGGCCAATTTTTGCAATACATGGCCTTATCCATCCTGCCTTCAATACGGTCATCTTATCCCTGTAGTACAATGTTTAGACCTTCCATCTGTCTTCTACCTCCAAACGTGGAGAGCAGAGTTCTTTTTTGGTCCCATCTGACCACATGACCTTCTCCTGTGCTTCCTATGGATCTTCCAAATGTTTATTGGAAAACTTCAAACAGGCCTGGACATGTGCTGGTGTGAAGAGGGGGACCTTGCATGCATTGCAGGATTTTAATCCATAACTGCGTAGTGTGTTGCTAATAGTAATCTTTAGGTTGCGGTACAAGCTCTCTTCAGGTCATTGACCAAGTTCTCCTCTGTAGTTTTGGGCTGATTCTTGACCTTTTTTAGAATAATCCTTACTGCACAAAGCAAGATCTTTTATTAATGAATGTGTGGATAGGTGTTTTTTTACACAAGTAACAAGTTCAAACAGGTGTAATTAATGCAGTGTAAATATTAGTGCAGAGTAGGAGGAGCTTCCTTAAAAAAAGGTAACAGGTCTGTGAGAGACAGAATTCTTTCTAGGAAGGTGATAAAATACTTATTTCATGCAATAAAATGCAAAATAATTATTTAACAATCAAATGTGATTTTCTGGAATTGAAGTTGAAATATACAGTACCTATGTTAAAGCCAATGTACCACCTTATGGCCAATAATAAGATTTACATAACACCCTTTTGGCGATGACAGGCCAGGCCAGAAACCTGAGGGGGCTGTGAGAGAGACTGAAGGCGTGTTTTAATGAGAACAGGAGGTGTGCATCACCAGGGGGAAAGGATATCTTTGAATTTCTCATGCCAGGCACAATGGACCTACTTTTCATTTCACAATGCAGACAAATATAACAGGAGCCTTATGTTAATCTTATAATTGGCCATAAGGGGGTACATTTGCTTTAAAGGGAATCTGTCAGCTCCCAGGCACAACTTAAGGTGCTAACAGTGTGCTGTAGTTGGCAGTCCCTAATAAGCATTGTGCCTTTTGGTAATTTCCTGTGCAGTGGATTATGTACAATCTCAAGTCTCCTACTGTACTGAAGTGTCAAATAGGAGTTTTTTGTGCCACACTCTGGCACACCTCACCACTCCTTCTGTCTCTCTCCTCTTCATGAATAATCAACGCTGCCCAGCCCCCTGCTTGCTCAGCTGTCAGCCAGTGTCTCTGATTGCCGATCAGTCCTCTGTAGGCAATTTATGTCTGAAAGAAACACTCAAATATAGTTGAATCTCTGACACAAAGGGCGTTGGAGCTGTGGTCTAGGGCTAATTCTCCTGTCTACAAACCTGCCAGCAGTTTGGTCTCTGGTTCAAATCCCCTGATGGAAATGAAAGAAAGGTCTTTGTTTTTTTTCTTCTCATTATTGTATCATTGTTAAGGCTATGTTTACACACAGTATTCTTGCTCAGTCTTTTTGTCAGTATTTTGCAAACAAGGAGTGGATGGAAAAAGGCTATGTTCTCACACTGTTGAAATTGGATGGATGGCAGCCACTTAATGGCAAATAATTACTGTTATTTTAAAACAAAAGCCAATATTTGCCATTAGATGACAGCCATCCGCTCAATTTCAACAGTGTTTAAATAGGCTTTCTATGTTTTCAATCCACTCCTGGTTTTGGTTGCAAAATACTGACCAAAATATTGAGCAAAAATACTGTGTGAACATAGCCTTAAAAATGATACAATAATGAAAAAATAAATAAATATCTTTATTCCTTTTCCATCAGGGGATTTGAACTAGAGAATGAACTTCTAGCAGATCTATAGACAGGTGAGTTACCTCTAGACCACAGCTTCAACACGTTTGAGAGACTTAACTATATCTGTGTTTCTTTCAGACATAACCTGCCTATAGAAAACTGATCTGCAATCAGAGTGACTTGCTGACAGCTGAGTGAGCAGGAGGCCGGGCAGCATTGATTATTCATGAGGAAGAGGGAGGAGTGGTGAGATGTGCAAGAGTGTGGCACAAACAACTCCTCTTTGCCTCTTCAGTACAGCAGGAGATGTGAGATTATACTTAATCCACTGCAAGGAAAACTACCAAAAGTCATTATGCTCACTAGTGGACTGCCCACGACAGCACACTGTCAACACCTTAGGTAGGGCCTGGATGCTGACAGATTCCCTTTAAAATTACAGACCTCACCAATCTTTGTAGAAGGGAAAACTTGCAAAATCGGTAGTGTATCAAATACTTGTGCACTGTACAAGGGGACACTGTAGATGAATGGATCATACTGTATTTGAGCACGTTGTAATGCTTTAGTGCATCAATAATGCATAAGGTTAACAACAACAAAACATCAGATGACAAAGCGCAGCTTGCTTTATCTGTGATCCATAAATTCACACATACGTCTGCAATATGTGCATTTGAGCTCTCTAAAATAAATCAGATACACTTGAACTTTTGAACTGGGAAGCTTTACCATTCTTTTACCATTCTTTTAATCCGTTTGAAGAGTTTATCCCCTATCCATTGCGGAGCTACGCTAAACACAAATAACAGTTTGGAGAGGACTACTGTGCGGAATAACACCACCCTATCCATCTTAGAGCTGAACAGCTTCTGCAAAACCTTTACTTTACTCTCAAGATCTTTAAGGACCCTAATCAGATTTAACTTAAACTTAAAATCATGAATCTTTCTTGAAACCTGGATGCCCAGATAGCGAAACCCCCCCCCCCCCCCCCTTCTTTTAAAATCTTACCCGGAAGACTCCTAAAATACCGCCGTTCCTCAAGGGGCATCAAAATGCATTTACTCTAGTTAATTGATAGACCAGAGTACCTCCCATTCTCTTGGCCCAGCTCCACTACTCTAGGTACCGCCACCTCAGGATCCTTTAAAAAAAGGAAATGTCATCTGCATACAACACCACCCTGTCTCCCTTTCCCTCCGCCCCAAAATCTTCCAAAAGCAAATCATGTCTGATCTTTATCGCAAGCGGTTCAATATAAAGGGCAAAGAGGAGGGGAGAGAGGGGACATCCCTGCCTGGTTCCCCTTCCAGTACCAAATCCATCTGACTTAGCTCCATTAACTAGGATCTTGGCCACAGGGTCCCTATATAGAACCTTAACCATGTCAATGAATCCAGGGGCCACTCTGAAACCCCTAAGGACATCCCATAAATAATCCCATTCCAACCTGTCAAACGCTTTGGCAGCACCCAAAGACAGGATGGAATGGGATCCCAGGGAATCCATAACCTGGAGGTTCTCAAACAATCTTCTGATATTAGACTTGGCCATTCGCCCTGAAATAAAGCCTGTTTGATCAGAATGAACCAATAGGGGGGCTACCTTACCAAGTCTCATGGCCAAGATTTTTGCCAGTAATTTTGCATCAGTGTTGATCAGCGAAATTGGCCAATGAGACTCGGGAAGCAATTCGTCCTTGTCTCTTTTAAGTATCAAAGTAATCAGGGCTTCTCTCATTGACGGAGGCAAAAAAATGCCCTCTAGGGAGTGATTAAATACCTCCACCAAGGGAGGGCCTAACACTCCCTTATAACTCTTGCACAGATCATACGGCAAACCATCCAGTCCAGGAAAGGTACTACCCTTTATAGAATCTAGGGCAGCATACATTTCATCTAGTGTCACTGGGCCTTCCAGACTTTCTCTCTGGTCATCATCCAACCTGGGGAACTGAACCCCATCAAGATATTCCCGTAAATCCCCCATCTCGTATCTTGCCTCTGAATAATATAAGTCCTTATAAAATAACTCAAATTGATTCAATATCTCTTGGGTACTATTAACAACAACTCCTTCCGGTGTTCTTAATGCGGAAATATAACGCTTATCCCGTTGATTTTTGAGGATAGCCATCAACCCCTTATTGGGGGTGCCGGACTCTATATATCTTTTCCCTCCTAAAACAGGATTTGACTCTGGGCCTTATCTCTAAGATAGGAGTCCAGTTCTCCCTGAGCATTTGCTAAACATTCCTTAAAGTCTGGGGAAGATTTTCTAATATATTCCTGCTCACAAACTGTAACCTTCTTTTTTAATTCCTCCTCCTTAGCCATATAATCGTTTTTAATTTTTTTGATAATCCCAAAATATTTTCCCTTATTATCGCTTTAAGTGTGTCCCAAGTAATGTGAACTGAAGCTGAACCCCTATTAATACCCCATAGATCCCTAATTTCCTTTCCTATCTCCTCTATTTGCCCTACTAGTTCTATCCAGTGTGCATTAGGCTTGAACAAGTTAGTGAACCTTTCTCTAATAGTGCATATCTCCACCATTATCGGATTGTGATCTGATAGACTTCTAGTTAAGTGCCCGAACTTTTTAACTTTCTCCGCCATAATTGTGTTACCTAGTGCCATGCCAATTCTAGAAAAAGTGTTTTTAGTTTTATTCCAGCAAGTGAACTCACTTTTATCTATGTATCTTGTTCTTCATAAGTCTAACAAGCCGTATTCATTAATTATAAACTCAAAATGTGACTTGTCACCCTTTCCTCTTCCTATCCTTCTCTTCATTTAGCACCATATTGTAATCCCCCACAGCTAAAACAGGGCAACTAGGATAATCTTTCATAAAATTAAATAGATTATTCATAACTTCCCTATTCATAACTTCCCTATTAAAGGGAGTAGGAATATATATTGCCCCAATAATACATTCTAATCCATCCATTATTCCAATTGATATTTCTGTTTACCATACACCTCTGGAATAGTTTGAGTAGCAAAAACTATATTGGCTAGACCAGCGCCTTCCCATGATCTTATACAGTGTTTCACCAATCAAATGTGTCTCCAAGAGACAAACTACCGCGGGTAGATGATGTTGTAGATAGTGAAAGACTGCCACCCTCTTCCTTCTATCTACTAATCCCCTTGAAATTCCAGGCTATAACCTTAACAGACATGTGCTAGAGAAAAGAGAAAAAAAAAAAACTCCCCTTTGCCGGTCCCACCCCTTACATGACTCCAGAAACATTTCCCAGAGTCCCTCAACTAGAGAAAAAGAACACCGCTTCTCTTATTACATCATAAAAACATATACTCATAGACCTTTTTGTTCAAGCCATTTAGTTCCCCCGGAGAATAGAAGAACCATTACTTCCCCTCCATTATTATCCTCAATTTAGCCGGGAAAATGAGGGAATACTTAATACTTTGTTGTCTCAGGCATTTTTTTACCAACATAAACTCACTCTGTTGTTTCTGCATATCAACAGAGTAATCAGGATAAATGGAGAGTCTAGCATTATTACAATACAAATCCTCTTTGTTTCTAGCTTCCCTAAACAGAATGTCTTGATCTCTAAAGGAAAGTATTTTCATAATTACAGATCTAGGATAACCCCCAGCCGGGGGGCCTCCTAGTGGGAAGCCTGTGGGCTCTTTCTAAACAGAAATTAGGGGAGAATTTTTCCTTGTCAAATGTATCAAAGATCCTTTTGGTCAGCCACGTGTGTAAATCATTGCCCTCTTCCCCCTCCAGCAGGCCCACTAATCTTAAGTTACACCTCCTGGTAGTGATGAGAGAGTACTGTTCGATCAAATAGATATTTGATCGAATAGTGAGATATTCGTATATTCAATATTCGTACGAATATCCCGCGAATATTTGATAAATATTCGATGAGCGTTCAAATCCCCCAGCTTCCGGTTTCATCCTCCAAATGATCAAATAGATGTTTTCCACTAATCCAATACTTGTTCCCATAGACTTTAATGGGATCGAATATTCGATCGAATATTCGAATATTCGTGGGATATTCGTACGAATATCGAATATTCGAATATCTCACTATTCGCTTATTACTACCTCCTGGATCTGTCCTCTAAATCCACTAATTTCTTTTTCAAATCTATTCTATTTCACAACTTCCATAACTGTCTTTCTCATCTTGCCCGTCTCATCTTCGAAGCTCACATTTCTTTATAGCAGATAATACCTTGGCTAACCAGCTAGGCTGTTCAGTAGCCCCTGCCCCCATGAAGCTCAATTCTCTACTGTCAGTGCTAGGATTCGGGGACGCAAATATTTTTTCTATCTTCCCACCACCTTTGGGGTCTTTCCCTTCTTTATGGGCTGGGTTAAGTTTAACTGGCATTTAAAAAAAAGTATAAAAAAACTAATTCACCAAAAAAAGAAATATAACCACCAGACAAATATTGTCATTTTACAGATCCGCTAGAATAAATGAATTTTGTGATAGGTAAACTGACTCTAACTGCAAATGGATCCGATCCAACCATATCTTGACACCACGTCCCTCCAAGAGGCAAGGAAGGAAGAGCATTATTACCACAGCAACGTTCGTAGATTAATTCCTATAGACAATCATGCAAGAGAAAAAAAAAAAACTTTCCCACACTCTGAACATAGATCGGCAAAATTTACATTTAGGTCAATTAAGAGTGGTGGCTTCAGTAATATGATAACTGGCTCTATTGAGCTCTACAAAGATCAGGACAGGCAATCATGCACCAGATTCTGCCAGGCATTACATTTGTTCCTCAATCCGTTCCCACACTCTGACCATAGACCAGCAAGATTTTACATTTAAATCAGTTGAGCCACATTGGTGGATTAGAACCTATGGGTAGTCATGCGATAGATTCTGACAGGAATCACATTTGTTAGCAACAAACCTTTCCCACACTCTGAACATAGGACAACAAGATTTACATTTAGATCAATTAGGAGTGTTGACTTCGGTAATATAGTGATAACTAGCTAGATAACTGAGACGGCCAGTTATGCAACAGAGTCTGCCAAGCGTCACATTTGTTCTTCAAACCTTTTCCACACTCTGACCATAGACCCGCAAAATTTGCATATAGGTCAATTGGGGTAGTGGCTGTAGAAATATGGTAAAAAAGTAGCTCTGTTGAGCCGCAGAAATAGTTCTGTGTAATCAGTTCTTAATGCTTTAGAGACTCAGTCCTGAAAAAAAAAGAAAAAAGAAAAAAGCATTTTCCACATTCTGAACAACAGAGGGATGAGAAAAAGAGGCCACGGCCGTCAAATTTAAGGCAGCACAGTTGGGGCTTAGTTCGCTGCTTAAAGTGTGTCAACCAATGTTATGGAGCTTACAACTCAGCAGGCAGACACCCCCCAAACCTATGAGGGGTTACTGTCCTCAGCGGTTTGCACCCGATCTTCCTGCACTCTCCAACGGGGGTTCTTCCCGCAACTGTGGGACCACTCTCACTGGTCCTCAGTTCCGATACTCCGCAGGGCCATCCAAATCTCTCCCCCCCCCCTTAGTGTTCCACGCCTGCACAAAGTCTTTCAGTGTTCTCCGGTGGCCGCTCTCTCAGACCTCCGGTCTCACTCTCATTGTTTTAGAGTACAAGAGCTCTGCATGGCCGACCAATTCCTCCACCTGAGGAGCCAAAGGAATCAAACTCCTTTGCTGGTCTTCACCCAGTCTTTTTCCTGCCCTCAGGGAGAAGATCTTTCCAGACCTCCGGTTCAACTCTCACTGGCCCTGGATTGCCAGCACAATATCTCAACAACCAGCTCCCCCGTCCTGGGAGCAACCAGGGCCTCCAGTGTCCGTCCGGCACCTCGCTCCCAACTTCACACAGCTGCTCGGAGTAACACCGCCAACGAGACGCTACGAGTCACGTTGTCAGCTGACCTCACTCCCAGGACTCCAGCAACCACCTCTACAGCAGACTACTGCCCTTCAACTCATGTATGCCACACCAAGCCGCCCCACTCCAGGGGAATAGAGAACTAGGGCCCGCTCCCGGCAGGTTTTCAGATGCAGTCAGCAATCAGGATCATTGAGAAGCGGTGCACGAGGTGTGTCTCAGCTTCACCTCATCCTCCCCCTTCAGCCAGAGGATCAGTTTTTAAATGGTTACATTTAATGTACAGAAAGACGTGGTTGTGTAAAAAAAAAATGGATTGGTTAAAGCGCTACACAAGTGTGAAATCAATTATACTTTTCCAATATAATGCTAATGCATTCTGTACTCCATTACTCCAAGGCCTAGTGGGATGACATTTTCCCTGAACCTAGGCCTGGAGTGAACTCTGTGTAATAGCATCCATTACTGTATCTGTGTGTCAATAATCCTGGGTAAAGGAGACAACAGCAGATGTAATTTACATATATATATGATAGTAACCAATGTTGACCGGTGGTCAATAAAAACAATAGAGCTAGATAAAGGTAGTCAAAGTAATGAAGTAAGGTAATGAACCTATAATTTTCATGGCTTATAAATTGAATTTTTTTTTTTTTTTTGCGCAGCAAACACAAGCATTTGCAAAAATATATACAGTACATCTTTTAGATGTAACAAGTGGAAATTTAAAGAGTAACTGTCATGTTTTTTTTATTACAGAAATCAGTAGTATAAGCGATTTTGAGAAACTCTGTAATAGGTTTCATCAGCCAAAAAAGCCTCCTTCTGTACTCAAGAAGCAATCTCCCAGCCTCCCCCCCCCCGACTTCTTATCTGTGCATTATCAGGCAAACACGTCTTTATTACAGAGAAGCCAGTGAAGACGGGTTCTGCTCTCTCCGTTGTAAGCCTATGAAGGGGGGAGGGGCTGAGGGAAATTTTTTTAATCATCAATCATGGAGGTTTGATAAAGAGAGCATAAGACTCTCGAAACGTGTTACCTATGGATATTTATGTACCATTAAACTAAAGATTTCATATATGGTCTGCGCGAGGACAGTATCTCTTTTTTATTTTTTGGATTTTGCAAAAGTCAACAATGTCACACTTTGGCATTATTTGCGTTACACTGTTTACCATACAAGATCAGGAATGTGATAATTTTATAATTTAATTGTTTCCACATGCGGCGATACCAAATATGTTTCTTTTATTATTAGCATTTCATTTGAAAATAGGAAAAGGGGGCAAATGCAATGTACTAATTGCTCATAGAGATAGAGGTGAGTACATATTGTAGGGATCTTCCCGGGGGATGGTGTTTTTGGACACAGTTCACAGCAGACTTGGTGTTATAAAAGAACAGCTTGGCGTTTATTTGCAGCATAAACAGTCCAGCAAACAGAAATACAGCAACACCGTGCTTTTAAAACAAACAAAAAGATCTTGCCCGTCTGGGCGCTTACTAACAGGTTTCTCACCTATCTGACACTAGATAACACAGTGTCTTTCACCTGGATACCGGATGCAGGGTGTATATAAGCTCCAACAGAGGCTGTATTCCCAGGTTGCTCCCAAACAGACACCCAGGCTGTTCACTCCTGGCTGAGAGCAACCATCTGCACACTGTGAGAGCTTTTACCCTCTTTCAGGCTCATCAGAGCACACCTGATGGGAACACCCAAACTGGATCGGGGGGAGGGAATGGCAAGTCCCACTACCAAAGCCTACCTGCCATTCCATGTAAATCCAGGCCCGGTAAAAATAAATAACAACTCAGCAGCATAGTACTGCTGAGCAACAGATCCATGCTGGACTCACCGTCTCACCGTGCGTATCAACCTCGGTGAGATGTACCTCCCCTCGAACACTTCTCCAGTGACATGTCTACAATATGTACAGCATTGTTCTTTGCCATCGATACTCAATTACTAAGGGCTGAAGCCGACAGCAAATGACTGCAGAGTTTGGATCACCATCATAGCATCACTGACCCCAGGTCCAGCAAGTATGATGAATCACCAGTTTGTAATTGATTCTGAGGGGGGGGGGGAGGTCTGGATCCTGGCACTAGACAGCCACGGATTGTGTTTTTACTGCATTTAAATTATGCTGTCAGTTTTATCAGTGGCATTTAAACTGTTAATTAGCCGGCCGGCAACAGCTATGCACGGTACAGAACGGGGTCAATGTGGCATCTAAACATTAATAAATATCATAACACAAATTGCTCTATGCCAACTATTGTCAAGGGCCTTCACCTGCTGAAAACTACTGGGTGCTGCTGGTTACAGAGTGCGCCTGAGGCCCCAACCCATTCCATTCACTGCTGATGTCCTGTGTCGTCAGCTGGTTAAGCAATACCAAGAGAAGGGATAGCTGTTGGACAATATGGGTAAATACAGTAAGTATTCATTTCTTTCTATCAGCTTTAGAAAGCATTCTGTCTCTGGCAAGCAAATAAGCATTTGGGAAAGCATTTGGTGAGACTATTCTCTATTATATGGATGAATTAAACTATACGGCTAGTTCAGTGACTTTGTTTACAATGCACTGTTCATCCAATACGTTCTCCTACGCAACCGATAAAAGCACATTATGTTCTTTTATCTCTAACAACTTCATTGATTTGACACTGTCTTGATAATGTAATGTTATTTTGACTCTTGGACGCTGCATGCCCTACATTAAAGTGACATTAATAATGGATATCCTTGTATGAACTCAATAGTAAATCCTTCTTTAACTCCAATAAATAAATGGGTAGATTAAGAAGGAAAATTATTCACACAAATAAGAGCTAAAGGAAAATATTAATTTTCTGGAAAAGGATCGTTTGTATGGTGAAACTATAGTCATAGGTATGGCTACAGGAGATGGAGATAAAATAGTCATGTCCAGGACCCTAAGGTCCCTCTGCTATATAGGAAAACACCAAAAATATAAATGGATCACGGGTAACTGATTATGATCATGCTTTAGCATCCAGAAGATACAATTTACACATCTGGATACAGTGTTGCATGTATAATTAGTCAAGAAGAATAGACTTAAAAAGAATGCCTTTAAACACATTGCTACAGTGTAGTAACAATATCAAGGGCCTTTTACAAGGGCTGATTATCGGCCAGGAATGTTGCTAGAAACAATCCTGTCGCCAATAATCTGCTTGTGTAAAAGTGACAAAGATCAAGTGAGGAGCGGGAAAACGCCTGATCCTCAGCTGTTTGTCTGTTTAGAACAGGCTTTAAAATTCATTGTTGTCGGCCACACATTTTCCTGTGTAAACAAGGTAATGTCTGGCCAATAACAATAAAGGGAAACTGACAACACACATATATATATATATATATATATATATATATATATATATATATATATATATCTTTGCTCTTAGTTTCTAGATCACAAGCTGTCTATCTTTTACACGCTGCTTGTGATTCGGCATCTGGCTTCTCCAGTCCTCCATACATATCTGCGCTAGTGGCGTAACTACTACCGCAGTAGCCATAACGGCTGCTACATGGCCCGCCGCATTCTTTAATAGACCGGGCCCCCAGAGCTTCCAATAACTTTCAGCACCTAGCAGCTGAGCAGGCCTTCCGGGTGCTGCAGAAAGATCCTCCCGAATGCACGAATCTGGCACAATCTGCCAAGGAAAGAGGAGTACATAGGAGAGGGGGGGGGGGGTAACTACCAGAGGAAGATGAGTACATAGGAGGTGACCTAACTGCCAGGGATGATGAGCACATAAGAGGGGGTAACTGCCAGACGACATAACTACATAAAAGGGAGAGGGGCTAATTACCAAGAGAGATACTTATATGGCTATGAAAGGGGGCTAACTACCACAGGAAATTACTACATGGGGGGGTTACTAGTAGTGGAGGTAATATCTACAGGGAGTGCCTACATGGGGCATACTACATATTAGTGGACTAACTACTTGGGGGGTTACTACTTGGGGGAAGTCTACCTACCATGCGGACTACATATGAGGGGGGTATAGCTACATTGGGGGAGATGGGGCCTCCTACTCAGAGAGGCCTAACTACTATACAGATGCACAGGACCAGCCACTATATGAGGGCACAGACGGGCAATATAGATGACGGTGCATGTGTGAGGAGCCTAAAAATGTTTGATCCTACAGGGACGACTCATGACTGAGAGAAGTGATGGCTCATGATGGCCCAGCTGACTGTAGAAAAAGAGGAAAAGTCACCTGTGACTCACTCAAAGAAGAAATCTCCTGTAAGTTATTGTCTGTAACTGCACTGTAATCACTTATCGTCTGTAGATCCTGTTTAGAGCTGATATCTGCTGCTATATGGTGACTGTATGAGGTGATATTGTCTTGTACAGTGGATTTTATTCAGTCGAAGTAGTGACATAAGTCAGTATGTGGTATAAACTGGTACTGTTTGTATTATTTGTCTTAATATACTAATATACTATAATGTTAGTGATAATGGTGTGGCAATAATAGTTGCCCCTTCTATATAGATATTGTTGTTAATATTGGATTTATGTTGGATTTAGTCAGTAACAGTGTGAAGATAATATGTACAGTAATAATATATATATATTTATATATATATATATATATATATATATATATATATATATTGTGTGTTATTCATACATACGTTTGGACTACACTTGATGACTTTGAGAAATGGTGACCAATCATAAGTTCACTATGGGGCCCAGCCATTTCTTGTTAGGCCCCTGATATGTGCTGTCAGTTTCCAGGGCTACACGAACAATACAGTGATGCTCGATTTCTAGTGCCATATAAAGGCACTGCAAACAAGTGCTGATCTTGCTGACTGGTACTCGTTTGTGGCTGCCTGCAACCAAGAAATTATCAGGTCTAAAAGGATTCTTACAGCTAGTGCTCAGAGGCAAGATCCAGACAAGTCTCCTGTGACATCAGAGGGTGAAGCATTGCCTTGGTAGAGAGGGGGGAGCTGGAGAGCTGGAGACAATACACATTTTGTACTTCTAATATTTTTTTAATTCCTGTCAGGAGTAAAGTGCAGAAAACCCATGCTGAAGCCAGAACTATTAGTAATAAAGTTTAAAGTTATACATCTTGGGATGAAAATTTTACTTAAATACATTTTTCTGATATTAGAATACAGCTTTAAAAAATAAATAAATATATATATGTCTACAGATCTATAAAGTCACTTCTGTGGAGCCACTATGAGTGAATTATTTACTGATCCCTCACACAAGGTTGGTCCACCCTTGAAAATAAAATTGCAGCTGGAGAACCCCAGAAGATTCAGAGCCTGCGCAAAAGCAAATGCAGGCATCAGCTTAAGAACTAACTACTGCAATTTATACAACTTATACTGTATATGTGCAGCAGAGACTTTCAATTGTGAAGCTGGAATAAAGTAAAAAGACAAAAATAGAGGTTACTTAGCAATTTATGACCTACCCCTTTAGGTTTTACCCTAGTATATTGATAGTTTAAAGGATGGAAAAGCATAGCTGCTGTCTTAAAAAAACAGTCATTCCTGTCCTCAGTTTGTCTGTGGTATTACAGAAGAAAGTAGCTATATTATTATAATCCTGTATAACACAAAGTGATTCATTTAATTTATTCAGATTGGATTTATCCTGTATTTCCCGAGTTACCTTTTTTTTTTATTTCACAGCACAATATTAGATTATGGCTATTTTCCCACAACAATTTTTCCTCTCTGGGTTTTAAAAGAAAAAATTATGCCGTCACTTTAAGGTCAAATTGACATCTGTCATTTTGTTGTTTGGCTGCATTGATGGCTGTTGTACATTCTAGCTTGGGTGGACTAATTGCCCTTTGAGTGTGTGTTTAATTGAAAAGACCACTGAGTTTAACCCCTTAAGGACCGGGCCTAAAATGGCCTTAAGGACCGGAGCAAATTTTATGAATATGACCTGTGTCACTTTATTCATTAATAACTTCGGGATGCTTTTACCTATCCGGCTGATTCTGAGATTGTTTTCTCGTGACATATTGTACTTCACATTTCTTGTAAATTGGAGTCGATACTTATAACGAATCTTTATGAAAAAAAACAAAATAACGTGAAAAATTGTAAAAAAAAATGCATTTTTCCAACTTTAAACCTTTTCTGCTTATACAGAAAATGGTTATGCCACATAAATTATATATTAAATAGCATAAGCAACATGTCTACTTTATGTTGGCAGCATTTATTAAACTATATTTCATTTTTTTTTTAGACAATAGTAAGCGTAAAACATTAGCAGCAAATTTCCAAATTTTCAGTAAAATTTCAAAATCAGATATTTTTAGGGACCTGTTCAGGTTTAAAGTGTATTTGAGGGGCCTGTATGCTAGAAAGCCCCACAAAGCACCCCATTTCAGAAACTGCACCCCCCAAACTCTGCAAAAGCAGATCCTGAAAGTTTTTTAACCCTTTAGGGGAGTCACAGAAATAAAAGCCAAGTGTGTAAGAAATTTGAAAATTTAAATTTTCTGTGCAGAGATTTTATTGTAATCCAATATTTTTCATAATTATAAACTTATTACCAGAGAAATGCACCACAATATTTATTGCCCCATTTCTGCAGTTTATAGAAATACCCCATATGTGACCCTATTGCGCTATTTGACGCAACCACAAGCCTCAGATATAAGGGAGCGCCTAGTGCATTTCAATGGCTCCGTTATATTTGGTCATTTCTGACTGTACCACTTCAGGTTGGCAGAGGCTCTGGGGTGCCAAAACCTAAAAAACACCACTAAAGGGACACCATTCAGAAAACTACACCCCTCAAGGAATGTAACTAGGGGTGCGGTGAGCATCTGGACCCCACAGGTGCTTCACAGATTTTCCAAACAATATGGCGTGAAAAAAGACAAAAGTATTTTTTACACTAAAACGTTGTTCTAGACTTCAATTTTTCATTTTCACAAAGGGATAAAAGGAAAAGAAAAACACTAAACATGTAGCGCAGTTTCTCCCGAGTCCGGAAATACCCCACATGTGGACATAAAGTGCCAAGCGGGCGCAGGACGAGCCTCCAAAGGGAAGGAGCACCAATTGGCTTTTGGAAGCTGGATTTCACTGGAATGGATTTCAAGGGCCACGTCGCATTTACAGAGCCCTCGTGCTGCCAAAACACTGGAAAACCCCCACAAGTGACCCCATTCTGGAAACTACACCCCTCAAGGAATCTAACAAGGGGTGCAGTGAGCATATGGACCCCACTGGTGACGGGCACAAATGTGGAACATTGTGACGTGAAAGTGAAAAATTTCATTTTTTCACTTTCACGGCACAAATGTGCCCGTCATCAAGGGGTCCATATCCTCATTGCACCCCTTGTTAGATTCCTTAAAGTGTGTAGTTTCCAGAATGGGGTCACTTGTGTTGGGTTTCCACTGTCCTGGCAGCACAAGGGCTCTGTAAATGCAACATGGCGTTCATCATCCATTCTAGCCAAATCCAACCTCCAAAATCCAAATGGCGCTCCTTCCCTTGAGAGGCTTGCCCTGCACCCACATGGCGCTTTATGTCCACATGTGAGGTATTTACGGACTCGGGGGAAATTGCTCTAAACATTTTGTGTGTTTTTTTCTCTTCTAACCCCTTGTGAAAATGATAAATTCAAGGCTAGGCCAACATTATAGTGTAAAAAATGTAATATTTCATTTTCACGCCACATTGTTCCACATTTGTGCCCGTCACCAGTGGGGTCCATATGCTCACTACACCCCTTGTTACATTCCTTGAGGGGTGTAGTTTCCATAATGGGGTCACTTGTGGGGGGTTTCAACTGTCTTGGCAATACAGGGGCCTTTTAAATGCAACATGGCCCCTTGAAATTCATTCCAGCCAAATCCAGCCTCAAAAACCAAATGGCGCTCCTTCCCTTTGGAGGCTTACCCTGCACCCACATGGCGCTTTATGTCCACATGTGGGGTATTTCCGTACTCAGGGGAAATTGCTCTACAAATTTTGTGTTTTTTTTTTATTTTTTAGCCCCTTGTGAAAATGAAAAAATCAAGACAAGATTAATGATTTAGAGTAAAAATTTAAAACAAATTACACCAAATGTTGGTCTAGCCTTGATTTTTTTCCATTTCCACAAGGGGTTAAAAAAGAAAATAAACGCAAAGCGTGTAGGGTAATTTCCCCTGAGTACGAAAATACCCCACATGTGGACATAATGTGCCATATTGGCACAGGGCAAGCCACCAAAGGGACAGAGCGCCATTTAGAGGCTGGAATGGAGGATGGAGGCCATGTCGCAATTACAAAGCTCCTGTGCTGCCAGGACAGTAGAAACCCCCCAAAAGTGACCCCATTCTGGAAACTACACCCCATAAGGAATCTAACAAGGGGTGCATTGAGCATATGGACCCCACTGGTAACAGGCACATATGTAGAACATGTGCCGTGAAAATAAAAAATACAATTTTTTTCATTTTCACGTCCCAAATGTGGCCGTCACCAGGGGGCCATATCCCCGCTGCCCCCCTTGTTAGATTCCTTATGGGGTGTAGTTTCCAGAATGGGGTCACTTGTGGGGGGTTTCTACTGTCCTGGCCGCACAGACGCTTTGTAATTGCATCATGGCATCCTCTAATGGGAATGGCGGCCATACCTATTTAGCTGGGGAAAAGGGACCATTCTAATTTATTTGGGGGTATTATGCCAATTATTGGTTTATAAGGTTGGAAAGGACAGGTGTCCATCAAATTCAACCTGTGTTGATCCAGAGGAAGGCAAAAAACCCTCGTAAGGCAGACGACAGTAGCCTCATCACAGGGGAAAAATTCATTCCTGACTCCATAATGGCGATCAGAATAATCCCTGGATCAACGTGACCCCTGAAATAGGAATAAGGGACAGAATTCAGATAATGTAGAACTCTGATGACGTGTGGTGCGCCTTGGAGCGATCCAGTATGCAGAGGCCGGGGTGATCAGGACAGGCGTCACACTGGAAAATGGTGTCCTTCCTGATCCCCCTGTTACGCCACACTCTGCACTTCTTCTGGGGTCTCCTGTTTTCCAGTGTGGGGGACGTCACCTGGAAAATGTTGTCCTGGTGAGATACGGGGTCCTTCATATCCAGAAGCGCTGGGTCCGCTCCATGACTGCTAAATATTAGGGCTTTATTACTACTTCTGATATTTTTGGATCGTGCCGCAAGCTACAGTAGCTCGGGCAGCGAGAGACCAGAGGAGGGGGTGCTGGTATAGAAGTTATCCCCGTACAGGTGGTAACCTTTATCCAGCAGTGGGAAGATCAGTTCCCGAATGATCTCCCCACTAACTCTGAGGATGGGGGGGGGCATCTGGGGGCTGGATTCGGGTGTCCCTTCCTTCATACACTCTAAGTGCACGTGCACACTGCGGAATGGCGATGGATAACCCTTTGTGCATTCCGCAGCTGGCACCCACCGGCAGACTGATGCGGGCGCGCGTCTCCGTCCGTGTCATAGACTCCATTCTATGCACGGGCGGATTCCGCTCTCCGTCAAATGTGTTCATTCTTTGGATGGACGATGGAATCCGCCCATGCATAGATTGGAGTCTATGACACGGGTGGAGACACGCGCCCGCATTAGTCCGCCGGCGGGTGCCAGCTGCGGAATGCACAAAGGGTTATCCTTCTCCATTCCGCAGTGTGCACGTACCCTAAATCTGTAAGTGTACCCTGAGGTACTCTCACAGAGTTTGTAGAATTTCACGCCATACCGTGATCTCTTATTGGGACGGTACTGGCGGAAAAGACGTGTCTGGGGGGCAGCGTACGCTACGCTACCCCCAGATACATCATTGGATGATGAGGATGAGGATGAATGGAGGAACGAAGGATCCCCCATTCATCCTCACTGGCTGTTTCGGTGTCGGAGGCAATAATAGCGTATGCGTCCGACACCGAAAACACCCTGGGGGCCATCTTTATACGGGGATTGGTATATGGGGTATGTAGTGGTGTAGTGTAAAACTTTATTCCGTGTAGTGTAATGGTGTTTTTTACATGTTTTTTTTAACATTAAGTATAAAAAAAAAAAAAACTACGCCAAGAAAGGAGTTGCTGATAAATGCCGCACTTATGTGCGGCACTTATAAGCAGACCGTGGCTGTAGGATATAGGAAAAAAACACTCTATGCCAAAAAGGAGGAGTTGCTGATCAGCGGCACACTTACGTGCGATGCTAATCAGCACTCAGCGGCGATAGGGTGCGGAAAATAGAAAAAAAAAAAATTTGGAAAAAAAAAAAAAATCTTTCTTCAACCCTATAGCTACTGATATGTGTATTATATACACTTATCAGCCGCTAGGGGGCAGTAGAACGCCAATTCCGGAAAAAGCCGAAGTTTGACGACGCTGGAGCTGATGATTGCCGATGGGGACCTCCGGAAAAAGACGAAGACGCCGACGAAGACGAGGACACGTTCGGAACAAGGAAGACGCGTTCGGAACCCGGAAGACGCGATCGGGACGCTGGATCCGGTGAGTATGGGTCAATACCTGCTCTGGACACCTCAGCTACCTAGCTGAGGTGTCCACAGCAGGTATTTAACAATTTCATGGGGTACTTATATCGCCGTGATCGGGGCCGGCCGGTCCCGGCGATCGGGACGTGGCACCGTGGCCACCGTTACTTTTAACAGTAATGGCGGTCGGTGTCGTCCTCGGACAGCACCGACCGCCATTGCTTTCCGGGCCATCGGGTCACCGATGACCCGGAAAGCTGCAGATCGCCGCCATATGCTGATCTGAATTGATCAGCCAATAGCGGCGATCGTCAGCACAGGAGGGGTTAATCACCCCCCGTGCCGACAAGCAGGGATGGCCTGCTATACATTATAGCAGGCCATCTTCCCCGATCGCTGCGTGTGTACACGCAGCGATCGGGGAAATCGCGGGCGTAAATGTACGCCCGTTTGCGTTAAGGCACGGGTTTTCGGGGCGTACACTTACGCCCGCGGTCGTTAAGGGGTTAATAATAAAGACTGTGTAAAGACAGGTGCAAATCATGATCCAAATTTGGTACGCCAGGCTTAGGTTCGGGCACCCGACCGGCTGGATTCACTAAGAGACGTGTGCCTCTTAGAGATTCCGGACATTGAAAAGGGGACGGGGCCTAATTTAAGACCAGTGTACATGAATCGCCCTGAATGCACTGGATGTCTGTTATTCCATTGACTTCAATGCATTCTATTGAGGTAAATTAAAATGTGGCAAAAAGGGATGTCTTTTTAAATAGAATAGATTTTTTTTTTTTTTTTTACTTAGTGTGAAAATAGCCTATGAGTGTTATATAAATTATAATAATGTTGATGAATATAATTGTAATATTAAATCATCTGCTGTCTTGTCACATTGAATATCCTAGTGTATCCTAGCATTTTACCATCTTTACATTGTTTCAGAACTTTTGATTGCAAAATAAGTCTTATTCATAATAGATCATGAAATTAAAATGATAATAAGAAGAATTAGCAGGAATATTTCTCTTACTTTCTAAACAAAACTACTGAGAAACGAAAAATTGCTGTAGGCTTTTTAACATATATATTCAGACTGCAGACAACAGAGGTATATCTTGTGAACTGTGCCTCCCAATTTATGATTGCTCTAATACTAGAACATGTTAATGTTCATTAATGTTATGCAGCATTATCGCACATTTATTCCGTAAATCACAATATCCTGACATCAGAAATCATCTAATGTGATCACAGGAACCTCTACCAGAGGCTACAGGGATTCAGCTGACAAACTGGCAATTATTCCTACAGTCTCTGTGTCCTTCCGTTCATAAAACATATGGTAAATCATACCATGACTTCCCTTTTGTCACCTGCACAAAGAGTATTGTTTAATTATATGTTAAGGGTCACCTATAGATAAAAATATTCTTTATGAAGACCAATTTATTTGTGTTTGTGAGAAAAAAAATATCTATCTATCTATCTATCTATCTATCTATCTATTTATCTATCTCCTATCTATCTATCTATCTATCTATCTATCTATCTCCTTTCTAATTAACATAAAAAAATGCAAAAGCAGTTTTTTCTGTCAGTAACTATTATTATTTAACCAGCCCAAAATAAAAAGTGAGAACAAATCACATATTGATACACATTGATTCACTCCATTATTACTGTAAATTCACTAATTTCTCATATTGATAAAAAAATATATAAAACATTATGGGGGAGATTTATCAACAGGGGATTTTTCTAGATGTGGTATATTTCTGCTTTGGCAAGAATACACTGGTCTATTTAAAGTGCATTTTACTATCAGGGATAAGCCTGGTCTATTTTCTGTGGTGCAGATTTGTTTGGCTCAGAATTGTCTCTAAATAGTCTCAGAATTGTCTCTAAATAGTCTCATTGGCCCAGGTTCGCCTCCTAGGTAATGAGCATTTTCTTCTCCCTTTCTTTTTCAGATACCGGCATGCAGAGGATTACGTCGGATTAGTTTGGACTAAGTCGATGACCAGTGGACTTTACTGTTCAATAAAATGGTCAACGAGGGGTGTGGGGGTGTTTTTATTTGAATAAATTTTCTCGGTGTGTTGTGTTTTCTTTCATTACTTTACAGTCTTAGTAGTGGAAGCTGTCTGATAGGCGGAATCCATTACTAAGTCAGGGCTAAGTGTTAGCCGGTATAAAATGGCTAACACTAACCCCCCCTTTATTACCCCAGTACCCAATGCCACCAGGGGAACTGGGAAGAGCCGGGTGCCAGTGGTCCTGGAGCGTCAAAATTGGCGCTCCTGGACTGGACAGCAGCAGGCTGGTAATATTTAGGCTGGGGAGGGCCTAAACCAATGGCCCTTCCCACCCTGGTGTTACCAGGCTACAGTTAATTGGTTATTAACCCGGCTGGTTATGAAAATTATTTATTTAAAAAAAATAAAAAAAAAACGCATAGGGTTCCCCCTATTTTCATAACCAGCCGGGTTAAAAACCAAGCAACAGCAGCCTAGTAACATCAGGGTGGGAAGAGCCATTGGTTTAGGCCCTCCCCAGCCTATATATTACCAGCCTGCTGCCGCCCCAGTCCAGGAGCGCCAATTTTGACGCTCCAGGACCACTGCCACCCGGCTCTTCCCAGTACTCCTGGTGGCATTGGGTACTGGGGTAATAATGGGGGGGTTAGTGTTAGCCATTTTATACCGGCTAACACTAAGCCCCAACTTAGTAATGGATTCCTTCTATCAGACAGCTTCCCCTACTAAGTCTGTAAAGTAATGAAAGAAAACACAACACACCTAGAATTTTTTTTTATTCAAATAAAAACACCCCCACACCCCTCGTTGACCATTTTATTGAACAGTAAAGTCCGATGGTCATCGACGTAGTCCAAAAGAATCTGACGTAATCCTTTGCATGCCGGTATCTGAAAAAGAAAAGACACAAGCAAAAACAAATAGCAAGTAAGGGGTTGAGTCCCAGGGAGCCAGACTGTAACTCCCATGCCTATGCTGGAGGTCACCCAGCTTTCCCAGCTGATAATCTCCACCCCCGAAATTGCTGAGGCGATTTCTGGGGCGGGGCTTACCGTAGCGGGGGCAGAGCTTACCGGGACATTCGGGGAGTGCTGCCAACTGCTGAAGAAGACTCAGCAGGTAACCCCCAACCCCTAGCATCAATCCCCCCTTCCCCATGGAGATCACACTGCATCTGCCCCAGCAAGAAAGGGGGCACTTAACCCCCCTCCTTGCTGGTGCAGGTGCAGTGCCAGACTGTTACTGCTGTGCTGGGATTTAAAATTTCCCGCCCAGAAACAGACCACTTTCTGCTTCTGGGTGGAAAACCTGTAGGGCCGGGAATTCCAGCTTCATTTAGGGGATTCCCTGCTCCTGTACTGTAAGGAGGGGTGCGCTAAGCACCCCTCCTTACTGTACAGCCACAGGGGGTTAGTAGTGATGCTCCTGCATCACTACTTAACCCCTTACACTCCGTGGACTGGGTGCACTGCACCCGACCCACTGAGCAAACTGGCTCCACATTATAGGTGGTGAAATAGAACACCTCTAGTGTGGAGTGAGTTTGCGACACATGTGTAACTATTTTAGATAGTCGCACATGATAAATCATGCCTACTTTCACCAGTAAGCTGAAGCAGGCATGATCAGTGTATGTTGGGGAGAAGTCGTAAAATTTTGCGCAGCTATGCGGTCGATCAAAATTTTGCGACTTTTCCACTCCAAAAAAAAAAGTGTACATTTTTGATAAATCATGTTTTAATTGGACCTTTTTTTTTTGGGGGGGGGGGGGCGCTACATTTTTGGATATCTATATTGAGTACCTGTTGGATCCCGGTACGCAGGAGGCACCCAGCTTTTCACTTTTTCTAGAGTGCTGCGAGTCTTGTGATTTATATTAGAAATGAGCAAATATCAACAGTCAAGCTTACTACTGAGTATGAGGGTACTCAGTACTCAACTGAGTACTGCATGGTGCTTGAATAAAAATCATAGTCTCCTCCCTGCATTTTGGCAGCTTTATTTAGCCAATAAACATGTGGGGAAGGGGCTGGAAGATCCTATGTCCCAGCCAAGCTGCAAGCATAGCAGTGATTGGCCAGCTGCATCAGGTGACCAGGGTGTATATAGATCCAGGTCACCTGATGCTCAATTCATGTGTAGTCTGTTAGCTGACAGAGAGAGCTGGAGCAGGGACAGAACAAGTGTAGAGCTTAGTGTGATTAGTTAGGTAGGCAATTAGCTTAAAAAACAGCAGTCCTAGTAGTCTGTCAGTGTGACTAAAAAGAAAACACATATTCCATATATGTGTGGTCTCTTAGCTTACAGAGAAAGCTGCTAGATCAGGGACAATATTAGTGATGAGCGAATAGTGAAATATTCGATATTGGTACGAATATCTTCCGAATATTCGATCGAATATTCGAACCCATTAAAGTCTATGGGAACAAGTATTTGATTATTGAAAAACATCTATTCAACCCCTTGGAGGTAAAAACCAAAAGCTGGGGGATTTGAACGCTTATGGAATATTTATCGAATATTCTGCGAACTATTTGATAATATTCGATAGATCGAATACCTTACTATTCAATCGAATATATATTCGATCGAACAGTATTCGTTCATCATTATACAATATAACGTTATTATACAAAATACTGGTATACAGCTAGTAATTGTCAGTAATCCAGTCCTCTTTTGTGCTCCTGTTGTTTTAGGATTTTTGAAAAAACTGTGGTTCACCCATGACACGTCAGTATAAAAAGGTACTCCAACATATAATATGTGCCATGTCTTTAGTATATAGTGGAAGTCATGCCAGGAGCTGTTGTAGGAGGAACACCAGAAGGGGCTCCAGGAGTAACACTAGGAGGTGTTCAGAAGTATACCCAGGGGGAGTTATAGGAGTAATGCTAGGAGGTGATGCAGGAGTAATGCCAGCAGGTGTTCTGAAGTATAACCAGAGGGAGTTATAGGAATAATGCCCGGAGGTGTTGCAGGAGTAATGCCAGGAGGTGTTCAGAAGTATAACCAGGGGGAGTTATAGGAATAATGCCAGAAGGTGTTGCAGGAGTAATGCCAGGAGGTGTTCAGAAGTATAATCAGGAGGTGTTGTAGGAATATTGCCAGGACATGTTGTAAGTGTAATACCAGGAGGTGTTCAGGAGTATAACCTGAAGATGTTGTAGGAGTAATGTTAGGAGGTGTTGTAAGGGTAATGGAAGGAGGTGTTGTAAGGGTAATTTCAGGAGGTGTTTCAGAAGTAATTCCAGGAGGTGTTGCAAGAGTAATGTTGGAAGGTGTTGTAAGAGTAATACCAGTTCCATTACCACTGTGTTTCCATCACTCTCTGAGGTTTTCAGGTGCATCAGACACCCTCCCCTCTGCCGAATAGTAGGCCTCTGAAAAAATTCTCCTATTGACTATAATGGGGTTCATTACTCAAATCGAGCACTGAAATACTTAAATAATGAGCATTCAAGAATTTCAGTACTCACTCATCTATAAAATAAATCTATCTATCATCTATCTCAGAGAGGGCTACACACAGGGGCTGACAGATGAAAGACAATCTTATGAATGTTTATAAGCTCACTGAGACATTTTAAACCCATTTGTTTCCTCTTGAATTTATTATGCCCATTGTCACATTTTAGAATTTTTGCCCTTAACCCCTTGCCTCCGCAGCCTGTTTTTGCCTTAATGACAAAGCTCATTTTTCAGAATATGACCTTTCTATTTTCATTTCATTATAACTCTGCAATGCTTTAACGTATGATTGCAATTTAGGGATTGTTTTTTCGTGACACATTGTACTTTATGTTATTCTATTCAGTTAGTCAAAAAAGTGCAACATTTTATGAAAAATGTAAAAAATTTGCATTAGTATGACTTTGAAAATTTCCGCTTCTAAAAAAAGTTAGTCACGCCACATAAATTAGTTAGTCACAATAGCAATAAGTCTGCTATGTGCTGATGCATGATTTGGTAAACATGTTTTACTTTCTTAGGATGTAACAAGGCTTAGAAGTTTATCAGCAATTATCAAATTTTTATGAAAATTTCAGAAATCAGCTTTTTTTAGGGACCAGTTCATTTGTGAAGTGAATTGGAGGAGCTTGTATGTTAGACACCCCCATGAGTCACCCATTTTTAAATACTGCACCCCTCAAAGATTTTATTGAGAGGTGTAGTAAGCATTTTGATCTTACAGGTGTTTGAGGAAAGCATTTCTCATTGGGACATAAAAATTTCAAGATTAGCTTTTTTTCCACTACTGTTTTCTTTTAGTTTAAAATTTCATATTTTCACAAAGAATATTTGCAAAAATGCAGCCCAAAATTTGTAACACAAATGAGTACAAAAGTAATTCATATGTGGCCATTAACTGCTGCATGTCAGGTAGAATTGCAGAGGTCCTGAAGAAGAAGGGTCAACACTGCAAATATTGACTTGCTGCATTCAAACTGTCAGTATAAGCTTTTGTTACTCATAATATGATTTTAATTATATTTCTGTATGTGATAAAAACATCTGACAAACACACATAAAAACCAGAGGGCAGCAGATCATGTGAAAATATATTTGTGTAATTCTCAAAACTTTTGGCCATGACTGTAGTACATCAGTACTGCTATGTGCTATAACTGACATTGACAGGTATAGCAAATAGCAGTACTGATGTACTACTATGTGTTATACTAGCCATCACAGGGTCCCGATGTGTGGCTGAGCCTGATGATCATCTGAAGAGTGTGACCCCTCTAAGCCATATAACATCCTAAAAAGTAAAAGGATTTTTACCAAATAATGCAGACAAAGAGTAGACACTTTACCAATGGGAATTATCATCTTGTTTGTCTGGCCTGACTATCTTTGTTACATGCAGAGAATTCCAAACCTTGAAAAGTGCAAATTGTTAAAATTTTATGTGACATTTTACAGTTTTTCACAAAGAAAGGGTTAATGTATTGAGCAAAATGTACCCCTAACATGAAACATATTTAGTCACAAAAAAAACAATTGCAGAATCACTTGGGTAAGTTTTAGTTTTACAGTTCATCCAAACTCAAACTCTTGGTATTGTTTTCCCCGAAAGCAGATGTGGGGATGTCCCCATACCCATTTTATAGTCAACCATTCCTGCAGAATTCACTGAGGTCAGACAACCTTTATTGTGACTATGCTGCAGCATAGTATTCTGTGACATTTTATGGCCATTTTAGGGCACAAAAAAAGACATTTTTCATTTGACTTGATTCTACTAAATCCAGTAGGAAAATGGCTCTTTTTTCACGCCAAGATCAATTTTACAGCTTTAACAGATGAGCACTGCTCCACCCGCTGACCCTGCTCTGATTATGTTGTGCCATAATTGTGGCCATAATTAGTATACAGTGCATACTTAGTAAGAAGAACTCTGAAAATATGTTTTCTGGAATCCATTTAGTGGTTGCAATGCCACCTAGTGTAGCCGTTCAATTTAAGCAACATGTATATAGAAATAGAGAGTCTGATTACAGGGTTGAACTCTCCCTTTTTCTACTTCTGTATGTATGTATCTAAAAAAAAAAAATAAAAAAAAAAATTAAAAAAAATAAAATAATATATATATATATATATATATATATATATATATATATATATATGTGTATTTGTCAATGTTTTAAACCCGTTCATACTTGTGATTGCATCTAACTTTTTTTTTTACCTTAAATATGTTTGCTTAACAAACAGATAAACAACACTGCAATTTACAGTGGGAGTAAAATTCACAAGAGGGAGAGCACAGATGGAGAGAGAATGAATTATAGGAGATTAGAGAGTAAGCAGGATCAGGCAGAATGTGCAAGATAACAGACTGTGACATGACTAAATGAATAGAATTGAAAAGAACCCTCATTCTGCTACTTCTAGCCTATATCTTCTAATGTGCAACACTGGGTGTTTAATATAAAAAGATGTAAAAATTCCTTGGCTTATGGAGGAATAGGTGATTAGGAGATTCTGCTGGGTTTGCCTGCTGTGGTATTATGCTTGTTGGCTTTGTATGTTTTCTAACTGGGGCTTTATGACTATTATATGGATAGAGATCAAGTGTTATAGTTTGACATCAATTGCTATGATTAATGTTTACAGGAATAATGCTACAAAATGCTATATAAATTTATCATAATATACACCATGCCCTTAGAAAAATTATAAAATTAAAGTGGTTATCCGATGAGTGCAGAAAAAAATGCTCCAAAACACACTGGTGCACTCACCAACCCCTGTATACATGTATACATGTCTTGTTATCATGCTGATGCCACAGCTTTGATGGGATATCATGCAGACGAAAAAGGGTCATGGAGGCTTATAACTTATAAGTGAATCATCTATAATATGTTACTAACGAGTTTGTAGCGGATTTCATGCTGTACATATCGCAGCAAAATCCACTGCGAGACTTATTACCATTAAAATCTATTGCCCTGCATTATTGGATTTAGATTCAGCTGCGAGAATGTAGTGGCAACTTTATTTAACTACTTCTATGTACCTGTTAGGACCTCAATGTGGTGCTCAGCTTGTTGTATACAGCCGAGACGACACTCTTAGCCATTATCTATGTTACAGATTTATTTGCACCTGTCTGTACACTGTCTGAACACTCAACACTTAACACTCCTGACTTGAGAATTGATTCCTCACCACACCCATCTCTTCCCTGCTGAAGTTAACATTTGTTTTGTTTGTGATTGACATCCTGCCTTTCCACTCATCCTTTGCTGTGTCAGTTTGTGTTCTGGGCAGCTGGTCCAATCAGGTGCTGGATGAGGTTCCTGGCCTCCTATAAAGTGTTTGTCCAGCAGTCTTTTCTAGTTACTAAGTCTCACTGTGTGCGCTAAGTGTACCCTGTATCTCTACATCTGTATGTCTTTAGCAGGTTATTCTGGTCCCCACTCTCGCACTTCTGACTACTCTTTTGGATTTTTATTCTGTACCACATTATCCAGACTGTACCACATTGACCCCAGATCGTACGACCATCACTTGGTGTTTTGTCTGTTTTGTCTTTGTTCTGTGTTTTACGCCTCAGGAAAGGGATCATTGCCAAATTGCCCACAGCCACCTAACATTGTCTCAAGACAAGCAGGAAGGGACAGCTGAATGGGGCAGGTCCAGGGCTCACTGTCCGTGTCCTCCCTTTACCCCTCCTGGTCATTCCAGGGCAGTCTAGCTAACAGTTTTTTTTGTTGTTATTTGTTTGTTTGCTTTTTGTATTCTAGCCAAATTCTTTATTTTCAAAAAACTAAAAAATGTTTCACAAATAGTTTTGCCTTACCAGCAGAGAACTCCTTATAGCACATCCATCCACTTATTTTATCATTTTGGACTAGACTTGGAGATAGGACCGTCAGGGCAATTCCTTTTTTTATTTTATTTTACTATTGATCATATCTTGCTAGTGGAGATTGAGCGTTTGCAGAAATGGCTAGAACTGTAAGAGAACTGCATTTGATTCTGAGTTAAATATATTCCAAAATATTCTGTGTGCTCGAACCTAAAAGATACTCTGTGATTATCTCAGCTGAAAACTTCAGGTTGCATTCCTCTTTTTTATGTAAATATCAAACAAGTCAATACAATTTAATGTAACTTTGCATTTACTTAACTTTTAGCCTGCGCCTTGCTGAAGATGCAGTGAACCGTGACATTCTCCTGTACAAAGTTGGATTCACAGTTGCCTGCCTTGAATGCATATGATCTATCAGGCACAGCTGTTTGCTGCACCAAGGAGATACACAGGCAGTTCTGATAGACCATAGCTTCACTTGATATTGCTGGATGTTCTACCGCCTTGCTGGCTCAATTAATTACTTCTTTCCTTAGAAAAGGTTATAGCAGATACTAACACCTTGTGTTACATCAACATACTGTAGCTTCAATGGGTCAATTATGATAATTTGGCAGTGATAGGTGATAACCAGCAAAGTGTTATGTCCCATTTGTAGTACATTCTTCACAGTTCAGCCTCCTTCATTCTAAAGGGTGATAAGATATTTCAGATATCCATATCCTAAAGACACCTGGTAAAACTTGTGAATGCACGTTGCTAAGATGTGTGTATCCAGGTATTCCTGATTCTGCATTACAGTTAATTTCTACCAAACAGTAGGTACACTTTTTACTGTAATGGTTATGTATATATAAAAAATTAAACCGTAAATCTGTTAAAACTGGCCAAACAAATATGATTGAAATCAGCCCAAGCCTGCAATTTTGGATGTATAAACCCACTAAATTATACTAATAGATGCTTCCCAAAAAGCGTTTGATCATGTTCTTCCTACTGAACATAAGGTATATAGGAATGACTTATTCACTATTTACATAAACATACATACCCAACGCACGCTTCATTGTGTAAACTGACAAGTTCTCTGCGGCCACTATTCAATAAATAGCGGCCGCAGAAAACTGACATGTCATTTTTTGGCGTGTACGCTAGCCATCCCAGTGGCAGTGTATATTATGTATATACACTCCGGCCAGGATTCCCTCTAGCTGCAGCACAATGTAAGTTAAGTATTAATAACGGCCGTGTTACAAATCGGTAACAACAGCCGCGATTAATACTTACTGCAACTTACATTGTGTGAACATAGCCTAAGACTGCAAGTTAGGCAATTTGCAGAACTTCGTCTGACTTGCACAAACGTGACACTGCAAGCTATGCTGTTTACTTGAATTTATGAAATTAACGTAGCTCATGGGCTGTTGCACCCTATTCCAGGGGCTGTGTATAAATGTACATGTGACTGAGTAAAAATAAGATAAAACCCGGTGTCAATAAAGATTATACTGCAGTACCGGCCGGATGATCTTCATTTGTGCCGAATTGGGATGCGACCGCATTTGTGTGCGCCTGCATCACAATTCACCATAGCCGATATTGGAGCCGGGGCCGCACTCTCCATTGTTTGACCTAAAAATATGAAAGAGACAAAAAAGGCCAAGAGGATGGCACCTCGTGTAATCCTGTAATATATATGAGGAGTATGAAGAAATGTAAGTGCGGATGGACTCTCACCTTTTAGCCCCTTGGGCTTTGTGCATATCATCCTGCTGTGGGCTAGTTCGAAGTGTCCGATGATGGCTTCCGGCCAAAGGATCCAGGAAATCAGGATTTCCCAGTGTCGGGGCCCGTAGGAACATGCAATAGTAGAGGAAAAAAGGATTTCTGGCGCTGCCAAAAAATCTTTCACAGCGATTGTAAAAATGAAAAAAAGCTGATTTATTGGTAAAAACCAGTATAAGATCATGCATAAAAACGTAAATAACGCATTTCGGGAGTTATAACTCCCTTCATCAGATTGTATAAGTATAGTGAGTTTAAAAGTACTCAAAAAGGGTGCCAGGGCTGCCTTGTGGGTGCGGCTGGGCTGGTAAACAGTGTAAACAGTCATGACAGCATATACATGTGCAGGCAATGTAAATACAAAACCAGGTGCATAACAACATAAAGCATAGGCTGCTATTTGAGATAAATACATGAGCGACATTAAGAAACATGTAATACAATGTAACAGCCTTCAGTAATGTAGCGATCCTGCACTGTGTGATACAGCTGCAGGCTCTAGAAAGTTGTCAGTGTGAGATAGCGTCTAGTAGTTATGGCAACGGAGGGGGGTCTGAAGCAGTGTGCTGTATGGTCCAGTCACCTGGTAAATTGTCCAGTCACACCAGTACTTTTGAGTACTTCTAAACTGGCTGTTTGACTCACTGTACTTATACAATCTGATGAAGGGAGTTATAACTCCCGAAACGCGTTATTGACGTTTTTATGCATGACTTTATACTGATTTTACCAATTAATCTTTTTTTTTTTCTTTTCATTTTTACAATCGCTGTGAAAGCTTTTTGGCAGCGCCAGGAATTCGTCCAGGAATCCTTTTTTCCTCACACTATTTATTGCATTGTGTGACCTGTCTGACATGTTAGATTTTGCTGGGGCCACTAGAGATCCCAGCTGGAGTGTATACTATGTGTATACACTCCAGCCCGGATTGCAGCAAATTGCAATAATGGCCGAGATTTATGTAAAAGATACGTTGTGTGAACATAGCCTAAAGAAGAGTAAAGAAAATGTGGACTGGCTGTCTTTCTAACAAGTGTCATGACTTTATGTATATTGGTTCATACATTTTACTTCACTATAGTTGTGCTGAAGTGTTCTATGGAATTACAGTGTTAGAATCTTAATAGTAGAGGTAGCAACAAAAAAAATCTATGTGGATGAAGCACTGTAAATTTTAGTGTACTTGCTGTAATGACAATTTTTAAAGAGTATAACAAAAATTGCACTTCAGGTTTATTTAATTGCATCCTCATAAAATTACCAAAATCTGGTCAGCATTTTATAAATGTATAGTCCTGTGTGCTTCCAATGTCCCAGTGTTCCTTAAAAAGTTTTTCTGTAATTGCCATGAAGCCAACACCAGGGATACTGCTGCAATATAGTATAATTTGAAAGCTTCTCCATCTCTCCAATAATCCACCCGAAAGGATTTCCATTGTTTCTTCTTGTGGCCTATCTCCAGAGAGCAGGACATTCTGATTCATAATAGGCCAGTGAGCAACTTATTTTGAAAGCTCCCCTTGTGTTCGAGCCACAGGAAGTCAATACAAAGCTATGCACAATCAGCAATATTATCATCTGGCCTACAGAGATGCATTTCTTAATAACCAACATGTTTCTTTTATTTTCTTTTATTTATTATTTAATTTTAAGCAAAGTTTACTTAGAAAAAAAACTCCCCATTGACAATATGACATTTATCATGAATTTCTTCAAAGATTTTTGAAGCTGCAACAATTTACAATGTTACTAATGTAATAGAGAAACCTAATGAATAGATAAGTCAAATATACCACTAGGTTTGCAGAAGTTTTATGTGACATAAAATTAACTGACTCATCATTTCAAGTTCTCCTGGCACTGGCAGCAGTTTTTCCAGCTTTTTTTCCCAGGCAATTTTTAAATACTTTTTTCTAATTTAAGGGTAAATTGCTATAGGCATCTTAGTATCTGTGGAAAAGTAGCAAACACATGCCCTGTTGTAATTAACATTTAAAAATCCAAATGCACTAAATAATGCCAAATAGGGCCATAGCAACAAAAAAAAAAAAAAAAATGCCATGTGCCAAATTTAAAAACTTCAAATATAAAAAAAAGGCCCCAAAATTCAACAGGTCTCTGTCATGTCTGAGTCCTGTGGTTGAGTCAGGTGACGCACTGCGGCCACATATGGTGGATTTCTAGAAACATTGGTATACAAGATAGACTGTAGATAGCGGATATAGCCTCGGCACAGGACTTGCAAGACGTACTCTCCAGAATTATTCATAAAATTGGTTTAATGAGCAACGCATTTCGGCGACGTACTGCCGCCTTTATCAAGCTCCTACATCATGCATACAAATGATCCTTTTTATACACTCCATTAGGTTCTGTGACCTCCCACCTAAGGGGCGGGGGCCAGTGTCACATGACTTCATGGGTATCACATGACTTATGTGTACGTATGTACGTAAATACTCCTTGATTATTTTAACTACGGCCACGCATGCGCATTGCGATGTATTGGTTTATATAACTGCTTATGGATACCAGTTATACACTATACACATGACCGCTATAAGTAGATCTACTTTTGTTGAGTTAATATATATATTTTCCTCATTTTTTATTCAGCGGTGAATACATGCGGTCATGTGATGTATCGTGATCATGTGACCGTATGACGTAGGATTACTTGCGGTCATGTGGTATACTGTTATCATGTGACCGTATGACGCACAGTGCATTTTGGACATGCGTACTACTGGTACTGGGGACGCCGGTGGCGCCATCTTGGAGCTAGGGTACATGGAGCCAATCACCCACAC
Organism: Dendropsophus ebraccatus; assembly: GCF_027789765.1. Taxonomy (NCBI): domain Eukaryota; kingdom Metazoa; phylum Chordata; class Amphibia; order Anura; family Hylidae; genus Dendropsophus; species Dendropsophus ebraccatus. The sequence continues at coordinate 51,058,196 of NC_091463.1, forward strand.
AGGTATTGATTAAATTTATTGTGTTCAGATTTAGCATTTATGAATTACCATATAAATATAGATCCCTTGACATGTATCATTACCCCTGAGGAAGTCCGGTAGTGCGGACGGAACGCGTGGGGCTCCTCCTATTGACACCCCGTTGTGTCACTGTTCATTTCTTGGTTAGGTGGTAACTATTTATTGTTTGGGTATCACTGTATTATCTGCCTATTCATCTTATTGTTGCTTGTATTAGTTTTGATATTCTATTTTTTATGGCAATATATAATTTTTTCACTTTTGAAGGGTTATTTACCTTTTTTTATTTTGAACAGGACACATTATAATCCTTTTACGGGGTGTCAAGGTGGATGACACCTTACGTGGTGTCTCCATGTTTGGTGTGCTTTTTAAGTGTTTTTAATCTTTTTGGATCTATAAGTATTATTTATATCTCTTTTTGTACCTGTGGAATAAAGTACTGTTATTTTTGAGTTTACTTTATGACTTGTGGTGTGCTTACTTACTATATGGCATATACCTTTCTTTGCTTCTTCTGGTGTGAGCTGGAAGGTGTCACACGGCCTCGGTCGGTGGAAACAGCTGGATCATTGGTTCATCGCCCGACGAACATCACCACATCAGATCTCACAGCAAGTCAGCTTATCAGAGAATAGAGCCACCCACATCGCCGCCCGATGGACTACGGACTTGCCGACCTGTAGGCACACGAGCACATGCAACCGATGAGCAATCAGAGACAATACATACTAAAAACTAAAATTGTGTAGAAAAATATATATAAAACCTAATAAACCTAATCTAATGGACCTAAAATAGCACATTCAATTGTAAAGAGGCATATAAAATCATACAATATAAAATACATAGTGACACATGAATGTATTAACAGATTAATCAGTAATTACAGTAATTGCACACAAAAATAAAATAATTAAAATTAAGAATTGGAAGGCAAGCAATCTATCTGCAGGCCATAAAATCTCAGATCCCCGATTCTAGCGCTTCATTCAGACCATCGGGAACTAACGTTTTCAGCTTAAAAATCCAGAACGCTTCCCTTCTGTTTAGGGCCTTATATCTATTGATCTCACTCATCTGTATTTGTTCTAGAGGCATCACACTGATGCAACTGAAAATCCCCTGATGGAATTCATGGAGGTGTCGGGACACACTATGCTTCAAAAAATATGAGTTAGCATTAAACCGATGGCCTGTGAGTCTTCTTCTCAGTGCCTGCGTGGTCCTCCCAACGTATTGAAGGCCACACTCACACTCGAGAAGATAAATCACAAAATCAGAGCCATAGTTCAAATCGGAATAAATATTAAAAACCTCACCTGTAACGTTGGATTTAAAACATTGTGCCTGGTCTTTTATGCTTGAACAGCATAAACATCCCCTATTCATACATTTAGATACTCTTCCCTTGGTTTTTAGTCCCGATTTGACTGGTCTTTTACCTTTTATCCTACTGGGGGCAAGGATGTTTTTTAATGTTTTTCCCCTTCTGAAAGTAATTCTGGGTTTCTCGGGGATGGTAGTCTTGAGGATAGGATCCTTGAGGAGAATTTTCCAGTTGCGCTCGAATGCTTTTCGTATCTCTCTATTGTGAGAATTGAAACTCGTAATGAAATTAGACTTATAGTCGGTATTACTATTTTTGGTTCTTTTTTCTCTCTTTGGATAAAAAATTTCTTTCTGCGGCTCTCTTAAATTAGATTTATAAGCCGCGGAAAGAAGGGCTTTAGGATAACCCTTTTGTTTAAATCTATTTTGCAAGGTTCTGGCTTGTTTTTTGAAAACATCGGTGGAGCTACAATTCTTACGGATGCGTCTATATTGGTTAAACGGGATATTATAGATCTTCTTCTTGTAGTGGGCGCTATGGAAATCGATGTAGCTATTTGTATCTACTTTTTTAAAATGGGTACTTGTTAGAATTTTTTCTTGTTCTATTAGCACCTCTATATCTAAAAACACCATTTTTTTAGGGTCTATATGGGCTGTAAATTGCAGCCCCCAATTATTGGAGTTGAGATGCTCCACAAACGATTGTGCCGATGATCCGTCCCCCTTCCATATGACAAAGAGGTCATCTATGTACCTCTTATAATAGATGACATGGTCATGATACCACGGGGAACCGTATATATACAGAGACTCGAACCCGCCCATAAAGATGTTAGCGTAACTGGGCGCGGCTCGAGTCCCCATCGCGGTCCCCCGCATTTGGTGATAAACGACCCCTGCATAAGTGAAGATATTATGGGTAAGTATGAATTTGAGTCCACGAACCAAAAAATCGATTTGACTCTGATCATACCTGCCCTCCTTCCCTAAAGCTTCAGAGACTGCTTGTAGTCCCAAGCAATGCTCGATATTTGAGTATAGGGCCTTTATGTCTAAGGATATGAATAGGTAGGAGGGATGCCACTCAATGTCATAGAGATCACATATTAGAGAGGTGGAATCTCTGAGGTATGACAGCATTTTAGTACCAATCTCCTGGAGGTGCAGGTCAATAAAATGAGATAGTTGACTTGTGAGGGACCCAATTCCCGATATAATCGGCCTGCCAGGTGGATGCTCCTCATTTTTAGGAACTTTAGGCAGATGATAGTAAGAAGCCATATTGGGAGAATCCACCTGGAGGAATCTTTTTTCTTTTTTGTTTAGAATACCCATTCTAGCTGAATCATCGATCAGCTTTGAATATTCACTATGGTACGTGGCAGAAGGGTCTTTATTTAAGACCTCATAGTAGGCGATGTCTGATAGAATCCGTAAGGCTCCCTGATGGTAATTCTCGGCATCCTGGATAACTATTGACCCCCCCCCTTGTCCGCCGATCTAATAACAATGTCTGTGTTGTCTCGCAGCTGTTTCATGGCCTGGCGTTCCTCTAAGTTTAGGTTGTGTTTTTTGATCTGTCTGTTTCTTGCGATTTTTAGATGGATAAAATGTTTGTATATAACCCCCTTTGTGGTGGTGAGGGTAAAAACTAGACTGTCGTCTGACATCTAGATGTATAAAATTGTCGTCAGATGTACCAGTATTCGTTGGCGCAATAGTGCTAGCAGTACCTTTTCTATTGTTTTCAATCTCAAAATGGCGTAGGAGAGTTAATTTTCTAGTGTAATTATTCAGATCTAAGAAAAGATCAAAATCATTAGACAATTGTACTGGACAGAAGGATAAACCCTTCGCCAGTAGGGAAGCCTGGTGTGAATTAAGGACATGGGTGGAAAGGTTGAAAATCTTTACTGTTTCACTCTGTTCTTTTTGTGTGTTGGAAGCGGGCTTAATTCTTCTACTAAGCCTTCCCCCTCGGACTCCCCTGTATCGTTTTTTCTTTTTCCGCCTTTCTTTGTCATGAAATAATTGGTAATTTTGTTCTTCGTCCCCTGAGCAACTCCTGCCCGAGGGCTGGTGCACAGGGTCGGAAGACCTAAAAAATAAATCGTGGAGCAAGCACTGTTAATGGAAACAGTGCTCGTTGGAGACACCGCATCAATTTCATCAACAGTAGTGAAAACCTCATCGAGATGTCCTAATGATGATGAAGGTTCTGCGGAATCTAAGGGATTATTTACATAGCTGTGAGTGGAAGGATTTTTGATATTCTTCTTTGATGGTGATTGCCGGGAGACAATGGTAACATCATTACTCCAGAAGGAGTCATGGGTAGTTAATAAGGAGAGATCAATAGATGTATGCGGATCCTCATTTTGATGGCTCATATGTGGGGTACCATTCGCGGACTGTAGGTAATGATTTATATATGGAGCACTACTTCTAGTTAACACTCTCATCTTGGGATGTTGGGCGCTAGTCACAGGAGTATGGGTATTGTTGGTAGAGTTCAATAGGGCAGGAAGAAAATTAGTGCTGGCTGGTTGGGGGGACTTAGGGGATGTTTATGCTGTTCAAGCATAAAAGACCAGGCACAATGTTTTAAATCCAACGTTACAGGTGAGGTTTTTAATATTTATTCCGATTTGAACTGTGGCTCTGATTTTGTGATTTATCTTCTCGAGTGTGAGTATGGCCTTCAATACGTTGGGAGGACCACGCAGGCACTGAGAAGAAGACTCACAGGCCATCGGTTTAATGCAAACTCACATTTTTTGAAGCATAGTGTGTCCCGACACCTCCATGAATTCCATCAGGGGAACTTCAGTTGCATCAGTGTGATGCCTCTAGAGCAAATACAGATGAGTGAGATCAATAGATATAAGGCCCTAAATAGAAGGGAAGCGTTCTGGATTTTTAAGCTGAAAACGTTAGTTCCCGATGGTCTGAATGAAGCGCTAGAATCGGGGATCGGAGATTTTATGGCCTGCAGATAGATTGCTTGCCTTCCAATTCTTAATTTTAATTATTTTTTTTTTGTGTGCAATTACTGTAATTACTGATTAATCTGTTGATACATTCATGTGTCACTATGTAGTTTATATTGTATGATTTTATATGCCTCTTTACAATTGAATGTGCTATTTTAGGTCCATTAGATTAGGTTCATTAGGTTTTATATATATTTTTCTACAGAATTTTAGTTTTTAATATGTATTGTCTCTGATTGCTCATCGGTTGCATGTGCTCGTGTGCCTACAGGTCGGCAAGTCCGTAGTCCATCGGGCGGCAATGTGGGTGGCTCTATTCCCTGATAAGCTGACTTGCGTTGAGATCTGATGTGGTGATGTTCGTCGGGCGATGAACCAATGATCCAGCTGTTTCCACCGACCGAGGCCGCGTGACACCTTCCAGCTCACAGTAAATCAGCAACCCGGGATTCCACCCACTGACGTCAACGGATGTGACGTCTCGGAGTTGCACGGCTCGGCGCACGGCCACTACGAGTACATACGGAGACGGTAAATCTTGGAAGTCATGTGATATTGCAAAGTCATGTGATACTCATGAAGTCATGTGATACTCATGAAGTCATGTGATACTCATGAAGTCATGTGATACCCATGAAGTCATGTGATACCCATGAAGTCATGTGACACTGGCCCCCGCCCCTTAGGTGGGAGGTCACAGAACCTAATGGAGTGTATAAAAAGGATCATTTGTATACATGATGTAGGAGCTTGATAAAGTACGTCACCGAAACGCATTGCTCATTAAACCAGTTTTATGAATAATTCTGGAGAGTACGTCTTGCAAGTCCTGCGCCGAGGCTATATCAGCTATCTACAGTCTATCTTGTATACACATTTGGCAAGTATCGGCATTTAGACGGGGGCCGACCACTACCACTGTTTGCCTGGCTGCGGACTTCTGTGTTAATTTGGGCTTTGCTAGTGTTGTGCCTATCGTACGCACAACTCGAGAAGGTTAGTCTACAACTTGCTTTTTATATTGGAAATTCCACTCCATTGAGCTACTACACTATATGAGCGCCCCTTTCTGTTCATGTTTGTCTGTTTTTCTAGAAACATTGGTGTAAGGGGAATAAATATTGAGTTTTATTTCTCAGTTAGTATTTGCTGTGTTAGAGGAAAAAAATGGATTAAAATGGAATATCTGCCAAAAAAAGGAAAATTTTCAATTTCTCCTCCAACCTGCTTACATTTCTACGAAACAACTAAAGGGTTAATAAACTTATGAAATATTACTTTGAATACTTTGAGGGGTGCAGTTTTTACAGTGGAGAGATTTATGGGGGTAACTAACATACAGGCCCCACAAATCTACTTCAGAACTGAACTGGTCCCTAATAAAATCAGAATTTGAAATTTTCCTGAAATTTTAAAAAATCGCTGCAAAATTTCTAAGCCCTCTAACATCCTAACAAGTAAAAGTACGTTCAGCAAATGATGTCACCATAAAGTAGACATGTTGTAGATGTTGCAGTAAGAATAAGTTTATGTGGCATGACTATTTTTCTTAGAAGAAGAGAATTTTGAATATAAAGTTTTTGTGCAAATGTTGTGTTTTTCACAGAAAACTAAGTGTATCAACCAAAGTATACCAGAAAACATAAAGAGGAATAACCACGATAATTAAAAGCACCGCAGAGTTACTACTTAAAAACAGACAGGTCGGATTTGAAAAATAGGCCCCGGGCATTAAGGCCAAAACAGGCTGCGGAGGCAATGCCTTAAAAACTTCTAAGGAACTGTCCAGGCAAAACTGATGAAACTATACCTTCAGTAGTTCAAGAGCAAGAAAATTTTCTCTTCGGGAGATTTTTGAGCCAATCTGTCATGCATTTCACCCTCAAAGGCGACAGTAGGCATTTTGTACATTATGAAGCAGACCTTTCCATCTGCAGACATGACTTCTGGATTTGACTGTTTATGAAATGTCAGTTTTAAAGGCTTGAAATCAACCAGTTTTAGATGTGCAGACACTCAACTTATGCCCAGAGAGCCATGACCACTACAGGAGGTGTCTGCCAGGTCTATTTATGCCTAGAGACCTTTCATACTTAATGCCTCTATTAGTGGTGCCACCAACTACTACTACCGCAGCTATGCATCATGGTTGCATCAGGTGTCTAAAGTTCATTTCTCAGTGGACATGCAGCACAGGTGTTTGTGGTGCCTGCCTGTCAGAAACCGACCACACATACACTGAAAATCAGCTCATTATCTTTCTGCAAGAGTCTTTCCTTCTCAGATTTATTCGGCATTCATTACTCTAGAAACCATCACTTTATCATTTATATCAAGGGATCCTGCAGCTAATTTCCTAGCAATTCTTCTGTTGTCCAGTTGATATCACTTTATGTCAGCTTTGTTTCAATCTGGGACTTCTTCACCTAATGTACTGTATCCGTGCTGCCTATTTTCAGCTGCCTATCCCAGCTGCATCACATAGTTACCTTTAGTCAGAGGTGTAGCTAGGCTCTCCTGCAAAGATTCAATTTGGCGTCCCCCCTCCCTTCCTCTTGTGTGCGCACTAAGCACAGGGGGCCCATATTGCCCCTTACTGCTGGTATATAAAAAAAAGAAATCCCCATAACAGCAGCTATGAGTGATACACCTATGGTTACACCCATGCATATGTGTTAATTGTTTTGTTTTTTTACATTATGTTATGAGGATAAGGATAGCTTACATGCCAAGTAGGGTTTATGCAGGCCAGGGAGGTCAGACAATCTTCGCTGGTGGATGGGCCAGAGGATCCAGGTACAAGAGTAGGAGACTGGACTTCAGAGAGGCTGGACAGCAGCGGGAACTGAACTAGTGAGACCTGATAACCTCCTTAATGTCACGTCACGCACCACTACCATCTGGGATGGGTGAGGAATTGAGGAGGGAGACCTGAAGTGGGGTCCAGTGTCTATTTAGGGGTCTGGTTGTACATTGTTCTATACTTAACAGCCTCAATTACTGCCCTCTCCAAATATATATCACATTTATATAAACTATACCTACTATCTGCAGGGACATCTAGGCATGATGGGAGTTGCAGTTTTGCAACAGCTGGAGAGCCAAACTTTAACTTTGGCTGTCCAGGCATAATAAGGGTTGTAGTTTTGCAACAGCTAGGTTCTCTACCCCTGCAGATACCCCCTGCCTCCTCTCCATACTAGACTGGTCACCCTGTACACCCTTGCCCCCCTCTCCATACCAGACTGGTCACCCTTCACTCTCCTCCCCAGAATGGGCACCCTTCACCCTCCTCTCCAGACTGGGCACCCTTTACCCTCCTCCCCAGAATGGCACCCTCCTCCCCAGACTGGGTACCCTTCACCCTGCTCCCCAGACTGTCCACCCTGTACTTCCTCCCCAGACCGGACACTCTTCACCCTGCTGCCCAGACTGGACACCCTGTACCTCCTCCCCAGACTGGGCACCCTGTACCTCCTCCCCAGACTGGGCACCCTTCACCCTGCTCCACAGACTGGACACCCTGTACCTCCTCCCCAGACTGGCACCCTCCTCCCCAGAATGGGCACCCTATACCTCCTCCCCAGACTGGACACCCTGTACCTCCTCCCCAGACTGGGTATCCCTGATTGTCCTCTTCTTCCCACTCACCTGTATCTTCTTTCTTCCTCCTCCATAGTGCAACATAGAATTTGCTTACCGTATCGCCTCACTGCTCACACAGCCTTTCTGCTCTGCTCTCCGTCCACCATGCCGCTATAAGCCTCTCTGCTCCCTGTTCTGTCCCTCTGCTCATTTCCCCTGCTACACGCCTCCTGCTCCCCTGGCCTGTCCGCTCCGTTCCCCGTCCGCCATGCCGCTATAAGCCTGCTGGGAGGTGTTCTGCTCTGCTCCCCGTCTGCCTCCAGTCCCATCCGCCCCACCCTGTAAATGCCTCCTGATCCCCCAGCCTGTCAGCTCTGCTCACAGTCTGACCCAATGCTGCATGCCTGCCAGGAGGTGTGCCGCTCTGCTCCCCGTCTGCCTCCGGTCCCATCCGCCTCCGGTCCCGTCCACCCTGCCAAAATATGCCTGCCGGGAGGTGTGCCGCTCTTCTCCCCAGTCTGCCCCGCCGCCATAAGCCTGATGGGGAGGTGTGGTGCTCTGCTCCCCCGTCCGCCTCCGCCATGCCTGCCAGGAGTTTCGTCCTCCCCTGCTGTCATATGCCTGCCGGGAGGTGTGCCGTTCTGCTCCCCTGTCCACCTCCACCGCCAAACATAGAGCCGGGCTACTCCTCAATCGTTCATTCCATCATTTCCCTGAAAGAGGTCAGGCATTTCATCAAATCCCTAGGGAAATGATGAAACGGCGTGTAAATTTTATCATTTCCAGGGATTTAATCAAATCTTTAGTGATTTGATCAAATTCTTGGATTCTATCATGCTTGTACTTTGTACTGCTATTTTTTATCAAGAAGGATCTGTATGCTTTTCTTTTTGAATATTACAAGTTACGGGTACTAGATTTCTGAAGGTGTTGATTCAGGGATTTATTTGTCAGGATGGACTTTTTTTTCTGTAGTATGAGGTAACTGATCGTTTCCCATCTTCTGGATCAACAAAGTAGGGTTATAGGTTGAACTTGATGGCAACTTGGAGGGAACCATGCTGTTTGTGTAGCAAGACAGAAAGAAAGTGTAGCCTCTTCCTGTGCCCCGCCCCCCCCCCCCATCTTTTTCAATATTATCAACAATGTAATTATGTAAGGATTTATCCATGGATTTAGAGCGTAACCTCCATTATTAGGTTGTTACACAAACCTTAGTATCTAGTTTTTCTCTAGGTGAAGCCTGCTTTCTGCCTTTCTTGGTTTTATTATTAATCATATCGTGGAAAGTGGAGGAGTGATAATTCTTTAGGTGGGTGTGTAAATGGTCTTTATGTTGGAGTCAATGTGATAACATGCCAGACTACAGACTAGAGATGAGCGAACCTGATGGATTTCTGGTTCGTACGAACCAGAAATCTTGGCATCTGACTCCCATTGTCTGCCAGCTCCGTGCAGCGGGTGGATACAGCCTAAGGAATGCCTAGAAAACTGGGATACAGCCTATGCCATAGGCTGTATCCCAGTTTTCTAGGCAATCCTTACGCTGTATCCACCAGCTGCACAGAGCCGTCAGACAGCGGGAGTCAGATGCCAAGATTTCTGGTCTGTACAAACCAGAAATCCGGCAGGTTCGCTCATCTCTACAACAGACACACTCTGAAAAAGTGTACAACAACAGTTTGGTCACAGTCAGTAAACAGCACTACCTTCTAGGAGTCTCTACCCGAGTTTCTGAGCAAGAGGTCTACACCACTTCACTCCATATTGCATTATCACTCCATCTTGCAAATTTAGTAATGTAGTTATTGATTACCAGCCAATACTTAAATCTCAGTGAAGTTTTCTTTACTTGGTATAATTCCTCAGCACCATTTACAGTGGTTAGTCTGTACTGAGTGGTTAGTTACAGTGGTTAGTCTTAGTGGGGTGCACCGAGATTCTAGAGGTGGAGAAGCAATTCATCTTCATGTGTGTGTGTTGATGCTCTTCATTTTGGTGTTGTGAGTGTGATAACATTAATTGTTATGTGCTTATCCTGAAGTCTTCTTTCTATACAAAATGATGTTTTTCTTATATGACTATGGGAAGCTTAGGTCCTATTGGCACTACTAGTGTGAAATGCAAAATTTTTTCATGTGCAATAAATATAAAATGCACCGTCCATAGATATGGAAGGATACAATACACATAATGAAGCCAGTCCATCTCTATACCTGTTAGTGTCCTACTATTTATATGGCTGAAGAGTGAAGATTTTCTCGTAGCTAGTATGCTACATAGAACTGGTAAAGTCTTGTTTTTATCTGGTACATTTAGGCAGACTTGGATAAAGGGGTTAATGTTTCACTTCTCCTGCCAACTGCATATATGTGAGGAAAATGAATGCCGTAGCTCTTGAACTATGGCAGCTTTTTACGCTCAATGCAGCGTGGCACATCTGAATGTCTTGCTGTGAGTTAAGTATTGTTTTTGAGTCTCCAGTTAATCTCTTCGGAGTATAATTCCCCGCTGTCTGACTATTGTGAACCCAAGTGTGGAAAGAGAGATTGCTGCAGTGGCTGTGATGTATGCAGCTTATACAAACTGAAAATTATGGAGCTAACGGAAGCACATCCTTTTATAAAAGAATATATTTGTTTTGTATCTCATGTTAATGAATAGCCTGCCTGCAGTCTATCTTCCAAACCACTGCTTTACTGCATCTGCTCTAGGAAGGAATCACCAGGCTGGCTTCGTCTTCTGATGGATGTTCTCATGTTTTCACAGGCCAAATATTTCAAACTTATCTTTGCTGTTCAAGCTGCCACTTTTATCCTGACAAATCTCACAACCAGTCCACTTTACTTTTTTGGATTTTATATTTTTCTAAATATGATTACATTGTAGAAAGGGGGTACAATTTCTCCTTTCATATACTGAACTAGATAGGACCATATACAGTTAGTACAAGTAAAATATATCCGTTCTTTTTGAACCTTTCAATCAGAAGTTCTGAACATTAATTCAATTCTATACCTTGATGCTCAAGTAATAGTATATAGGTATATTGCTGCAAATTCAGGTGTTTAAACTATGATTAAAAAAAGAGGTTAAAATATGTTACTGTTGAAGAAATATACAAGAATTGGCTACAGATAGTGTGATGTGTAGGATAAAAGGTGGATCATGCAGTAGTTCAGCCAGAAACAATGATGCACAAAAATAGAGACATGCCATTATCTTAATAAGTAGAACATACACATATTATGATACCATTTAATATTATTTTAATGAAGTTAACAGTATTTTTTTGTGATCAAAGGAGGTTTCAACTCATGTATTCATATAATGAAAACCTAAGATAGACTTTGAAGAGGTTTTCTGAGTGGAAAAGATGTTCCATTTAAATAAACTCACATTATGTGAAAGTCTTCATTTGCCTCTACATTTACAGGTTGATCATGTGTCATTATTTCTTCACTAGCTTATCCAGCATGCATTACAGGGCAGTGTGTGTGTGTGTGTGTGTGTGTGTGTGTGTGTGTGTGTGTGTGTGTGTGTGTGTGTGTGCGTGTGTGCAGAGAGAAGAAAATGAACATTTCTCACTAAACTCCTATGTGCATTGGGGCTTGAACCTTTCACATAATGTGGGTTAATTGTTAAGTAGTTTTAAACATGACATTTTAATGGAAAATCTTTTTCATTATCAAACAACCCATTTAATACTTCTGGGTTGTGAATATTATTCTTTTACAGATTTGAATCCGCTATGTTGTCAGTGTATTTTGTACCGTCGATTAGTTCCACTAAAGTACATGGGGCTCAGATATAATATACTGTACGCAGAACCATAGTTACCATTAGACTCTGGAAGCCCAGTGAATAGGGTAGCATCTCTCATTAAGAGGTGCTATTCACTCGCCAAATGCCAAATGTGTTTACTCTTGGACTATGTTTGGCCAGTATATGTTGGTTATCGGCTATGATATTCTATGTATTCTTTTTGTACTTTCCTGTCTACCCACTCTCAAATTGTGGATGGCTTTGTATGTCATGGTCAACAATTTAAAATGAATTTATTTGGCAATGGGGACCAGTAAATGAATTGGCAGAGAAAAAAGGGAAGAAGTGGATTAGTCGACAGCAGAGGGAAGGGAAGTGGATTAGTCGACAGCAGAGTTAAACATAGACTGGAAGGGAAAAAAGGTGTTAGATTGAAGGCCATAGAGGAGGAAGTTGCCGTACTCCAAACGGGAGATGATGAGGGCATGTACAAGCAGTTTTGTTAAGTCAGGGATGAGAAAAGAGCGGATTCAGGAAATGTTTTGAGGTGAAGGCTGCAGAAGGTGGTCAGGGTGTGAAGACAGGGCTGAATCAAAGGTGACCCCAAGGCAGGGGACTTGGGGATGGGGGACAGTATGGGGCCATTGACTGTGAAAGACTAGATGGTGTCGGCGAGCAAAATGGGGGAAAGATGATTAGTCATGTTTCGTCTATGTTGACTTTCAAAAAACAGGAGGGGAAGAAGGAAAATATGGCTGATAGATGGCTAAAAGGATCTTGGATAGCAGAGATTTGACATCTGCATCAGAGAGGTACATTTGAGTATCATCAGCGAGGAGGTGCTCCTTGAAGCCATGGGATTCTATGATGTGTCCCAGGCCAAAAGTATAGATGGAGAAGAGAAGAGGCCCTAGGACAGAGCTTTGGGGCACACTAACAGTAAGGGGGCAAAGAGAGGAGGTGGTATAGCAGTGGGAAACACTAAAATGCAGTTGAAGAGGTAAAAGGTTATCAAGAAGAGGGCCAAGCTGGTATCACCAAGGGATGAAAGAGTTTGTAGGAAGATGGAATGGTCAACCGTGTCAAAGGTTAGGATAGGTAAAGAAGAAGGAATACACAATATTTCAGCTCTTTATCACTGCCAGTGTTAGCACTACCTTCCTGATGTGACATCGTTGTCTCCTTGTCACCTACCTCTCACATCCTGTCAAAAGCCATTATAGATCTCCTCATCATCCCCACCACACTTCTAAGTGTATTCTGAGAGCAAGCTTTGTAAACTGATGAGGAATATGTCAGGGCTATACAAATAAAAGATTTATTATTATTGCTTTCTACATATTGACACAGTAGATAAAATTTGCTTACCCCTTGCTATACCACACATCTCTTGTGTGCGGATGTCCTGCTGTTGGTGACACACAGGTTTTCCACACAGTGCAAATAGACAGATTCAACAGTGGATCAGTCCAGCACTCTATTTCAGGGGGCTACATAACACATATTGCCCCATATCCCCGCCAATCTCCGTATTGGGCCCCCAGCTTCTTTATTATAAATACAGCCGCGGGTAGGGCACATGACCATTCATTCTGACAGAGCCGCTGGAAACAGCAGAGTAAGCTGGAAAGTGCTTATTCGGCTCTTTCCAGTGGCTCCATAGGAATGAATAGAGCAACGGGTCATGTGTCATACCCACTGCTTTATTCATAACAAAAAAGACAGAGATCCAACCTCAGTACCCCTCGCGATCTCTTGCCCTATCCAGTGAATAAGTTAATTTGGCAACTGATTAAAAGAACACTTTTACTACTTTGAAATATTATAACCTTGAGATAGCAGAATGATTGTACACGAGATCTTAGCAATAGAAGATATTTATAGAAAGTCAAGGTCAATGAAAGGCATTTATCATATCTTTATACTCTACAGTGTATTCAGACATTTTTAAAATACAAATACACTACCGTTCAAAATTTTGGGGTCACCCAAACAATTTTGTGTTTTCCATGAAAAGTCACACTTATTCACCACCATACGTTGTGAAATGAATAGAAAATAGAGTCAAAACATTGACAAGGTTAGAAATAATGATTTGTGTTTGAAATAATATTGTTTTTACATCAAACTTTGCTTTCGTCAAAGAATCCTCCCTTTGCAGCAATTAAAGCATTGCACACATTTGGCATTGTAGCTATTAACTGGTAGAGAAACAGAAGTTGGCACTCACCGCTTGGGGTCGTGAATATCCTTTATTGGAATAACGTGGTACACTTAGCTGGGAAGGGGGAGGATGGTGAAGGCAGGTAGCCTCACTGAAACAACGAACATTTTCGCCCTGTGTCGGGCTTCGTCTGGTTGTTAACACGTCAGAGGAAGGGGAGGTGCTCTTAAAACAGTTGAAAACAGGCCATGCCTATTAAAACCAACTTAACAAAGTATGCATAACAGATCAAGGAAGTTATACATTCAGGTTATTCCTCTCATTAAGCCCCAAAGGGCCGACAGCATTTAATTTCGTAATCCATATAGTTTCTCTTACTAATAAATTTCTTAACCAGTCACTGCTGTCATTAGGAGGGTTAACTCTTTCAAGCCCGATTTACTTCAGACATTTAGGGTCATTTGCATGTACCAAACGGACATGTTCTATTAACCGGGGCACTCCCTTCCCTGTTCTGAGAGAATAGAGATGTTCTTTAAAACGAACCCACAATGCCCTTTTAGTTTTGATCTCATAATAGTGTAAGCAGGGACAGATGATGGCATATATGACGTGTGTTGTCTTACACGTTATCATCTCTTTTATAAAACATTCTTGGTCTTCCAATCTGATATACGCTTTAGTGAGCAATTGTGGACAATACTGACATTGTCCACATTTCTTATTGCCCTTTGGTAAAGAGCGCTGTCACCAAGTTTGTTTTATTATTGGAGAGGTGGCTCCAATAATTTTCCTAAACGTGAGTATCGGCTTTCTCACAGCTACATCCTTGAGATCAGTGTCTTGTTCCAATAGGAACCAGTGTTTATAGATGACATTGCGGATGAGCTGATTCATGGGCGAATTTTGCAATGCAAAAGTGAACTTTTTCCTTCTCCATTATAATTACTAGGACGTGTCTGACTGTGTGACTTACGGAGGGAAGAGCGACTTTGGGCTGCAGCTTTTTTGTATGCAGTATCTATGATGTTCTCGGGGTAGCCTCTGTTCAGGAGGCGTGTTTTAGATCCTCTGCTTGTAGATGGAAGCCTCGTCCGTGCTGTTTATCCGGCGGAGGCGGACCATAGGGAATAGATTTTTTAACAGTTTCAGGGTGGGAACTAGAATAATGTAATAAAGAATTGGAGGCAGTTTTTTTTATGAAAAACCTTAGTGTAGATCTTATTATCTATGACGTCAGTTTTCACGTCTAAAAACTCTAAGGATTGACCCCCAAATGAAGAGGTAAAGAACATATTCACCTGATTAGTGGTATTAAGAAAAGAAACAAATTCCGTAAATTGTTCTGGGGACCCTTTCCAAATAACAAAAATGTCATAAACAAAACGGAAAAAAGAAACAATGTGTTTGATGAAGGGGTTTTGGGCTGAAAAAACATATTTGTGTTCAAACCAAGATAGAAAGAGATTGGCATGCGTACAGGAGACCGGCGTGCGCATTGCAGTGCCGGTCTCCTGACGATACAGATCTCCTTCGTACAGAAAGCAGTTATTTCGCAAAACATACAACAACGCCTCTCTAATAAACTTTCTGAAAGGAGTGGACAGATTTGTGTGACCGAGGACGTGGTCAATAGCCTCCACACCCGCATCATGAGGGATGCGGGTGTAGAGGCTCTCCACGTCCACGGACGTGCCTCCTGAACAGAGGCTACCCCAAGAACATCATAGATACTGCATAAAAAAAAGCTGCAGCCCGCAGTCGTTCTTCCCTCCATAAGTCACACAGTCAGACACGTCCTAGTAATTAGGATGGAGAAGGAAAAAGGTTCACTTTCGCATTGCAAAATTCGCCCATGAATCAGCTCATCCGCAATGTCAAGAGAGGAATAAACTGAACGTATTACTTCCTTGATTTGTTATGCATACTTTGTTAAGTTGGTTTTAATAGGCATGGCCTGTTTTCAACTGTTTTAAGAGCACCTCCCCTTCCTCTGACGTGTTCACAACCAGACGAAGCCCGACACAGGGCGAAAACGTTTGTTGTTTCAGTGAGGCTACCTGCCTTTACCATCCTCCCCCTTCCCAGCTAAGTGTACCACGTTATTCCAATAAAGGATATTCACGACCCCAAGCGGTGAGTGCCAACTTCTGTTTCTCTACCAGTATGTACACTGTGCGTTTTTTCAGCATTTTTTTGAGCACCTCCAAGGGTCTTTTTTTTTTAACGTGGAAGCTACCTGCGCTACTATTTAGTGGTTTTACACGACTGCGTTAATACGTGGTGCCGGCTATCCCTCTCTTCATTACATTCTAGCTATTAATCTGTTGAGATAAGGTGGAGAAATTGCACCCCACGCTTCTAGAAGCAGCTCCCACAAGTTGGATTGGTTGGATGGGCACTTCTGGCGTACCATACGATCAAGCTGCTCCCACAACAGCTTAATGGGGTTCAGATCTGGTGACTGCGCTGGCCACTCCATTACCGATAGAATACCAGCTGCCTGCTTCCGCTGTAAATAGTTCTTGCACAATTTGGAGGTGTGTTTAGGGTCATTGTCCTGTTGTAGGATGAAATTGGCTCCAATCAAGCGCTGTCCACTGGGTATGGCGTGGCATTGCAAAATTGAGTGATAGCCTTCTTTATTCAGAGTCCCTTTTACCCTGTACAAATCTTCCACCTTACCAGCACCAAAGCAACCCCAGACCATCACATTACCTCCACCATGCTTAACAGCTGGCGTCAGGCATTCTTCCAGCATCTTTTCATCTTCCAACATTCTTCTTTGTGATCCAAACACCTCAAACTTGGATTCATCCGTCCACAACACTTTTTTCCAGTCTTCCTCTGTCCAATGTCTGTGTTCTTTTGCCCATCTTAATCTTTTTCTTTTATTGGCCAGTCTCAGATATGGCTTTTTCTTTGCCACTCTGCCCTGAAGCCCAAAATCCCGCAGCCGGCTCTTTACTGTAGTTGTTGACACTGATGTTTTGCGGGTACTATTTAATGAAGATGCCAGTTGGGGACCTGTGAGGCATCTGTTTCTCAAACTAGAGACTCTAATGTGCTTATCTTCTTGCTTAGTTGTGCAACGCGGCCTCCCACTTCTTTTTCGTCTCTGGTTAGAGCCTGTTTGTGCTGTCCTCTGAAGGGAGTAGTACACACCGTTGTCAGAAATATTCAATTTCTTAGCAATTTCTCGCATGAAATAGCCTTCATTTCTAAGAACAAGAAGAGACTGTCGAGTTTCAGATGAAAGTTCTCTTTTTCTTGCCATTTTGAGCGTTTAATTGACCCCACAAATGTGATGCTCCAGAAACACAATCTGCTCAAAGGAAGGTCAGTTTTGTAGCTTCTGTAACGAGCTAGACTGTTTGAGCTAGAATGTCTGAACATGATTGCACAAGGGTTTTCTAATCATTAATGAGCCAATGAGCAAACACATTGTACCATTAGAACACTGGAGTGATAGTTGCTGGAAATGGGCCTCTATACACCTATGTAGATATTGTACCAAAAACCAGACATTTGCAGCTAGAATAGTCATTTACCACATTAGCAATGTATAGAGTGTATTTCTTTAAAGTTAGGACTAGTTTAAAGTTATCTTCATTGAAAAGTACAGTGGTTTTCCTTCAAAAATAAGGACATTTCAATGTGACCCCAAACTTTTGAACGGTAGTGTACATTTATAAATATATTTTTATGTGAACTGTGGCTATTGTCTATAGAGAAACCACAACCATATCTTTGGAATGATTCTTTCAACAATGAAAGTACAAAAATAGAAGCCATAGTCTAACATATTATTTCACATATGTGTTATTACAATATGCTAATAGGCATTGCAAGGCACTGAACCATTTAATTAAATATTATAATAGCTCAACCTAATAATTAAGAAGTATGGGTATGTTGATGAATAGGAACTGCCCTTTAGATATTCAGTATTAAACTGGGTTGTATAAGTGTAGGGAATGTAAGATGACAAAGATTCCTTATGCTAAGAAAAGCACTACAATTGTAATTGTGAGATTTGTATAATGCGGATTGCATTGTCTCACAACAATGTGGTCATGTCATCATGACATTTAGGATGAAATTACAGTAGTGGAATAGAATGTGAAAAATCTCTTTTGTAAGTCTTTTATATAGATAAATTTTAGTAAAACGAGTCAATATCTCTATCTACTGTATCTATCTATCTATATCCAAAAGATTCCACAGCACTCGGAAAAGCAGGGGTGCCAACCAATACACTAGGGTCCAAGGTGCCTGAATATAGTAGTCCAATGAAGGCAGCACTCTCCAATCAGGATAAACGGTGATTTATTAAAGCTCATTTAAAAACAACAGCGACATTTCGGTTCAATCAATATGAACCATTCTCAAGCTAATGACCACACTCCCAGTATCCTGGGTTTTTATATACAATGATACACACATGTGATTAAAAACAATTAAGGTATAATAAAGTGTACATACTGTGGGGAAAAAAAGTATTTAGTCAGTCACCAATAGTGCAAGTTCTCCCACTTAAAAAGATGAGAGGTGTCTGTAATTTACATAATAGGTAGACCTTAACTATAAAAGACAAAATGATAAAACAAATCCCGAAAATCACATTGTCTGATTTTGTAAGAATTTATTTGCAAATTATGGTGGAAAATAAGTATTTGGTCACCTACAAACAATCAAGATTTCTGGCTCTCACAGACCTGTAACTTCTTCTTTAAGAGTCTCCTCTTTCCTTCACTCATTACCTGTAGTAATGGCACCTGTTTAAACTTATCAGTATAAAAAGACACCTGTGCACACCCTCAAACAGTCAGACTCCAAACTCCACTATGGTGAAGACCAAAGAGCTGTCAAAGGACACCAGAAACAAAATTGTAGCCCTGCACCAGGCTGGGAAGACTAAATCTGCAATAGGCAACCAGCTTGGAATGAAGAAATCGACGGTGGGAGCAATAATTCGAAAATGGAAGACATACAAGACCACTGATAATCTCCCTCAATCTGGGGCTCCACGCAAAATCTCACCCTGTGGGGTCAAAATGATCACAAGAACGGTGAGCAAAAATCCCAGAACCATGCGGGGGGACCCTGGTGAATGAACTGCAGAGAGCTTGGACCAATGTAACAAAGCCTACCATCAGTAACACACTATGCCGCCAGGGACTCAGATCCTGCAGTGCCAGACGAGTCCCACTGCTTAAGCCAGTACATGTCCAGGCCCGTCTAAGGTTTGCTAGAGAGCATTTGGATGATCCAGAAGAGTATTAGGAGAATGTCCTATGGTCTGATGAAACCAAAGTGGAACTGTTTGGTAGAAACACAACTTGTCGTGTTTGGAGGAAAAAGAATACTGAGTTGCATCCATCAAACACCATACCTATTGGAAACATCATGCTTTGGGGCTGTTTCTCTGCAAAGGGGCCAGGACGACTGATCCGGGTACATGAAAAAAATGAATGGAGCCATGTATCGTGAGATTTTAAGTGCAAACCTCCTTCCATCAGCAAGGGCATTGAAGATGAAACGTGGCTGGGTCTTTCAACATGGCAATGATCCAAAGCACACCGCCAGGGCAATGAAGGAGTGGCTTCGTAAGAAGCATTTCAAGGTCCTGGAGGTGCCTAGCCAGTCTCCAGATCTCAACCCTATAGAAAACCTTTGGAGGGAGTTGAAAGTCCGTGTTGCCAAGCGACAGCCCCAAAACATCACTGCTCTCGAGGAGATCTGCATGGAGGAATGGGCCAACATACCAACAACAGTGTGTGCCAACCTTGTGAAAACTTACAGAAAACGTTTGTCCACTGTCATTGCCAACAAAGGATGTATAACAAAGTATTGATATGAAATTTTGTTACTGACCAAATACTTATTTTCCACCATAATTTGCAAATAAAGTCTTACAAAATCAATGTGATTTTCTGCATTTGTATTATCATTTTGTCTCCCATAGTTGAAGTCTACATATGGTGTCAATTACAGGCCTCTCTCATCTTTTTAAGTGGTGGAATTTGCATCGGTCACTGACTAAATACTTTTTTTCCCCACTGTATGAGTGTTGCATAAATCGTGCATATAAAACACATATAGTAAAAGGAAATAAATTCCATGAATAGTTAAAAATCGGAATTAAGAAAGTTGGCTAATAGTGTAATAGTGATTAATACAGAGAAATTATATAATTACTCATAAATAGATTATCTGAACACCTGATGAGAAATGCTCACCGACCAATGGACTGCAAGAAACATGATTAGATGTTTACAGCTCGCCATGCTGCACGCCACTATGGAACGCCAATCCGGGAAGTACACAACAGCGTGCATGTCAGTAGGGTTTGCGCATGCGCAAGGTCGGCCTGCACCTCACATGAGAACATGTAACGGCCATAATGATGATAAATAAAGTTGCCACTTAGTAAAACAAAGTAAATAAATAAATGAATAAATCAATAAACAAATAAATATGAAAGGAAATAAAAAAAGGAAGATATGTATACGGTTAGTAGAGACAGAACGGAGCACCAGCATAAAACGCACTCATACTGCACGGTGTGTGGTTTATACCTCGGGAGAATAGTCCCTTATGCACTCGGGGCCACCAATTAGCACAGATAAAGTAATACACCTCTAACTAGCCAACCACGGACAACATGAACATGTGCCACTTTGATTGACTGCAACAGAGTCCTGTGGGGGCGCCATAGGGATAGACTAAAGTACACTATCCCGTGTCTCATGTAATTAGTTGACCGATTTATTACTGGTTAATAATGAATACATAAATAAATGAAAAATTTATATAATAGACATTTTTTTAAAATAAAAACATAAAAATAAAGAATACAAAAAAATTAAAGTAAATATGAGAACAGAAATACATCAAAAGGCTTGATAGATAAATTAGTATGATGGAGTATATCCGCAGCTTATTGGGGAGTTGTGGATGGATGGCGATGAAGAAGTCTGTCCAGAGGAAATTTCAGTGAGCAGAAAACATCAGGCTTCACAGAAAAGGCTTGAGTAAAAAAAATCTATGGATAAAAGAAAAAGTCAAAATAAGTATACATATTATGAAACAATGAAAATAGATACAATAGCATAATTATGAATGTATATAGTGCGTTCACCACTGTTTATATTATAGGGGAGACAAACTCACATCAAATGCTGGCCAGAAGACCATGTGCCTAACTACATGAAGACCATGTGCAATATCTCGGTAAAATCTTGAAGTCGACATTCAGTCCATTAGGTTTAAGGGAATTGAGTCTATGAATCCATGTTAGCTCCCTTCTTTTTAGCATAGCTAGACGGGCTCCACCGCGTGTAGGGGGAGGTATGTGATCTATCAGCATTTGAGGTCTCGCTCAGAGTGTTTAGCATCTACAAAGTGCTTCGGGACAGGAAGATCTTGATGACATTTGCGAATTGTGTAATGATGTTGTGTTAGGCGTGTTCTCGCATCATACAGTAGGTCATCTCTCCAACATATAACAAGTTACACGGGCACCATAAGAGATAGACAACCCAATCTGAGTTGCAATTAAGAAAAAATCTGATATCGTAAGTAACACCTGTAACGGGATGGCAAAACATTACAACCTTTTTGAATATGGCGACAATTGCCACACTTTAAGCAAAGGAAACAGCCAACAGTTTTGGGCCCTAAGAAAGTGGATAAACTGTGACCAATAAAGTGTTGTACTTCTGTCTTAACTAGATGATCACGCAGATTCTTGGCCCTGCGGTATGACATCAATGGTCTCTGTTGGATATCTGGTACAGATGGAAAGCTGTTGCTCATGATGGACCAATGTTTCGTAATGGCATGTGCAATAGAAGGGCTCATAGAGTGATATGTGGACACAAATTGAATGCGGTTGGTTTGCTGTAGTGTAGAATGTAAAAGCATTGATCTGTCCATAGTCTGTACAATTGATATCTGTTCTGAAACTAATCTCTTGGGATATCACTGTTGGGGAAAGTTTCTGGACATGATTGTCAAGGTGTCTTTAACCAGTGTGGGGTCAATAATGATACGTTTAGCCCGCATCAGCGGGCTTTTAGGTAAACTACACTTCATGTTGGGAGGATGGTTAGAATCATATTGTAGTAGCATGTTGCGGTCTGTTGGCTTAGTGTGTAGTTTAGTATGTAGTTGGCCATCCTGTTTGTAAACCACTGTATCAAGGAACACCGCCTGTTCCCTAGAAAAATTCAAACAAAATTTAATGTCGGGATCCATGTTGTTAAGAAATGAAGCAAATTACAATAGTTCAGTATCAGACCCAGTCCACACGAGGAAGACAATGAAAGGCAGGTAGCTATAGAAAGCAAAAGAAACCCCAAAAAATTCTTCAAATATATTAATGCAAAAAAACCAAGGTCAGAGCATGTAGGACCCCTAAAAAATGGTGATGGGGAATTAATAACTGGGGATCAGGAGAAAGCTGAGTTACTTAATGGGTTCTTCAGTTCTGTATATACAAAAGAGGATGGAGCTGTGGTGGGTGGGGCCAGTACTGAGGTGGGTGGGGCCAGTGCAGCTAACACATGTAATGTACTGAACTGGTTTACTATAGATATGGTCCAAGATAAATTAAACAAACTCAATATAACCAAAGCTCCAGGGCCTGATGGATTGCACCCCAGAGTTCTTAGGGAACTCAGTTCTGTAATTTTTCTACCCTTGTATGAAATATTCTGTGATTCTTTGCTTACTGGTATTGTGCCGAGGGACTGGCGTAAGGCAAATGTAATACCGATCTTCAAAAAGGGCTCTCGAACTTCCCCAGGTAACTATAGACCCGTAAGGTTAACGTCCATTGTGGGGAAACTATTTGAGGGGCTTATAAGGGACTACATCCAGGAATATGTAGTGGCTAATAGTATTATAAATGATAACCAGCATGGTTTTACTAAGGACCGAAGCTGTCAAACCAACCTAATATGTTTCTATGAAGAGGTAAGTAGAAGCCTGGATGGCGGCGCGGCTGTGGATATAGTGTACCTGGATTTTGCAAAAGCGTTTGACACAGTTCCTCATGGACGTCTGATGGGTAAGTTAAAGTCTATCGGTTTGGAAAATTTAATGTGTAACTGGATTGAAAACTGGCTTAATAATCGTACCCAGAGAGTGGTGGTCAATGATTCCTACTCCGAATGGTCCCCGGTAATAAGTGGTGTACCCCAAGGGTCAGTACTGGGCCCTCTTCTGTTTAACTTGTTTATTAATGATATTGAGAATGGAATTAACAGCAATGTTTCTATCTTTGCAGATGACACCAAGCTTTGTAGTACAGTACAGTCTATGGAGGATGTGCAGATGTTACAGGATGACTTAGACACACTGAGTGTTTGGGCGTCCACTTGGCAAATGAGGTTCAATGTGGATAAATGTAAAGTTATGCACCTTGGTACTAATAACCCACATGCATCATATGTCCTGGGGGGAGTTACTCTGGGAGAGTCGCTGATGGAGAAGGATCTGGGTGTACTTGTAGATAATAGACTACAGAACAGCACACAATGTCAGTCAGCTGCTTCTAAGGCCAGCAGGATATTGTCATGCATTAAAACAGGCATGGACTCACGGGACAGGGATATAATATTACCGCTTTATAAAGCTTTGGTGCAGCCCCATCTGGAGTATGCTGTCCAGTTTTGGAACCCGATTCATAAAAAGGATGTTCTAGAGCTGGAGAGGGTACAAAGACGGGCAACTAAACTAATAAGGGGAATGGAGCATCTTAGTTATGAGGAGAGATTAAAAGAATTACATTTGTTTAGTCTGGAGAAGAGACGTTTAAGGGGAGATATGATTAACTTATTTAAATATATAAATGGCCCCTACAAGAGATATGGGGAAAAGATGTTCCAGGTAAAACCCCCTCAAAGGACAAGGGGGCACTGCCTCCTCCTGGAGAAAAAAAGGTTCAATCTCCGGAGGCGACAAGCCTTCTTTACCATGAGAACTGTGAATCTGTGGAACAGTCTACCACAGGATCTGGTCACAGCAAAAACAGTAGAGGGCTTCAAAACCGGCCTAGACAAGTTCTTAGAGCAAAATAATATAAATGCATATGTATAGAACCTATCGCCCCTCCCCCTTCCCTGTATCCATCCCCTCCTTGGTTGAACTTGATGGACATGTGTCTTTTTTCAACCGTATTAACTATGTAACTATGTAACTATGTAAGACGTTGTCTATGTATCGCCACCAGCCACAAATTAATCACGATTACACTATTAGACAACTTTCTTGATTATGATTTTTCACTATTTATGCAATTTATTTCCTCTTACTATATGTGTTTTATATGCACGATTTATGCAACACTCATATGTACACTTTATTATACCTTGTTTTTAATCTCATGTGTGTATCATTGTATATAAAAACCCAGGATACTGGAAGTGTGTTCACTAGCTTGAGAATGGTTCATATTGATTGAATAGAAACGTTGCTGTTGTTTTTTTCACAAGCTTTAATAAATCACTGTTAATTACGATTGGAGAGTGTTGCCTTCATTGCACTACTACCTATCTATCTATCTTTCTATCTATCTTCTCTTAAAGGGAACCTGTCACGCGGTGGGCTGGGGCAGAGCCCGCTTCCCCACCCCCGGGTTTCTGCCCCGGCACACCGCATGACAGGTTCCCTTTAACTTATCCTTTTTTTTATTCTTGTCTAGTTTGCCCTTTGCTAGTGTCTTTGTCACTACCCGTAATATAAATTTTAGGTTAAATAGGCAGTTCAGCTGCTTCAGGATGGCGCATCCATATATACAATTGAAAGAAGGCTTGCTTTGTCTCCCAGCACAATCTCAAGACCACAGAGAAGATACTAGAACAGGCCCTTACAATTAGAGAATTGGATAGGGACCAAGAAAAGCATCAATCAAGCAGCAGAAATGGTATCTGCTTCTTTCAGGAAGAAGGCAGAAGAGGCACACTACCAGAGACTTTCAATAGGATATGGTTTGCATGTTTCTGACCAAACTGTAAGGAACAGATTCTATGAGAGAGGCATGCGGCCATGATGTCCTCTAATGGCAACTATGCTCATATCCTAGCATTGTGTAGCTACAGAACACCAGAATTGGCAAGTCGACCATTGGTGCCCTGTTTTTGTTTTGCTTTTTCATTCGAAATAAGAGAAGATTCCCATTTGGTACATGTAACATGTAAAAGAGCCTAAATATTTCATTATGTATATTATTCTGCCTGCAACATCATCCACTATAATGAGTTTGATGGTGGATCATTGAAAGTTTATGGAGGCATATACTTGGAGGATCGCACAAATCTCCACACGATAGATAATAGCTAATATGACCAGAGTTTGTAACTAGTTCCTAGCAGTAATACCATTGACTGGCCCTCATGTTCCCCCGATCTGAAATTAATGGAGAGACTCTGGGACAATATGTTTCGACGTATCTGACACAACCAAGCAGCACCAAATAGTGTCCAGATGCTCACTGATGGTCTGACCCAGGTGTAGGAGCTACACTGAACTATGTGGGTAGTGAAAGATGAGAGGAAAGGCTTGATTTATCTTTGAGGAACTGTGAGGACCATCTTTAGTAGAAAGACAGGTTCAGCTTGCATGTACACAACCAAGGTTTTCCCAGGCTCTCTCCCTTTCTCCTGAACATACTGTTTGCCAAACCCTGCCTGTACTTCCTGTGTTTTGTCCTACTTTGTCTTTCCATGACAATAGGCGAAGGGGGAGAGGTGAGACAACTAGGGGGACATTTATTAAAAAGTTAAAATGCCGTTTTTAAGTGCAAATGGTCCCAATTGGGGTAAAAAAACTAACTAAAATACAATCATAAACAAATTATTTTGTATTAAATGTCTATACATTGGAGCAAAATAGGTTTTAGCATGTAGGTTTGTGATGTAATGTCTAACTCTAAAAATAGACAAGGAAAATCCATCAAGTATCCAGCCTTGAAAAAAATGTTAGGTAGACCTGGCCTTAGGCAATGCCGGTGATATTTTCTGAGGCTTTGACTTTTTGAATTGCTGAATGTTTATTCATGTTAGAAGTTATTTTCCAAATGATCAATGTTATTTATCATCTAACAGCATTTTATTTGAGTTTACCATTATACAATCCGATACGTAAGGCAGGGGCTGTGAGTCCTATTTTTGCCTAGGGCACAATAAACTATGAATATAGCTCTACTGATTACAGATAGCCTTTAATGATGGCTCTGATTGTGAAGGACATAGAAAGGTGGAATATACAGAATAATGTATGGAGATAACCAGTTCTCCTAACTAACATTTCTCGGCTAATGGATTCTGCCTTTCAAATCTCCAATCATTTAAAACAAAGACACAATCTTACATGGAGAAAAAAAGCTCCTGCAATATTCTTGTCAACATTTGATCTAGGGAAACTTGTAATATACAAAAACACGTTTAAAAACAAGTATTGAAATGGAATTCATTGGGATTCATTTTATAATGCAGTTTAGTAATTGTGGATCTTAATGTTTCATTGCCTGTCACTACACTAGATGTACATTTTGTCTCTAAGATTGATATTTAGCTCATAAATCTGCTAAAATGTTTATTCAGGTTTTGTGTGCAGTTAGTATCCTCTATAAAAATTCAATTCAATTAAACGTTTTTGCTTTTGCCATCTGCGCCTAAAATGATATCCTTGTTTATATTGCTAATTATGCAAGCAGCAGAATAGCTTTTCATAAAATTAGACTAGAAAAAAACTTGAACTTTCACCCCCTAGCACCACATTATGTCTTCATTGTCATTATACTAATGCTATCTAATGCCTGATTAAAAAGCGGCATTGACCAATAGCCATCCAAACGAACTACTTAAAAGCAAATCTATCCTAATGAAAGGTAGCCTATTATTGGGTCAGGCCTGCCTTTATCTGTTTTCTCTTTTACTAGAGATTGGTGGCTGCCATGTACACATCGAAATATTCAGCAGCCAGGACTGGTGACAATGGAGGGGGAAGGAGTGAAAACAGAGGACTTACAATTGGATGCTGCCCTAAATGAGGCAATATAGTCATGAGGAGGAGACCAACAGAAGCAGTGCAAGAATTTTTTTTTTTTCAAGAGATAGATTCTGATCACTTAGCAAAATTAAAAGCAGGGAGCTGTTACATTAAAAAACAATGATAAAGCCTTTTTACCTGTCCATGCTCCTTCAGTGCCCTCCTTTAGTGTCTCGGAGTCTCCCACTCAGTTGACCGCTCAGCCAAGCAGTGGCTGAGAAGGGACAATGCAATGTTGGTTGATCAGGATGTCACTGAGACACCGCTGGAGGGCACTGGGGGGAGCGCAGACAGGTAAGAATTGCTTCTGTAACCAAGGCAATGCTATGATATCTATTGACATCATGTTATAGAACTGGAAGAGATGAGCAGATTAATATCTTTATGGGAAAAGATTTTGTATAATTTGTTGATTGAAGCTCCTGTTCATTCTGTGTAATGTCCAGTGGACAGTGTCACTCAATGGACTGGACTCTTTAGAATGGCAGCATCAGAGATTTCACTCAATATATTATTTTAAGTTATACGTAATCTCTTCCCTTAAAAATATGTATCAATCTACTCAGCTCCATAACATGATGTCAGTATCTTCGGTAGCATTTTCATGGTGATGGTAATGTTTTACTATGCTATAGAACTTTATTCTTGCAGTGGAAAGAAAATCCACTGCAAAATTAAGTGCCATAGACATTAATGTTGTTCAGATTCGCAGCGACTTTCACTGCAGGAAACTTCCATGTCACTGCAATACAGTACACATGAACTTACCCTTAAAGGGAATCTAGCAGCATTTTACATGTTCCTAACCTGCCAATGGATTCTAAAAGGGCAGGGCACATGTTGGTACTGCAGCGTTATTGAGTGATCTTAACTTTTTTTTTAATGTAAAAGAGAATGTTTAGTGTACGTGGGGCTGTCCTTAACCCCTTCAGGACCAGACTAATTTTCATTTTGTGTGGTTGCCACCTTGTGTTTAAAAGCCCATAACCCATAATTTTTTTTTATCTACAAAGTTTTTATTTTTGTGACACCAATTGTACTTTGCTGTGGAACTGTTATTTTTTCTATAAAATATACTGTGAAACTGTCCGGCGCTTCTTTCACTTGGATGACTTTACAAGGGGGGAGAGGTCGTAGAATATAGAATTTGAAATTGCTCTACTCTGGGGTTATTTGAGGGCTCATATTATGCGCTATGATCTTTACTTTTTATTGGTGCCACAATTGCATACATATGTTTTTGTATCACTTTTTATTCCAATTTTTTTTATGGAATTTGAAGAGGCCAAAAATCAACAATTCTGCACTTTGACAGTTTTTGGCACTTACCCCATTTAATAGAAGATAGTTTGCATGCAGGAGTGATGGTTTCAGGCCATCTGACCCATACTTATGGTCATATTGCTAGTACACATAACAGAATATAAGTATAAATTATATAAGCTCACCCTCCTTATAATATCAGGCATCCTTTCTCTGTTTTTAATGATCACCAAATCTGGCAAATATCTTTGAATTATATTGAACATGGTGCTTCCATTAGTGTCATGTTAATGGTTAAGGCATACTGTATACAAGTCTATTTCATTTTTATTTTAAACACTGGGTTATTTTTACACAGGCGAACCTCTTTGAAAAATATTTTGTGTGCAAAGCTCTATGAAATGTGAAATGTTGAGAAACAATTGCATTAAAGGCTACACTGTTTGACCTGTATAGAAAAGCATACGACAGGTTCCTGATTCTATTTGAGCTAGTCTGTGTAGAAATGCACATGTCCTGTCAAACATTATATGAAGCTTAGTAAATGTACCAATGTCATGTGAAATGATTGACAGCAAGTGCATTTCTTCACAGATTAACTTCTATGGAAAAAGGTATCATGTAGCAGTTCCTATAGGAATGATGTGTGCAGAAATGAACTTATAGTTCATACTACAGTGCATAGAGGGGAAAAGAATCATAATGGTAATGGATTTTCATCCTTCATTTTTAAAAGAACATTCTAAGGGCCCTATTCCACCGGACGATTATCGTTCAGATTATCGTTAAATTGTTTGAATCTAAACGATAATCGTTGTTTGAATAGCAGTTAACGATTAACGACCGAACGAGAAATCGTTGATCATTCAATAAAACCTGGACCTATTATTATCGTTGCTCTCTCGCAAATCGTTCGCACTGAATTTGAAGTCATTCGGTTGTTCGCAGTAGTGACGAATGCAATAGCGATGACAAGACGACTGCAAGATATCTTTCCATGTAAATGGGTGAACGATTTCAGGTCTTTCGTAATAGAGGTCATTTGGATTGTTTATTGTTAACGATTATGCGAACGATAATCGTCCCGTGGAATAGGGCCCTTAGGCTATGTTGAAGTATCCTGTACAGTAGATATACAACTAACACCATTTCTTTCCAAGTATACCACAAATTCATGCAAATGCATTGATAAAGTACCTCAACCCAGGGCATCATAACCTGTAAATACAACCATTGTTGCAGCCATGATATGTACCATAAGCAGCTTTCGCCCTCTAGACTGTTATGAGATAGATAGATAGATAGATAGATAGATATTTACGTCTGTGTTCTTGCATGCAGAATCACATAAACATTTTTACTGATTCATACAGAATTTGTGAGGGAAAAAATATAACATATGGCAGAGCTATTATTACAGAGCAATTTTTTTCTGATTACTATTGTTTCTAGGTGACATGGAGGCTCTTAACTGCAAACAAAGGAGGACATTTATGAAGCGCCCACCCGAAGCGTACGTCAGGGAGAAGGTGCAGATTCGCCCCTTCTCCCTGGCGTACGCCTGCTGTATGCCCCGCACACCCGATGGGCAGGCTAGGGGAGCTTGTGGGGGTCGTGACAAGGCATGGAGGAGGTGTAGCCTCCTCTTGTGCCTCATTTATCATGATGTACACCTGCTCGCAGGCGTAAATCATGACCCAAATCTAGCTTCCAGCAGGTGTAGATTTAGTACACCGGGCGCAGGTTTGGGTGCCCGGCCGACAGTATTAACTTAGAGGCATGCGCCTCTTAGTGAATCCTGCCGGGGAAAAGGGGGAGCGGCCTAATATAAGACCAGTGTACTTGCACGCCGGTCTTCATAAATCCCCTCCATAGCGTCTATGATTCTGTGATATGGGCTTGTGTTTGCTTTGCCAAGGGCATGTATCTTCAAAGGGGGTATGTAAAGATTATAACATATTGCTTATTCCACTAGATAGGTGGTAAATATCTGATTGGTGTGGACACAACCACTGGAACCCCAATTGATCACAAGAATAGGGTTCCTTGTTCTATGATTTGATGAAGCTGTGATCACCTAAATTCAGCTGCCCAGTAGTGATTGAATGAAGAAGCATGCATGATAATCTTGACATACCACTTTGAGGGTAGCTTCACATGTACCTTATCGGATACACATCAGATTTGACTAAAGTAATGAACACAGCATTAAATCCGCAACTGTCAAATCCGCTGCAATACGGTACGTGTGAAGCTACCCTAAAGATATACTCCATTGTTATCCTGTAGAAGTTCACTTTAAGTCATACATAAAAAAAAAGTGCATTGAAAGAAGTGATCAATTAAATAATAAATCCCCCTCCCAATTTTTAGGACTTAAAGTGACACTGTCACCCCCTTTGTTCATTTTGACATCTCTACACAGGTGTAAAGGGTAAATTTAGTGTTTTTCATATCTTATTTCATATCATATGTCATGGTGCTTGTTCAAGTAAAAAGTGTCCTTTTATCATCTTCAGATTGTATTAAGTGGGCGTGGCCTCGCGGCACTAGCGCCACATAACCCCGCCCACAACGGCACAATTGGCCCCGCCCCCTCGCCGGCCATTGGAACAGGCTGGCCGAAAGGTCTAGACTCCACCCCCTTTACGTTGGACAACCAATGGGCGTCAAGGGGGCGGGGCCAACCGTGCCGTTGTGGGCGGGGTTATGTGGCGCTAGTGCCGCGAGGCCACGCCCACTTAATACAATCTGCAGTTGATAAAAGGACACTTTTTACTTGAACAAGCACCATGACGTATGATATGAAATAAGATATGAAAAACACTAAATTTACCCTTTACACCTGTGTAGAGATGTCAGAATGCACTAAGGGGGTGACAGTGTCACTTTAAAAATAGACCATAATGAGAGCCTTATAGTATCAGTTTTCCCCACTTCTATAAATGAAAAAGTATAGAAGTCTCGATATTTAGTATATTTGTCACACAGAAAGTACAATTCTTAACATGTCAGTCTGTTAGATTTATATCTTTCACTGATTCCTCCTTCCTCCAGACAAACCCATCTATAAGTGAGAGACGTTTGAGCGGCTGATAATGTTGTGTCATGTCCCTCCCTTCACACAGATGTGCCTTTTATATGACTCATAAAATGTAGAGATTTTAAACTGTTATTTTAATTCCATGTTTTTACTTAAAACGGCACCAGACAGACACAATGCGCGTTACTTTGCGGGATCATAGGTCCTGTCAACTATCAGTGGATGATATAAAAAGCTATTTGAACTGAGTTCCTCTGCATACTGATTACAAGAAAATTAAAAAGCGATGTTCGGTAATGTAACATTGTCAACATGTCACTCAACCTGACAGTCCAATGACTTCTAGTGAATTCTGATTAGTCTCAAAGCCATCTCTTCTTGCAGAATATTTGTGATGGTTACATGGTCAACACAGGGAAGAAATTTCAGATATTACAATAATGTTTCTGGTTTGGTCTTGTCCTCTGATTTTGAAGACCAGATAAGATCAACAAATTTAATGAAAAAAATGGCAGCTTGAGTCATTTTCTTTCATTTTTCATGACATTTGTCTGTCTGTGTCTGTACATAGTTCTGTTTTATTTCATTTCCTTTTAGAAGAAAACAAATCTTTGCTATTTTCTATTTATAAATTGCAATAAAATTAAAAGTGTTACACGTAGAGGTTTTACATTACTTACATGGGGGGGACATTTTCCCTACAGTACTCTATGCTGGGTTCTTGTATTTGTAGCTTGTTGGTTAAGAATTCCTCATAGACAAGTCATAGGGGCACAGTCATCAATGTGCATCCCTGGCGTATTCTCCGCTCATCTGATGGGTGGGCGGGGCAAGGGGGCCTCCTCTAGTACCTGATTTATTATGGTAAACCATGGCAGAAATATACACCTGCTCCAAAACAGGTGTAGATCTCTGCACCTGCCGTGCAGCAGGAATGGGTCCAGTCAGATATACTAAGAGGCAGGGCGGGGCTTGATCTAAGACCAGTGTACGAATATGCCAGTCTTAATAAATGTCTCCCATAGTTGTAGACCAAATCAATTAAAATAAGTGCTTTACTATACTGTCTACGCAACAATGGCATGATACTCAACTTATACCTTAAGAAAATTCAATCACTTTTTAGAGAGCTAATCTGGATGGTCGGAGTGCAAGGATTAGGTTGGATACGTTGCAGAGGGGGAAGGAAGACGGAGGATTGGCAGCCCCAAACCCGTATTTGTATTACTTGGCCGCACAGCTTCAGCAGATGAGGGGCTGGGATGCGCTGGACAGACTGGGACCGAATGGGAGGTTACTCCAATGTGTCAGGGGGAATGTTACCCATTCATCTTCTAGAGATAGCGGCGCAGACTAGGCCACCAGATGTCCCGATTATTACTCCAATGCTGTGTACAGTATGGAAAAAGATAAAGCAGCTTCTTGGGTGTGGGGGCTGTACTGAGTATACACCTCTGTGGAACAATCCAGATTTGCAACATTTGCTGGAGGGGAGAAGTGAGTGGGAAAGCAGAGGTGTGTGCAGGGTGTCGCAGCTATATAAGGAAGGTATCTTTAAGTCTTTTGTGATGTTACAGGAAGAATTTCAGATGCCTCAAGTAATGTTTTATAGATATCTGCAGTTGCGGCATGCAATTGAGGCTCAATTTGTCACAGCACCGCTGATTGTGACCTGTGCCACTATCCGTTCGGTGCTGACTGCAGAGGACTCAAGGGGTCTAATATCATTTATCTATCAATGTCTATTGTCTGCATTCCCTGCTACCAAACCCCTAACGGTGAAGGCTAAATGGGAGGCAGACGTGGGAGCTATTACTGAGGAGCAGTGGTCGGAAATTTTGGCCCTGACACCTAAGTTGGCTCTGTCTGAAACACATAGGAAATCACAGCTGTTTCTTCTTCATAGAGTCTATCGAACTCCGAAATTTTTATATGATGTAAGCCTGAGGGCTGACTCTAGGTGCCCCCAATGCCAGATGTAGGGAGCCCATATAATCCATATTATGTGGAGCTGTATAGAGCTGGAGAGATACTGGAAAGAAGTCCTTGCCTTAATTAAAAAGGTATATCATATCACAGTACCCCTTGAGCCCTTGCAGTGCATATTAGGTTTGATAAACGAGTCAGCTGAACCTACCGGAGCTGAACTGGCAATATGCAGAATACTATATCAGGCCCACAAATTGATAGCCCAGCATTGGTTACGAGCTGAACCCCCTACTATGGTTGAACTGACGAACAAACTAAATCATATGATAAGATTGGAGAAAGGGATATATATGGGGCCTGTGGGTGTACACTCCTGGTTTGCCGTCTCACTTTCTAAAGCGCAACCCTATGGAAGCTTTTCTGTTGCTAGCTGACCAAAATATGGAAAACACGCGAGTGTGCCTTAGTGGGCTTGGGGCTGTTAGAGCACCCCTATAAATAGTGTTGCATACTGTGGATGTGCTGGAGTGTATGTCGGTGTGAGTGGAATGTCCCTGTCTGTGGAACTCTACTCCTTGAGGATCGGATATGTAGTAGAACATATGGTTATATTTATATATGATATATTTTTGTGATAAAGATGTTCTCCTGTTAAAACAAAGAGGGATGATGAAAGGACATGTAGTCCTATGGGGTAGGGTGTGGGGAATGTTGTGGGGGGGTTGGAAAGGGGTTTCATTGTAAAATTGACAAAATGTTTAATAAAAACTATCTGATTAAAAAAAAAAAAAACAATGGCATGATACTATGACACTATTGACCCTGCTGTTCTGTTCGGTCAAAAATGACCGAATTTGAAGTTAGATATTTTTTAAAATATTCATTATGCGGTTCTGAAACTTGTGGTTCATTGACTTTTCCTCATTTGAGGGGTTCTTACTAATAGCAGTTTTTATTTATTGTACTTTTAATTTTTTTGTTTTAAAAAAAATAATATATTTACATACCGTTTGATGTTACTAGTTATAGTTTACAGTTTCATAAAATACTTTTTTTTGTGCAAATGTGCAATATGCATGAATAATGCAAAAAGGCCATCTAACATTTTTTTTGACACAAAAAAAAATATAAATTAAGTTTTTTATTTCATTTGTCATTTGTTTATGAACAACCATGTTCACATACAGTATAACCGGCTGCGTTCACACTACGTATATTTCAGTCAGTATTGCAACCAAAACCAGGAATGGATTAAAAACACAGAAAGGATCTGTTCACACAATGTTAAAATTGAGTGGATGGCCGCCATTTAATGGCAAATTGTGCGAAACGCGTCAGTGTTATCTTGCAGCATGATTTTAGGGCTTCTATGAAATAAAGTATTGGATTTTAACCTCCTTGGAGTGCCGGAACCATCACTCATTTCTGCACTTTCCATCTGTTCACACAATGTTGAAATTGAGTGGATGGACGTCATTTAATGGCAAATATTTGCTGTTATTTTAAAACAACGGCTGTTATATTGAAATAATGGCAGTTATTTACTGTTATATGGCGGCAATCCACTCAATTTCAACATTGTGTGGACAGAGCCTTTCTGTGTTTTTAATCCACTCCTGGTTTTGGTTGCAATATGAGGACCACAATACTGACTGAAATATACGTAGTGTGAACCCAGCCTAATCATGCAAAAGATATTCAAATAAAACACTAGTTAGTTAAAAATCCAGACCGTAAATAGGCCCGGTCACAAATGACCAAAACATTATATGTGTATAGTAGAACCGAACAGAACAGCAGGGTTAATGGTTACTATACTCTCTTGGTAGTGCATACACAGGCTACTCAAAGAGGTAACAACTAATATGATCCTGGAACAGAAAAGGTAATTAAAAAAAAAACATACTTACTTAGCCCTAATTCCCCACATTATTAGATTGCCCGATCATTACAGTAAAAGAGCACCAATCTGCTAGATCAGTGGTCGTTTACTGAGCCTATTACACAACTTGATTATTGTGCTGCAAGGGCTGTATATTTACTGTTAGCGATGTCCATGCAGCTCTTGCTTTAAAAGTATAATAATAAAGTTCATACATTACCTCTCCAGGCTCCCCGATGTCTTCCTGTCTTCTCACTTCTCCCCGCAGCTGCCGTTACAACTGCAGAGCCCATCTCTGGCTCTGTCAACCACTGGCCACATCAGTCCAATCCCGGACAGTGATTGGCTAAGTGGCTTGTCACCTTAGAGATAGGCTCTGAAGTTGCACTAGCTGTGGAAAGACAGGAAGACACTTTGAAGCCTGGAGAGATAATGTACAAATTTTCCCTACACATTCATTAAGCGTTAGCCGCGCATTGCTATTACATGAAGTGTGGTCAGGACCAAAAGACACCATCAGCTGATGTTTGTTATCACTGTCTCTACTATTGGTATGTCTATTTGAGTAAATACTTATTCTTTATGAAATTTTAATATTGGAACATTTTCTTACAACAATGCTATGTGTAATTCCTCTGTTATTTCTCCTAGGACCAAAGGGATAATGTTTCTCCTTGCAGAGAGTATTATAAAGATGTGTGAAGACTTATAGGCTATAAATGCTATACTGTGAAGTCCGGGAAGATATTTTTTCTACCTCGGGTCCTCTTCATTACTTTCTAACTTCTTCTGCTCAGAGTATGATATGAAAAGAAGGAGGCTTAATTCAAAATACCTAAAGGAAATTGAGGAAATGACAGTGGTGAGAGAGGCACAGACAAGCACAAGAGCAGATAGTGGAGATAGAGGTAGGATAGGCAGTCCAACGTCTTGAAAATGAAGGAACCTATGTAGCCCAAAATACCACCATTCAGTTACTTTCTACTACTCCCCTGCCATTAGGTACAAAGTTAAACTTTCATAGGTATGAACTTTGCTTCCAGCTCCAATGACCTGCAGTATATCGATATAGATTAGCTGGCCTTGTATGGCTATGTGTGTGAAACTCATTATAGTTGTGTGTGTGGGAACCCATATGTATACTCATTCCCTTTTGTAATGGTCAATATGTTCATGTCAATCAGCTGTAAACCTCCCCAGTAGTGTCAACATTGGTTGTTGTTGTTCAGCTGTCAAAACCTTGTAGCTATAATTGTAAAACCATGTGCCCATTGTGCTTGATAAACATGTACAAGGCCTGGGAAACTTCCATTCATGGTCATCAGTGGTCTACATAGACATTTCTGGAAGCACATCACCCCCCACTCAAACTTACTATTAACCCCTTTGTGCTGCAGCTAGTTTTGGCCTTAATGACCAGGCTAATTTTTCAAAATCTGACCTGTCTCACTTTATGCTCTTATAGCTCAGTGATGCTTTAACGTATGCTAGCGATTCTGAGATTGTTTTTTCGTGACATATGGCACTTTATGTTAGTGGCAAAATTTGGTCACTACTTTGTGTGTTTTTTGTGAAAAACATCAAAATATCATGAAAAATTAAAAAAATTTGCATTTTATGAACTTTGAAATTCTCTGCTTCTAAAAAAAGAAAGTCGTAGCACATAAATTAGTTACTAAGTCACATTACCAATATGTCTTCTTTATTCTGGCATAATTTGGGAAACATTTTTCTTTTTTAGGGTGTTATGGGGCTTAGAAATTTATCAGCAAATTATCACATTTTCGTGAAACTGATTTTTTTAGGGACCAGTTCTTTTTTTAAATGGATTTAGAAGTCTGGTATCCTGAAAACCCCCATAAGTGACCCCATTTTGGAAACTACACACCTTAAAGAATTAATCTAGGGGTATAATGAGCATTTTAACCCTACAGGGGCTGGAGGAAAGTATTCACAATTAGGCAGTAAAAAAATGGAAAATTTTAATTTTCCAATAATATATACGTTTAGATTAAAGTTTCTCATTTTCAAAAGGAATATGAGACAAAAAGCACCCCAAAATTTGTAATGCAGGTTCTCTTGAG
This sequence comes from Dendropsophus ebraccatus, assembly GCF_027789765.1. Lineage (NCBI taxonomy): Eukaryota > Metazoa > Chordata > Amphibia > Anura > Hylidae > Dendropsophus > Dendropsophus ebraccatus. The sequence goes on from NC_091463.1 coordinate 51,095,319, forward strand.
TACAACGGTACCCCATATGTGGGCGTAAACCACTGTATGGGCACACAGCAGGGCTCAGAAGGAAGGGAGCGCCAATTAGCTTTTCCAATGCAAATTTTGCTGAAGAAGTTTCTGAGCGCCAGGTGCGTTTGCAGAGCCCCTGTAGTGTCAGCAGAGAGAAAACCCCCCATAAGTCACCCCATTTTGGAAAGTACACCCCTCAAAGAATTCATCTTGGTGTGTGGTGACCATTTTGACCCCACAGGTATTACAGGAAAGTATTCAAAAGAAGACAGTAAAAATGAAAAACTCGAATTCTTCCAATAATATGTTCGTTTAGTTTGAAATTTCTCAATTTCACGAGGAACAAGAGGAAAAAAGTACCCCAAAATTTGTAACGCAGGTTCTCCTGAGTACAATGGTACCCCATATGTGGGCATAAACCACTGCATGGGCACACAGGAGGGCTCAGAAGGGAAGGAGCGCCAATTAGCTTTTTCAATGCAGATTTTGCTGCAGAAGTTTCCGAGCGCCAGGTGCGTTTGCAGTGCCCCTGTAGTGCCAGCGGAGTAAAATCTCGCCATAAGTCACTCCATTTTGGAAAGTGCACCCCTCAAAGTATTCATCTTGGTGTGTGGTGACCATTTTGACCCCACAGGTATTAGAGGAAAGTATTCAAAAGTAGACAGTAAAAATGAAAAACTAAAATTTTTCCAATATTATGTTCTTTTAGTTTGAAATTTCTCAATTTCACGAGGAACAAGAGGAAAAAAGTACCACAAAATTTGTAACGCAGGTTCTCCTGAGTACAATGGTACCCCATATGTGGGCGTAAACCACTGTATGGGCACACAGGAGGGCTCAAAAGGGAAGGAGCGCCAATTAGCTTTTTCAATGCAGATTTTGCTGAAGAAGTTTCCGAGTGCCAGGTGCGTTTGCAGAGCCCCTGTAGTGTCCGCAGAGTAAAATCTCCCAATAAGTCACTCCATTTTGGAAAGTGCACCCCTCATAGAATTTATTTTGGGGTGTGGTGAGCATTTTGACCCCACAGGTATTTGAGGAAAGTATTCAAAAGTAGACAGTAAAAATGAAAAACTCAAATTTTTCCAATAATATGTTCCTTTAGTTTGAAATTTCTCAATTTCACGAGGAACAGGAGAGAAATGTCACCCCAATATATGTAATGCAGGTTCTCCTGAGTAGAACGGTACCCCATATGTGGGCATAAACCACTGCATGGGCACACAGCCGGGCTCAGAAGGGAAGGAGCGCCAATTAGCATTTTCAGTGCAGATTTTTCTGAAGAAGTTTCTGAGCGCCAGGTGCGTTTGCTGAGCCCCTGTAGTGTCAGCAGAATAGATTCCCCCCAAAAGTCACCACATTTTGGAAAGAGCACCCCTCAAAGAGTTCATCTTGGGGTGTGGTGACCATTTTTACCCCACAGGTATTAGAGGAAAGTATTCAAAATTGGCCAGTAAAAATGAAAAACTCGAATTTTTCCAATAATATGTTGGTTTAGTTTGAAATTTCTCAATTTGACGAGGAACAGGAGAGAAAACGCACCCCAAAATCTGTAACGCAGGTTCTCCTGAGTAAAACGGTACCCCATATGTGGGCATAAACCACTGTATGGGCACACAGCAGGGCTCAGAAGGGAAGGAGCGCCAATTTACAGGAGCAAAACCGCAGCTAGTAATAGTTATTAGAATAGCGCAGTTACTAAAATAAAATAAAAAAAATGAGAATACAGGTAATGTGAGGTGGTTACGGGCAACCAGGGGTGGTTATGGGCAACCTGAGGTGGTTACAGGTAATCTGGGGTGGTTACGGACAACATGGGGTGGTCACGGGCAACCTGCTGTGGTTACAGGCAACGTGGGGTGGTTACAGGCAACGCGGGGTGGTTACGGGCAACGTGTGGTGGTTATGGGCAACCTGTGGTGGTCACGGGCAACCTGCTGTGGTTACGGCAACGTGGGGTGGTTACAGGCAACGTGGGCTGGTTACAGGCAACGTGGGCTGGTTACAGGCAACGTGGGCTAGTTACAGGCAACGTGGGCTGGTTACGGGCAACCTGCTGTGCTTACAGACAATCTGGGATGGTTACGGGAAACGTGGGGTGGTTACGGGCAACCTGCAGTGCTTACAGACAATCTGGGGTGGATACGGGCAACGTGGGGTGGTTACGGGCAACCTGCAATGCTTACAGACAATCTGGGGTGGTTACAGGCAACGTGGGCTGGTTACGGGCAACCTGCAGTGCTTACAGACAATCTGGGGTGGTTACAGGCAACGTGGGCTGGTTACGGGCAACCTGCAGTGCTTACAGACAATCTGGGGTGGATACGGGCAACGTGGGCTGGTTACGGGCAACCTGCAGTGCTTACAGACAATCTGGGGTGGTTACGGGCAACGTGGGGTTGTTACGGGCAATGTGGGGTGGTTACGGATAAACTGAAGTTCTTATAGGCAATCTGGGGTGGGTACCTGTAATCTGACATGGGCACCGCAATCTGGAGGGGGTCATTGGCAATTTGGGGTGGTCAGAGGCGACGTGTGGTGGTCAGAGGCGACGTGCGGTGGTCAGAGGCGACGTGTGGAGGTCAGAGGCAACGTGCGGTGGTCAGAGGCATCGTGGCGTGGTCAGAGGCATCGTGGCGTGGTCAGAGGCATCGTGGCATGGTCAGAGGCAACGCGCGGTGGTTACGTGCAATCTGGGGGGGTTACATGTAATCTGGCATGATTACGGGGAACCTGGGGGGGTTATGTGCAACCTGGAAGGGTTACAGACAATCTGGGATTGTTACTGATAAACTGAAGTGCTTATAGGTAATCTGGGGTGGGTACATGTAATTTGGGGTGGTTACGGGCAATCTGGAGGGGGTCACTGGCAATTTGCGGGGGTTACGGGCAACGTGCGGTGGTTACGGGCAATCTGGAGGGGGTCACTGGCAATTTGCGGTGGTTACGGGCAACGTGCGGTGGTTACGGGCAACGTGCGGTGGTTACGGGCAACGTGCGGTGGTTACGGGCAACGTGCGGTGGTTACGGGTAATCTGGGGAGGGGTTAGGGGTAATTTGGGAGTAAACTGCAATTATTACTATAATAAAAAGTGTGTGTTTTATTTTTTTGTATGTTTGTCACTTTTTGTACTTTACATATTCATTTTCACTGTATTACTATGATTACTGTGATATTTTCTATCACAGTAATCATAGTTCAGTGACAGAGACCAAATTGGTCTCTGTCACTTTAAATTTTCAGAGCTTGGCTGGTTGTGAAGCGCATGCGCACTTCATAACCAGCCAGGACGTCGAGGAGGAAGGAGCTCCGTGGATCCGGTGAGTAAATGGGGAAGGGGGGGTGACTGGGGGACGGGGGTGACAGGGGGGGTGGGGGGCGACTTGGGGGGTGGGGGGACATCACTTTTTATCCCCTGTCACCAATCATTCATGGTGACAGGGGATAAAAAGTGCCGGGAGCACATGGTACAAGCGATCAGCGGTATATAGTATATACCGCTGATCGCTTGTACCGGGACCCCACAGGGGGGTCCCCGATGACTGCCCCATGCTCTCCGCTACCTCCGGTGGCGGAGAGCATGGGGCTTTCATTCATTTTAACTCTTTCATCGCTGTGAACCGACGTTAGTCGGTTCACAGCGATGGCGGCGGCCATCTTGGAAATGATGGCCGCCGGGGGAGGGGGGTTAGTTATCGGGGCACTAGGGGGGTCTGATCTGAGGTCTGGGGGACACTTATTTCATCTCCCCCCGCCGTAGATTCACGGCGGGGGGAGATGAAAGGCGGCGGCAGCACCGGTAATCCTCTTTACCGACGGCCGCCGCTATAACGTTAATAGCGGCGATCGTCGGTAAGGGGGGGGGGCCGGGACGGACCCCACACACTGCCCCAACCCCTCAGCTACCTCCGGTAGCCGGGGGGATGGGGTGGGGGCCGTCCCGACCCCGCAGCCTTATTCTCTGCCATCGCCGTAAAAAGCTGATGGCAGCAGAATAAGGCCCATTAGTGACCGCCGTAGAAAGCCGTATCGGCGGTCACTAAGGGGTTAAAGCTGGGGGTATGTAGCTTCTAGTCAGCCTCAGCTGGGACCATGGATGGAAGGTGCCCAGCACCCTGTCATCAAACGGGATGGGTGTATATTAGTCCATAGTATACAATGGGGCTCCCCATTTCATTGTGGAAGGAACATCTATGCATCTGTACCATCTGTTACTGCAGCTAAGTATTGTTTTCTGTAATAAATCTCTTATTTTTCTATAAATCTGTGTGGTTATAGCCTTCTCAGACTATTATCAAAAGCAACCGGTTCTAGAAGCTACATACCCCCAGCTTGGATGAAGAATATGGATTACAATATAGTGCTTTTTCAAGCACTATAAATCATGTTTTTTTAAGCACATTCACATTGCTTCATTTTACAGATGGCCGTGTTGTTACCACATTGTTACATATCTCTCTAGACTGTTTACTCAAGGCTAATAAATTCTGTCCTGATTTAAAAATAATTTGACTTTGCTTGTCTTAACATGAGGAAGCTCTGGTGATTGAAGACCCATAGGTCTTTTAATCCAGCGAATTATCTGTGTTTTGCATAACCGAAAAATGCATCGGCTGACATGAAAGACATTGAAATATAATGAGTGTGTCTTAAAAATAAACAAAGACGTGGAAAAGGATTGATGCAATATTTTCTGTACATATTTAACTATGCAGCATCATTTGATGTTGTTTAAAAAAGCAAATACCTATTTATCTGGTTTAATTTCTAGACTGTTTCCATCATTTCTTTATATTTTCACAAAAAAAAGTATGCTGGCAAACATATTGTCTAATTATTTTTACAGTCTATATTTAATAACTGCATAGATTAAAAGGAAAAATTTCCATTACCTTTAATCAAAGGAAGGTAAAGAACATTGATGAGGCAAAGGGGTGTGGGAAAAATTAAGGTAAAAAAAAAACAACAACAACAAAAAAATAACATTCAAATAAGAATTCTACACAATTACATAAGAGTGTTGCTTCTAAGGAATTGTTTCAGCCTATTTGAAATCCTTAAAGTGACTCTGTACCCACAACCAACCCCCCCCCCCAAACCACTTGTACCGTCACATAGCTGCTTTTAATCCAAGATCTGTCCTGGGGTCCGTTTGGCAGGTGATGCAGTTATTGTCCTAAAAGAAAAACTTTTAAACTTGCAGTCCCGTGCCAAACAGGAGTACCTGTGCCCTAACTTTGCACCACCCCTCCCCAGCCCCAGCAACTGTTTACCATATAACTGCAGGGCTCTTAATCATTCATCTCTTCTCCTGGGCATCCTGTAGCTATTTCCTAAATAGCACGGGAGGGGCGATGCCCCAAATGCTCCTAAGCCCCTGATTAGCAAAGGGGCAATTTAGACAATTTTCTACTGTTTTAGACAGTTCCTGTCATGGACAGAGGTTGCAGAAGAGTGCATTGTGTCAGACTGGCAAGAATACACCCCTTCATGCAGAACATAAAGCAGATAAGTAAACTTGCAAACCTATATAACATTCCCCTTCAATAGGGCTGGTGCACAGAACTCACTCAGTGTATCCATGGTAACTAGATCTTCCAGCAGCAGCAGTAACTGCATACTGATACGGGAAATGCAGTATAATAAAAGGTATGCATGAAGTAGGCCCAGGTCAAAGTGTGACATTGGCCTGGTCATAGATCAGCTTTGAAGTTGGCTTAGGAGAGAATGGGAAGGCTCAAAAGAATATCATCAAATAATTGTTTCTATTCTTTTTCTGCTAGTATAGCTATAATGGCTTGTTTTTTGTTTGTTTGTTTTTTTTGGAAGAAAAGTCTTTTTTTTTTTTTTTTATGGCCCCATCTTTTAGGCCATGATTCATCAATCTGTTTCAAACAAAAACTGTCTGTTTTTGCCCATGTAAAAAAACAAAAAAAACATCTTTCATATCTTAACACATTCTAGTAAGATGAGGTGTTCAGTAGATATGACATAACCTCGAGCCCACTTTTGATTTCATTACTAATGGCTGTAGAAGTTGGATTTCATCCTAGGGGGTTGTGAAAAACTTGTGAAAAAATTCTGCACGCTCGGGTTCAGATGCACCCAAATGTGCTTGAGGTCACTAATCTCTAGTGTTGAGCTGTTATTGGTTGCTAGAGATGAGCCAATTTACAGTAATGGGAGACTCGCGCACAGTAATTTACAGTAATGGGAGACTCACGCACTTAACCAGGCGACCCCTACAGTTACATAGTAACATAGTAAACAAGGTTGAAAGAAGACTAGAGTCCATCAGTTTCAACCTAGGGAAACCAGAACAATCCCTGGATCAACGTATCACTCAGGGGCGGAACTACCGCCGTAGCAGCCGTAGCGGCTGCTACGGGGCCCCTAACATCAGGGGGCCCGTGGCCTCGGCCCCCCGAAGATGACCGCTTGCAACACCCGGCGGCCGAGCGGGCCTCCCGGGTGTTCAGTGTTCTGACTGACAGCGCGAGAAGCCATAGGCTTCCCGCCCTGTCAATCATTCTTGTGACCGCAAGCAAGCATTCCACTTGCGATCACAAGAGTGTCCCACCCAATGAGCAGCTCTTTGGTGAAGTCCTGGCAGCGTCATCGCTGAGCACTCAGTGTGCGCCGCCGCGGCTGGGACTTCCGGTACTAAGAACACAAACCGGAAGTCCCAGCCGCCGCGGCGCACACTGAGTGCTCAGCGATGACGCTGCCAGGACTTCACCAGAGGGCTGCTCATCGGGCGGAGGCAGAGAGAAGAGGAGACCGGCGACCGACGGGGGAGCGTGGGGTTAGGTGAGTTATGTGTTTGTTTGTTTTTTTAATCAGAGGAGCAACACTGCGGGCTATGTGGGGAAGGGGATGCACAATACTGGGGGCTATGTGGGGAAGGGGATGCACAACACTGCGGGCTATGTGGGGAAGGGGATGCACAACACTGCGGGCTATGTGGGGAAGGGGATGCACAACACTGCGGGCTATGTGGGGAAGGGGATGCACAATACTGGGGGCTATGTGGGGAAGGGGATGCACAATACTGGGGGCTATGTGGGGAAGGGGATGCACAATACTGGGGGCTATGTGGGGGCTGGGGATGCACAACACTGCGGGCTATGTGGGGAAGGGGATGCACAATACTGGGGGCTATGTGGGGAAGGGGATGCACAATACTGGGGGCTATGTGGGGAAGGGGATGCACAATACTGGGGGCTATGTGGGGGCTGGGGATGCACAACACTGCGGGCTATGTGGGGAAGGGGATGCACAATACTGGGGGCTATGTGGGGAAGGGGATGCACAATACTGGGGGCTATGTGGGGAAGGGGATGCACAATACTGGGGGCTATGTGGGGAAGGGGATGCACAATACTGGGGGCTATGTGGGGAAGGGGATGCACAATACTGGGGGCTATGTGGGGAAGGGGATGCACAATACTGGGGGCTATGTGGGGAAGGGGATGCACAACACTGGGGGCTATGTGGGGAAGGGGATGCACAACACTGCGGGCTATGTGGGGAAGGGGATGCACAACACTGCGGGCTATGTGGGGAAGGGGATGCACAATACTGGGGGCTATGTGGGGAAGGGGATGCACAATACTGGGGGCTATGTGGGGAAGGGGATGCACAACACTGCGGGCTATGTGGGGAAGGGGATGCACAACACTGGGGGCTATGTGGGGAAGGGGATGCACAACACTGGGGGCTATGTGGGGAAGGGGATGCACAATACTGGGGGCTATGTGGGGAAGGGGATGCACAATACTGGGGGCTATGTGTGGACTAGGGGTGCACAATACTGGGGGCTATGTGGGGAAGGGGATGCACAATACTGGGGGCTATGTGGGGATGGGGATGCACAATACTGGGGGCTATGTGGGGATGGGGATGCACAATACTGGGGGCTAAGGATGGACAACACTGGGGGCTATATGGGGGATGCACAATACTGGGGGCTATATGGGGATGCACAATACTGGGGGCTATATGGGGGGATGCACAATACTGGGGGCTATATGGGGGATGCACAATACTGGGGGCTATATGGGGGATGCACAATACTGGGGGCTATATGGGGGGATGCACAATACTGGGGGCTATATGGGGGATGCACAATACTGGGGGCTATATGGGGGATGCACAATACTGGGGGCTATATGGGGGATGGGAATGCACAACACTGGGGGCTACCTATATGGGGGATGGACAACACTGGGGGCTACCTATATGCGGGACAGGGATGGACAACACTGGGGGCTACCTATATGCGGGACGGGGATGGACAACACTGGGGGCTACCTTTATGGGGAATGTGGGCCATCTAAAAGGGGAACTACACAGAGGGGCCATTTATGAAGGGGACTAGGGGGCATCTATAAGGGGAACTACACTGGGGGGGTTGACACAGAGGGGTCATCTAAGAGGACTACACAGAGGGGACCATATACTGTAGGGCAGGGATAGGGAACCTTGGCTCTCCAGCTATTGTAAAACTACAGCTTTATTTTTGACTGTCCGTACATGATGGGAGTTGTAGTTTTGCAGAAGCTGGAGAGCAGAGATTCCCTACCTCTGATATAGGTGATGCACAGAGGGTGTCATCTACTATAAATGGATTACACAGAGCGGGATCTCTACTATAGTAGATGCACATGGGGCCATCTATATGGAGGACTGAACAAGGGGCAATCTATAAGCTGTCTACACAGAGCCTAATTTGTCTGTCTGGCAGATTCTGTGGGTTCGTGGCTCGGAGTTCTTATAATGGCCCAGGATAGATGGAGAAGAAAATGAAAAGGAAACAACTCTAATGAGAGAAGGCGTCCCCTGTGAGTCACTTAATATAACTGCAGTGTAATTTATATGGTGTATAGAACCTGTGTAGAGCTGGGTGTGTTGATGGCATAGTGGTTGGTCGAGGAGGGGGGGGCCCCAATCAAAAGTTTGCTATGGGGCCCAGCCATTTCTAGTTACGCCCCTGGTATCACTGGATATCTAATGCCCATAACTTGTAATAGTATATTGTTCAAGAAAAGCATCAAGGCCTCCCTTAAACTTATTTAAAGCGTAACTATAATTTCAGTAGGCAAAACATGAAATTCCTCAAATAAAAAGCCCATGTGTTACCCTTTAAAAAGAGCCCCAAACTGATAGCATTGTGCTCGCTGAGATATCCCCAGTTATTTGGCTCAGAAGAATAAATGAATTTTTTTCCTGGCTGAGAGAAAGTGGGCGTGGCCTATCTTTCATCTCCCTGGCTGCGTTCCTCCATTCACTGAGCAGCACCTTAGCAGATGTATCACACATAGCAGGATTAGATACAGCCCCAGCATACAGTATCACAATGTGAGATTAGATACAGAGCCCCAGCAGATGGTATCACACACAGTGGGATTAGATAAAGTCATCTGCTCTTATTACACTGTAGGATAATGTCAGCCATGGAGGTGGGGACACCTGCTGCAGACATCTGATAGTGAGTGTTATATGTACTATGGAAGGACTACAGCTGTGTTGTGCTGGGACTTGTAGTCCTCCCCTTAGTGACTCACCCACTCTGCCTCATGCAGTACATTGGAGTCATGGTGGCACTGGATACACTTTTCCCTCCATCCAGCTCTTCCCCTGCGCTGTTCCTCACACACAACACCCTCAGCTCTGCTTAGTCACCTCTGTGAGGGGAGGGGGGAGAACATGCTGCTAGGAGGGGGGAAGGAGGTTTTGTTTATGTTTCTCTCTGTGTCAGGGCTGTTATCTGATGCTGCTGTCAGAGTCTGTACTCTAGGTACAGATCTCCAGGGAGGGGGCGTGTCCAGCAGGAATGCAGAAATAAGTCAGAGGCAAAGAGAGCTCTGAGGAGACTTTTGGCTTTATGTATTTAAAAAAATGTTCATTTTAGGTTATTAACGTATATTGCAAAAAGTCTTATCATGACCTAAGCTAACTAAAACTGAATGGTCAAAATATTTTATAGTTGCGCTTTAATGAATCGGCCATGACAACATCATGTGGCAGAGAGTTCCACAGTCTTACCGCTCGTACAGTAAAGAACCCGCGTCGATGATGATGATGAAATCTTCTTTCTTCTAGACGTAGAGAATGCCCCCTTGTCATGGTTACAGACCTAGGAGTAAAAAGACCACTACAAAGATCTTTGTACTGTCCATTCATATATTTGTACATTGTGATCAGATCGTCCCTAAGTCGTCTTTTTTCTAGCGTAAATAACCCCAAGCTTGATACCCTGTCCTGGTACTGTAACCAACCCATTCCCTTAATGACCTTTGTTGCCCTCCTTTGCACCCGCTCCAGTTCAGCTGTGTCCTTCTTATATACCGGTGCCCAAAACTGTACACAGTATTCCATGTGTGGTCTGACCAGTGATTTATAAAGAGGCAAAACTATGTTCTCCTCTTTAGCATCTATACCTCTTTTAATGCATCCTATTATTTTATTAGCCTTGGCAGCTGCTGCATGGCACTGATCACTAAAGTTGAGTTTACTGTCCACCAATACCCTCAGGTCCTTTTCGGAAGTAGTTTTACCTAGTGTTTTATTATTTAGCACATAACTGTACTTATTATTTCTACGGCCCAAGTGCATAACCTTACATTTATCCACATTAAACTTCATTTGCCACTTCACTGCCCAAGCCTCTAGCTTCTTCAAATCCCTCTGTAATATGATAGTATCCTCCTCTGTGCTGATTACTCTACCCAGATAGTATCATCTGCAAAAATGGAGATTCTACTCTGTAGCTCTCTACAAGATCATTAATAAAAATATTAAAAAGAAGTGGACCCAACACTGACCCCTGTGGTACCCCACTAGTAAGTAAAACCCAATCTGAATATGTTCCATCAATGACCACCTTCTATTTTCTATCACACAACCAGTTACTTACCCATTTTCATACATTTTCCCCAAGTCCCAGCATCTTCATTTTGTAGACCAACCTTTCATGTGGCACAGTATCAAATGCCTTTGAAAAGTCCAGATACACAACATCCACAGCCTCCCCCTGGTCCAGTCTATAACTTACCTCTTCATAGAAGCCGATCAGATTAGTCTGACAGGATCGATCCTTCATAAATCCATGCTGGTGCTGCGTCATAAGATTATTTTCATTAAGATACTCCTGTATAGCATCTCTTACAAACCCCTCAAATACTTTACCTACTATAGATGTTAGACTTACGGGCCTGTAGTTTCCAGGATCACTCTTTGACCCCTTTTTGAATATTGGTACCACATTAGCTCAGCGCCAGTCCTGTGGAACAATCCCTGTCATTATAGAATCTTTAAATATTAGGAATATCGATCTGTCTCTCAGGCTGGGTTCACACTATGTATATTTCAGTCAGTATTGTGGTCCTCATATTGCAACCAAAACCAGGAGTGGATTAAAAACACAGAAAGGCTCTGTCCACACAATATTGAAATTGAGTGGATGGCCGCCATATAACAATAAATAACTGCCATTATTTCAATATAACAGCCATTGTTTTAAAATAACAGCAAATATTTGCCATTAAATGGCGGCCATCCACTCAATTTCAACATTGTGTGGACAGAGCCTTTCTGTGTTTTTAATCCACTCCTGGTTATGGTTGCAATATGAGGACCACAATACTGACTGAAATATACGTAGTGTGAACCCAGCCTAACACAGTATTTAATTCTTGCAAAACTCTAGGATGGATATCTTCTGGGACAACTGTGACCCTCATAGGGTGGTATTACACGGGCCGAGCAGGGCCCGATAATACCTGTAAACGAGCAGCGATCTGCTAGATCGTTGCTCGTTTACTGGACCTATTACACGGCCCGATAATCGTTTGACAAGAGCTGCAAGGACATCGTTACCGATGTCCTTGCAGCCCTTGCTAAACTGGCATACATTACCCATCCACGTTCCAGGGCTGCTCCTGCGTCAGCTTCTCCCGGGGGTCCCGCGCGCTCTCTAGTGTCACAGCAGCCTGTCAGCTGGTAGGCCGCTCAGCCAATCATAGGCCGGGACTGCCGCGGCCTGTGATTGGCTGAGCGGCCTATCAGCTGACAGGCCGCTGTGACGCTAGAGCGCGCGCGGGACGCAAGGAGAAGCGGACGGCAGGAGCAGCCCTGGAACGTGGATGGGTAATGTATATCGTTAGTCGACGGCCACGCACCGCTATTACACGCAGCGGTGCGCGGTCGGCGCCCGACGAAAATAGGTTCTAAATTATATCAACGATCAGCCGATGATCGTTGTCATCGGCTGATCGTTGCATTTATTACACGGAGCGATAATCGGCCGAATCGAGCCAATTCGGCCGATTATCGTTCCGTGTAATACCACCCATAGTAAGGGCCTTTGTTTTGTCTTTTTTACAATATTGCCTGAATAATGGTTTACCTAATTGAATCCATGTTTACAATTATATTGGCACTTTACGAGACAATCCTTCATTAGGCACCCAGTATGTGTTAATCCATTCATTCTATGTGGTCTGTTTTTAATATATGCAATTTTATTAGTATTTGGTTGTTTTTAAATGTATATCTTTTTAAAAAAAATTTACACTGTTTTTTATCATGTTATCAATACAATCATGATAAATAAAATATTTTTGTAAAGATTCAGATCTTATGCCCATAGTTTTGTTGTGTATTTATCATTTTGGTGGGTTTTTCTGTGTATTTTGTAGAGTAACACCTAGGGGTACAATTCAACATTGTGCCGTATTGATATTGAAGGTTATTTAGTCTCTCTACTGTGAACCTTTTTGTATATATGGATATCTTCTGGGCCCGGTGACTTATGGATTTTAATGTTTTTAAGGCGTCTCCCCACTTCTTGTTTTGTTAGGCAGGTGAGATTTATGGGAGGATTTACATTATCCCTAGTCATGTCGTCTGTTATGGGATTCTCCTCTGAATACAGTAGAGAAGAATGTATTTAATATATTGCCTTTTTTCTCTTCCCCCTCCACCATTACTCCCAGATTATTTTTGAGGGGACCAACATTTTCGGTTTTAAGTCTTTTGTTGTTTATATAGGTGAAGAACATTTTGGGATTCGTTTTACTTTCTGTGGCACTCCTTCTTTCTGTTGCTATTTTTGCTTCTTTTATTTGTTTTTTTACACATTCTATTCTTCTGTCTATAGTTGCTTAATGCTTCCCCACGCCCTTCTTTTTTTAGTAGTCTGAATGCTTGTTTCTTATCATTTATTGCACCCCTTACAGCTGAAGTTAACCACATTGGATTTCTCCTATTTCTACTACTTTTATTCCCATATGGTATGTGTCGTTCACACGATCTACCCAGGATGCCCTTAAATATGTCCCATTTCTCTTGTGTACTTTTATTTCTTAAGGCATTGTCCCAGTCTATGTCCCCAAGGTCCTCTCTTAGTTTTTGGAAATTAGCCTTCCTGAAATTTAATGTTTTTGCAGCCCCTCTACTAAAAATTTTATTGAAGGACAATTGAAAACTTACGATGTTATGGTCACTTTTACCTAGGTGACCCCCCCACCTCTATTTTTGATATTCTGTCTGGCCCATTGGTTAAGATTAGGTCCAGGAGTGCCCCCCTCTTGTTGGTCCCTGTACTAGTTGGGAAAGGTAATTATCTTTTACTATTTCCAAAAACCCGCTTCCCTTCCTGGAGCTGCAGATTTCTGCTTTCCAGTTTATATTTGGGTAATTGAGAGGATGGTGCCTGGCTAACCCATCTTTTTGTTTGCATACCGCCAGAGTTCTATACATTTATTTCATTTAAAACATTGAAGGTGTGGGGCTTTAGTATTATACTAAGGCTTCAGGCATAGGTTTACCCGAGCACCATAAGGTGCTCAGTCAAGCTTCAAGCTCAGACATGTACCCCGATGCTTAATTGAGCACTAAGATCTAGTGGAAACAAGTCCCCCATCACCTTTACCATTAAGGCTATATGCACATATAGTATAGGTCAGTGTTTGTTAGTATTTCTGTCAGTATTTGTAGGAGTGGAATCAGCAGAAAAAAACTCTAATAGAAAGATTTGCCCAGTGTCTGGATTTTCAACCCACTCCTGGTTTTGGTATAAAAAAATACTGACTAATACTGAGTGTGAACATAGCCTAGAAATGTCCCATAGACATTTTCCTCGGATGCTTATATGCATATGTTCATAGAAAGTCTCTAGCATGCAGGCATATATATTTACATTTTAACCCCACCCCACCACCGCTCAAACACAAAAAACTTGGCAAAACCTATGTCTGAAGCCTTAGACAACATTTACATGTCTGTTATTTTGCAGACCGTATGGACAGGGAAGCCCTGTAATAGAGTATTTCCCTGCCCGGTATGATGTATCAGCGGTGCAGTTTCCCTACTCCTGGCATGATGTTGATAAACAATGCCGGACAAGGAAACACTCCATTACATGGCGTCCCCGCCCATAGGGTCCGCAAAATTACGGACATGGGAATAAGCCCTTAGTATAATACTGTCTATCACGGACTTGCAGTTGAGAAGTAAATTAAAATGGTGGGAACAGGAAAACACATTCGCAAATATAAACTCCACTTGTTAGAATGTATTTGACTACTGCCTTAGTAGTATAAAAGTGGATGACTCCAGTGCCTGTTCATTTTGGGCAGTAAATGTAGAAACATATTTTGAATCTCTATTTATTTATTTTTGCACGGAATACCCTTGGTGTATAAAATCTTCTCAATTACAGCTTTACACATTTATGCCATAGTCTGGAATGATGAAGAGCAGAATAAGGAAAGTGAGGATGGCCATATGCCAGATAAACACACTTAAGCATTTCCAACAAGCTCATTTCCTTAGGGACATACATCTCTAAGCCCTGCCAATGTCTCAAAGCCAAGTCTGTGAACATAAAACTGCTTATGTGTGTATGCCTCTCCAATATAAAACTATAAATTCTACTAAAAGAGGGGAAGCTACCTCCTCACCAATATCTCTCTGTTTCATGCTCTGCAGCTGGGGGAACAAGAGAAACAAATTTTTAGGACCGAAGACAGCGGCTAAGGATTCTCAGCTGAGCTATGAAGATGAAACCTGCACTGGAACGGATCCCAATCACTTTGGCTGATTTTCTGTTGTGCCTCTATAAAACCAAATGCCTGTCTCTCCGAACAGCATAAAAGGTCTTGAAGTATAGGACATTAAATATCTTTAGTTTAATTCAATATGACATGATTGCTAATGGACACATGTTTATAAGTTAGAGTTAAAAGATTATCAAGGATTAGAGAAACCACAGCAACTTTCTTGCAAAAACAGAGGAACCCCTGTCCTCAGGTTGTGTGCAGTATTACAATTCAGCTCCATTTACTTCATAACAAAACCCACACCCAAACTGAGGACAGGAGAGGTACTGTTTCTGGAAATAAGTAGCTATGTTTATGTAAGCCTGTATAGCCCCTAAGTGATATACAGTGCATGAGTCTATAATGTTATTGATTACATAGTAAAATACTGTTGTAATTCTCAAAATATTTTACTATGATTCTATTGATATGCTTCCATTTGATTATTTCAATTACTTGAGATAATGTAAATAGATGTAAATGTAAATCTAATGTAAACACAATTGTTGCATACAAGTAGGGCACACTGTAGCAGAAAATAGCCTTTCACAGAACCACAGTGGAAAGATAGCGTAATCAAGGGCTGGCAAGTCATCCTGGGGCTACCTGCAGAAGGTGGCATGTCTCTATGTCCGCAGCCTCTGTAAATAGACCCTTCAGGTTATGACAGTGTTTGGTCAGCTAATATATATATATTACATTACCACACCAGTGGGAACTCATAGAAAAGTTCACCTTATGCTCCCAGCCAGAAGAATGAGGTGAGCTAGGTGCTGACCCTTATGTAATCTCCTTTGTAGCATGTGGATGTGCAGCAATGTTTGTTTTTCTCCTCATATAATTATAAATAGTACATTTATTTACAAGCATTAAAGGCATTGTTGCAAAAACATGGTTGAATTATTTAACCATGATCTCCATGCCCCATCCATGGGTCATCTCTAGAAATGCACTGCAACTCTGCTGTAGAGAATGAAAACCTCATGTAAAACATTGACATAACTTAGTGGATTTTTTTTAGCTGGAAATCATTGGTCAATTATAGCTAGACCTCATAAATTGTTAGGCACCAAGCCCACTGTAGGATCTTCTAGTTCTCTGGTGGACTAGACCCTAACCATAACATTTCCCATTGGTTTGTTTAACCTAATTTACAGGAGCCATGCATGGATGATTACCTTTCCATTGAAAAAGTGAAACAGAATCAACCATTCTCGAGTTGATGACCAAACGTATACTTGAACAAAACCTTTAAAAATCTACTGACTATATTTTTTTATAATATAAAATCTGGAAAGGAAACATACCTAGTAATTGTAGGCTTTTTCCTTCTATTCTTCATATATAATGTAATGATGACTGTGTATTCCACCCGCCACCACCTTGGATTTTTTTGGCCTTCGGTCCTAGCAGCATGGAGCAACATGTGTTTTTTTTTTTCTTTCCTCTGTGCAGTATAGACCTTGCCACTAGAGAGGGCGCACATGTACCTTTCCTAGATTTTAAGGCTCAGTGCCTTAATTACTCCACACCTGTCTCTTAGATATTTAAGGAGACCTCATGCACACATGCTCTGCCTGAGCATTGAGGTCCAATTGACCTGGAAAGGTGTTTCTGCATTTGCCTAACAAAAGCATTTCTGTAAACCTGTATCTGTCTTACATTACTTCACTGCCTGGTGTTTCTGTATTCCCCGTCCTGGTTTCTTTGTTCCTGCTGTGGTGTTCTCATGTCCTAGTATTCCTGCTGTCTGATCCTGCACTTCTAGTTGCTCCCAGTATTCCTGTGTGTTCCTGTCCTGAATGTGAACCTGACCCAACCCGTGTTTGCACCTGCTACTGTTCCTACATCAATTTCCCCTCTTTGTGTGAACTGCACCATGTGACCTCCACCTGTGTCTTTGCCCTCAGCATCTGTCAACTGCATCCGTTACTTTCTTCCAGTATGTTCTGTGTCTGCATATTTGTCTGCACTGTCAATTTGGCAACACAGGTAATTCCACCCTTGCCATCTGGTCTGCCCGGACCACCTGTCATGTGCTTTGTCTATCTAAATAGGTAGCAGCCTGGTGTATCCTCTGGGAAAATCTATTTCCACCATCAGAAGTATCTTGTGAAGAACAGAGGATACATTTAAACAACACCCTTAGGGACAGATGGACATGTGACACAGTGAATTCATGTCCACTGATCCTGACATATACAACATACAATAAACACAGGTTGTGGTTACTCAGGGCAATCATAATGAAACAAGTAACTTTCATTCCCCCTATTGTAAAAGGTCTTACTGGCTTAGCTATCTAGTCAATGGCTTTAGTAGATAATAGTTTATTGTGTGGAGCTATAGAATTAGCTCAATGGGTATTCAACTAACATATGTTGGCGGGCAGTAACTGAAAGCAGAATGCCTGCATCCAAGCTCTTGTATAAACTGTACATGGCACTAGATAATTTCTGCTCTTTGGAGAAGGCAACTAAATAATGGATTTTTCTGTAGTGCAAGATGCTGGGAACAGTGAGTCACCAGTGAGACATGTTTTCGTTCTGGCATCTGCCATAAAGACCAATGATGTATACACTTGGCTGCAGTTTAATTCTAACAGATGCACATCTTGCTCCTGCACAGTGTCTACATTTGGGGAATATAGATAAGGAATATGTTTTAGGCTGTTTGCTAGCAGTCGGTATACTTTATTTTGTGCATTTCTATGGGATTTAAATGTTCAGTTTTGTACCTAGGTGAACTAATGTTTATTCATTTTTATGCAAATAAAACTAAATGTAAGAATTAAGAAAATAATGACATAAACAGTTAATTTTACAGTTAATATTACATTCTGGTAAAGTGTTTATAGCAGGGACTGCAACAAACCAAATGACAGGATTTAGTTCTCTCTCATTCTCACTCTCTCTTTCTCTCTCTCTATCACTCTTGCATTCCCTCTCATTGTAAAGAGGTATTCCATTTTTAGAAAATTTTATAAAACTATCACCCCAAGACATATACCAATATAGTGCCATCACTTATAATACTTGCTTATGAAAGTTTTGCATGATTTATCCCTGACAGGAAGTTGAAAAAGAAAGAAGTACACAATGTGCTATTGTCTGCAGTTTTCCAGCCTCTTTATCTGTCCTAAAAGAATCCATCCCCCTCTGGTGTCACAGTGGGCTTGGTTGGATCTTGCCTCTGAGCTCAAACCTCCACCCTCCACCCCAGGTAATGTCACCACCTCTGAAAAGCCCCTATAGCCTGCACCTCCATCACCTATAAAACACACATTTGCTTATTTTAATTGGGATATTGAGCAGAGAATGAGGTTTTCTAGCAGTATTTTGTGTTGTCCTGAACAATGTTAACAGCAGAGCGTGAATATATTGTAACAGCTTTTGCAGACCTCCTGGTGAAGATATAATCTGCTGTGTAGAGCAATGTTCTGCAGAAGCTGTGGGCAGGATACAGGCAGGAGTTCTGTGTGAGGGGAGTAGGAAGGGATAACAATGCATTCTAGGAATTATAGTACTAAGCAACTGCTAAACCAGGAAGCACAGCAATCTGACATAAGAAGAGACCCACAAACTTTTGAAAATTTTGCAAATTTCAGAACTGTGGAAGACAGGTAAGCAATGCTATGTGCCCCTGCAGTATTTTTTAAAATTATTATTATTATTATTTTTTACCCTGACATCACAATAAACCTTTCAATATAAAACTTACTTTTAGAATTATGACTTGTCTTGTTGTAGCATGTCAAACTATTGTAAAATTCAGCCAAGAGTAAGTCACTCAAGTATTCTTCATCTCTGGATAATAATAAGAGCAGTAATTGTATGATACATGTATTGTGTGATGAATTTAATAAAAGGCAATGTATTACATTAAAGAGTCACTGTCGTATTTTTTTTTTTTTTTTGCAGAAATCAATAGTCCAGGCGATTTTAAGAAACTTTGTAATTGGGTTTATTAGCCAAATCTGCCATTATCTGCATGTAAAAAGCCTTTTCCCAGGTCCCCCCCTCCTTCCTCTTTTTCATCCACTCTGAAAAATCTGAAAATTGTGACTTGTTGCAGGAGACGTACCCTGTCTGCTCTAGGGAGAGGGGAGGGGGGAGGAGGAAGGAGGGAGTTAGCCGGCAGCAGAAAGCAGATAACAGAGGATTACAGGCACAGAGCTGGGTGACAGCTGTAATCCGAGCTCAGACAGGTCACTGGTGATGGTCAGAACAGATAACGGGTGAGGGATTTGTAGATTAACTCTTTGTTGTCCTGTTTTGGTCTTTTCTTTAGCTCTCTCCATAGGAGAACAATGAAGACAGGGGGGAGAGCTTCAAACTGCTTTTTAATGATAAAAATGCATTTTTCGGATAATAAACCCAATTACAAAGTTTCTTAAAATCGCATGGACTATTGATTTCTGCAAAAAAAAATTTCACGACAGTGACACTTTAAGCATTATATAGAAAGGCACTCTTTATTGTTGATATACTGAACTTTATATTTATTAATATGCTATATATCTGATATTCTTCTACGATTCATGTACAGTCTATTCTTATTAATCACAATGTACAGTAAACTAAACGTTTTGCAATCTGTTTATTTATGTTTTTGCCAAAAAAACCTTCCCTCAAAAGTCACAAATTATGAAGCATTCATTAAGCATGCCCTTATATACACCATTATAAACATACTATTAGTGATGAGCGAGTACTAAAATGCTTGGGTGCTCATTACTCGAACCGAATAACTCCCGATACTTGAGTGCTCGTTTCAAGTAACGAACCCCATTGAAGTCAATGAGAGACTCGAGCATTTTTTGGGGAGACTCAGGTTCGGTAGAGGGAAGGTCGTGTGAAAACTTGTCAACCTCAGAAATTGATAGAAACACAACGGAAATGGACAGGAAACAGCAGTGGCAGCATGTATGCATGCCTATGAGGCTGCCTAATGGCACCATTATGCCTAATTCTGTGCAACAACCTGGTTAAAAGAGAGGTAGGCATGTGGACCACCCAAAAACTCAGCCTGACACAGCATGGCAGTGAGAACACAGGGAACCATTAAAACAGAGGTAGCATATCATGAGCCAGCCAAAAATTCAGCCTGACACAGCATGGCGGTGAGAACAGAGCGAACAAGGAAGAAGCGGTAGCCAGTTAGCCTTCCAAAAACTATACCAGACCTAGCATGGCAGAGAATCCTTAAAAGTGAGTGAGGAAGCAAGTGAGCCTCCCAAAAATTAGGCCAGAAGCAGCATGGCATTGAGCACACAGAGAACCATTACAAGTGAGTAAGCAAGTGAGCTTCCCAAAAATTAGGCCAGACACAGCAGGGCCTTGAACACACAGAGAACCATTACAAGTGAGGGAGGAAGCTAGTGAGGCTCCCCAAACTAGGCCAGACACTGCAGAGCCTTGAACACACAGAGAACCATTACAAGTGAGGGAGGAAGCAAGTGAGGCTCCCCAAAATTAGGACAGACAGTGCAGGGCCTTGAGCACACAGAGAACCATTACAAGTGAGTAAGGAAGCTAGTGAGGCTCCCCAAAACTAGGCCAGACACAGCATGGCAGTGAGGACACAGAGAACCATTACAAGTGAGTGAGGAATCAAGTGAGCCCACCAAAAAATTGGAGTGAGTCCAGGGGCTGGGATATGTAGTGGACATGAACCCGGGTGATGACAGCTAACTGGCTAGGCCTGCTGCAGTCACCACTCACCATCAAGAGTACACTTGATGCCTCTCGACCGGGGTGGTGAGGCCACGGCTAGACAAAAAAGATAAAAAATAAAACAGCTGGCCGGTTGGCGGGGGCGCGATCGGCGCGGGCAAACAATCCCGCTCCTCCGCAGACGTAGTGTGACGTCAGAGCATGGCAATGTGGACACAGAGAACCATTAGAAGTGAGTGAGGAAGCAATTGAGCCTCCCAGTAATTAGGCCAGACCCTGCATGGTGGAAAAAGACTTGGCAGTTGGCTTAGAATTGTAGGAAGAGAAGGAAGAGGAGGAGGAGGAGGAGAGGAGATACCAAGATTCTTCATGTTCAGCAGCTTTCCCCGGGTGGACAGTTGAATTCAGGTGAAATCCAAGCTTTGTTCATTTTTATAAACGTCAGCCTGTCAGCGCTGTCAGTGGACAGGCAAGTGCACTTATCAGTGATGATGGCACCAGCTGCACTGAAGACCCGCTCTGACAACAGGCTAGCGGCAGGGCAGGGGAGCACCTCCAAGGCGTAAAGTGCCAGTTGAAGCCAGGCATCCAGCTGTGAAACCCAGTAGTTGTAGGTAGCAGAGTGATCGGGAAGGTCGGTAATATGGTCAGCAAGGTACTCCCTCACCATCTTCCTGAAGGCTTCCCCCCTACTCTGTCTACACTAAGGACGGTTGAAATAGTCTTGCTGGGGTGCAATGAAACTGTCAAAGGCCTTGGAGAGTTTTCCCCTGCCCCTTTACAAGCTGCCTGCTCCACCGCTCCTCTCCCCCGCTCTTTGGCCCACAAAACTACGTCCTCTGGCGCCAGATGCCAGTTAAGGCCCAGCTGTAGTCAACATGGATGCCAGTTAAGGCCCAGCAAAACGGGAATGCAAGGGCAGGCTAACCAGTAGTCAACATGAATGCCAGTTAAGGCCCAGCAGTAGTCAACATGGATGCCTTTTAAGGCCCAGCAGTAGTCAACATGGATGCCAGTTAAGGCCCAGCAGTAGTCAACGTGGATGTCAGTTAAGGCCCAGCAGTAGTCAACATGGATGCCAGTTAAGGCCCAGCTACAAGGATGCCAGGGGAGGCACACCAGTAGTCAACATGGATGCCAGTTAAGGCCCAGCAACAAGAATGCAAAGGCAGGCACACCAGTAGTCAACATGGATGTCAGTTAAGGCCCAGCAGTGGTCAACATGGATGCCAGTTAAGGCCCAGCAGTAATCTACATGGATGCCAGTTAAGGACCAGCAACAAGGATGAAAAGGCAGCTACACCAGAAGTCAACATGAATGCCAGTTAAGGCCCAGCAGTAGTCAACATGGATGTCGGTTAAGGCCCAGCAGTAGTCAACATGGATGCCAGTTAAGGCCCAGCAGTAGTCAACGTGGATGTCAGTTAAGGCCCAGCAGTAGTCAACATGGATGCCAGTTAAGGCCCAGCTACAAGGATGCAAGGGCAGGCACACCAGTAGTCAACATGGATGCCAGTTAAGGCCCAGCAACAAGGATGCAAGGGCAGGCACACCCGTAGTCAACATGGATGCCAGTTAAGGCCCAGCAGTAGTAAACATGGATGTCAGTTAAGGCCCAGCAGTAATCTACATGGATGCCAGTTAAGGCCCAGCAACAAGGATGAAAGGGCAGGTACACCAGTAGTCAACATGAATGCCAGTTAAGGCCCAGCAGTAGTCAACATAGATGCCGGTTAAGGCCCAGCAGTAGTCAACATGGATGTCAGTTAAGGCCCAGCAGTAGTCAACATGGATGCCAGTTAAGGCCCAGCAACAAGGATGCAAGGGCAGGCACACCAGTAGTCAACATGAATGCCAGTTAAGGCCCAGCAGTAGTCAACATGGATGTCGGTTAAGGCCCAGCAGTAGTCAACATGGATGTCAGTTAAGGCCCAGCAGTAGTTAACATGAATGCCGGTTAAGGCCCAGCAGTAGTCAACATGGATGCCAGTTAAGGCCCAGCAAAAAGGATGCAAAGGCAGGCACACCAGTAGTCAACATGGATGTCAGTTAAGGCCCAGCAGTGGTCAACATGGATGCCAGTTAAGGCCCAGCAATAATCTACATGGATGCCAGATAAGGCCCAGCAACAAGGATGAAAGGGCAGGTACACCAGTAGTCAACATGAATGCCAGTTAAGGCCCAGCAGTTGTCAACATGGATGCCGGTTAAGGCCCAGCAGTAGTCAACATGGATGTCAGTTAAGGCCCAGCAGTAGTCAACATGGATGCAAGTTAAGGCCCAGCAACAAGGATGCAAGGGCAGGCACACCAGTAGTCAACATGGATGTCAGTTAAGGCCCAGCATTGGTCAACATGGATGCCGGTTAAGGCCCAGCAGTAGTCAACATGGATGCCAGTTAAGGCCCAGCAGTAGTTAACGTGGATGTCATTTAAGGCCCAGCAGTAGTCAACATGGATGCCAGTTAAGGCCCAGCAGTAGTCAAGGTGGATGCCAGTTAAGGCCCAGCAGTAGTCAACATGGATGCCAGTTAAGGCCCTGCTACAAGGATGCAAGAGCAGGCATACCAGTAGTCAACATGGATGCCATTTAAGGCCCAGCAACAAGGATGCAAGGGCAGGAACACCAGTAGTCAACATGGATGCCAGTTAAGGCCCAGCAGTAGTCAACATGGATGTCAGTTAAGGCCCAGCAGTAGTCAACATGGATGTCAGTTAAGACCCAGCAGTAGTCAACATGGATGCCAGTTAAGGCCCAGCAGTAATCTACATGGATGCCAGTTAAGACCCAGCAGTAGTCAACATGGATGCAAGTTAATGCCCAGCAACAAGGATGCAAGGGCAGGCACACCAGTAGTCAACACTTAATGCCAGTTAAGGCCCAGCAGTAGTCAACATGGATGCCATTTAAGGCCCAGAAGTAATCTACATGGATGCCAGTTAAGGTACAGCAACAAGGATGAAAGGGCAGGTAAACCAGTAATTAACATGAATGCCAGTTAAGGCCCAGCAGTAGTCAACATGGATGCCGGTTAAGGCCCAGCAGTAGTCAACATGGATGTCAGTTAAGGCACAGCAGTAGTCAACGGGATGTCAGTTAAGGCCCAGCAGTAGTCAACATGGATGCCAGTTAGGCCCAGCTACAAGGATGCAAGGGCAGGCACACCAGTAGTCAACATGGATGCCAGTTAAGGCCCAGCAACAAGGATGCAAGGGCAGGCACACGAGTAGTCAACATGGATGCCAGTTAAAGCCCAGCAGTAGTCAATATGGATGTCAGTTAAGGCCCAGCAGTAGTCAACATGGATGTCAGTTAAGACCCAGCAGTAGTCAACATGGATGCCAGTTAAGGCCCAGCAACAAGGATGCAAGAGCAGGCACAGCAGTAGTCAACATGGATGCCAGTTAAGGCCCAGCAGTAATCTACATGGATGCCAGTTAAGGCCCAGAAACATGGATGAAAGGGCAGGTACACCAGTAGTCAACATGAATGCCAGTTAAGGCCCAGCAGTAGTCAACATGGATGCCGGTTAAGGCCCAGCAGTAGTCAACATGGATGCCAGTTCAGGCCCAGCAGTAGTCAATATGTATGTCAGTTAAGGCCCAGCAGTAGTCAACATGAATGCCAGTTAAGGCCCAGCAGTAGCCAACATGGAAGTCAGTTATGGCCCAGCAGTAGTCAACAAGGATGCAAGGGCAGGCCCAAAAGTAGTCAACATGGATGCCAGTTAAGGCCCAGCAGGAGTCAACATGGATGTCAGTTAAGGCCCAGCAGTAGTCAACATGGATGTCAGTTAAGGCCCAGCAGTAGGCAACATGAATGCTAGTTAAGGTCAAGCAGTAGCCAAAATGGATTTCAGTTAAGGCCCAGCAGTAATCAACAAGGATGCAAGGGCAGGCCCAGCAGTAGTCAACATGGATGCCAGTAAAGGCCCAGCAGTAGCCAACATGGAAGCAAGGGACAGTTGCTGCAGGGACAGTTGAACGCTGCACTTTGACACCCTGCAGCTGACAGCTGCATTAAAATGCTTTATAACTCATCGCCCTGGTGTCTAGTGGGTCGGATCCATTCTTCTGGCCGGGCCGGGCCTCAGCTTCGCAATGACATTGATCCCGACTCGGCAATACATTGCTCTGGCCTGACGCAGACCAAAGCAATGTATGACCCCTAATAAAAGTCCAAAATCACCCCCCTTTTCCCATTTTATAAATAAAAAAAACATATTTGGTATCGGCGCGTGAGTAATCGCTAACTATTCAGTTATCACATTCCTGATCTCGGTAAACGGCGTAAGCGCAAAAAAAATTCCAAAGTGCAAAATTGCGCATTTTTGGTCGCATCAAATCCAGAAAAATGTAATAAAAAGTGATCAAAAAGTCGCATATGTGCAAACAAGGTACCGATTGAAAGTATAGATCATGGCGCAAAAAATGACAACTCAAACGGCCCCACAGACCAAAAAATAAAAGCGTTATAAGGATGGGAATAGAGCAATTTTAAACACATTTAGTTATTTTTTTTTTAAAGGTTTTAATTTTTTAAAAGCCATCAAATAATATAAAAGTTATGCAAGTTACATATCGTTGTAATCGTTCTGATGTAAGGAACATGGATAACATGTCAGTTTTACCATAGGGCGAATGGCGTAAATGCCATGGCCTGAAATCAAAACAAATTCTTTTTTTTTTTCAATTTGACAGCGCAAATTATTTTTTTCCCGGTTTCACAGCATATTTTATGGAAAACTTATGCTTTTTATTGCAAAGTACAATTGGTTTCGCAAAAACATAAGGGTTGATATGGGTCTCTAGGTGAAAAAATGCCAGAGCTATGGCCTTTTAAACATAAAGTGGAAAAAGTTCAAAAACGAAAATTGGCTTTGACCTTCAGGGGTTAAATTTAGCAAAGATGTGCTTTAACATCCTGCTTGTTGGGTTCTGACCTTTGGGACCACACATATATCTAGAATAAAGCACCTAATATCTATTTTGGCAGCTCATCTGCAAAGTGTCAACCAAGTGAACTTTAGTTTCCTGCACAACATGTGGCTAGGTAGATGACTGCAGGAAAACCACAGGAACCACAGTGCTTAACCAGAAATCTTTCATCTCTGAGTCTCTTCATTTATTTCAACAGCCAGAACTCCACTAAATATAAAATGACAGCACATTCTAGACCAAAGTGATAGAATTATGGGCCCTGGTATGTTAAATGACCCCAGTAGATCCATTTTACTAATTATAAAAATGTGCCTGAAGTTTCACTTTAAAGCTCAGTTGACAAAATTGTAAATGCCTGAAGTCTACAAAACTGACCTCATTCAGATGGCTTTCTACTTTGACAATATAGCTTTGGGCCTGAATGTCCTGCTTATGTATATGCAATATCACTCTGCATTTTCTTTTTTTAGTTTAAGATTTTAATGGATGAGTCTCACAAATTAATTTTTAGCGATGATAAAAAGCCTCAGAAATGACAGATGAGGAATATGCAGCGTAGTGTAAAAAGTGTAATTAATTTTAGGGTTAGTTGTGCTTTATTCCTCTTTTTCCTCCTTTTTCAGGGTAGAATGTGTTTTATTGCTGTAACTGGTAAACGTTTAATTTTTATGCTGTTTAAAAAGGCTCATTTATTTTATTGTGCTTTCTGTTAGGGACATAAGAGACAGAAACATGTTTTAAGAATAGATGCCTAGGAATTAGAATAATGTGTATTTATACCCATTTATATAAATTCTGAAATTGTTTGTAAAGACTGCATGAAATTCTCATATATCTAAGATGTTTAGATGACAATGTACAGTTAGTAGTTGCGTGATGAACTAGCTGCCATATCTCTCCCAACTCCCCATAGACATGCATGCATATTTTATATCATAGGATTAGAGAAGATAAGTCTATGCCAGATTCAATCTCTTATTGAATCAAGGCATTAAACATGTTTATATCCATCAATTCCTGATCCCCTGTTCTTAACCACTGCAAGACAGTGTGGACTGTTGCAACAAGAGATTCAGATTTCAGCCCCTAAAATAGTTAGCAGCCTATTGCATAGTTGGAAGTGTAGCCAAGGGTCATCACTAGTGTTGAACGGATCTGTTAAAAAGTTCAGGTTGGGTAACATTATCTGACCCAAACCCTTGGCGGCTGCAGATGTGAGATGTTATAAGAGCGGTGAGAATGTAATAAGCAAAAAAGAAGAAATAGGAGTGTAGTCAATAATAGGGTAGAAACCAGGAGCAGTAATACAGGCACTAGGCAGAAAATCAGAAGGACAAAGCAGGGGAAAAGTCTGGAATAAAGCCAAGGTTAAGATCGGGATAAAACACTATAGTCATCAGTAAAGTTAGGGACAGGAGCCGGGAAAGTAATGTCCATCAAGCAACAGGCAATGCGGCCAGGGGAATTCCTGTTTAAGTGGACCTCCAGGTTGATATGTAGTATACACAAAAAAAGATTTTTTAGATAGCTGCCATTGTGTTAGCCATGTTCAATTCTACTTTTTTTCCCCTCAGAATTGGGGCACCATCTACAAAAACCACAACAGATAGTTATGTTTTTTTTTCAATTGAAGTTGATGAAGAAAAATGTGAACAAAAGAGGTACACTATGATGTAGTTTATGAAATGAAAAGATTGAATTGGATGTTGGCTAACAAGGAGATGGTTCAAGGCTTTACAGAATAAAGTCTGTGGACAGAAAAAAATAATAATTCATATAACTGAAAAGTTCAATATTTTATATAAAGTTACTAAGCACACATATGGGGTTAAGATTTGCCATAGTAAGGACAATTCTGTCAACATACAATTTCAAAGGACAATCAGGCAGTATTAAAGAGGAGGCAAATCAAGGTTAATACTTATCTACAGAGTAACAAGCATAAGGACTAGAAACTAATAAAGATCAATGGAAATTCTAAAATGAACACCCTCTACTTAAGAATTTCTGCATCTAGCACATATACTGACATTGTGGCCAGCCCTTCTATAGACAGAAAAGCTTTGGTGGCTGGAAAAAGAGGATGTCGCTGAAGCATGGCAAGCTTTAATTTTTTTATATGAATGTTCTATAAATGAAAGGGGATTTTTAAACATACTGGTGTTAAAGTGATACACAAAAAAAGAGTCAAGTTAATTCATTATTAAAGGGAAGCTAGGCGCATAGTGCTAGGTCAAAAGAACGAACGCAAGGCTTTCAAGATTCTAACATATGTCAGCAGATTTCAAGGTAGCTCTGAAAAAAAGTACTAGATTGTGTTAATATTTAAAATAGGATCAAGGTCTGAATTAACAATGCAGCAAGAACTCCCTTCAATTTGAGTTAGAGAGCACATTGCGGCTGTTCCCCGCTTATCAGTACCTAAAGGATTTAAGCGCAGAGCTTCCTATCACAAATCCTGCACCCAAACTACATTCATATTTCAGGAACAAACATTCACTGCTTTTGATGGCACTCGGAAAATGTATTAATACCGAATGCCGACTCTGAAGACAGGCCATAGCTTATCTTTTAATGCATCACCTCCCTCCTGATGTTGTTTTCCCTTTTAAAGTGCTCTATCCCGAAAGAGAAGTCATAGGGCACTCAAATACCTTTGGAGACAGGAGAACGTAAGTTAATGACAAACTGAATGGTGAATAGATGAAACATTGCTCTCTTCTGACCACCATAATGTGTATGACATCTCCAAGCCTATGATTTCTTGAATTATGTATTTAAAAGTTTGAAATAAAAAAAAAAAAACTTTTGTTTTAGAATTGAAAATGTGCTTATCCTGTTAATTTAACCAACCAAGTAATCGTATAAGACATGAATAAAAGGGTACTTTATCTCTTGGGCGATTACTAAGGTTAATGCTACGTTCACAAATATTTCACAGTATTGTTACTTGTTTGCCACCGTCTATATAATTGTGGTTTCGGTGTACATAATGGTACATTGTAATACAGGGAACTACTTAAGAGTCACTTCCTAATGTGGCAAGTCAAAGGGGAACAGGTGGTACAATGAAGGTGGGTCTTTGGGATTACCAAGGCATGTAGATTTTACTCCTCTCACAGTTTGGATCTCAGGGATCATAATGCCATGAGGGCTTCCAGGGGCATGTCAAATATTCTGTAGTTTGGCACAGTGATGGTGGTGGTGGTTTGCACTAGAGATGGTACTTCCATGGGAGCACAACCTGATTACGTGTCCTGGCTTTTTGGGGTGGTATTTAGAGATGCCCTTAAGGGTTGTTTAAAAAAAGGAGCCAGACGCAATGACAACTTAGCAAAAAATGGCAACTTGGCACAATGTCAAAAGAAAAATAAATCAGTTTAACTGAAGTGCAGCAAGATCATCCGTAATGGAGGTACAGTTCTTTACCATCCCATGCAATCAGGCTTAGTTTTTAGGCTGGAGCAGCATACCTAAGGTATTGCAATATGATATGTGTGGTATATTACATATACAAAAATATTAGCAGTGCAAAACAATATAAAATAGTGCAAACTGTTAAAAACAGCCACTAAGGCCCATCTGTACAGTTGTAGGTGATACAGGTCCCACAGGGATTTAAGTGCGACGGGGGCCAATTTATACTTTATTTAGCACAGTACATTGCGTCACACCAATAAAGACTAAATTGAAAGACATAGGAAAATTAGTATCACTTTCCATCATGAGTGAGGATAAGCCCTTTTTAAGAAGCTGGCTTAAAAGGGTTATCCAGTTAGGTAAAATATATGATGAATCATACACCCTCCTGGAGACTAACAGTTCCTTCCATACATGTTATTACCTTTTCTGTCTCCTTCTCTCAGTTTTTTTTTTTTTTTTCAGTTCAGCTCAGCATGCTGTTTTTGCTTAAGACATGGAAAACTGAGAGTTGTTCAGCCCGTCTCTGCTCTAACCCCCCTCCTCCCCCCTCCCTTTCAGACTGCTGATGTAAACAAGTCCCTGGCAGGCTTTATCTGCAACATTGTAGCTTCTTTGTCATGATGGGAGGGTTAATCTGAGGTCAAGTTGCTGATAAACTCACTGTGATTAATCCTCCCGACATTACAAAGAAGCTACAATGTTGCACATATGGACTTGCTTACATCAGCCCAGAGGACTCAGCAGCTTTTCTATGTCTTTATCAGAAACAGCATGTTATAAACTGAGGGAAGGAGACAAATTATAACTTGTATGGAATTGTTAGTCTCTACGAGGGGGAAAGAGTCAACGTATATTTTTCTTAACTGGACTACCCCTTTAAGGATCAACTCATC
This sequence comes from Dendropsophus ebraccatus, assembly GCF_027789765.1. Taxonomy (NCBI): domain Eukaryota; kingdom Metazoa; phylum Chordata; class Amphibia; order Anura; family Hylidae; genus Dendropsophus; species Dendropsophus ebraccatus. Next base: position 51,125,355 of record NC_091463.1, read on the forward strand.
ACTATGGTTTGGCTTCTGATGATCTGCTGTAGAGAAGAAGCAACTTCTACAAAGTGCAATTTTCTCTGTTATATACCTTACTTAAATTATGGATGAAGATTATAATAATCAAACATAATGTTTTTTTTTCTTTGTATTTTGCAATTCCCATATATAGTAAATGGGTTGATGTGAATTGTAAATTGGACACAATATATTACTAATCTAGCAAGCTAAAGCTATATACATTAACTATCATTGCATATTCACAAAGCCTGCCCTCTATATTATTAATACAAATCCCCATCAATGTAAATAGTTTGCCAGATATTTTAAATGAACTGATGCAGGAAATAATTCCATTACATTTTATAGCAAAATATCACCTTTGTGTCAGAACAGAGGCCATATGTTTGGAGTAACTGCAAATGAGATTTCACTAGGTGGACATGGAAATTGCTGCGTTTTAACAGCCAGTAGCAAGACTTAACTGGTCTGTCATTTCCCTAAATGTATGCGCCTTCTAGAAATGCTGTGTATATTATATTAATTTCTCTTCAAACCAGCGCTGTGTTAGTAAGGTATATAATCATAGTGTCAATGAGATGAATAAATCATTTCTTCACCTTATGAATTGTATGACTCTACTATTCACTAACTACTCAACTTTCTCAACGAAAACAACAGTAAAATACTAAAAAGGTAAGGCTGGGTTCACATTGCGTTTTTGCAATCCGTTTTTTTTCATCCATTTTTTTGCAAAAAAACGGATGAAAAAAAAGGATGCATTTGTGTGCATCCGTTTTGATCCATTTTTCAATTGCCTTCCATTGTAAAAAAAAAAGGTTAAAAACGGATCCGTTTTTTTAACGGACACAAAAGTAGTGTCAGCTACGTTTTTGCGTCCGTAAAAAAAAACGGATCCGTTTTGATCGGTTTTGTTTACAATGGAAGTCAATGGAAAAACGGATCAAAACGGATGCACACAAATGCATCCGTTTTTTTCATCCGTTTTTTGCAAAAAACGGATTGCAAAAACGCAATGTGAACCCAGCCTAACCTGTATTCAAGGAGAACAATTGCAGTAATATTGCAATTGTATTTAGGTAGGTGGTACATGTCAAATTAACAACCACATGAAAGCCAGGACCAAAGGTTACTGTCAGAACATTGCCCAGAGCATCAGCTGTCCACATGATGTAAAAGAGAATGTGATTCATTGAACCACGGCACCTACATCTATTACTCTATGGCCTAGTAATGATACTCATGTGTTCATTGCTTTCAGTGTGTCAGGGGTCAGCATAGGAACATGGCACTTGGCTGCACAGCCCCATACACAGCCAAATGCGAAAGACCATATTATGCATTGTTATTCCCTTCATTTGTCAGAAGATTTAACCCCTAGCCGTACCATGCACGTCATGGTAGGAGGTTAATTTCAGCACGATGACGTATTATAACTGAGTGGCTTTAGATGCTCGCTGTTTACACAAACAGTGACCGAAAGCCGCAACTAAACTGTCAGCTGATAGCTGACAGTCTAGTGTAACTGCCACTGGACCCCCAAAGGAGTTCCAACATCGGCAATTGCCGGCATTGGTGGATCGGTAACGGTAATTGGTGTGGTAAAAAATACATAGGATTACATTGGAATTTCTGCAAAGAAAATGCAAATTTTAACTTTTCACTTTTACTTTGCAGTTATTCCTGTGAAATGTCCAAAGAGTTAAAAAACTGTGTGACTGTAGATTTGAATACTTGAAAGGGTGAAGATTTCAAAATGGGGTAAATTATGGGGGTTTCTAGTATACAGGCCTCCAAAATATACTCCAAAACTGAACTGGTGCCTAAAGAATTTCTCAGTTTGAAATTTTCATGAAAAATTTGAAAATTGCTACTAAACATTAACGGCCTCTGTCATCCTAAACAAGTAAAAGTATGTTCACCAAATGCTGTTATTATAAAGTAGACATGTTCTAGATATGAATTAATAAATAATTTATGTAGTATTACTATTTTCCTTATTGTCAGAGACTTTTAAATGTAGAGAAATGCTAATTTTTTTTTCAATTTTTCACAACATTTTGGAGTTTTTTCACTAAAAAATTCTAAAGTTATAAACCCAAATTTACCACTACCATAAAGTAGAATATGTCACGAAAAAAACAATCTTGGAATTACAAGGATTGGTTAAAGCATTCCAAAGTTATTGATGCTTAAAGTGACACATGTCATATTTGAAAACTTTGGCCGTGTCATAAATGCCAAAACTGGCTGCGTCCCCTAAGGGTTAAAGGTTTTTTTAAAGAAAGGGAAGATGGATCTGCCTAAATGTATCTAATAATTACAATACTGAAAAGTTGCAAAACATCACACCACATCAATATTACAAAGCAAAGACAATAAAAACCTGGAAACATGGAATGCATGCATTTTATTAAAGGACAACTCCGACGAAATTTTTTTTTAGCTTATTTAACACACATTACAAAGTTATATAACTTTGTAATGTGGTTAAATACCCGGTCTGGCCCCCTTCCCCATTTTCGGACCCCCAACCCCCCCGCCCGGAAGTTAAAGAATGTATAAATTACCTATTACGATCATCACGGTCCTCTACTCCCGGGCGGCATCTGGTGACGACGACGTCAGAGTCGGGGGGGGGGGGGTCGGGTCTTCTTCCTCCTCGGCGTCTTCATAGAGAGTGAATGGGACGGAAAAGGCTGCTGGTGCAAAGCCTTTTCAGCAGCCTTTTCAGCCTTTTCAGCCCTGATTGGCTGAGGTTGCTGGAAGCCATGTGATGCCCTCCAGCCAATGAAAAGGCTGCCCGTGCGCAAGCCAGAGTCATCGCTGGGCGGCGGACGGCGGTGACGGTGAGGCGGACGGCGGGCGAATGGAGTGGCTATCATCACCGGAGGGATGGTGAGTATGGTGTCTGTGTGTGTCTGTGTTTTTTTTTTTGGGGGGGGGGGGGTCCCGCCGGAGTTGTCCTTTAAGTACGGCTACAAGAAAGACAAGATTATAAAGCACCAAAGAATTCATGAGGAGATCACAAAATACATCCATGGGACAGAGAATAGTTAAAACAAGTGCCCCACCACCAACACCACCACCTCAACACATGTAGAGTATAAACTAAGACAAAATATGGAAAGAGCTAGTAATACCAGTTATGGTGTATGGATCTGGAGAGAGTTTCTTTAGAGACACATCAACTCTTTGTATCCTTAAATTGCAGGGGGCAGCCACATCATTGAATCCATGTTTACTGCTAAACGCACAGGAGATGCAGGAGAATGAAAAGAACATTGGAATTTAGTGCTTTTCCTTGGAAAGGAAACATATAAAGAGCTTGAAAACCACACGGATACCATAAGGTTACCAGGATTTCATTAAAAATCAACCCACATGTGATGAAAGGGCTCTTTAGCTCCGAAACACATTGGAGGAGATTTATCAAACATGGTGTAAAGTGAAACTGCCGCAGTTGCCCCTAGCAACCAATCAGATTCCATCTTTAATTCCTCACAGACTCTTTGGAAAATGAAAGATGGAATCTAATTGGTTGCTAGACAGAGACAGTTTCACTCTACACCATGTTTGATAAATCTCCCCATTTTCTTACACATGTTAAATATTGTTAATAAATATTGGTAACCTTATGGTACCCATTTGAACTATATATATTTTTCTGTCGAGGGAAAGCCCCAAACTCAAGGGTTCTTATTTGTTCTCCTGCATTGTATGAAATCTAGAGTGACCATTATTTAAGTAATGATATAATAAGTAATATTATAAAATGGTTCAGCCAGGTACAAATTCAATACATAATCATACAATCAAAATCTTTAAATGCTGTGTATATAATTACAGAAAGTGAAATACATTTGTAATGAGCAGTTAAAAAAAACTAAATAGGGCCTGGGCCAAGATATATAGTAAAATAAATTTGTTAAAGGGAACCTGTCACCCCCCGTTCCGGGGTGACAGGCTCCCGACCCCCCGTTAGAGCCCCCTATACTTACCTAATCCCGCTGGGTCCCGCTTCTGGAGGTGGTCGGGTGATGAAGATCTCAGCCGCTGCAGCCCGGCGCGCACTGAGAGATGAGTCCAACACCCATAGAGAATGACAGGAGAGTCCAGCGCTCCGTCATTCTCTATGAGCGTTGGACTCATCTCTCAGCGCGCGCGCCGGGCTGCAGCAGCTGAGATCTCCGTCACCCGACCGGATCCAGAAGCGGGACCCGGCGGGATTAGGTGAGTATAGGGGGCTCTAACGGGGGTCGGGAGCCTGTCACCCCGGCACGGGGGGTGACAGGTTCCCTTTAAATAGGTATGAGGTCACTGTCTCCACATGTACATCTAGGATCCCTAATTTGAAGATGTTTTTGAGGATAACTATTTTAGGTCTCCATTTATAACATGTTTTGCATGCTGCGATCAGTGATACCAAGTTACTTTTCAAGCCATCTTATTATTGTAGAATTAGTTTAAAGCTAAGTTCACACATCGTCTTTTTTTTTAAGAATGGACGTCGATTGCAATGGACTCAGCGTCCGTTCTTTCCTGCAGGGGCAGCATTGCATTGAAGTAAATGCAATGTCGCCTGCTGTGTTCACATATCGTTATTCTAATGTCCGTTCTTTAGAACGGGCGTTAGAATAATGTTCCTGTCAATTATTTCCGGGCGCTGTTCACTGAACAGTATCCGGAAACAGCAACAGTTCAGACAATGCAATGCAGCGGTAGCCGTGCAGCGGCTAATTGATTTGCGGGCACACCCAAAAGGGCCCTCAAATCAATTGTGAAAAGAGAACGTTCCTGAAGCTGATACAGAGGTATCAGCTGCAGGAACAGCTGAGTGCAGCCCGGCGCCCGGCTGTTTAACAGTGTCCGTTGTTATGCAATGGATGCTGTTAAACGATGTGTGAACATAGCCTTATTGTGGAATGGTAATGCTGATTTTTACATTATATACTCTTAATTTATTCAAAGATGTTCATCAAGTACTGAATTCCCTATTTTGTATATTTTTATTTTGTATATTTTTTGCTTTTGTGTTTTACTTTGTTTATTTACTGCCATATTGGATACTGTGGGTGCAATTGCGCACATGTTAAGTGTTTAAATTTATTTTGCCATATCGCAATGTTAAATACTGTTTTAAGAACAATGAAGGGGCTAGTTTACGTACATAGTATTGCTACTTGTTTAGTGCAGTCACTATTACTGTATGTAATTTCCTTCTATACACGTTGGAGGTCACCTCATACTTGATCCTTTGTAATCTGTTAGGAATAATAATAATAATAATAATAATAATAATAATATATTATTTTGGAACCCGATTCATAAAAAGGATGTTCTAGAGCTGGAGAGGGTACAAAGACGGGCAACTAAACTAATAAGGGGAATGGAACATCTTAGTTATGAGGAGAGATTAGGGGAGTTACATTTGTTTAGTCTGGAGAAGAGACGTTTAAGGGGAGATATGATTAACTTATTTAAATATATAAATGGCCCCTACAAGAAATATGGGGAAAAGATGTTCCAGGTAAAACCCCCTCAAAGGACAAGAGGGCACTGCCTCCGCCTGGAGAAAAAAAGGTTCAATCTCCGGAGGCGACAAGCCTTCTTTACCATGAGAACAGTGAATCTGTGGAACAGTCTACCACAGGATCTGGTCACAGCAAAAACATTAGAGGGCTTCAAAACAGGGCTAGACAAGTTCTTAGACCAAAATAATATAAATGCATATGTATAGAACCTATCACCCCTAACCCTTCCCTGTATCCATCCCCTCCTTGGTTGAACTTGATGGACATGTGTCTTTTTTCAACCGTATTAACTATGTAACTATGTAATTGTTGTATCATGTGGATGTAAATAAGTTGTACAAACCACCACATGTCTATTCGATCTATTTTACTGCATGGTTTGGACCAATTTCCATTCTATCTTTTTGGATTGTTCTTATACTGATTTAGATCTAATATGCATGTTCTTTTCTTTCACTTCCTGGCATTTAATATATTTTGTATGCATATAGGGCATGTTATTATTAACATTTTAGATGTACCATTTTGTGCTTGATTTGTACCTGGCTGAAGTGTTTAACTACAGTATATCAAACCTTGTGACTCTACATTAAGTGACGTAAATCTGGTAGTTGGTGTATTCATACTCCATTCCCTGATTTTTTATTTTTTAGTGCTCCTTATCTAGTTTAGTAACAGAAAGCTAATTATGATTTGGCAGACATCATCCACCTACCATATTTTTTTCAATCGCTGAAACTACCTTATCCCTAGATGTCGTTCTACAATATAAATTGGAAATGCCCACAAACACTTGATACAATATGGTTGGACTGGATTGAAAATCAGGTAACATCCTGTGGGGCTCTCAACTTACAGTAACATTTAAATACTCACAAATGAAAACTTTTGAAGTTTCCTTGATGTCAAAAGTTTTGGCAAAATAAGGGGGCACTCTACCTGTGATTTAGGCTATGTTCACACTATGCAAAACTTTTGGCATGGTGGAACAATGCCTTACTTTCAATGAGATCCGCAATGAGATATTTGCGGCATCGTATACGTTCCAGCCGGGATCCCATACGAGGCCGCAAATAACTGACATGTCAGTTTTCTGCTGCCGGAATTCAGTGAATTCCGGCTGCAGAAAGCCCTGTCAGTCCACACAGTAAAGCAGGCGGCTCCGGCCGCTCGCTTCACTGTGTGCTATGGGAAGCTCTGATGCGGCCGTGCGCTGATGCACCCACATCAGAGCTCTGCGGCCGGAAAGATCATCCGGCTGGTACTTAAGTACCGTCCGAGATGATTCGGCCAGAGACCGGCCGTTCCGTGACCCGGCCGGGGTCACAGAACGGCCGGTCTCATACGACGTGTGAACATAGCCTTAAGGACATTTTACAACAATGAATCATAATTAGCAAGATAAATAAAAGTATAAAGTGTACCTGCCATTATAACTTTCAAAATCTAAATCAACAGTAGATGTGAAATAAAGCAAGTTTACAATATACATTTATTATTATTATTATTTATATTTGTTATGATGCTGTAAAACAAAGCTTACCAGAGCTCAGTTACTACAGGCCAGTTAGCTTAACATCTGTAGTAGTAAAAATTATGGAAACTCTTCTAAAAAAAGAAGATAATGGATTACCTAAGAATCAACAATTTGAGGGATTCAAACCAGCATGGCTTTACTGCGGGCAATCATGTCAGACTAATCTCATAGATTTTTTTGATTATGACACAAAAGGGTTGAATGAAGGTGGTGCCGTGAATATCCCCTGCTCAGATGACCTGGGAAAAACTGGACTTTCTGTTTTCTGACTCAGAAAACAGGAAGTGCCATGCTCTCAATCATAACAAAAAAAAAAAGTTATAATGACAGGTACACTTTAAGGCTAGGTTCACACTATGTAACTGTGCGGCTGTATTTTTATGCGGCTGTAAATGTGCGGATGAAACTACGGCCGTAGGAAAAAATAGACATGCGGCTCAAAACATACGGTCATTTACTTAGAAATCTGGTTAAACTAAAAATAACAAATAAAATCTTAAGAAAGTGATGCAAACACCTCTGTAATGCATCTGGGAAAGCAGGGAAACAGTTTACAGGAATCGCTATTACCGGGGTTTGCGATCCTCTGCAGTATGCCGATGTCTCTCATGGTTAATATATTAAATTAATAAAACACATTTTCGTTGTAATAAAGTCCCTTTCATTGTTCAAAATTAAATTTAAACTAATCCATCATTTTGCAATTAAATATACTGTTAAAATAAATATATATATATATATATATATATATATATATAAATAAATGTATATTTATATATATAATTATTTTTTGACAGTATATTTAATTGCACAATGATGGATTCGTTAGAATTAAATTATTGAATAACGAAACTGAATTTATTTCAACGAAAATGTGTTTTATTAATTAAATATTAATTAGTACAGTAAGCTCCATAAGCCGTTAATTCATATTGCCGGCAAAAGAGCATTCTGTACTAATCATCACTTTACTTTAATGAAAATATCAAATGTTTCTTCTAATTATGTTATCACAATAGCATTATTAGAAGAAACATTTAGAATTATATGTGCGCTCAGCTGTTTGGCTGATCGGCTGAGCGCACATATAATTAGCGGGTCCGCAGCACAGTGACTTCATTGTGCTGCGGACCGGCGAAGAGACAACATCAGGGTGAGTATAGAGCTCTCCCCACCCCCTCCCCAGCACTGCACCCCTCCCAGCAAGAAAGGGGGGGTCACTTAACTCCTTCCTTGCTGGGATGGGTGCAGTCTGACATCAGTCTGGCCCCCAAGGGGTTAAGGGGGATACAATACATCCTCCCTTAACCCCTTGGGGGCCAGACTGTAAGCAGCGATCTGTAAAGATGCTGCATACTGTAAGGAGCACAACACCGTTCACAATGATGGGTGTTGTGCTCCTGTTTGTGTGTTTTTTGTGTGTTTCTCCCTTTTTGTTTTTCAGATATCGGTATCCTGGGGATTACGTCGGATTACGTGGACTACGTCGATGACCAGCGTTTTTTTTTTTTTTTTTTTTATAAAATGGTCAATGAGGGGTGTGGAGGTGTTTTTATTTGAATAAAAAAATTTTTTAACTTGTGTCTTCTCTTTATTTCTTTACTTTATAGACTTAGTAGTGGAAGCCGTCTAATAGACGGAATCCATTACTAAGTTGGGGCCTAGTGTTAGCCGGTATAAAATGGCTAACACCAACCCCCCATTATTACCCCAGTACCCAATGCCACCAGGGGTACTGGGAAGAGCGGGGTGCCAGTGGTCCCGGAGCGTCAAAATTGGTGCTCCTGGACCGGGCGGCAGCAGGCTGGTAAGATTTAGGCTGGGGAGGGCCTAAATCGATGGCTCTTCCCACCCTGGTGTTACCAGGCTGCTGTCGTTTGGTTTTTAACCCGGCTGGTTATAAAAATAGGGGGGACCCTATGCGTTTTTTTTAAATTATTTATTTATTTAAAAAAAAAACCGCATAGGGTCCCCCCTATTTTTATAACCAGCCGGGTTAAAAACCAAACGACAGCAGCCTGGTAACACCAGGGTGGGTAGAGCCATTGGTTTAGGCCCTCCCCAGCCTAAATCTTACCAGCCTGCTGCCGCCCGGTCCGGGAGCGCCAATTTTGACGCTCCGGTACCACTGGTACCCGGCTCTTCCCAGTACCCCTGGTGGCTTTGGGTACTGGGGTAATAATGGGGGGTTAGTGTTAGCCATTTTATACCAGAAAAAAGGTGCTGGAGTGCCGTATAATTGCATACAATGTTGTTTGTGTTTCCTTATATTTCAAACATGAAAGAAAGGTAGACTCACGTTTCAGTTGCTTGATTTTGTTCGTTTATTTCAAACGTTTTCGCATGGTGGATCCATGCTGGTAGCTAGTGGGCTCTCACAGGTGTGCATAGAACGGAGTGGGCGTTCCTTACTGCCGTGACGCGACGTTTCGGGGCGGACCCCTTACTCATGCGTACTGGCTAGTGGGACGTGCTCCTTCTTATTCACCTTAGCCCGACCCTGTTCGTGTCGTCATTCAGACAAAGGTACAATTAAAGTTATTCTTAACATGGCATTACATTACATGCAAAAACATCATTGCTGACTGTGGATTCATTAGTTGATATAACAATCAGCACTTATTAGCGCTGTATTGGCCAAGCCTAAGATGTAAAAAGTAAGCCGGGGCTCGATCTCCATGTATGTTACAAGAAAGATTTAAAGCTACATATCTCATTTAAGCCTTGTGGTTCAAGGCTATTTAAGGTCTTGATCCAATAACATTCTCGCTGTAACAACTTTTTCCTCACTTCTGTTTGTGTGCCTATTGTATTAACCTGTTCAAGAATCACCCATTTTAATTCATATACATGATGGCCCATAAGTTTAAAATGTCGGGCAACTGTTGTCTCACCGTATGTTTTTTCTTCTTCTTTGATGTCTTTTTTGCTGTACTTCCTTATCAATGCTCTATGCTCGTTGAGTCTAATTTTAATCTGTCTGCTCGTTTGCCCTACATAACATTTACCACAGGGGCATTTTAACATGTATATGACATTCTGGCTATTGCATGTAAAATAACCCTTATGTGCAATAGTGTGCCCTCTTGTGGGATGTTGTAAATTTTCACCTTTTATGATTGCTGAGCAATTTTGGCAATTTAAACATGCAAATGTGCCTTTTTTTCTGGTACGTAAGAATCCCTGTGTGCTGATCTGTTTTTTCTTTATGTCTCCCCTTTCTTATGTGATTAGCTATAGTTCTTTCTTTCTTCAGGGCCAATGTCGGTGGTTCCTTAAAAATCTTCCCGAACTTGGGGTCTTTTTGCAACAGTCCCCAATATTTAGTGACAGTTCTTTTGACCAAATTAGTGTGACAGTCGTACTTTGTGACAAAAATCAATCCTTCTCCAGTTTTTTGTCTCTCCTGTGTGGGTTCTTGTTGTATTCGTTTAATCTGTTGGTAATTATATCCCCTTTGTATGAATTTTTGTATCATCCTATCTTTATTATTTAGTTTTTCTTTTTCTTCGCTAACTATTCTATCCACTCTTCTTAACTGACTTTTTACTATGCTTTTAAACACTTGTGGTGGGTGATGGCTTTGTTTGTGTAAATAGTTGTTCCTGTCCGTTGACTTTGTGTAAAGTGTAGTGTGTACTTGCCCTTCATTAATCGTTATCTGTACATCTAAAAAATGTATAGTTGTATGGTGATATTCCATGGTGAATTTGATGGTATTGTGACATTGATTAAGGTCTTGAACAAATTGCAATAAGTTATCCTCGGAGTCGTACCATAGCATGAACACGTCGTCCACATATCTGAACCAGGTGAACGACGTGTCCATGCCAGGGCGACTCACGACATACATTCTCTCAAAAATTTCCATAAAAATATTTGCCACGCTGGGGGCTACGGCCGATCCCATCGAAACTCCATATATTTGGAGAAAATAATCTGTGTCAAACCTGAAATAATTTTTAGACAAAGTGATGTCCAGTAGTCCCATAATGAAAGCAATCATGGCATTATCCATGCGTGGATCTTGATAAAGTAGATCACTTATACACGACATTCCCTCATCATGGGGTATGTTCGTGTATAAGTTTTGTACATCTAATGTACACAAAAATTTAACGTTGTGCATGGGCAACCTACGGACTTTATCCAAAAAATCTTGTGTATCACGTAGACATCTGGAGAATGTCCTGATGATGTCCTGTAAAAAACTGTCCACATATATTGCAAGGGGTTGGAGTAGTGACCCTGTGAGGGACACTATAGGGCGTCCCGGTGGTGAAGTCAAGTTCTTATGGATCTTTGGGGCTAGATATAATATAGGGGTCCTCGGTTCTTTTACCAATAGCGATTCAGCAGTTTTTTCACTGATCAGACCTCCTCTTATGGCTTCATTAAGATACTCTTCCACTTCGCTCTTAAATGTGTTTGTGGGATCACATCCAAGCGACTTGTACACCATTGGGTCCGCTAATTGTCTCCTTGCTTCTAACATGTAATCTTCTTTATTCATCACTACGATGGCCCCTCCCTTGTCAGCTTTCTTAATGACAAGGGAGGGATCATCGGCCAGTTGACGCAATGCTTTGTATTCGGCTTTAGTCAGATTAGTTTTTATGTTCTTATAACTATCCCATTTTTGGTCAATTTCAGCCATAACTGATTGTGTGAACACCTTCAGAGTGTCATTGTCCATGACTGGATCGAATGTGCTTCTTGTCCGCAATTTAGATGGTACTCTGTCTATAAATGAAAGAGATTTATTATCTTTCCATTTTACGTCAAAAAAATGCATCTTTAGTCTGATCAATCTGCAGAATCTAAAAAAATCTACTTCAAAATCAAATTTGGACAGTTCATATGATGGAACAAAACCTAATCCTTTATTTAAAACTCTTTGTTCTATTGTAGTAAGTCGTCGGTCTGAGATGTTGACTACCAGGTCATTATTTTTCTCTATTTTTTCTTTTTTACTTCCTTTTTCTTTGCTGGTAGTTTTTCTTCCTCTGCATTGCTGCTTATTTCTGAACTCGTTCCTTCTTTGTTGGTGTTTTTCCATTTGTCCTTTTTGTCCTTGACGTTGCCTAAAAAACCTTTCTGTTGTTTTTGTTTAATTGGTTTGTCTTCATCTGTTGAGGTGGCTATGGGTGTGGACAAGTTATCACCTCTATAGTTCACACGCGTGCGTCTGGAGGTGCGTCTCTCCTCGGCCCACGTGTAAACCCTATTGAACAAATAATCTTTATTATCTCTTTCAAATTTTTGTAGTTTATTCTGCAGTATGGTGGCTTTAAGTTTTTCCATGTTGCACAATAATGCACTCTGAATTTTTTCACATTCATCAGTACTGAAATTTTCATTTATTTTTGTCTCTAGTTGTCGGATTTCCTCTCTTGTTTTTGTAAGTGACAGCTGGAGGTGTTTCACAGTCAGCAACATGAGATCTAGTGAGTGTCTGTTATCTCACCCCAATACTATTGCATGACGATCCAGTGTACCACCAAACTTGGTACGCGATGAATAACAGACACTCACTAGATCTCATGTTCGGGAAGATTTTTAAGGAACCACCGACATTGGCCCTGAAGAAAGGAAGAACTATAGCTAATCACATAGTAAGGGGAGACATAAAGAAAAAACAGATCAGCACACAGAGATTCTTACGTACCAGAAAAAAAGGCACATTTGCATGTTTAAATTGCCAAAATTGCTCAGCAATCATAAAAGGTGAAAATTTACAACATCCCACAAGAGGACACACTATTGCACATAAGGGTTATTTTACATGCAATAGCCAGAATGTCATATACATGTTAAAATGCCCCTGTGGTAAATGTTATGTAGGGCAAACGAGCAGACAGATTAAAATTAGACTCAACGAGCATAGAGCATTGATAAGGAAGTACAGCAAAAAAGACATCAAAGAAGAAGAAAAAACATACGGTGAGACAACAGTTGCCCGACATTTTAAACTTATGGGCCATCATGTATATGAATTAAAATGGGTGATTCTTGAACAGGTTAATACAATAGGCACACAAACAGAAGTGAGGAAAAAGTTGTTACAGCGAGAATGTTATTGGATCAAGACCTTAAATAGCCTTGAACCACAAGGCTTAAATGAGATATGTAGCTTTAAATCTTTCTTGTAACATACATGGAGATCGAGCCCCGGCTTACTTTTTACATCTTAGGCTTAGCCAATACAGCGCTAATAAGTGCTGATTGTTATATCAACTAATGAATCCACAGTCAGCAATGATGTTTTTGCATGTAATGTAATGCCATGTTAAGAATAACTTTAATTGTACCTTTGTCTGAATGACGACACGAACAGGGTCGGGCTAAGGTGAATAAGAAGGAGCACGTCCCACTAGCCAGTACGCATGAGTAAGGGGTCCGCCCCGAAACGTCGCGTCACGGCCACTCCGTTCTATGCACACCTGTGAGAGCCCACTAGCTACCAGCATGGATCCACCATGCGAAAACGTTTGAAATAAACGAACAAAATCAAGCAACTGAAACGTGAGTCTACCTTTCTTTCATGTTTGAAATATAAGGAAACACAAACAACATTGTATGCAATTATACGGCACTCCAGCACCTTTTTTCTGATATTATTGCACGTGTACGGGCTAGTGGCAGCCTGGATATCTGAGAGTGCACATTACCTGTGCGGATCATTTATATACACAAGGCACATGAGACTTGGTTCACACGAGACACTTTTTGCATTCTTGATATAGCCATTTTATACCGGCTAACACTAGGCCCCAACTTAGTAATGGATTCTGTCTATTAGACGGCTTCCACTACTAAGTCTATAAAGTAAAGTAATAAAGAGAAGACACAAGTTAAAAAAAATTTTTATTCAAATAAAAACACCCCCACACAACAAACAAAAAACCGCTGGTCATCGACGTAGTCCACGTAATCCGACGTAATCCCCAGGATACCGATATCTGAAAAACAAAAAGGGAGAAACACACAAAAAACACACAAACAGGAGCACAACACCCATCATTGTGAGCGGTGTTGTGCTCCTTACAGTATGCAGCATCTTTACAGATCGCTGCTTACAGTCTGGCCCCCAAGGGGTTAAGGGAGGATGTATTGCATCCCCCTTAACCCCTTGGGGGCCAGACTGATGTCAGACTGCACCCATCCAAGCAAGGAAGGGGTTAAGTGACCCCCCTTCCTTGCTGGGAGGGGTGCAGTGCTGGGGAGGGGGTGGGGAGAGCTCTATACTCACCCTGATGTGTCCTCTTCGCTGGTCCGCAGCACAATGAAGTCACTGTGCTGCGGACCCGCTAATTATATGTGCGCTCAGCCGATCAGCCAATCAGCTGAGCGCACATATAATTCTAAATGTTTCTTCTAATAATGCTATTGTGATAACATAATTAGAAGAAACATTTGATGTTTTCATTAAAGTAAAGTGATGATTAGTACAGAATGCTCTTTTGCCGGCAATATGAATTAACGGCTTATGGAGCTTCCTGTACTAATTAATATTTAATTAATAAAACACATTTTCGTTGAAATAAATTCAGTTTCGTTATTCAATAATTTAATTCTAACGAATCCATCATTGTGCAATTAAATATACTGTCAAAAAATAAATATATAAATAAATATACATTTATTTATATATATATTTATTTTAACAGTATATTTAATTGCAAAATGATGGATTCGTTAGAAATAAATTATTGAACAACGAAAGGGACCTTATTACAAAGAAAATGTGTTTTATTAATTTAATATATTAAGTATTAGAGGCATCAGCATTCGGCATCATTGCCGGCTATTTTTGAAGTACTCCGTATGGACCGCCTGTCAATCCACGGCCGCGTTTCCAGCCGCAAACAATGGTGTTGTTCATTTTTTACGGGTCCGTTTACGATAGGGCCGTAGATTCATACATAGTGTGCACTGTGCAGCCGTATATCGTATACTTTCCAGCGTACGCATGAACCACCAAAAATACCGCCGCACAATTACAGCCGCAAATACAGCCGCACACTTACATAGTCTGAACCTGGCCTAAAGGGTATTTTCTGTGATTTAAGAATCTCAAAACTGAAATGTAACATCATTGCTGTGGCTAGTGATTGACTGTTTCAGTCACCTGATGTGTCATCTTTATGAACAGCAGGAACAGGTTAGGCTGGGTCAATTTGTTCATTTATTTGGCAGCCTTGTTTATATGTTCTTAACCTATACATTTTGTCAAGAAACATTGCAACATGGTAAAATGACGCAACGCTTAATCCTTGATAATGCATTTAATTATTAAAACTATTCATTGACCCTATAAATCCAGTGAAAATCAAAATTGTTATTTAAAGACAAAAAATATCAATATTCTGAAAATACTCCTACTAAAAGAGTTAAAAAAAAACTTTGACTCATTAAATTCAGCACAGCCCACACAAAAGTTTCACTGCAACATATCGAAACTTCTCTCTTGCCTGGTCTCCTTGGCAATAAATGAAATGATGTATTAGAGTGTTCAACATATGCTGTTAACAACAGCTGCTTTTAGAAGCTCCATAGTGATATAAAGCTTACAGACCTAAGAAGAAATAAATAGTAAAATGAAAAATGCAGCTAAAGCCATAAATATAGAAACATTTGTTGCTAAAGTTTGTTTTTGTTTATTGAAAAAGGAAAATCACTTCTTGGTGCTATAATCATAGACAATATTCAGGGTTTTAGCCAATGCAATTATAAAGCAAATATCACTTGCATAATCTAACATGTTAGCAGCAGAGGAGGCTCATCTTTCATGAGTCCAAAGCTTTATTGAGATTATATTAAGGCTTCTTTTATAGGCAAAATAGGGTTGTTATTTTGATCATTATAAAAACAACAACCAATATTCCACCTAATAAAAGGCTGTGGTAACATTGCCTGAAACTACGAATACAAGACAAAATTTCAGGCATATATTTAGCCTATCCTCATGGCATCCCAAAAACGAGCTAACTAAAAGACCAAAATGTATTGTCTTTGAAGTATTTTTTCCTCTATATGTATATATCACAGAAGAGCCGCACTGCTGTTTCTTAGGCAGGGTTCACATTACGTAAAAAACATGGCCGTATTTCAAAACAATGGCCGTATTTGCGGAAACAACAGCCATTGTTTGCACAAATACGGCCGTTGTTATGAAATATTTTTTACGTAGTGTGAACATGTCTGAACCAGTCCAAGAGAATCTCGCTGCACTCCCAAAATAAGGTAAAAACAAGTGTAGTTTATTCCATAAGTTATAAAAATCAAAGACGTGATGGGGCAGAAACATGACTGATTTTTATACCTTATTGAATAAACTACACTTGTTTTTACCTTATTTTGGGAGTGCAGCGAGATTCTCTTGGACTGTTGTCCTGTGTATGGATAGTTTAATAGGAGCTAAATAAAACATCAGATTCTATTACATTCTAAGCTTCTGGCCATAAACTAATGTAAGCTGTCCATAACAACCAATCACATCTCAGTTTTTTTTTTTTTTTTTACCACAGCCGAAAGCTGCGATGTGATTGTGCAGTTTACACTATTTTCTATTCACACATATAGATAAATCTGTTATTAAAGTATATAATTTAAGATCCTGAATTGATTTTGCTAACATGTATATATTTTTACACACATATACAGTATATATATATATATATATATATATATATATATAGTGGTACCTTGGTTTAAGAGCAACTTCGACTGAGAGCGTTATGCGTTTTGCTAAATTGTAACTTAGTTTAAGAGCGTGGCTTTGGTTTAAGAACTCCCTGTACTGGGTGGGAGGGTGAGTGGGGAGGGGCATTGTATGCATACCGAGGTCTGCAGCACTGTACTCTGACCCAGGAAGTCTTCCTCATCTTCCAATGCACTGCATCTGCCTGCACTTACAGTTAGCCATTCCACTGCTGCTATAATGTGCCTGCACTTACACTCAGCTATACACACTGCTTCTATAATGTGTCTGCATTGACACTCAGCTATACACACTGCTGATATAATGTGCCTGCACTTACACTCAGCCATTTACACTGCTGTATATAAAGTTTCTGTCACTGTCCTCTTACACAGCTCTGTGATTCTCACTTCCTGATTGGTCCATGCTGAACACACCCCTTGCCCATTGCTTTCATGTAACCACACAGACCTCTGACAACTGCCCCCCTTCTCTATTCTAGCCTGTTGTACTACACTACTGCATTATGGGGATCTGCAGTTCCATCCTGTATCTACAAACTGCTGCTGTGTTTTCAGGTTTATGCAGTTACTATACATTATACTTCACATGCTGATCACTATACTGTACAGTAACTTATACTATGACATATTCAGCTGTTTCTGAATGTTTGTTTCATTTGTTTTACATGTTATTCAGAATTTAAAAAAAAAAAAACATTTTGGGAGTTTGGAACCAATTTTCTGCATTTCAATGATTTTTTTATGGGAAAATTTGCTTTGATTTAAGAGTGATTTAAATTAAAGGCATGGTCCTGGAACGAATTATGCTCATAATCCAAGGCACCATATATATCAGTATTTAACATTTTAAACATTGCCTAAACTGAAATAATTTTTAATTTGCCATCCCGGCCAGTCTTATCTGTCATGCCATGTTATACAGAACTGTCTGTGCAAGACAAGAATTGTACTGTCTTTATTAACAAGGTCAAAAAGCCATCTTAGCTTGGTTATCTTAGTAAAACAGTCAAGAGAAAAGACTCCTCTGGGTCACATGGCCAAACAATATCTTACCAGCCAGTAAAAAGCCATAATGAGCAAGTCACTAAATAATACTGTAGATGCCTGGGGAGAGGACAATTGGACAACTGACACAAAAAGAAAATGGTCATCTTGATAAGTGCTTCTGAACTAATTATACTTGTACCTAGAGATGAGCAAAACTGCGAATCGCGCTGTCAATTCACTTTATTTTGCTAAGCAGATTCACAGCGATTTGTTACAAAATTCACTAAACATGGCGGTCATACATGTTAGCTTACAGTACTAAAAAACACCAAACACCCCTCGGGATTCCACTACTAATAAATTACTAAACCCACAGACTAAAAGGGCCCCTTAAATCAAACCCTATGTCAGGAACCGGTGACACCAGACACACAGAGACAGTGAGCCCTGAGCTCAGCCCCGCCCACTGACTCTACCTACTTGCCCCCCTAGGCTAAACCCTAGGGCAGCAACTGGGCGGCGGTCCCTGTACTGGCTTGGTGGGAGAAAAATACAAGACAGACAGACAAAACACAATAAAGAATGGTCGACAGTCCGGGTCACAACAATCTGGCAGCAAAAGTACAAAATCAGATCCAAAAGCGTAGTCAGAAAACAGGCAATGAGGTCAGGGGCAGGCGGCAAACAAGGGAGGTCAAAAATACTAAGCAGGAGTCAGGAGAAACCAGAAAACAGAACACACAAGCAGGCAGAGACAAGTCAATAATCGGCAAGGCACAGGCAGAAGCTGAAATCTTAAATAGGAGACCAGGAACCATGTCCAGAAAGTGATAGGAGGGACCAGCTGTCAATCACTGAGGCAAAGGCAGGTTAACTGTTACAAGACCAGAAGAAACTTAGCAGAACAGACACGGGTGGGGCAGGGAAAACAATTAGCAGACCAGAAGGAATAAGACACAGTTCAGACAGGGCACAAACAAAGGCAAACAAAACACAGAATAAATGAAAGATTATGGCCAAAATCACAGTTTTTGGCGCAGAGGTCTAAACTTCGCAGCAGAGGGTGGCACTGATGCCTTTTCAGGCGCGATCATGACACCCTACCCTCTATTGCTAAAACTTAACACACACACACATATATATATATATATATATATATATGTAATTTTTTTATTTTTTTAATGTCTTAAAATAACAAAAACAGTGGATGCAAAATGGTTAAAACCACAACACATCCAGTGCTAGTTGTTAGTATACGTAACTAATAATAATAATAATTATTATAATAATAATTCCAAGCGATTGGGATTATTATAATACCTATTAGGGCATTACTTATACTAACAACTAGCACTGGATGTGTTGTGGTTTCAACCATTTTGCATTCACTATTTTTGTTATTTTAAGACATAAAATATATATAAAAGTTACGTTTTAGCAAAAGAGAGTAGGGTTTGATTTTTGGGGTATTGTACCCCGAGTTTACAATACTGTCACTCAGCGGGAGCAAGGGATTATGCATAATCTCTTGCGGCTGTCCAATCACCTGCAAGCCCCACTGTGATGTCAGCACCTCCACCCCTCCCCCTCTATAGGGTAAACTACTTCCTGGAGGTGGGCAGTCGGCTATGTGTGTAGTGCAGGCGGTTAGTGCATGGAGAGAAAGAGAGAGAAAGGGACAAAGAGGAGGGGAGGGTGGATAGTGGGTAGATTGTGGGTGGTTTTCTGTGGGAGCTGTGAAGCCAGTGTCAAGTATACCAAGTGTACCAAGTATACCACTGAGTGCTGGTTGTGCATTATACCAAGTCAATGGGTGCTGGGTGTACACTATACCAAGTCACTGGGTGCTGGTTGTGCATACTACCAAGTCACTGGGTGCTGGGTGTACATTATACCAAGTCAATGGGTGCTGGTTGGGCGTTATACCAAGTAACTGGGTGTTAGGTGTACAATATACCAACTAACTGGGTTTTGGTTGTGCATTATACCAATTCACTGGGTGCTGGTTGTGCATTATACTAAGTCAATGGGTGTTGGGTGTACATTATAACAAGTATCTGGGTGTGCATTATTCCAAGTCACTGGGTGCTGGGTATACATTATACCAAGTAACTGGGTGCTAGGTGTGCATTATACCAAGTAACTGAGTGCTGGTTGTGCCTTATTCCAAGTAACTAGGAGCTAAGTGTGCATTATGCCAATTGACTGGGTGGTGGCTGTGCATTATACCAAGTCATTGGGTGCTGTGAAGACAGTGTTTTTGTAATTTTTGACTGCTTTGCTCATCTGTACTTGTACCTACAGCTCCAGAGAGCGCACAATCGGCACCCAGGACCTATTTCAGAACAGATCAGCTGTCTTCACTGCATTTAAGGGTTGCTTGTCAACATTTTGATTTGTTTTATAAAAATTCCAGCAGGAAATTAGACAGTGTAATCCCCTTAAAAACAATGGAACAT
The DNA here is from genome assembly GCF_027789765.1 of Dendropsophus ebraccatus. Classification (NCBI taxonomy): domain Eukaryota; kingdom Metazoa; phylum Chordata; class Amphibia; order Anura; family Hylidae; genus Dendropsophus; species Dendropsophus ebraccatus. The sequence goes on from NC_091463.1 coordinate 51,145,604, forward strand.
CTGTGAAATGGGTGCATAGGCTGGGTCCTGTACAGTGTAAAGTTACTGTGCATTAAAAGGAATTTCTTAATCCAACATCTACCTAAATAAAAGAAACCTAGTATTTTGCTATTATTCTGCTTGAAGTACTGAGTGCTGTTTATTTCATTCAATGCCATTGTTCATTACAGTATTGTTATAAATTTCAATGTAAGCACATCTTTGGTTTTAGGCAGGCAATGTAAAGTTTAATTGCCAGTTTATAAGAGTTACCACTGCAGATTAGTAAATATACAGCTCTGCAGTTCTCTTCAGCGGTCATACAACAGAGCAATTGCTTTACCAAGAAGAAGTAATGTTCATTCATTTTACTATTGCTGCCATATAAACACTGTACATTGCCTTCCACTTCTTAATAAAAACGAATGCTTCCCTTTCAGAGAATAACGGCTGATACTGCAGAAAAGAAAATATCCATTTGATGCTTTATGTCTTGAAAGGAAGTAATGTTAATAGTGTCACATTCATTTGAATTGAAAAAATATCCCCGTATTTCATGGTATACACTACACAGTTTGTTGCAATTAAAAATCCATCAGAAAGTGAAACAAAAAATTAGGTCCTGTTCCAGGACCATGTACAGTAACCTGCATGAAAGTCTAATATATCATCTGGGAAGGCCTATTTTTCACATGAATTGGATAGTAAATCAAAAGAATACTATTTGTCATAGGCATAACTGCCTTTGACGCACAAGTGGCTCCTTCCACAGCTTTAGTCCTTGATCTTAGCTAAGAAATGTTACCTGACGATAAATAAGTCTTTTTAACTCTTTAGGCCTGAAAATAATAGAAAAGGTCAGTTTTATCACAATGTTTTAAATAGATTATAGCAACATAAAACTATATGTTTTTAAAGCAAAAGGTGCATTTCATGCACCACTCTAAACGGAATCCTCGTGATTCTGTCATAGAACAAGAAAAGTGTGTGTTAAGGTAAAAATGACATTTATTAGTCTAGATGGGTGAGTGGATGACTAGCAGCCTAGCATGTATACCTTTCTCCTTTTTATATAAACATATCTGTAAAATTCACATATTTGAAATAACGATTTCTTAAAGGGGAATTCTGGAGACAAAAAATATAGATTTTAATATAGTTTAAATTGCATTAATAAAGTTATATTACTTTGTAAATTGTAATAAATTTAAGTACAAATGAATGTATAGTTTTTAATTTACAAATAGACTTCCAATTACTGGCAGCATTAAAGAGAAAGGGGGCTGGGGCAAGGACTCCTCTTCTGCCTGCAACTTTGTGTCAGGAACTGCAGGGCTGTAGTTCCCGATCCCCTGCTCTAATTTAGCCCTACTGAGCAGAGTCCCATTCCCCTTTGTATCTTATATACAGTACTTGGGGGAAAGGCTGCCTGATGCCTGACATGTCAATTCTTTGAGCGGAGAGCAGAAGAAGCGGAGGCGTGCAAGCCCTCCCATAGAGACACTGTTTGATACTGACGCAGGCGGGATTCCACCGATTTTGCTCAGAGTGAACAGGCCCAAAGGGCTTCCATGTCCTCGGGCAGTGCCCTCCCATAGAGACACTATTTGAAACTGAGGCAGGCGGAATTTCCACTGATTTTGCTCAGAGTGAACAGGCCCAAAGGGCTTAAATGTCCCCAGGCTAGCTGTTGGCATGGTTAGCTATACTTATCCCAAAAGGCAATGCCATTGTATCTTAGGCAGGAAACCTACCTGGGTCACATTATAGATGCATCCTTGCAGGGCAGCTTCTTACATAAGAGTAACGCAAATTTAACAAAAGTTTAATCCTCAACTGTTTTCTTTCTTCTTTTTTTTTTTAAACATGTTTTTATTTTGTTTTTTTAATATAGGGATGATTGTAACCTGTTTTAAATGGGTATCTCTATGCTACCTTGATTCCTCCATCCCACTTTTCTTGTGGGTTGGACCCTTACAGCTTTTAAAAGTTCACTTTTATTCTCTTAAAGCATGTTTCCTCCATGCCATTAATGTTTAGCCTTTGGAGGCACATGTTTGAAAGGCAGGGAGCTCTCTTCTAAGCCCAGTGAATGTAGAATCCAAATGAAAAAGGGAGATATGTCCCCGCGCAGACCATAAGTATAGAAGCAAATTTTATTGGTGTATATGTGGATATACGGATATACACCAATAAAATTTGCTTCTATACTTATGGTCTGCGCGGGGACATATCTCCCTTTTTCTTTTGAATTCTACATATGACTACGCATACCCGAGGGTTCTGCGGCTGAGAGTCTCCGGCAGCGGCCAAGTGTACATTATACCATTTACATGCTGTTATAGTGGTTGTGGCTTCTCACAACCACATCAGGTGAGCTTAAACCTGTGTGCAACTTCATCGCCACAGTGCTTTTGAGTATACAGTGTCACCCTATGAGGCGCTCTGCCCTGTGTTTTTTCTGCAAGCCCAGTGAATGTAATGAAACACTAAGGCACACAGCGTATGACTTGCTGCTTTGTGCACAGGAGAAGAAACTCCTATCTTTGACTAGATTCCCAGCTCCTGTACTTTGCAATTCGCCAGGTAATGTAACTTTTTGTTTTTTTAATTGGACATTCTAAGTAAGTTTGGATCAGAATGAATTTTTTTTTTATCCCTACACATACATATTGGAAAAATAATATCAGAATTAGTGTGTTATCGGTAGTTTCAAGGACAATACATAAGAAATATCTGCTCAGTTTTAAGCCATAAACCTCAAATGACACTTGAGTGTACTCGAAAACCCCTCCTCTCTGTGATGCAGCTCCAATGATTCCAATGGAGTCACGTCAGAGAGGAGGGGAGATTGTCACACTAGGGGTGGCAGGGCCGCCAGCAGTGCTTCATGCTGGGACGGTACCTAGGAAAAGACCAGCGCTTTATATCTTGATATTATACATAAAACTAGATTTTTTACTTCTGACCAGCTTGATAAAGACCTTGGTGGGTCGAATCTTTGCATTTCCTGATGTTGTAAATAAAGCTTGGATTTTATTAATACTATGGACGCTATGGGAGTATTTCATGTTTCAATCTGTTCCATAGCATGCTCGTTTAACACTAATAACTTTAGAACCCACGTGTAAACATCTACATCAGTGTATGCAAAAAATCCCATTTTCTTCCAAAAACCCATACAGGCAAGTATTTGCTGTTGTTGGAATACCTGTATTTTTGAGAACAAGTCTATCAAGGCTAGCAGTTTATTGACATACGAAAAGAGTATAATTTGAGACACTAAACCTTAAGTGGTCTACAGAGGTAATAGTTATCAGTGTGGACAAAAATGAAGATCAACTCAGAGATCAAAAAAATCCATAAAACAATTTACAATTTCAGTGTTGTCTGCACCCTCTTATGTTCTTCTTACATGTGCAGCATACAATGAATGTTATAACTAAGGAAAACATCATCAATCAAGATTGCAGGGTAAGGAGGTCTATTTTAAAGGAAATATGTCTTGGATGATAACTATAATAAAACTTGATACAATATCCTTCAATATCTATCTATCTATCTGTCTGTCTGTCTGTCTGTCTGTCTGTCTGTCAATCTTTCTACTGTATCTATCTACCATTTGTTCATCTATCATTGTACATCTATTAACAAATACCGTATTTTTCGCTTTATAAGACACACTTTTTTTCCTCCCAAAGTGGGAGGAAAAACCAAGTGCGTCCTATAAAGCGAAGACGGCTCCCAAGCAGTGCTGAGCACCGCAAGGAAGCCGTCCCGCCCGCCCCCTGTATTGCCGCTCACTATGCATATGCATAGTGAGCGGCCCTGAGTGATCCTCTCCGCCCGCCCAGCCCGCCCCTTCTATCGCCGCTCAGCTGAGCCGATCAGAAGCCCGGGAAAGTGCAATGAGCAGCACTTTCCTGGGCTCCTGATCGGCTAAGCGGCGATGGAGGGGGCGGGCTGGGCGGGCGGAGGGGATCGCTGTCCTACTCACCTGTCCGCCAGCACCAGCAGCTCCTCTCCCGACACTCGGGTCTCCCGTCATCCTCCGGCACAGGCAGCGGGGTACAGAGACGCTGCCTGTGTCCCGGAAGTGTTCTGCAGCGGCTGCAGGACACTTCTGGCACAGGCAGTCTCTCTGTACCCCACTGCCTGTGCCGGAGGATGACGGGAGACCCGAGTGTCGGGAGAGGAGCTGCTGGTGTCGGCGGACAGGTGAGTAACCTGTTTGTTGTTTTTCTGGTCGCAGGGGGCATTGGCTACTGTATGGCGACATTGGCTACTATGGGGGCACTGTATGGGGGCATTGGCTACTATGGGGGCACTGTATGGGGACATTGGCTACTGTATGGGGGCATTTGCTACTATGGGGGGCACTGGCTACAATGGGGGCACTGTATGGGGGCATTGGCTACTATGGGGGCACTGTATGGGGGCATTGGCTATTATGGGGGCACTGTATGGGGGCATTGGCTACTGTATGGGGGCATTGGCTACTATGGGGGGCACTGGCTACAATGGGGGCACTGTATGGGGGCATTGGCTACTATGTGGGGCATTGGCTACTATATAGGGGCATTGGCTACTATATGAGGGCATTGGCTACTATGGAAGGCACTATATGGGGGCATTGGCTACTATGTGGGCACTATATGGGGGCATTGGCTACTATGTGGGGCACTATATGGGGGCATTGGCTACTATGTGAGGCACTATATGGGGGGATTGGCACCAATCACACTGCTGCTATCTCCAAACTGTGACAATGAGCAAAATATTTTTTTTTCTATTTTTCCCCCCTAAAATCAGGGGTGCGTCTTATCAAAAGGCGCGTCCTATAAAGCGAAAAATACGGTAGTTAATTCTGATACTTGGACATTTGTATTGAATATTAGGAGTAGGATTGGATCAGAATGATTTGATTATCCCTACTCGTATATATTGGAAAAGTAGAATAAGAATTCTAAAAATGTGGTTCCGTGTATTATGGGTAGTTTCAAGGACAATTTATTAGTTTAAATAACCTGCCCCTAGTGTTTCATGCTGGAATTATGAGTACTTATAGCACAGAAGAACCAAAAAGTAGAATTGTTGGTAGTTGATACCTTTTAATAGCCACCTGAAAAGATTGCAAAGATCCCAAAAATCTCATCAGTGAGCAACATCACTGTGGAAATATAATGATAGTTGGAAGGTGTTGATTAACTGTAGAAAAGTAACATGGCACCACAAAATACTAATATTTCCTTGATCAAGCTTGGAAACGGTTTCCTGTCCTCCTAAATCAAAAGAAAGTCAAAGGCAGCACCAGGTATCGCAAGCCAAACAATAAACCTTTATTCACACCATGTACAAGGTTTCTCCATCAGTCTATCCTACAGTTGTTACGTTGACAATATTGAGCCTGAGGAATAGGTAAAAACATTGCATGAACATATCAGTCACTTTCACTTTCCCACTATCAGCTTAAATGGGTCAGCCTTTTTTGATAAATTAGGCCAGTGGCAGGCAGCAGTGGATCTGTAGCAGGAAAAAAAGTAGAAATATATATATATATATATATATATATATATATATATATATATATATATATACATACAGTGGTACCTCAGTTTTTGAACTCCTCGGTCCTCAATCTGGTTGGAACTCAAATTATTTTCAAGAAAAGTTTGCTTTGGTTCTCAAACTCTACTTGGTTCTCAAACACTTTTTGGGCTCCCAGTCTTAAAGTATTCGGTATCTAAACGTTTTTCTGTGCGTGGAGGGTGGGTTGTACCTGGCGAGTTTAGCACTTGTGAGGCTTCACATGCAGTACAGTACTGTATAAGACTGCTGGAGTCAGGGCCCGACTGGGACATAAAATCAGCCCTGGCACTCAAACCTCAGCAGCCCACATACCATATCCTCCCTGATATATTATTGATAGCGTTGTACTAGACATAATCAAACAAGGACTAAACATGCTGTAGCGAATTCTGCTCACTACTCCCTACTTCCCAATTATTTGAACCTCACCCTCAACACACACAAAAAAAAAACATAATCTGCTGCATACAGGTGCGGGGGAGGTATAAGTGACAGGACCTTAAGTCCAGTGTAAATTTTTAAAATCATCGGGGGAGATTTATCAAACATGGTGTAAAGTGAAACTGGCTCAGTTGCCCCTAGCAACCAATCAGATTCCACTTCTCATTCCTCACAGACTCTTTGGAAAATGAAAGGTGGGATCTGATTGGTTGCTAGGGGCAACTGAGCCATGGTCACTTTACACCATGTTTGATAAATTGCCCCTATCCTTTTTATTACCAGCTGAAGTTACATGAAGTTACATACATGGCGGTGCTGCAGCTGTCTCTGTGACACTTTAGCTGGTAGTAAAATGGATGATTATTAAAGGAGTTATTGTAGTGCAGTGCAGTTATATCCAGTGACTTACAGGAGGCGTCTTCTCTGCATGAATTGCAAGTGACGTTTTTGCTGAAGTTGTTCTCTTTTTCTTGTTCTGCTATTATGAAGACTTCTCCGGCCACGACTCCTCTTTGTAGGATCTACCAGACAAACATTTTAGGATCCTTGTTCCAGCATCATCTCCAAGTGTATTGCTTCACACAGTAACCATGCTCCCATATAATAAGTTAGGCCCAGTCTGTGCCTCTAAATAGTAGTCTGGCCCCTCTGTACCTCTATATATTATAGTATCAGGTCCCCCCTGTACCCCGTATAGTTATACAAATCTTCTGTGCTGTGTCTCCATATAGTAATGCGAGGGAGTAAGCCATTTTTCTCCCTTTATAGTAGTAAGCCCCACTCTGTGCCCCAATATATTATAGGCCTCCTCTCTATCCCAACATAGTATTGGACCACCCTCTTTGCCTGCATAAAGCATAGGCCCCAACTATAAGCCCATATAGGACCTCTCTAAGCCTCTGTACAGTATAGTCTGGGCCCCCCTAACAAAAGCGTTTATTAATACCCAATAAAAGAATAATTTTAACATTAAGATTTATGTGATACTATTAAAAATACACTCACGGTCACCAATATATGAAGCGTATGCCTATACTGTAGTAGCTGCAGGCTACTATGCATAGAACAATACTGATGACCCAGTCCTATATTAAAAGCTGCATGGCTCCTCAACTAGTTTGACTTTGCAAAGAGCATCTCGACATAAGCCCTCCTTCGGAATTTGCCCCCCTCCTCCTGATGACGCTCCATGTGGAGAGGTTATCCAGAATTAGATAAACATGTCCGCTTTCTTCCCAAAACAGCACCACATTTGTCCTCAGTTTGGGTGCGGTACTGCAGCTCCAGGGAAGTGAATGGAGTGGTAATACCACACACAACCTGAGGAAAAGGGTGGCACTGTTTTTGGAAAAAAAACAACCATATTTTTCCAATTCTGGATAATCCCTTTAATTTTAAAGTAATGATTATGACCATAAAGTTACTACAAGTTTGTGCAAATAGCCATTCTAATATCAAGTTTAATTGAACACAATTAACCGTAAAAAAAAACAAAGCAGCTACTGTACGGCATGGCAAACATATATACATACATACAGACATACACAGGGTGCATATATAGATATATACATATTTATACAGACATACACACTGTGCATACAGACATATATACATATTTATACAGACAAACACACTGTGCATACGTACATATATACAGACATACACACTGTGCATACGTACATATATACAGACATACACACTGTGCATACAGACATATATACATATTTATACAGACATACACACTGTGCATACGTACATATATACAGACATACACACTGTGCATACGTACATATATACAGACATACACACTGTGCATACAGACATATATACATATTTATACAGACATACACACTGTGCATACGTACATATATACAGACATACACACTGTGCATACGTACATATATACATACATACACACTGTGCATACATACATACATACATACAGACAGACATACACACTGCATATATATATATATATATATATATATATATATATATATATATATACACACACAGTCATCCACACTGTGCATACAGACATACACACTGCATATATATATATATATATATATATATATATATATATATATATATATATACACACATACAGACATCTATACTGTGCATACATACATATTTATACAGACATACACACTGTGAATACATACATACATACATATATACATACAGACTTTACACACACAATATACATACTGTGCACATTGCAAACTTGAACAAACAGTCACTTACTTTCATAAATAAGCTGCTTAAATCTCAGGCGCAGACAGGTCCTCCCTTCCTACTGACAGCCAGTATCGTGCTCCCCTCCCCCCTCTGCACCCACAGCAAAGCAGGAAGAAAACAAAGTCCCTGTGAGGGAGCAGGGAGAGTTGGTTGGGTCCTTACACTGGGGGACAAGGGGAGGTGGCACCAGTGCCCTATGTTAACAGCAGCAAAGGGACCCCCTCTGAGTGAGACCTCAGCCAGCCCCTTACAGCAGCAGCAATAATACCTCATGACAGCCCTGTCGGCTCCAGTCATGAGCAGACAGCCCTGCAGGGGGCAGCAGCTTCCCCTCCTCCTGGAATCTGCTCCTCTGCGGCACGTCCAGGAAGTGACGTTAGCCGTCAGAGAGCAGGTTATAGGAGACAGACGTGCCTGTGCGGCATGTCTGCTGCACATCCGGAAATAGGGGCAGAGCGGCCCTATGTTGTTGCGGGGGGTGGGGGAACCAGGGGGAATATGCCGCCCAGCCCGAACTTGCAGAGGCCGAGTGAACAGCGCGGCCGGCGGCCGCGATGTTCTCTCAACCTCTGCAGGGGGCCGATGCAAGTCTGCAGCGGGACTGGCGGCCCCACTGACTGGTAATCTTGGCGGCCCAGCAGGCATTTGCCCGCTCCGCCAGATTACCAATCCGGGGCCTGGCTGGAGTGCATATACAGTACAGTAGTAGTACAGTCAGTGCACCACCATCTCCCATGCTGGGATGTACTGGGATGAGGGGGACGCTATACAGTGAAGGATGAGTGAGGAGTTAGTGATTGGTTTTGTTGAATGATTGTGTATAATGTCCTGTACAGTATATAGTGCTGTTCTGTAATGTACTGCAGAGATTACACTGGACACTTATCAATGTAATATATGGGTACTGTTGGTAATTGTTGGTGGGTGCTGGAACCAATTAAACACATTTACATTATTTCCTATGGGAAGACACTGCTCAGTTGTCAAACTGCTCGGTTTTCAAACTGCCTTCCGGAACCAATTAAGTTCGAGAACCAAGGTACCACTGTATATATATATATATATATTCCTTCTTTTCACTGCCAATCTAGCACCATCCCACTCCAGGCTGCCTGGCAGAAGAACTCCTATTTAGGACACTACGGCTAAACATGTGTCTTCCAGACACCATCACTGAGATCCAATGAAAATATAAGAAATAACACAATGCCAAGTAACTTACCCGCATACATTGGTCTTAACCCCTTAACCCCGGAGGTAGTTGAGGGGTTGGAGCAGTGTGTGGGGTCTGTCCCGCCCCCCCCCCCCCCCCCCCCCCTTACCGACGATCGCCGCTATTAACGTTATAGCGGCGGCCGTCGGTAAAGGGGATTACCGGTGCTGCCGCCGCCTTTTATCTCCCCCCGCCATGAATCCACGGCAGGGGAGATGAAATAAGTGTCCATCAGACCCCCCTAGTGCCCCGATAACTAACCCCCCTCCCCCGGTGGCCATCATTTCCAAGATGGCCGCCGCCATCGCTGTGAACAGACTAATGTCTGTTCACAGCGATGGAAAACTTAAAATGAATGAAAACCCCATGCTCTCCGCCACGGGAGGTAGCGGAGAGCATGGGGCAGTGATCAGGGACCCCCCTGTGGGGTCCCGGTACAAGCGATCAGCGGTATATACTATATACCACTGATCGCTTGTGCCACGTGCATCCCGGCACTTTTTATCCCCTGTCACCATGAATGATTGGTGACAGGGGATAAAAAGTGATGTCCCCCCACCCCTCAAGTCGCCCCCCACCCCCCCTGTCACCCCCGTCCCCCAGTCACCCCCCCCTTCCCCATATATGTTACCTAATCCTGGAGCTCCTTCCTCCTCAACGTCCTGGCTGGTTATGAAGTGCGCATGCGCTCCACAACCAGCCAGCTCTGAAAATTTAAAGTGACAGAGATCAATTTGGTCTCTGTCACTAAACTATGATTACTGTGATAGAAAATATCACAGTAATCATAGTAATACAGTGAAAATGAATGTATAAAGTACAAAAAGTGACAAACATACAAAAAAAATAAAACACACACTTTTTATTATAGTAATAATTGCAGTTTACTCTCAAATTACCCCTAACCCCCCCAGATTACCCGTAACCACTGCACGTTGCCCATAACAACCGCACGTTGGCCGTAACCACCGCACGTTGCCCGTAACCACCGCACGTTGCCCGTAACCACAGCACATTGCCCGTAACCACCCCAAATTGCCAGTGACCCCCTCCAGATTGCCCGAAACCACCCCAAATTACATGTACCCACCCCAGATTACCTATAAGCGCTTCAGTTTATCAGTAACAATCCCAGATTGTCTGTAACCCTTCCAGTTTGCACATAACCCCCCCAGGTTCCCCTTAATCACGCCAGATTACATGTAACCCCCCAGATTGCACGTAACCACCGTACGTTGCCTCTGACCACGCCACGATGCCTCTGACCACCGCACGTCGCCTCTGACCACCACACGTCGCCTCTGACCACGCCACATCGCCTCTGACCACCCCACATTGCCCGAAACCACCCCACGTTGCCCGTAACCACCCCAGATTGTCTGTAAGCATTGCAGGTTGCCCGTAACCACCCCACGTTGCCCGTATCAACCCCAGATTGTCTGTAAGCACTGCAGGTTGCCCGTAACCACCCCACGTTGCCCGTAACCACCCCAGATTGTCTGTGAGCACTGCAGGTTACCCGTAACCACCCCATGTTGCCCGTATCCACCCCAGATTGTCTGTAAGCACTGCAGGTTGCCCGTAACCACCCCACGTTGCCCGTAACCACCCCAGATTGTCTGTAAGCACAGCAGGTTGCCCGTAACCAGCCCACGTTGCCCGTAACCAGCCCACGTTGCCTGTAACCACCCCACGTTGCCTTTGACACCCCAAATTGCCAATGGCCCCCTCCAGATTGCGGTAACCATGCCAGATTACAGGTACCCACCCGAGATTACCTATAAGCACTTCAGTTTATCCGTAACTACCCCACATTGCCCGTAACCACCCCAGATTGTCTGTAAGCACTGCAGGTTGCCCGTAACCACCACACGTTGCCCATAACCACCACACATTGCCCGTAACCACCCCACGTTGCCTGTAACCACCCCAGGTTGCAGTAACCACAGCAGGTTGCCCGTGACCACCCCATGTTGTCCATAACCACCTCAGATTACCTGTAACTACCTCAGGTTGCCCATAACCACCCCAGACTGTCCGTAACCACCCCACATTACCTGTAATCTCATTTTTTTTATTTTATTTTAGTAACTGCGCTATTCTTATAACCATTACTAGCTGCGGTTTTGCTCCAGCAATTTGGCACTCCTTCCCTTCTGAGCCCTGCTGTGTGCCCATACAGTGGTTTATGCCCACATATAAGGTACCGTTTTACTCAGAAGAACCTGCGTTACAGATTTTGGGGTACGTTTTTTTCTCCTGTTCCTTTTAAAATTGAGAAATTTCAAACTAAACCAACATATTATTGGAAAAATTCGAGTTTTTCATTTTTACTGGCCAATTTTAAATACTTTCCTCTAATACCTGTGGGGTAAAAATGGTCACAACACCCCAAGATGAATTCTTTGAGGGGTGCACTTTCAAAATGGGGTGACTTTTGGGGGGAATATATTCTGCTGACACTACAGGGGCTCTGCAAACGCACCTGGCGCTCAGAAACTTCTTCAGAAAAACCTGCACTGAAAATGCTAATTGGTGCTCCTTCCCTTCTGAGCCCTCCTGTGTGCCCATGCAGTGGTTTATGCCCACATATGGGGTACCTTTCTACTCAGGAGAACCTGCGTTACATATATTGGGGTGACATTTCTCTCCTGTTCCTCGTGAAATTGAGAAATTTCAAACTAAAGGAACATATTATTGGAAAAATTTTAGTTTTTAATTTTTACTGTCTACTTTTGAATACTTTCCTCTAATACCTGTGGGGTCAAAATGCTCACCACACCCCAAAATGAATTCTTTGAGGGGTGTACTTTCCAAAATGGAGTGACTTATTGGGAGATTTTACTCTGCGGACACTACAGGGGCACTGCAAACACACCTGGCGCTCGGAAACTTCTTCAGCAAAATCTGCATTGAAAAAGCTAATTGGCGCTCCTTTCCTTCTGAGCCCTCCTGTGTGCCCATGCAGTGGTTTATGCCCACATATGAGGTATCTTTTCACTCAGGAGAACCTACGTTACAAATTTTGGGGTACTATTTTTCTCTTGCTCCTCATAAAATTGAGGAATTTCAAACTAAAAGAACATAATATTGGAAAAATTTGAGTTTTTCATTTTTACTGTCTAATTTTGAATACTTTCCTCTAATACCTGTGGGGTCAAAATGGTCACCACACACCAAGATGAATACTTTAAGGGGTGCACTTTCCAAAATGGGGTGACTTATGGCGAGATTTTACTCTGATGGCACTACAGGGGCACTGCAAACGCACCTGGCGCTCGGAAACTTCTGCAGCAAAATCTGCATTGAAAAAGCTAATTGGCGCTCCTTCCCTTCTGAGCCCTCCTGTGAGCCCATACAGTGGTTTACGCCCACATATGTGGTACCGTTGTACTCAAAAGAACCTGCGTTACAAATTTTGGGGTGCTTTTTCTCTCATGTTCCTTTTGAAAATGAGAAACTTTAATCTAAACGTATATATTATTGGAAAATTTTAATTTTCCATTTTTTTACTGCCTAATTGAGAATACTTTCCTTCAGCCCCTGTAGGCTTAAAATGCTCATTATACCCCTAGATTAATTCTTTAAGGTGTGTAGTTTCCAAAATGGGGTCACTTATGGGGGTTTTCAGGATACCAGACTTCTAAATCCATTTAAAAAAGAACTGGTCCCTAAAAAAATCAGTTTTGGAAACTTTCACGAAAATGTGATAATTTGCTGATAAATTTCTAAGCCCCATAGCACCCTAAAAAAGTAAAATATGTTTACCAAATTATGCCAGAATAAAGAAGACATATTGGTAATGTGACATAGTAACTAATTTATGTGCTACAATGTTCTTTTTTTAGAAGCAGAGAATTTTAAAATTCATAAAATGCCAATTTTTTTCAATTTTTCATGATATGTAGATGTTTTTCACAAAAAACACACAAAGTAGTGACCAAATTTTGCCACTAACATAAAGTGCCATATGTGACGAAAAAACAATCTCAGAATCGCTAGCATACGTTAAAGCATCACTGAGCTATAAGAGCATAAAGTGAGACAGGTCAGATTTTAAAAAATTAGCCTGGTCATTAAGTCCCAAACTAGCTGCAGCACGAAGGGGTTAAAAGACTAAATAAAAGCTGCCATCCAAAAACCAATTGGTACCTGTGCTATTCTTACTCCATTTGATGATGTCCTTTTCCCAATATAGCCAATTAGTGTAGATGTAGTTTATCACTGTAGATGATGTTTACAACTCAGACACACCCCCACCCCCACTCCCACCATGGAATGGCCTCTTCTAAGGGTGCAAAAGTTGCTGACCAAACTTATCTTTTTGCCTATATGGGGGGAGTGGCTGCCTCTACTTGGTGATGCACTTCACTCATCCCACCCAGGTGGTTATTATTTTTGCCAGTATTGGTTGGATCCTGCATGCCCAGAGCATAGGCTTATTATATGTCATGGAGAGGCCAAAGTACAGTGTAGGGTCCATCCTGAGCATGAAGCCACCTAATTGTGGTGGGGTGGTTTATACTGTTTGTAAATGGTATACCAAGAGCCTTGTTATTTTTATAGAGTTTTTTTTAGCAGTTGGGGGACTGCTTTTAGTGATATTCATATCTGTATTGCCATTAGCGGTGAGTTGTTGCATTTTTTTGCGTTTTTGTGTGTTTGCAATTTCAGCCGTAGCAACATGCTCCTGCCTAGTGTGAATGGTGTTGTAGGAGAGCTCTAGTGTGAATGGTGTTGTAGGAGAGCTGACCAAATTTGTCTATTTGCCTGTATGCCCAGTAATGCTTGCCCTTACTTGCCAGCTTCTGTCTATCGTTAGCTACGTCTTGCTGTATGGGGCTTGCTGTAAAGTATATCTATAAATGCTAAAAAAAACAGTTCCGGCAAGATGGCTGCCTCCATAATAACTTAAGGTAAGATATAAAATAAAATAAAAATAATGGGTGATACGGTAAGGAATGTTTTTCTCATTTTACAAATGAGAAACACATACACGTAAGGCTGTAGGTTTCAGCAATAAAGTATTAAGTTTTTCCCCCTTAAAATTGCTTGCACTTTGTACTGTCTCATTATTTCTATCCTTGGCTGTTTACAAATTTTATTTTAGCGAAAAGGTGACTCTGTTTGTGCTCTGGCATCTTCACTTAACTAAATAATAGATAATTTCATGAATTTATCCATCGCCTCCATTTACTTACAACTTTGATATGTTTTACCCTCTGTCAAGAAGAGCATTAGGAATACTCAATTATTTGCTGTTTGACAACATGACATAACCTGTGGTTTAGAACTTGGTTCTCAAATGTAGTTTGAGATCAGACAGTCCTGCCTGGTTGGAATAATAATAGTGAACATTTGTTCAAAGCATACTTATTTACGATACTAAATATTTAACTATTGTCCTTGGCAGTGCTACAGAATGTTTAGCTGCAGGAATACCAATTGGGTTTAGAATCAGTAGCCACCCGTATACCACAAAAGGTTTATTTTCAATGTGTTATCTTTAATTGTTAAATCATATAACACTTCTGTTCCATTATTGTTGCCAAGGAAAATTACTCAAATGTGTCTGTCTTTTTCTGTATTACAGTTGCAGATAAAATAACCCTTTCCACATGCTGAGGAATATGTAGATATGCCACAGGGCTAAACAACTGATTTTTGTTTACACAGCAGGCACTTACCACATTGCTCTAGAACACAACATATATGAGATGGTGTATTTAGTTTATTCGTATTTACTTCAATGCGATACTCATAAAGCTTGGAACCTAATAGAATTAAAAGGTAAACTGTAAGAATATTTTAGTGGGAATTGGGCCAATTAAATATAGTAAAAAAAAGTAATTATCTTCATTGCAACTATATATATATATATATATATATATATATATATATATATATATATATATATATATAATAAAAATCAAAGTCTGTCTGTCTGTCTGTCCTCTATAGACTTCCAAACGCCTGAACCGTTTGACCCCAAATTTGGCACACAGATACATTGGGTGCCCGGGAAGGTTTTAGCAAAGGTCCCATCCCCGCCAGATGTACAGGAGACGAGAGGGAGGGGAAAGAGCGGCCCATAGAGATGAATGGGAAAATCTAACTGCAAACACAGGTGATATAATTAGCTGCAGCAGACACGGCAGTTGGAGCCTTAGCAACCAATAGGATTACTGCTTTCATTTTCACAGGGAGCAATGGTTGCTAGGGAAGCTGCCTCACAACATCCACAGTAATAACTGGTAGATCCCCTACTCCATCTATACAGTACATGTATATACAGGACCCCCTACTCCAACTATACAGTACATGTATATACAGGGCCCCCTACTCCATCTATACAGTACATGTATATACAGGGCCCCCTACTCCATCTATACAGTACATGTATACAGGACCCCCTACTCCATCTATACAGTACATGTATATACAGGGCCCCCTACTCCATCTATACAGTACATGTATATACAGGGCACTACAGGTATATCAAACTGTGACTGGATAACACTGCCACAGCAGACCTGACCAATACTGCCATACTGTGACTGGATAACACTGCCATACCAGACCTGACCAATAACGCCATACTGTGACTGGATAACACTGCCTCACCAGACCTGACTAATACCGCCACACTGTGACTGTATAACACTGCCATACCAGACCTGACCAATACCGCCATACTGTGACTAGATAACACTGCCATACCAGACCTGACCAATACCGCCATACTGTGACTGGATAACACTGCCATACCAGACCTGACCAATACCGCCATACTGTGCTGGATAACACTGTCATACCACTCCTGCCCAATACCACCATACCATGACTGGATAACACCGCCACACCAGACCTGACCAATACCGCCATACTGTGACTGGGTAACACTGTCATAACACACCTGACCAATACCACCATACTATCACTGGAAAAAACTGCTATACCAGACCTGACCAATACCGCCATACTGTAACTGGATAACACTGTCATACCACACCTGACCAATACCGCCATACTGTGACTGGATAACACTGCCATACCAGACCTGACCAATACCGCCATACTATGCCTGGATAACACTGCCACAGCAGACCTGACCAATACTGCCATACTGTGACTGGATAACACTGCCATACCAGACCTGACCAATAACGCCATACTGTGACTGGATAACACTGCCTCACCAGACCTGACTAATACCGCCACACTGTGACTGTATAACACTGCCATACCAGACCTGACCAATACCGCCATACTGTGACTAGATAACACTGCCATACCAGACCTGACCAATACCGCCATACTGTGACTGGATAACACTGCCATACCAGACCTGACCAATACCGCCATACTGTGCTGGATAACACTGTCATACCACTCCTGCCCAATACCACCATACCATGACTGGATAACACCGCCACACCAGACCTGACCAATACCGCCATACTGTGACTGGGTAACACTGTCATAACACACCTGACCAATACCACCATACTATCACTGGAAAAAACTGCTATACCAGACCTGACCAATACCGCCATACTGTAACTGGATAACACTGTCATACCACACCTGACCAATACCGCCATACTGTGACTGGATAACACTGCCATACCAGACCTGACCAATACCGCCATACTATGCCTGGATAACACTGCCATACCAGACCTGACCAATACTGCCATACTGTGACTGGATAACACCGCCATACCACACCTGACCAATACCGCCATACTGTGACTGGATAACACCACTATACCAGACCTGACCAATACTGCCTCATTGTGACTGGAGAACACCGCCACACCAGACCTGACCAATACCGCCATACCAGACATGACCAATATCGCCATACTGTGACTAAATAACACTGCCATACCAGACCTGACCAATACCGCCATACTGTGACTGGATAACACCATCATATCAGACCTGACCAATACTGCCATACTGTGACTGGATAACAACGCTATACCAGACCTGACCAATACCACCTTACCGTGACTGGATAACCCCGCCACACCAGACCTGACCAATACTACCATACTGTGACTGGGTAACACTGTCATAACACACCTGACCAATACCACCATACTATGACTGGAAAAAACTGCTATACCAGACCTGACCAATACCACCATACCGTAACTGGATAACACCATCACACCAGACCTGACCAATACTACCATACTGTGACTGGGTAACACTGTCATAACACACCTGACCAATACCACCATACTATGACTGGATAACACTGCCATACCAGACCTGACTAATACTGCCACACTGTGACTGGATAACACTGCCATACCACACCTGACCAATAACGCCATACTGTGACTGGATAACACCACTATACCAGACATGACCATTACCGCCACACTGTGACTGGAGAACACCGCCACACCAGACCTAACCAATACTGCCATACCGTGACTGGATAACACGGCCATACCAGACATGACCAATACCGACACACTGTGACTGAATAACACTGCCAAACCAGACCAGACCAATACTGCCATACTGTGACTGGATAACACCGATATACCGGACCTGACCAATACCCCCATACCCCCCTCGAAAAGACACCAGATTTTCTGGCAAGTGTGAACGGGAGGGTACTGCCCCTCTGCAAGGTGCTACCCTACGCAGGGTGCCTAATGGTAAATACGACCCTGCAGGTATACAGGACACTACAGGTATGCAGGACACCAAAACTATACACTACAGGTGCACGGGACCTCCACCAACTATATACTACAGGTATACAGGACCCTAAACTTTACACTACAGGTATACAGGACCCCAAAACTATACACTACAGGTATACAGGACCTCCACCAACTATATATTTCAGGTATACAGGACCTCCACCAACTATATACTACAGGTATACAGAACCCCAAACTATACACTACAGGTATACAGTTCCCCAAAACTATACACTACAGGTATACAGGAACTTCACCAACCATATACTACAGGTATACAGGACCCCAAACTATACACTACAGGTATACAGGACCTACAAAAACTCTATACTACAGGTATACAGCACCTTCACCAACTCTATACTACAGGTATACAGGACCCCAAAGCTATATACTACAGGTATAAAGGAACTCCACCAACTATATACTACAGGTATATAGGACCCCAAACTATACACTACAGGTATACAGGACCTCCACCAATTCTATACTACAGTTATATAGGATCCTAAAACTATGCACTACAGGTATACAGGACCCCCGAACTATATACTACAAGTATACAAGACCTCCACCAATTATACACTACAGGTATCCATGACCCTCAAACTATAAACTACAGGTATACAAGACCTCCACCAACTATACATTACAGGTATACAGCACCAACTATATACTACAGGTATACAGCACCCCCGAACTATACAGTACAGGTATACAGGACCTTCACCAACTGTACACTGCAGGTATACAGGACCTCCCTCAACTATACACTACAGGTATACAGCCCCCCCAACTACACACTACAGGTATACAGGACCCCCCCCCCAAATTTACACTATAGTTATACAGCCCCCCCAACTATGCACTACAGGTATGCGAGACACCTAAAAACTATACATTGTGGGTATACAGAACCCCTCCAACTATGCACTACAGGTATACACTAATTCCACTGATTGACTCCGATGAAATAATACCTTTAGCTTGGCCTCCTGGGCACTTTAGAACAAATCTAAATAACACACTGACACTTTATACCCGGGCAGCGCCGGGTACATTTTTTAGTCTATATAATAAAAATCAAAGTCTGTCTGTCTGTCTGTCTGGACCAAATAGACTTCCAAACGCCTGAACCGTTTGACCCCAAATTTGGCACACAGATACATTGGGTGCCCGGGAAGGTTTTAGCGAAGGTCCTGTCCCCGCCAGATGTACAGAAGGGGAGAGGGAGGGGGAAGAGTGGCACCCCATAGAGATGAATGGGAAAATCTCCTCACTGCAAACACAGGTGATATAATTAGCTGAAGCTTTGCCCAGAGAAAATGGCAGTTCGAGCCTTAGCAACCAATAGGATTACTTCTTTCATTTTCACAGGGAGCAATGGTTGCTAGGGAAGCTGCCTCACAACATCCACAGTAATAACTGGTAGACCTCTACTCCATCTATACAGTACATGTATATACAGGACCCGCTACTCCATCTATACAGTACATGTATATACAGGACCCCCTACTCCATCTATACATTACATGTATATACAGGACCCCCTACTCCATCTATACAGTACATGTATATACAGGACCCCCTACTCCATCTATACAGTACATGTATATACAGGACCCCCTACTCCATCTATACAGTACATGTATATACAGGACCCCCTACTCCATCTATACAGTACATGTATATAGAGGGCACTACCGGTATAGCAAACTGTGACTGGGTAACACTGCCACACCAGACCTGACCAATACCGCCATACTGTGCTGGATAACACTGCCACACCAGACCTGACCAATACCACCATACAGTGACTGGATGACACTGCCACACCAGACCTGACCAATACCGTCATACTGTGACTGGATAACACTGCCATACCAGACCTGATCAATACTGCCATATACTGTGACTGGATAAATCTGCCACACCAGACCTGACCAATACCGCCATACTGTGCTGGATAACACTGTCATACCAGACCTGACCAATACCGCTATACTGTGACTGGATAACACTGCCATACCAGACCTGACCAATACCACCAAACTGTGACTGGGTAACACCGTCACACCAGACCTGACCAATACCGCCATACTGTGACTGGATAACACCATCATATCAGACCTGACCAATACCACCATACTGTGACTGGATAACACCGCTATACCAGACCTGACCAATACCACCATACTGTGATGGGATAACACTGTCATAACACACCTGACCAATACCACCATACTATGACTGGAAAAAACTGCTATACCAGACCTGACCAATACCGCCATACTGTAACTGGATAACACTGTCATACCCCACCTGACCAATACCGCCATACTGTGACTGGATAATACTGCCACACCAGACCTAACCAATACCGCCATACTGTGACTGGATAACACTGCCATACCACACCTGTCCAATACCGCCATGCTGTGACTGGATAACACCGCCACACCAGACCTGACCAATACCGCCATACTGTGACTGGATAACACTGCCATACCAGACATGACCAATACCGACACACTGTGACTGATTAACACTGCCATACCAGACCTGACCAATAACGCCATACTGTGACTGGATAACACCGCCATACCAGACATGACCAATACCGACACACTGTGACTAAATAACACTTCCATACCAGACCTGACCAATACCGCCATACTGTGACTGGATAACACCGCTATACAAGACCTGACCAAAGATTTTCTGGCAAGTCTGAACGGGAGGGTACTGCCCCTCTGCAAGATGCTATCCTACGCACCAGACCATTGGTGCCTAATGGTAAATACGACCCTGCAGGTATACAGGACACTACAGGTACACAGGACCCCAAAACTATACACTACAAATGCACGGGACCTCCACCAACTATATACTACAGGTATACAGGACCCCAAACTTTACACTACAGGTATACAGGACCCCAAAACTATACACTACAGGTATACAGGACCCCAAAACTATACACTACAGGTAAAAAGGACCTCCACCAACTATATACTACAGGTATACAGGACCCCAAACTATACACTACAGGTATACAGGACCCCAAAACTATATACTACACGTATACAGGAACTCCACCAACTATATACTACAGGTATATAGGACCCCAAACTATACACTACAGGTATACAGGACCTCAAAACTATACACTACATGTATACAGGACCTACACCAACTCTATACTACAGGTATACAGCCCCTTCACCAACTCTTTACTACAGGTATACCGGACCCCAAAGCTATATACTACAGGTATACAGGAACTCCACCAACTATATTCTACAGGTATACAGGACCCCAAACTATACACTACAGGTATACAGGACCCCAAAGCTATATACTACAGGTATACAGGAACTCCACCAACTATATACTACAGGTATATAGGACCCCAAACTATACACTACAGGTATACAGGACCTTCACCAATTCTATACTACAGTTATACAGGACCCTCAAACTATGCACTACAGGTATACAGCACCCCCAAACTATATACTACAGGTATACAAGACCTTCACCAATTATACACTACAGGTATCCAGGACCCTTAAACTATAAACTACAGGTATACAAGACCTCCACCAACTATACATTACAGGTATACAGCACCAACTATATACTACAGGAATACAGGACCCCCGAACTATACAGTACAGGTATGCAGGACCTTCACCAACTGTACACTGCAGGTATACAGGACTTCCCTCAACTATACACTACAGGTATACAGCCCCCCCCCAACTACACACTACAGGTATACAGGACCCCCCCAACTATACACTATAGGTATACAGCCCCCCCAACTATGCACTACAGATATGCGAGACCCCTAAAAACTATACATTATGGGTATACAGAAGCCCTCCAACTATGCACTACAGGTATACACTAATTCCACTGATTAACTTAGATGAAACAATACCTTTAGCTTTGCCTCCTGGGCACCTTAGAACAAATCTAATTAACACAGTGACACTTTATACCCGGGCAGCGCCGAGTACATTTTCTAGTGTATATATATATATATATATATATATATATATATATATACAGTATATATATATATATATATATATTACCCATTTAATCCAAGACTTACTTCAGAACATACATGTCTGAGTTGTCCTCTCTCCTTCTGTGTTAAGTCTTTAATATTCTATCAAATCATTAATTATCTTTGTAATTTAATCACTATGCTACTGAGCTGGTTTGATGCACACTCAGTGTACGATCCGCCTTGGCCAACCCAGCCTGCCTCTTCGATTTTAACCAAAGCGGGCAGGCCAGGGAGTGGGTATGCCACTAGGGTAAATACGTATACTGAGGGTGGTAGTCCCAACCCGATGCACCAAAACACTTCATTAGCATAGGGATCAACCATAAACTTCAAAAAATGGTGCCAAGGATGAAGGTAACAAAATGACCTCCATCCTTAGCTCCATGTGCGCTATAGGAATATACCAGCAGGTTAGATGTGTTAACCTTTTAGTTCTATAAAGTTCAAAGCTTTATGATCACTGTAATGAAATAAATACAAATAAACTGGATACACCCTCTCATATATGTTGAGATCAAGAGCGATGTGGTAGGTGCCTGCTGTGTAAACAAAAATCAGTTGTTTAGCCCTGTGGCATATCTTCATATTTTTCCACAGGTGGAAAGGGTTATTTCATCTGCAACTACGATAAAGTGAAAAACAGACACATTTGAACAATACCTGCTGATTTGCCTTTAAATACAGTAGATCACCAAAGGTGACAGTGGTGAATGGCATACACACATTAGCATTTGTTGAAAACCAGTATAACACACGCACATCAGTTTAACACATAATATAAATACATGGTCACCCCTGCGACGGGGCCGCTACCAAGGGGGCGCCCGCGAGGCCCCCCCTTGCCACTGTACTGCTCCCCTCCCACTCCCTCTTGTAACCGAAAACAATGTTTTGCTTGTGATCACAAGAGGGAGGCTGGGAGGGGCCCCGGCTAACTTGCGGCTCCCAGCTCCCTGGCTCTGTCCCACAGCACACAGAGCTCACTGGTGTGTGTGTGCTGCATAGTTACCAACAGTTTTGCTGGGACTGTCCCGATTCTGAGGTGACAGCCCCAGCAAAACCATGTCCCAGGAAGCCCCGCCCCCCGCAGCGGGAACCCCTGCCCCCGCCAGCGCATGTGACTAGGAGGCTAGAGAAACCATACAGGTGAGGATGATGATAAAGGAACAAGAGAATGATGGGGGTGTAGTGGTATGATGATGAAGGAACAAGAAGAGGATAATGGGGGTGTAGTGGTATGATGATGGAAGGGGGGAGGATGATGAGGGGTGTAGTGGTATGATAAAGGAACAAGGATGATGAGGGGTGTAATGGTGTGATGATAAAGGAACAAGAGGATGATGAGGGGTGTAGTGGTGTGATGATGAAGGAACAAGAGGATGATAAGGGGTGTAGTGGTATAATGATGAAGGAACAAGAGGATGATGAGGGGTGTAGTGGTATGATGATGAAGGAACAAGAGGAGGAGGATGAAGGGTGTAGTGGTATGATGATGATGAAGCAACAAGAGGATGATGAGGGGTGTAGTGGTATAATGATGAAGGAACAAGAGGAGGATGAGGGGTGTAGTGGTATGATGATAAAGGAACAAGAGGATGATGAGGGGTGTAGTGGTAAGATGATGCAGGAACATGAGGATGATGAAGGGTGATGTAGTGGTATGATGGTGCAGGAACAAGAGAATGATGAGGGGTGGTGTAGTGGTATGATGATGCAGGAACAAGAGGATGATGAAGGGTGATGTAGTGGTATGATGATGCAGGAACAAGAGGATGATGAAGGGTGATGTAGTGGTATGATGATGCAGGAACAAGAGGATGATGAGGGGTGGTGTAGTGGTATGATGGTGCAGGAACAAGAGAATGATGAGGGGTGTAGTGGTATGATGGTATGGTGATAGTGATCTGTGTACAGTGGATGTTATTCAGTAGAAGCGGTGGGGTTAGTCAGTATGTGGTGGTATTAGTCAGTAGCAGCGGTGGTGTTAGTATGTGGCAGTAGGGGCTATGGTGTTAGTCAGTATGTGGTCGTATTAGATAGTAGCGGCAGTGGTGTTAGTCAGTATGTAGTGGTATTAGTCAGTATGCGATAGCGTTAATCAGTATGTGGTGGTATTAGTCTGTAGCAGCGGTGGTGTTAGTCAGTATGTGGTGGAATTAATCAGTAGCAGTGGTGGTGGTGTTAGTCAGCATGTAGTGGTGTCATTTGTTACCTGAAATCTGGTACTGTGTTTTATTGGATTTAGTATACTGGATTTGGTCAGTAACAATATAGTGGTGATGGTAGTGGTACGGCAGTAATATTTCCCCCCTTATATACTGGTAATATTGGCAATATTGGTCTTAGTATACAGGATTTGGTTAGTAACAGTATGGCAGTAATATGTATCGTGATATTTACTATTGTAGGGATGAGTTTAAATGGCAATATAAAAGTATTTCTCAATATGCAGTTTAGCCAAACAGCAGTCCTTTTATTTCCAGCATAGAATGTACAGCAGAACTAAAAACACTAATGGCTTGACTTCAGCAAAACAGAATATAAACTCACAGGTCCTTTTCAGTTGCGGGTTCACCCGCTAGGATGTGGAAAGGTGGGATGGCACAGCTTCCAGACACCCACCAGCTTCCCAGCTGACACACTCCAGCACTGCAAGTCCAACAAACTCCAGAGTTGGAACCACACACTCAGCTCTGCTGAGCTACCTGGATTTTATCCAGCCACAGAAAGCCCGGCCTGGAATACGTGGGAGCAGTCATCTCACCCAGCTCTAAGACTGCTCCAGTGAAAGGCCATACTATTCAACAAAACAGCCATACTATTCAACAAAAGTGTCAGTAACCTAGGGTTACTGACAAAAGCTACCAGCTCACTTCACTGAGGCCAGGCACCTCGGTGACACGTATCTGTCATCTACTATGAAAACTTGTACCCTCTCACACTATATACTGGTATTATTGGTAGTATAAGTCTTGATATATATATATATATATATATATATATACACCAATAGTATCGAGGAAGGGGGGCCCAAGTTGACCTCTTGCACCAGGGCCCAAGAGACATTAGCTGCGCCCCTGGACTCCATGGCAGGCAGGAGGAGCTTATAGGGTGGAACCGGCCGCCGTGGATATGGGTTCTGCTCCCGGGAGCTGGCTTACAGGTAGTGGCCTCAGGCACAGGCCCTGAGGTGTGTCAACCAGGAGCTGAGATGGGGGTCTTCTTCCATCTGAATATGTGAGGAAAGAGGAAGGCTCTAGTGGCAACACACCCTGCAGGGTCCACCATCCATGCAGCCCCCCCTGAGGGATATTCTCCACCTCCTCATTATGCAGGTACTCTGGTCTTTTTTGCCAAGTACCTGCTAAAAAATACAGTACAGCCATGGTGGAGATCTTTAAAGGAAGCCATACTTGTGAAACTCTTGGCAGTATCTAGCCTCCACTCAGGACACGGTTCACCTGGGTCCGAGTATTCTAAACATCCCACTTCTGCTCCTTCTTCTCTACATACCATCTCTGAAAAGAAAGGAGTGGACTAGAAGGAGTTTGCTCTATTCCTATACCAACTGAGGATCTCACACGAAGGGTTCTTAACAGTGGGTACTCACATGTGTCCCACTCAAGCTGTTTGAGGTGTGACTTTCAGCATACAGTATGTGCCTCAAGTTGTAGAACAGCAGGGGTTCATACAAGAACACCTGCACCATGATGCACACACCTCCTCATAATTTTCAGTCTACTTTCACTTTCATACAGGGCCGGAAACACAGGGACAGAGACACAACTTCCTAGGGGCAGAAACACAAGGGATGGAGATGAAGCTCCCTATTAGTATTCAACTCCCTTTTCAGGTGCGAGTTTAATTTTTTGGCACAGTCTTGCAGAAAAGTGTAAGAAGGAACACTCCAAAGAGCCAGTTCTTCAATTGAAATTGAATTCAGTGGTACATCATGAAGCACATTTTTGCCACATTTTGCCGCCCGCCCGTCCGTTTTGTTCTACAGGCTTTTTGGAGCATTTCAACCATTTCAGTGTGTATAGTAAAATATGCATGATCCCTTTACGGCTATGTTCACACTACATCTCTTTTTGGCCATTTCATGGCCATTTTTTTGGGGGGGGGAAGGCTGACATTTTAGCACCAAAGGCTGTTTTATGCAAATAATATCTGTAATTTGCACAAACTGCCTGCGTTTTGCCACCAAAATAACCACTGTCCAGAAAAGTGGCACAAAGCGGAAAAAAGGAGCATAGCCTATAGGTAAACTTTGGGCAGGGGAAAAAAAAGCAAGGTTTTCCTATGTCCCCCCTGAAAAACTTCATGTGCTCCTTTGATGCTCCTCCTTTTCATTTATGCTACATGGACCCTGCCTGATGTTTTCATATGCACCAGAGGTGAGCAAGCTGTCCGAGGTTTGGGTTTGTTTGGACCTGAACCATCAGTTTTTTAATCCTTCTCTCTTACCAGTCTGTGGGGAAGATGGAGGAAGCCCAAGTCCTGTCAGGAAAGCAGGGATGACTTAGGCTGTATTCAAGCTTTCCCAACGGGACTCTGGCTGTCTCCACCTTTCCCCATAGAAAAAGCAGGCAGCCTGATTTAAAAGCCAATGGTTCGTCGTACAAAGCCGAACCTTGGCTGTCTTGCTCATCTGTAATTTGCCCCCATGACATCTCCCCTGTGGATGATGGCATTTATTGTGGTCTACACTACTTACGACCAGAAGGCAGTTTTAGAGATCTGGACAGCGGCTAAACAGAGAGCATGACAAATAATAGATGCCCCCCCCCCCACCCCCATTACACAGTCCACAGTTATTAAAGTGTGCTTTTGGGCAAAGAAAGACATAGAGGTTGTGATAAGAGATATTTTTGATACGGCTTGTGAGTAACAGTATGGTGCCTGAACCTGCAGAGGCGGGGGGCGGTTTGGGGTGAGTGGTCACATTTTCATTTAAATATGTATATGTATGTAGTAACAATATTATCTGCCTATATGAATTTTCCATTTGTATGGTTACATTTACAATTTTATTTTTAATAATATACATTAAGATTTTTTTTTTTAAATAGGTTTACATAAATGAAAAGAAAGCTCATCCTATTAGGTATGTATTATACGGAGCTCTGTTATCGTATAAATGTGGTATTGACATGTCATAGTGCAGATGCCACTAAATGGTTTCTTTTATGTACCCTTGCTCATATAAAATTAAATTTCAATGCCGTTGTGAAATAGACTGCAGAGTGCAGAGATATTATTTTACGTATGTGTATCCCTCACTCTAGTCATTTACTCGTCCTGTGAGGATTATTTTCTATACAGTAACATTTTATACGCCATTCAGGAGAAATGAAAAGAAAAAAATCCCAACTGAAACTGTTCATTTCGGTGTCATTTACTTCATTTTAAAGGATTGAAATCTCATCTCAATAAACAAAAAGCACCTGCTGACAAAAACAGCGTATCAATCATCTTCTGCATTCAGTAATATTATATGCTATGTGGCTATAACTGCATAAGCTACACTATAAACAGAATGTAAGAACATGAGGAATAAGGACACTAATAGGTCAAAGCAACATTGCTAGTCAGCAGTGATCAGAGGGGGAAATAGGTGCCAGGATATAAAACACTTCAATGAAATGGATTTGTTTGCAGGAAGCATTTCAAAGAGATTTGCTTCAGGAATTTTATTCTGCATGTTACATAACATTAAATAATTTAGAAGTCCAATCAATTTTGGTATATAAAACATACAGTTTAACATTAAATACAGTTTGAAGCATTTTCTTAATATGGCCCACTGTTTCTCAATGTAAAATCATATTCAGTATTCAAAAAAATTATTTTAAAGAGATCTTTTTTTATTTTAAATTTTCAAAAAAAAAAAATGTATTCATAATAAAAAAAAAAATAGATAAAGACAAAACAAATTATGAAAATGTAGCAATTGTGGCATAAAGATAAATTTAAAGTGAAAGTTAAGAAAAAAATCTGAGTCTGGCTTTTGGCTAGTCCCATGGAGCTCTACTATTCCAACCTCCCTTCTGTCCTTCTGTGTGTGGTCACAGCTGATGTCTGTGCTGGCCAGGACAACTGAGCAGCATTAGCCTGAGCCACTAGCCAAGCAGAAAGGAAATACTACATACAGTATGCTAGAAAGTATGTCCTGTGCTGCTTGTAGATCGCTCATATGCAGTGCACATATTTTGAATTGCTATGCCTGATAGTAATTGAGTGCCAGCCCTGGCACCAAACATAGTAATAGGCTGATATGCATCTATTGGCTTACCAACTGCATAAGCCATAAAAATCCTCCAGAAATAAATTGCCTCTTTGCGCGAAGGGAACACATGATGTGGACAACGATATACAAAATAGACAAAAGAAATACAAAATTGTAATACTAGTAAGAAACAACTGTGCCTGGTGAGTGATTCTCCTTGTTTCCTTCCATCATCATTTGAGTGATTTACAAAGGATTTCCCTGCACCATGGAGCATCTTTTTCTTTTTCCTATAAACTGTATAAGTAACAGTTGATTATTTGCATCTACTTGTGTTATCACCCTAATTCAATGGCAAATAATTGCAGTTATTTTAAACTAATAACCATTGTTTTGAAATCATGGATGTTATTTGCCATTTAAAGTTCACAAAAAATTATTATTGCCCCCCCCGGTAGACACTGGCAGCTTACCGGTGTAATGCGGCGCGGCTTCATTCAGGTCCCGCAGCGCCAGAACTCACGTGCTGCAATGCATTCTCTATGGAAGCGCATGACTTCCGGTGTTCAATCAGAGGACACAGTGCCGCGGGACCGGAATGAAGCCGCGCCATGAGACACCAATCAGCTGTGGTGAGTATACGTGCCAGTGCCTACCAGGGGGGCCAATAATAATTTTTGGTGTTCTGCTTCTTTAATGATGGCCATCTACTCCAGGTTTTGGTTGTAAATTACTGGGCAAAAATACTGTGTGGCAACATAGCCTTAACGTCTCCTTAGACTTTAGTTGGCCATACCCATCGCTCGGGGCAGGTACGGCTGTCGATCAAAGCTGTATGGGGCTTTTGCAACCGTCCACTCACAGATGATGTCAGTGGAGATAGGGATCGTGTGTGATGGAAAATCACCACTCAATCTCTGTTTCAGGAGAGATTACTCCTTCCATCTCCATAGAGAACGTCAGTTGCAACAAATGTTCATCTGCAAGGAGAGGATGGAAGCCAACTGTTCGGCTGTCAGTTATTGAAGGTATTTGGCCAGCTTCAAAGAAGGGATTAACTTGAATCATAACTTCTCACACAGAGAAGACGTATTTTTCTGGACACTGGTTATGAATAAGTAATGGTTTGTTGATCTTTCTTTGATTACTTTAGTTTGGTTTATTCTAGGTATTGTAGCCTACATTCTCTAGTACCTATTTCATTACAGTATATTATAAAGGGTGTACTTGAAGGTAATCTACTTTTTTCTTCTCTCTCCTCAGCTTGATATTTTAGTGACACATATAGCCTTCCTGGTGAGTAGGGGCAGTTAGAATGGCCAGAGATAGTTTCCAGTGTGGGATCACTTTTCGGACGATTTGTCTGCCTAGGATTAGGTCAGATTGAGGACTTCATAACTGGTTTAGACCAAATTCAGAAAAAGGCCCCAGCTAGTATTCTTCCACCTCATTTGTGTCTAGGTTGTCTCTGCCCCACTTCCCTTTATCCTTCATCCCTTATCAGTCTGATTTAAAAAAAAAATAAGCCTACTGCTATCTGTCCGGTAACTATTCTTTCTGGAGTGGATTATCCTCTTTTCTTATCTGCAGTTCTATCACATATGTGGTCATAGAGGTGTTCAGTGTTTTTTTTTTTTTTTGTGATTGTGTCTTAATGTGTATTATGTAATAATATTTAAATATATATATATATATATATATATATATATATATATATATATATGTAAAGTGGTTGGTTGCTGAACGGCACTGTGTGGCTCTAAGGCTCAGGTGGGTGCACAAGTCCCAGGTTGCCAGATCCAAGGCTCCCAAATTCACAAAAAGAACTTGTAATGAGACGGCACTCCGGTTTAAGTGAAAAAAGCAATGTGATTTATTCACCCATCAATCGTGACGTTTCGATCTATTCCATGAGATCTTTTTCAAGCTGCTTGAAAAAGATCTCATGGAGTAGATCGAAACATCGCGATTGATGAATAAATCACATTGCTTTTTTCACTTTAACCGGAGTGCCGTCTCATCACAAATTCTTTATATATGTAAATTTAGATAGATAGATAGATTTAAGTTATTTATTTTTACAGTTGTAATGCCTTTTCTAATGCTAATGTTTATTAGGAAAGGCTCAGTATCTGTATGCAACAGTGTTGAATAGTAGCTGTCATGAAGCTTGGACCCAACATGGTGTCCATTTGCACTTGGAAGTTATTCATTGAGATGACTACACCAGGTCTGTAATGCAAATTACCCCATTAGATAAGGATGTGGCCCGCTTGACATCTACCTGCAAATGGATTGCACGCCATGCTGGGTCTGGACCTCACCACAGGTAGACTTTAAGGTTGCCTAAGGGCCCTATTCCACCGGACGATTATCGTTCAGATTATCGTTAAATCGTTCGAATCTGAACGATAATCATTCGGTTGAAATGCAGTTAACGATTAACGACCGAACGAGAAATCGTTGATCGCTTTATAAGACCTGGACCTATTTTTATCGTTGCTTGTTCGCAAATCGTTCGCATTGAATAAGACATCGTTCGGTCGTTCGCAATAGATACGAACGCAATAGCGAATAAATAGCAAAGAGAAACGATCGCAATTACGATCATAAGTAACGATTATCGTTTCATGGAAATGACTGAACGTTTTCAGGTCTTTCGCAATAGCGGTCGTTTGAGATCGTTAATCGCTAACGATTATGCAAACGATAATCGTCCGGTGGAATAGGGCCCTAACTGTACCAGGACCAGGGCTTCTGAAGCTCTGCTGTGTCACCTCTTTACTGCTGCCAATCAATGAAAACATAAAAAAACCTACATTTTCTTTAAAAACATTAAATTACAAAATTATATAAGTTTAAGTTCCTTTAAGGTTTTGTTCCTTTTCTGTGATTCTGACATTTACTTTCATAAATATGCCCATTTTTAATATATGCATCTTTCATCAAGGTTTAACAATACCACAGGAAAAATGAAGAACTACTATGCTCTCATTGAAGTCAAAGGATACGTGGATGGGCCAGGGCACCGGGGTCAAGTGGCACCATTTGTGGCCTTTAGGCTCTGACTATTAGGTAGCCATCTTGGATCAGAAACCACTTTCCATTAACTCACGATTCTCTAATAAAAATGTAAATTCACTAAAAGTAATTAAAAACTGTGAATGTTCTTAATATGTCTTAGAAATGAACTGTAAGTTGCAAGGAACTGGCTAATGTTTCCAGATGTACCTCCATAAAGAGTAAATACATTTTAAATTAATAAGTAAAAGTAAAATTTAATTAAACCTCGTCCCGAGATTCCTGATTTCATTCTAATTTGTCTTTCCTTCCTAACACAATATTAGTAATGAACACTTCAGAAACAATTATACTTTATCATCAGGTTATAATACTGGAAAGTTGTTAAACAATATCCCATTTGGAGAAATGACATTGATAATAAATTATTGTACCTGGGAGCAAATCATGCTGATGTTCTGAAAGAAAAATAGAATAGAAAGTACAAGGCTTTGAAGTGTAAAATGCACGAAAAATAGATTAAAATATAAAATGAAATATATAAATAATTGCATTATATTAATTTTCAAAACACTATTTGATGCTAGATAGTATCTGCCCAAGAGAATTTGCTGCAGAGCTAACAAAATAAATAGCTAGCGACTTATAGGACACAGATTAAAAGTGTTTGCTGTATGGGGCCTCTGAGTAATGATAATATAATTAGCCGGCTTGTTCCTGATGTGAAAAGACAACCTCTTATGGAGCTGCTGAAATGGGTTAATAGAATGGATGAAAAGAGTCTTGGAGTCATCCATTCAGAACTGACAGGAAAATGAAATGTTTAAAATATAAAATCTCCAAATTAAAATGCAATATCTGGTTATTCACATTAGATGACTTTTACCCTTTTCAAACTCTCTTGTGTTGTAGTAGATAACATTTCTTTATTCATTTTGCTACCTGAGAAAAGGTGTTAAAAAAATCATTTGTCGTTTGTGTTTAAGGTACACCATACCAACGCCACAGTTTAATTCAGGTCCCTCAAATGCAAGTTTCCAAACTACTCTGTTTAATATAGGTCAATAACAACATGGCTGCATATTTGTTGAAGAAGTGGCCACAATAACTCCCTCTTCTTTGACATTGCTCGGTGCTTACCAGTAATTGGTCATTCCTCACAGATTTCTTGCTTTACTGGTTTCTTAGGGCCCTATTCCAACGGACGATTATCGTTCAGATTATTGTTAAATCTTTCGAATCTAAACGATAATCATTCATTTGAATAGCAGTTTATGATTAATGACGAGAAATCATTGACCGCTTTATAAGACCTGGACCTATTTTTATCGTTGCTTGTTCACAAAACGTTCGCAAAACGTTCGCTTTGAATAAGACATCGTTCGGCCGTTCGCAGTTGATACAAACGCAATAGCGAACAAATAGCAAAGATAAAATGATCACAAATACGATCATAAGTAATGATTATCGTTCTATGGAAATGAGTGAACGTTTTCAGGCCTTTCGCAATAGTGGTCGTTTGAGATCGTTAATCGTTAACGATTACTCAAACGATAATCGCCTGGTGGAATAGGTCCCTTACACTCACTCTGAGGATTTTTTAACCCCTTGGCTAGACAACAACAAAAAATAAAATAGTTAATAGTTATAGGGGTCAGAATAGGACAACCACAAGCTTACTTATTTTGTAAAGTAAATAAATGCTGGAGGTTTTTTTTAACCCCTTCAAGACTGAGCCCATTGATGCCCGCATGACCGGGTCAAATTATTGCAATGTTCCTCCCCGCCTTCTAAGAGCCATAGCGCTTTTATTTTTCCACCTACAGGGCTGGTTGGGGTATTATCTTTTGTGCCATGAACTCTAGTTTTTATTAATATCATACTGGTGTTTGATCACTTTTTTTTTTTTGCTGATATATAATTTAAAAAACAGCACTTTTTTTTAAACACTTTTATTTACTTTTAAACATGCAATCATTAGACTGCATATACTGATCTATGCTATGCCATAGCATAGCATAGATCAGTTTTATTGGCGATCTGTGCATAGAGCCTGCCTGAGAGCAAACTTTATACATAGATGACCGGACCAACAGGATGGAGGTAAGTGGCTTACCCCTGCCTGTCGGTTCAAGAGATCGGGACGCCCGCAGCATGGCTGCGGGGGTCCCGATCAGTCAGTGACAGGAGTTTGTCCTTTCACTGACTACCTTAAATGCCACAATTGCTATAGACCGCAGAGTTTAAGAGGTTAAACCAGGACACTAATGTGTGCAGGACCGCTCTCACTGCAGCTGTCCCACGCACATCAAACCCCTCACAGTCAGGAACGTATATGTACATTCCTACTGCACGGGGTATGTGCAGTAGGAACATAGATATACCGATTGCTGGTGTGAAGGGGTTAAAAAATGTTGTATAATAATCCAACAACTTTGTATATATGGGTTTCATTGTAATTAGACTGACCTACATAATTCATATAACATGTGAGTTTTATCATAGCAATATATATATATATATATATATATATATATATATATATATATATATATATATCTTACAGTTCATGGTAAAATGAAAGGAAAGGTGTTCTTAGAAAGTACAATTGGTCCTGGAATGGTTCTTTAGTTGGAAAATTTAAGAGAGTTATGGCTCCTAGAAGCCAAGAAACAAATGCAAAATTGAATCAATTATGTCCAGAAGGCCAATATAGATTGTGTACTAGGGGGGGGTTAATGAGAAAATTAGAAAACAGGAAATCCGTGTGGGAAGTCAGGAAGTGGTGACAGGCAGAAAGGCAATGTCATAGTAACTCCTCTAGGGTATTTATATTAAATATAAAAAAAAACTAGCATGGGTCTTGATAAATATGGAATTCAAGCTCAGTGCCACTTATTTCAGTGTTATTATGCCAGAAATTCCTGTCATCATCTTCTAATTACATTGTCAATACACTTCTTCAGAAAAAGGCACAAAGTCCTTTGGGTTATAATAATTCATGTCACATATTCTTCTTCACAAGTGTTTGGAAGTGTGTAACCAATATATTTAGCTTCACTGTACATAATTGCCTTCATTCAATACATAGACCACATGCTAACTTCAAGGAAGAACTTTACTTGTTGTTTTCAGCCCACTCATCTAGTCACTCATCTAGTGGCCGTTTTTGAGATTATTGTTACTTAAAGTGACACTGTCACCCCCTTTGTGCATTCTGACATCTCTACACAGGTGTAAAGGGTAAATTTAGCGTTTTTCATTCCTTATTTCATATCATACGTCATGGTGTTTGTTCAAGTAAAAAGTGTCCTTTTATCAACTGCAGATTGTATTAAGTGGGCGTGGCCTCACGGCATTAGCGCCACTTAGCCCCGCCCACAACGACACCGTTGGCCCCACCCCCTCGTCGGCCAATGGGGATCAAGGGGGCGGGGCCAATGGTGCCATTGTTGTCGGGGCTAAGCGGCGCTAGTGCCGCGAGCCACGCCCACTTAATACAATCTGCAGTTGATAAAAGGACACTTTTTACTTGAACAAACATCATGACGTATGATATGAAATAAGGTATGAAAAACGCTAAATTTACCCTTTACACCTGTGTAGAGATGTCAGAATGCAAAAAGGAGGTGACAGTGTCACTTTAAGAAGCAGCCTAGTTGCCATCTTCAACTGATGAACAGGAGTCAGGATGCCACCTGCAGCTATGAGGTGTATAGTGATACTGCCCCCCCCCTACACACACACAGTTTATACATGTGGATTTATTAACTGTCTGAACATACCCCAAAGTCACCTAGTTAAATATTACTCTCTTAACTTGCAACCATGCTCCAAAGAGGCAATTCTAATTTTACCTGTGACCCACTGTTCAAATATCATATCAAGGGTTGTAATGTAAGAACTAGGAAGTATAGGGGGGCATTTCTCTTTTTAAGTTGTACACACAACATTTTTTTCAGCTCCGGTTAAAATAATGTCCGTCATTTAATGGACATCATTAGCAGCCTGGCCTTCCCTAATGCCCCTATTACACGAGTCGTTTGGAGGAGCTATTAGCGCTTTTAGCGCTCGTTTGCTCCTCGTTCCCCGCTCGCTGCCGCCGCTATTCAACGCGGCGTCAGCGAGCGGGTGAGTGCGGGAGGGGCGGCGGGGAGCTGATAAGGGGGCTGCCCAGGGGATCGCTGATCGTCCGGGCAGCCCATAGGATATAGCAGCGTCTGCTGCCGATGCTCCTATTCAACGGAGCGACGGCAGCAGATCGCTGCTATATCAGTCGCTTGTTTTTCAACATGTTGAAAAACAAGCGACTGCAATGATCAGCCGACATGAACGATGTCGGCTGATCGTTGCACTCTATTCCACGGGATGAATATCGTTCGTAGCGGCCGATATCGGCCGAATACGAACGATATTGCTCCTCTAAACGACCCGTGGAATAGGGCCTTTAGTGCAATGACTGGTGTTTGTACATTATTCTAGTTTAGGTGGATTAATTCCCCTTTGGGTGTGGCTCAATTATAAAGTCCATTGAATTTAATAGCAAAAATGGAGAAAGAACGGTGACAAAAGAAAAACTGTGTGTGAACACTTAATAAAAACGTCCGCTGTTTGCAAAACATCCGGGAAAAAAAATGATTATGTTAATTATTTTGACGACTGTGGTAAAAACGTCCATTATCATTGCGGGTGGACACTCTCGCCAACCATGCTCTCCATGCTTATCGTAATATGATGGTTTAAGTGGCTGCCTTACATGTTACCCCGTGTATGTTTTCCCCTATTTACTCCATATATTCTGTGTTAAAAATAACATATTAATAAAAATTTATTGAAACGTAAAAACGTTCATTATTCAATACATTGTGTGCATTGGGCGTCCGTCTTTCCATTGACTTCAATGCATTGCCATTGCAGTCAGTTAAGTCTCAGCAATAACTGCCTTTAAAAGAAATTTATCAAAATCAGCCGCCTTTTCTCTAGTGGTAAGTGGTAAGTGTAGAACCAGGATTTAAGGTAAGTACTCTATATAACTTTTTAAATCCCTGGACAACCTATTGAAGGAAATGTGAAGGATTCCCCAATAAAGAGCTACGATGGTAAACTATATTTTTCAAAAGAACTTGCTTTTTGCTCATGCAATGTTGTTGAATAGGAGGAATTATTTTTTTGTAAGGTTGTCATTTTGTAAGGTTGTCATTTATAAAAGAATTATTGTTCTTTTTGAGAGAGACATACAAAACAAAAAACTACTGTAAATTAAAAAAAAGAATTGGCATTGAGGCATTGTTTGTTTTATTTGTCTGATTTGTTCTGATTCAAGAGCGACTTGTTTTGTGTCGTTTACAAGGACTGTTTGGCTCAAGGAAGAGTGAAAAGTGGTTATGTTCAGAGTCAAGTGATGAATGCCCAAAACTATAACTAAATTTTATGCTTGTAATGGGATCCCCATACCTATCATACAGTCCTTTATGAAGTGGAAAAATGGCAGTGTTTCCTGTATCAATTTCAGTCATCTGTCTGAGTGCTCTGTTAAGTATAGTGAGATCAACAAAGGCAGACAAATCAATTACGTGCTCTCCTTGTTTGCTAGCATAAATGGTGGTGATAAATGCCTGTTCAACATCACACAACAGTATGTCAATGTCAGAACTGACCTTTCACCAAAGACATGTCCTGATTTGTAATAAAAGTTGTTACAATTATAACACCCAAAGGTAAAATAGTCCATGGTACCTCAGGAGTTTAAAACAAGGAGAACACAGTTTAATCTGTGCTTCATTATACATATTTGATATTCAGATTTTACCCTTTAGTTTCTCTACTTCAGAATGCTATCACCTTGTATTTTTCACTCACATATAAAACAAAAAACACTTCCCCCTTATTTGCTTTAGCTGATTGTCATTGTTTTGTTATTTAACAAAATATTTCGGATGCCACCTAACTAGCTTAAATGGGTTTTCCAGGACAACAAAGTTAACCTGTGCCTCCCCATGCACTACAACAAATGCTTATATTCTTGTCTCCTTCAGAACTGTGATACTGCAGCTGTTATAGGTTCAGACTCCCGCTCCTGTGTTGTTGTCCTTCCTCTTTACTATGACGTTTTGCTTCTTGGTTTTCTAATCGCAGAGCAAAAGAGGGATAGGTTGTCAAAATAAGGGCGAACAACACAGGAGCCGCAACCAGAAGATATCACAGCTGAAGCAATAGGGGAGCTGGAAAGTTAAGTATGCCTGCGCTATTAGGCCATGTTCACACTTTGTAAGACACCAGCCGTTCTGTGAAAAGATCATCCCAGACGGTAGTGCAGTACCATCCGGATGATCTTTACTGCCGTATTTGGATGAGGGCGCATCTATGCGCACCCGCATCTGAATTCTTCGCTGCTCACTGAATATCGGCCGCAGAAAACTGACATGTCAGTTTCTTGCGGCCCCACTAGGGATCTCGGCCGGAGTGTATACTATACTATATGTGTATGTGATATGTGTATCACTACAGTACTTACGTATTGTGAACATAGCCTTGTAGTGCATGGGATGCATGGATTAACTTTTAAGGTATTTCTAGAAAACCCCTTTAACTGTAACTAGACTCAGGTCAACTATAAACTTTCAACCATTAACCAGGATAATTTTGGTCCACACTACGGTGACATCGTTTACAGTTTATCGTGAAAGTAAGGCATTTCAGTAAAAGCATGGAATAGTGACCCCAACTAAAATGTCAATAACTTAATAACTTGTCATGTGCCCTTAAGCATCAATTACAGATCTGTGTCTAATGCTATTCACAAGTGTACTTACTGTCTGCTGAGGCATGGAATTACACTCTTCTAGAATGTGACCCTTGGATCATTGACATTCTGGGGTACAGAGTTAAGAGTCTCTACACAATGACGAGCTGATCCCAAAGGTTTTATGGCTCACACTGTAACACTTCCACCAAACACCCCCTACCAAGCTTTAGGTTGAAGAACAGCAAGTTTTGTTTAAAAAGTTCTGAAACAAGCTTTGAGGGGGCGTGGCTTGCCTATGGCGGAGTGAGCAGCACGGCTGAAGAGCTTCTGGGCCCATACCTCCCATTGCCCACCCAAACCCCACCATAGAGGCACTAAGTTGTTCCGGAGGTATGGGAAAGAGTTGAGGAAAGAACCTGGCTCCTTCTGACCCTGAAACACCGGGCATTCAGCAATTTTTTCGCGCTTCGCAGCGCTCGAGAACGGCCAGCGCGGGATCCAAGATAGCGCCGCGGACCTCGCGGGCTGCCTCGCCACACGCCTCAGACAGCCAACGGTCAGTCTCTCCAGGGCAGCACCGGGATCCCTTCCCTGACTCGGAGGATGAGGAGTGGAGTCTGAGGGACTTGGGAAGGTACATTAAATCGCTCCCCACAAAGCAAGACTTTGAACAATGTGTGAGCCGTATAGAAGCCACTTATAAAAAAGAACTGCGTACTTTAAAGCATGATATTGGTGCGCGTTTTGACGACGTGAACAAGGTACAGGGAGACCTTAGATCCCAACTAACGGCTCACCGCACTGTTATACAATACCAGTCGGTTAAAATAGAAGAAATCTTAGTGAAACAAGACGATGCGGAAAATCGCAACCGCAGGAATAATGTGCGAATACGTGGTTTACCCGAGTCAGTGACTGATCTCATTGCTGCTGCGCAATCTATATTTGCCATGCTGCTGGCCACAGATGGATCTGATATGATAGAACTGGACAGAATTTACCGAGCTCTAGGGCCAAAACCTCCACCCAATGGGCAGCCACGTGATATTATATGCCGGATTCACTTTTATAAAATTAAGGATGCCATTATGCTGGCTGCAAGAGAAAAAGGCGCCATAGAGCATGATGGCGCACCTGTAACGTTATTGCCAGATTTGTCTGCCCGCACACTGCGGAGAGCATTGCTGTGGGTTTATCTGTTTGGGCTTCCGCGCCTCTAAAGGATATTCTAAATATGTTTCGGGATTATTATGCTACCCTTTATTTAATACAAGGTAAGTTTGCCACATTATCTAGCTCGGCCTTACAAGCCAAGATCCAAGCATATATGGAGGCCCATCCGATTCTCAAACTCCCCCCCCCCCCCCCCCCGAAATTAGGGAAACCATGGAGAAAGATATTTCAGCTGTAGAACTTGAAGAAGTTATTAAAACCTCTAAAAATGGGAAAAGTCCGGGACCGAACGGTTATTCGGCAGGGTTCTATAAGACACTTGGGGGCCTGTTTTCTCCCGTGCTTCTCTCTGCCTTTAATGATGTTTAAGGTGGGGGCTCGTTTCCCCCTTCAGCTCTATTGGCACATATAACACTTCTCCCTAAACCTGGGAAGCCCCCAGATATATGTATCAATTTCAGGCCCATATCTCTGATTAACCTTGACATAAAATTATATTCCAAAATTTTGGCCCAAAGACTGAGTCCTTTTATGCATTTATTTATTTCCAACGATCAGGTGGGATTTGTAAGGCAGAGAGAGGCACGGGATAATACAATTCACACCCTTACCTTGGAGAGAGCTAGAGCGGTGGGTATTCCCCTGTGCATCCTGCCCCTTGATGCCGAGAAGGCTTTCGACAGGGTTCACTGGGGATTCCTGGAGTCTGCCTTATGGTTTGTAGGCCTGGGTCCTATTATGCAGAGGGGGGTTATGGCCTTATATTCCAAGCCGTCCGCCCAAGTTAAGGTAAATGGGTCCCTTTCATCTCCCTTTTTCGATACTAAATGGGACACGACAGGGGTGCCCCCTGTCCCCACTCCTTTATATTCTAGTAATGGAATTTTTTGCAGTTGCTATTAGAGACAACGATAATATACATGGACCTGTAGTAGGTGGGAAAGAGCATAAACTGGCCATGTTCGCAGACAATGTCCTATTGTTTGTTTCACAACCATTAGTTAGCAACCCTAATATTCTTGCTGAAATAAGATCTTATGGTGCAGTAAGTAATTTTAAAATAAACGCAGCCAAATCTGAATTTCTCAACATATCTCTCCCTGACCCTGTCGTGTCCCATTTACGTTCTGCATTCTCCTTCAAGTGGCAATTGAGCTCCTTGAGGGACCTGGGTATCCATATAACT
Source organism: Dendropsophus ebraccatus (assembly GCF_027789765.1). Taxonomy (NCBI): domain Eukaryota; kingdom Metazoa; phylum Chordata; class Amphibia; order Anura; family Hylidae; genus Dendropsophus; species Dendropsophus ebraccatus. The sequence continues at coordinate 51,186,234 of NC_091463.1, forward strand.
CAAGACCTGGCCTCCCTTTTTTCCAATAATTCCCTTCCTTTACTTCGCGATATAGAGAAAGACCTGGGTAAATGGCGTCAAGTGAATCTTTCGTGGTTTGGGAGAATAGCAACAGTGAAAATGGATATACTGCCACGGGTGCTATGTTTCTTTCAAACCCTCCCTATGGTCCCGATAGGATCCTTTTTGAAAAGACTTAAGACCATTGCTTTGAGGTTTATTTGTGGACATAAAAGAGCCAGATTACCTTATAGGCTCCTTGCCAGGCCTAAGTTAAAAGGGGGAGTGGGTGCTCCTGACTTTAAAATATATCATCAGGCAGTGTTAGGCACTTGCCTTCTAGACCTATACCACAATAAAGCCTCTAAGCAATGGGTCTCACTACTTGATAATCTATCTGTAGGCCCTCCCCTAACTTTTTTGTGGTGTGCACCGGGAAATAGGCCTTCGCTGGGAAACTCTCCAGCATTGGTCAAGACCCTTGTACGGTTCAGTGATAGGTTTGCACTGACTCATAAGCTTTTTCTTAGGCCGGGTCCTCTAACTCCTGTCATTGGTACAGGGATCCTGACCCCCGAATTAACTGCTAGCTTTATGCGCTCTGCAGTAAACACTACTGATCTTCACTTGAGGCATGTGTGCACCATTGAGGGCATCCGCCCGTTTGCAGAATTTGTCGAAACTGGCATTCTACAATCATCTAAATGGTTATTTTATGAGCAATTGCGTAGCCTTTTTCTTATGCTCAAAGACAGTTGGGGATCTATTCATACCCTAACTGACTTTGAATAGTTGTGCATTGATACAGAAACTCCTGAACACACTATTTCCTTACTATATAACTTATTTCTGAACTTTAAGGACCATGCATATACACTCCCATTCGTTGCCAGGTAGGAGGCGGCATTAGGACGAGGTTTGCGAGAGGAGGATTGGAATACTGTCTTCCAACTTGTACATAAATCCTCCTTATCAAGTTATGCCCAAGAGAAGAACTATAAGATTCTTTCTCAGTGGTATTATTATCCGGAGAGGTTGCACAAAATGTTTCCTGCAGTTGACCCCTGTTGTTGGCGTTGTGGGAGCGGGAGGGGTAATATGGAACATATATGGTGGTCCTGCCAGGTGATCAGGCCTTTTTGGCAGCTAGTCTTTGCCTTATATGATAGAGTCTGCTCAGTATCTACCCAACCTTCAATGGACTTAGCTCTTCTGTCTCTGCAAAAGGGCTCCCTGCAAAAATTCAAAAAAGGTCTGTTGCGACATTTTCTACATGCCGCTCGACAGGCCATACCTCGTAAGTGGAAGTCCACTGCGCCTCCCTTTCTTGGGGACTTTTTAGACTGCCTCCTATCCATTAGACGTATGGAAGAATTATCGGCTGATGATGCCCGTGGTAGGTCGTTGTTTACCAAGACATGGTTCTCTTGGGATTCCTTTAGTGGCTCTGGAGATCTGGCTTCGTGGATTTCTCAACATAACATATAGCTCGATCTAACTATTAATTTCTGACTTTTTCTATTATAGTGGTATATCTTACAGGTAAAGCACTGTTCCCCCCTTGTCCAGTTTCCTTCCCTTGTTTGTGTACCCTCATGTGGTCTTGTCTTATTCTTTCTCTTCTCCCCAGTCTAGTCCTTCTGAATTTTGTTTTTCGTTTGTATTTTAATTTTTCATGGATCTCTTTGGGACCATCTTAACCAATATTGGAAAATAGTTTCATCACTATTTCTATCTGGCTCAGCGAGCATTATCTTATGATGTTTTGACTTGGTGCTTTATGCCAATTTATATTTTTGTGACTTTCCTCTTTTTGCTATGATAAGACTGTACATTATGGATGTATATACCTATTCCTTTGTGTGATGACCTCTGAGGTCTGTTGGATTTTTCTGTGTCTTTATTTCTAATAAAACTATATTTACCAAAAAAAAAGTTCTGAAACATTGGACAGTTGGACATGTGCAGAATGCGGAATGCGCCTGTCCAAGTGTTCACCGCTTCAGTACTTTTTGTGCAAGTAATGTAAGAATGCAACAACAATTGAAAAATGTCAGTCCTTGCCTGAAAGCCCTCCAGTGTGCTCAAATAAAAGCAGAGATGGACCAGTAAAGATTAGCTTTATTTATTGGAGGTTTATTATTACAGATGTTCACGCTAAGGAAGGAAACACCAGGTATTGTGCTTAGAGAGTGATAACTTTTTCATAGAGGGCAGCATTTGATGTTGCTGTTAAAAGCTGTATTTTGCCTTATATTACATTTTAAAGATCTGATATAATTAAGTGTCACAACTAGGCAAAATAGAAGATATCAAAAACTTTTTTTTTCATAGCACTGTGCATATGAAAGATTGTATGACACTTTCACACTAATTGAGGGCAAAAGACTTTGATCATATAAGCAGGAAAAAAGCTGCTGTTCTAGCCGAGCTCCCTAGTGGAGGGGGGAGGGCACTTACAGTTTATGACATGTATTTTACTATCTTACAGCCTTTGTGCAAAAAAAATGTACTACCGATTATTGTCATTTTTGCTATTTTTTTTTTATTCTGTCATTTTACAGCATACTGCATAATGTGGCAAACATACTTCCTATATCCTTTAATATTTACTAAAATAAATAGACCAGCTTAGTTTGTTAACCTCCTTTGTGTCAAATCAACCTGCTTGAAAATAATATAGAACCCTGAATGTAGAGGCAAATTGCCAGTTGTCCCTTTTCCTTGTGAGACAGTTCTAACAAAAGTTTTGCTTTATCTAAGAATATATAATTGCCAATTGTCACAATATTTTCAGCAATGCCAGACAATGCAGGACCTCAGTAGCACAAAGCTAACTGCAAATACATTTGTATCATGTGTCAGCACATTACTGACATCATTCTCAATGTCTCCAAACCAAACCAGCTCTAGCTTGTTATAGTCCACATAATATAGAAACATATCATTATAGATGGTTATTGTTGTTCCAGCTAATTTTGCATAAACCAATGGTACAACCGAAAGTAAAGCTGGAGCTTGTAAGAATTAATCTCCCAATGGTCAAACATTGCACATTTGCAGCAGACGACTGATTAATTCTAGGGTTATATGAACATAAATTATTAAGCAATTATCAACAATAATCTATAGTTATCAAGCCGTGTAATAAGCTCTGTAAAAAAAAAAAAAAAAAAAAAAAGCACTATTCTAGGAGAAGAGCACTATTTTACAGCACAGCTTGGGCTGTCTAATATGGCCTTTGCAGTCATACACTTCACCCCTGTAAGGGCTCGTTCACACAGAGCAAAAGCAGCTGAATTTCTGCGCTGAATCAGCACTGAAATTTCAGTCATTAAAATAGGTGCAAAGCTAATTTCCATTGTGTTGAATGGAATTCCGCTCTGCAGTTCACACGGTGGAATTTCCTCGCTAAACGTTCCGCGGCTAATCCGCTATCCGCCAGAAGAATGAACATGTTCATTCTTCCACTAGCTGAAGCCTATACAAATCAATGGAGCTCTGATTTTCTGTTTCAGAGTGGAATACGCACGTATTCAGCGCGTAATACAAGCGGAAATTACGCGCTGAATCAGCACGGAAATGGGGGGGAGAAGGGTGGGGAAATCCCAAGACAACCCAAAGAAGGTGATACCAGGGGCCCACAAGAAAGAAATGACAATGTCAGCATGCACACAGCATATGACCACAGCAAAAGTTTCCCAAAAAACATACATACATACATACATACATACCTCTGAAATTAGTGCATCTCCATCATTTGCAAAGCGGTGATGTTTTGCCATTTCTGGTCAGCTTCTCTCTGCTCAGCTCCTTCTACTCTGCCAGCTCTGAGGTGATCTGTTCTAGAAAATTCAGGTACCATATAGTCTAGTCTCCAAAGTCTGCAAAATTGTTGTTGGCACCTCCCTCTATTATTACTCACTGAATACTCGCTGAATTTCAGCGCTGAATGCATGCAGAATCAGCGCTGAATACTCGAGGAATACGCAGGGATTCCGCTTACATTCTGCTCGGAATTCAGTGTCAGTGTTGATTTCAGGCGGAAATATTTCCTCTGCCCCTTTTGCTCTGTGTGAACGTAGGCTAAGGTAATATGGGAATAAGGGATTACTGTTTTGAGATTGGACAACAAATTTAAGTGAACACCAAAGCAATGCTGTCTAGCAGATAAAAATAATAGCATTACAGCTGAGAAATTTTGCATAGGTTGCTTGCATCGTATGACCCCAAGCAGGAGAGCAGCAATCCTATGATTGATAATAGAAACAGCACAGCAGCAATCCTATGGCTCACAGCTGAGGTAGCAGGGCAGCAATCCTATAGCTTACGTATGGATAGCAGAGGCAGCTCTTTCTATGTACATTGCAATGAGTCTGGGATGGCTGAGCAGCTCCCACTTGGTGTGTTCTGATCAAAACGTTTAACATCTGTGACATGTAAAAAAAAATTTCAAATGAAAGGGATAAAAACATTTTGATTGAACATTTGGGGAATGATTCATTATGACATATTGACCAATATATATGCCATAAAAGGAAAGTGCGACAATGCTAGACATCACCAATAATTGTATTGTATCCTAATGCTATCTCCCCTTAGGACCGCTCAATAAACAATAATAATGAAACAATAGCCCTAATACACTTTCCATGCCCACTTTATTAAGGAAAGAACATGTCAAATAGAATACTAGGAATAGTAAATTGTAATTATTATACAGTACAAGGCCCACAAATATAAATGATATTATTAACTACCCTTTAGTTTTAGTGAAGTTAGATAGAACCAATAACATCTTATAGATTGTTGAACAGCCACTTGGAAAAGCTCTTCGGAAACCAACTTGTCTTCCTCCCTATGAAACATCACATACAAATCTTACAAATTCTCTTTCCAGTTTACACCTAGAGCACATATTGTGCTTATTTGTAATGTTGGTCCTTATCTGTCTCTATTATTATTTTTCAGTTTCTTGTATAATGTACCTTTCCCAAATATCTGCATAAGTTAAACTGGCTCCTCCTATATACCCTAAGGGGCAGTTTTATCAAAGGGTGTAAAATTTAGACTGGTGCAAACTGGCCACAGCAACCAATCACAGCTCAGCTTCCAGCTCTGGTGAAAGGAAAGAGGAGCTGTGATTGGTTGCTGTGGCCAGTTTGCACCAGTCTAAATTTTACACCCTTTGATAAATCTCCCCCTAAATCTCTTTTCTCTTTGACTTCTTTCTGCCCTTCTCCCCTTCCCCTATACACTTTCTTTTGTTGGCGCTATATCTTCCTTTAAGACCCCCCACACTCACCCCCCCACACACACACGCAGAACCCGTCCCGTAGTACCGTTGTACCATACTCTAATATCTAATATGTAAACATATTGTGCCATATCTCTATTTAAACATTCTTGTTTTGTTTCTTGATTTTTTCTTTCATTTGCTTTTTTGTTTACAGAAAAAAAAGGAAAAAAGGAAAAAATTGGTCAGCTCTCCTAGCTTTTTTGTTTAGCCTAAAGAATGATCCAATTTGCCCAAAATGTTGCTTGATTGATAATACTACAGTACTTCCTTGCATATGGATAAAGACATTTTAGCAGCAACAGCATCAATACATTTTCTGCAATAATCAATTCTAACTAACGTTACAAAAAATATTTAATACTAAAACAGTCACTACTTCCAACTTTGTAAATATACCACACAAAATTATACTCCTGTTATTGTTGTATATTAATGTAATCAAATATTCCTTTTACTCTAAATCTTTGAAATAATCATTGTAGCATGTAATTTGCTAACTTTACTAATTTATTTTGTTGGTGTGAAGTGGGATAATTAGCTCAGGCTACAAAAAAATCAGATTAAATGGGATATATTTAGAAAGACGTAATTAATGTTTTTGCCGTAGATTAGCTGCTCATGCAGTCAATGCAAACATTCACTTGTAACCATCTATATGAAATGCCAGGCAAGAGATATGAAATGTGAAAATGTATTAATTCTAGGTGCCTTAATATTTAGATTGAGAATAGCTAAAACTTCTTCAAGTAAATTTCACTTTATGTCTCTAGCTTTTTTTTATATGATATAATCATGTTAACGTATTATCATAGTAGTAGTCATGCCGGAAGAGAGAATATAACCCTTGTGGTAGATTATCTCTGGGGAAATAAAAAAAATAAAATTTTAACATATTTCATTCTTCTTCCCCCCAAGGATCCCTAATAAGGGAATTGTCAGGAACCAACCCTACACATAAAGTAATCAACTGGTCTAGCCAACTTTTTTCTAATGTGTATGTTGGCCTAAAGTTTCTCTATCATTACTAGAAAATGTCTTTACTATTTACTATGACTTAAAAAGTATAGACTATTACTGATATATAATTAACAGATTGACCAATCCAGACTGCTTTAATAGCTAGGAAGCACCACACAACCTCATATTTTTTCTTTTTTCTCCGATAGATGTGTCACTGCTTTCTGCAGCAGCAGAAGAATGTTTTTTCCTGGTTTTTAGTCTAATGGATTGGTACTGCATCCTGACTCTGCAGACCATGTCCAGGTTTCTGCAGTATTTCGGTGTGGGTACCTGTCCAGGTGTACTAAGATGGAGTGACGCTTCACCTCCTGCATTCATTTGCCTATGAAGTTTCTCTAGGTGGGTCATGGACATGTATTCTAGAGCCACCTCCATCGAGTCTTCTCCTGGCAGGGCCATGTTATGGCATTGACATAATGCCGCAGTGCAAACTCATGCGTGGATGTGGGGCTGGAGGATAATGCTCTGCCAGGTAGTTGATCCCTCAGACCCTGAAAGTGAGTACATCGCTCTGTATATGTATTTATTGGACTGTTTGCCCCAGGTTAACCTTTGAGCTGCTTTGATGCTACCACATGCTACTGTTTAGCTGCTGGGTACTGTGTGGGTTTCCCAGCTGATTTGTCATGCACTACCACACTGATATATGCAGGGGTGTAACTAGAAATGGCTGGGCCTCATAGCAAACATTTGTTTGTCTCCCCTCCCCTTTATCCCTGACTAAGTTAAATCGTCAAGTGTAGTCTTGTGTTATATGGTTAGGAATAACGTGTATATATATGTAGAGAGAGAGAGAGAGAGAGAGAGAGAGATTATTAGAGGGAGTATTATAGTACCAGTGTATAAGGAGTAAAAATTATTACCATACATTATTACCATATATATCAACGTCACAATGACCAAATCCTGTAAACCAAGACCAATATTACCAATAATACCAGTATCCAAGAAGGGGCAACTATTACCTCCACACCATGACCACCATACTGTTATTGATCAAATGTAGTATACTAAGACCAATAATATACAAACCATACCAGTTTACAAATATTATTACCACATACTGACTAATACCATCACATACTGACCAATGTCACCACTCTGCTAATGAATAAAAGGCACTGTACAAATACAAATATCACCTCATACACTGACCATATAGTAGCAGATACCAGCTCTACATAGGCTCTGCAGACCATAAGTGATTACAGTGCAGTTACAGCGAATGACTTACTCACAGGGGCGTCTTCTTTGAGTGAATCATAGGGGGATTTTTCCTCAATCGGGGCTGCTCTTCTTCTCCAGGAGCCATGGACCATCATGAGGACTTCTCTTAGTCACAAGTTGTCCCCGTAGGATTCGCCTGACAAACATTTTAGGCTTCTTACTCATGCACCATCATCATCCTCCACATCTAAATTGCTCCAGATTGCCCTACTATCCATATAGTAGTTAAACCCTTCTATGCCCTCTATTAGACCACTATGTAGTAGTCGGGCCCTTCTAGGGGTAGTATTCCCCATGTTGTTATTTCCCCCATACGTTCCTGATAGGTATGCATCCACCGGTTGTAAGCCCACTAGAATTTAGTATACGCTATGTAGGCACTGTAATGTACTGTAGGTAATTACTGCCTGGTAGTTACCCCCCCCTTCCAATTTAGTCATTATAAAAATATTTATCCCAGTGGAACAAATAAGTCCAAAGAAGTTATGCATCAATGGGTCCGTCACTAGCAGCTGTCAGCAGTTTTTTACCCCTTTTCTTTAATTATAATACATATTAAAACAATGCTATGCTGTTTGTTTGTTTTGTTTTTTTTAGTTAGAAAAGTTATTTTTCTGAAAATGAAAAAAAAAAATCCTGTTGTGAGTATTGCTATTTATATTTACTGTAAATGTCACACGTCTGACTGAGTAAATATAAATATGCAATGACGTTCTATGATTCACCTCGATCTACCTGTGTGTTTTCCTATTAATTGGTGAACATCACTGAAAACTGACCTTTTGCAAAAATAAACATTTTCTTGGATTCTGTCAGAAAGCCAAACAGTTTGCATGTCTTTACACACCAACTATATTTACCTAAAGGTCAGGCATCAGAGAAACAATTGCAAATGTGGCATTTATCCTTTAGTGTTTTGATAAAAAACTTTATGTTTGTTTTTTTTTTTAAAGTCTTTGTTTTATTTTAAATGTCACTTAAAGGAGAAGTACCACGAAACTGAAAAAAAAGGCAGACAGGCCGCGGGGTGAGGGAAAATAATAAACCAAGTAAACTTATCTATCCTCGTACGCTGTTCCCGGGTCCCATTGACAGCTGCCGCAGTCCTGCAGCTTTTCCAGCTGCAATTTCACATACCCAGCTGAGTAATTGCTGCTCAGCCAATCAGTGATTGGGATGGGATGTTGCAGCTGAAAGAGCCAGGTATGTGATGTACCAGGATTCCAGCCAAAGATGACAGCCGGCAGCTGACGAAGGGACCCCGGAGCGGCACAAGGAGGACACAAGGACAGGCAAGTTTGCTTGTTTATTATTTTCTTGCATCCCCCTGCCTGCCTTTTTCTATTTTGTAACAAATATCAGAAGCACCGGCACTCCGGACACATCTGTGGTACGGTGCGCGTAGTAACAATAGTAGTAATAAAGAAGAAATCCCGGCACTCGCAACTGCAGTGTCATAAGTAGTAAGTCTTTATTTGCGTGCGAGCTGCATGTGTTCCGACCGTACTGGTCTTTATCAACAGCATGTTGATAAAGACTAGTACGGTCGGAACGCGTGCAGCTCTCACGCAAATAAAGACTTACTACTTATGACACTGCAGTTGCGAGTGCCGGGATTTCTTCACTATTTTTCTATTTTGTGGGACTTTGTCTTTACATGTAATGCAATAAAGTAACAAAAAAATAATAATCTTGCTTCATTGATATTAAACAGTTATTAAATATCAGCGTCATCTATATATGTATAGAAATGACTGATAGAAAAGTTATACAAGTAACACCCATATGCAATGGGTATGTGAAGGAAAGGGTGCAACGACACAACAACTCTTCAAGCAATAGGATATCATGCTTCTACTCTAATTGACAAACTATGTAAAGTGCAGCGGAATCAGTTGGTGCTATACAAATAAATGAGCATTAAAAAAAGGAAGCAACTGGCACCATCTTAGGTAAATTGAGGGTCTCCCATTTCAAAAATTTCACAGAAAAAGGCCCAGATTAATCAAAACTACTAAAATGTCTTATTTAGCAATGGCAACCAAATAGCAAATATTCTTCATACTTTTCCTGAACAATAGCTGGGCGCATTTACCTGATATAGGAGGCCAATGCCAATCGAGTGCCATAAAGGGTCTTTTTGGTATGCAACATCACTGTAACATCTACATCCAAAAATGTCAGCTAAACATTATGCAGAGGATTACTGTCTCTGCCCGCTTGCTTTCTTCCAGTAATGCATGTTGGTGCCCTTTTTTCCCTAAGTTAAATAATTCATATGTACAGTACCTGGACATCCACAAGATCTGAAAGAAAACATGGTGTCAGGCCAGGCTTCCTTCTTCTATTGCTCAATGGTTTTGTGGTTGTCTAGTTGTAATACTCCTGCATATGTCAGGAGACAGGGGTCTGCAGGGGAACTGGGGCTACACAGTACCAATACACTTAAGGTGGCGGGGATTATTATTCATTTTAATAATTTCCTGTATTAATTATGCAAAAAAAACCTTTGTGAATTCTGTACCGTTTTTTATTTGCCCCAAAGAGGTTTACACCTTTTGACTAGGTGGTAAATTGTTGTGCAAAAATGTTGCAGTTTATCTATTTAGAGTTAAACTATTAGAGGTACACAGGCTAAAAAGAAGTTTTAGAACTGGATAAATGGTAAAGACATAGGGGGACATTTATCAAGCAGTGTACCTTGTGCTCCTTAGCATTTTTTGGCGTATGTGTGATGTGCACAGACCTTCGCCAGATTTACAGAACAGTGTAGCTCGGTGTATGTATGAATATGACAGCTTACGCCTGTTTTTTTCCTTCTTGACTTATGTGGGCGTGGTTATTCCAAATAATTTTCTTAGCTGTGATTTATCATCTGCGCATTTTAGAATATTTGCATATTTATTCGCATCTGTACTCCAGTCACAGGGTAGCGGAACTTTACTAACTAAGGTCAATTCATGAATATCTGCAGTAAAATGTGCAGCGCCAGGGAAGCAATGGCAGGTGATTTATGAACCAACATGCGAATATTCATAAATACGTGGCTAGGCTGCAAACATATAAGCCAGTACACAGTGATAAAAATATTCTCAAAAAAGGTGCAAATTATAAATGTCCCCCCTAAAGTCCACTGTAGCTGTCATGATCGTGCCTGAAAAGGCATCAGTGCCGCCCTTTGCGGTGAAGATCCGACCTCTGCGCCAAAGACTGCGCTTTTGGCATTAATCCGTTCCTGGTTTTACTATGTTCTCTGCTTATGTCATCTGTGTTCCGTTCCATGTTTTCTTAGTTCTCCCTGCACTTTCCTTGCTGTGGTCTGTTCACTGATTGTTATCTGCTGTGTTGTCATGGACAGGTGTGGTCTGTTCACTGATTGTTATCTGCTGTGTTGTGATGGACAGGTCTCCTCACCTCTGGCTTTCTGTGATTTCTTGTGTGTTTCTCCTGCTCCACCTATCAGCTTGGAGTCCGGGACTTCTTATCCCTTATACCTGTGCCTCTCCCTTCACTCAGTGCTCTTGATAGCGTTGTTCAGCTTGTCTGTCTGCTAGATCTTGCCTTTCCTCTGATTGTCTGTATTCCTGGTTTCCTTATCCCTTGCCTGTTTATTACCTTCTTTCTCTTTTGGTTCAGTGTTCTTCTTTAGTCCTCAATATGCCTTGCTTGTCCTCAGTGTTCCTTGCCTTGTCCTCTAGTTACTTGGTTATTGTCTCTGGTTTCTGATTCACCATGTACATTGTTTACTGTCTGTTATTGCGTATAGTTCCTTGTACCTTTTCCTTGTATCTCTATTCCGTGTTTATTAGTGTTTCTGGATTTCGTGACCTCGACTTTGCTTGTGGATTCGGAATCTGTACTTCTGCTGCCCGTTTGTTGCCAGCCTTGCCCGCCGACTATTCTTTATTGTATTAGTTTGTCTCGACTTGTTTTGTTTTTGCACTTACTGCAGCATAGGGAACGCCGCCCAGTTGCGGACGGTCATTTCCTTCCTAACCAGTGCATACTGAGAAGACCCCACAGAACACAGTTTTTAACTATCACAATCTGGACTATGAAAAAGTTACTTAGATTCCTATACTTTCCCATTTTTTCTGCTTCCAACACATCTTCATCAAGAACCACCTGGTATCTTGCTGCTTCTTATACTACACCTATTGGCAGAGGATCTTGTCCCAACAAATTTTGTTATGGCTGATCGTCATTGTCGGTATATTGATGTGTAAAGAAGAATGTAACTGAATGAATAAATGTTTTTCCAGATGTCAAAACCTACACTTAATAGTGACTTTGTTAAAAACTACTTACTGTACCTTTCACAAGCTTCACTGTATAAAAAATGGACAGCAAAATAATAAAAAAAAACTGCAAGTTTTTTGTGGACTAGTTTCAAAAGAAACAGTGAGTGATCTGAGCAACTTGGAACTAGTGCTCCTCAGTACATACTTGTGAAAGAATTTTAAAGTTGCACTGTACTGACACTGTTCTTACTTCAAATGCACAAAGCTTCCCCCCCCCCCCTTAAAGTGTCACTGTCGTTATAACTTTTAAGATGTAAATCAACAGTAGATGTTATATAAAGCAAGGTTGCAATAGACATTCATTTTTTTGTTCTTGTTGTTATCATGCTGTAAAACAAAGTTCAACTTACCAGAAATCAAGGTCCAGTCTCCGGAAGGCAGATTTTCTGACTTCTGCTGGTTGTAAAAAACAGACTAAACACAGGAATTCCATCCAGTACAGAGAGTCACAGCTCAATGTGTCCATCAATTACATGACTGCCTTCTTTCTGTGAGCGCTCAGATGGCCTGGGATACACAGGACTTCATGTTTTCTGTTTCCTGTTTTTTGAGAGAAACAAAGTCAGGAAACAGAAAGTGCCATGTTTTCCATGATAACCAAAAAAAAAAAAAATGAATGTAAATTGCAAACTTGCTTTATATGACATCTACTGCTGATTTAGATTTTGAAAGTTATAACAACAGTGACACTTTAATGTCGCCCATTCATGTCACACTATGTAAGCACATTTCAGATTTAAAAGCTATGCGGTGACTATTTGCAGTGGGCAACTAAGCCAATTTTGCCTGTCACTGGCTATTTACCACTGATGTTACTTTAGCCACAGGACTTTATTTTTGCATCATTCTTTTTGAATCACTGTGCACTGTGCTTTCAATCTTAATTTGTTGTTTGACCCCATTAAAATGAATTTGTGTATTTATTTTCTTTGGATCTACAGTTTATGCTCAAGTCAAACAGTGAATCTGTGTGCAGAGTGGAGGCATGCATCTTGGAGATGGTGAGCTGGTATCTACATATTTATATAGAACTATTTCAACATCTGGTGGTATCTATACCATGACAAATTGTTGCAGCTCTGAAGGACAAAGGACGTCCAAAAATATACTGGACGGGCACTGTTAATAAGACAAGACCCTTTCTACCTTCATAAACTTAAGTGTACCCGGATTTACAATGGTTTACAATGGATCCAGATGAAATAAATGACCATTTCTACATTAGTTTCCTTTTATTTATTATGCATTCACAAATACTTTATATAGAAACAGTGTAATGTAACTATATTAAAATTGCATGTGCTTTGTGTGCTTTACAAATGAGGGGACTGTAAGATTTGGTTTGTTTATGTCAGGTCTTTTAATGTAAGAACTGCAAAATGGAAATTTTATGTATGGTTTTCACAATGCTTTAGTTAAGCCAGCATGATAAGGTTCTATCTAACCCTCTAGGGGTTGCCAGCCTACTTGCTTCAGATACCACACTTTTAAAATGAACTCACTTAGGAAAGTCATAGCGAGTGCCATATCTAATTTGGATGATTTGTCAAAGAACAGCTGTAAGGGAAACCACACAGGTCTAAGTAAGTCATTGGAAATAGATAAAATCAGTATTTTCTGTAGGTTCTGTGATGTCTTGTCCGCACTAATAATCCACAATCACTCTTTGATACTTTTTACTTCGTTCAGTGATAAAGTGTCCCTATCAGAGAAATGTCAAAAGTGTTCATTGGCCAACAAGTGAGTATTCATACCCCACCAATCTCTATATAAAGTCAGGAGAACCACATAGTTCAGCTTTTTTCGCCCTGACTGCTTGCACTCTCTGTCTTACTGCACATGATGAGCTTCATTTTAAAGGCCGTATTACATGGCCCAATGCCTAGTGTAAGCTAGCACTGATCAGCTAGATGGACATAATTTTTAATGTCTTTGCAGCCCTTGGCTTAAAGTGTAAAATAAAAAAAACTTTATACATACCTGTCCATGCTCTCCGATGTTCTAGCTTCTTCCCACTGCCTGCAGGTCGCTCAGCCAATCACTGGCCATAATGCTGTCTTGTCAGAGACCAGCTCTGAAGTTCCAATGGTGGCTGCAGGCAGCAGGCAGAGGCTAGGAGAATACCGGGGAACGTGCACAAGTCAGCCATTGGCCATATATAGCTATTACACGTAGCAATGCCCGATGAGCTGCTGATGATTTTTCAACATGTTGAAAGACAATGATCAGCAGATTTATGTCTTTATTACACAGAGCGATAATCTGCCGAATCAGCCTTTAGTCCATGGAGCTCACCTCATACACCAAGATGGGGATCACGGGTTGCCAAGAAAACAGGTAGTCAGCTGCATGCTTCTCACGGCAACTTTTCTTGTGCCTTTGGAAAAGTTTGTTACAATGACAAACATTTTAAAATTGACACTTGACAAGAAATATCTCCTGGCCTAAACTCAGGACCAATCTCTTTTACTCTTTAGAAAAAGTCTAACAAATTGAGTGTGTGTGGGGGGGATTTATTAATTGGCAAATTTCTCATTTTAGCAAACACCCATGTTCCACAAAATCTGTGGGCTGGCCACTTGAGCCAGAGAGGCAGGGTAAGAGCGTGACCATTGTTCATAGCCTGCTTGCAGTAGGTGGAGTGGCTTCTGCTTAACCAATATTTATCCTAATTTACACTGCAATTACTAAATATTTATTCATAAGATAAAATACAAACAATACATAAAATGCATTTCTATAGCCTTTTTATAGATGTAACTAATGTAGGTTGTAATACTCTTACACTAAACCATAATAAAAGTAGCACCATGAGGGAGCTGCTATCAGTCTGGCAGGTATGTACCCTTTGGCTAGAGGAAAAGCTGTCTAAAAGTTAAAGTGTACCAGTCACAATGGGAAGTTGCAGATCAGCTGCGAGATCCGCTACTACCTGTAATCCTGAAGTTCGGGTCCCCATGAACACAAAGGCAAACTGAGATTGTAATGTGCATGAATTCCATTGGATCCAGAGGCAGCCCATTGTGACAGGTTCACTTTAAATAAACCCAAAGAAAGAAAGGTAGATAGAAGATTACAAGCTGCTTTACATTTTGTCCTAGTACATTCCTTTTATTTACCCTCACGTAAATTTCCTCATTCATAATACTCCCAGTATTAGGCTATGTTCACACAACGAATGAGACTGGCCATTCCGTGACCCGTCCGGGTCACGGAACAGCCGGCCTCTGAAAAAATCATCACGGCCGGTACAGCAGTAAGTTCTAAGTTCTAAGTTCTGATGCTGGCGCATGGGTGCGTGCCGGCATCAGACTCCCCACAGCACACAATGGAGCTAGCGGCTGGAGCTGCTTGCTTCACTGTTTGCTCTGACAGGGTTTTCTGCGGCCGCTATCAGCTGCAGAAAACTGACAGTTTTTTACGGTGCTGCTATGGATCCGTATGCTATGTTTAAAAGACGTCCATTATTTCATCATTTTAAGTGACTTGAATAAAATGAATTGAAATCTAAGGAATAACGGACGTCTTTTTCACACATTGTATTGAATGACAGTTCAAAAGAAAGTAGATAGAGCGCTTAAAACTGTCTTTCTTATCCACTATAGTGGGGTTTGCTGGTGTGCAATCATGGCATGCATGACGTACAGTATGAAGCGCTCTGCGGACAGGTCATCCAATATATGTAGCAAAGAAAACGAAGTAGAATGCGGCAACTCACCAAACAAGTGCAGTTTATTCAATACAAATACCAGTCATCGGTTCACAGGCAAGGCAATCTCATCTCAAGTGTGTTCCACTGAGGCTACGGCCATTTCACGTTTCCACGCTTCAACTGGCCTCGTAATACGTAATGATGTGGACATACGTAGGTTAAATACCCACACCAATAACCTACGTATGTCCACGTCATTACATATTACAAGGCCAGTTGAAGTGTGGAAGCGTGAAACGGCTGTAGCCTCAGTGGGACACACTTGAGATGAGATTGCCTTCCTTGTGAACCGATGACCGGTATTCGTTTTGAATAAACTGCACTTGTTTGGTGAGTTGCCACTTCCTGCTTCGTTTTCTTTGCTACGTATACTGTATTGAATGACGGACGTCTTTTGAGGAGGACACATTTAATACAATGTGTGAAAAAGATGTCCGTTATTCCATAGACTGCAATGCATTTTATTCAAGCCAAATTAAATGATGCAATTATGGATAACTTTTTAAAATCAAAAAAGTGGACGCTTTTTTCCTTTTTTGGACATTGTGTTAACATAGGAAGAAGTTCTGCCATTATGTAATTTTGTACATTTAGCACATTAGCATACTCTTTTATACTGGTCATATGTTTGCCATTATTATATATTATACCACGACCTTCTGTTAAAGTGTCCCTGTCATTTGGAAACACTTTTGATATTTTACAGGGATTTTTTTTTTTTAAATTTATATTTATTTATGAAAAATTTCCATGATTATACCAAATACACAATAGCATTTCAGCAAACAAAGCTGCCTACTCAAACAACAACATAGCTAATATCCCCTGCGCATAACCAATACTTTAATACATAACCCCCCCACACCCCCCCTGGACAAAAAAAAAATAAAATAAAATAAAATATACTATCCCTCCTGAACCCATTTTCCCCAAAAGCACTGGAATTTATAAGTACCATTTTTCCTTAAATACCAAACTCGTTCGTAAGACATGATTTTATTAACCACATTAATCCATTCTAGGGCAGAAGGAGGAGTTGCTGTTATCCAATTTCTGAGAATAACCAACCTAGCGTAAAACAGCGCCCTTATAATAAGCTTCTCATATTTCATGATACCACTAGAGTCCCCCAGGATTAAAGTAAGCGGATCCCTGGGAATCTTCAATTGAAGCCTACTATCAAGTGTATCACAGACGTCTCTCCAGTACTCCCCAACACTTTGACAGGACCAAAGCAAATGCAAAATATCAGCATCTTCCAAATTGCACTTGGGGCATTGAGCTTTTTCTGAAATACCCATTCTACCCCATTGTCTAGGGGAATAATAAACACAATGTAACAATTTAAACTGGATAAATTTATGGGCTTTGCAAAGGGATACCTTATTTAGATTCCCAAGGATCCGCTCACGCCCCTCCTCACCTATATCTCCCAAGAAGCTGCTCCACCTGGACCAACATTTGTCTGTCGCTTTGCAGGGAACCTCCATAATCAGGGTTTTATATATATATGAAAGGGACTTCTTGCATGCCGGATCAGCAACCAATCTATTAAACAAAACCGAACTACAAATTTTAAAACCATGTGCCTCCCCAGAGTGAATTTTTGCAAATTCTAATTGTTTATAAAAAAAACAGTGAGAAGTATCCAAACCATATATCTCCTTAAGTACTTGAAACTTAATAAGTGATCCGTTTTCAAATATCTGGCCAACCCGAGTGATGCCTTTCCCTATCCAAAATGAAGAACTAGGGATATTAGAGAAATAGTGCAAAAAAGAATTATTCCAAATAGGAGTGAGATAAGTGCTCCCCACTATCCCACATATATCTTTAATATATACCCAAACCTTATTAATAAGCAAACAAAATTGAATCCTTTTAAAAATTCCTTCCAACAAATTTCCAGACTCCAACAACTCAAACCAGTTATCGTGTTTACTCAAAACCAATAAATGTGCGAACACCTCATAATTAGTTCCTCTAAGAATACGTGAAAAATGTGCAGCAACAAAATAAAGTCGAAGATTCGGCATGCCAAAGCCACCCCTACTGCTTGGAGCGGCAAAGGCAGAATACTTCAGCCTAACCCGCTTCCTGCCCCATATCAGACTCCCAAGCTTCACTTCGATCCGACGGATCCAGGCGTTGCTAATCCAGATTGGAGCAGCTCCGAAGAA
The DNA here is from genome assembly GCF_027789765.1 of Dendropsophus ebraccatus. Taxonomy (NCBI): domain Eukaryota; kingdom Metazoa; phylum Chordata; class Amphibia; order Anura; family Hylidae; genus Dendropsophus; species Dendropsophus ebraccatus. The sequence goes on from NC_091463.1 coordinate 51,203,973, forward strand.
GAACAACAGCTGAGGTAAAACCACCAATTTTATAATTGCAGCTCTATCCACCATGGCGAGCGGAAGCCTGGTCCAGATTTTAATACGCTTGTCTAAATTCCGCTCAAAGGGGAACAGGTTGGCAGGCCCATATTTCCCTGGATCTCTAGTGATAAGCACCCCTAGGTACTCTAATGCATCAGATCTTTTAAGAATCCTGACTTTCCCTAAGGGGTCTTCTATTTCTTCATCTAATGGGAACAGGCAGGACTTCCCCCAATTAATCTCCAAGCCTGAAAAGCGTCCGTAATCCTCTAGTGCGGAAACAAAACCCGGAAGAGCTCTCACCGGCTCTCTCATAAACAACAGAACATCATCCGCATAAAGTAGGATTTTACTCGAATCACCACAAAGGCCAAAGCCCTGGAATTCCACATGTCGCCTTACCCATTCCGCCAGAGGCTCCATATAGACTGCAAATAATAAAGGGGAGAGAGGACACCCTTGACGGGTTCCTCTAAACAAACTAAAAGAACGGGAAAGGGAGCCATTAATAATCAATCTAGCCATGGGGTCGGAGTACAGCAACTTCACCCAGTCTAAAAAGGAACCGCTAACATCCATTTTTTCAAGAACTGACCAGAGAAAACCCCACTCCACCCTGTCAAACGCCTTAGTAGCATCAAGTGACAGGATGGAGCGGGGCCCAGGACCGTCTGACTGAATGGCGGCGAATACCTTTAAGATATTATCATGAACTGTTTTGTGCGGCATAAAGCCTCCCTGTTCTTCCCCAATAATGCTGGTAATAACGGAGTTTAACCTCCGGGACAGAATTTTAGCTAATAATTTGACGTCAGTATTAAGGAGGGATATTGGGCAATAGGATGATATCTCAGCAGGATCCTTTCCCTTCTTTTTAATTAATACTATATGAGCTTCTCTCATAGACTGAGGTAGCCTCCCTCCCTTCAAAGATTCATTAAAAATGTCCAGAAGAATGGGCAAGACGACACCAGATAATTCCCTATAAAACTGTAGCGGCAGTCCATCCGAACCAGGGGAGGAATTGCCTACAAAAGAGCCGAGCGCCTCACCGAGCTCTGCCAGGGTAATATCTCCACACAGAGCCTCCTTCTGCTCCAAGGACAAGACTGGTAAATCCAGCTTGCTCAAAAATAATGATTGCTCCTCAGTATTAGAGGAGGCCTCCGACTGGTAAAGTTTGGAAAAAAAGGAGACAATCTCATCCTCAATCTCCAAATCAGTATTTACCATTGCCCCTCCCTTTCAATGCTCGGATGGGGGTCTTCTCTAAATTACCCTTGAGAATATTTGCAAGGATCTTATTGGGTTTTCCCCCTGCAGTGAAGTTACTCTGGCCCTGAAAAAAGATTTTATGTTGGGCTTTTTCTCTCAAAAGAGTCTCATAGTTCTTTTGGGCAGATTGTAAAGCCAACCAAGACTCCTGTGAGTCATTCTGTTCATACAGTAATTTTTTAGACTCTACCTCCTCCAGCGCAACCTGTTCCTTTTTTCTAAAATCTCTCTTCTTGACCAGGATATCTCTAAAGAAAATACCTCTCATATATGCTTTCATCGCATCCCAGGCAATTATAACCGGAGTAGATGGTTTATTGACAGACCAGAACCATGATATTTCACTACAGAACTCTTCGTTCTTATTAAGAACATTAAACCTGTGTGGGTTCATCCGAAATGGGCTGCAAGCCCTTAAATTAGTGCTGAATTCAACCTCCAGCAAAATCGGAGAGTGGTCCGACACTGACCTAGGTTCCAATTTAATTTTCTTTATAAAAGGTACAGAATTCTCCTCACAAATAACCAAGTCTATCCTGGAGGCCGCTTGATGGGAAGTACTAAAACAGGTAAAGCCCGTAACCACGGGGTACAGCCTACGCCATGCGTCAACCCAACCCGCCTCGGAGCAAAATCTCCTGAGAGGGGTAGGGCCAAGGCCACAGCCGTTCGACCGCCCTCTACGGTCCCTCTGAGAGTCCCATACACAATTATAATCCCCCATTGAGTAGAGTGCTTGGCCGGCCAATAGCGGCGATCTGGGGGGTGGCACCATGGCCCCCTCCAGTATACACAGTAATGGTGATTGGTGCTGTCTCGTACAGCACCAATCACCATTAAATTCCGGGGCCCCGGGTCACCGATGACCCGGGAACCGGAAAATTGCTGTAGTTGGCTGATTTGAATAAATCAGCCAATTACAGCGATCGTCTGCACGGGGGGTGTAATCCACCCCCCGTGCTGACAAGCTACGATGGTCTGCTGTGTATTACAGCAGCCATCGTTACCGGATCGCCGTGTGTTTACACACAGCGATCCGGTAAACATCGGGCGTATGTGTACGCCCGTTTGCGTTAAGTACCAGGCTGCGGGGGCGTACACATACGCCCTATGTCGTTAAGGGGTTAAAGACCCCAAATTTCCCATAGAAAATAATGGCCCATTGCAAATAATGGCCACACTCTAACCGCTAACAGCCAATCACAGCACATATGCAAATAGCTGAAATATAGCAGCCAATAGGAACTCTAAGGTCTCGTCATGCATTGTATCACACCATCCACAGTCACATGTCCACTATTGGCCAATAGAAGATGTAATATATGGAAGGTCCATAACGATTTTGTCTCCCTGACATGAGTAAGATTGTCATGGTAACCGAGCAATGGTCTTTACCATTATAAGTAGCAGAGGTCAGTCAGTAAAATAGCAGAGCTGAGGCAGCCATGTAGCAGGTACGGGATCCAAGCTGCTCTTAAAGGGACGGTACCCAAGCCGCTCTTAAAGGAACGGTACCCAAGTCGCTCTTAAAGGGACCCAAGCCGCTCTAAATGGGTCCCTTTAAGAGCGAACTAAGTACCTGTAAGAGCGACCCGGGTCCCTTTAAGAGCGACCTGGGTCCCTTGAGGGGGTAAATGGGTCCCTTTAAGAGCGAAATATGTCCCTTTAAGAGCGACCTGGGTCCCTTTAAGAGCGATATGGGTCCCTCTAAAGGAAATATTTCGCTCTTAAAGAGACCCGTTTCGCTCGAACTGGGTCCCTTTAAGAATGAAATATGTCCCTTTAAGAGCGACCTGGGTCCCTTTAAGAGCGACCTGGGTCCCTATAAGAGCGAAATATGTCCCTTTAAGAGCGACCTTGCTCCCTTTAAGAGCGAAATATGTCCCTTTAAGAGCAAAATGGGTCCCTTTAAGACCGACCTGGGTCCCTTTAAGAGCGAAATATGTCCCTTTAAGAGCAAAATTGGTCCCTTTAAGAGCGAAATATGTCCCTTAAATAGCAACCTGGGTCCCTTTAAGAGCGACCTGTGTCCCTTTAAGAGCGACCTGGGTCCCTTTAAGAGCGAAATATGTCCCTTTAAGAGCAAAATCGGTCCCTTTAAGAGCAACCTTGGTCCCTTTAAGAGCGAAATATGTCCCTTTAAGAGCTAAATGTGTCCCTTTAAGAGCAAAATGGGTCCCTTTAAGAGCGAAATATGTCCCTTTAAGAGATAAATCGGTCCCTTTGATAGTGAACTTGGTCCCTTTAAGAGCGAAATATGTCCCTTTAAGAGCTAAATATGTCCCTTTAAGAGAAAAATGGGTCCCTTTAAGAGCGACCTGGGCCCCTTTAAGAGCGAAATGGGTCAGTTTAGGAGCGACCTGGGCCCCTATAAGAGTTACCTGGGCCCCTTTAAGAGCAAAATGAGTCCCTTTAAGAGCAAAATTGGTCCCTTTAAGAGCGACCTTGGTCCTTTTAAGAGTGAAATATGTCCCTTTAAGGGCAAAATGGGTACCTTTAAGAGCAACCTGGGTCCTTTTAAGAGCGACCTGTGTCCCTTTAAGAGCGACCTGGGTCCCTTTAAGAGCGAAATATTTCCCTTTAAGAGCAAAATCGGTCCCTTTAAGAGCGACCTTGGTCCCTTTAAGAGTGAAATATGTCCCTTTAAGAGCTAAATGTGTCCTTTTAAGAGCAAAATGGGTCTCTTTAAGAGCGAAATATGTCCCTTTAAGAGATAAATCGGTCCCTTTAAGAGTGAAATATGTCCCTTTAAGAGCGAAATATGTCCCTTTAAGAACAAAATGGGTTCCTTTAAGAGCGACCTGGGCCCCTTTAAGAGCAAAATGGGTCAGTTTAGGAGCGACCTGGGCCCCTATAAGAGTTACCTGGGCCCCTTTAAGAGCAAAATGGGTCCCTTTAAGAGCGAAATATGTCCCTTTTAGAGTGAAATATGTCCCTTTAAGAGCAAAATCGGTCCCTTTAAGAGTGACCTTGGTCCCTGTAAGAGCGAAATATGTCCCTTTAAGGGCAAAATGGGTCCCTTTAAGAGCAACCTGGGTCAATTTAAGAGCGACCTGTGTCCCTTTAAGAGCGACCTGGGTCCCTTTAAGAGCGAAATATGTCCCTTTAAGAGCAAAATGGGTCCGTTTAAGAGCAACCTGGGTCCCTTTAAGAGCAAAATATGTCCCTTTAAGAGAGACCTGGGTCCCTTTAAGAGCGACCTGGGTCCCTTTAAGAGCGAAATATGTCCCTTTAAGAGCAAAATGGATCCCTTTAAGAGCAAAATATGTCCCTTTAAGAGCAACCTGGGTCCCTTTAAGAGCAAAATGGGTCTCTTTAAGAGCGAAATATGTCCTTTTTAGAGCGAAATATGTCCCTTTAAGAGCAAAATCGGTCCCTTTAAGAGCGACCTTGGTCCCTTTAAGAGCGAAATATGTCCCTTTAAGGGCAAAATGGGTCCCTTTAAGAGCGACCTGGGTCCCTTTAAGAGCGAAATATGTCCCTTTAAGAGCAACCTGGGTCCCTTTAAGAGCAAAATATGTCCCTTTAAGAGATTAATCGGTCCCTTTAAGAGCGACCTTGGTCCCTTTAAGAGCGAAATATGTCCCTTTAAGAGCAAAATGGGTGCCTTTAAGAGCGACCTGGGCCCCTTTAAGAGCTAAATGGGTCCCTTTTAGAGCGACCTGGGTCCCTTTAAGAGCAAAATATGTCCCTTTAAGAGATAAATCGGTCCCTTTAAGAGCGACCTTGGTCCCTTTAAGAGCGAAATATGTCTCTTTAAGAGCAAAATGGGTGCCTTTAAGAGCGACCTGGGCCCCTTTAAGAGCTAAATGGGTCCCTTTAAGAGCGACCTGGGTCCCTTTAAAAGCGAAATAGATCCCTTTAAGAGCTAAATGGGTCCCTTTAAGAGCTAAATGGGTCCCTTTAAGAGCGACCTGGGTCCCTTTATGAGCGAAATGATTCCCTTTAAAGAGCGACCTGGGTCCCTTTAAGAGCGACCTGGGTCCCTTTAAGGGACCCAGGTCGCTCTTAAAGGGATCCAAGTCGCTCTTAAAGGGATCCATGTATCTCTTAAAGGGATCCATGTAGTTCTTAAAGGGACGGGACCCAAGTCACTCTTAAAGGGACCCAAGTCGCTCTTAAAGGTATGGGACCCAAGTCACTCTTATAGGGACGGGAGCCATGTCGCTCTTAAAGGAATGGGATCCAAGTTTCTCTTAAAGGGAAGTCACTGGTAAAGGGGCGCTCTTTTCAAGCACTATTTATTTTCCTGGAAATGCAAATCTAGTTGGAATGTGTTATACAACTTTTAACTACTAGGTGCAAATCTAAAATATGTAAGAGGGGCAAACATTTTATTATATGAGTATACTTTTGCTTTAAAAGTTCCCCTTCAGAAACAAATACTGATTAGAGATGAGCGAGTAGTACTCGATCGAGTAAGTATTCGATCGAATACTACGCTATTCGAAATACTTATTTTCGATAGAGCATCCGTCCGAATACTCAGTAAAAATTTGATTCCCCTCCCACCTTCCCTGGCACCTTTTTTGGACCAATAAATATGCATGGGGGGGGGTGCTAGAGGCCCTAGGAGCATGCTTGCATCGCGAGAACAGCGTCTACATTCATTGGCTTTCTTAGGGTACTATTACGCAAAGCGATTTTTCGACAATCAACGATTAATGATGAATGATCTAAAACGATGGCTATGGCGAACGACCTGAAATCGTTCACCCAATTACACGGAATGATTATCATTCTTGCGGTCGTCTTGTCGCTATTGTGCTCATTGCTATTGCGTTCGTTGCTACTGCGAATGACCGCACAACGTCTTATTCCATGCGAACGATTTGCGAATGATCAACAATCGTCCATGGGAACGATTTGCGAACAATCAACGATAAAAATAGGTCCAAACTCTATTAAATGACTATCGATTTCTCGTTGGTCGTTTAATTGTTATCTACTATAACACTTAACGATTATTGTTCAAATATGAACGTTCTAACGATTTTTTAAAACAATAATCGCACCATGTAATAAGGCCCTTACTCATGTGACCTCCAAAGTACAAAAACGTGGCACTTACTGCATGTTGTCAAATGCCATATTGGACCTACTCAGGGAGAAAGGCTGCTGCAGGGAAAGAGAGGTTTTAACTGACTTTAGGCAGGAAAGACTCCACAAGTCCTTGTTAGGGTTACCAGAAGACACAGCACAGTATATTCCGTTTGGTTGAAAAAAGACTGACCAAAAGATTAACAGAAATACTACATGTGCACATAGGGGGACAATTATCAATGAAAAAAATGTGTATTTTTGGGCGGAAACTGGGCAGATGTGAATAAATTTATTTGCAAATGGCCGTTTTGTAAATAAACGCATCTGGTCATTTTCTGCCCAGTACTGCGCCAGGTGAACGGGGAGGGGATGTGGAGGGGGCGGAACGGCTGGCGCATACTCAGAGTCCGCTCAATTCATCATTTGGTTCGCAAAAAAATAGTCAGCAAACGCCGCACTTAACAAATGTCCCCCATAGTCTTACACTATTTTTTCAGAACTGGAAAATAACTGCTGTCTTTCTGGACAAACGTAATTTTAGCACCAAAAGACAGCCATCTATTTGCAATGACGGCCGCAAAGAATTATCATGAATATTATCGGCTGTACACACTGTACAGATTTTTCAAGCACGTTTTTCTAGGGTCTAGTCTGGCATTTAATTCACTGCATCTGTACGGCCTCTCAGATGGTGAGATGATACACTTCTGTTTTGCCATTTTTACTATATTGTGTAACATTTTATGACAATGTCTAGGTGCAAATACACTACTAATTCTCCAGAAGGTGTATTTGATGTTAACGTTACAAAAGTGCTAAAATTTCACATTTCTAAATATCTTAGTCTTTGTGTCTGGAAACAAGCCAATATATCAATTATAAATATGTTCTTAATAGAAAAAGTTTATTTTTTTAGAACATTATTGTGAGTCATTCAGTCTCATCCTCATTTTCCTTTAAGTGCTAGAAAACTGCTGAACCATCTGTTACAAGGTTTCCCATCTCAGGCCTTGATAATTCAGGTCTTTATTTTTTATTTCCATCCACATTTGACTGTTCAAGCACAATGGAACTCAGGATTTATACCCATAATTACTGCTTCTATTTCATTTAATGTTATAACATATCTTAGCTTTTCATGTGTAATGACCCCCTAACAAAAAGAAAACTAATGGCATTTAATGGATGTTTGCATCATTCTGCTTTGAGCCAAATGATGAAAAAAAAACTTCTCTAATGAATACAAATAAACCCTCTGGTCTGCTCTCGTCTGCAAACAATAGGGAATTGTGTTACTGATGCTCAGCTTGTTTTTATGTGTAATATTCTTTTAATATTTTCAGCAGCATTTCATGCAAGGCTACCATATTTCAAATGATTATATGCTGAATCAGCTTGTACATCAAAGACATTGATAAAAGGATTAGCCATTCAGTGTCCATTTACACGCATTAAAGAAATTACCTTACAAATAGAAATGAGTGAAGCAGCCGGAAATTTGTTTACAGAGCTTTTGGATCAAACCTGTTAAGTCAAAAATTGGAAAATCACAATTAAGAAAATATGTAAATTAGCCAATCAGCCAATTTCAGCCATAGACAACCATGGACCTTGGATCAGTGGACTTAATATAATTTTTTTCCCCCCAGGACAGTAGCGTGGGACCACTGAATATGTATGGTGCACATTCAGTTCAGTAATGAAACCAAATTTGAATAACACAGTAGAGTGCGAGCACAGTGGAGTGCAAGCACTGATTAAGTAAGGCACATGCTTAATTCACTGATCCCAGTAAATTGATATAACTGAATAGGAGTTTACAGAAGTTTACAGTGCCAAGTGAGTGAATAATATGGACTGTGTCTTCACTGGTCCCAGTGAATTCCTGTAGCCACCCAGTTACTTAGTAAACTGGACACAATGGGAAGTGCGGCCAGAGTGAACTGACAGTTCTGTGCGGATGCTATTCAATGAATAGCAGCCACATAGAACTGTCAGTTCACACACTGGAAAGTGCGGCTCTGGATGCACTTCCCATTGTGTGCTATGGTGAATTGGGATTCAGGTGCACATATATGCGCCCGTATCACAGTTCAGCACAAATTAAGCTCATCCTGCTAGTACTGGAGTACCGACCAGGAAGATCTTTACTGACACCGGCCATTCTTTGACCCGACTGGGTCACAGAACTGCCGGTGTTTTACATTATGTGAATCCGGCCTCACTCTCTAACCACAAGTTGATATAAACATAGTTAACCCATAGCAAAACAATTAAGAACACCCATGAAAGTATTTCTTATTTTGAGTGAGTTTCTGAGGACTTCCAGCATTAATAGGCTTTACATCATGTAAAGTTTCCAGTCTATTACAGAGATAAATAGTCTCTTAGTAATGGAAACACCAGCACTACAGGACCCAACAATACAGAAACTTGTCCCCTTCACAGATATAACGGTGTAGGTGGTGGTCAGCTTTGCATACAAGTCTACATAATGAAAAATGAAAAGAGTTCTTTGCGGCACTCACCATATGTTCACCTATATTAGTTAAAATGCATTGCAGGACAAACAAGGATCACTCCTTCACCGGCCTACGTCCATTTCACGCCCTTCAGGCACCTTGACAAAGCATCGGAGGGTGTGAAATGGATGTTAGCCGGTGAAGGAGCGCTTCTCGTGTGTCCTGCAATGCATTTTAACTAATAAAGGTAAACATGGTGAGTGCCGCAAAGAACTATTTTCATTTATCTTTTTTTTTTTTTTAATGTTGTTTTAAGCAAAAACAAACAAATAAATAAATGAACCATACCTACATAAGGGCATGGTTTACAAAACTGCTACTATCTATGAATTGGGGAACATTTTACCATTCAAAATAACAACACCTATAAACCTCACAAATGCCTATTTTCTCTGTTTAAATGTTCAGATCCCTCCAATATCTATATATAGAAATCAACCAGTCAAAACTTTTGACATTTCCTTTTGTAATGACAGGGACACTTTAAAAATTGAAGACCAATCATCAGGCCCAACTCCTTACTAGATACAGATAGGCACCGATATTTGAATATTCGAACAAGTATTCTGTCCCATTATAGTCTATGGGAAAAACATTTGGGGCACTTGGAAATCAAAATTCGACAACTTGGAGGTCACCAAGTCCCTCATAAAACCTCCCTATACGATGCAAACACCTCTATAATGACCCAGGGACATTAGGGGGAGCATGACTGGGTGCACCTCACACCCCAAAATCGCAGTATAATGGCACTCTCTGCAGTTGTGAAGGAAAAATATTTGCGAACGCTTTACGAACATTCATGGCAATGTTCACACATTTCGTTCATATTTCTTGTGCAGCGTTACATATATGATTCCAATGTGCGTCCGCAAAGCGTCATGTTATTCGCGCGTATCACGCCAAATGCTGTACGAACGTTACTGAAACAGTATTTATGACGTGCCTTTTTCTGGGCTACTGGAACAATGTGTATCATGTGCCTTTTACTGGGCTACTGAAACAGTATATATCAGGTGCCCTTAGTGGGCTACTGGAACAATATGTATAACGTGCCCTTAGTGGTGCTAAACAGGGACACTATAAGTCACTTGTACACACAGGGCACTGGAATGAATACACCTGCTGCTGCTGTTATATCATCTATTTCTTAGCACTGAGAAGTGCTTTTGATTCAGAGATGACTTTTTTGCTTGATCTTAGCCCTGAAAAGGACTTTTGGGTTCTGTAGTAAGCCTGCCTAACTAAAACAGCACTAAAACCTATCTCTCCCTGCTGCAAGATCTCTCCCTGGCTAAGTTGAAAGCTCATCTGCGGTCGAGAGGCGGGAGCCAAGTATTTAAGATTCAAGGTCATGTGGTCCAGCTATCCAATGAGGGTAGACGCCGTTTTCGCGCTGCGTGCGTACTCCCAGGGTCCCTCACGGCCTCCCTGCATGGTCATTGGATTAAAAAAAGCGCCAACTGCGATGGGAGGGCTTTCGAATGTTTCCTGCGTATTTGACTCACTACTCGATTGAATTCGAATCTATCAAATACCGCAATATTCGATAGAATACCATCTCGATCAAATCATATTCGCTCATCTCTACTAGGGATGAGCGAACCGTCTAACTTTTGGTCCTCTTCGCTCAATTATGACTCTTCGCTCAATTAGTATGCCTGCGATCCCGTGTACATTGTTGCGCTCCCGGGAATCTGCAGGCAGGATCTTCCAGGGAATTCAAGATACATTCCCTGGATTTCCAGAGAATATATCTTAAATTCCCTGGAAGATCCCGGCCGCAGATTCCCGGGAGCGCAACTATGCACCCGGGATCACAGGCATCGGACTGGAGTGAGTGGCTTTCGGACCGAAAGTCTGAAAGTTCTGCTCATCTCTAATCTCTACTCCCCACACATCCACTGATCGTCTTTTTAAAGGTGCTGCAACACTTTACTTGTGTGTGCATTCCAGCCTCTTTAATGTTACATTGACTTGTACCATGTTGTAGCAGCAGTGCAAGATACTGTAGTATAGGGTTTTTAAAGGATGGTTCACCTCTTTAAGGCTGCGTTCACACTATGTATATTTCAGTCAGTATTGCAACCAAAACCAGGAGTGGATTAAAAACTCAGAAAGGATCTGTTCACACAATGTTGAAATTGAGTGGGTGGCTGCCATATAACAGTAAATGTAGAAATATGTAGAAGACGGCACTTCCGTGGCGGTGGTTCTCGAGGTGAGAAAAATGTTCAGATATTAGGAAGAGCCCGGCACTCACCAAGTAGATTCTTTATTGTAGTGTAGCAAACATATGGTACAAGGACGCGTTTCGGCCAAGCATGGCCTTCATCAGCTTAGGGGTGTACACCCCTAAGCTGATGAAGGCCATGCTTGGCCGAAACGCGTCCTTGTACCATATGTTTGCTACACTACAATAAAGAAGCATAATCTACTTGGTGAGTGCCGCGCTCTTCCTAATATATAACAGTAAATAACTGCCATTATTTCAATATAACAGCCGTTGTTCTAAAATAACAGCAAATATTTACCATTAAATGGCGGACATCCACTCAATTTTAACATTGTGTGAACAGATCCTTTCTGTGTTTTTAATCCACTCCTGGTTTTGGTTGCAATACTGACAGAAATATACTAACTAAAATATACATATACTGACTGAAATATACGTAGTGTGAACGCAGCCTAAGGATAGATATGTACAACGATATACAACTTTCTACTTTAATAAATATAAGAAATGAAACATTCACTATTTTCTCAGTTTCTGGAGAACAAAGTACTGCAACACACCCACTTGATTGAGCAAAGCGTGCAGAGAGATTTTAAATGAAGACTTTGCCACTAAGTAGTGTTCCTTTCGACAACTAATAAATCTTTACTGCGAGAAATGTATGTACATAATAGTCTGTAATTTTACATCAATTTATATCACTTTTTGAATAACATTATGACTAACACTCTCATTATATATTTATTTTTATCTATTACCTCATCAATCTACGTTTTTCAGAAGAGTTATGGATTTTATCAAGCACTCACAGGAACTGGCAGAAGAAGTATATTATTATCACTAGATCAACAAAAATGGCTCAATTGACCATTATATAAATAAGCATTTTTTACTTTCTGAACATTGAGCTGTAAAATTCTGTTTTTAACTATATTAAAAGATGCATCTCCGCTCACTGGTAAGACTTTATTTTTTCAGCATAGAACATAGGGAGAAACATTTCACCTGATTCTGACACCTCTTACTAAACTAGGGATTGCAAAGTATTAGTGCAGGCCCATGCACTACCCCACCGTGAAGTGCTGGCAAGTTTTGTAGCACTTAGCAGTGTGCCCTGACACTGAGGAAGTATGCAAGAGAGATTTGGAAAAGAGACCATTGGCACCAGAATAGATGCTAACAGACAGAGACCTTGGGAGCCGGAGTTATTGAAGAGACTGAGAAACTTTGAGAGTAGTGATAAGCGAGTAGTATTTGATCGAATAGTTATTCAATCGAATACTACACTGTTCGAACTATTCGTTTTCAAATGAATATTTGATTAAAAATGCAGTAAAAATTTAATTAGCCCTCCCACCCCCCTCTGGTGCTTCAGCCAATAAACATGCAGGTGGGGGAGAGTGACAGGCACTAGGAATAGGCAGGACTTAAAAAAAAAATCTTTAACTGTGATTGGCTAGCTAAACTATGTCACCTCCTGAATAAAAGAATAGTGGATTTCTTTTTTTTTAAACTCCTTTATTATTTAAATAGATATATAGACAAAATACATATAAAATGATACAAACATACGGTGCCCTACTCACAACAAGGACCACCGCATGGCATAAACATAATGTAACATAACAAGAATCCATAGTAACAATCACAAAAACAAGATTCAAAATACAAATAATGGCAGTAGAGTCAATCCAGAGCAAAACATAACATAATAGCTACCTAGACTCTCCTAATTCCTTTAAAACAACAACCCCCCTTCCATCCCAGGCCAAATTCCCCCATCCCCCCCCCCCCCCCAAACCCCGGAGCGGCAGATGTGTGGCAGGCAAAAAAAAAAAAAAAAAGGACCCAGACCTATTTCCTTATTTCCACTCTTTCCAAATATGCTGATGCTTACTAATACCATCCTTTTTATTTCTGTATCTCAAAAATTCATAACACTTGATCTGGGAGACCAAGTCTTTCCAGGCAGCCAAGGCAGGCAAATGCCCCGACAGCCACTCCGTCATGATAAGTAGCCTGGCGCAGAATCTGTTTGCCTAGGATACCCCAGATACCCCAGGTCCCCTATCTCCGCTACCATCTGGACACTTTGTTTAGTTAAACCATTCAAAGTACCAAAAACCGCCTCCCAAAATTTCTGAATACAACTACAAGCCCAAATTATATGAAAAAAGTCAGCATCTATACTACCACATCTAGGGCAGTTAGCAGAATCCCTAAGTCCCATTTTAACCAAGGTTAGGGGCGAGTAATAATTACGGTGCAAGATCCTAAATTGCACTAGTTTATGACCTTCGTTCACAGAAGCTCTATCCATATTTACACATATATTCTGCCAGGCATCCTCCCCCAAATCCCCAATCTCCTGAACCCACCTCGCCTTTTTTCTATCCAAAGCACCATACTTAGTATGGCATATAGGGCCACAAAAGAGGTGTGTTATTTTGGAGTAAGCGATCATATAATTTTTTCAGTGATACAGGGTATGGGTCAAGTGAGAAGAGGTCTTTCACTTATATATAAACTTTTAGTAAATGAAACTAAGAATAGTGGATTTTTAGATTTGTGTCACTTGCTGGTTGGAGCTAGAGAGGGAGAGACTGTATACCAGGGAGAGTTAGTTTTTAGGTGAAGTTAGGTGGGAAGGGATGCCCAAAAGCCCTTGTCAGGGCAAAAAGTATAGAAAGCAGAGATTTAAAAGCTGTTGTGAAACAGTGTGTTCAGACAGGCAGGCAGTGCAGTGTCAGCAATATGCTGTAGGTGTATCTACTGATAGGGTATACAGCTGTATACTGTGAGTGTGCCATAAAAACTTGCTACTACTGATCTGCGCACTGTGCGTCCTATAAAGAATTTGAACGCCTTTTTCTGTTTGGCATTTTAAAAAAAATTATATATCCGGTATACAGCTTAAGGCTATGTTCACACTGCGTATGAATCCGTCCGTAGATCGTACGCCGCCGTACATGTGCAGCTGGAACTACGGGCGTGGGAAAAATAGACATGCGGACGGATGCGTATGAACTGCGAACATACGCCCGTAGTACAGTTATGCTTCCCTAGGTTGTTTCGAAGCGATCTGAGGCAGGTCATTTACCTGGAAAACTTTGCCCAGCCCCGTAAACCACACAGAACCTTTTGGATCGAAAAATCAAGTTCAATTTGGCTGAAATAAGTACTTCGTACGGGACCGCATGGAAATCCACAGCCGTGAGTTTCAACATTTCTGTCCTTAAACAATGGTCTTGTTCATTTTTCACGGCGCCGTATACGATCTGGCCGTAAGCTCATACGTAGTGTGCACTGTGCAGGTGTATATCGTATACTTTCAAGCGAACTAACTACGTGCGTATATTCGCTATTCGCACTACGGCCAGACTCGTACGCAGTGTGAACATAGCCTGACTGTGAGTGTGCCATAAAAACTATTATCTGGGTACTGCTGATTTGCGCACTGTGCGTCCTATAAAGAATTTGAAGTAATTTTTGGAGGGCTCACCACATCACACATACATGCATACACAATGACAGTTAGCGGTGGGTGCTGTTTAATTCCCCCCTTGCCTATGCCATCTGTGTTTGTCATGAGCAACGTGATTTAAAGGGGTGCATGAAAAAGTTTCTTTTGCATAATATTTGGCTTTCTGTCCACGCTAATGTAGAGGAAAGAAGTTTTTCAAGTATTTTTTCCATTATACATAGTGGTTATATTGTGTTTGTAGTGTATTGTAGACAGGCTGTGATAGTGGCGTAATACGACAACTTGGATGTGTTAGATGTACCCAGGTATGCTTTCCCTGCTGTCCCAGAGGCATTCCAGAGGTCTTGACATAATTTCCTGAGGTGTCATTGAACTTGGTGACCTCCAAGTTGTTGAATATTGATTTCCAAGTCCCGAGTATTTTTCTCCCATAGACTATAATGGGATTCGAAATTGGGGGGGCTAAAATTCTAATATTGGGGGGCTGTTCAAATCGAATTTCAAATTTTCAAATATTTCACTCTTTGCTCATCTTTATTTGAGAGCCATTGCTTGGATGGTGTTGGGCTATGTCTGGATCAGTCCAAAGATGGAGTGCCAAGAGGACGATGAAAGGTCAACTGAGGAGCCTATCCAAGTCTAGCAGAGCCATTCCTCTAGCAGTAGTCTATTACTTGGCTAGTAACATTTTTCAGCATTGTACCCACCAAGATCAGTTATTCATATTACTTAAGAATGTGTCATCTAGATTGGACATCTTAATACTTTCTGCTTTAGTCACTATGGAAACAGCTTTGGCACCAGTACACTTATCTCATCTTTAAGTTTTCAGCAGTCTAGGTCTACGTTTGCCAATTCCTTGTTGTGACAGGAATCATAAGTAACACAGGTTTTTTTTAATGACTGTACTATTCATTTTGAAATCCAGGCATGATTGTACATTGCCTCACTATAACAACGATGCACTGTCATGGAAATCATAGGTCTCAAAACAACACCCTAAGATAACCTATCTGCAAGAATTTCTGGCTACCTTTCAAGGGATGTTCCAGCAATTTTATAAAAAATAAAATATCCACTTGTCTACACTGCTCTACAGCTCCACATAATGGCACCCAGCCTTAAAACTACATCTCCCAACATGCATTGCACCTCAGAGCCTGGGATCCGCACACCACTGGTTCATTCTGCTTCTGCTTTGCACAGTAAACACTGATAGGGTGTTAGTGGTTGGTGGGGTTATGGACAACATCTTACAGCTTGCCTGGCCCACAGAAGAGACATTGATCACATGTCCCATGTTTCAGAAGGGAGGGGGTGGGGACAAAGAGGCGGAGACTGAGTGGACCAGGAAGTGAGGCTTTTTTTTAGCCTGTGATATGGACAGCATGTGATATGGACCAACAGCCCAATTCATGTATTACAAACAAACTTAGATTATGGATGGGTATTAAAAATGGTCAACTCTTTCCTAACCAGAGTACCCCTTTAAGAATGTCTTTAAAAATCTGTCCTGGCATCTTCTGCAGCTTTCTACTTGCTTTGTTGACATCAAAGAACCTTTCCCACGGGGAAAATGCCATCCGGCTCTATACCTTGGCCTTTAGGTTGACTTGCAATAATGAGTCACTAGTGACTAGTTTCTGCAAAGGTGGAGAAACTGGTCGATGATGATTGGCTGGCATTGATTTCCTGCAAACCTAGATGAACTCATCTGTCTAGCAACCAAAGTGACAGCAGTTTCTGTAAGTGACATACGGTAAACAGATTGAGTGTGAAGGGTAACAGGACTAGTGCTTATTGTCCTAAGATCTTTAAAAGTCCCAATTTCAGGAGAAACCTACATATGTGTCTTTCCTTACATTTCCTTGTAGCTCAGTGTATCCCAAAATGTGTCCAAAGAGGACTAGTTTAGGACAAAAAAAAACATGATTTTTGAAGACTCTTTTATATGTGCTTATGTGTAGCCACCTGTTGTTGGGATATGAGTTTAAGCCTGTTGAGTGTTTTGCTAGCATGTAGAATATTTGATTGAATTAGTATAATGAGAAACTAGAATCTCTAACTCAATTCAAAGAATGATGAGGATGCAAACATCAGTATGCAGGTGGTAAGGCTCAAGTTGTAGTAACAAGAAGTACAGTACATAATGTACTTGTACTTACTGTAAAGACACATAATAATTATTGAGAGACTATAAGTTAAAGCCTCTATTTTGGAGCAAGTGGACAATCCCAATTTCAATAATGTTTACTTCTTCTGGGTCCTGCTCAGGCCTTTCTGGATCTTTGGTATTTCAGTAACCTCATTTATCAGACATTGGTCTCCTGTTCTCTAGGTTCTGGTGTTTCAAATTACCCGGTATCACTTGGTTCCTCTACAAGGACCATATGTTTTTCTATATTTTGCAGAAATCTGTAAGCTCTCTTCTCCTGGTTTTCCTTTGGTATCAGAAACACAGACAAAGACAAATTTGGTAAGCTCTCCTACAACTCCAAATGGCTACAACAGGAGAGCTGACAAGATATGTCTTTTTGTCTGTGGTGGGGGGGAGTGGCTGCCTCTATTTACAGTATAGGCGTATTATTGGCCAAGGAGAGGCCAGAGTACAGTGTAGGGTCCATCCTAGGCATGAGGCCACCTTATCATGGTGGGGTGGTAGACACTATTTGCAAATGGTATGGATATTCTCTTTAGCAGTTAGGTGGCTGCTTTTAGTCATTTTCATATCTGTATTGTGTTTGTGTCTTACCATTAGCAGTGAGCTGTTTTGTGTTTTTCTGTTTCTGCAACTTCAGCCAGAGCAACATTCCTCTGCCTAGGGGAAATGGTGTTATAGGTTGTGCACTCCATCCATCCCACCTGGGGGGTTATTTTTTCCAGTATTAGTTTGATTCTGCATGTCTAGAGTATAGGCTTATTATAAGCTAAGGAGAGACCACAGTCAGTGTAAGGTCCATCCAGGGCATGAGTCCACCTTACTGTAGTGGGATAGTACACACTATTTGGAAATGCTATGACATGGTTCTTGCATGGTTCTTACACTACACAGACCCTATGACTGCACAGTAGACTTTCATGGTTTACCTTTTGACTCTTTTGCCAGAAACTGAAGCCATGCCTCAGTGTATCAGTATAACAGAATCTGGATGTGGATTTAACATACAAATCTTTAACCCTACAGATGTAAGCTTTAGTCTATGTTTACACAAGATTTTTTCCTCTCTGTTTTTAAAAAGAATAAATGACGTACTTCATTTTGAGTTTAAAATTACGTCCGTCATTTTACTGTTTGGCCACCCGTACATTATTCCAGTTTAGATGGACTGATTGGCTTTTAAGTGTGTCTTTAGTTGAAAAGTCCATTGAATGTAATATTAAAAAGGGTGAAAGGATGGTTAAAAAAAGAAAAACTGTGTGTGAACAACTAAAAAAACATTCGTTGTTTGCAAAAGACGTCCAAAAATAATTGCCTTGATCATTATTTTGACGTCCGTGCAAACAAAGTCCGTCATTTTATACATTGTGTGCAGTGGATGTCTGTCATTCCATTGACTTTAATGCATTGCATTGATGCCAATTGGATCGCAGCAATAATGGACGTCTTTTTAAAAACAGTAGAAAAGGTGGCCGTCTTATCTGTTTTTTTGTAAAGTTGTGTGAAGTGTAGCTGTCATTTCAAACAACTCTGCAGAAATCAATATATCGGCACAACCGAACATTTGCAAACATACAAGCGAAAATAAAATGGGAAAAAAAGAAAGAAATAGAATATCATACAAAAGTAAGATAACATATATCCCATTGTTTTGATTGTTACTAATGTAATATGGTTTTATTGATAATGGCACATAGCACTGTGATATGTTGTGTGACTATAGACTTAGAATGTACCCATCACCATCCCCATCCATCCCCTCCTTGGATGAACTTGATGGACATGTGTCTTTTTTCAACCATCCTTACTATGTAACTATATAACTATATATGGCAGTGGGAATCCATGGTGTGTAT
Organism: Dendropsophus ebraccatus; assembly: GCF_027789765.1. Lineage (NCBI taxonomy): Eukaryota > Metazoa > Chordata > Amphibia > Anura > Hylidae > Dendropsophus > Dendropsophus ebraccatus. The sequence continues at coordinate 51,222,571 of NC_091463.1, forward strand.
GCTTGAGAAAGGAGGGCAGTCTCCCGATACATCACAGACCATGCTTCTATGCCAGATCTCCTTCAAGTGACACTTTAGTTACGACATTACTCAACTTTAGTTGAATTTTCATGTACTTATTTTGGTTTAGGGCAGATAACATATTTTTCATTTTGGATGAAAATAAGAGCATAAAGTACCATGTTAACTATTTTCAGTTGTATCTGGTGATGAAAGGTGCACATAGTCAGGAATTAAGGGGTTACCGACTTGGATTTTGTCCACTTCATTGCTTTAGCTTCCATTACTGCAGTCCATTTGTCTTCTCTATTTGTCAAGCTTATTTTTCATCTTCATGGGTTCTCCAAGCAGATTGTATCTGAAAGGGGAATTCAATTTACTTTAAGGTTATGGGTAGCCTAGTATAAGTAACTAGACACTGAGCAGGATTTTTCTTGGGCCTGCTAACTTTCAGACCAATGTATAAGAGGAACACATCAATCAGACATTGAAAACTTTTCTTAGCAACTTTGTTACTGCCCAACAGGACAATTGGAAGAGCCTCCTCCCTTGGGTATAGTTAACTTTGGACAATCACATGATGGAATCTCTTTATTTAGTTATCTTTTATCTTGACAGCTATACAGCCAGCATCTCAGAGTCCTTCTTCAATCCTCTTTCAGCATTCAATGCCTCCTATGAGGATTTTTTCTCTGGCAGAAGGCCAAGGAATGGGGGGAATATTTTTTTAAAGCTTTCCAGTACTTTTCAGCTGCTGTATGCCCTGCATGAAGTAGTGTATTCTTAGGCTTTGTTCACACAGCATTTAACAGCCAGCCGCCGGGCTGCATTTCGGACGTTCATGCAGCCTGGCGGCTGGCTGCAGGGATGTTCTTTTTTTAATATTGATTGGTGTGCACGCAAATCAATTAGCCATTTGCCGCACATTATATTTGCGTGAATAGCTATTATTTCCTGACTCTGTTCACTGAACAGCCTCCAGAAATAATAGGCAGGTAAATTATTGCCTGTTGTAAAGAACGGGCATTAAAATAACGCTGTGTGAACACAGTGGGCGGCATTGCATTGACTTAAATACAATGACGCCCACAGTAATGAACGGATGCTGATTCCATTGCAATCGGCGTCCGTTCTTTACTGCAAAATAACCTTGTGTGAACGAAGCCTTGTACAGTATTCTCTGCTGCCACCTCTATATGTGAGGGACTGTCCAGAGCAGTGGCAGATTTCCTGCTCTGGACAGTTCCTTACATGGACACAGGTGGCAGCAGGGAGCACCTTGTCAGACTGGAAAACCAATATTCCACTTTCTGCACAGCACACAGAAGCATGAAACCTGTAATTAAAAAGGACAATTTATAATTATGTTACTTACCCTTCATATACCTGTACTTTGCATTTTACTTGAGAAAGACTTATTTTTGAGTCGAAGCCTCACAATACCGAAGCTTGTATAGCTTTTAACTGCAATCAAGCCTGGAATGCTGCAGTTTTTCTTTATTTTCCCTCTTACCTGTTCTGCCTATGATAAAAACAAACCAAAACAGAACAAATAGCTCCCTTTTCACAATTTAGCAAACAATATTTTTTTTCTGTTTACTTTTGCTTATATCTCCATAGCAGCTTGTGTTTTCTTTAAGCCACAGACACTACATTACATATTTATAGATATCTGTATAAATAAACCCATAAAACACATCTGACAAGGCCCGCCAAGCAATATTTTTATTCTCATTGAGAAATTATGCCGCACTACCTAGCATGATAAAATCGTGATGTTATCACTTTTACTCTGGAATGATATATGCTGCACTTAGTCCCTTCCTCACGCTACCCTTTATAAGTAACATGCCTAAATACATAGAGTACAATGGAAATATCATCTGGAGAAAGCACTTTTTGTGCTTTTTAGAAATGTTGAAGTCTGTGGCAGTCATTTCACGCAACATTTTCCACTCCTCTAAGGTTTGTTTACTGGTGACATTTTTACTATATTTTTAGCATATTTGTTGCCTTTGATAAAATGAAAATGAAGAGAAAATTTCAGTCCTTTTCATTTTCTTCTCAGTTTATTTGTTTGAATAAGTTTTGCTGCTTCTTAATTTTATACTCATTTTCTAAAAAATAATTTGCAGAAAAGACACTTACAAACAATTTTAGTTAGTTCTCTCTTTGTAGTTTTACAGCGTTCCACTTCTTGTGAAGAGTACCCCTCTCCAATTTTCACCTCCCATGGAGAAGATGGTGGAATCAGTGTCATGCTTCAGTTGACAACACTGTTAGAGTAAATGTACAATAAACAGATTATACAACTATTAATGTAGTGTAGAACAACCCAGAATTGCTACACTGCAAAACCGGTCAATCAGCCGGGTCGTGACATGTTAGCGCCAGAGATCCTGTAGCTCAGCGGAGTTCAAAGGCCAGTCCTATCACTCACAGCGAGCACAGGGAGAGGTAAGTTCATACTCCTGATCAAATTCCCCCTGCCCCTGATGGCTGCCAGATTTTAAAATGTGCCAGACCTCTCCTTTAACCCTTTGAGGACCAGGCCCAAAATGACCCAATGGACCACGCAAATTTTGATCTTAGTGTTTTCGTTTTTCCCTCCCCCCTTTCTAAGAGCTCTAGCACTCTCAGTTTTCTATCTACAAGCCATGTAAGTGCTTGTTTTTTACAGGAATAGTTGTACTGTGTAATGGCGTCTTTCATTTTACCATAACATGTATGATGGAATTCCAAATATATTATTTATGAAGATATAAATAGGTGAAATCGTAAAAAAGAATGCAATATGGTAACGTTTGGGGGGTTCCTGTGTCTACGTAATACACTCTATGGTAACAGCGACATGATACAATTATTCTATAGGTCAGCCCGAACACAACCATATGCAGATTACACAGATTCTCTAATGTTATATATGTATTTTTTTTTATGAAATACTTTTTTTTGGCAATTAAATATTAATAAAATGGGCCTATTGTGACGCTTATAACGGTTTTATTTTTTCACCTACGGGGCTGTATGGGGTGTCATTTTTTCCGCCATGATCTCTAGTTTTTATTAATACCATATTTGTGAAGATCGGACGTTTTGATCACTTTTTATTGATTTTTTAAAATATATAATGTAACATAAAAATCGGTAATCTGCGCACTTTTTTCCCTCTTTTCGTGTACACCGTCCACCGATCACAATGACGCTTGTTATATTTTAATAGATCAGACAATTACGCACGCTACGGTATATTATATGTTTATCTATTTATTTATTTTTATATGTTTTATTTATATAATAGGATAGGGGGGGTTATTTCAACTTTTATTGGGGGAGGGGTTTTGGGGTAGTGTAATAGTGTTTTGAACTTTTTTTTTTTACACATTTGAAGTCCCTTTGGGGGACTTGTACATTCACTACTTTGATTTTTACACTGACCATTGCTATGCCGTAGGAATAGCATTGATCAGTGTTATCGGCGATCTGCTCATTGAGCCTGCCTGTGCAGGCTCAGTGTAGCAGATCGCCGATCGGACCGCACGGAGGCAGGTGAGAGACCTCCGGCGGTCCGTTTCAACGATCGGGACCCCCGCAGTCACACTGCGGGGGTCCCGATCGGTAAGTGACAGGGGACTCCCCCTGTCACTTACACTTAAACACTGCGGTCGCGCCTCGATTGCGTCATTTAAGGGGTTAATGACACGCGGCAGCGCGATCGCTGCAGCGTGTCATTACCGGTGAGGTCCCGGCTGCTCACTGCAGCCGGCCCCCACCTCCTATGAAGTGCGCTCCGCTCCGGAGCGCGCTTCATAGCGGGAGAAACACCCAGGACGTAGAGTTACGTCATGGGTCGTCTGGGGATAGACTTCCATGACGTAACCCTACGTCCAGGGTCGTCTAGGGGTTAATGTCCAGAGTTTTCCACCTTGAACATAGTAGGGACAATCAGCGCACTCCCCCCGTGTCCTCTTTCAGTGTTTTTAGGTCTCCTGCTGTGGGCACTGGCTGAGCGGACCTTTGCTGCTGAGATGAGTTTGGCCTGGAGGTGCAGTGGCATCAGTCAGTGGGGGACCTGGTGATACACTGCAGGAGTACACGGCGAGGTGAGATAAGAATAAGATGTTGATTATGTTACAGTATAATGTACGTATGCTAGGATGAGTCCCTCCTTTGGGCATCCAATGAGATTGGCTTCAGTTTATTTTGCTGTATGTTCTGTACTGGAACCTGAAAATGCATAGGCCTTCTATAAAGAATGTCATTTATAGTCTCCAGTCACTCTTTCTGACTGTTGTAAGGATTTGCTTTATCCATATTAGTTATCCATTTATTTTCCTTTCAATCTTAATTTTTTTTTTCATTTTGGGGTGACATTTAAAGGGTTTTAGAACCAATAACCAGTTTTCCATAGAAACCAGTTTTGGTCTCAACCTACAATTATTTCAACATACAATGGTCGTCCTGGGACCAATTAATATTGTATGTTGAAAACTACTGTATTAAAAAAAAAAAAAATTAACTCCAAAGTCACAGGATGTTGTTACCGTTCAATACATATGTCTGTCATGACGAAATCTGGCCATTTGTGGACCCTGAAGACCCCCGTTACCACTGTAAGCTTTCTCTTCAGTTTCTGATTCTGTATCTGTGCGTGCTTTTTGAACTTCCAACTGGCCCCATCGTCCCCTGGGATGCAATGCTGCTGAAGGTGTGAGCGGGCTGAACAAGTCACAGCCGGCCTGAAGAAATGTAGATGATGACGAGCAGTGGAGGACCAAACAGAGCAGGCTGAAATGGAACGGCCGCCTTCCCTCAATGTATATATTGCATGACACATCCATCCAAAATGACGCTGGGACGGGGACAAACTGGGATGAAAATTATAAGAATCCAAACATCTGGTGAGGAGAAAATCAGGTCGGGATGGGCTGACAGAAGCTAAAATGGCTTCACAAAGCTAATACACAGTTATAAAACGTTATTTTTTTTATTTTTTTTATTTATTCGGGGGGGGGGGGGGGGGGGGGGGGGGGGGGGGGGGATTTTTTGTTGTTAATAATGTGAGGTACCGAAAATCCATTCAGTGCTGTTTGGTTGTCTATATTGATTGCACCAATTTACACTATACAGTACATGTTCTTTTTCTTGTTATTTTATGACACTAATGTACATTTCCGTGTATTGTACCTTTAATAATACCTTTTCATGAACAAGAGAAATGACCAACAGACTCCTAGGGTGTCTCAGAGACTTGCTATTTATCCCCTTCATGACCGAAGGTTATTGATGCACAAATGTCACAATGTCACAGGTCACAATGAAGCAGCACTTTCTTCCTCGCCATAACATTTTTATTTTTCTAACCACAGGGCTTGTTGGGGTGTCATGTTTTGTGCCAAGATCTCCAGTTTTTTTTTTTATTTTTTATTATTTTCTTTTTCACATAAAAATACAAATACATTTACATTACGCATAAATCAAATCATACATAGCCTTTATAGTAGAACATATATATATATATGTGTGTGTGTAAACTACACAATGTAAATATTCCTTCCCCAACCATCCCCAATCTGGGCCCCTCCCTTCCCTCCCTCCCCTTACCCAAACCAAGCCGAGAAAGAAAAGAGGGGGGAAGAATAGGGGGGGGGGAGGGAAAAATCTAGACTACTTAATTAGATATACACCAGTTCTTCCATATCTTATTTATTTAGAATGCTTTTTTAAGTTAGGTTGTTAATTCTGAGAAAGTGGTCTACTTCTACCCCTCCTGCAAATAAAGAGTGGGTAAAACAGGTGAATCTGATTGTGAAATATGATATCATTTCAGTAAAAGGGAGCATGAATAGGAAGAAAAAGATAAATAAGATATGGAAGAATGATCTCCAGTTTTTATTGGTATTATATTGGTGTAAAAGAAAAATTTTGAGCGCTTTTTAATAATTTTTTTCTGAATATTTTTTCCTGACGGCAGCCACTATCAAAAGATCGCTGATCCGACATGATAGAAGTGAGCGACATGATAGAAGTGAGTGTTTCTTCATTTTGTAGCTGCAGGAGTCCTGAATCAGTCAGTGACAGGTGGTTATCCTGTCACTGACTTCCTAAATTGAAACCTTCAGTGCCAACTACACTGCTGTGTGCGGGACTGCTGACATTGGAGCAGCTCCACATACATTGAAAGCCTCTTCAGTGCAGCACCTTACAGTATATATATGTGCCTACTGCACAGGGCATGTGGAGTAGGAATGTATATTTTTGTATTGTAGACGTGAAGGGGTTAACACATTTTTTTTATTCTTGTTTTCCATTACCAGGTATTATATCTGCAAGACTGCTATTTTGTTTCTTTCACTGAGAACAATAAAACATAATGCAGATATAAATGGGAGTAATTTTTACATAGATCTAGTATGCTGCCTTTTCTTAGAGGTGTTAATTAGAACTCAGTAACTTCATTAAGACAATTATTCCATAAATGATTGTGCATAAAATAATAAAAGCCACAATTATAATTGCAAAGTATTGTCTTCAAGATAGTACTCACACAATAATGCATATGAGAATAGTAAACTGGACAAGGTCAATAGGCAATATATTGTGGTTAGGGCTGTAAAACTTTCAATAACATTAATAATGTTTATAATTGAGTTATTTTACTGATTACATTTTATTACTTTTTTTGACAGGGGGGTAATAAAAAGACATTTTTTTTAACATTTCAAATATATACACTATTCATTGTGAGGTAAAAGTAACATATAAAACGACTGGGCGTGTAGGACGACTGGGCGTATAAGACCACCCTTGCCTTATAGGATTTTCAGGGGTACGTCTTATACGACGGAAAAAGTTAACCCCTGCCTGACCGCAACAGGAGCCCTGCTGCGGTCAGGCAGGTGTGAACTGAAGAAAAATAAAAAATCTATTCTATAGTGACATTAGCTAAACAGGCGCTGCTAAAAGAATGGCGGTCTCCTCAACCCCCGAACATATCGCAACTCATAGAGCACCTTAAACAGTTATTCTTTTTTGACAGAGTGCAGGTTTTGAAACACAATGATAAGCAAACAAAATTTTTTGCCGTAAGTGGAATTTTATAACAAGGTATTTTACTGTTTCTGAGAGACAATATGCTGTGAAGTCTTTCGCACTTACGGAATGATATCTTTTAGAGGACTTAAAGGGATCCCTGGGAGCTTTAAAACTCTCTCCTGCAATGACATAGCTCTTGGTGTTGTGTGGCAATCTTACTTTAATTTTCTGCTTACTGGAAACCAGTGGTATAGTTATAGGCATAACTCATGTAAAATCAGGGACTGCCATCCAGTTGTCAGTTGCCGTTTAGGGCATCTGAGGCAAGTGGATATGGAATAGTGTCAGGGCTCACCGGTCCTTGTGTCTACCTGTCCCTATCCTAACAACGACTATACTGCAGTGTATTATACCAGTCAGCGTTATGCTGTTAGGCAATGTATACCTTCACTGGTCACCACTCATTATTTAGGGTGCTGGATATTTTATTTTCCCACTATAGGTTTCCATCAGTATTACTGCATACTATTACAGTATTACTGCAGTACTATTTGCATCATAATTGGTCTCGTGTTGGGGAGAGGAATTCCCGGGTGTTCCCATAGATAGGGATCAGTGCCTATTTGTAGGACCAATCAAGTTAGTATCTAGGGAAACTATCCTCTATACTAAGTGCTATTTTCTGTAATACTTGTCACATTTACAGTACAGCAATAACAAGTGTTAATTCATATGACTATAGGTATTGTTTAAACAAATATTGGTGCTTACTACTATTTTTGTACCTCTGTCCTCCAACTCTATTATTTGGTTCCCAGCAGTGGCGAAAATAGGTGGGGGCAGGGGGGGCTGCCGCTCCCGGGCCCACACTGGCAGGGGCCCACTGAGGTCTCAGCTGTAAATGCACATGTGTGTAGTGGGCCCCACAGATGCCATCAGGGCCCGGCAAGGGGGGGCCCCCTGTTCCTGGGGGGCTCACTCGGTCACCAGAAGCTGTATGTGGCCGGCAAGAGCTCTCCTCTCTCACTTCCTCCTGCACTGTGCTGCTGCTCACAGCCCCTCCCCCTCCTCTACTGCACTATGCTGAAGCATCCTGTGAGGAAGAGAAGAGAGGGAGGATTGATGGCAGCAGAGTCCAATCCAGCAATGCTTCTTTTTCTTTCTTTTATTTACCCCCTAATAGCCACATACAGTAAATGTATCACACATGTGCCCCAACAGTGCCAAATCTATAGTGTTCATCTTCTCCCCTTTCCCCCTTAGGGCATGTTCACACTGAGTAATTCAAGCGGAATTCCGCCTGTCTCAGTGTGTTATAGCCCGTCTATGGGAGAGTGTGCGATATGTCACTTCTTTAAGCGGAGATCGGCAGCAGCAGAGGAGCATGCGCTCTCCCATAGACGGGCTATAATACACTGAGACAGGTGGGATTCCGCGGTGGAAAGTTCTTCTGCAGAATTCCACTTAAATTACTCAGTGCTACCATACCCTAAGAGTGCCTGCAGTCTTTTACCTCCAACCATCTTCGGGTATGTTCCCACTATGGGTCAAACACTGAAATTTCAAGCAAAGGCAACACAGCGGACTTAAAGGGGTTGTCCGGCGCTAAAAAATTATTCACAGAATAACACACATTACAAAGTTATACAACTTTGTAATGTGTGTTATGTCTGTGAATGGCCCCCTTCCCCGTGTCCCACCACCCCTACCCGTGTACCCGGAAGTGTGGTGCGCTATACTCACATGTCACGTGCCGACCACGGTCTCCGATCCTCAGCAGTGACGTCTTCTTCGGGCGGACGGTGGAACTTCCCGAGTGCTGGCCTCCCTCTGCAGCGTCATCCGAAGTTCAGCCGTGATTGGCTGAGCATAACTGTGCTCAGCCAATCGCGGCTGAGCGGCTGATGACGCAGCCAAATAGGTACATTGATAGATCCAGTAGGAAACAGATATCTAGCAGCTCATCACATATCTTGAATAGCACACAGATGTACGATCCTAACATGAGAATACAACCAGCTGACATCTTTTACTGTCTAAAAGCTTATTACATAGCTGCTTTCTTCCAAAACCAGCCCCATACCTGCCCTTAAGCTGTGAGCAGTATTACAACTTTGATCCATTCACTTCAGTGGAACTGAGCCGCAATACCAGAGACAAACTGAGGAGCAGAGTGGTGCTGTGTCTGGGAGAATATTGAGTTTATTTAGTCTTGGATAACCCCTTTAATTTTTATACAGCTATATATATGAAATGAGTAATGAGTCACTATGAATAATGTAGCAGAATATACCCTTCATTATTTAGAAAACATTGCCGTCTGCTGAGGTTCCCTATGGGTAACCTAATCAGTTGGGGGCCCACTCAGTCTCACTCGCCCCCCTAGGCTGAACCCCTAGCTACGCCCCTGGTTCCCAGTCTCCCATAATGGAGTTCCATGGCTTATTATCCTTTATTTGTAGATTCTAATATAATTTTCTGTTACTGAGTTATTGGAATGTCTTATGAGAATAATATGTTTTATGAGAATAATATGAGAATATGTTATGTTTTAAAAGCAGTGGGGTAGTTACCATGAAGGCAGACTGTGCAACTGCTATGGAGCCTGCTAAGGGGGCCCAGAGAAGGGTGGTCTGTCTTCATGGTATATCATTGACAGAACCCCCACAACCAATGGGAGGCAGGGCCGTATTTACCATTAGGCACCTGTGGTCCAGTGCCTAGGGCAGCACCTTACAGGGGGGGCAGCAGGGGGAAGGAAACAAGTTATTTTATTTTACTTTTTTAGTCTCCCATCTCCTGTTCAGACTTGCCAGTAAATCTGGTGTCTTTTTGAGTGAGTGTGTGTGTGTGTGTGTGTGTGTGTGTACGTGTGTGTCAGGTCTGGTATGGCAGTGTTAACTAGTCACAGTATGGCAGTATTGGTCAGGTCTGGTATGGCAGTGTTATCCAGTCACAGTATGGCGGTATTGGTCAGGTCTGGTGTGGAGGTGTTATCCAGTCACAGTATGGCGGTATTGGTAAGGTCTGGTGTGGAGGTGTTATCCAGTCACAGTGTGTCGGTATTGGTCAGTTCTGGTATGGCGGTGATAAATGTGACGCCTGGAGCTATTACCTACCAGTCTACCAATCCTGTGGTGAGGATTAATTCAGTCAATATGCATATTGCTCTAATCATTGATTTAATGTGGAAATTTGTTTATATTTTAAGCAGTTAAAAAACATTAAAAATGTGATTCAGACAATGTTTCTACATATAGAGAAATGCATGTGGCCGAAACCACGCTCCCATTTCTTCCCCAGTAGTCATGTGCTGTTACCAGGATTAGGGGCCATACCCCTATTGGTTACCACATGAGCATCTGGCTTCAGCTGCATTTGGTGACGGACAGTTAATGTGGGAACGCGGCCTAAGACTGATCGGATATCAATATGATTATCCGAAACTAGAAAATCATGCTGCTAATTGGTGAGTGAAGATGGGGCACCTGCAGGTTTAGTGCCTAGGGCAGCAGCAGCTGTTAATATGGCCCTGGTGGGGGGCATACAGCATGTGCAGCCAATTTGGCCTGGGTAGGGAGAGGAGCCTGCCACTGTAATATTCATCCTGCTCACTATAGTGCAGAGTGAGCAGGCTGAACATAGGAAGAATATGAACAGAAGAGCAGGACCTGCCAGCGTCCTGCACACAGAGAAGGAAAGTGTTGAAGGACCTGAATCACGTAACCGGCAGGTAATTTATCATTGTGTTTGCACCTTTTTTTAAATTGTGTTTTCTGCCTTTACACTTGTCAGAATCCTGAGAATCTAATTCCTGTAAACAGTTTGCACAATTTTGTGATTGTTTCTGTCCTGTGCTCCAAATCTGTGAACTTGCATTTTCCTCTGCTCACTTGGAAATAGCGTATTCAGAGTGAGACCGCAAAATCCAAGGGAATCTATGTACATGGTACACCCATTCTCTTGGAAAGTGGATCTATGTACCTGGTAATCCAACTCGCTTAGAAACTGGATCTATATACCTAGTACATTAGCCCACTTGGATTTAGCATTCTCACACTGTACCTCATAGTGAGCCCCTCTAAACTTCAGGATCATGACAGGAATCTTCACTTTAAAACTAGAGAGAGAAAGTGGGGCAATCATTCTCAGCAATCTTTCTTCTTGTTTTTTTTTTAATTGTTTGAAATCAAGTGATAATCTTTCTGTGTCTATGCAGGCAACAATCAAACAACTAAAGAAAATGTGATCATATGACGTTGATTGTATCTTTTGAGCTGACAATAAAATCCTTGTTAATCTTTCGCAAATGTTTTAGTGTATGTACACATCGTTTGTTTGTAAGTATGAACGTCCGTAGACTAGAGTATTGTAACATTTGTAATTGCAACCATAACTAACAACTTTTGCTCCGCCTATTATTATGGTGAATGATTTCAGGTCGTTCCCACAATGGCTTGTAATCGTTTATCATTAAACGGTGCAAACAAAAAATGGCTTAGGCTAATAGGACCCTAAAGGCCCACAACACGATTATCAGCCATATTCGGCCGATATTGGTTGTTATGGCCGATAATCACTACATGTAACAGAAGACAATGATCATGCACAATGTTGGCTGATTGTTGTCTTTCAACATGTTGAAAGAGCAACAATGCAGATAGCAATGATCTGCTGACATCATTCCATGTAATAGAAGCAGCTGCAGCAGACCGCTGCTATCTCCTAAGGCCTTCCCGTAACCCCATTTACCCTTTCGCTGTTGGCACGTGAAATAGCGTTGGCAGCAAGCGGGGAAGGAGGGGCAAGCGAGCACTGACCTGACAGGTCTATGGAGCCTGACTCCTGCAGTGAGACAGAAATAGCATCAAGCCATGGAGAGAAGTGGTCACTTATGGAAATCCAAGGATATAAGTGTCAGTGAGGGTCTGTGACCCAGACCAAGACCGATTAAAATGTCTCAATCTAAATCAATCTAAAATGTTTATTCAAATAACAGGGACTCTCTACTGGTAATTTGTATTAAAATATACCAGACCATTTACTGGAAAATATAATTGTTAGGAACCGGACAGCAGGACAAGACAAACAGTGAGCCCTAAGCTCAGCCCCGCCCACTGTCCTCTACCTATTTGCCACAATCCGCCCTAAAATGGCGGCGAGCAACTGGGCGGCAGTCCCTGCGCTGGCTAGGTGGGACACAAGGACAAGACAGACAGACAAAACACAATAACGAATGGTCAACAGTCCGGGTCACAACAAACGGGCAGCAAAAGTACAAAATCACAATCCGAAGGCAAAGTCAATATACAGGCAGTATGGTCAGGGGCAGGCAGCAAACAAGAATGGTCAGAAAGGCAAAGCAGGGTCAGAATCAACAGAGCAAGAATAGAAACACAGAACCAGGCAGAGACAAGCTCAATCTCCGGCCAAGATATCCCAGACTGAGGTAGTTATATAGGAGGCCAGGGTTCTGATCCAGAACATAATTGGACCATCCCCCTGATCTCCAAGCACAGACAGCTGAGAACAAAACAGATCCACTGGCAGGAAGACCAGTCAGTCACAGCAGAACCAAAACACAGATTAACCCTGACATGGCCAGACAGAACTCAGCAGGTAAAGTCGGGTGTGTCTCTCAAGGTGAGCAAATAACAAGTGTTCACACACTACAAAACAAAACACAGAAACAGAATGCAAGAAAATCAGCACCTTCTCGGCCGCACAGCATGAGCAGAGGGACGCATGACGCTCCGCAAAGATACCATCCTGACAGTACCCCCCCTTTTATGAGGGACCTCAGGACCCTCACCAGACGAACCAGACCTGGGAGGAAACGGACCTCTTACAATACATGTCTCAACATCGCTAGAGATCTCATCGTCCGACTCCCATTCATCAGAATCAGACTCCAAGTGATGGACAACTGGTCTCCTGACAGATCTCCCATAACCGCTCAAATCGGTACCAGACACAGAGCCAATTTCAGCATTACATGAAGACACACATATGGCACAATCACCAGGATATACAGAGCCAATTTCCACCTTACACAAATCAGAAGACTTGGTATCCTCGGCGGGACACACACTAACTACACCCACCTGGGCGCCCAGATGACCCTCCTGGTAGTCACCTGGACGCTGATGATCTGGCCTCGAGGGACGCTTGGCACAAAAGCTGATGTAGTGTCCACTTTCGCCACAATAAAAACAGAGTCCATTTCTTCTTCTGAGTTCCTTACGGGCCAGAGATCTTTTAATTTTGCCCAGTTCCGGAGGTTCCTCCATGGTGACCAGAGGATGAGACATAGTAGGCAGAGGTTTGGAGGGGACAGAAGTAGGAACATTAATGACACAGGGGTGGTCTAGGCGTGGTCTTAGCGTACGATCAATGGTAATCGCCAGGGAAATGGCCTCTTCAAGGGAGCTAGGGGTGGGGTGACTGACCCAAGCATCTCTGAACGTCACATATGTGTTCAGGTCCCCAGAACACTTGTCAGGCTCCTTGGGTGTGACCACTGGGGTGGCAGGAGTGGTAGCTGGTAGCTGCTGGGCCAATAGCTGGACCTGTTTGGCCAGCTCAAAAACGAGGTTAGCAAGACCCTCAAAACGGACAGATAACTCCTGTGCCGAGTCCATTACTGGCCACAGTTAAGAAGTAAAAAAAAAATTTAGGCCGGATATTCTGTCAGGAACCGGTGACACCAGACACACAAAGACAGTGCACCCTAAGCTCAGCCCCGCCCACTGTCCTCTACCTACTTGCCCCCCTAGGCTAAACCCCAGGGCAGCAACTGGGCGGCAGTCCCTGCGCTGGCTAGGTGGGACACAAGGACAAGACAGACAGACAAAACACAATAACGAATGGTCAACAGTCCGGGTCACAACAAACGGGCAGCAAAAGTACAAAATCACAATCCGAAGGCAAAGTCAATATACAGGCAGTATGGTCAGGGGCAGGCAGCAAACAAGAATAGTCAGAAAGGCAAAGCAGGGTCAGAATCAACAGAGCAAGAATAGAAACACAGAACCAGGCAGAGACAAGCTCAATCTCCGGCCAAGATATCCCAGACTGAGGTAGTTATATAGGAGGCCAGGGTTCTGATCCAGAACATAATTGGACCATCCCCCTGATCTCCAAGAACAGACAGCTGAGAACAAAACAGATCCACTGGCAGGAAGACCAGTCAGTCACAGCAGAACCAAAACACAGATTAACCCTGACATGGCCAGACAGAACTCAGCAGGTAAAGTCGGGTGTGTCTCTCAAGGTGAGCAAATAACAAGTGTTCACACACTACAAAACAAAACACAGAAACAGAATGCAAGAAAATCAGCACCTTCTCGGCCGCACAGCATGAGCAGAGGGACGCATGACGCTCCGCAAAGATACCATCCTGACAATAATACTGTTTTATATAATAAAGGTATATGTGCAAACTTTTTTATCTATGTATATTATAAAATTATATCATTCCTCCTATTCTATATGTACATAAATTAAAACTTAAAACTTGGAATATCACTTTAAAGACATTTACATGGAAGCATTAACTGTAAGAAAACTTAATGTACCTAATTGATATTTGCAGTTTACACTATTTCGATTGCAACTAAATGTATAACCCATTCATGCACATCCTAGATTGGATGGCTGACCAAATTTATGTAGATAAAAGTAAGATTTTATTGCCACTATAAGAACAGTTAATCAGCCTACCCACAATGGTGTGATGTTTTTCATGCTGTCTGTGTGATGATAAGTGAAACAACCCACCAGAAACATTCTGTCAGTGGATTTGAGAAGTGTTTGAGCTATTTTTCATGCTTGACACAAGAGTCAAATAAGTAATTCAGACTCTACCTGCAGAGAAATGTATTTATTGATTTTACTCTTGAGTTTCCAGTTCAGCTTTAAAATAATCTGATTAGAGGGCACCCTGAAATTGAGAAATATGTGGACAAAGCATGTGTGACCTCACTCAGGATCCACTGTGGAAGTGGCTGTCGCAGGTATCGGTGATGTTTACTAGTGAGGAGGCAGAAATGCCAACGTGTTCAGCAGTTAATTGATTATGCTGAACTTCTGCACTGTAGACTTTCAGTTAATTGAGGATTTAACGGTACACAGACCTTGTGTTTTACATTTTCTTTCCATTACATTAGTCACAACGGGAACATGCACAGTGCTGGGCACAAAAAAAAAATTATACATTATACATAGGTTATCTAATTGCTACTGTAGGACCATATTTTTTCAACAGTCGGCCATAAAACCTTTGCAATATTTAATATAAATTGGGGCATCGGAATTTTATTTCTTTATGAACTTTTCTTCTCTCTTCTTCTCTTCTCTTTCAATCTGCATTGAATACATGTAAAAGAATATGCAATTATTCATTAAAGCCTTATACATCTTTTCCAATATATAAGCTACTTCCCGCAAACTGGATTCTGGATTCTTGATCTTGCACTTGGTTGCAAATTAACATCCACCAATGCTCCGAGTGCTATCAAGCCTCTGCCAATATACAGCTAACAGCACCACAACATGGTCCTTAGTGCCAGAAGATAAAACGGTAATAGGCATATGATGAGACTTGGTTTTTACATACTTTCTTTATATATTCAGTGTGACTTTTTTTTTTAAAATACATAATAAGCAAGCTTTGCATCTAAGAAAAAAGTCTTGCCTGGTTAAAATCTAGTCTACTTTTTTTTTGCATAGGTTGAAACCAAGGCCATCAGGTAGCCTCTACTTCCGGGCCTTTAAACACCAACTGGTTTTTCAGTCTGATGCTGGTTTGGCAAAGGGTGGCTAATGGAACAAATTTTGACATTAGTGGAATATTTTCAAGGTTTTTAACATGTCTATATTATGTTATGAACAAAATCTTTTTTTAAAGGCTTTAAATATGCACAAGATAAAGTGCATAGAGAAACAGTTATATCCTAGACTAGACTTCTACAGAAGGAAGGTATAGGATGGGAATGAATAGCTGTTGGCTGAATGAGCATTTATTCTAAAGTGTATGACCAGCTTTAGAGATGATACAGAGTTATTTTTTTGACTACATTTTGTCTTTTCTGCCACTTAAAGACTGTACATCCAAACACTAGTTAAAAAGGATCAACACTTAGGTAACACCTTCTTATTACTTCATAAGATCTGCAGCATTTTATCTCTTCCCTTAGAGTCATTGTTCTATTAGCCTTTGTCAAAATATATATCAGTGATATAACCATAATAAGATTTACCAGTCGTGCAGAAAGGTGGGATATCTAAGGTCAAAATTGTTGTATTAGGTCAATTTGTTCCTGAGTTTCTGGCCACAAAGAAATTCAGTGCAATCTTGCACTATAAATATAATGACATGCTGCAGATCTGCTGAGAATCTGTACTTATAGCTGTATCCCAATCACACTGTTTCATTGACTGCTCTGAAACTGGCTGTAGTTCAAGCCAAACTCGCAATTTATCTCCAGGCTATGTATAGTAGGGCCTTTCATTAGTCTGGGTCAGACATAAACAACCTTTGACTGCTATTCCAGATCGGTGGTCTTGACCATTTAATGCAATGTGACAGCTCTAAGAAGATTAGCAGGAGCATTTCAGCTTGTGTAGCTGCACATTCACATGCAAAATATGAAATGTTCCAACATTCACAATGGTAATGCATTGCTTAAGAAAGCTCACTGCCATTTATGAAATGTATTGTATCATAGAGAGGCAAACGGAATAATTGGCTGTTCACTAATGCATTCATGTCCGTGGGCTGTCTCCTTGTGTGGAACTGGAATACATGGTAAAAAAAAAAGTGTACTATGTAAACTACACACAGTTGAACATTTAAATGCAGATCACTGCAGACCATTTCATATTACAGACTCCCATAAGACTAACTGGCCTTTACATGTACTGTATGACTTATAGCACTGAAAGAGAAGCAGTATTCAGTAGGTAAGGCTATATATATATCTTCATATCTTCACTATCTCCAGTTTTTCCAATTTGCAGTTTGCTTTTTTTTTCAGTTTGCAATTTTGTTAATCAACTAACCTGAACTCTATAAAATAAATCTGCCTCATATTCCATCATTTTTCATTACCCATTTCATACTGATTACCTTTACCTCAAACAATAAAGCACACATTTAGATTAAGATTGCGACTTTAATTAAAAAAAAAAATCCATTAATAAAATTTATTACAGTAAAATGTTTGTGAACCCCAGACTTTATTCTACTATATGACCCTTTGGTAACAACCTTTGGGCCATGTCTGGACCATAATACTTTTTACTTATTTACAGGTATTCTCTATGCACTTTGTAATGTATGTTTTGTGCATCTTTTTTATGAGTTTGTCTTCCTGTAATGATGTTTCTATGTATTTACCCGCATGCTATGATGCCATTAAAGGACAACTCCTGCGCTGATTAAAAAAAAAAAAAAGAAAACACACACACAAATATAGTTTTTATACTCACCATTCCTGTCTTTGTTTGAATTTATTGCTGTTTGTAGATCCCTAAAGCTCCAGTTGGTGTCTCTTAATTTCTTCTTCACTTCCTGGTTTTTGCTTCCCATGATGCACTTCGGCTCCTGTGACATCTTAGCCCCCCCCCCCCCCCCCTCCAACACACACACACTCCCCTATCCTCAGTCATGGTCAGTTCAAACAGTTTTAAGTCTGCTGCACACACACACACACACACACACTTTCACTTTGCAATGTAAGTAGTATACATTGCACAGTGAGCAGGATTGCTGTTACTGATTAGGTCAGGGCTGGAGGACAGATGAGGGGGAGGGGAGACAAGACAGGAGTCATGACAGGCAGCAGTCATGGAGGAAAAAGCAAATGACTCTCTCCTCAGCTTCACTGCCTGAGCTGAGGAGAGAGGAGGAGGAAGGGCGGACGAGGGGGTCCCGTGTAATTGCTTATCTGGACAGAGGAAGGGGATAACAAGATTAATTTACTCACTGACTGTACTGGGCACCAGGAGAGAGGAGGGGGGGAGGGGATCCCTGTAACTGCTGAGGCCAGAATAGGTGATTCATTCACTGACTCTGTAATACTGTCAGATGGCTTACAGCTTGCTCAGCCAATCAGAGCTGAGCAAGCTAACTCATCTGGCCTAAGATCATCAAGAGGGAGGCTGGCCTAACAGGACTAACAAAAAAATGGCTCCCACAGAACAGGCTGTGGTCAACAGTCATTAGGTAAGAATGTGTTTATTTTACTCCCTGGGGGGAAATTGAGGGGGGTGGGGGGTAGATAGAGAAGGGGAGCAGATAGGTCATTAAAGCATATTACAAATTCTGCAACACGGGCTATTTTATCTTCAGTCCCTGATGATTTCTTAGGGGTCATAAGTTAACATCTGTCTAGTCTATGGGCATGTATAAATGCCTCCCTCAGAGTTATTTTGGGGTATCCTCAGGTAGTTAACCTCACTTGAGGGCTTTCACCTATTGAAAAAAGTCCTGTTCAGATGAACAATTCCTCTGTACCCTTTGGAATGCCTTTCCGCAAAGAAAGAGGCTAATAGTATATGAATCACAGGCCGGGACCGCCGCGGCCTGTTATTGGCTGAGTGTGGCCTGGCCGCTGACCGGCCATTCTGAAGATAGAGCGCGCGGGACCCGGGGATGAAGACAGCGCGGAGAAGAAACCTGGACAGGTAATGTATGATGCTGCAAGGGCTGCAAGGACATCGGTAACAATGTCCTTGCAGCCCTCGCTCAACGATCATCAGGCCGTGGAATAGGCCCTGTAAACGAGCGGCGATCTAGCACATCGTTGATCGGGCCCTCCTCAGCCCATGGAATAGGACCCTAAGGCACTGAGTCAGACTCAGAGGAAGGTAGTTTGGATTCATTCGCTAGAGTGTTTTTTGTTTGTTTTCTTTTCTCCCATCAAAATTGTATGCTTTATGTTCTTTAAATTCAGCTTCAATTCAGCCCTTTCAGAAACTGATTGTGTTTTTACGTTCCTTCAATTGTGTTTGGAAAAATTTTAACTAATGTTTTGAGTTAAGTCTCACGCCCGTTAAAATTAAAATCTGGATAAGTCTCATATTTAACACTGTCTCAGTTAGCTCTTTTAGTTTACTGGGTGAAGATTCAAAAATGAATTTCTCCTCTTCGAGAAGTAGTTGAAGAAACCCTAAAGAACTAGCCAATGATTCATGTTTCCACTTTTCCAGTAATCCTGGTGAGCAAGACCAACTTGAATGAGAACTTTCTGTCCCTTTGAAACAATATGATGTTTCAAATACATCGCAGGGACTGGAGTTCCCACTAGGACATGATTCATATTTCTAAATGCAGTCTTAATCGATACATATAAGTTTGCTGTGCTCACAAAACCAGTCTCTGAAAAAACTTCCCTTGCTTCGTTCAAGGAAGTCTTTGTATTAATAGTTCCAGTCAAGAATTAAGCAATGGGCAAAAGAAAAAGAAAGAAAAAACATGAATAGATACATATAAAAAAGGTACATAAAAATGTAATACAAATTATATTATCCATTATATAGGTTATCCTTTGCTTTATTATCTTTGGCTATGCTAGGGTGCTTTAACACTATTCATATCATAGCACAATGCCAAGATTAAGCTAAAGCGGGGAAAAGGGCTTTAAAGGAGTTATTGCCTTTGTGCCTTCTTCCTGGCATAAGCCTGGTTTGTCCTCCTTCTCTGCCTATTTTATGACATTTTAAAGCAGGCATAAACCAGACAAAACTCTACACGTGCTCCAGAGCCGGTGAAGACTTTTGCACAGTGACTGCACCAAGAAGAGAGTCGGCCAGTTTTACTAAGAGATGTGCCCATCTTAGTAAATCCGTCCGGAAAAAGGGACGAGGCTTTATCTAAGAATGCCGTACGAGTGCGCCAGCATTGATACATGTCCCCTAGAGAGTATGAGAAAGACTAAGGAACTGTGCCCACTACATGCATAGCAGGTGCCAACTTGATTTCAGCTGCCATCACTAAATGTAAGTGATGCTTGCAGCCAGGACTCTCTACAATGTGTGTAAAGAGTCCTGGCTGCAAGCATCTTTGTGCATTGTGTACCTCTGGAGAGGAGGTTTAGAATCAGAGACAGACTTTAGAACATTCACCACCAGCAGAGCATATGTAGTTTAGTACAAACACATTCTCCCTCTGGCCGTTATACCACAGAGGACCAGCTTCATACTGTGGCCTCCCTACCAGATGACCACTTTTACAAACCGAGCCTTGGAGAGCACTGGGTTAATTTATGGACTCCTGGTAACTAATCCTGGTGCTTCTTCCAGTCCTTAATAAGGGGATGCAAATTACTTTGCTGCCTCCAAGAGTATAGTGAAATACATGGCAGAAATCTAAGGGTATACATCAGGTATCTGCCATGTTTTTTGTGCCTTTTGATCTTTTTTTCCTTGAAAGGACCTTCCCTTCAAAGAAAAGGCGTCTGTTCATCCATTGTAATACTCTATCCATAGATATTTACATTATACTTTTACTGACACTATAACATTCAGCCATCCACATGTGCCATGCACTATGTAGCATAAAGGAAAAACAATGGAGAGAAAACATGTGCAGGACCCACATAGATTTATAAGAGCCCCACTCTTTATTTTCTATATTTACACTTACAAAAGGTAAGCTTATGTCTTACATATAACATACACCCATGTGCAGACTTCATATCCCAAACCAGCTGCAGAATCCCGTTTTGTCAATGGTTAGTCCTACTAACCAGTATCTTGAAATCTCTATTTATGTAACCCCCATTAATTCTATAGGAGGGGGAGGTTGGCCCTAGATCTCAAGATAGGGGTGGGACACAGGGATGTTTTTTACATCTATTGGACAGTTATTGCATTTCATATGGGTATGCCAAATAAATGTTCAGATATGATTACCTGTTAAAGAAAATAGAAATAAATGTATAATATTATTGGGAAATATAATATCTGGAGGGAAACTGGTGCAGTCTACAAGAGACTTTCAGAAGATTAAAAAAAGAGAGAAAAAAGTGACAAATTGTGGCAAAACAGCTTGTGCGAGAAGAGTTGTAATAGAGTTGATGACAAGTTAAATTATTTTGTGCTTATTAGTTGTCAGACTGTCATGAGTGCAGACTTTATTTTGTTGAGCAGTATAAGAACAGTCTAATGAGAAAATTAATATTTAGCATATTCTGATGCTCAACAATAAAAATAAATAAGTAAATAAATAAATGTGTGATGGCAGTAAATCTATTAATAAAAAAAAAAAAAGATGG
Organism: Dendropsophus ebraccatus; assembly: GCF_027789765.1. Lineage (NCBI taxonomy): Eukaryota > Metazoa > Chordata > Amphibia > Anura > Hylidae > Dendropsophus > Dendropsophus ebraccatus. The sequence continues at coordinate 51,243,885 of NC_091463.1, forward strand.
TTTATAGTGGCTGAGTACAATAAGACACCCGGCACACAGCAGCATGAGAACCTGTTGCTTTATAATACAAGTGCTGCTAAACAGAAGTTATATGCATGTTTTTTTTCTTAGGCTTAGTCCTTAGGCAATTTTTTTTTAAGTGTAATTCAACGTCAGGTCTAGGACACAATCATGCTTGTTTTTTTACTGGTGCCAGCTTTCCTGCTCGATCAGCACTTATATCTAGACAGAATTACACCACCTTACAGCGGAGGAAAATCATTTTCCTGGACAATAGAAAGAAAAAAAAGACTTTCAGCTTTTATAGTATGTGTTATCAAAGAACTGTTTATATACCCATGATGTAACCTTTTATTCTTTCAAACTATGTCTAGGAAAAATGTAAAGCTAAAATATTGATTAAGTAAGAACAGTGGAATAACAATAGAGAAGCTCTACATACTGTCAAGTTGAATGAACCATTGTACTTTTTATTTGAATGGGATATATCCTTCCTAAGATTTAGCTCTCTTTCTTTTGTGCTAGTAGAATGACAATAACAGAAAAACATTTGTATGTATTTGTAATGCTCTCTCTAATAAAGATCATAAAAGGTCAGAAAACAATAAAATGGAATAATTTACTCAAATATTTAACCAAGAAGCTTTCCTTATTACTAAAATGAGGTGGGGTATTTTTTTATACTGGTACTCGTCTTTGTACTTGTCATAGTACTATATCCCAGCTACAAAAGGGTAAAGTTGTTTAGTGGCTGAGCATTCTTTTATAGGGTTTTTTTTTTACACACATACATATACATACAGATACATATTATGGATGTTCAAGGGTTTATAGTGTTTTGTATTTGCCTATACTAGTGGCCACATTTCAAGGATGACAAAAGTTTAGTCACTTGACTTTGTCAACAAAAGTTTTAATCTTAAGTATGGTCTAAGTAAGGAGTCTTCCAGGTTCAGACCCTTTCTGACTTATAACCAGTCTCTCTCTCTCTCTCTCTCTCTCTCTCTCTCTCTCCCTTTCTCTCCCTCTTTCTCCCTCTCTCTCCCTTTCTCTCCCTCTCTCTCCCTCTCTCCATCTCTCCCTCTCTCCCTCTCCCCCCCTTTCTCTCTCTCTCGGACTGGAATTTTATAGCCAGTCTGCTATGGTCAGAGAACACAGAGGAAGTGTCTGTCAACTTTGCAGCTCAGTAAACTTTAGTTACTGTGAGAACATCTACATTTGTCTTCTCCAGTTTTCTAGGCCATGTACAAAGCCTTAGGTCTGGTTAGTTTCCAGTTCCCAGATACAAAGTGCTACAAGCAAGTGACCTAAGACTTGCATTAAACAAAACACCAAAGATCCTTTTCAAGTTGTTACCTTTAACTAAAACAGATTTGAGTCAAGTACACAGTGATCATTGTACCATGTGAGGTCTAGAAGGTTTTACAAAGAATGCCTTCAGTCCACCCTGAGAAGACAATTCTACTTCAAAGCACCTCTTCCTGATCCAAGCAGGGAAACATGGCTAAATAGGAAAGGAAAAGCTGTACAAGGACTCTCCCACAATACCTAACACTTTGTTGACTTAGAGTTAGTGAATAATGGCTTACACTAGGACTGGTGCTTGAGACCACTACCAGGAAGCCAACTCCCAAGAGCAGAAACCATACCCATAGCCCCAGTTTAACCTTCCCAGATCATTCTACAAGCCATAAAGTCTCTCAAGCGGAGAAGACTTCATCAAAAGAGATGAGCGAACTTTTCAAAAGTTCGTTTTGACCGGACTTCCAGATTTTTTCGGAAAGTTTGGTTCGACCAAATTTCGGATTTCTTCGGATTTCATGGTTTAAAGCATCTATATGATACGGGGGTAGTGTATTTGGTTGAATTTAGGGCTCTACATGTCAGTAACATCGTTATCTTTTCGATATCTCAAAGTCATTTTTTTTTTAGACTTCAATATTCACCATTACAGGGTCTATGCAGGAAATTCACCATTACAGGGTCTATGCAGGAAATTCACCATTACAGGGTCTATGCAGGAAAAAGGTCACAAATGCAGTGAAAGAGCAGCTGTAGTCATTGGAGGCCAGTGGAGGTCCAGTAATAGTCATTTGAGGCCAGTACAGGAGCAGCAGTAGTCAACATGGAGGCCAGGCAGGAGCAACAGTAGCCAACATGGAGGCCAGGCAGCAGCAGCAGTAGCCAACATGGAGGCCAGGCAGCAGCAGCAGTAGCCAACATGCAGGCCAGGCAGGAGCAACAGTAGCCAACATGGAGGCCAGGCAGGAGCAGCAGGAGCCAACATGGAGGGCAGGCAGGAGCAGCAGTAGCCAACATGGAGGCCAGGAAGAAGCAACTGTAGTCAACATGGAGGGCAGGCAGGATCAGCAGTAGCCAACATGGAGGCCAGGCAGGAGCAGCAGTAGCCATCTTGGAGGCCAGGCAGAAGCAACAGTAGTCAACACAGAGGGCAGGCAGAATCAGGAGTAGCCAACATGGAGGGCAGGCAGGATGAGCAGAACCCAACATGGAGGCCAGGCAGCAGTAGCCAACATGGAGGACAGGCAGGAGCAACAGTAGTCAACATGGAGGGTAGGCAGGATCAGCATTAGCCAACATGGAGGCCAGGCAGAAGCTGCAGTAGCCAACATGAAGGACAGGCAGGAGCAACAGTAGCCAACATGGAGGCCAGGCAGGAGCAGCAGTAGCCAACATGTAGGCCAAGCAGGAGCAACAGTAGTCAACATGGAGGCCAGGCAGGAGCAGCAGTAGCCAACATGGAGGCCAGGCAGGAGCAGCAGTAGCCAACATGGAGGCCAGGCAGGAGAAACAGTAGTCAACATGAAGGGCAGGCAGGATCAGCAGTAGCCAGCATGGAGTCAAGGCAGAAACAGAAGTAGCCAACATGGAGGCCAGTACAGGAGCAGCAGTAGTACACATGGAGGCCAGGCAGGAGCAACAGTAGCCAACATGGAGGCCAGGCAGCAGCAGCAGTAGTCATCATGGAGGCCAGGCAGGAGCAACAGTAGCCAACATGGAGGCCAGGCAGCAGCAGCAGTAGCCAACATGGAGGCAAGACAGGAGCAACAGTAGCCAACTTGGAGGCCAGGCAGGAGAAGCAGTAGCCAACATGGAGGGCAGGCAGGAGCAGCAGTAGCCAACATGGAGGCCAGGAAGGAGCAACTGTAGTCAACATGGAGGGCAGGATCAGCAGTAGCCAACATGGAGGCCAGGCAGGAGCAGCAGTAGCCATCATGGAGGCCAGGGAGGAGCAACAGTAGTCAACACAGAGGGCAGGCAGAATCAGGAGTAGCCAATATGGAGGGCAGGCAGGATGAGCAGAACCCAACATGGAGGCCAGGCAGCAGTAGCCAACATGGAGGACAGGCAGGAGCAACAGTAGTCAACATGGAGGGTAGGCAGGATCAGCAGTAGCCAACATGGAGGCCAGGCAGAAGCTGCAGTAGCCAACATGGAGGACAGGCAAGAGCAACAGTAGTCAACATGGAGGCCAGGCAGGAGCAGCAGTAGCCAACATGGAGGCCAGGCAGGAGCAGCAGTAGCCAACATGGAGGCCAGGCAGGAGAAACAGTAGTCAACATGAAGGGCAGGCAGGATCAGCAGTAGCCAGCATGGAGGCAAGGCAGAAACAGAAGTAGCCAACATGGATGCCAATTAATGCCCAGCAGTAGCCAACATGGAGGCCAGGCAGGAGCAGCAGTAGCCAACATGGAGGCCAAGCAGGAGCAGCAGTAGCACACATGGAGGCCAGGCAGGAGTAGCAGTAGTCAACATGGATGGCAGTTAAGGCCCAGCAGTAGTCAAAATGGAGGCCAATTAAGGCCCAGCAGCAGCCAACATGGAGGCAAGGGCAGGCACAGCAGTAGTCAACATGGAGGCCAGGCAGGAACAGCAGTAGCCAACATGGAGGCCAGTACAGGAGCAGCAGTAGTCAACATGGAGGCCATTACAGGAGCAGCAGTAGTCAACATGGAGGCAAGGGCAGGAACAGCAGTAGTCAACATGGATGCCAGTGAAGGCCCAGCAGTAGCCAATATGGAGGCCAGTGAAGGCCCAGCAGTAGCCAATATGGAGGCCAGTGAAGGCCCAGCAGTAGCCAATATGGAGGCCAGTGAAGGCCCAGCAGTTGCCAAGATGGATGCCAGGTCAGGAGTAGCAGTTGTAATGGGGTGACATGAGCATCAGAAGCAGAATAATGAGGTCCATGGACAGGTGAGAGGTAGAAGGGCAGCAAGAGTGGTGGAATGACCAGTAAGGTCTAGTTCACATACAGTATAGGCAATAAAAAATGCAGAAAAGGTCCTACATCTTTGTGACAACAGGACAAAATCCTACTCTGTGATATCAGGAGCAGTTGTCACAAAGTCCTTATCTATCCATGTGGCATTCATTTTAATGAAAGTCAGACGCTCCACACTATCAAAGGACAATCTGGTCTGACTACTGCTGCCTGTCTGCTTTTTAGTTGTGGCGGGCCTGCTGGCGAATGGATTCCCGGTTGACGAATCCGTCGAATAAGCCAAATCCTGCCGTTGATCCCATGTAACATCCAATGTAGCATCATCCTGTTCCAGAATGATGCTATCATCCTCATCAGGCTTCTGCCCAGCCCTCTCTCGTCTACTGCCTACTGCTCTCCTGCCAGGCCTTTGTCACTGTGCCTCAGGAAAGAGAGCTGTAGAAATCCACCTGTGACAAGACTTTATTATTGCTTCAACATACTCTCTCCTTAATAATGCACAATGAGTTATTGTACACCTGTGATCCACCAATGTCCACAGCTCTCCTAAGTGAACCTGTCAGGTTACCTCGGGTGACCTGTTCTGAAACAGTGTCTGGCAGCATAATAAGTGTCATTTTCAATGACACTTATTATGCTGCCAAACAGCAGAACAAGACAGGTGATGTAATCTGGCAAGTGACTCAAAGGGTTAACTTCACTGTGGACGTTGGTGGATCACTGGTGTACAATAAGTCGTTGCTGCTCTCCACAGCTCTCCTGGGTGAAGGTAATCCTGTGAAGCACCTTCCAAGTTATATCAGTTGACCTGTTCTAAAACCGTTTCTGGCAGCAGAATAAATGTCATTGACAATGACACTTATTCTGCTGAGCATGTTCATTATTAGCATGTTAATTATTTGGAAGGTCAAAATAAACTTCATCCATTATTCTATGCTGTGTGTGCCCTTTCTATTGACTTCGATGGAGCACATTATTATATTTAAAATACTAATTTTACCTTTATTTTACAGTATGTAAACATAGATTAAAGCTGGAAAGTGGAAATGGAAACCTTTCTATTGAAGCAAGTGGTGTGATCAGCATTCCCTAAGCCCTTTTAGGTTTGATGCATTTATCTGGCTTAAGTCCAAAGTAGCAATATGTACAGGGCTCTAAGAAATGTTGACAAGACTGCTTGCACACTTGAGACTGCTGGTGCGTTGTGTACTATGTTCCAGTCTCTAATGTATAACTCTGAATTAGATTTGTAATATTTAGTGCTGATTTTGCATATGATGTTTTTGCCTTTTGTGCCCACTTTGATTTTCTTTTGTTTATTCTGTAATCTGTCAAGCTCCACTTATTTCTTTTCTTCTTTTTCTTTTCTTGTATTCCAATTTGTTCCATCTAATATTAGTTTTTGTTGTATTTTTCCTTGTCTGATTGTCTTGTCTTTTCCCCTAAAGCAGCATTTTTCATGCTGTCCATTTATTCTATTTTTGAATATTTGCAAAAATATTTGCATGAAAAATGGACTGCTATAGGCATAAACATTGGAGTGACCTAGGTATATGCTTATAGATTATGTCTGGTTTATGACAATTGTGAATTCATAACACTGGTAAAGCAAAGTTCAGCAAATATTTAATTAAAATGGGCAGACTTTAAAGGTCAACTATATGTTGTATTTTGAGCAGCTCCTATGTTTGTACAAGAGCCCTTATTAAGGTTAACATTACAGTGTATGAAATTTTAACTAGAAATATATGGATGGATCTGTGCATGGTGCTGCAGTGAATGGGACTGAGCTAAATCAGTTTCAAACAGACTGCAATGTTCGACTATTCAATCAAATATCGAACCCCATTAAAGTCAATGGGAGAAAAATGTTTGTTTCTTGGTGACCTCCAAGTGGTCAAATTTAGGTTTCCAAGTCCACAATGACACCTCAGAAAATGAGGCAAAAACCTCTTGAATGCATCTGGGAAAGCAGGGTAAGCATGTCTGGGTACATCTAACATGCCCAAGTCGCAGTATTATGCCACTATCAGAGGCTCTCAACAATACACTCTAAACTCCAAACACAATATAACCTCTAGGTAAAGTGGATAAAACTTCTTTCCTCTACATTAGCATGGACAGAAGGCCAAATTTTAATAAAAAATTTTTTTACCACCTCTTTAAATCACGTTGCCTATGACAACCACAGATGGTATAGGCAAGGGGGAAATGAAACAGCACCCATCGCTAACTGTCATTGTGTGTGTGTGTGTGTGAATGTTGTAGTCAGACACATCCTCTTTACATTTTAAAAGTCATCTAGCACTTCCAGGTCCCCTTCATTTCACATAAAGGGGTGTGGGTCTCATGGGAAGCCTTCCAAAATGGAGTTTGAGTCCCTTTAGGTGAGCCCCCCAAAAATGAAGTTAGAGGTACTTGAAGTAAGCCCTCTAAAATGAAGTAATATGCCCTTGAGGTGGGCCTTCTAAAAATGGAGTTTGAAGCCCTTTGAGGTGAGCCCTACAAACATTTACTTTTAGACCTGTGGGTGAGCCCTACAAAAATTAATTTTAAGGCCCTTGAGGTGAGCCCTGTAAACATTTATTTTAAGGCCTTTGAGGTGAGCCCTTCAAACATTCTCTGCAAGAGTGTTGTGGTGTCCCGCCTTAAAAAATTATTTTGAATGGCTCATTAATCTGGTGGTTGAGGAGGAGGAAGAAATGAGCTAAACCATGCACTTCATACACTTTGTTGGGATGATAGGGGTGAATGGGAATTTTCTGGGGCAGCTTGAGAAGACACATGGCACTTAATGTTTGTCTGCTTTTCACCATTGGAGATAAAAGTCTGGATCAATCCAGTGGCTGTTTATTTTGATAAGCGTCAGCCTGTAAGCACTGTCAGTTGACAGGCAGCTGCGCTTATCTGTGATAATGCCAACGGGCTACTACAATTAGAAAATAACAGCAAATAGGTAAAAAAAAAGGCATTACACCATTTTTATTTATTTATTTATTTTATAGCTAACGCAGAGTGCCAAAGATTGGCCCGCTACAATTAAAATGTAACAGCAAATAAGTTTAAAAAAGGCATAACACACTTTTTTTTTTAAACTAACGCAGAGCACCAAAACTTGTCTTGCTACGATTGGAATGTAAAAGAAGAAAGGACAGGGGGACGACCCCTGGTGTAGTATCGCTAGTACAAATGTACAGAAGGTGACTAGAGGGGGAGTACACTCACTTAGTCAGCTTGTGCAAACAGTAGGCACAACGCTAACATTAAGCATATTCAGTCAAAGACACCGCAGCTCTTGTGGGTCTCCAACAACACCAAGGTCAGCGTGCAAGGAATCCAGAATGTAAGTGTCCGACTAAGGCTAGTCGCACCAGTAAAACCACTGGTAATTAGTGCAGATGCACATCAAGAAATGCATGGATACTGCAACTGTCGCGTCCAAGCTTATAGTTAAGCAGTATGTGCAAGTAAGCAAAAAAAAAAAAGAATGTATTTATTAAACTGCAGCATGTTTCGGCCCAGTAAATCAAGAAGGGCTTTAGGGCTCTTGCCTACCTACTATCAGCTAAATCCTTACTGTCCATATTCCAGGATTTCTCCCTCACTACCTTCAAGATGGCATCTGATGACTAGCAGGAAAGCCAAGTTCTTATAGTTTAAGGTCACATGAGTTAGCAAAATAATGACTGTAGATGATATTCTTGTGATACCTGTGTGCAAGCTGTAGTTATTGGCTAGAAAAAGGCACCAGGGAAGGTGGGAGGAGAAACAAATTTTTACTGTGTTTTCAGTCAGATGCTCATTTAAAAATGTGTATTTCGAATAGTGTAGTATTCGTTCAAATAGCTACTCAATTGAGTACTACTCGCTCATCTGTAATGTGTATCAGTCTTGTGATCCTGTATATAACAGAGTAAATGGGCCATTATATGGTGCATCAGGGTCTCTTAATTTTGATGAATGGCTAGGGATACCAGAGAACAGATTACTACTATCATAGATATCACATTTTCTTTCTGCTAGCAATACCCTGATGCAGCAGCAAAGTATCACATAGAGCGTTAAAGGCAGCACCATGCCTTCCTCCTAGGAGTATGCAAAAAAAGAGAGCCCGTGGAGCCTCATTTAAGAGCCTGGAGACACAGGACTAGCCAGATATCCCTCCGGGAAGGACCCAGCCAGGGGGCCCACCTGTAAGGATATTAAGTGGCCCCATAAGTCAATGTAAGGACAAGGGGAAAGTCCATCCACAGGTGTCCATCCACAGACAGCTGTTTCGGGGTGTTTCTTCTGATTAGTGTGGAGCAGAATTCTGGCTAGGTAGGAGTAATGCATAGTAGTGCCATAAGAAAAACAGATCACTGATCTCAGAGAGACCAGTCAAAGATAACACTGAACTTTTCCTCTGATTCCTCCTAGCAGGGCATTGTAATCATCCTGATATACTATATATATATATATATATATATATATATATATATAGTATAAGGCTTAGATGTCATCAAATCCATTATAAAGCTATGTCCACACTACATAAAAGAACGGTCGTTGGTTGCCAACAACAGCAGTACTTTGTACGCCTGTGAACACTGCCTACATTTCTATGGGATCCCGGCCGGAGCATAACACATCGTATACACTCCAGCTGGGATCCCACAAATAACTGACATGTCAGTTCAGTGAATTGCGGCCGCAGAATCCCGTGTCAGTTCACACAATAAAGCAAGTCGCTCCGGCTGCTTGCTTCATTGCACGCTATGGGAGGTTCTGATGCGGGCGCGCGCTGATGATCATCCAACCGGTACTGCAGTACACGTAGTGTGAACATAGCCTAACTGTGTTACAGGAGCTGTACAATCATTATGAGTAACTGAGAGTTTCTTTCTTTGCCCCTGAAGAACCACAGAAACACATATAATTTCCAGTGGATCACATGACTTAAAGAAAAAAATTCTAGGAATTTTCAGATAGAAAAGGAACAACTAAATGAGGTAACACTAGCTGATTTATGTATATTGGCTTAGTAGCTGTATAATAAATGATATAAGTAATCTAGAAGTGCTTCTTTTAAGACTTCCATTCTCTCCCATCACAGTTTGAAGCAGCTTGAGGCATACCTATAGTTTTCATGGAACTTTCTAAGATATCTGTCATGTCAGTGACATGATGGACAACTTTAAGGGGTTGGCCACTTCGTAGTAAAATTGTTTTGTGTGTAGTATAAGTGAGTGTGTTCACATTATTTACTGATAGCAGCTCCCTGTGCACCTCACAGAGCTAAAATTAGATTCTCCTCCTCCAGGCTGTGCTACCCTGCTCTGTGGTGAGTCAGTCCATAAGATGGGTGACATGGAGGAGCATGTGACCATGCCCCGCCTTCAGTGTTTTCCAAAGGCATATACAGGCTCAATGGTGGACACTGGGGGGCGGAGCATGGTCCCATGCTCCTCCATGTCAGCCATCTTATGGACAGACTAACCATAGAGCAGGGCAGCGCAGCCTGGAGGAGGAGAGCCTGCTTTTTGAGGTACACAGGGAGCTGCTGCCAGTAAGTAATATGAATACACTTACTAATACTGTACACTGAACTATTTAACTATAAAGTGGTCAACCCTTTTAAAAATGAAACTTGATTTCACCACACTATGTTAATGTTGTGTCTATTGAATGTAAATCATAAAAAGTTTGAAGTCCTTAAATTTATTTGGGCAAAAGTAAGGACGCACACATCTGTAACTTGTAAATGCCATTTTTTTCCTTTGCATGTTGCCTCTTTAATTTTCAGCTGTCTCCGGGCAAGTGGGAAATATACACTAGCTGCTATGACATCTCTCATACATTGCACACACAGATAAAGGTTCCTGCTCCCCTCTAGCTCCATAGTACATCCTCAAAACCAATTGAAGCTTACAGGACCTTATAGAGCAGTTCTGAGCAATGTAAGCAGAATTACTAGACCCTTCATTAGTGTCTCTGTCTCTCCCAGCCTCTGCCTCATTATGCAGCTCCTTCCCTCTCCCTCTTTTCTCTTTTAAGATAAATAAATAAAAAAATCATAAGCGAAGTGCAGCTCTAATGTACCAAGGTTACATAATAGGGAGTAACAGCAACATCATTGGCTGATTTAGGTTAGCAACAGACTTGAACAAACCGAACTTCCTGTGCAAAATTTGATTTAGGAATAAAAATTTGTTTTGAGAAAGAGATAGGTAGAGGCAGAAGCAGAGAGAGGCATGGAGAAACAGGAATAGGCAGGGAGAGAGAAGGTTGATTAGATAGAGATAGAAGAAAAATTGAGGAAAGTAGTTGTGGGGCCATTCCATTGTTACGGGTGTTACATTCGCACAGCTTAAAATGTATAAATAAATTAGAAGAACATATATTACGTTAGTTTTTATGGTATTTACAGATGCGTCTTAATGTATAATTTTAACTTATGTGGTTAAATTGCATTAAAAAAAAAAAAAAAGCTGTTAAGAAAAATTGTTTAACTAGGTGTTACGGGTGTTACGGAAAAAAAAGACCTAGCATCCTGACAGGAGTAAGAAAAGCTCCAAACTCTGCTAACTGGACAATAATTATGCTTAGGATTTTTTACTGGTTGAAGTTAAGATCCCATTCTATAATATTAGATATTTATTTTTATTTAATAATTACATTTTTCTTTACAAAAAACATAACATGTGGTGGTTCAGTCTAATAAAACACTCTTGATTAGATATCTATGACATTATATCAGCCATAGCCAAAAAGAGTTTAGACCCTGACCCGGCTTTAGCTGTGTGTTTTCTCAATCCCACAGGTATCCCCTACCAGCAAGAATAGTAGTCAGTCATATAATATTGACAGCTAACCCAATCCCACAGGTATCCCCTGCCAGCAAGAATAGTGGTAAGTCATATAATATTGGCAGCTAGGTTACTATAGCAAAAACATGGAAACTTCCCTCCACTCCCAGACTCTTAGATTAGTCAATCACTCTTATCAAATGGAACTTTTTTATGCACGGAAAACAAAACATTATCCCTCAGTTAAGTCTCAATGGGCCCTGTGGTCTGAATATCTCACTCTTACTAATACCCAGTTCTCTTAGGTTGCTGTATGTTGGGTTATTCTCTATAAATTGTATAACTCAATATATGTAAAACAGTTACTCCACTTACTATTACACATGCTTAAAAGCTCATCAAAATGTGAATAAACTGCCCTGACTGCTCCTGAAAATACCATTAAATGATGTTTGTGGCTATATTACGTCATCAGGCAACCATTTGTTTTACTTAGTAATAGCTCTTACTGTATGTATTTTTGTTTTCTCTTTTATAGTAGATTTTTATTACTTTAATTTCTAACTATTTTATGGTCAATATAAAGTTTATTTACTGTTTTTTTACACTTTTAGGCTATGTTCACACTGCGTATGAATCCGTTCGTAGTGCGAACCGCGAATATACGCACGTAGTTTTGAGGTTGATGCTTTCGCTTGAAAGTATACGATATACGCCCGCACAGTGCACACTACGTATGAGCTTATGGCCGGATCGTATATGGCGTCGTGAAAAATGAACAAGACCATTGTTTGAGGACGGAAATGTTGAAACTCACGGCCATGGATTTCCATGCGGTCCCGTACAAAGTACTTATTTCAGCCAAATTGAACTTGATTCTTCGATCCAGAAGGTTCTGTGTGTTTTATTGGGCTGGGCGAAGATTTCCAAGTAAATGACCTGTTTCAGATCGCTTCGAAACAAGCTAGGGAAGCATAACTGTACTACGGGCGTATGTTCACGGTTCGTACGCATCCGGCCGCATGTCTATTTTTCCCACGCCTGTAGTTTCAGCTGCACATGTACGGCGGCGTACGATCTACGGAAGGATTCATACGCAGTGTGAACATAGCCTTAAGGGATAACCCTTAGAGGACCAGGCCAATTTAAATTTTTGCGTTTTAGTTTTTTCCTCCTTGTGCTTAAAAGGCCATAGCACTTGCATTTTTTCACCTAGAAACCCACATGAGCCCTTATTTTTTGCGTCACTAATTGTAATTTGCTATGATAGGCTGAATTTGTTTATAAAGTACACTGCAAAACCAGAAAATAATTCTATGTGTGGGGAAATTGAATAAAAAATGCATTTCTTTTATTTGGTGGGTATTTGCTTTTACGCCGTTTGCCCTGGGGTAAAACTGACTTGTTATGTACATTCCTCAAGTCGTTACGATTACAACGATATGTAATATTTATAACTTTTATTTTATTTGATGGCTTGTAAAAAATTCAAACCATTGTAAACAAACATATGTTCCTTAAAATCGCTCTATTCCCATGCTTATAGGCGCCTTTATCCTTTGGTCTATGGGGCTCTGTGAGGTGTCATTTTTTGCGCCATAATGTGTTCTTTCTATCAGTACCTTAATTGTGCATATGCGACTTTTTGATCGCTTTTTATTACAATTTTTCTGGATTTAATGCGACCAAAAATGCACAATTTTTTTGTGCTTGCACCATTTACCGTGCGAGATCAGGAATGAAATACAATTGAGTGCCGAGCGCCATTACGGTACAGACCTTGGCCGGTGCTGGATGTATGGATCGCTCCTCCGGGACAGCATCACTTTGTATGTATCACTTTGTATACATATGAATTGGTATTTTACAGTTAATTGATGCACAATTTTATGCTGAATTATGTATTGTTTATATATGCTAATCATGATGATGTCACTAATTGTGGGATGTACAATGGAAGGGGTTTCTATTTGAATACCACCCATTGTATCACTGATATTGCTGCTTGAAAAAGATCTCAATGAGAGATCAAAATGTTGCACATTGATGGGTGAAGAAAACCACTGTTTTTCACTTTATATTGGAGTGTCTGAGTTAGTGCACCCACCTGAGCCTTGAGCCAACCTGAGCCTTGAGCTGGTGTGATAGAATTATTACCAGGTATATTAGAATTTAAAAATCTGAGAAGAAATCCCATAAAAACATAATACCCCAATATGATAACGCATCTAAATTATTATGCTTGTTTACCCATAACAACCAATCAGAGCTCAGATTTAAATTTTTAAATGACTCTGTAAAATAAAACACTACATTGCATTGATTTCTACGGCCAAGGGCAGTTATTTCTGGTAGACAGTTTTGATAATAAATAGTAAACTAGTAATAAAGTAGTGATTTTCACATTGACAGACTGTGTGAACAGTGGCCCACCATCATAGCAATAGATTTTTAACCTAGCAATAAAGTTTCCCATAGGAAAACTCATGTATACATCTGACGGCTTAGGTATCTACAGCACACTGCAGATCAATAAAACAAATAACATTTTCTTCTTGATTAAAATAACTGATCCCAGCAATAACATAACAAACATCTTTATCTTGGGTTTACAAACCACTGATGTATTTCAGGAGTCCTGTTAAGAGGAATTCATAAATGTATTCAGGCTTCTTTGGTTTGGATAGACTTATAGATATAAAGGAGTTACTATCCTGCCGTGTCTTCCTAGTATTCCTAGATAGTCTTGTGGGCTATAAAAATTGCATATTGTGATCCAAAAATTAGTCTCCCATGCAGAACAACCCGAGCAAGAAAATATTTAGGCTCCACCCCTTGTATGTTCGCGCAAAGGTGTTCAATAACATTGATGGATGAAATACAGTTAAACTGGTTTGTTTTCTACTGCTAGGGAACTGTTAGGAATACCGTAAAGAAATGCTTGCAGATGTTTACTAATAAAAGTAGGTATGTGTCTTCTATTGTAAAGAAAGCCATAGATGTTTTAGCTTATGAACACAAGATTCATTCTGATACATATTTTAAAAGAAGGATTAAATTGCAGTTCAAACAGGGTAGAACACAGCAGATACACTCCATATTGTAATCCCAAATTATGCCACTATATACAAAAAGCCTCCGTGTGGTTCAATACCCCCATAGTCTACAGCTTTATATGTTATCTAAGGACCTGGCACACTAATAACCTGTGTCCACCTCCTGTCACTAGGAAAACCTCTGGGTGGAGTCCCCAAATCCCAACTTTTTATACCCAGGGGGCTGGAACAATAGTATAATGAGGTATAGTGAACGTCTTCCTAAGCACTGCTGCTGTGCAGATAGTTAGGCCAGGCTCTTCAAATGAAATCAAGTAAGCTTAAAGGAAATATGTCAGAAAAGTTGCTTAAATCAAGTTGTTTCAGGCTACATGGCTGCCCCCATTTTAATGTGGTATAAATAAATAGAAAATATGACAATATGAATCTGAAAATAGAAAATGCTCAGAAAAGAACATGTTTCAGTTCCTGGCTCTAACCAGTAAAAAAAATTCTAAGTGATACATTCACTTAGCCATTAATCATTCATGGTGTGTGAAGTATTCCAACACCCTCTAGCTGCTACTAGTGCACATTAAAGGTACAATACAAAAACTTCACATACTACTTCATCATTCAGAATAGAAAGAATACATGCGTCATCCTGCACTGGTCTCTTAAAGGCTCTCCGGCCGTAGCTAGCACCACATGACTTTCACTGTGCCAACCTCACTGCATTGGACCTTTTCATAGTCATTGAAATGAAATAAAGTTCACTAACACCACGGAGAGCCAACCCGTGAAGGTCCATTTTCAGCATAGCATAATTTTGATTGAGCTGTCAAGATTGTCCTTTACAAGATAAAGGAGTTATTCATACACACCCACCTATTTGCACCAACATCATGGGCATCTCACATCAACATCCAGAAACTAAATACACAGGAGTGCCCCAGGGTTATAGATTGCTTCCACAAGTTTAGATTCCCATTGACAATTATTAGGAAAGTGCCCAGGGACCACCCACTACCTTCCCCCTACTGTCAAACTAACATCTTTTCCTAAAGAACTATAGGTACCTGCTGGCCCCACCACAACATCTTTAACCTTCCCTCATGGTCAAGGAATATGAGCAGTAATAAGTTCAATGTTTGCAAACACAGGAATACTTTACTTAGATGAAGCCGTTTAAGTTTGATGATAATGGAAAACATTTATACAAGTTGACAATGTTTGCTGTCCTCATCTGGGGGCACATATTTGGAAAACAGTTGCCACTGTCAGTTCTGTAACAGCAATATCTCTAACTGTGTCAGCCTTTGTGCTCAATAGTCAGGAGCTCAAAAGTACATAGTGTCTACACTGACCCTGGTTCCAAGGGTTCGATGTCTCAGTCTCAGCACCAGGCTTCCAAAGGCATTGCAATAGACTGTCCCTCCTTCTCATGATCTTGCTTCAGATAAAAAAAATACTGCAAACATTCTGTACTGCACCAACACTCAGAGTCTTTGGATGTTACCGTTTTCACAGCACTGCTCCAAGACCTTTTGGCCTCAGCTGCCTCCCTGCCTCCTCTCACTGTATCTTTCAGTAGGCTTTATCTACCAGAGCTTTCCTCAGCAGGGCACACTTTTCTCTCCATGGCCAAATCAGCAGTCTCACAGGTCAAGACTTACCCCTTAACTCAGGTCTACTTCTCAGCTTTCTGTTTTCTCACTACACACGACTATCTCTAGAACAGCTTATTACAATCTTCCCTTTAAAATCAAAACATATATATTTAGCCAAGTAGAGCAACTTTCTTGTGCGGTTGTTAGCACCAGCCTTAGTCCACCATTTAAGGCATTTAAAGAAGCCATGTATAATAAGATTACGCTTGTTTCGATAATTGCTCAGGGCAATTTTGACGTCTTCCAAAAGGTGGAGAGTGGTCTCTTTCTCTTCTAAAAGTTATCTAACTATACACTACCATTCAAAAGTTTGGGGTCAC
This sequence comes from Dendropsophus ebraccatus, assembly GCF_027789765.1. NCBI lineage: Eukaryota > Metazoa > Chordata > Amphibia > Anura > Hylidae > Dendropsophus > Dendropsophus ebraccatus. The sequence continues at coordinate 51,259,941 of NC_091463.1, forward strand.
ATTGAAATGTCCTTATTTTTGAAGGAAAAGCACTGTACTTTTCAATGAAGATAACTTTAAACTAGTCCTAACTTTAAAGAAATACACTCTATACATTGCTAATGTGGTAAATGACTATTCTAGCTGCAAATGTCTGGTTTTTGGTGCAATATCTACATAGGTGTATAGAGGCCCATTTCCAGCAACTATCACTCCAGTGTTCTAATGGTACAATGTGTTTGCTCATTGGCTCAGAAGGCTAATTGATGATTAGAAAACCCTTGTGCAATCATGTTCACACATCTGAAAACAGTCTAGCTCATTACAGAAGCTACAAAACTGACCTTCCTTTGAGCAAATTGAGTTTCTGGAGCATCACATTTGTGGGGTCAATAAAACGCTCAAAATGGCCAGAAAAAGAGAACTTTCATCCGAAACTCGACAATCTATTCTTGTTCTTAGAAATGAAAGCTATTCCATGCGAGAAATTGGTAAGAAATTGAAGATTTCCTACAACGGTGTGTACTACTCCCTTCAGAGGACAGCACAAACAGGCTCTAACCAGAGTAGAAAAAGAAGTGGGAGGCCGCGTTGCACAACTAAGCAAGAAGATAAGCACATTAGAGTCTCTAGTTTGAGAAACAGATGCCTTAAAGGTCCCCAACTGGCATCTTTATTAAATAGTACCCGCAAAACACAAGTGTCAATATCTACAGTGAAGAGGCTGTGGGATTTTGGGCTTCAGGGCAGAGTGGCAAAGAAAAAGCCATATCTGAGACTGGCCAATAAAAGAAAAAGATTAAGATGGGCAAAAAACACAGACATTGGACAGAGCAAGACTGGAAAAAAGTGTTGTGGACGGATGAATCCAAGTTTGAGGTGTTTGGATCACAAAGAAGAACGTTTGTGAGACGCAGAACAAATGAAAAGATGCTGGAAGAATTCCTGACGCCATCTGTTAAGCATGGTGGAGGTAATGTGATGCTCTGGGGTTGCTTTGGTGCTGGTAAGGTGGGAGATTTGTACAGGGTAAAAGGGATTCTGAATAAGGAAGGCTATCACTCAATTTTGCAACGCCATGCCATACCCAGTGGACAGCGCTTGATTGGAGCCAATTTCATCCTCCAACAGGACAATGATCCTAAACAAACCTCCATATTGTGCAAGAACTATTTACAGCAGAAGCAGGCAGCTGGTATTCTATCGGTAATGGAGTGGCCAGCGCAGTCACCAGATCTGAACCCCATTGAGCTGTTGTGGGAGCAGCTTGACCGTATGGTACGCCAGAAGTGCCCATCCAACCAATCCAACTTGTGGGAGCTGCTTCTAGAAGCGTGGGGTGCAATTTCTCCAACTTACCTTAACAGATTAATAGCTAGAATGCCAAAGGTGTGTGCAATGCTGTAATTGCTGAAAAAGGAGGATTCTTTGATGAAAGCAAAGTTTGATGTAAAAACAATGTTATTTCAAATACAAATCATTATTTCTAACCTTTTCAATGTCTTGACTCTATTTTATATTCATTTCACAACGTATGGTGGTGAAGAAGTGTGACTTTTCATGGAAAACACAAAATTGTTTGGGTGACCCCAAACTTTTGAACAGTAGTGTATATTAACCTAATATTATCCTGATTCACATTAAATTATGTCAGCTTTTAAAACCAACTATCAATTATCATTGCATTGAAATGGTGTAGAGTAGGCCGGAAGTGAAATAAAATTGCCTATATCCTATTATGGACTTGTCTTTCAGATATCCTTAATGTTACTATTTATACATTAAGGCTATGTTCACACAAGGTACGTTTTACATAAATCACGGCCATATGTTGCATTTGAATGAATGGAATACTGTCCGGAGCATATACACATAGTATACACTCCGGCCGTGATTCAATCCGGTTGCAAAAAAAACTTCAGTGAACTGTTTTCTGCAGCCGCACGCACGCTCCATTGTGTGCAGCGTTAAATTGTAGTACCGGCTGGGATGATCTTCTCTGACACCAGCCGTTTTGTGACCCGGCCGGGTCACAGAATGGCCGCTGTCTTGCGCCATGTGAACATGGCCTAAAATAGTACACAAACTAGAAAGAAGGTAGAGCTCACAAAAAGTAAAAACAGAATAGACTGAGGTTTATTATACTATGGCCAAGTCAAATACTGTAAATTATTAAAAGGAGATGTCCATCATCAAAGAATTCCAAGAGGTACAGTATATGACCTTATAATAGGTTTTATGATAAAGGCTGTGCAATTGTCCAAGACATGGCTAAGTATAATACAGAGTGTTTGAAGCAATTGCCAGATAGCAATACATGCACTAAGATAACTATAGACCCTACAGCCCAATTTAAGATCTGAAGACTATCTGTGATACAACACTGGAAGAAACAATATGACCACACAATAAAGGAGTCCAGACCAGGTTTTACAGTTTCATAGCACATCCTGGAGTCATATAATAAAGGAGTCCCAGCCAGGTTTAACCCTTTGAGGACCAAGCCCCAAATGTCCCAGTGGACCGCGCAAGTTTTCATTTTTACGTTTCCGTTTTTTCCTCCTTCCCTTCTAAGAGCTCTAGCACTTTCAGTTCTATCTACAGTTCTATCTACAGGGCCATATGAGGGCTTGTTTTTTACAGGAGTAATAGCATCTTTCATTTTACCATAACATGTATGATGGAACCCCAAAATTATTATTTATGAAGATATAAATTGGTGAAATCGTAAAAAATGATGCAATATGGTAACATTTGGGGGGTTCCTGTGTCCACGTTATGCACTATATGGTAAAAGTGACATGATACCATTATTCTATAGGTCAGTTTGAACACAGCCATATGCAGGTTAAACAGATTCTCTAATGTTATATATTTTTTTTATGAAATCCTTTTTTTTGCAATAAATTATAAATTAAATGGGCCTATTGCGACGCTTATAACGATTTTATTTTTTCACCTATGGAGCTGTATAGGGTGTCACTTTTTCCACCATAATTTCTAGTCTTTATTAATACCATATTTGTAAAGATCATGTAACAAAAAAAAGAAAAAACGGTAATCCGCTCACTTTTTTCCCTCTTTTCGTGTACGCCGTTCGCCGTTAGTAACGATGCTTTTTAAATTTTAATAGATTGGACAATTACACGCACTACGGTATATTATGTGTTTATTTATTTATTTTTTTATATGTTTTATTTATATAATGGGAAAAGGGGGTGATTTCAACTTTTATTGGAGGAGGGGCTTTGGGGTGTTTGTGAAAACATTTTTACTTTTTTTTTACACATTGTAAATCCCTTTGGGGACTTTTACATTCATTTATTACATTACACTCACTGATCGTTGCTATGACAAAGGCATAGCATTGATCGGTGTGATAGGCGATCTGCTCATTGAACCTGAACAATGAGCAGATCGCCGGTCTGACCGCACAGAGGCAGTCCGTTACAAAGATCGGGATTCTCTGTCACTTACACTTAAACACCGCAGCGTTAAAGGGGTTAATGACATGCTGCAGTGTGATCACTGCAGCCTGTCAGTAACAGTGAGGGACGGACTTCCGGTTTCGGCGCAATGCGATAAGGGAGCACTCCGGCTCGGCTCAGCCTCTAGACCCCAATAAGAATCGGCCCGCACACCCGCAGCTTACCGTGACCGGGTCCCAGAGGGTCCTCTGCATGCCTGGCACCCGCATGGAACGATACCTGCAGAAGAAGGGTGGCACAGCTAAGTCAGGAGGTCGGAAATCGCGGAGGCTGGAGAGCGCTGAATCCAGTATGGCACCGTCGCCGGCCTCCTCCAGGACCGCATCATGCGACAGGTCGGAGAGGGAACTCTCGGGAGGGGAGGAGGGCAGTGAGGGTTTCGTCTTAGACTATGCGGCACTGGCAAGTGAAGTGGCTAAAAAGATCACACCAGGCTGTAAAGAATCAGTGACTGAGGCAGTGGCTAACACACTGGGGCAGCTGCAGAAGGAGGTAGTGGCGCATGGCACGCGCATAATGGTGGCTGAGGAGAGGATCAGTGTTGTGGAAGACATGTCAGATGCTATGTCCTCCCGCTGCCAGGCGATGGAACAAGATGCCAAGCGCTTATGGGATAAGATAGAGGATCTCGAAAACAGATCGAGAAGAAACAACCTCGGAATCTGTCCGCCAGTGAGACCTCATCCACCTATGTGAGACAACCCTCCCCCAATTTATTGGGGCTCCCCCACCCGTGCAAAGTCGAGAGAGTGCCTCGACTGGGCCCTGACCTGCGCCAGACACCAGAAGAGGGCATTCCCCCGGGACTGGCCCAGAGAGAAAGACCAAGGCAAGTCATCGTCAAATTCCTGAACTTCATGGATAAAGTGGCACTGCAAAGGGCATTCCGCAACAGAAGGGAGAAGCTAGAGATACAGGGGCACAGAATCCTCATATTTGGAGACTTCTCGGTAGAAGTTACCAGGTGAAGGAAGCTGTTTTCTCCGATATGCACAGCACTTTTTCACCAGCAAGTGCGCTTTGCTCTTCTGTATCCAGCAGTGCTGAGGGTGTTCCATCAAGACGGATCATTCTCTTCATATTCCACAACGGAAGAAGCGGTCGAGGGTCTTAAAGACTATCTAGGAAGCAGCCCCCCGCAACCCCTGGGACACTCGCTGCCACGTGGTCAACCCCTGCCTGCAGGTGATCGGGGAGTGGTGACACCGAGGGGCGATGCTGGTAACTCTGACCCCACTGTATGCCCGAAAATTTGACTGTATTTGTACTGGCTGCTTCCAATCGTGGATGAGGCCCCCTAGCGACGGTTTCGGGGTGATCGCCCTCCGGTCTCTCTGACTTCTTTCTCTTCTGCCCCTTTACCCATCCCTTTCCCCCTCTTACTCTTCCCCCTCTCCCATCTTCCGTTTCCCCCTTCTCCCCGTCCCCCCTCCCCCCCTCTCCCCCTCCTCTCTCCCTTCTTTCTTCCGACTAATCTGCTATACACCTCATGCAGGCCTCACTATGCACAATTTATTATTACCTGTATTTCCAGGACTTTGTTAGACTCCACCGGGGCCGCTGCGGGGCCGGGCTTCGATAGAGCTCAGGACTGCGGTAGAGTTCCCCCTTGTGGCATGGAAAAAGGAGAAGTCCTTTGGTCCGATACTCCCGGAGCTTTGAGCGTTCCGGAAAGGATCTCAATGTTCACTCGGTTATGTTCTGTTAAATTTTATGTTTGGGTTGGGGTTTTTTTGGGGGGAAGGGGGAGGGAGCAAGCTCAGGGTATAGAAGGTCATGGCTGCTGGTTAGACAACAATTGCTCACACTGATATCACAATAGTACACTTAATTTCATGGAATGTAAAGGGATTACGATCCCCACATAAGAGGAACATGATTTTGCGTCACTTGATGAAAATGTCCCCTGATATAGTTCTTTTACAAGAAACTCACCTAGAGGATATGGATTTTTCAGGCTGTGCAAACTCTGGGTTGGGACGGTATATGGCTCATCCGCCGTGGATTATAAGGCAGGAGTCTTGATCTTACTACACAAATCTTTTAATTGTGAGGTGGTTAGCACTTGGTCGGACATGGATGGGAGGGTGTGTCTATTACATCTCAAAACACCAGCTGAAGAACTGCTGATAGCCAATGTATATGGTCCCACTGAGTCTAATAATGTCTTTTTTTCCTCATTATCCTCACTGCTCCTTAGCAACCCGGTGTCCAACAAAATTATAGGGGGCGACTTCAATGCCGTTATGGCACACCAGGAAGACAGAAAAACTAACCGTACCTCGCACCTGGCTCCGAGATCGAGGGATCTAACGTTTCCTAGGTGGGCGACTGTGGTGGGGGCAACTGACATCTGGAGATGGGCCAAACCTGACGCCAGAGAATTTACCCACTACTCACACCCCCATGACTCCTGGTCCAGGTTGGATTTTTTTTTTTTGTCACCTACCCTAGTGCTTCGTACCCATCTGGTTAAGATCGAAGACTTAGTGATCTCAGACCACGCACCGGTGTCCCCCTCTCTCCACGATAAGTTGCCTAGAGGCACAGATTACCTCTGGAGGTTCCTGATAGGGCTAGAAAGGGATGAGAACTTTAAGGAATTACTAAAGGGGTGGTGGATGGAGTGCTCCTCCCATAATGCAGGTCACTTGTCCAACCCACAGCTGTTCTGGGATGCAGAAAAATCAGTACTGAGGGGCCGCATCATGGCCTATGTAGCCACTAGAAAGAAACTGAATCACCAAAACCTGAAGGAATACAGTGAGAAGCTGCGAGCGGCCTACACAAATTTTCTAAGGGGGGGAACGTCTGTAGCTAAGACTCAATGGCAGACAGCCAAAGCAGCCTTCGAACTGGTTGGAGAACAGGGAGAATATCTACCGGTCCCATTTTGACGCCCTATTATTTAGACACGGCAACAAGCCAGGGAGACTATTAGCCAGACCGGCGAAGGGTACTTACGCATCCCATCACATCCAATCACTCAAAGACCATAACGGTACCCCACACAGTCACCCATCCAAAGTCAATGCCATTCTCGCTGACTTCTTTCAGACACTCTACTCTGACCCCCCCACGGACGAACCTGTTAGAGACTGGTTAGGTGGGACCCATCTCCCCAACCTGACGGATGAGGATAGAAATATGCTAAATGTCCCTGTCACCATAGAGGAAGTAATAAAAACAGTAAAAGATCTAAAGCCCAACAAAGCGCCAGGTCCAGACAGCTTTACCGGAGACTTTTTAAAATTACTGATACAGGACATAGGACCGACGCTAGTTACCCTATATAATTAATTTTTACAAGGTGCGGAGGTCTCCCGGGATATGAACACGGCCATCATTCGGGTACTCTCCAACCAGGGAAGGACTCTACGGCGCCAGGGGGCTAAAGGCCAATCTCCTTAATAAATATTGACCTCAAAATAGCCTTGAAAATAATGGTAGATCGTTTGGCCCTGATACTGCCGAGATTAATATCCCACAACCAAGTGGGGTTCATCCAAGGCCGCTCAGTGGTCACTAACCTCATAAAGGTCATTGCAGTACTAGATGAGATTTCTAGGCATCCTGACCGGCACCCCTCCCCTGCCATATTGTCTATAGATGCAGAGAAAGCATTTGACAATGTGCGGTGGGAGTGGGTGTGGCAGGTGATGCAGAAAATGGGTTTTGATGGGGCCTTCATGGCCTACCTACAATCTCTCTATGCGTCCCCCCAAGCCAGAGTGGGAACTCCTGGCTTCCTATCTCCCCCTTTCAAACCAGAGAAGGGGACCAGGCAGGGATGCCCCCTTTCTCCCCTACTCTTCAACATAGCAATTGAACCACTGTCTAGAATGCTTGCTCAATTACCGATGGTGGAGGGGATATGGGTGGGGAATATCCCGGTTAGGACAGCCCTGTTCGAAGACGATCTGCTTATATTGTTGGAAAGACCAGTGAGGGACCTGGTGACAGTATTCGACTGTATAACAGACTTTGGGAAAGGGTCGGGGTTTAGGATTAATATTGCTAAGAGCACGTTACTAGATCTTTCTCGTGACCCCTCTGCCTTGTCACAGGACTCTCTGTCCTTCCCAGTGGAGGTAACCCGCACTAATATAAGATATCTCAGGATATTGGTGGGAAGGGACCCGGGGATGTTGTATGGGTTGAACTTCACCCCTCTTATCCAGTCCATAGTCAGCTCACTAGATAGATGGAAATCATTGCCCCTTTCCATGACAGCCAGATGTCATCTAATCAAAATGATGGCTTTCTCACGGTTACTTTATCCCATGCAGACCATCCCAATTCTTTTAAAGCATGCGGATATAAATAAGCTCAATACAGCATTCATACAATTCATATGGGGGGGCAAACGTCCCTGCATCGCCTTCAAAAAGCTTATGTTGTTCCGAGACCAGGGGGCCTAAACCTTCCTGATATCAGACGGTACAACTTAGCATGCCTCCTGCGACATGGTGTGGACTGGATGAGAGGGGGGGGCCTTATTCTAACGTGAGGCTCGAGGGGGAGATGACTAGGCCATGGCCTCTGAGGGCTCTTCTATACACCAAATTGCCTGCAATACCCTCCCATGTTAGGAGATGTGTTATGCTGAGAGACACTATAATTGCGTGGAAGTCCAGCTTGAAAGATGTCCGAGTCCCCTTCTTAATAGGCAAATATATGCCATTATGGAACCACCCTGAGCTTCCCAAGGACGTTAGGAACAGATTTTGCCACAAGTGGAGAGAAAAGGGGATTGAGCAGGTCCGTCACCTCTTACATGACTCTGAGACCAGATACCTCACTTTCGAGGAGATACGTGCCAAATACAACCTAGAGGTGGGTCATTTTCTCCTCTATAATCAAATTATTTCCTTCCTTAACACTAGGGTGCGGGACCTTAAGTCTCTAACACAATCTAATTTTCTAGATGAGGTAATACAGGCATTCGAGCCTACTCACTCTCCCACTCTCCCATCAATGAGAACTGGAGAGAAACCCAATTTAAGCTGATTCACCATGCCACATATGGCTTCACTCTCCCTAAAACTCCAGAACGACCCGACCGCATTGAGGCCTGTCCAAACTGCAATGAGCGATCTACAGATGTGGTGCATGGGCTTATCTCTTGTCCAATGTCTAGGCATTTTTGGGTCAAGATAAAGGAAACGCTGAGAGAAAAGCTGAGAGTGACTACCCCGTTAGACCCCCTCTTCCTAATGTTCCACATCACACAACAGGCTGACAAAATCACCCTTTTACAGCATGTGTTCATATTGGTAGCTAAACGATGCTTACTGTCCAAATGGTTGGTGTCCCACATGCCTACAGTGGATGAGGTGATAGATCAGGTTAAACGATATATGCATATGGACAGTTTAGAAATCCAACGATCTAAGGAAAAATCTACCAAAGGATTCTTCAAGAAATGGAGATCTTTCATTTGTTATTTCCTCTCCCAGGATGATGCAAAACAAGAGTCTGTGGAGCCTCAGTTACGAGTCTCAAAACACGGGATAGCCAGATATCTATAGCCTGTTGCCAACGGGGTGCCTCCATGATGGGGAGAGCACCACACCACCCTGATAAATAACCCCTTTTTTTTTTTTTTTTAAATTTAAAATAGCCTTTATTACAAAATTCACCATACAAACATTAAAACCCCCTCCATTCATGTCTGGATACCACCGCAGTTTTTCTACAACTTAAACCAAATATCTTCTTAGGTATTTCATCTCATAACATTTCAATAGAAGTGTTAACATAACATTTCTCCTTCCAAAGGGTGCTTATCCATGGTCACCATCAACTCATTACCTCTCTTTTAACTTTTCCCCTCCACTAAGTTTACCTTAAACCTTCGTGCCCCAGCCGGTCCCTTCCTCCGTGCAGGGGACCGCAGGAGGACAGAACTCGCCCCCACAGGCTCGGGTATCCCCCCCACCCCCCAGGCTCCTGCCTCCGCCGGACCGAGAAGGAGTACAATCACCAGCATCCAAAAAAAAAAAAAAAAAAAAAAGAAACAAACAAAAACAAACTATAAACCTCATTATTCTCGTGTCCAGCCTTATGCTTACTTCATACATACTACATGCTATTCAACCTCCTCTGGAAGCTCAGCCCTCCACGGTACCGAGCCACCATTGGAGATTTTTTATTTTTTATTTTTTCTTTATTTTTCCTCTTCCTTCCTCCAAACACTCCAGCACCACCGCCCACATATATTTATATAGACTTGTGGCGTTACTCCGGAGCAGGCTATCTGGACCCAGCAAAGGAACCCTTTGCTGCTCCATCTCGCCCACTCCAGCTTATTATCTCACATTGACTCAACCACCAGCGGACCTCCGAGTAATAATAAAAATAATAACAAACCAAAAAAAATATAAAATATTTCAGCATAGTAACACCCCTCCTCTTCCTCCAACCGAGACCTGAGCCCGAGCCTCACGACATAGGGCCCCGAGCCAGGAGACCAAGATCCAAACCCCCACAATCCTCCCACACAGACATCGGAGACCGACCACGACACCTATCACCCATCTCCATTATTTCTCATTGGTGTCCAGGAACCACACCCCCGGTTACAATTAACATCTCTCCTATTACATTTTCTACATATTACTTTTCAGTTGTGCCCAGACATGATCTTAACACTACTAACCCCACCCCTTTCCCCCCTACTACCCCCCCCACCCCCACCTCGTCCCACCTCCCCCCCTCTCTGGTTGCAGAGAAGGGGGAAAAAAAAAAAAAAAGTCAATAATTCTTCAGCCCTCTCCTCCTCTTAAACCAACCACCAATCCCATCCTCTCTTGTTGGTCCATTTTATGCAACCACGGATCCCAGATCTTACAAAAATTCTCCCTCCTCCCTCCTTTTACCATCAAACAAAACTCAAAATTAATCATCCTTCTAACTTCTAACAAAAACTCCCTCAGGGTGGGGCTATCTCTAGACATCCATTTTCTGGCCACCATCAGCCTCATTACCATCAAAAGCTTCCTTACTAGAATATTCTTATTTTTCCCTGGGCGGACATCACTCCATACCCCCAACAACCATCTCTTTGCCGGTTCCCAACCTTCCAGTTGGAGTCGATCTTTAATAACCTCTAAAATTACTTGCCAACTTCTCTCCATTTTCCTACATTCATAATATAGATGAAAGAAACCAACCCTTGGCATATTACAGCGGGGACAAACTATTTCTTTGTTAGGGGCCATTTTAGATAACTTACTTGGTGTATAATATAACCTATAATTAATAAAAAATTGTGTAATCTTGTGCGACGCATTAAGTGATATATTCTTTCCCATACCCCATATATCTTCCCACTCTTCTTGTGTAATTTCTCCTATATCTACTTCCCACTTTACACTACTTGCATGTGTGACTACCTCCTTCTTCCCCTCCTTTACCAACCTAACTATCCTAGCCATCACCCTTCTTTTAGAAGTGTCCTCTATCATATAATCAATCCACTGTGAATTTTCTTCTAACAAATTATCCGTGTGATCTATTTCCATACTAACTTGTCTTAGTTGCAAATAAAAATACCAATTTCCTTCTATCCCATATTCACCATTTAACTCTTCTAATGAGCGTAATCGCCCTTCCTTAAAGAAGTGTGTCACATACCTCAAATTATATTTTTCCCAAAACCTCCATTCATAATTTCTTCCCAACTCTTTAAACCTAAGATTGTTAAACATTGGTGTACATCTAAATACTCCCTCCAAACCCAGTGCTTTTTTAGTTTTTTCCCAAACTTTGTGCATCAAGCCTAACAATGGCCATCTCTCACTAGACCTTCTACTCAACTGTCCTGACTCCAAAATTTCCCATACATCCTTTAATCCCCATTTATTTTGTTCCACCAAATTCTTTATATATGAGAACTCTCTCCATCTTTTCATATACTGTAATTGAGCCGCCAAGAAATAAATCCTAAAATCAGGAACCGACAAACCTCCTTTATCCTCATCTTTATATAAATATTCCATTTTTATCCTGGGCTTTCTTCCCCTCCAGATCAAATCCCTCACTATAGCTTCTAGCTGCTTGAATATTCTTTCTCCCAACCATATTGGACTATTAGACCAGACAAACAAAATCTGTGGGAGGATAATCATTTTTACTAGGCTTATCCTATCCGCCATGCCCAATGGTAGGCCCATCCAAACTTTTGCTTTAGATCTTATTCTTTGCAAAGTTGGTGTTACATTTAATTCCATATACTTATGGATATCCCTATCCACCACGACCCCCAGGTATCTAAAGGTTTCTCCTGGCTTCAAACACCTCAGTTTATCATGGGACACCTCTCCATCTAGTGGCATTAAGACTGTTTTCGCCCAGTTAATACTAAGGCCTGACACATCTCCGAATCTTTCTATCGTATTGATTATAATATCCAGGGAATTCTTTGTATTCTCCACGTACAGCAAAACATCATCCGCATAGAGCGATATCTTGTCCCCTCTCCCCGACATCCAAACCCCTCCACCTCTTCCATTGTTCTTAATTTTATTGCCAAAGGCTCGATGAAGAGGGCAAAGATATGGGGAGAGAGGGGACAACCCTGATGTGTTCCCCTAAATAAAGGAAACCTTTCTGTTTGGGATCCATTTATGAGGATTGAGGCCATAGGGCTCCTATACATCAGCTGCAGCCAACCAATAAACTTTTCTTTAAATCCATATTCCTTCAGGAGTTGCCACAAGAAGGACCACTCCACCCTGTCAAACGCTTTAACGGCGTCCAACGACAGGATGGAGCGGTCCCTCCCCCCCCCCAATTTCCAAGTTGCCAAACATCCTACGTATATTATCTATCACCGACCTTCCAGTCCTAAACCCGCACTGATCATCCGAGATTAAAAATGGAACTACCTTCACCAATCTATTTGCTAGCAGCTTCGCCAAAATTTTCATATCTGTATTAAGCAATGAGATTGGCCTGTAGGATCCGGGGTCTACTGCATCTTTACCTGGTTTAAGAATGAGTGAAATTGTGGCCTCATACATAGAATTTGGCATTCTGCCTTGTATCTGAATTGATCTAAACAACGATAGCAGTCTAGGGACCAATACTATTCCATACCTTTTATATACCTCAAAAGGGAGGCCGTCCGGTCCTGCCGCTTTCCCTCGAGGAGCCTCTCTCACTACCCTCCAAACTTCCTCCTCACTGATCTCTGCCTCTAAACCATCCGCTGCTTCCAGTGGAAGTCTGGGAACCTCAATCGCCCTCAGATACTCCTCAATCTCTCTTTCTTCTACCTCCAACTGCGATCTATATAATTTCTTATAATATTCAAGGAATATCTTCTTAATCCCTTCTTCTTCTTTAATTACCTTCCCATCCTTGTCCTTAACTGCAGAAATACCTATCTGCCCCTCATTCTCCTTTACCATCCTTGACAGGAACCTACCCGGCCTCCCTCCCTCCACGAACCTGCGCTGATCAGCAAAGAATAGTGTTTGCTGTGCCTTAGCCTCCATCATTTCCCTATAACTCAATCCCAGATCTTCCCACTTAACCTTATCTTCTTCCTTCCTTGTAATTACATACTGCCGTTCTGCTTCTTCTAACTGATCTTTTATCTTCTCCTCCTCTACTCTAGCTTTTTTCCTAGTCCTTGCTATACGCTCCAGAAAAATTCCCCTTAAATGTGCTTTTGCTGTGTCCCAAACTATATCCTCTGCGGCTGTTCCCTGGTTGATTTCAAAGAATACCTGTATGTTATTAATTATTTCAGAGTCCTCTCCCCATAATTCCAGCCAGTAAGGACTTACTCTAAATCCCCCACTCCTCCCCTCTCCTCTCCTTTTCAGCCTTACCAGCATAGGGGAGTGGTCTGAAATACTTCTTTGTTCATATTTTACCTCTTGTACCCAGGAGATCATCCCCCTGGAGCCCAACACCAAATCAATCCTTGACAGGGTCTGTTTAGCCTTGTTATAACATGAGTATGATTTCCCATTTGGATTACAATGCCTCCAGATGTCTAGCCACCCCAATCCCTCAACCAACTTCCTTAAGGGAGTTTCACCACTAATATTCCTCTCTTTATTCAATCTGACTCTATCCCTTACCTCTTCCATCACACAATTGTAATCTCCTAAAGCCAATACTGGGACATCTCCCTTGTCCTCCAGGAACTTACATAGATCTATTATAGGGGCAGCAGAAAAGGGTGGCGGCACATAAATAAATGCCCATACCATCTGTTTACCTTGATATACCACATATAAGAAAACATATTTTCCTTCTTTATCCACCCTATGCGATAATATCTCACAAGGAACTGACTTATGTATCAGGACACTTACACCCCTAGCATAACAAGAAAACGTAGAATGAAATGCCCTGCCGATCCACTTCCAACCCAGCAGATTTAGTTTCTCCTTCACCAAATGTGTTTCTGCCAAGCAGATAATCCCTGGAAGATGTTTCCTTATGACCTTATAAATTGCCGCCCTTTTCACCCTATCTGCTAGCCCCCTAATATTCCAGTACAGCAATTGGATAGTCATTTGTGATCCTTAAAACCATAATTAGACCTCTGTCCAAATATCCAACCCCCATCTAGATGTAGAAGCCAGCTGACAGAAGAGTCCCAACAAATAATTAAAGAAAAGAAGAAAAAAAAGAAGAAAAGGAGAGAAGAAAAAAGAAAATAGAAGAGAGAAACTATAAAAAAAATTACCAACCTTCTCTGCCCCCCCCTCCCACCTCCCCCCAACTCCCCCTCCCTCTTCCCCCAGAAAGAACCCTCCCTCCCCCCTTCCCTTCCCCCCTCCCCCCACCCCTTATGTAAAGTGGCCGTATCTTGCCAAACCACATTCCTCTACCTTAGCCATTCCTCACCAGCGCGGCCTATTTTTCTACCATTTCAGACTACTTTATCCCTTTACTCTCCAGCCATACTGCCGCCTCTGCAGCGGAATCAAAGAAACTTGTTTGACCTTCATGTACGATCCTCAGTCTGGCTGGAAATAATACAGAGTAACTGATCCCTGCCTCTCTAAGCCGTTTTTTAATTTGACCAAAACTCATCCTTGCCTGCTGTGTTTCTCTGGAATAATCAGGGAACATCAGTATCTTACATCCATTATATACTTTCTCCGGACCTGACCTTGCCTCTCTCAAGAGATAGTCCCTATCTGCCGATGAAATCACTTTAACCAGTACTGTTCTAGGTTTTGAGCCAGGGGGTAGACTTCTCAAGGGGACCCTATGGGCCCTTTCTATTCCAAATACTTCCAAAGCCCTTCATTGGGAAAGTTCTCCATAAACCATTTCTTCATAAACTTGACACAATTGTCACCCTCCACTTTCTCTGGAAATCCGATAATCCTTAAATTGCTCCGTCTACTTCTATCTTCCAATTCTCTCACCCTCTCTAGTGTTTGCTTTTGCAGGAGTGACAATCTATCTACCTCTCTTCCCATACTGGTAGTCTTATCTTCCATATCACTCAATCTCTGTTCCACCTCCCCCATTCTCTCTCTTATTTTTCCCAGGTCTTCTCTAATCAGTGAAATGTCTCCCCTTATTCCACCCATCTCTGCCTGCACCACCTGGAGGGCCATGTTTGATTTCTCCACCCCTTGCAGTATCTGTTCAAGCATTGTCGGCGAGTCTTCTTCTCTTAGACCGGAGCTCTCTTGCTGATCTTTACTTAGGTTTCCTACCCCATCCTACATCCTCTCCTCCTCCCCACTTTTTCTACTGCTCCCTCCCTTTGCTACTTGTCCAGTCTTTCCTCCTGCTGGGGATTTAAGATATTTCTCCATTACTCCACTTCTCCTCGCCCCAGCCATCTGCGACATTTCTGTTTCCAACTCTCTTTCTCGCTCCCCCTCCACCTTCTTTCCTTTTCCTCTTGCAGGTGTGCCCTTTCGACCCCTCATCAAATATGGCCCTACCGAAAGTCTCTCAGCACCTTTGCCTATACCGCTTTATATACAATAGCGCAATACCCAAAAGACAGAGGATTAATTAATACAGCAGAGTAAGATCAATAATGTACCTATGGTACGCCACGACAGAATCGTATTCCAACCAGGATGAAATTATTTTTAAGCAATCCAGGAAGGCAGGTTAAATCAATGATAGCAGTAGCAATTGACAAAAAAAAAAAAAAAAAAACACAGAGCTAACTACCAGGTAATACAACAAGACCAGATCCCAGTATACAATGTATATATCAGGGAGCGCAGGCCGTATGAGGTAACCCTTCCCAACAACTAGGATTTTGTTGCTGCTAGCTATATCAGGCTCAGTGCAACTAGGCTAACCAATGAATAATACACAGTACAGCAGAGCTGGATTAGTATGCCCCACACACCTAATACACGACCCCCAAAAAATGTACCCTACACGTACCCAATAAATTCAGCTAGACTAATCAGATGAGTAATGCGCAGTACAGTAGAATTGGTTAATGTAAGTAAGGCACTGTATAACAGAGATAATACACAATATAACAGATCTAGATTAGTGTACCTCACACCTACACAATACAGAACCTGGTGTGACTAAACTAATCGGATAAGTAAGATACAATATAGCAAAACTAAATCTCGCAGAACCCTCTAGTAATCATGAGATAACCACCCGAATGATCACTAGATTCTTGTTACTCCTAAATATAACAGACACATCCTAACTCAATAGCAGCAATTAATAAATCCTTATAATGGGTTAAGGACATGGGGGGGTGGGGTGAGGGGAGGGAATAGAACTGGGCCGGGATATACTTTGTCCAAGTTGTTTAACAACCATTAATGTCCATTAGGGTTCTCTTGCTCCCAAATTAGTCCGTCAGGCGCAATATAGCTGAATTAGTCAGAAGAGTAAAGCACAGTACAGCCGCGCTATATTATTATATGCCACACGTGCGAATCACAGAGGCATCAAGCAGTTAATATATCCGCATGCAGTATGGAATATTCCCAAATTATAGATAGGCCAGCGTGTCCTTTATCCCACAAAGTTAGTAATCCTATCGCACAGTGCCTATTCACAAGCCCCCACCCCACATATCAATCCTCATACTGCACCGGTCTTCAGCGGCATCTAAGTTCTGTAACAGCTCTCTGTCCTCCTCCCTGCGTCTCCGTATCTCCAACAGTCCTTCTTTCTCTTCCGATCCACGCCACCTCCGTTCACAGAACTCTCCTCCGAATGCTGCACTGCCTCCTCCGCTGCCTGTCCCGCACTCGTCCTCGCACCTCCGGATCAGCTACCCCAGTTCCACGCCGCTTGCTTCCGGGTCCTTCTCCGCTATTCCCGCACTGTCCCCTCCGGCATCAGCACGCTTCTTCTCGGCCCGGCCAGACCACCATCTAACGTCTGTATGAGTTCTTGCCCCTCCTCAATGCCTCGGCAGGGATCCTAGTCAAAGCCGCATGTCAGACCCGCGCTGGTGAGGTGAGCGGCGTCACGTTACGCTACGCTCACATGCTCCACCCTCGATAAATAACCCCTTAAGTCCCACTCGGTTGCGAGTATTGGAACATAGACAGAGAAACAACAGGGTGGCCCCTTTTGTCAATGTCTAACTCAAGGTGCGAGTATTGCGATCATGACAAGGGCTTGCAAAGGCAGGCTTCCACCCACAGACAGCCGTTTCGGGGGGTTTTTTGCCCCTCGTCAGTGTGGGGTAGGATTCTGGCTAGTTGGGGCAATGAAAAATCAACCAACAAAACACAGTAATCACTGAACTCAAGGAGAACAGCGAAAAAAATTCCAATGAAGTACTCAATCAAGAGTATCCACTGATGCCCCCCAAAATTTAAATATGCAAAACAAGAGTCCGTGGAGCCTCAGTTACGAGTCTCAAAACACGGGATAGCCAGATATCTATAGCCTGTTGCCAACCGGGTGCCTCCATGATGGGGAGAGCACCACACCACCCTGATAAATAACCCCTTAAGTCCCACTCGGTTGCGAGTATTGGAACATAGACAGGGAAACAACAGGGTGGCCCCTTTTGTCAATGTCTAACTCAAGGTGCGAGTATTGCAATCATGACAAGGGCTTGCAAAGGCAGGCTTCCACCCACATGGTGTATCTCCCAGGATGAGAAACACCAACTTATGCAGCCTTTTAAGACTACAAGATGGTATATGGTACAAGATGTGGCAGGCTCATTGGGAAAACTAAAAGTGACTTCATAAGCATAACATGGAAGGATTTTGAATCCCTATTCTTAATGCCTAATTTTTGGTATAACCCAGCTAGCCGTGACCTACGATTAGTTCAAGATCCATGACCGGCGGGTGGGGGGGGGGGAAGAGTTGGTTCCAGTTTGTTATAATTTGGAGAAGGCACTTGAGGTACTATATTCACAAACCATGCCTTGTAAGAATTCATTATGTACTTCTTGGTTATATCTCGTTTACTTACTCTTTTAGTGGGCTTGCACGTCCACTGATTGGCTTAAGTGTTGTAAAATGAAAAATCTAAATAAAAATATGTTTAAAAAAAAAATTGATGGCCGGCTGCTCACTGCAGCCGGCCCCACCTGCTGTGAAGCGTGCTCCGCTCCAGAGCGCGCTTCATAGGTCAAGACTTACCGGTACGCCCAGGGTCATCTGGGCACATACTTCCAGGGCGTATGGACTTCCATGGATATTTTGTATACATTGTTCTGAACACAGGCTCAGAACGAGGCATGTAGCATGCTCTTCACTGGCATAGATGACAGATCGCAGAAGACGGATGGAGACTGGAGCGACACATCTAGATGGGTGAGAGGTGCTTAAAGTAGCAGAGTTCTGTTTATGTATATGTGGGTTCTCATTCCCTGAAGACAACGAACAGTGTTTTCTAACTTCTAAGCTTACAAGCTGTAGATCCGTAAATATTAACCCCTTGCACAACGAACTACCAGCATTGTCTGGGTTGGCTGCTGTGCACAATTTACTTACTGGAGTGAATACAAGAACACTCATGTTCTTCCCTCCTTAGGGGTTAATGAACATTATCATTTATAGCGCACCGCATTATTGATCTTAGAAACTAAGCGCTCGATCCGTGGAGCGGCTACATTTAGTATTTCAAGTTTTATTATGTTATGGATTATGTGTGTTACCAACCATAATATACCACTGTTTACCACAAGGGCCTGTGGCTTTAATTTATTAGAGTTTGTTTATTCATTAAATGTTGTTACATTTATTACTTTTCAATATTTGCCATATTTTATATCATTTATTGGTATTATTAGCATAGAACAAACTTAGAAGACTATGTGTTCTCTTTTATACAGTACATTAAAATTGCACTGGTAGTGGTGACTTTCAGATTGAAATTCCTTAATGCAGGCTAGATACAATTTTTTGTCAGAAGTAACCAGCACCAGATTTCTCATATACTCAGGCTATGTTCACACAACGTCATTTAGCAGCTTGGCCTCCGCTTAGTGCAATGACAGGTGTTTGTACATTATTCTAGTTTGGGTTACTAATTGACCTTTGCATGTGGCTTAATTAAAAAGTCCATTGAATTTAACAGTAAAAATGGAGAAAAAGTGGTGACAAAAGAAAAACTGTGTCTGAGCAACTAATGAAAAACATCCGCTGTTTGCAAAAGACGTCCGAAAATAAAGATCATGTTCATTATTTTGACGTCCATGGCAAAAACATTTTTTTATTCAATTCAATTTGGGCATTGGACATCCGTCTTCTCATGCATTGCCATTGCAGTCAGTTAAATTGCGGTGAAAACTGACCTTTTTTTCAATAACAAAATCGCCCGCCTTTTCTTTTCTTTTTGACGTTGTGTTAGCATTGCCATACCAAGTTTTCGATTTAAAAAGATGTACGTTCTTGCCATGATTTAATTTATTGCAATGCAATGCATTGAAATCAATGGAATGACAGACGTCCAATGCACACAATGTAAAAAATGATAGACGTGGTCTGCGCAGACGTCAAAATAATAATCATGTCAATTGGTTTCGTATTTTTTTTTAGCAAACAAAGAGAAGGGGATTAATATGAAGCAATAACAACATTTATTGGTGAAAAGACAGTACACAAAAAAGAGAAAAACATTTAAAACAAAATAAACAACACCTCATAAATAATGGGTGTGCACCCCACTGTAAAGGGATACAGTTGTTCCGATCAGGCTACCGGACAGTGCTGATACATAATAATGCAGTTAGAAATATAGTAGTGCTCAATTGGAAATATGGCACAGTGGCGTAATGAGAGCCAGACACGACAGAAACTACCCCCAAAGAAACCTCATACAACCTGAGAATCACCAAGTCCGGTAGGACATTAGCGTGGAGAAATTCCATGCGTATCGCTGCCCCCATGCAGCTTAATTTTTTAGTTGTTCACACAGTTTTTCTTTTTTTCACTGTCCTTTCACTTTTTTTTACAATTAAATTGACCTAAACTAGAATAATGCACCAACAGCCGTCATTGCACTGACAGGCAGACAAACAGTAAAATGAGTTCCCTCTTAAATGGAGAGGGAAAAACATTGTGTGAGTGTAGAGTGTAGTTATTTATTTTATTTTTTTTGCATACTTTGTAGCAGAGAAATAAGTAAAAGAGGTATGTGCTCACCAGCACTTTTAGGTCTGCTAGACAAAAAAATAAAAAATAAATAGAGAACAAGCCGTAGGATGCCATCTTCCAGTCCCTGTGATGCATGGAAACGGAAGCAAATGGAAAAGAAAGGCAACTATTGTTGATGGTGTACCTGACACCCCCCTCCCCCCAAATGACAAGCTGAGGATTGCAATTTTGTTTTATTATTATTATTATTATTATTACAGCACAATAATCTATAGATTTACAATAAACAAACCAGTTTTAAAAATAAATAACAAGAAGCACGCTAAGAGGAAACAAACAATACACCTCAACCTCTGACCTGGAATTGATAAATGAATAAAAGTGTGCTTCTCCATAAAAGAATAAAATGGTAATATATGCTTATATGCGCTTTAGTTCAATAGAAAGTGTACAAGCATATATATTCAATACCTAAATAAACTCTGACAAATAAACAACAGATAGAAGATACAACTTATTGTGTGGGCTGGCACTCAGGGTTGCCCTGGAGACGCAACAATCCATAAAACCGGCAAATGGCAGCCCTGAGTATAAATAAAGTACTAAGGTAAATGCATATAGCACAGCAAACTACAAGTAAACTAAAAACATGAAATCTGCAGCGCCTACGCTCATCCAAAGTGTACATATATAATCTCCCTAAAATTTAAAGTAGTTACTGACACACAAGTGAGAGATAGATAGATCGAGCGATCAATCGATCCTTGGTGCTGTTTCCATACAGTTTGTTTTTTCATCCTGCATCTAATAAGGCTGTTTGGAGCACTGATATGGCGGGACGGGGAAGATCAGTGCTCTGGGAGTGGTGGCCCCACACTCAGTGCTTAAAACAGCCTAATTAGACACAGGATTACAAACTGCAAAGAAACAGCACCGAGGATGAGAGTAAGTGACCTACTTTCATCCTCAATGCCCTGTGCATGGATCTGGATTTTAGGTAAGTATAGCTAAATGTAAATTGTAAACTTGCTTTATTTTACATCCCCTGTTCATTTAGATTTTGAGAGTTATAACAATAGTGACACTTTAAGTCAGGGATGGGGAACCTTCGGCCATCCAGTTGTTGCAAAACTACATCAGCTGGAGGGTCGAAGGTTCCCAATCCCTGCTTTAAGTCTTTCCTGATAGGTTTCATGCTTTAGACCGTCCACCATTTCTGTAGCCCATCCCTGTTCTGTTCAAGCTTTTCTTCTCTACGTGCATCCAACTTTGATTCACATATTGTCTGGGTGACTAGAAATTGATCACATGGAGCATGCATTGTTATGGTAGGTGGGGATTAGACCACTGCCAGACCCCTCCCATCTTGCAGCGGTTTGTGTCCTGCTGAAACAAAAGGTGAAATACAACATTGTTTAATCTATCAATCAGAAGGCCAGAAGGCTATCATATCATCAACCTAAGCCAAAGACACTAGTACTTGCAGCTACCAGTAATTTTAAATAGTCAGCCATTTTAAAGGGGTTTTCTGCTTTCAAAAATCCATACTACTTAATTTTTGTAGACATTACCTATCTAAACTACATTTTATACAGTTACACATAAATGGCTGATAGACATGTTATTGAAAACTTAAATCTCACCTGTATATGGCCAGTTTTAGTCATTCCAACAGTCCTACCAATACTGCTAGTATCTTCTGGTGCTTATATCTTCTGGTGTTCTACCTTAATGAGTACATCAATCTGACACAACAATGTTGTTTTGGGGTACCCTAATCCACCAGGAATCAAAGTAAGGCCATTAATTAAGGTATAAACTTTTGTTTGAGTGACATATTTAGATTTTGAAGTTGGCTTACTGTAAGTTATCCTAATGCATCAGGGATAAAGATAAGGATTGACACATCTGCATAATTTTCGGTTACCTCTCCACTGTATTATTCAATTAAATTTTTTATTCAATGATTTAATTCTTAGGGTGAGGTATTTACTCATAAGGACCTGAGCAGTTGTGTTACCTTTAGCCAATGGGAACTGAGTGTCTGTGTTCCCATTATAGACAGCTCTGATTTGGTCTCTACATGACTCATATAGGCCATATATTGCATTTTCTTAGTTATCCATCTCACCACTCCCAAAGGAAGCAGAGTGTGTGAAACTCTCTGGAAGGTGAACTGGAAGGTTGCCCTATGACTTAATGCTCATATGATTGGGTATTAGTGGACTCAATACCATGGTGGATGATTAACAACTACCACTTTGGTTAATGTGTACTGTATATGCATACTTGCTGGCGCTTACAATGCCCAGTAGGTCAATATTCAAGATAATGTAGTGAATAGTTGGTAAGATCACATTTGAGCACATGTGCTATAATTTCTAAGGAAAAGCATATTTAACTCCATACAGTTTGTCCACTACATTAAATAACAGTAGAGCAACAATGTCAGTGGCTCTAGCCGGTGTCTTGCATGCTTTTCTTTAGTAAATTGGTGCGTGTGTGTGTGTTGGGGGGGGGGTTGAATTAAATAAAAAGTTTAATTTCCAGCATATAAATGAAAACTTTTCACCAGTAAAATTTTATTTTAATTGCTGCTGAATTTAGTATTTTACATCCATGATTCTGTCTGTCTTGCAAATAAACTAGAATAAAATTGTGATAAATAGAGATATATTATTTAACTATAAAATTATGCCACTCTTTCCCATTATTTTATAGTTGTCTATTGTTTCTAAATGTTGTATCAGGCAAAAACCTGGGTTAAAGGTGCAATTCTCTATCCAGATATAGCCTTTGATATACTGTATGTTGATGTCAATGAGGCAAATATGCTGCATATTTTTAGCTACTGTCTGAATTACTCATCATCTGCTCTGGAATGCATAGAGCAACTATAACATATGCAAAATAGAAAATTGTAATATACCTGAAACTGGCAACTTTGATTTGTATAGAAAGTATCTAAATTAGAAAGCAGCCCTCCAGACAAGACTGGAACAGAAGGAGCTACAGATGCAGGGACCATTCAGGCAGCACCAATGGCACAATCATGTAAATAAGTACAATATATTGATTCCTGGGAAATTCAAGACGTGTTTTACTGGACATATGATCGCCAAAATAAAATCAATTCAGATCAATACATCTGAAAGCACAGTGCACTGCAGAATGTCACTTTTCTTCTGCATACAACTACAATGTGTCTAGAGTTTGGTGCAGAATAGCCCTAGCTGATGCAAGTGCTTTGTATGAATAGCAGCTCTGTGATGCTTGATGTCTAGTAGTCAGCTATAGATGTCATCAATTGCACCTGATGCATATATAACATTATTTAGTATTGCTATATACAAGGCTTAAATATTATTACAATGCAGTTAATGTAATTAAAAAAAAAATAAAGACACTACTATAGGAAGAAGTGGATAAGTGAAAGTATGCAGCTAAACATTACCTTGCCTCTATACATATCCAGACAGCAGCAAGGCTTTTGCTTGCCTCTACAACCATCACTAATTTGACTACAGTAATGTAAAGGGGGGCATTTGCCTTGTGCTTACATGCTGGCACAGCAGAGATATGCAGGAGGATATAAAGACTCCTGATGCTCCTTCTACATTTCTTTGTTGAGGTGCAGCTGCTTCCTGGGACACCTAACAGCATGCTATTTTGGAGACACATAGGGCTTTGTTGTCCTCAGGGATGAAAGGGTTAACCTTTGGTCCACGTGAGGCTTGTGAGCTTCTATCGATTCCATCTCCTTGTAGACAAATGCAGAGCTTGTGCTTTGCAGTCGTGTAGGGGCTGCAGTGAGGCTGAGCTCAACGATGCTGCTTTAACTCAACGTCAGATCAAGTTTGATCAATAACCCCCCTACTGGTCCAATTGGAAGAGCCTTATTCATCTGATCTCTCTCTCTCTTTTTTTTTTTTTTCCTCACTCCCTTTCTCTCTTCACCACCATCTTTGGGAAAAGTCCCCTTGATTTTCTATAGTGAGAAGGGGACAGAACTGCAGTGTGTGCAGCCAATGGAGCTGTCCATGGTGCTGCTGCTACTGCTGCTGCTGCTGTAGGAGAGGGAAGCTGCAAAGTGCTGAATGCCCGGGCTGTGACAGTTTCGTTTTAGAAATTAAGGCTGTGAAAATGGGACAAAACGAGCTGCAGACTGTCTTCCTATTGCTGCTAAGCCTTGCAGGCGAGACCTATGGAGGCTTCCCTAACACTATTAACATAGGTAAGTGACTGCATGCTGCTTGGAAGCACATATATCCTAGTATATGCAGATCTTGTATAGCCATGCATGCTCCCTGTACTGTATGCAGTGTGGTGCACAAGGCAGCAGCTTGCCTTCATACCCCTCAATGCATTGCATTACTAGGACATTGCCCAACTTCATGCACTGGATCCTGTGCTCTCATGTACAATACTATCATTATTGCATATATATTTAATGTATCATTTTTCAGCTTCCCATGACTGGATTGTTCTCTCCTCTCTGGAAATAGACAGAATGCAGATATAGAGGGCGATTAAGGCATACTGTACCCATAATAAGGGTTGAGTCACTGCAGCTTTTTATTAAAGTAGCAAAGCGCTTGCAGAGATCTATAGAGAGCTTGCTAGGGATTCAGCACACTGCAGAAAAGTTGTGTAGAGCAATGCTTCCTTCCCCCCAAAAAAAGCCAAGGAATTCATTTAGAGCCAGCTATTTGTACAGGGAAGGAGAGCATAATGGGCAGTATGTAAAGAAACACAGCCTTCCTTTCAGTCACATCTTGTACACTGCTGAATAGGTTTGCTCGTCTTGTTCTTGATGGAAGCTGTAGAAGAACTGGAGTCAGCAAATTGTATTAAAAGAAAGGCAGACACATTACAGCAGAAAGGAGCACTGCTGGGGCTTAGAGCATGTTAACCCCTTCAAGACAAAGGCTTCATGTTAGCAATAAAAGTATTTTATACTGAGTAGACTGGTCATGTAAGGATGTATTGTGTCTCACACATAAGTGCATTATGTCTAGGGGGATGAGTGTCATCCTCAGAGGTGGAAAAGTATACTTTTTTATATATGCTGATTTATTTTTTATTCCCCTTATTTTATGTTTTTAGGTGGACTTTTCATGAAAAACACAATTCAGGAACACAGTGCATTTTTATTTGCAGTTCAGCTGCACAACACCAACCAAAATAACACAGAGAGGCCCTTCCAGCTGTTTCACAATGTAGATCACTTAGACTCATCCAACAGCTTTTCTGTGACCAATGCCTGTAAGTATCTAAGCGTTGCTTCAAATCTTGAGTGTGCTTTCATTTGAGAAGTGTGCAGCAATAAAAAGCATGCTAGGCTTACTAAAAGTTTCCTTAGGAAGTAAGATATCTATGTGCTTTAAGATGAAATGTGTTGATGCTTCTCTAGCTTTTTAGTAGAATTGAGTTTTGGTCAGACTTGTGGTTATTGCAGTAACAAAGTGTTTTAATATGTTGGAAATGTCATTTTCATCTCACACATTGCATTATTGAGAAAAGTAACATGTAGTGTAAAGTATAGGAAATACCAAAATCTCACTGGCTGCCTCTTATTCCTTCCCCCGCTCTCTCTATTGCTGTCCCTGCATCTCTTTATCTTTTCCTATCTCCTTGGATTAGTCTCTCTCATCAATTGCTTTCTCTTTTCATCCGTATATTTGTGCGTTTTTACATCTCCTCCTGTCTCTCCTTCTCTTTTTCTTCTTCTTCTGTGATAATACCGAGCCACTGTTAAATATATGAACATCTAATGCAGCACTTTCAAAGTCTGGACATGAATTAACAATCATTGAGATCTGGTGCTCCCTGTCACATCATGAAAATACCTCATTGGCTGAGAACATAGTACTGTAGGATATGCTGGCGAATGCTCTAATTCTGAAGAATACCAAGACATCAGAGTTTTATTGCATAGTATTTAATGAGCTCTTCTCTGCAGTGCTCGCTTCGCTTCTGTGGGCCACATGAAATAATAAGTATGCTGGGGAAATAGATGTGTGTAGTGTTGCTGAACATAGTCCCCCAGGAGCAAATTTATATTAGGGTTTGTATAATGTAAGGCGTATGTATGTTTAGATTTTAACCGGAATAGAGACAGAACCTAGCCAGAGCTGTGGATGACTGTGCTGCAGTACCAGAGCTTATAATAAAAAACAGATGCTGGTCGGTTGGGATTCCTTACAATAGATCAAAGTTCTTGTTCCTGCTTCAAAGTCCAGTGGTGCAGGATGTTGTAATCTGCAGTAATAGTAATAGGGCCTTCCAGCCCCCCCCCCAACCCCAATACACTCATAGACTGATTAAGGGGCAGTGTATTTGTATACTATCTGATGATTTCTGGGCATTTCCTAGCATTTGGCAATTGGTTATTTTAAATTTATTTCCATTCAAACCTATTTTTCAATGGCAATTTAGCTATGAATAACTGATCTCTCCCATATAAGAAGTCACCCCTGGCTTCTTGTCATCGGCCCACGAATAATTATACTTTACCCATGTGGTAATGGTATTAAAAACATTCTGCTAAAGTTCACCCAGGTACTGAACGCCTACACATTATACAATCTATTGCTTCTTCTGCTGAATGAATGTCATTTCAATCAAACACTTTAGTTCCTTAATCCTTAATCAAAGTAATCCCTTCAAGAGGTTGGCTTTGTAACACCATTGCTCAAATATCAATGAATGGATTAAACCTAAATGCACAAAGCTCTTAGACGTAGTTTTCAGTAATTGATTTCAATCAACAATATTTCTTTATAGAAATAAAGGAAATTACACAATCCGACGCAATGTAACACATTGTGGCGTGTCATGGGAATTAACAAAAATGGACTTGTTGGGTGTTTGTAATGATGGTAACATCTGTATTTTTCTACATTGAATGTGCGGGTAGACCGTCAATGCTAAATGCCTTCTGAACCCAAATTAAAAACCCAAGTAGCAAGTAATGAATCAGTCAGGCTGAGCCAGAGCTGTTAGTAATAAAAATGTTCAGGTTGTCAGATCAAATGAAAACCAATAATTTCTCAAGTGTCAGAAAGCTTTTACCTTTTAATTCCAAAAAAAATTAAAGCCTTACCCAGCATGGAGCCATTGAACATGAAAAAGTGTATGTACTAAGCAAAGGGGAAGTGCCAAGTCATCAGTTTTAATTTTGCTCAGTAAATTGTATCAATATAAATTAATTTGTTTCATTTTGCTGTCGTTGGCTAAAAGATAAAAGAAAAAGGAGGCTTCATTCAGCACTAGCGAGGTCACTTATCCAGATGTGATTGACAGGACTGCTAGAATGATGTAGTTTGTTCACTTTATGCCTGTTAGAGGAAAACACTCTTCTCAAGATTTAGAGGACTCCTGCTTCCAAAGTGATGAGAGTGCCAAGAACGTCCTGCAGCGATGCCACAGAAAGCAGAACTGATACAATTTATGTCATTTTAGTCTTGGAGACGCTCTCTGTTTCTTGATAAATAACCCTCTTATCCCCATATGTATATAATGCAGCTGCTACAAAAGCTTTGTCCTTGAATTCCACAGTGGTCTAACCCGGCTTCACATTATAACTTAGTGGAATTAACTCTTTAGTGGATGTCTGTAATTCCATCTTCCATTAAGGCAAATGCAATTGGTGATATTGCTTCAGAAGCCACTTTAAAGTGTTACTCTACAAGGCCAACACCATGCAGGGCTTTCACAGATAGGTATATTGAACTCTGAAAATGAACTCCATTCTTTATCTTGCTATTCCAGTTGTTAATATGTTAGAACAGTAATATGAATTCAGTGAGTTTATTAAATCATTTCAATGTCCTTTGCTTTTAAATAAACTCACATATACCAAGAACACAAACACAAAAATATATGTGCAGGTGCATACACACAGACACCCACACAGTTACATGTTCATACACATGCAGAAAATATACATGGACACACTTATACAGACAGACACCCACACATAGACACACATAAAGACAGGCTATGTTCACACTAGGTAAAAAAAAACAACACGCTTTTGCTATTTAAAAAGACGTTGGTTTTTGCTGCAATTTTATTGACTTCAATACAATGCATAAAAATCAATGGAATGTCGGACGTCCAATGCACACAGTGTATTAAATAACGGACCTTGTCTGGGCAGACGTCAAAATAATCGTCATGACAATTATTTTCGGACGTCTTTGGCAAACTCTGGACATTAATTTTTAGTTGTTCACACACAGTTTTTGCTTTTTTAACCGTCCTTTCGCTGTTTTTACTGTTAAATTAAATGGATGCACCCAAAGGCCAATAAGTCCACCTAAATAATGTACCAACAGCTGTCACTGCACTGACAGGTGTCCAAACAGCAAAATTACAGCTGTCATTTTAACCCCAAAGATGTAATTTTTCTTTTAAAAAACGGGGAGGAAAAAATGTTGTGGGAACATAGCCATACACATACATAAAAACAGGCCCATATACACATACACACAGAAACCCACACAGTCACATAGAGACTCACACATTAACATGGAAACTCACACAATCACATATGTACATACATGCTTACTGTACATATACACGGACATACATATAAAGACTGCCACATACAGATACATATATAGACACATACACACACACATACAAAACAGATATATACACACAAACATACATCAATGGACACACGTATACAGACACCAACACATAGAGATAGAAATTGTCACATACATACAAAACACATGCATACACATATACACTGACACAACACACAGTCCTATATGTATATGCATATGCACACATACTCCTATACATAGACATACATATACAGACACTGACACATAGACACATATAGATACATACAGTACATACTGTAAACAGGTATTCATACAAATACATATGCGTACATACACAAACACACTGTATATCTATGGATACACAAATACATACAGACACCAACACACATGCATACTTATGTACATATATGCAGACACACACACTCTCGCTTCCCCCCTCCATAGTACAGAATGCTTCTCATAGTCAATGAAACGCTTATTTATTAAGATACATGATTTTGTCAATACTTTGCACTGATGTCATTTACAGACAATCAAGATGCATTGGATGCACAAGGCAGATAGAAAATGGTTTAAGTGAGTTATTGAAGCAATAATAGGGAAGGTGTTCCACTGCAGCTAACAACTCCCTGCAAGAATTAATATGAATTATGCTAAGGTTCCATAGATCAAAATTTATAGAAAGCAGCCACCTGTGTTTTTGTGCTATGCTGTTGTAGTGCATTCCACTACATCTCCTCAGCCTCTGCAGTGTCAGCTCATTAGCACACAGATCTCATATCCCCTCTCTGCACTGTCATTGCAAAAATTGCTGTTGTATGTATACCTTTACAGTCAGCTTTGCTCTTCAATTACGCTCTGTTTGCAAGTCACATTAAGGGGAAAGAAGCTCAAGAAAAACAAATGTAACCTTAGGGTTATTTGCTGTGGAATATTGCTAACAAAGCATTAGTACAAATCCTATTTTGTTCATTAACGTTGAGGATATAGGCAGATTAGCAAGTGGATCAGAAATGTACGTACAAGAATGGCTTCTTTCATCCAAAAAGAGTTGGCAAAGGGTTTTCAGTCTGCAGGGCACGTTTAGACGATGATGTCATATATCTTTGTCTTCATTTGCAGTTTCAGAATTAGCCATGAGCAAGTGACTGTAGGAAACTGCTCTATGAGTCTTTGGCTTGAATTTTGCAAATTATCAATATGAACCATAGGGTGAACATCTGTGTGGAGTTTATCTGTTGTTCCCATATTTGTGTGGGTTTCCTCTGGGTTTTCTAGCTTTCTCCTTTTCTTTAAAAAACATGAACTTGTGTTACATTTCCTTAGCATATGTATTTAAAATAAGGAAATGAAGATTGTGAGCCCCATTGAGTCATATAATATAGTTTACACAAAAGGGATTGTCCAGCAAAAAGCTTTTTCTTTAAAATCAACAGGTGTTAGAAAGTTATATAGATTTGTAAGTAGAGATGAGCGAACCTGGAGCATGCTCGAGTCGATCCGAACCCGACCTTTCGGCATTTGATTAGCGGTGGCTGCTGAAGTTGGATAAAGCCATAAGGCTATGTGGAAAACATGGATATAGTCATTGGCTGTATCCATGTTTTCCAGACAACCTTAGAGATTTATCCAAGTTCAGCAGCCACCGCTAATCAAATGGCGATCGTTTGGGTTCAGATCGACTCAAACCCTGAACCCGGTTCGCTTATCTCTATTTGTAATTTATTTCTATAAAAAAATCTCAAGTCTTCCCATGCTTATTAGCTGTTATATGTCATGCAGGAAATGTTGTTTTATTTTCAGTCTGACACGTTGCTCTCTGCTGATATCTCTGGCCCAGACAGGAACTGTCCAGAGCAGGAGAGGTTTTCTATGAGTTTCTGTCTCGGCCAGAGATGTCAGCAGAGAGTGCTGTGTCAGACTGAAAATAAATCAACATTTTCTGCATGACATACAGGAGCTAATAAGTATGGGAAGACTTGAGATATTTTAATAGAAATAAATTACAAATCTATATAACTTTCTGACATCAGTTGATCTGAGAGAAAAAGATTTTCACTGGACAACCCTTTAAGCCAAATCCAACAGAGATACAGCATATGGTGTTTCTTTAAAACATTCTATCCTTTATTTTTATTTGCTGTTGCGTATATAGCAGCAATATATTCCATAATGCCATGTCACACAATTTGCCCCTACTGAGGCTTACGATATGATTCTTCTAGTTATACACTTTAGAAACTGGGTAGAAAATATTTAGTAGAAAGCTGTTGCCTTTTTAATTCATTACAGAGACCCTTTCTACCTGAGCTGCATAAAAGAAATATTTGTAACCAATCATTACCTTGCTTTTCAATGACAAGGAAAACCCCTAAAAAGCTGTCTACAGAAGGGTGTGTCTTACTTTTATGAATAGATTTGAGTTTGCTTATTATCATTAATATTCCTTTTGTAGTTATTTACATAATTAATCCCTTAAAGAGTCACTGTCGTATTTTTTTTTTTGCAGAAATCAATAGTCCAGGCGATTTTAAGAAACTTTGTAATTGGGTTTATTAGCCAAATCTGCCATTATCTGCATGTAAAAAGCCTTTTCCCAGGTCCCCCCCTCCTTCCTCTTTTTCATCCACTCTGAAAAATCTGAAAATTGTGACTTGTTGCAGGAGACGTCCCCTGTCTGCTCTAGGGAGAGGGGAGGGGGGAGGAGGAAGGAGGGAGTTAGCCGGCAGCAGAAAGCAGATAACAGAGGATTACAGGCACTGAGCTGGGTGACAGCTGTAATCCGAGCTCAGACAGGTCACTGGTGATGGTCAGTAGAGATATCCCGTGAGGGATTTGTAGATTAACTCTTTGTTGTCCTGTTTTGGTCTTTTCTTTAGCTCTCTCCATAGGAGAACAATGAAGACAGGGGGGAGAGCTTCAAACTGCTTTTTCATGCTAAAAATGCATTTTTCGGATAATAAACCCAATTACAAAGTTTCTTAAAATCGCCTGGACTATTGATTTCTGCAAAAAAAAAAAATCACGACAGTGACACTTTAAGGACAGAGACTAAAATGACCGTGACAATATTCAATTTTGTATTTAGTTTTTTTCCTCCTCGCCCTCTATAACTCTCTTATTTTTCCATCTACAGGGCCATGTAAGAGCTTATTTGTTTGTTTTAAAGAACAAGTGTACTTTGTAATGGTGTCTTTCAATGTACCATGAAATGACTGACGAAACCCCCCAAAATATCTTTTATGGGGTCACATTGGGGTGCAGTTCTGCAAATTTTGAGCGGTTCTGTGTTCACGTAATGCACTTTACGATAAAACTGACATGATATCTTTATTCTATAGGTCAGTCTGAATACAGCGATAGGCGCGTTTATATAGCTTTTCTAATGTTTTACCGTTTTTGGCATAATTATAATTAAATTGGTATGATCAAAATGGCACTATTGTGACTCTTACAACGCTTTTCTTGTTTCACCTAAAGGGCTGTATGGGGCATCATTTTTTTCTGCCATGATCTCTAGTTTTTATTAGCACTGTATTTGTGTGGATTTGTGTAGATTGTGTATTTGTGTAGTTGCTGATGGCAGCAAGGCCTCACACTCTGTGAAGCAAGCTCAGCTCCTATGCTCACAGCATCAAATGTGTAGAATTTTTTCCCAAAAAATCAATGCTTTTTAGTAAAATGGGGATTTTTGTAAGTTTTTACATTTTTTAAAATGTGACCCATCTCAAGATACATTGCACTCTGTAGTTCAGTGAATTATGAATACCTTCTACTGAGATACAGCTTATAAAACTCTGTCTCTGACAGGACCTAACATACATGGAAGAGGCTTACATACATGGGAGACTTGGGGCCTGTGTTAGATTTCTAGATACATTCCTAGGAAATTATGTGGTCCCTGGTGGTCTGAGAGGGATACTCCCTCACTCTGTCTAACCACCTAGATTCAGAGATTCCAGAAACATCTAGGAGGTTAATAATTGGGATTAGAGAGCTTGGATCTTGGTCTTTGAAACAGGACACCAACTTTTTATAACCTGCTTCTGTTGATGATGCTGCAGACATAATTCTTGAGTTTGAACCATCCAAGATGTGTATGTCACTTGCAATCTCGATGTAAAGTTGTGTGATTTTCCAGTAAGAAGTTTAGCCATCATAGATGGACAGTCAAGAGTCTATAACCCACAATCTATTTGTGCCTGATTCTTCTATGGTTTGTGGTTTCATGACATAGGTTTCCATAGGGAAGATCCTTTTCCCCAAAGGGGTTTTGTGCCTGGTCAAGTTATCAAATTTCTGAAGAGTGTTTTATTGCACCATAAGTAGTTAGAAAATACTTTTGCAGACTTTGTAAAAAGGAAGGGACATGGAGTTGGATTGTTTTTATTGCATATAGAATTTTTGACAAAAAATAGTCTTGAGGACAAATACATAACTCATGTAGTGTAATTACTAATAGTACTGACTTATAGTATGATATACCCCTAACAGGAAGTTGAAAATGAAAGAACTACATAATGGGTAGTGTCTCAAACTCCCCAGCATTTTACTCCTTCCTGAGAAAATACAACATCTGCTGTCTCAGGAGGCCTGGATGGATAATATCTCCAGGAAATGCATGTGTGCATAAGCCATGCTGCCATGTGCTGATCAGTACCGCAGGCAGAAGAGCAGACAAGGAATGATACAGCAGCTTTTCCCAACTTACCCAACTTTTCCCAACTCATACAGGAAGGGTTACAGACACATAAAAGAAATGGATTTTTGGGGGATTTCAGAACTGGGGCACATAGGAAAGCAATACTATATGTTTCTGAAGCATTTGTGCTATTTTTACCTGATGTCAGAATACCCCTTTTTAAAGGTAGGCAATTGAAATGGGAAGTTGTTTTGTGTGGTCTAGGTGTGATTTCTAGCACTTCTGATATTTGAATGGTCTCCATACTTAGAAAATATTTGCTGCAAGCTTATGGAAAGTCTGTGTGGAATTGCATATAATAATCATGACGTCATCTGCGTAGGCATCTGTTCTGTGAGTGTGATGTCTAACACAAAAACCATGGATCTCAGACACTTCTCTTATTGTTTGAATGAATGGTTCAAGGGAAAGCAGGAATAAAATAGGCGAGAGTGGGCGTCCTTGTCAGGTTTTGTGGAGAATATTAAATGGTTGAGAAAGGGAATATATAGCGAGTTTTGTGTTCATAGAGAGAATTGCATCTACATATAAGAAGGTAAAGTTATCATTATAAAAAAAATCGAAACCATCTAATCAAAGTCCAGTCCACCCTGTCAATGGCTTTCTCCATATCTGGGCCTAAATGAACTCATTGATGCTTGTAATATATAAAGGTTTGTGATAGAAGTAAGGCGTGCATGGCATTATCCTGCCCCTCCTTACCTGCAAGAAACCCAGCTTCCTATAGTTAGATGTGACCATATTATATTGTCCAGTCTCTGTGCTAATAATCCAGTGAAAAATGTAGATCTCTGTTGGCATTGCAAAGCTAAAACCTAGTCTCTTATATCTGGTGGTACTGCAGATTGGTTGAACCAATTCAATCTTAAATATATTGATCAGCAAATGCTATATTTAAGGTAAAACTATACTTTGACCAAGGATTAATTCTCCTTCAAGCTCCCTATGCAGACAAATATTCTTGGCATTCACTTAGCAGCTGCCCAAAAACTGATCCCCTTAAAATGACATTTAGTAGAAATATTTTCAGTTGTGGACTCCATGGACACACAGGCTGCATTAAACGTGTGTTCTTTGGCTGATGGGGCCGTTCTGACATTAAGAAGAATCTTCATCCACTAGTCAAAGTGTGCATCAGAGTTATTGTGGGTTGTAGCCTGATCTAAAGAGTTAGTTTTTCAAGTTGTCTTTGAAGGTCTTGATGGTGGCTGACAACCAGATGTGTTGCGGTAGTGAGTCAGTTGCATGAGGTACAAACATGGGAGGAGCCTAAACTGAGGTCTTGTCGTAATTGGAGGTTGTGTGAGGGACGGTAACAGTATATCAAGTCAGATATGTATGGGAGACAGTTTGTGGATGGCTTTTTATGTCATGGTTAACAATTAAAAGGAAAACTAGGCAGAGGCAGAGACAGAGTAAGGGGAGAGAGGTTCAGATTTGTCCATGTTGAGTTTAGAAAGCCGGAAGAGAAAATGAAAGATTTATCAGATAAACAATCTGGGATCATAGATAACAGAGAGGTGATATCCAGACCAGAGAGATTTGAGTCATTGGCACAAAAAGAAATTGAGTGTCATTAGCATAGAGATGGTACTAGAAACCGTGGGATTTTATCATGTGTCCTAGGCCAAAAGTATACAGTAGATTGCGAAGCAGAGATTTGTAGCTAGAATTAATGGGGCCCTGGCATGTTTTTCATACTACCAGCTTGGAGAATGAATGCTGGGGGACTGCGCTGGGGCCTGGTGAGAATGGGTGTGGGGGGCCTTCTGTGGCTGGAGGTGCAACGCAATGGTTTCTTGCTCTGTCAGTCAGAATACCACACCATTTAACTGTGAGCGGTCATCACAAGTACTGACAGTTAAAGCACCGGGGTGCCCGCTCCCTGTAGTAGTGACATGGCCTACCTTAATGGTAGCTACGCCACTGTAGAGAAGAGAAGAGGCCCTAGGACAGAGCTGCATGACTAGACAAAACATCACTACATGTGTAAGTGTGTAAAATTTTCTACAAGGTCATCAACCCCTTTAAGATCTGTACAAAAAATATTGAATATTGAATACCCTGGCCTGTCTTCAATACTATATGACCCCATTCACTTTAAGTTTTTACTGTCACTGCTATGTACAGTATAAGAATACCATCAATCAAAAATGTTTTGAGTTTAACTGTGGCATATCTGGGCATAACCATGTCTAATAGGCCAAACATAGGCTACTTGAATATAAATATATATATATATATATATATATATATATATATATATATATATATAATAGCCATCTGACTGAACTGTATTTGTTATTTGTGAGGCTCGCTGAGCAGTCTTCTCTTGCATAATGTGCCACTTGCAGAAGCCTAAAAATAGATTTTAGCAGATTTTATATAAAAGTGATCATTTCAAATTCTCTATCTCTTGAGAGATGTGTTTCAAGACTGAAAACTCAGTAGTCTGCAAATAATGTCTCTTGGGGGGATCTAAGGTCTTTCTTTTGAGAAGGCTTGGTGAGCATGCACAACGATGAGGTCAGGAGGCTCCACTAGATGGAAGATGTTAGCAAAGGCCTCTGCTAGCACTTTTTGGAGAGTTTCAAAGGAAATTGATTCTAGAAAGCTCC
Source organism: Dendropsophus ebraccatus (assembly GCF_027789765.1). NCBI lineage: Eukaryota > Metazoa > Chordata > Amphibia > Anura > Hylidae > Dendropsophus > Dendropsophus ebraccatus. The sequence goes on from NC_091463.1 coordinate 51,295,854, forward strand.
TCATATTGTTGAGTTTGTTTCTACTTATAAGGCTATGTTCACAGTGCGTAAAATAACGGCCGTTTTCAACGGCCGTTATTTTGAGGCCAGAACAACGGCTGTAGAATTACTATCGTACGGGCTAGTCGTGAAACTATGTTTAATTTTGATTCCTAGCATGAATATAAACGGGATGAAACAGGTCATTTAATTTAAATACTGCGCCGAGCCCGAGAAACCACTCAGAAATTTTTTTACATCAAAATCAAGTTTAATTTGGCAGATATAAGTTTTACGTTTGCGGCCGCATTTAAATCCACGGCCGTTGTTGCAGTATTACCAGGCGGAAATAATTGACATGTTCATTTTTCACGGGGCCGTATAAACAACGGCCGTTATCTGATACTTAGTGTGAATTCAATGGCCGTAGTTACATTGCATTGCAGTGATTATAGGGAATCTCAAAACAACGGCTGTAGTTTTGCACCGCGGACAACGGCCGTTATTTTACATAGTGTGAACATAGCCTTAGGGTCTTTCGGTATCTCACAATTGATGTTCAGATTAGTCTCATGGTGAATTATGGCTGTAGAGGCATCTAAACCATGTTCTTTAACAGAACTGGTCAAGTTTTCCAGGAACTCTATTGCCAATTCATCTTAAAGCATTAGGGCTTATTCCCACGTTCTGTGAAACATGGATGGCACACACGGAGAAGCCCTGTAGTGGATCAATATCATGCCAGGAGTAGGGAAAGTGAATATTCTCAGCACTGTAACGGTACAGCTGCCTGGCAGTAGTCTGAGGAGGGAAGATCAACTACACAGTTCCCCCAGCTGTATCTCATTTTCAGTGAGGGTCTAGATATCCAGATCCTGACTATTGAAAACTTGTTTGTTTGTTTTTTAAATTTAAAGTAGCGGTTTAAGGGTGTTTTTTATGTCATATAGATGATATATACTATGGGCTCCATGGCTTTTTATCAATATACATTTTATAAAGGTATATGAGACTGGGAGGTCTGTCTGATTAATAGTTGTCTAAGTTTCAAAGGGAGATAAGCTAAGGGTGGCTGCCATTTTATTCTCATGTGCCAGATTCAGTACCCTTCTTTTTAATGAACTTCTGATTGTGTTGAACAAGTTTCGAATGTGATTGAAGATAAAACACCCTTTTTATTTACACAGAAATTCTGCCCATCCATTAGCAGGTGTTTGCCTATAACTTTCCTGCAATTTCCATATTTGTCAGGTTGAAGTTATGTTTTTTTTGTGTTTTTTTGCTTGTTTGTTTGTTTTGTCACATTTTTATCCTATATATGCTCTGCCTTATGGTGCGTTTACACAGAGAGATTTATCTGACAAATCTTTGAAGCCGAAACCAGGAACAGACTATAGAGAACAGGTCATTAAAGAAAGACTGGGATCTATCCCATTTTCAAATCTATTCCTGGCTTTGGCTTAAAAAATCTGTCAGATAAATCTCTCTGTGTAAACACACCATTAGACCTGTATGTAATGAGACTTATTGGAATACGAGCACATATTTAGGCTATGTTCACACAGCGTACTTTTTGTGAAAAGAAGGGCCCTTTCTTATTATAATGCAATGATTAGCATTTTTGGAGTGCCAAATAAAGGCTGTTGTTTATATTTAGTGAAAGCATAGCCGGCAACCTGGGGATCACCAATGGTATGATACAGGGTTGTTCCCTGTCTCCACTAATATTTATAATCTCAATGGGACCCCTAGCACAAGCTGTACGATAAGACTCTGCCATTCATGGGGTGGTCATAGCGAATAGAACTCACAATGTGATTCTGTCCCTCACTAGCCCCTCCAGATCATTGCCTAGGGTGATGCATTTAATTGAAGAGTTTGGGAGGATCTCTTATTACCATCTCAATGCCTAAAAAACTCAAGCTGTGCCCTTGAACTTAGCATCCATCCTAGTGGCGTATTTTAAGGCCCAATATCATTTTGATTGGAAAGAGGGGGAAATTTCTAATCTTGCGATTATCCTGTTGGTAAGATACAAGTTCTTATATAGACATAACTTTGAGCCTGTCTTGGCAGATATCTCAAAGGAGGCTTCAACTTCATTTGTGTCAGACATATCTCAGATATGGAGAGTGGCGACGTTCAAGATGTTCTTACTTCCCAAGTTCCTGTATCTTTTTAATACCCTTCCTATAGCTGTCTCACAGTCTTTCTTTGTCCAGGCCCAAAGAGTAGTTTCTAACTTTGTTTGGAAAGGCACTAAGCCCCGTATATTGGTTGCTATCTTGGGCATACATAGATATGCAGGTGGCTTAGGCGTACCCAACTTAAAAGGGTATTATACAGCGGTGTTGTTATCACACATCAAATACTGGTGGACAGGACGAGGGAATATGCCTTGGAAACATATAGAAAACTACTCTCTGTGCCAATATATGTTGATACATGCTCTACTTTCTCCTTTCTGGCAAGTGAATCAGCCAAGTTGCTCGAATTCTCTCGTGCTCACCACTCAAAAGGTATGGATAGACCACCATAAACATGTAGGAGCTCAGACAGACTTCCAGATGGTTAATGTCCCTATTTCATTTTTGCAAACCCTGATTCCTGAACTTGATTTGAAGTTGTGGAGGGAGACGAGGATAAGCACTGTGTCAAATCTGACAAAGGATGGGGGTCTTCAGACTTTGCTCTTCCCCAAAGAGATTTTTATAAATTTTTACAAATACGCAATCTTTTGGCCCATTGGTAGAGGACGACTATTCGAGCAAACTGGTTTATATTTGTCTACCATAACACGAATGTCAAAGGCATTAGACCACTCTATGAAAAGATATGTGATAACGTGATGTTTACTAAAATGCATCCTTTTTGGATGTGGGAGAGGGAGTTACAAGTAACCTATACAGGGGCACAATGGACCCGAACCTTTAAGATGGTACATAGGTTTTTCAAGTGTACAGCCCTTGTGGAGGCAGCAATTAAAACATATTTGCATTGGTATTTTACCCCGCGAAGATTAGCTCATATGTACCCTGTGTCGTCAGCTGAGTATTGGAGAAAGTGTGGAGAAGCAGGGTCCTTATTACATATAATGTGGACGTGCCCTAAAATTTTGTCGTATTGGGCGGACAATAAAAGGGTGATATTTTCATTATTACAGAATAGTTTCCAATGGTCCCTCCAATTAGTGTTAATTATGGACATAGGGGGAGATTTATCAAAAAGTGTAAAATTTAGACTGGTGCAAACTAGCCACAGCAGCCAATCACAGCTCATCTTTCCTTTCACCAGAGCTGGAAGCTGAGCTGTGATTGGTTGCTGTGGGCAGTTTGCACCAGTCTAAATTTTACACCCTTTGATAAATCTCCCCCTTAGAGTTGATACCAGAAACCTACAGAGCCTTCATGTGTCAGATATTCATTATTGGTAAACTAGCCCTTTCTAGATCCTGGAAAATGGGGGAGATACCCTTTATGGCAGAGGTGAACCACATGGTTAATATCACATGTGTGTATGAAAAGCTTATTTCACAGGGTAAGGTGCAATATGAAGCATTTCATAAAAAATTGAGGTTATGGTTATTATCGAGTCATTGTAAACTCCCCTCGTGAGAGCATCGTGATATGGCAAGACTTGCACTGAGAGGTTAGGGTCTGCAGTCCTAAAAAAATTTACTTTACTCTACTGATGGTTTGTGATTGGGCTTGCATAATGCTGATCACTAAACTGTATTGCCCTTTTTGTTTCTTCTTTTGTCACTACTGAGATACGGAGATGGGTTTTTGTAACTCCAGTGCATTTGTTCCATTTAGTTTTCCATTACAGTTTAATGGCTAGGTTTCTTTTTTGGCTTTCCAACTTAGTGGTATTGTTTTAGTATCCGATTGCTCTTTTTGATGACTTTGCTATTACACATGTAATACACTTTGTAAAACTTTAATAAATGAATGTTTGACCCAGTCTTTTGCAGCTATTTTCTTAGGGGTTTTCTAGTGCAGTAGTACATTTCTTTAAATTTAAAAATCCATAAAGCAGTTTTCTAGGCAGTGAGGGTATTTTGACATTGTTCAAGGGCTGCATGGAACATAGCCCTCCACACTGCTGCTGTTTTCCTAAGTGTTGAGTCCCCACTGTCCTCGTCTTCCTGGTTCCTGTAACATGCCATGTAGATAGAATTACCCACTCTGCCAATAAGAATAGAACTGCCCTCTCTGCTGAACTGCCAGCTCTGACTATGAGTTGTAGGGTGCCACAACAGTTATGGGGTAAAGCAGATGTCCCAGGGTTTGCTGTGAGACTTTGCTTGTTAAATGCCAGAAATAGGATGTAATAATTTAACTCACCCATAGGCAATTATGTATTTACTAAACTTAGTATTTAGAATTTAGTATTATACTAGTAATTTTTAGTATACTAGTATAGTATTCCTTCATAAAACATACATATTTGGCACAACTGCATTGTAATTACCCATAAAATAAAGTCAACATGTTCTTTTAACTTCATGGTAAACCATAATTAATAAGTGCTAAGTGAATTGCTGAGCTTTTTACATTTTTTAATTGCTTGTTTTTTTTTTTTTTTTTTTGCAGGAACAACTTCATTTTGTTCTGACCCCTAAACATATAATTTTTAATTTTTCTGTCTTTGTAGTTGTATGACAGATAAAATTTTGTGCCAGGATTTATACTTTTTATTGGTACCAGAATTGCAAAGATGGAATTTTCTGACCACATTCTAATACATATTTTGTGTGATTTGTTGTGGCTGGAGCGCGCATCCAACTTAGGCAGCCACCACTATTAAAATAGCACAAGCTCAGGTTAATCCCTTTGTAAACAAATTAAAATTTTTCAACTGTGCCGATAAATACAGATTCACTTTAAGTTCCCTACAGGACTATTATAAGCAATCTATAGATTGCCTATGTTGATCAATGCATAGATTAATTAGATCAGTGTGTGAGAAAAAGAGAGAAAGTTGTTACTAATTTATTATTAATGACAATGTATCTAATCTGCTTGCCTGTGGCATACATGATTATATGCATTTCGCCTATAGCAAACCATGAAGGGATTTCCAGGATTAGAAATAAAGAATCTGTTTTTCTCCAGAAACAGCTTCACATCTGTCCAGGGGCTCTGAACAGATGTGTAAAAAAATAAACCATTTTTTAGAAGAAACAGACCTAGTCATGCATATTCGACACTATCAGCCTAATTCTTGATATTTGAAGTCTGTCTCTATTTGGCCACTAGTTTGACATTGTCAGTCATACTGTAACAGAACAGTAACCTTTTCTGTGTGTGAAATGTAGATGTCCTTAAACTGGAAATATTTAATAATTCATGGCTGCAAGGTCATCATGAAGTGTGCTTGACACACAATTCTCCCTTTACATCTACCAGTCCACCTTGCTTAAAGAGGGGGTATATTCTATACAATCGTTTTACCACTCAGGCTTTAAAATTTCACTCCAGATCCTGCAGACAAGTACACGCTGTATTCACTAATGCTGGAGTGCTGATATTCCAAGTTAACTTTTTTTTTTCCAGTATGCATTTACTTTTCTACTATAAAGGAACTGTGCCAAAGGCTACAATAAGATTTAATATGGAGCAGGGAAATTGTGTTTTCAGCATTGGTTCAGTGTATCTAAAAAGACATTACTCTGCTGATAACATTCAATGTATAAAAAAAATGTATTATGCATTGCAGCAGTGGGCCTAGCTTTTCCTCAGATGTTAATTGGAAAAATAAATTTAAAGCATTAGTAATTAGCAGATTAAGCTGCCAAGCCATGTATTTAACTGAAGCATGCTCATTTGCTTCTACATTGAACTACCCTACCTTCTGCCATGTTTATCATGTTGGCGCACAGGAACAAAATGAGCACCGCCACTGGGCAGAGGGAATGAAACACGGTGTTTAGACCATTATGCTGGACATGAAATATCTCTATAACCCTACATTCCTACCCTGTTCATGAATTATTTACTGCTTCTAAGAAATCCATAATAATAAAAAAAAATCCTCATAGTTCACATAAGGCTTTCCTCGAGGTACATATCCAATTTCATCTCCAATTTCATTACTAAATTTGCAGAAGTGAATAACAACTCCCATAGGAGACATATTCCATAGTCTGATCAGTCTTTAGGTTACATGGCACATTTCACTGAGTTACTTTTCTATTGCCTTGCTTTTTAAGTCTGGAGTGCCTAAAGTTTTATGGTTGGTGGTGTTACTGAAAAATGAAGACTTTTTAAAACTATTTTTTAAGGATTAGACACAGAATAACAGGCATTGGCAGGTTATAATGTAGGTGGTTTGGGTGGCCATCCAGGGCCACATATGTCCAAACCACCCACATCAAGTGATGGAAAAAAACAAAAACAACTTCCTTCCCACACACTCCCCTGTTGCTCTACTGGCACTGTCCTCTTCTGTCTATTGGCACGAGCACCGTACAGTATAGACGCTGTCTGCACCAGAAGCCCTGTCTGTCAGTGCTCTGCAATTGAAGGAGCAATGACAGGTGGCTGGGACTTCCAAAGCAGGGAGCGTCTGTAACACATGCTGCTTGTACCAGAAGATAGACGAGGACAGTGCGCACCAGTAGAGTTGCAGCAACGGGGAAGTTGTTTTTATTTTTGTTTTCCATCATTTATTTAGATCATGGGGGCCATCCAATTAAGGGGAGCTGCACAGGGAACCATCTGCTGAAGAGGGAAAAACCTAAAAAGGGGCCCATCTACTAAAGGGCACTTACAAAGGGGGTCATCTGCTGTAGAGGGAACTACCCACAGAGGGGGCATCTGCTGAAGGGGGGCTACCTACATAGGCGGCCATCTACTATAGAGAACCTACACAGGGGCCATCTACAATAGGGGGACTACACAGGGGGCTATCTACTATAAAGAACATAAACAGGGGGCCATTTACTAAAGGAGGACTACACATTGGGCCATCTACTATTGGGGATCCACACAGGGTGCCATCTAATATAAGGGATCTACACAGGGGACAAACTGCTGAAGAGGGGAGTACGTACATATGGGCCCTACACAGGGGGACATCTACTATAGAGGACCTATACAGGAGGACAACTACTATAAGGTGACTACATAGAGGGCCATCTACTATATAGGACATACACAAATGGCCATCTACTAAAGGGGACTACACAGGGGGCCATCTACTATAGAGGAACTATATAGGGGTTCATCTACTTTAGGGTCCGTCTACTACATAAAGGGACGTTATTTGAAGAAAAAAAAACAGACTTTTATTCCAATGAAAGCATGCTCAAAGTGAGGCGACACAGGCACACTCATGAGCTCTAAGGTTCCATCAGTGTACCTAAACAGTTACTACCTATGGAGTACAAGCAGTGGAGTAGCAGTGATTGTAGTTATATAATGCAGACCCTACCAGTTATAGAAAGTACAGTCAAAATAAAAATGTTTCTTATAGGAATATACAGAGATTGTAGTTCCATCCCTCCTTATCCAGGAACCAAAGAGGCAAATAGCTGGGTCTAAAGGTACAGGCATAAATTATAATTATTTTATTTGAATAGCACCAACTTATTCCATAGTACTATTCAATAGCTTGTCATTGCTCAAATTAGTACCTGTCCCCATTAGGGATCTAAATTCCCCATCTGTTTGGTTTGGATGGGAAAAAAACATGCAAACACAGGGAGAACATGTTGTCCTTGTTGTAAAATGTAGGCAAGGCAAGCTTGCACCATTCCACCCCACCAATCCTGCACCATGTACGGCACAGAATTATAGGAGGTTAAAAAGAAATTGTTAATGGAAAAAGGGGGTTCAATTTGAGGTTAGTTGAGGGAAATATTAGAAACAATACTATTTTAGGCAACAATGCTAACCACTGAGCCACCCTTTATGGGAAGAAATATATTGCAGTTTTCAGGTTAAAATTTTCATGTTGCCAGTAAAATAGGATTAAATTTGCTTTTCAGATATGCTATTCCAAACATATAGTTTGGAAGCCAGAAGCATATGTCAGAACTGCGTCTTGCTAATACGGTGAAATACTATAATTAGACTGCATGGGTGAATGTCAAAGTATATAAAAGGCTTTTTGAAATGTATGTAAATAAGGTTTTATAACTTCCAATGTCCTTAGTTTGCTGTACTATAAGTGAAGGAGATTTGTATTTACATTCAGGGTTTGAAAACCCGGTCTAAATCATGTGCTTGTCACTGAGGTGCCCAGAGCAAGTTATTAGAAATGGAAGCGCAAATACACTAAGGTGGTTATCCAGCAAGAACATTCTCCTTTCTAAAACCTTGGTGATCAGCTAACCACTGGATATCCAGTGATAAGGACTAGCAGTTGTATGTTTTCCCTACACATAGAAATGCATTATTACATAGCTTTCATCTGGAGTTAAGGGAAGGCCAGGCGGCTAAATAACGTCGGTTATTTTACACTCAAAATGACGGACGTCAATTTAAACGGAGCTGAAAAAACATTGTGTGTGAACAAAGCCAAAGGATGTCTTAGAGCTGGAAAAAGTATAAAGACGGGCAACTAAACTAACAAGGGGAATGGAGTATCTTAGTTTTGAGGAAAGGTTAAAATAAGATTGATATAAGTGGCCCCTTCAAGTAATATGTGGCAAAAACAGCGGAGGGCTTCAAAAGAGGCTTAGACAAGTTCTTAGACCAAAAAAACATAAATACATATGTATAGAACCTACTCATCATCCGCCCCCTTCCCCTCACCCATCCCCTCCTTGTATATCCCCCTTCCCTCATCCATCCTCTCCTTGCTTGAACTTGATGGACATGTGTCTTTTTTCAACAGTACTAACTACGTAACATGTAGTAGTATATAACATTGAAGTGCATGATAAACCAGGTAAAACTTAGGAAAAGCATATTTTTGGTAGTAGAAAATGTAGTAAAGAAGGCTTAGGCTTAGTTGCCAGAAAAAAAACTGCAAGTCGCAAGATTATTTTACAAAATAGATGGTAAAGTAGAAAATGTGGAAAAAAAATTACCAAATATTCCATAAAATATATGTTAAACATAAAAAATAAAACAAGATCACGTTGTGATGTCAGAAAGTAAATTGAAGACTGCATATTGTGCAACTCAGGGTCCTTTTTTGACATACAGTACGCAGAGCGAGTTCTTTAACAATTATACTAGCCCAGCTGGGGAACTCCCTCTGTGATATTGATTTGATATCTTCTATTAGGGGTAGTACATAGGGTACTTTAACATCTTTCGATGGTTATGCATCTTTAATCACATGAATTCCTTGAGCAGTAAATGTTTTCAGGGTCATGCTGTGCCCATACTTAACTGTCTCTGTCTCAGATGTAACATTTCCATAGTTATACGGGTCCATACTTATGGCTAATGTGGTTTTTCAATGACTGTATACTTCCTTACTAATCCATACAGTATTTCAGAAGTAACTCAGGGATTCCCCACAGTTGTATTAAAATAAATGAATAACAGCACATTTCATTCAGGCACAGCATTCAGCTGCCATGCAATGTTTCCAATAATGCTCCTCACCACCTTGGTAATCTGAGTCTGATTCTTTTTAACTGAAACATTAGGCAACTTATTTATATAAACCTAGATTACCTCTATGAATAAACATTTCTAAGCTATTATGTGCAGAGTACCACATTAAAGGTGTTATCCAGTGCTACAGAAACATGGCCACTTTTGCATCACTCTTGTCTTCAGATTGGGTGGGGTTTGAAACTCAGTTCCATTGAAGTGAACTGGAGATAATAGTGGGGCAAAAGTGGCCATGTTTTTGTAGCGCTAAATAACCCCTTTTAAGTATGTATGAGTTCTTCCGTTCTCCTGCACCCCCATCAAAGGACCCATCCTGTGTTCGATATTGTATTGAAATAAATCTACCATTGTGACTTTTTCCCCTCAATTTTTGTGCATATTATTGAGGGCAGCTATCTTGTATGAATTGTTTAAACAGCATTTGGAGATGTAATTCACAGCCAGCTTCATAAATATAAGCAGAGTAGTTTACATTAGACCCTAGTCACCAGAATGGGAATGTTTTCTAGGCATGCTCTGTCCCCTGTGCGAAGATCATGAAACAGGGATAGGGAAAGGCTGACCGTTACCTATTGGAAATGTTAGCAGATCCTTTGTTATCTATATACAGGTTTCTTCTTTCAATGTAATCCTGCTTGTAATGATAAGGATAGCATGGCTAGAAACTTTTCTCTGCAGAACATCAAGTATTAGCTTATTGTTATTAGGCTTAGTTGCCAGAAAAAAAACTGCAAGTCTCAAGATTATTTTACAAAATAGATGGTAAAGTAGAAAATGTGGAAAAAAAATTACCAAATATTCCATAAAATATATGTTAAACATAAAAAATAAAACAAGATCACGTTGTGATGTCAGAAAGTAAATTGAAGACTGCATATTGTGCAACTCAGGGTCCTTTTTTGACATACAGTACGCAGAGCGAGTTCTTTAACAATTATACTAGTAAAGCAGCATCATAAAATGAACTCCACTAATACCAATATGGATAGGAAATAAAGGTACATAGGCTAATATTGTGGCATTATGACATACAGCAGTATATTATTGATAGGATAGAAAAAAGAACAAATACTCAGCAATAGTCAATGTCCAATACTAAATAAAGATAGAATGGATTTCCTCATTTTCTCCATACAGCCCACAACTAGATTATTGTCATGATAAAAAAAAAAATGCTGGTCCTTAACCCCTTAGGGACCAAGCCTATTTGAGCCTTAATGACCAGGCTCATTTTTCAAAATCTGACCTGTCTCACTTTATGCGCTTATAGCTCAGTGATGCTTTAATTTATGCTAGCGATTCTGAGATTGTTTTTTCGTAACATATGGCACTTTATGTTAGTGGCAAAATTTGGTCACTGTCTTGTGTGTTTTTTTGTGAAAAACATCAAAATATCATGAAAAATTTGAAAATTTTGCACTTTACGAACTTTTAAATTCTTTGCTTCTAAAAAAAGAAAGTCACATGACAAAATTTAGTTAGTAAGTCACATTATCAATATGTCCTCTTTATTCTGGCTTCATTTCGTAAACATGTTTAAATTTTTTAGGGTGTTACGGGGCTTAGAAATGTATCAGCAAATTGTCAAATTTTCATGAAATTTCCAAAACTGATTTTTTTAGGGACCAGTTGTTTTTTTAAGTTGATTTAGGAGGCTTGTATACTGGAAACCCCCATAAGTGACCCCATTTTGGAAACTAGACACCTTAAAGAATTAATCTAGGGGTATAATGAGCATTTTAACCCTACACGGGCTGGAGGAAAGTAATCACAATTAGGCCGGAAAAAAATGGAAAATAGAAATTTTCCAATAATATATTTGTTAAGATTAGAGTATCTCATTTTCATAATAAACATGAGAGAAAATGCACCCCAAATTTTGTAATGCAGGTTCTCTTGAGTAGAACGGTACCCCATATGGGGGCGTAAACCACTGTATAGGCACACAGCGGGGCTCAGAAGGGAAGGAGCGCCAATTAGCATTTTCAGTGCATGATTTTGCTGAAGAAGTTTCTGAGTGCTAGGTGCGTTTGCAGCGCCCCTGTAGTGTCTGCAGAATAGAACCCCCCCAAAAGTCACCCCATTTTGTAAAGTACACCCCTCAAGGAATTCATCTTGGGGTGTGGTGAGCATTTTGACCCCACAGGTATTGGAGGAAAGTATTCAAAACTACACCGTAAAAATGAAAAAAATTTAATTTTTCCAATAACATGTTTGTTTAGTTTGAAATTTCTCAATTTCACTAGGAACAGGGGAGAAAAAGCACCCCAAAATTTGTAACGGAGGTTCTCCTGAGTAAAATGGTACCCCATATGTGGGCATAAACCACTGTATGGGCACACAGCAGGGCTCAGAAGAGAAGGAGTGTCATTTTAGTTACAGGCATTATGTGGGTATTTACTGGTTATCTGGGGTGGTAATGGACAATCTTGGGGTGTTTATTGGCTATCTAAGGTGGCAACAGGCAATCTGGTGGGGTTATGGGCAATCTGGGGTGGTTACGAGCAGTCTGTGCCAATCTGGGGTGGTTACGGATAATCTGGGGGTGTTTACTGGCTGTATGGGGTGGTTATGGGCAATCTTGGGGTGTTTACTGGCTATATTGGATGGTTATGGGCAATCTAAGGGTGTTTACTGGCTATCTGGGGTGGTGATGGGCAATCTGGGGGTGTTCACTGGCTTTCTGGGGTGGTGACGGGCAATCTGGTGGTGTTCACTGACTATCTGGGGTTATGGGGGTAATCTGGGGTGGTGACGGGAAATCTGGGGTGGTGACGGGCAATCTGGTGGTTGCGAGCAATCTGGGGTGGTTGCGAGCAATCTGGGGTGGTTACAGGCAATTTGGGGTAGTTACAGGCAGTCTGTGGCAATCTGGGGTGGTTACTGGCAATCTGGGGTGGTTATGGGCTGTCTGGGATGGTTATGGGCTATCTGGGATGTATACGGGCAATCTGGGGTTTATACGGGCAATCTGGGGTGTATACGGGCAATCTGGGGTGTATACGGGCAATCTGGGGTGTATACGGGCAATCTGGGGAGATTACAGGCAATCTAGGGTGGTGACGGGCAATCTGGGGTGGTGACAGGTAATCTGGGGTGGTTACAGGTAATCCAGGGTGGTTACGGGCAATCTGAGCACTTGACTTTGGTGACAGGCGTAAAAAAGTGGCGGCACCATTTGGAACAAGTGATCAGTGGTATATAGTATAAACCGCTGATCACTTGTACTGGGACCCCACCGGGTGGACACCGATCATTGCCCCATGCTCTCCGTCACCTCCGGTGGTGGAGAGAATGAAGCTTTGATCATTTTTAGGAATCCATCACTGTGAACAGAGTCTGTTCACAGAGATGGCGGCGGCCATCTTGGATCAGATGGCCGCCCTGGGAGGGGGGGGGGGGTCAGTGACCAGGTCACTAGGGTCAATTCTGGGGAAGGGGGGGACATGTTCTCATCTCCTCTCACCGTGGATGCACGGTGAGAAGAAATGAAAGCGTTCAGCTGAGCTGGCAATGCCCGTTACCGGTGGCCGCTGTTATACTGGTAATAACGGCGATCGCCTGTGAGGGGACTTGCCGGGACTGACCCCACACTCTGCCCCAACCCCTCAGCTACCTCCGGTAGCTGAGAGGAGGGGGCTGCGGGCATTACCCGCGCCGATGCACTATTCTGCACCAGCGCCATAAAGAGCTGATGGCAGTAGAATAGAGCCCATTAGTGATCGCCGTAAAAATCCGTATCGGCGGTCACTAATAACATAATACACGTATTCTCTGGGTCGCTACGGTTATGGTGATACCACATTTGTGTAGTTTTTTTAACTATTACCGCTTTGGCGCAATAGAAACTCTCTTCCTAGCAAAAACCCACAAAACCTGTCGCCGCATTGCAAGATCCATAGCGTTCTCATCTTTTGCGCGACAGAGCTGGTTTTGGGCTTATTTTTTGCGGGAAGATCTGTAGTTTCTATTGATACCAAGTTTTATATGTATATGACTTTTTGATCTCTTTTATGACGTATTTTCTAAAGTGGATTGATAAAATACAGCTATTCTGGTACTGTTTTTTTAATTTTTTTTTTACAGCGTGTGTCGTGCGATATAATTATTGATATATTTTTATAGATTGGGTCGTTATGGACGTAACGATACCAAATATGTATATGATTTGTGTTTTTGGTCACTTTTATGTCATGTTTTATTGGGTATAGGGAATATAATGCATCTTTATTATTGGGGGGGCTGGGGGGGGCTGTGTTGTGTTTGGTGCACATTTTTTTTTCACTTTTTTTTACTTTTACACTAGTGTACATTACTGTACACTAGTGTAAAATACTTTGATCACTGATACAATACACTGCAGTACCTAATGTACTGCAGTGTATTGTATCATGCCTCATGCTGACAGGCAATAGCCACGGCCACCCCTGTCAGCATCAGGCATCTCCATGGTGACCCCGGGGACCTTCATTAGGACCCCGGGATCACCATGGAGACATCGGAGGACCGGACGGCGCCGCGGGACATCGCGATCACGTAAGTGACCCACGGCGCCGTCCGGGATCCACCGGGACCCGTTAGATGCCGCTGTCATGGTTTGACAGCGGCATTTAACGGGTTAAACTGCCCGGAGCGGAGAATCTTCCACTTCGGGCAGTTACAGGAGGGTGTCAGCGGTCACACTGACCGCTGATCACCCGTCCTGCAGCCGCCGGCGGGCGGTAATTTATTCCGATGCGCCCGCCGTTAAAAGGCGTACGCATCGGAATAAAGCCCATTAGTGGCCGCCGTGAAAAGGCAGCATGGCGGTCACTAAGGGGTTAAAGGGGTTGCCTTATTATGGCTTCTGACTACCACACCAAACAACTGTATATAGCGGCAGCTGATAAATAGCTGCTTCCCATTATACTGTATGGACACTATGCATCCAAATATACAAATTTATTCAAGAAAGTGTTACCTTAGGTATACAGCGGACCTGTAATTTCACTTGGAAAGCAATAAATGCACTTTAAACAGTTATTGATTTAAAGCATTGCTTTGGCTGCAATTTTATATGTACTTTATTTATATGTACTTTATTTATATGTACTCAACATTATATCATTTGGAAGGATGGTTCATCTCTAATATCTGTGTTTTACTAAACCATTTCTAGAACTCCATCAGGAGTGCTCTTTTATATCACTTAATACATTGTAATAACTGTTCCTCAATTACGCTCCATCTGGCGCCATAACAACATTATCTCTCAATTTTCATTACTTTTTCTGACATATCTCTTCAGCATAATGTGTGAAAATACATATCTCAAGAGTAAAATCCCTATTATACATGGTTTGTTCCTATTATACATGGTTTGTCCATACATTTTTTTAAACAAATGCTAGTTTCAGCTACTGATAAAATTAACAGGCAATTGAATTATCAGCAAAAAAAAAAAGTTACCATTACTTGCCCGTTAAATAGTAAGCAACAGGGATAGTGAGTCAATATACAAGTGTGTACTGCAGTCTATTGTTTTGTTTCCATAGTAAAGCAAAGAGTTAATTAGTTGCGGCAGTGGAAAGTCTTGAATACGCTAGAAAAACAACCATGGAAACCTTATTTTCTTCTTGAAAGGAACTCATTACCTGACTGCAGTCTAGAAACGTTCAACCCATTTAACACGTCCACCATTTTACTGCGTTGCCATTGAAGCAACAAAATGGTACAACAACAGGGGGAAAAAAAGAAGTAGGAAAAGCTAAGATCTCGAATCCTTTCACAAATCCTCTATTGATTTTCAATAAAACAATGTACAGGCTGCCCTAGAGGTGTCAAAAGGGTCAAAAGGATATCAAGCACTTCTATCTACAGCTGAAGGACAAATATCTTTTTGGATTTGCTTAGGATTATACAAGTGAATTATTGATGAATGAATTAGTTGCACTAGGTGATATCAGTGATGCAAGGAATCCCTCTTCTAGTCTAGAATTCTTACTGTTTAACTCTTTCTTTTTATGTGTTGAACCTTATTGTTTTACATAATGTTAATACTTTCTCCAGAAACTATATTTTAAATCCAAATACTGTATATTTTAAAGTTTAAAGGGAAAATAACAGCAGGAATTTAACCAGTTTTTATTTTCCCCATAGAGTAGGTGGATGAGTGATGAGCAGCTGGGGTGACATCACTGCAGAGCACCACCTTAATATATATATGAAGAGGCAGGGGGCAGGCAAATTGGTGCATCAAGGACTTCATTCCCACCCCCAGTACACAAAACCACCTAATTAACATATAAATAAAACTGAAGAGAGACTTAGATATCAATGATCAGTAGAGGAAAAATCAATTTCAGGGTGAGAGGGTAAGTTACACAGTGTGTGTAGGAACAGTGGATTTAATATTATAATCTAGGATTAATTGAATATTTTTTTTTCACTATGTACAGTTTAAGGTTATGTTCACACACAGTATTTTTGCTCAGTATTTTGCTCAGTATTTTGCAACCAAAACCAGAAGTGGATTGAATACACAGATAGGCTATGTTCACGCACTCTTGAAATTCAGTGGATGGCATCTAATGGCAAATAATTGTTATTATAAAACAATGCCTATTATTTTCCATTAAATAACGGCCATCCATTCTATTTTCCATGCCATTCCTGGCGAAGTGATATTAATGCATATCTTTGTTTTGTTTTGTTATTTGTCCACATAGGTAGCATTTTTGAATTGTTTGTGATTTGATTTGCACTCTAGCACTTTATGTACTAGTACTCACCATGTTGCTTTACTGCTCTCATGTTTTTTGGTATATTTGGGGATTATAGAAGACCATTGTATAGATAAAAAAAAAAATGCTCGTAGGCTCCAGGAATCAGGTGTATTGGACTGGTCCCTACAGTGGGAATTTTAAGGGTTTTAACTGGGTATGGGGATTTGTTTTTTATGTATATTTGTTACAGTGTGTCTAACTTATAAAGATTTACTATTTTCTTTGATTTTTTTTGGTGTACTCTATACAATGGTGACATATCCCTTTCTTTCTTTTGGTTTGTGATTTGCACTGTGATATGGCTTGATAGAGCACCTGATCTTAAGGCTCTGCAAATCCCCCCCCCCTTTTTTGTAGTCATATTATGTGATCAAGCACCATGTTTTTATTAAGCTTGTTCTTGAATATGAGTATTATGAATAAGAATAATCCAGTAATGCTGATGGCCATCTTAGATACTGAGACTTTGTCATGGTAACTGACACTAATGAATATATTACTAGGTGCTTATTTGTGAGGACAAGATATATATATAGTTTCATAGTATGATTGGAAAAAAATATGTCTAACCACATCCTGGCAACATCAGCTACAGTAATCTAATCAGTAATTTTGCTGATTTTGCTTGCTGGACGTGCAAAATATCTATAAGGCCACTGGGATAAGAGGAGATCATAGCATGTGTTGCTCCATGGTTAGGGCCCTACTACACGAAGTGATTATTGGCCGTATTTGGCCAATTATTGGCCATTATGGCCAATAATCGTATTGTGTAATGAAAGTCAATTACGTCAGCTGATCGTCATCTTTCATAGTCCACTGCTATCTCCTATGGGCTCTCCATAGTGCTGGCAGCAAGCGCTGACCTGACAGCTTGGTGGCTGTTAAGCACAGTTATGAGTGTCTGTGAGTGGATTAAGAGGTAAAGTAGATGAGGAGATCAGTTGTGGGCACTTTAACCTATTTACTAAATATTTTCCCCAGCACAGCAGAACAGAGTTTTTAACTAAATACTTGCTTGGCCATAGATTTTATTTTATTTTCACACCCCATCTCCTGTACAAAATATTCACCCAGAAATTTGCATAATCCAGGATTTGTGCCCAATTTATCATTTGTGACTTTTTAAAAAGTTGCACAAACCTATGTATGGTCAGTGCCAGGTGAATTTATTTACTATTTTTTTCACAAATTTATGATTATGTTGTTAAATTAAAGGGGTAGTACGGCGCTAAACAATTAATCACTAAATAACACACATTACAAAGTTATACAACTTTGTAATGTATGTTATGTTAGTGAATGGCCCCTTCCCCGTGTTTCCCCGCCAATCGCAGCTGAGCAGTTGATGACGCGGCAGAGGGCGGCCGGCACGAGAGACGGTCGGAGCGGTTCAGCCGCCCACCCGAAGATGACATCATTGTCGCAAGATGGCGGATTGGGGGGTCGACACGGATCAGGTAAGTATAGAGCACTACACTTCCGGGGGTGGCGTGAGTGGGGGGGAAACACGAGGAAGGGGGCCATTCAGTAACATAAAATACATTACAAAGTTGTATAACTTTATAATGTGGGTTATTTAATGAATAATTGTTTGGCGCCACACTACCCCTTTAATCCTTTTCAGCTGGGTAAAAAATAGATGAATACTCAATAGAAAAGTCACACATTTTAGACTCAATATTAAATGTCCTCCTTAGTGACCTAGACTTCAAAACTTTTTTTTTTTGAGATAAGGAGTTATTTTTGGTAAGTATTTTGAAATGAAAGTGGCCATTTAAATGTATTGCCACCTAAATAGGTGCCTTATTAACACAAGACTAGTCATATCTAGCATTTATAGTTATGCATCACATTCTATACTCTATTTAGGAATCCTGAGTTAATGAAGGCATGTCCATAGTTTGGAACCTATATCTATTAGTCAGGATTCTCGTGACAACTTAGCACACCAATGCATATTACTGAGAGATGAGTGATTTCAGTGGGAACTGCATGATCCCCTATTTTTTCCTTTGGTGGTGTTTAAAGCGAAATTACCTCTTACCATTTGGTCCCCATAGAGATTAGGGCATATGACTGTGGACAAAATTTTCTTTACAATCTGTCCCTTTGTGCACAGCACTGCAGCTTATTTAGATAATAAAGCAAAAAATTAGAAGAAAGTTTAATAATCGGAGCAAGCTTTGCATTTTGTATACTCAGTGTACTTACTATATTAAAAATATATTGTCCTGTATACATCCATAAGATGGCTGTATCGTCAGTAGATGTGATGCTATTATGTGCCATTATCTTGCTTCTTTGATTTCTTATCATCCCTCCCCTCTTTCGACTTCTACACGAACACTAAAAAATAAATCCATATCCTCCGATTTCATGCTAGAGAAAACCCTTTTAATAGGACTACACATAAAGCTGATTAAGGCTTTTCGGAGTTCATCGGTTAGCTTAGACCGAGGTTGTTTGATGTAAACACTGACAGCTCAATTCTTTTTAATGAATTTATGGCAGAGATATGAATGGGATTAACTAATAGGCTATTGACCTTAATTCTCGTTTTTTTTCCAAAACTTTTATGGGACCACTAATGCTAAATGCCTTATGGGTAGATTTTCACTCTGTAATGCTTATTTGTAGAGAAGAATTGTCTGATAGATGTTTGAAAGAGAAGAAAAGACAGATAGACCAAAAATATTGTAACATTATCCTCACTATGTGGCCTATTTTATAGCTAGGCATAGTTTGAAACCACTGCTAGTGTTTCCTTTATGCTGATAGATGGTTTATTACAAAAATTCTATAACATACATACATCTTTTTTTTTCTTCAATTTTTAGATGATCTTTTTTCTTCTTACAAACCAGTGTACTTTGCATAGTATTTGATATATCCTTATGTTATACAATCACTCTGACATTCATATTTTTCCTCAAAATTACTGATTTTGCAGGATAAAGGTTCATTGTTACTAGGCATAAAAGCTACATAATAGTGATTTAGTTCCTCTTGGTTCATATGCATCAATCAATCTATTGACTTGTAAAGCTGTTCACATATTGCTTCTGCTGCCGCCAGTTGCAAGATTTTAATGCACTTGGATGCTGAATAAAGCCTAGATGACAGTTGTCAGACGAAATAAAGGCACACAATTCAATGAGAAAAAGCATTTTTATGTGTGCTTACAACCTAAATGGGAATATATCCAACTTGTTTTTAGGTCATTTGCTTTCATTTGTTTCTACTTCCCCCAAGAAGAATGGAGCCAGGAAATCAGATGTAGCATGCTTTAAGTTGATGAGTTATTATGGTTTTCTAAGAATACAGTGCATGGTTGACACAGTTAACATCCACAGTCCATTGTCATTGTTACATATGGGTATTTTGGTAGTTTAATCAGTACTGTACTTCATAGATCATGACTCATCATCAACAATGTTAGCCTTGCCCATAACCTGAGCAAAAAAAAAAAATAAGCTTGTCATGGTTTGTCATTGCAATTTACAAAGAAAATTTAAAACATTGAAAAAAAAAAAGATCACAGATGAACTGATGTTTTAAATATAGGGGAGATATTACTATTCTCACTTAAATCAAAAAAACATCTAATTTGTGATTCCAGTCTCAACACCTTTCCCCACTGTGGTTAATCAGGGGATCAACGTGTGTATTAACAAATACAACACAAGATTCTGCATAAAATTCAGTAACACAGAACAAAAAGGTAGTGTTGATAGTTTTTCAGGCTTAGAATTTAGTAGTCTACTGTCCCCAATTGGGGGGGGGCATCATGAAGATGGGAATCCATTGTTTAGAACTAGTGGTAAGAACAGCAACCCATACTTATTAAAACTTAAAGTGATTTTCCTGGAAAAACTTAAACTATGCATGTAAATGGAGATAGGAATACCCCTTGTAAGGATTTAAAGCATATTTTAATAGGCCTGAATGGTCTTAATCTGAATGGTTTTGCCATTGCTATAGATTGGAACAGTTTATAATAATAAGTGATATAGATGTGTCACATTGTTATCGATGATACTAAGTTACACCATAAGGCTGCATTCACACTACGTATATTTCAGTCAGTATATGTATATTTCAGTCAGTATATTTCAGTCAGTATTGCAACCAAAACCAGGAGTGGATTAAAAACACAGAAAGGATCTGTTCACACAATGTTGAAATTGAGTGGATGGCTGCCATTTAATGGCAAATATTTGCTGTTATTTTAGAACAACGGCTGTTATATTGAAATAATGTCAATTATTTACTGTTATATGGCGGCCATCCACTCAATTTCAACATTGTGTGAACAGATCCTTTCTGTGTTTTTAATCCACTCCTGGTTTTGGTTGCAATACTGACTGAAATATACTGACTGAAATATACGTAGTGTGAACGCAGCCTAAAAGTGCAAGGATAATTATCTTCCAGTTTTTCAGGACTGAAAGTTTCATGTGACAGCAAACCTTCTACTTCTGACATGGGAATAAATATGGCTACAAACACTCTACTAGCAGAGTCTTCAGGACCTAATCAATTCCATGTGACAGAGGGAGAGAATTTCTGCTTAGCTTCTATCTGCTGCCAAGTGATTTTCAACTAATTGTGTTAGTGCTTTTCTAGCTTAAAAAGTGCTTGCTTGGATTGTCTTATATACAGTACACATAGGCGAATGAGTAGAACTCAAATGAGCCACCATCTCAATAGAGCCTCTGTCAATATTTTTCCCATTCATAAGAATTACCTATTTACCACTGAGTATGGTATATTATCCTACTGCTCCCTATTTATAAACTCCTTTTACTAAGATTGGGGTTCTATTAGCGAACAGTTAGTTATATTTTTATCAACTATACTTATAAATCTATCTGAATTGAAGACCAATGTGGGAAGTGCGGCATTTTGCCTATTTATCTATAATTCTGCTATCTGATAAATTTTCAAATCCATGTCTTATTGAACAAGGGCATAGGTGACTCCAGAGAGACAACAGAATTGTCCCACATTGCTGCTCACTATGAAAACAAATACATATCAGGGGGGATTAATGAAGACCGGCGTACTTGTATGCCAGTCTTAACTTAAGTCCTGCCCCCTTTTCCCTGGCCGAATTCACAAGGAGGCACATGCTTCTTAGTGAATCCAGCCAGCCAGGCGTCCAAACCTGTGCCCAGCGTACCAAATCTACATCTGCTTCCAGCATATGTAGATTTGGATTATGATTTATGCCTGTAAATCATGATATATGAGGAACTGGGGGAGTTTGATTGCTGTGGGCAGATTACACCAGTGTATATTTTACACCCTTTGATAAATCTCACCCATGTACTTAGTGTTTTTTTTATACTTTTTTTTTTATACTTTTTTATATCTTCACATGGTATAAGTATATGAACACATATAATTCCTGCATAGCAAACACTAACCCATAAGACCACCAGAGCAATGATGCTGGAATGGTAAGGGAATTATCAGGAAAATCATGGTGTTAGAAGTCCATACAAGTTGCTTGTCAAAGGGGAAAGTCCCATAGCATTGTAAAGTAGAACATATTCACTTTAAATGCAAGCAAAAAAGTGTCCATTTTACTTAATATCAATACAGCAATCCATCAGATTCATCCGCTCCATCAGAACAGATGCATTTTGGCTGAAAGCCTTTCTTGGATACCTAGATCAGAAAACAACCTGGGACAACCTACTTTGACATTTCATCCCCCTTGACAATATTTTTTCTCATCTCCAAAATCAGCTTGACTCATAAGAGAGTCTTTCACACAATAGACTCCTCTACATGAAGCCTATGCAACAGTGTCCTATGGCAATATTGCTCCCTGGTATAGAATATTACAGCCTCGGTGTACTGTTGTACAAGCTTCATCAGGTGCTGTATACAGAGGTATCACTTGTAGTTTCAGGTTCCAGCGCAAAATCAGTAACAGGGCCCCATCTTTACAACATGCCATCTATGATATTCATATCTTCTTAGGATGGTGCCTTACAGCCCTCTTAGGCACCAGGGCCCTAGTGGAACTCCTGCCTCTTTGCCCCCTAGAGTTATTCCCCTGCCTATACATATATCAAATATTTGCCCCTAGAAACAATTGCTTAGACTTACAGATCAGTTTCATCTGGTTCAACATATTTTCCTTCCCTTGCTATTGTCATCAATGGACTACATTTCACTTTTCTTGTTATTTCTTCTCTTTTACTACTTCTTTGTTCATATTTTTGTCACGATTAACCCTTTGAATCTCTTTTCTGCTATCATTGAAATTGGCCACTGTGTACTGAGATTTACTCTGTGTAACCTGGTAACAGTAGTGTATAAAATGGGTGCGCTTATAAGGACAATGATGGCACAGTTATATCTTGTTGACCATACTATGTATGTAACAATCTAACACATTCAAATAGCAATGGCTATAAAAGCAGTTGGCAGGATGTTGCTTGAATTTTTCAACCTTCTCATAGAAATAAGAGCTATAATCATACTATTTTCCTATATATATATATATATATATATATATATATATTTCAATTTAGCATCAGACCATAATAGCATGAACCATATTAGTAATGAATAAAATATTTTTTGCAAAATAATTAAAATTCTGTTAAAAATGGCTTCACTGCAGCAATCGCTTTCCAGGTGATAGGTACACGAAACAATCTCCGAGAACATTTTGTTAATCTTCTGAAGTTCATCACCATAACGGAACTGTAAAACTTTAACATCCAATTTAAAGAGCAGTACATCATCAAATAAGTGAGAAGGGAACATGTGTCACTGTTTATGGAGCGTTGTAAAATGTATTATATCTGCACAGAATATTACCGTTTGGTAACCAGTTTAGGATTAAGCTTAAAATATATGTGCAGTCAGAGTTAAAGTTCTGACATTTGTTCTGGTGATGGAATTTAGAAGCAGGACAGTCTTCAAAATGAATAACAAAAGATAAATTAAAATTATGGTAACTCAATGGGAAACATATTTTGTTCCAGTCTTATAGTAAAAGAAGCAGCAGCTGGTGAGTGGATAACATGGTTAGATTTCATTTTCCAACATATAACCTCAGTCAAACGACTGTTTATTTGCTTCCATATTGTAAAGTGGTTCCATTATCAATACAATGCAAAGGACGCTGTTTGGCAGCTAAATTACAAGTAAGTTTTTACTTTACAAAGAAGAATCCATAAAGCAATTTCCTGGGATTTCAGTGACTGCAGTCAATATAGAAAAGACACTGGGGAGAATCTATCGAGACTGGTTTTCCAGTTTTTGCACAAGCCACATTGGTGCAGACATTTGTGACTTTGTTATGTATATGCTTCTCTCTTCACAATTAAACACTTGGCAAAGCTTATAAAAGAGCATGGCCTCCCTTTGTCTGAGACATTTACTATAATGTATCAAAAATGATCACTTACTGTAGTGGAAATTTTATGCCAGCTTATAGCTGCGCTAGATTTCAGCTTCAGAAATTCCAAAGATAGCAGCACTCCGATATATGCAAAAAATCTTGAGTTGCTTGAAAAAGATTGAAACATCACATTTTTTGCACACTGGATAAATAAACACATGAGATTTTTTTTTCCATATATCATAGTGCTGCTATCTTTGAAATCCCTGAAAGTGTACACGGGCAGTGGTTAAGACTTTTATTGTTTGGCGATAAAGGTGCTGCCCCGAATTTAAATTTCATTCTCGAGGGACAGGTACATACATGGTAAATTTATCAAGATTTTTTTTTTTTTTTTCGTTTAACTGTATAGAGCTCTAGTGAGACCACATCTGGAATACTGTGTCCAGTTCTGGAGACCTCACCTACAAAAAGGATATTGATAAAATAGAATGGGTCCAAAGAAAGACTACAAAAATGGTGGAGGGTGTCAGGATCATAACTTATCAGCAAAGATCTAAGGATATTAATCTGTATAGTCTAGAGGAAAGAAAGCAAAGGGGGGACATGATTAAAACCTTTAAAGGAGTTTTTTTTTCCTTCTAAATTTTTTCAAAAAATATTTTGCTAGTTGAAAAATAAATCTAACTCTAAAACTTAAATTTTCTAAAAAGGCTTGTACATATAAACATCTCTTCTACCTGATCCTCAGTCTCTAGGATTTCAATTAAAAGCCAAGCTGAGCCAATCAGAAACAAAAGGGTACAGCAGTCTGTAGAGTGCATATGCCTTTATGATTTATTATGCTATATCCTTATAACATGTCAGATGTTTGTTAAAATGTGAGGTATTTTAAAGGGGTTATTTCAGGAAGACAAACCTTAAAAAAAGTAGAAGCATAGAGCATTTAGCTTTTCTCACCCTCAACCATCAGCTGATAAAACGTAACACTACATGTCATTTATTCAAATGAGTGACAATCCATGTAATCGACGTGGACAGGGATTTTCCTGATTGGGCAACCCCTTTTAAGGACATGACATTTCATGCATCCCAAAATATAAAGGTCAGCACTCACAAAGGAATTATAACTATGGTTTAATGTGGTGCATAGGACCATGGTATACTACAAATCTGGGAAAGAAAATTATCCAGCACATTCACAGACTAACAATGCACTGCGTTCATGTGCTGTTTCAAGATTTTCCTTATTTAATTTGTGCATCCTGATGTACTGTACAAATCAAGTCAAGAGCTTTTTGTGACTGACAGAACGTTGCTAAAATCGTGATAACAAATAGGTTTTCGTAGTGTGAAAGAGCCTGCAGTAGAATCAATAGCTGTGAATAATCTTTGCAGTAGTTAAAGAAAGAAGCTACACAGAAATATTTGGTTTTACGTTTCCACAAATAAATGAAGAGGGTTGTCTCAGAACAAAACAAAACAAAAAAAAAACAAAACAAACAAACAAAAAAAAAAAATATATATATATATGTATATATGTATTTTTTTTTGTTGTTCTGAGACAACCCTCTTCAATTATTTGTGGAGACTTAAAACCAAATATTTCTATGTAGCTTCTTTCTTTAACTACTGCAAACATGATTCATAATTTTTCCTTTTATGCTCTGTGCTGCTGTGCCAACACTTCATAAGCCCTAAAGGTGCTTTGTCTCAACAAATATTGCTTGCTCAGACAATCATTGGCCGATATGGGACATTAATAAATTCTGTGATTTGTAGAGCTGGAAAGTTCCTACAGGGACAAAAAGTCACCAGGAACCAAATGAGCCTCAGCACGGCAGCTGCAAGGGTTCAGGGTAGGGAAGTAAATTTTTCTTTTTATATATTCACCACCCTATAATTTAAAAAAAAAAGTTCCGGACAACTTCTTTAAAGTCCATTGTTAAGGTACCAAGCAAACAGAGTTTATGTAGTTACTGTTACCACGGACATGTTACACGGACACATTAAAAATTTAGATCCATCAGTGCTGATCCCTCTCTGATCTTTAGATATGGCGCATGCTTCACTCCCTGTTTCGCAACTCAGTCCATCTGATTTCAGGAGACAACCTAAATAAACTTATAATAGACCATGTCTCCTCAATGGGTTGGATCAACAGCCAAGCTGGGGAGTGAAGGGTTTTGCTGTGCACTTCTCCCATCTAATGCTCAGAGGAGGTCTAAAGTTTTGACAAGTATGTGTCAACTGAAATGACAGTCACACTTTTAAGTGTACCTATCACGAAGCATGCTGACTCTACCATCATAAAGTACAGTATTTTCCTGCGAATAAGACAACTTTTTAACTGAGGAATATCTTCTTCTCAAAAGTCAGGAGTCGTCTTATAGGGCAGTTGCTGAAAAACTTCAGAAACGTACCGGAGAATCTGCGGTATATATGGCGAGTATATCCCAAACTTTATATTTTAACTGGAAAAGTTGGGGGTTGTCTTATATGCCCAGCCGTCTAATACACTGGAAAATACGGTACATTCTGTGGGAAGAAGATCCCTATTCTGATCTAATTGGGCTTGTCCACAGTACCGACCCGGTGTGGTCGTATCCATGGATATCTAAACTTTCAGCCGCAGAATGGATTTTACTCTGATTGTGCCAGTATGCTTTATGACAGGTATGTTTAACTCACTAAGCATTTTATTTGCCAGAACAAAAGTAAGAACCAGTTGAACTAAAGAAAAAAACAAACACTGAGGCCCTTTATAAATATTCTTTAAATAATTCAAACAGAGAATTGTAGTGGAATGAAACAAGTACAAGATCATTACTAATGGTGGGCAACTAATATACCACACAAGGGATTTTATACAAGGTTATCCTGCAATTTATCAGAATCATGGTAACCAAATCTCAGATTAATTTTATTAGCGGTCTCATAAGTATTAATCTAGGTTTAAGGCAACTGCAAGAATTAAAGTCTTCAGCATGGAGTCATTCATTAAAACTAAGACGATTTCAGTTTACATTACTCACAAATTAAGAAAGCTGGTCTAAAGCTGATAAAACTCAATTACTAGTAAAAGGCATAAAAGTGACTATAAATCTGCCACTTTAGCTATAATGTTGTTAGTACCCATTGTAAACAATGTCATGTGCTTATGTCATCAACTTTTAACTGGGAGTTCACATAGATGTGTGACCTTAATGCATGAAATGGGATAAATCTGAAATTAGTTTTCAACAATTCTAATAAAAAAAAAATATGAGATCAATATGACTAACACTACTTTATTCATTGTTGCTGTGTAATTTTAGTTCTGTACATATAAATTGTATAACCTTACTATTAGAGATAAGCGAACATCAAGCATGCTCGAGTCGATCCGAACCTGAACTTTCGGCATTTGATTAGCGGTGGCTGCTGAAGTTGTATAAAGCCCTAAGGCTATGTGGAAATCATGGATATTGTCATTGGCTGTATCCATGTTTTCCAGACAACCTTAGAGCTTTATCCAAGTTCAGCAGCCCCAGCTAATCAAATACCAAATGTTCGGGTTTGGATCGACTCGAACCCGAACCCGGTTCGCTCATCTCTACTTACCATGCATCTATGTCAGGATATGGGACCAGAAAGACAATAGACAGGTGCTGCCCAGAAGCTTGCGTCCGCCCCACTGTCCTTGCCTTATTGCCTGAACAGCCCTAACGGCAGCGGACAACTGGTTGACTGATCCTAACTCTTAAGTGTAAACACGTAAACAAGACAAATGCAACACAATACAGCAAGGTCAGAGATCCAAGTAAGCAGCAAGAGGGCAGTGCAATACAAAATGTAGTCCAGAAGAATAGTCGAAGTCCAAAAGCCAGAAGTCAGAACACCAAGTACACAAATGCAGGAAGGAACGCTAGGTCAAGACACTCGTAAACTAGGCTTTATCACAGTCAAGGCATGGAGAACAGGGGAGGATATTTATTTGGCCTGGAGTCCTAGCCCCAGGCGTGATTGCAGCTGCGACTCCAGCCCCAGGACACATTTGATAGCTAACTGGTGGTACCAGCCGCCAGTCAATGTTAAAACGATCAAAAAACCTGATGCTGCTACACAATAAGGAGTGCAGCTGCGCCCCTAGCAACCGGTGGCCAGGGACCCCATCGTCAAGGGGCAAGCTGCAAGCTCCAGAGGTGCGGGGAGCCAACCCACTCCTGACAATCTAATAGCTAACTTATGCAATCTACAGTAAGAAAAACAGTTATTTCTAAGGATTAAAGGTACAAATTTAACATGTGCTCTACTGCTGATCTCTAACTACCTTTCTCCCTTTCTGACTTTCTATCTGTTATAGTTTTGCCCTATTAATATAGTATGAAAAGACTTTTTGGGATCCTTAAGGTTAATGGTCAGGGTGTAACTGCAACATTTGCACTTCCTGGATATTATTAAACCATTCAGTTTTACCAGACTAAGTATAAATGGCCTACTAAACAAATAATGTGTATAGTTATAGTTGCTTTCTATTTCCTCTACTCTTGTGGTACTAGGTAACTAAAACTATATGTTATTTAGGCCACCGGCAATGCTTGTTGTAATGGCTATAATGGTGGTCATATTGGATGTCATGTCACACAGTTTCACAGAAATTAATGTAAATGACAAATTTTAGCAAACTGCCAAAAACTTAAAGGGGTTGGCAACTTTTTATACATTATTACCCTACTGCTTTATTTAGAAAGGGCCAATACTTAGACCTATGGTGCCTTCAGGTATTCGCCGTCTTTTTCCCTTTAGGCAAGGTCCTCCGGCCACTCATTACAGTCTGCGCATCCCCGCTGCGCTTCTCCTCCTTCCCCCGGAAGTTCGGGCCAGGAGAGGCATGTAATCAAGAGCGCGTCCACTGCTTTTTCCCGGAATCCACTTCGGGTTAGGCATTCGGCGCATGCGCAGTGCTCCCCTGTCCCATTCTGTCAAAGGATCCTGTTATGTGTACTACTGAGCACAACAGAATGGGAGAGAGACTTATATTATTTTATCAAACAGGTTTTCCAACAAGGAAATCTATTTCCAAGTATCTAATATTATTATTAATATATTTATTAATATATATTTTTTAATTACCTTTCTGTGGAATATCCCGATTTCCTTCTGCTTTTGATGTAAACTTTCTGCTCTGCTGTCTTCATTGCCTATGTCTGGTGTACATTATGTAATAGACTTCCTGTTCCTGCTGTATAATCTAACTAGGATTTCAGCCAGCTCTATTTTCTTCCCACTACACCCAATGGAGCCTCGCACATGCACCTCTTAGTAAATCCAGCAGGGAAATTGGGGATAGAGTACGAGTACACCATTCTTATTAAATGCCCCCCTTAGTTTACACCAGCTTTAAGTGCACCAGAATTTTCTGCCAGATTTTGGTGAACCATGTCCCTTTTTGCATACACCACACTCCTTTTCATATCTATAGCAAAGTTATTTTATAGAACATCAAGCAAGAAAGAAATATATAGGATTCAGATGCCTGTTTGAAGAGAAATAAAGCATTAAAAAGGTGAGAGCCCTTGTATATATTTCTTTCTTGCTTGATGTCACAAAGTTCTAGAAATCAACCCCATATCGTTATGCCATATGCTGACCCCAGATATTTATCCCCCAGTGTTCAGTAGTGTCAATCCCTGTTTATTTCCGTAAACTGTTATTTTATAGTGCATTTTATTAGTAATAAATTTAGAAATTCTAATTTCAACTTGCAACTATAAGAACCAATCACAGGGAGATAGATAGATAGATAGATAGATAGTAATTATATAATTAATTTTTTTCTAAATAGGACTCGTTCTTTTTCTGTCTGCGTTATGAACAAACCCGAAACTTCCTGGCATCCAGAGTGGCATGAGCCTTTGCCCCCCCTCAATATACAGGGATCTCGCAATATCCAGCACAAGATTGCTGTCTGTTATCTAATGCCACTGTTCCCATACCTAAGTATGTTATTAAAGATTAAGACTGCCTTTATCTGCCAGTCTGTATCTAATATTTTACCTAATCCTGGGTCCTACTGCTGTTCTGTCAGGTGCAGCCATCTTGGTGATGTCACTGTGTACTAGTGTGCTGGAATTCAAGTGATGTCACCAAGATGGTAGAGGCTAATGGAACAGCAGCGGGACTCAGGATAAGGTAAAGTATTAGATACAGACTGCAAAGGCAGCGTGTATGATTATAAATACATTCAGGGACAGTTGAACTTTTATAATAGGGGCAGTTAGTATTAGATGATAGGTTCTCTTCAAAGTTGTTCCATATTTCTGTAGAAAATCAAACAAGATGTGGAATAGATGTAAGTTATTAAGTATAGTGTATTTATGTCCACAGATCCATTTGCAAGGCTATCCATGTGTGGTATCATTTTAAAGGTCACTATCACTAACATTGAATATTGTTGGTCACAACAGCTGTGGAATTAGCAGTTTAGTGTTCAGCACCCTGGACAGCACTAGTTTATCATAGAGTGATATCTGGATAAAAGCTGGAACCAGCACTAACTTTTAGAAGCTGTTTCATGATTGTTACATTTGCTCATGATAAAAGCTAATACATTTTAAATCTCTACTACTTGAGAATAAATCTTTTTTTACAGTTACAGTAAATGTTGAAAACCATTTACTTAATGGCAGATAATGCAGAACAGCAGTGTATGACAAGCAATTAGTTTGAACCGTTTTCAATGTAGTTTCCTTTTGAATCTCCAAAATGCAGCCACAGATTTAGCTGAAATTCATTTTTTGGAAGATTGGGGATGGTTCTTGATATATTCACCTGCTGCATGACCAATGTACTTCACAAAGAAACTGTAATGGTTTATTGAATGCAATTTATAGCAAAAAAAAAAAAAGAATACTCAAGAGCTTTAAAGCTAAAACATTGAAGATTAGAGTTCGAGTATTAAAGTCTCCCCCGCAACAGCAGCAGGTTGAGCACTTGCACATAAACATCTTAATAGAGTCTTCGAATCAGAAAATAACATTATTTTGAAAGAGAAACATTTTTCACATTACATATGGAGGAGTGCTTGGGATCCTGGCTTTGTAGCTGCCAGATATTCAGATATGGATGAAACACTAATGCAATATATTCACGATTGTACTCACTTCGATTGGATCATGGATATAAGTCCTACATTAACATTTGTTTATATTACATGATTTAATATAATATTGTGTGTTCTTGATTCATATCCCGCTTTACAGTTTCATTTAGGTTGTATATCCTTAACAAAACTACAAAAATAATTTGTAATCTGGTATTGTACTCCTTCCTCATCCTTCCATAATTAAAAATTGTTTGAATGCTTATAATAATGCGGTTACCACTCTTTAATTCATTCCAAAATTGATATGTTATGAAATTGAGTTTTTCATTGGGTAAACTGATCTGGGGCTTTTTCTCACAGACATTACTACTGAAAAACTGCACATGGTATGTTATACCTATGTTATTTAATGAAGACAAACTATGCCATATTCATACCAGGAGATGTGGACATCTTAGAATAAGGTTTAGTACTCAGGACATCCTCTATATGTGCCAAAGCACTAGAAAACAGAGCCCCTCTTTGCAATATATGGCCCGGTTGCAATACATAAGAAACTGGCCATTTTGTTGCACGGCCGTGTCACAGAACGGCTCTGTCAGTGAAGTTCATCGCAGCCGGCAATGGAGTACCGGAAAGATGAATTTCATTTCTTTTAGAATTGGGATGCGGGCGCATTCCGGTGTACTTTACATTGTGTAAACTGTCAGTGTTGTGCGGTCCCTATTCAATAAATAGCAGCCGGACAAAACTGACATGTCAGTTTTTCTCTGTGGCTGCTTAGAATCCCAACCGGAGTGTATACTATGGCTGGGATTCCATTGACTTCAGTGCAATGTAAAATTTCAATTAATTGAAAATTTACATAGTGTGAATTTAGCCTATGAAAACATCCTGGGATATAAGGAGGCATCCAGCATCTGATGCAAAACATGTAATTCTGTAACCATGTTTTTGTGTTGGAAAACTACTACCATCGCTATATATATATATATATATATATATATATATATATATATATATCCCTCCTTATATGCAGACGATCTCTGTTTGGCTATGTTCACACAACGTCAGAGATATTGAAAAGGCGGACGATTTTCAAATAAAAAAAAAACGTCCATTTTAGCAGAGATTTAACTGACTGCAATGGTAATCCATTAAAGTCAATGGGGAGACTGACGTCCAATCAATGCACACAGTGTATTGAATAACGGACGTTTGTGCCGTGGGAGTCAAAATAATGAACATGATCATTATTTTTGGACGTGTTTTGCCAACAGCGGACTTTTTTGTTAGTAGTTCACACACAGTTTTTCTTTTTTCCTCAATTCTTTCTCCTTTTTTACCATTAAATTCAATGGACTTTTCAAATAAGCCACACCCAAGAGCCAATTAGTAATCCCAAACTAAAATAATGTGCAAACACCAGTCATTGCACTGAGGGGAGGCCAGACAACTAAATGACTTCCAATATTTTACACTAAAAATAACGGACGTCATTTTAAACGGCGCTGAAAAAACGTTGTGTGAACATAGCCTTTAGCAGACTTGAACAATCCATGCATTTCATGGTTGACCATTTATGGTTGACCATTAAACAATGGTTGATGTATGGGGCAATGTATGGCCAAGCACGGCTTGTATTGGAAATAGCAGATGGTCTCGATTTAGAAAGTGGTTATATTCATAATACAAGCCGATCAGGAAACAATATAGGTAAACGTAATATATTTCATTTTGCATGACCTCATGGCAACGTCTGTAACAGGGATTCTCTCATTGGTGATCTTTGAATACTTGAGTCATGTCTCTTTCGGCCATGCTCTAGGCATAGCCCACTGTACGAGTTTTAACCAGAGTGTTCATTTAAGGTCAGAATTTACTAGGTTTTAACACTTTACATAATTTCTACTTATTTTCTTCTTCATAATAATAATAATAATAATAATAATAATAATAATAATAATAAGTTGTTTGTAATGCTTTGACTGTCTAGACAATGACTAAGGTTGGGTATTGCTTTCATGATTTACATGGAAAATGGTCCTCCTAGTTTCTCAGGTTTCTTGGCTTAACAAGACTATTAAGGCTATGTATATTTTATGAGAAGAGATTGAAAGTTTGTGGAATAGTATTAGATAATTTTACAGTAGTATTTGTAAAGATTAGCATAATATTATGCTCATACAGAGAAAAATCATTAAACAAGAAGCTGGTCATATGAAATCCATATCCCCACATTTCCACTAGTTTGACAATTATACAAATATAACATTTAAACACTATAAATATTAATATAACGTGTAATATATGCCATTTTATATGAGGCTTACTTGAATCAGTAAAATATCTATAAAACCTTTGTAATACTCGTAGGAAGAAGGGATCATTGTGATAGAGAGGGAAAAATGGTGTTAGACACAATAAATAAAAGTAAATAATAATAATAATAATAATAATGATTTAAAAAAAGTTAAAGGGTACATGTCACTACAAATTTGACCATTCAGCAGACATGTCAAATGTAATTAATAACAGTGGGTCCTGCTCTGATCAAGAAATATAGCCAAGAAGAGGGTGCGGCAGCATGATATACTCCTTGGCCGCTCACTAGTTCCATCAAGTCTATGAGACCACATTGACGGAATTAGTAGCCAGCAGGGGAGTGGATCCCACTGCTGTGTCCTGTCCCCTGCTGTATCTTCTGATCACAGTTTGTCTCAGCAGTGAGGCCTGCTGTGATCAATAACTTTTGACATGTCTTATGACATGTCAAAACTTATTTGTACTGACAGTGCCCACTTAAAGGCAACCAGGTTGAACATTGTTCCTCAATTACTGTATTTTCCTTGATCCCTGGTGCATTGGAATATCTTGGAAATATAAATCAGCAACAGCCAATAGATCAATGTGACACATTCTATTAAAGATACTGTACAGTTAGTGATTTCATTAGTACAGCTTCCTATGGTACATATGGTAACCCAGGGTGCAGCACATGAGGGTGATACACATATATAAAACTTGTTTTTTATCTACTAATTGGTTAGGCTTATAAGTGAGGTCCTGATGTGCTTCTCCCTGGGTTACCATATGTGTTTAAGAAAGCTGTACTAATGAAATCATTAACTGTAAATGTTTACTCAAAGAGATTTTCTAAGGTTAAAGGGGGTAAAGGGGGTGGGGGATACTGTATAAAGCTAAAACAACTTTTCCATATACTCATCAATTTCATATGTCTCGTGTTATGATATCTTGTCCAATCACTCTTTGTAATGGAAAATAGAAAAATAGCCATAGGAGAAATTAAGCATTACAGATTGCCCACTGCAGTCAACACACCTTCTATTTTATGTATAGAGGTCTGGCCTGGCTTAGTGAGAAAATGTTTCATGGCTTTCTATTGGTTTAACTCTTTCTCCTATTGCAAAAACTCAAAACTTGAGTATAGAAACCGAAAAACAAAACAAAAAAAAACATACAATTATTAAAGTGATATACCATAATCCTTGTGGCATTAATAGGTCAGTTGTATCGTATTTTATGGTTAGAGTTATTAATCGTCAACTGGCTTTATACTTTAATATCAAGTTTATATTTTCTACTTTTTACTGGTTTCTGCTTTAAATGCTTAATAGCTATTTGACAAATAAAAATGAGACATTTGTTTCGCACTGGTGATCAGTTTATTTAAATGTGAATATCTTCAGATAATAATTAGCAAGTTAAATGATTAATTTCAGATCTAGATTATGTGCTAATACCCACAATTATGATACAAAATTATTTGCTTCAGGACAGGAAAGTGACAAATTACTGGAAAAAAAAAGAATATAAGGAAGCAAACAAGAAGTTTTAATGCAAACAAAAATTTTATGATAAATTGAGCCAGATTAGTGAAAAAGAAATAGTAAATGGCTATGTTCCCACTTGTAATATCAATGACTGCTAAGAAAGATCATGATCATAATTAGCATCCACCCAAGACGGCCACCTTCCACCAAAATTATTGCCCAGTGGGGACCTAATCATTATCTGTTGGGCAGAAGATGTGTGAAGAAGAGAGCTTATAAGAACCTGCCCATATTGTTTTCTACTTGAAAAGTGGCACGAATTTAGGGAAGCGTGAGTGCTGCTTTGTACTTAAAATTGCAATAAGGAGAGGAGCAGACATGAAATGAATAGAGCAGCTCCTAAAGACTGTTCTGCCATGTTATGGAATTTTCTGCAGCAGATCTAGAAGAGGAAGTGGCTGAAATGCCATTGGAAAGGAATAGGCAAGATAGGAGGGCTATGATGAAGAGCTGAGGGAAAGCAATGCATTCTAGTAATTTAGGTATTGAGCAACTTCTCAACCAAATAGTGTGCACACTTCTTAGGGAAGTTAAGGACATGGCAGAGGAGAGGACTACCCCCCCCCCCCCCCCCCACACACACACACACACACACAAAACATCTATGAATTACTAAATCTGTTGCTATATTTATTGAGTTATAATAAGGGAAAAATGTTGGTGCCACTTTTTTTGGAAAAGACATTTCAAGTTTGGATGGCCTTTTTTTAAACCAAAGATAGAAATGTGTCAAGCAAGAAAAAAAGTTTTTATATTCAATACAATTGTTCAATCCTATCCTGGCCTCGGCTCAAAAAACATCATAACTTGTGGCATTTAAAAAAAAGTTTGTGTGTGAAACCAAGTAATCAAATGCATAAGGAATGAAACCACAGTCATGACCAGGCCCGGATTGGTAATCTGGCAAAGCGGGCAAATGCCCGCTGGGCTGCCAGGATTACCAATCCGGGGGCCGCCAGTCCTTGCCCCCATGTGCACCGGCCCTCAACAGTGGCTGCAAGAATAGCGCAGCCGGCCACAGCGCTATTCATTTGGCCTCTGCAGAGGGCCGGCGCCCTGGCCCTTTAACTGTGAGCGTTCAAGATGAACACTCACAGTCTGCAGCGGCCGCGTTCTGACTGACTTGGCCCCCGGCCCTGTCAGTCACTCTTGTGGCCGGAGGCAGCATTATACCTCCGGCCACAAGAGGCCGCTCTATCCCCCAGCTCCCCGGCATTTCTTGTGTGCCGGTGAGCAGGAAGAGAGAGCAGCAGTTCACAGAGACGAGGAGAGATGGGGACACCTCGCTGGGACGGGTGAGTATGTGTTCTTTCTTATTGTTTTATAATCTGCCTCTTCTATATCACTGGGGGGGTAACTACAGGGGATTAACATTAGGAACACCTATGGGGAGGGAAGGGAGGTG
This sequence comes from Dendropsophus ebraccatus, assembly GCF_027789765.1. Lineage (NCBI taxonomy): Eukaryota > Metazoa > Chordata > Amphibia > Anura > Hylidae > Dendropsophus > Dendropsophus ebraccatus. The sequence continues at coordinate 51,331,890 of NC_091463.1, forward strand.
GCTGCAGGGATACCTATGGGCTGAAGGTTGTTGCTAAAGAACGGGTGAGGGTCCCGCGTCCGCTCACGATCTGCACTGTTTACCTCAGTGCCAACCCAGGAGGTCGCATCCAAAAAGGAGGAAAAAGCCCCCACCCCCTCATCCCAGGCTGACAGCCTGCCGGGACACTCCAGCTCTAGTGTACAGCGCTGAGGCCCCTCCCCCAGACCAGAGGGCCGTACAGTTACGGAGCTGCACCATCCAGGAGGGGAAGTTACCTCAGGCAGCTCCTCCAGGCCTGCAGGGGAGATGGTGCAGAGAGGTCCCAAAGAGTGACGACAAGAGCAGCAGCAGCTTCCCCTCTGTATCGCAGCTCTGTCACCTACTTGCTGAGCTGCAGGGAGACTGGGAGCCAGACAGAGTGAGGAAGCCCCCTCCCCCAGCTGACTGTCCTGAAAGAGCAGCAGCTGTGAGTAAACACTGAGTGAGGGCTATGACACGGACAGCACAGAGGTACCCTGAGGTGCGGGCAGCAGTCCTGTCATGGCCCTGAAGGGGGGTGCTCCATTCTCTGGCTACTCCTGTCTCCTCATCTGTAACCATTTTTTTTTAATTATTGCATGTCAGGTTTAACCCTTTTACTTCTCTTCTGCTGTTAATGTAACACAAGTATCTGGAGAAAAGAAGTCAAAGGGTTAAACCTGACTTGCTGTAATAAAAGCTGCAGATAAGAAGACAGGAGCAGCTAGAGACGAGAGAAGTGTGTATTATGTGTCCCTAATATACACTACACATGTGAGAGCAGCACATTATAGCTAGCCTTCAACTGTCACTGTCATAAAGACAGGTCAAAAGTTTTCATCGGTCTGGATCTGAGTGTTCACACCTGTATTGTTTAGGGGAATGAGCCAGGAGAGGACAGCACTGCAGCACGTCCACTTTTTTCTCTGTTAGAAAAAAAGAGTTGGGCTCCATAGATTTATATTACAAGCCCAACTATTTTTACTGACACAGAGAGAGAGGGAACAGCGCGATCCTCTCCCTGCTCATTCTCCTGATCTGTACAGGTATGAACACTCAGACCCAGACCAATCAAAACTTTTGACATGTCTCTATGATGTGTCTATGACATGTCAAATGTTTTTTTTTCTAATATTGACAGGTACACTTTCAGCATTTTGGAACTGCGTGGGGGGCGCAAGTGGACCTCTTGCACCGGGGCCCATGAGACATTAGCTACGCCCCTGGGGGGCGACAGGACTACAGGGATACCTATGGGGAAAGAGGGGGGGGGGGGCGAGTGACTACATGAATAGCTATGGGAAAGGAGGGGGTTAACTACAGGGATACCTATGGGAAAGGAGGGGGATTGTATACTACAGTGGGATTACTATACTAATACACTGTATATTTATTATTTAGAGGCACATACTGGGCATAACTGGTTATATGGGGGCGCAGAGGGGGCATTGTTAATGTGTGGAGCAATACATGGGGACTTTGTGTAGAGATGACGATGAACCTTCAGCGTGGAGGCTAAAATGTTTATCTGACAGATCCTGTGGAGACAAGTCATGGCCGGAGAAATCTTCATGAAGGGCAGAGCGAGACGGAGAAGAAAAGGAACAGAGAAGAACTTTGACTATGAAAAACGTCACAGAGAAGCCGCCCCCTGTGTGTTCCTGCTCTATAGTCAGGTATAAGTCTGTAGAATCTGCGTACAGCTGTATATACCTCTATACGGTCACTGCCCGGGGAGAACATTGCTCTGTATATAGTGACTATTATTCAGTGACAGTATAGTGGTATCATCCAGTCACTGTATGCTGAGGGTAGTGGTTATGGTGTGATGGTATTATTTATCCTGTCTATATTTGTGTTATTGGTATTATAGGTATTTTAAGGATGCCTTCACATGGATCGTATTGCAGTGGCTTTCACACTGCGAGTTCTGCAGCGAAATCCGCTGCAATACTTGTACTGTAATTTTCTATGGCTTTACATTCTCCCAGCAGATTTTTCATTCGCTGCAAGTATGTAGTGCCTTCCCACTCACCCCAGCAGCTGCCAGATTAATATGTTACCTGTCCGCGCCCCTTTCTGCTTCTCCAGCTCCCGACTCCCTACACCACTATCCATGATATATGGTGTGTTAGCTGCTGAAGTTTGAGTGCCAGGGCTGATTTTAAGTCCCAGTCCGGCCCTGGTCATGACACTCTGCTTTAGCTCTGCTTTATCTGCAGCTTTAAGGCCCTATTACACGGAACAATTATCGACCGTATTGGGCCGATAAAAGACAAACGATTGTGATAGCAGCGATCTGCTGCTATTGCTTCGTAAAATAGGAGCGGCAGCAGACCGACACTATCCTCTATGAGCTGCCCTCAACCACCCCCGTGGCCTCCCCTGCACTTACCTGCTCGCTGCCGGCACGTACAATAGCGGCAGCAGCAAGCCGAGAACAAAGAGCAAACGAGCGCTAACAGCGCTCGCTTGCTTCTCTATGTTACCCAAATAGGGGCTTTAGTAATCGATAAGTTGATATCTGTTGGACATTGTTGTTCATGCCGTGTTCTGTCAACTCTATTTACATCTGACAGAGAATAAAAGAAAGAAGCCTAGACCTCAAAGCTAGTGTAGGTATGCAGATGGGTAAAAATTGGTATGTGAAATGAAAATGGATAAGTGAAAATCCACAAAATGACAAGAACAGAATAAAAGCAGTTCAGGCAATGGCAACCCTAAGTAACAAAAAAAAAAAAAAGGAGAGAGAGAGTTGGATTTAATGAGCAGAGAGTCCATGGACTAACCAGGAGTCCAGCACCAGCACTCCATTTACTGCCAGCAATCCCAGGGTGGTTTCATTGCTTATCAGTGTGGTTCTACTCTCACTGCAGTGTAGTCCAGCTGGGACTTGTGGTACTACAGTGCAATATCAGCAATCCCAGTCCAGTGGGGTTCTACTCTCGCTGCAGTGTATTCCAGCTGAGACTTGTGACAGTACAGTGCCATTCCTGCAATCCCAGTGTGGTTTTATTCCAATTCAGTGTGATTCCTTCTTTTTTTTTTTTTTTTTGCAGGACAGTCCAGCTGAGACTTAGAGTTCTAGAGCGCTTAATATATTCCAATGCGCTATTGTTGTGTCTCTTTACCACGGCTGTGACTAGCATAACACCATAAGGGCCCTATGGTTACATGTCACATTTTACACTTTAAACTATGTATTATTGTTTTTTGTTTTTTTGTTCTTTCTAATATGTGTGTTTGTTAGTAGTTATATTTATATCTCGGTTTTTACACTGACGCATTGATTCATGCTTTGAGATTTTCACTATTTTTACTTTTATTACCAATATTAAATTGCTTTTTATTTGGAATGTCAAGTGAACATTAGGTATATTGCCTCTCTCTCTCTCTCTCTCTCTCTCCTTTTTTTTTTTTTTTTTTTTTGTTACTTAGGGTTGCCATTGCCTGAACTGCTTTTATTCTGTTCTTGTCATTTTGTGGATTTTCACTTATCCATTTTCATTTCACATACCAATTTTTATCCATCTGCATACCTACACTAGCTTTGAGGTCTAGGCTTCTTTCTTTTATTCTCTGTTTGATATTTAGTGATCAGGGTAGTCACTGCCTAGTTGTGACCTCGGCCCCAGAGATTATAGTGAGCTGCACCCACCGCCTTTACTGTTCTATTTACATTTGAATATATTTGAAAAAATTCATAGTAAAAAAACTGTTCCAAGGAGGAGTGGGAAGCTACTTAGGAAAGAAAAGATTTTGCGCCAATATATGTTTAGGGATTGATCTATAGAGACACAAATCACTGCATTAGAGTATGTTCACACTGAATAAATCAGGTGAAATTCCGGAGCGAAATTCCCATAGACTTTCTATGGGAGAGCACGCACTTCTCCGCTGCCGCCACTCTCCGCTCAAAGAAGTGAAATGTCACGCTCTCCCATACAGAAGCAGTGTCCCACTGAAACAGGCGGGACTCTGCAGCAAAAAGCTCCACCGCGGAATTCTGCATGTGAACATACCTTTAATATTAAAAGCAGTATTCTGTGTTACTGTATCTGTCATTGACAAATAGCAAAAATGTCTCAGTTACTGTTCATTCAGATAAAATAGAGGGGGGCTTTCTGTCTATTTTTAGGCAAATAATTGTTTTTTTCACCCATTTTTGTTCTATTTTAAAGCAAATGTACCATGAGGTGCACTTGCTTTAAGTGTTGCATATGAATCGAACAGGGTTGCCAACCAAATAATTGACCGACAATTCATATAAATAAAAATTGTTCATCTTTACTTGCAGACCTATACACAGACTAAGTGTATACCACCATTTGAAAATATGGTTTCGTGCATGCCAACAGTTTATATTCTAAATATTATGTGTTAGGAGCTATTGGTGAAATTTGAACAGTATGCTCTTAAACAAGGTAAGAAAAGAAAGAATAACTTTCTATAGGATGGTATTACTGTATGATAAGTTATAAGACATGTAAAAGTCTTGGCTAAAATTAAAGAACATGCCTAAAATTATTAAATATAGTAGAGAATAAATTAAACTCTTTACAGTTTTAGAAGAACTCTGTTTATTCAAAGGGCCAAGGCCATAACAGATTGGGCCAAACAGAGCTGATGGTAAAAAAGAATTGCCACACCTGTGTTATGAGCCAATGTAATTTACTTGAGATGTCCGTTTATTTAAAAACAACAAAAAAGGCCCATTTAGGGAGGGTTATTCTAGTTTGAATGCGACAGTTAAGAGGTTAATAAGCATTTAAGCTATTTGCTCTAACAGCACCATCAGCAGAATGCAGGCATTACTGTTCTACGTTAATGGAGAGTGTAGAGGGCCTACTGTAGTATGGTGGCAGTGATTAAGAATTCTGCTATTCCTCTCTAAGAAATACAAGCAACATAAATGGACTTGCATTCTATTGACTTTGGCCATGAGAGGTAACATGAGACGTCTAGTATCATTATCACTAACCCCCTCTCATCTAAATCACTAACAAATTGAGTACTAAGCACATATAGAAATGCTAGCATAGAAAATTCCTTTACATACATTTCTAAGAGAAAAAAAATAAAGATTTGGCTTCAAGCTATAAACAAATAAACAGGGAAATTACTGATAAACAGTTGCCTATTGTTATACATGAAAATACAGGGAAGTAGGAGGAAACATAGATTATAGCAGTGTGACATTTTAATGTTTATGAATGTGGGGCTCAGATCATTGTGCCTTTTCACAGGTCACCGATTCCAGCCTCTGTAATTATAAGGCTTCGGAATTCTCAGTGTGCCACTCCTGTGATTTATTATTTTATTATAATGGGAGGATGGGGGAACCTACACACATGTGCCTACCATCTACATATATACACTTAAAAAAAAAAAGAAATTACATATAAATAATCTGCTTGGGAAAGTTAAAGCTGTCACATATGATAGCACTATATTTTATATTACTACTACAACTACTACTACTACTAACAATAATAATAATAATATTTGTATTGCCCCAACAGATACCGCAATTTTTACTGTTTGCAGAAAATTGCCAAAGCAAAAATATAATAAAAAAGAAACACAAAGTATATGATATGGATATTAAATGGTATCATCCGAAAGGCATGGACAGAATATTCGGTACTGCTGTAGTAAAATGTATCATTCTAGTTTGCATTGGGGGGTCAGCAATTTTTGACGTCCTCCTACTCTCTGGTCTTTAATGTCATTTGAACCCAAGGGCCTAATTTAAACATCTGACGTGCTGTTGTGCATTACATTGCCTTCTGTGAGCATCGCACTGACTGCCATATGCAACCTTTTCCTGTTCAGCAGTTCACATCATGTTAGACTTCATGATTAATGTTCTTTCACCTTTGGCCTCCGTCAGAGTTTACTGTCACTGGAAAGTGCTGTTTAGTCTATCGTATAAAGGACGTCTTCTTCCAATATTAACATTTACAAGGACATTGTGTTTATTTGCCGTTAATACATCAGTTTTCTTAATCTTGCTAAATAACCTTTCATCCTATGCCATACTCCAACAGGGCAGTTGCTTTTGCAATTAGATCCAATGCTTTTGCTGTGTAGGTGCATGTAAAAAAAAATTGCCTCGCAATGCCCAACATGTACCCCTTGTTGTTGTTTTTATTGCTACTTGTCATGTTTATTGCCATTTCTATTTAAACCAAGAATTTTATAATCCGTATGAAGAACAATCTCTTACAAGAACTGCAATGGCATATGTCTTTGAAAGCTTATGAACTGTAGAAGCTCTGTTGCCATGTCTATTGTGTTAGAATTACAAAAACCATTAAATGGGTACTGTCACTTAAAAAAAAAAAAAAAATCAGTCAGGGTTTTTAACCAATGACAACTGATTTAATTCAAAAGTATAGGTATAAGCATCACCAGTTATACAATGCAGGATAGTGCACGTCTCACCAGATTGGATTCTGTCTGGGCACAATCCAAAAATAGCAATGGAGACAGCACTTTAGTGTGAAAAAAGTGAATTAATTCGCACCCTCTTGCGCAACACTTCAACTGTAATCTAGCCTTTGAAAAAGGCTAGATTACAGCCAAAACATCATGCAAAAGGGTGTAAATAAAGTCACAGTTTTTTCACATTGAAGTGCTGTTTCCATTGCTATTTTTGGACACCTGATGTAAGTCTATGGGAGTGTCTAGGTCACGCTCAAAGAATGAAGGAAGAGAGGTGCTTAGCCACCAGCTTCTTTCTTCCCATGTTCTAGTCATCAGTTGGGGGCTGAGCACCTCATTACAGACATTTCCCCTTTTTAGCACAGAGCAAGGCAGTGTTTAGCTAGTGAGAGGCTTTTCTTCCTTGAAATCCCAGTGGAAAATAAAAGGCCTATGAGTCTCCGAACATCTTTATGATGCTCTCCTCAAAAAAAAAACTTTACCCAATTTGTAATAGGTACACTTTATACTGACCAGAAACCACATAAAGTATATATAAACCAAACCTGCTGCTGCTGAATTTACTGTCCAAACAATTTTGGTTGTACTGGTTGAAATCTTTACATCGCCAGATGGCAGCAAGAAATTGGTCGGTCTATGACCACTTTTAGACCTAAGTGAATCAGAAATTTTTGGATACATTACATACTTAAAGCAGCTGTACACCAAAAAGAAAAGCATTGGCACTCTGTGCCACTTATTAGAGGTGACTCTTCTGTGAGTATGATAAACCTAATCATAATGGTAATTATGATAAACCTCTAAAATGCCTCTTACACGGTCAGCCAGCACCCTGCTCTGTACTAATGAGATGCAAGAACACATAAAATCCTATTTAAAAAAAATAAAAAATTAAAAAAAAACATCATTAAATTAAATAAAACTCAGTGTGTAAACACAGCCACAAGCTTAAGGGGCACTCAACTTAAGAAAGTTACCCTGTTCAATCCCGACCCATAATCTAAGCTTGTTTGTATTAGGTTTCTATTACATGAATTGGACCGTTTGTCTGCAGCACATCCTGACTCCCACCCCAAAGCTGCAGAAAATCCTCATTTACTGATGCACATGGTCTTGTCTCCCTCCCTTCTGAGACCAAAGTCACATGATCTCTGTCTCTTCTATTGCCGGGCAAGCTGTAACACCTCATTTCTAACACTGCTCACCACTGACATCACACCAATTGGTGAGCATCTGGCCAAGGGGTGGGGAACCAACAGAACAGTGACATCATCCAGACCAGTACAGGGGAAACAAAACCCAGTTGTTTCAACTCTCTCTCTTTCTAATCTATCTATGTAGATGGATATGTGGTCCAAGGTAAGCGTGACTGTCGCTGTCAAGGATAATTAATTACCTCTGTATAACAGTTAGAGAATGCCAGTAGTGCCAGCACACAACTTGCCAGTTGTCCAGCAATGAGGGAGTTAAAAATGACAGCTGTGCATGAGAGGGGCAAAGAAGAATCTGGAAGAGAGCCCAGTCAGTGTTGTGTGAGGTAAAAGCAGAAATTCTATTTGTAGAAGCAGCTACCGGCACTACCACCTCTATGCAGCTAGACACATACTCGGGAGGATAGGAGTTATACTTGTGGTAATCTTAACATCTTTAGTGGTACTCTCTGTGCAAATTGCATGAAGCGTATACATAGTCCATTGAACAAGAAGTATGCCAGGGCACTCACCAATCGATGTGCTGTAATCTTTATTGTATAAATTTCATAGCTGGTTAAAAAGCAGGCGGCGGGGAGGATGCCAAGCCCCCTCAGCAGGACAGCTGTTTCACATTTCCACGTTTCCTGCTACGAAATTTATACAATAAAGATTACAGCACATCGATTGGTGAGTGCCCTGGCATACTTCTTGTTCAATGGTTAAAAGCAGAAATGTCCTTTTGTATGTGAGATAACTGGAAGAAAAGTCCTGTGTGTTAGGTAACAGGAAGAAAGGTACTAATGTGTGAGGTAAAAGAAAGCAAGGTTCTGTTGTGTGTGAGGTAACAGGAAGCAAGGTCCTGTTGTGTGAGCTAAAAGGAAGCAAGGGTACTCTTTGTGAGGTAACTGAAAGCAAGGTACTGTTGTGTGTGGTAAAAGGAAGCAAGGTCCTGTTCTGTGAGCCAAAAGGAAGCAATGGTACTGTATGTGAGGTAACTGGAAGCAAGGTTCTGTTGTGTGTGGTAACAGAAAGCAAGGTCCTGTGTGTGAGGTAACAGAAAGCAGGGTCCTGTTGTGTTTGAAGTAATAGGAAACAAGATCCTGTTGTGTGTGACGTAACAATAAGCAATGTCCTGTTGTGTGTGAGATAACAGGAAGCAACGCCCTTTGTATGAGGTGTGAGGAAGCAAGTTTCTATGTGTGTGAGGTAAAAGGAAGCAAGGTCCTGTGTGTGTGTGTGTGTGTGTATAAAGTGGAACCATTAACAGAGGACAGAATTATGTCATGACAGCAGCCAGATATCACAGAACAGAAGCTGGATTTGCCACAAGGGGAGAAACTTTAGCTTGGTAGGAATCAGATGGATTACAGGATAGGACTGGTAAAACTGATGTATCTGTAACTTATTCCCCTGTGTGAAGAAGCCAGACTTTGTGGGTGGGAGGAAGCATTTCATCATTTTCCACACTGATGTCTCTTTCTGATGGAGTTTACTGGATTGAGAATAATATACCTGAATAAATCCTGTTAATCCTGTTTAACTGCACTATAATGAAGCCTAGTTGACTTCATGAAGTGTGCTATATAGAGGATATACCTAAGGAACCTGACTGACAGCACCCCTCCAATTCTCTCAGAATCTCAAAGGCCTTACAGTACCCAAAGCTGCTATACCATAAGAGTGGTTGTGGATAATAGGATTTATAGTGTAAAACAGAAGCATATTGAGCCAGTGATACTACAACATGAGGCAGATACTTGTCAGTTGGCTCTGAGGTGCAATGCATGCTGGGAAATGTAGTTTCCCGGATGGTGCCATCTTGGATATAGATCGGCTTTTATAAATACTTGTAGCTCAGGAACAGCTAGAAAGACAGGTGTAAGCTCAAAATATTTAGAGGTACTTGGTGAATAAGATGAGCTAGGTTTGGGAGCATTTAATTTTTTAGCCTTTGAGTGGAATAGCTCTTTAACAGTCCTGGTTCAACACTGATGAGGGGCAACACCCCGAAACAGCTGTATGTGGATGGTTACCTAGCCTTGGTTTATCCCCTGTCATTACATTGACTTAAAGGGCCACTTAATATGGTGGTTTTGGTGGTTTCCTAACAGGAGCTGCCCCTAGGCCGATTCCTTCCCGGAGGGATATCTGGCTAGTCCTGTGTTTTGAGACTCTTCAATGAGGCTCCATGGGCTCCTCTTTTGCATATTCATGTTTCCCAGGGGGCAATGCACCTAGGACTTCACTGCATTGAACGCTTTCACTAGCAGCCGTTAGTGGTGTCGTTTGGCTGGTCTCCCTGAGTTCAGCAATCTGTTTCTCTTCTGGTTCAACTCATGACCTGGATATATTTGTTCTGTTTCTTTGCAGCAAACTTTGATTTCGTGTCTAGCACGTTATAAACCATTTGTTATTTTACTTTTACATTATGCTGCAGACACCATCTAAAGTGAAGATTACAACATAAACAGTAAATAGCTTTAATATGCAATCTCTGCCTTCAATATACATTTGTGTCATTTCATACAAAAAAAACATTCATGGAAATAGAAGTATAATATAAGAATCTTCACAGCAGCGAGCCGAAATGACTGCAGGAAAGGCAATTGAGAAGATGTGGCAAAAACAAGAGAAACTGAAGAGATAAGTGAATCAATAGATTAATGGAGGATGTCCCACTGAGAGTTACAACATCAATTTTCCTTGCTTAGTGTGCCCATAACCACTTATCAAGAACTGCACCAAAACGAAAAGTGATTGAAATTTACAATTGCTATAATTGTGGCAATGTATCTTATAGGTGGGAAATATTAATTATAATTACATCATTCATGTGAAATATATAGTAAATAGACATTATACACCATTTCTATAAAAATCTACAACACTCAATAAAAAGGACTGCATATACACTGTACACTGTAAGGCTATGTTCACACAATGTCAAAAATAGAGAAAAGGCGGCCACCTTTGCAAATTAAAAAAAACGTCCTTTTTTGCGCAATTTTAATGACTGCAATGCAATGCATTGTAGTCAATGGAAAGATGGACGTCCAATGCGCACAATGTATTGAATAACGGATGTTTTTACATGATCATTATTTTCGGACATCTTTTGCAAACAGCGAACGTTTTTTATTAGTTGTTCACACACCGTTTTTCTTTTGTCACCGTTCTTTCTCTGTTTTTACTATTAAATTCAATGGACTTTTCAATTAAGCCACTTAAGGCCAATTAGTAACCCCAAACTAGTATAATGGACCAACAACCATCATTAAACTAAGGGGAGGCTAGACAGCTAAATGACGTTAAATTATTTTAGACTCAAAATAACGGACGTAATTTTAAACAGAGCTGAAAAAAACGTTGTGTGAACATAACTATACAACTAAGATTAACAGGATAAATGCAAACACAGGGGGGATTTATCAACATGCACTCTAGCGTACATCCGGGAAAACCACTGGTTTTCAGGTGTAAATCATGGTAGACAGTCTTAGTAAGTCTGGCGGGGTGCCTGGGGGCAGAGCTTCATTTATGACCGGCATATGGGTACACTGGTCTTGATAAATTCCCCCCACCATGTAAACTATATGACAGCAATGGTGTATTGTCAAAGTCTGAGGCACCGAGTAAAAGCTGAGTTGTAATACCACACACAGGACGGGAGTGGTGTTGTTTTTTTTTTTAATAAAAAAATTAACTAGGCCACGAGAAAAAAAAAACACAGCATAGGCTGTTGACAGCACAACTAGCCAGTTCACTGGTACGTCTATATACAATGTGTGAGTGTGTATAATATATATATATATATATATATATATATATATATATATATATATATAATATATGTGAAATGCGCAAATCTCAGGTCCACTCAATGAGATCTTTTTCAAAAAGTGATACAACAGTGTACATGGTGGGTATATAACATGGTAGATCCTCCCATCAAACATCCACCAATTAGTGACATCTTTCTGTTTTGCATATATAAACAATCTCTATACGTGTAAAATACAATGTGAAACAATATAGTATAAGCGTGATACAGGTAAGTATACTACATTCAAGTGGTTAAATGAGGCTGATCATCAATGCAGATAGTATAAAGTCCAAATCATAGCATTATATAAAGTCCAATTCACCAGAGGTTAATGGCGCATGCGCGGCTCTCCGATGCTGTGCAGACCCAATGACGCCACCAGATCTGACCCGCTCTATGTGCGTTCACCTCGCACATGCTCTGTGCAACTGTTTACAAACACTGCTACGGCATGGACCCGAGAGAGTGAACAGCTGATTAGTAAAACCCGGGGTGAGTAATGACCCACCTCCATTAACCTCTGATGAATTGGACTTTATATAATGCTATGATTTGGACTTTATATTATCTGGATTGATGATCAGCCTCTTTTAACCACTTGAATGTAGTATACTTACCTGTATCACGCTTATACTATATTGTTTCACATTGTATTTTACACATATAGAGACTGTTTATATATGCAAAACAGAATGATGTCACTAATTGGGGGATGTTTGATGGGAGGATCTACCATGTTATATACCCACCATGTACACTGTTGTATCACTGCTTGAAAAAGATCTCATTGAGTAGACCTGAGATTTGTGCTCTCACCTGAGCCTTTGAGCCACACAGTGCCGTCCAGCAACCAATTACTTCATATATATATATATATATATATATATATATATATATACAGTATATGCATGTGCGTATGCATTTTACTTCTACATTTATCGGTATACAGTTATGCCTTTGAGCACTAGTTAGTTTAATTTACATATAACATACATTAGCCAGATGAAAGCACTTCTTGTTTATTTCTGAAATATATAATTATCACTCAGGGTTGTAAACATTTAAGAAATACATACGTACATACATACAGGAGCCAGGTTGGTTTCCACATCAGTCTAAGGCTATGTTTACACAACATCAAAAATAGAGAAAAGCTGGCTGATTTTGATATTAATAAAGACGTCCGTTATTGCCGTGATTTTACTGACTGCAATGGCAATGCCTTGAAGTAAATGGAAAGGCAGACGTCCAATGCACACAATGTATTGAATACCGGACGCTTTTACCGCGGACATCAAAATAATGAACAGCGAACATTTTTTATTAGTTGTTAACACACATTTTTTCTTTTCCCCCCATTCTTTCTCTGTTTTTATTATTAAATTCAATGGACTTTTCAATTAAGACATACCCAAAGGGCAAGTAGTAACCCCAAACTAGAAAAATGAACCAACAGCTGTCATAGCACTAAGAGGAGGCCAGACAGCCAAATGACGTCCGTTATTTTAGACTCAAAATGATGGACGTCATTTTAAGCAGAGCTCAAAAAACGTTGTGTCAACATAGCCTAAAAAGGCTTGGAAAGTAATTTGCAGCCAGATTATTTTCTTGCATCTTGCTTCCTGTAGCTATCACTTACACAATGCCTCCACAGGAGTTTTCATAACGGTTTAGGAGAGAAGTTAAAGGGATGCCCATAGTCAATTCATGTTTTGTACCATTATCATCACATTTCACAGTCCCACAGCATGTGACAAAACACAATGAAATGAGTCAGCGTTCCACTATAGTGCCTATTATATTCACTATTATTAACGCATGACTTACTAATAGGAATCATATAGGTGTGTAAAGGGAGAACACATAACAAGGAGTAGTGTTTTATAAGTTCTTTATAGATTGGCAACATTTAAAGACTGAGACATTAATGCTAATTTAGCCTTTTCACATTGACGTTAATACAAACGCATCATTTCATTGTTTACTGCCATCTTTCATTTATCAGATGAAAAACTTTACAAAGCCAAGGAACCTTGCGCTCTTTAATTCTACAAGTGACATTTTTAGCGGACCCTGTTAGCGAGGGTTATAGAATATTAATAAAGCTGCAGGTTCAGAAACTAAATGAGAGCTAAGATAATTAGTTCTTTTATCTTCCCCTTTAAAGAAAAAAAAAACAAAAATAAGGTTTATTTGCCCTTTAAATGGGACAATAAAATCCAATTGGCATCCTGTGGCGTGCTCGGAGTAGATAATAAGTTACTCATTAGTATTAAAGGAAAAGGTTTAAATAGCGTTTGTTATTGGAATTTGGCTGTAAAATTCTAGTTGTTACCGTGATGCAAGAGATTCCTGAAATCTATTGCTATCTGCTGTAATTACTGATAGCGCTGAAGCCAACATGCTTAGAATGTCGTCCAATACAATTATTCTCAAGTTGTGCTGATGCTGCATTTTATGTTATCCGTTATGAGTCACTAAATCCTTACTCCCTGCATCTCGCATCTGATGCTCTTGTGTAGAAGGCGCTTAAGCAAAAATAAACAAATCCAACCCGATATGAGGTTATTTTTATTATTCATATATGAAGTTATTTTTCCTTCAACACCCCCCCCCCCTTTATTTCTTTTTACTGGATCAAATTTTTCCACCTTCTTACTAAAACAAATGTGTCCTGCAGAAGTTACCCATGTACCCTAGATTTTTGTTTTTATAGATTAATATTTCAAGCAGGATATACTAATGATCTCAGGTCATGTCTCCACTCCATTTCCTATATACATCAGAGGTATAGCACAATGTAAGAAAATGCATGCCATGTGCTATATACTAAATAATAACAAAAAAGTTATGCATACTTATCACTCTTTTTACCTCTGTCTGGTCAGTAAGGACAAGCAGCCATGTTTGGTCAAGGGCCAAACATTTTCATCTAAACACACTGCTAAAATACAGTGTAGGAGATTAGTCGTCTTTGTTTTTGGCCAATTGTTTTGATAGCAACAGCATACATTGTCAATATCCACAAGTACCTATGCCCAGTGGGACTCACAACCTTGTTTCCCTGTCTCAAACTCTGAAGCCCAGGATCACATTGCAGCCATGTAACAATGCTGGATTTCAGCATTTCTAATATTTTGTACTTTTAGGAGATATGTCATCAGTGGCTTTTGTACATCTCCCCTATAAAATAAGCAGACAAGCTCAGATGGCAGAATTCTTATGTGTATGACCGGCTTCACTGGCTAAGAGAAGCCACAATTAAAACTTAGGTCTCCAACCTCAATAGCTATTACCAGGCACATCAAACATGTTTACTGTTAATTATTTGGTAACATCAACACTACAATTAGCCATTGGCCATTAGCTTTATGCTTAGTATTGTTAACTGGCTGAATTACTTTACATGAATGCAATGTATACTGTACTTACTAACTTAAATGGTCATTTAGTTTGAAGCGAATTTACCATCATTACATTCGGTTTAAGTTTCTCACATCAATAGAACAGCGCCGCTGCTGCAGTCCTTTTTTTGAACCACCTCCCTATTCCTGCACACGCCACCGTTCTATTCTTGGGCACCAGCCGGGTGAGAAGCACTGGAAATGGCTGACTCGCCCCCAGTGAGAAGAACCCCCTGCCCTTCTATGGTGCAGCTCCATTTATTCTTATATAGCAGCATCATAGAGGGGTAGGGTTTCCTCGCACTGGGGACGGGCCAGCCCGCCTCCACTGCTTCATCCCCTGCCCGCACCCAGGAATAGAGCAGTAATATATAGGGCTTTCTCGTACTGGCGCAGTAAAATAAAAGCAAAATATAGCCCCGATTTTGAGTGAAAACAGAACAATGTATGAACAGGCAGAAATAAAAACTGCAAAAGTAGGTAGTAAATAATCAGCATGTTTATCATACTGGATGATCATAATCAATTACAGCCATTATTCTATATAGTGTGTGCATTGCTTGCCCATTTCCCATTTACTTAAATGGAGTGCATTATTAAATTGAAAATATATGTGTATTTTTAGCTCAACATTATGGCCATATTTTTTGTTTCTTTTACTGTGTGTAAACATAGCTTCAATAATAATTGACCAAATATTTATAAATAAACCGGAAATTTTCCCTTTTCTGCAACCATCTCTGTATCAGACCAAAGGTAACCAGAAAATTTTTTTTTTAGAAATGTATGAATGACAAGAAATAGTGAAGGGGACCAGGAGACTAAAGTGATACGGATGGTCATGCAGGTGTTAACAATTTAGATTTGTGACTAATATAAATGTAATAATAATCATAATAATAATAATAAATATTACTCAGGGAATGGTTAGTTATTAGTCATAATATTTATAGCAGGACTAGTAGTGGACGTGTAGTAATGATGAATTTCCACCAGGATGGTGCAGCAATATTTCCTTGTCTTCTGATTAACAATGAATGATGATCACCTTTTGAGAAATCCCCAGGCAAACTCTGGTAAAAGAGAAATGATTCCTTTTCTGTATGTATGTGTGTGTGCTTGTGCAGTCTTTGTAGAATCCTGGAGGGAATGTTTTGGAGCATGCTTCCTGCAAGCCAATTTGATAACCATCAGTCTCTGTTTTCCAGAATCACAGCAATATACGCCTCAAGCCTTTTGTAACTATTGTTCCATATGCTTTCTGTATTTTGCTAAGAAAGAATTGCAGTCTGAGATACATAACAAATGATCAAAAAGGATACTCAGATTCTTTTCAGGTTTTTTAAAGTTATTATCTTAACCACAAAAGTTTCCAGGTAACCAGTGTTATAAAACAGAACTTTCACGGTTTTTATGCTGCTGTAGCTGATCACACGCATTGATATAGTTAATAATAATAATAATAATAATAATAATAATATGATCAACTTACTGTCAGACAGCTACAGAGATGATAGTGTGTAAGTAAAGATCCTGACAATTATCTGCATTGATTTTAAAAGAGAAAAACAAATGTCCGCATTGATTATAAAAGATAGAATTTCTGATGTTCTGTCTATGCATTTCTTTAACTCTTTATTTACCATCGTTCTTCTCTCTCAGTCTGTTCACAGTTTTCTCGTGGAGTCTATGCCATCTTTGGGTTCTATGATCAAATGTCTATGAATACTCTCACATCGTTTTGTGGTGCCCTTCACACTTCATTCATCACGCCAAGCTACCCAACAGACGCAGATGTACAGTTTGTCATCCAGATGCGGCCAGCACTTAAAGGAGCCATTTTAACTCTTCTCAATGATTATGACTGGCAAAGATTTGTTTACCTCTACGATACTGAGCGAGGTAAGAAAACCATTCCAGTACTTCAGACTAATGTTATATAGTTTATTAACGCAAACTATAAAGATTTTAGTGCTTACATTGGAACTGGTATTATTGGTATAATGCATCTATTTATGAATGAATTTCTATTATTTGTACATGGTTGGGTGGTAAAGCTCTTTGCACACATTTTTGGACATGCAAGGTACACATGTATTGCACATCAGCTGTAGGGTGGTAGTGAGATAACTTAATAAAACAATAGAACACACGTTTCTGAAGGCTGACCATTGTTCGCAAATTTGCTAAACATGGCGGCCGCAATAGCGAGCGCACTTTAGCTTACACAGTTGCGTACATTACGCAGTTGCGAACATTACACAGTTGCAAATATTACGCAGTTGCGTACATCACAAGATAAATGTTCGCATGGTAGAAAATGATTGGTATAAGCATTCCAATCACCAAACAAATTGTTCATATCAGCAAACACAGACAATTAGCGGCATTTTCGTATGAACATACAAACATTTACTGACATGTTTGCTTGCCACTATTTTTAATGAAATTTGTTCACATACAATTTGCAAATATTTGTGAATTTGTGCGAATATTCGCGAACTTCGCGAAACGAATGTCCGAGTGATTCGCTCATCTCTACTGACCATTGTAAGGTGAGCTGCTAGACACACAGTAGTGTATGCATCACTGTTCGGGACCTACAGGAGGAGGAAGTCCAGTAAAAGGCAAGAGTCTCTTTTCCTTTACATACGTTCATTGGACCCTATGTAGGCATCAAATGCATATGTCAAGAGTAGGACCTATGCATCCATTGGAATCCATTAGAAAAAGAAATGTGAAAAGAGTTTAACATTGTTACATGGGCAAACTTTTTTTTTTTAATACTAAAATGCTGAGGACATATTTTATAGTACATAAAAGAACAGAGATGAAAGGTGCAGCATTAATAACACAAAGTTCATTACAACTACTAGGGGAAGCTAAGGAAAAGAAAGTCCGGCCTCATAGCAGGATATCATTAGGTCTAATAGTTTCCTATTACCTCCTGGGTAACATTCAACAATCACCTAGAGGATGCAGCCAGCTACAGTTTTGGCAGACAGCTATCCATCACAGCAACAGAATACTCCCATAAGAACTAAAGATGTTTCCTATGGCCAAAAGCTCTTTTATTACAGGCCCCTAGGTTTTTACTAGTTATACACATACAGTAGCTCGTGCAACTTTTGGTGTTTATTTACACAGCAGCAGAACTCCATAACATATCATGTACAGTATAATCTACATTGCTCCTATGAAAGGGTTATACAGGATTAAGAAAACATATCTGCTTTTCTTTTGTCCTTCAGTCGCTCTTGCCAATAGATAATGTCAGGCATTGCCTCACGGCTCTATTCTAGTGAATGGTACCAGAGGCGTAGCTAGGATTCTTGAGGCCCCATAGAAAAAAACTGTATGGGGCCCCATGAATCAGATATGGGCCGGGCCTACCCATCTGTCCAGGGGTAAGGGGATGGGGCTGCTGTCAGTGGCATGCCATCCCTGAACCCCGCACTCACGTTTCACATGGCCGGCACAGCATTCCGTCAATCTGACAGGTATGTGACACACAAGCGGCATCACTCATGTGTCGGGAAGGCAGAGAGAATCATGTGCCGATTAAGTTAGTATGGGGTTAAGGGATGATATGCCACCAACAGCAGCCCCATCCCCCTACACCTGGACAGCTGGGGGGGTTAATTAGGTGCTGCAGTGATTGAGGGGGGCTCTGAGAATGGACTACCATGATGGCAGATTACACTTTGCTGGGGCACAGGACCCCTTACTGCCCGTGCCCCGTAGCCGCTGCGTGGTCTGCCATCATGGTAGCTACGCCACTGAATGGTACTGACCTGCAACACCATGCAACCAGTGGACAAGTGCAGCGCTTGTTAGTTAATTTTTTTAAGGTAGAAACCAATCATATATTTTTATTTCACATACGATCCCCTTTGAATTGAAACATTTCAGTTTTGGTAGAGGACCAACATGAAGTGAAATTGCATGTTTTAAGAGCAAACCTGGCTTTTCTGTTGTTTCATATTGACTGCATATTGTAAAGGAAGATTCCTGTAGCCAAGCATAGTGAATATTGGACTGTGATGCCTGCTAGCACAGAAGGAAAACTGGTAATAATACTGTATGGTATGATTGTTTATGCCTCCGCAATGTAATGACAAGTAATTCCTGTAATGAAAATGTGTAAAAGGTCACCGAACCTTGTATCTAGGTAATGACTTGCAAAGCAGATCTGGTTTGATGTGCATCTAGCAATGGATTCCTGTCAGTCATGGATTTAGTTCAATAATTATATTTTACAATGCAACAAATAAAAAAAGAATATGCAAATTTTAGATAAATCAGCTAAAAGCTGGATTCCCAATGTATGTCAAAGCCATAGAGCCTGGATCCACAGAAATTGCGGCAAGTTCCTTTAGCTTTGTACAACATGAATAGGATGCCCTAATTTTTTTTAACCTGAAATAAATAGTGAGCAATTTCTAGACTATGTTCACATGATGATTTTACTTGTCTGTTTTTTTTTTAAAAGGATTTTGACTTCAGTCATTCCATGTTTCTTTTACACCTGTCTATGCAATGACAACTGCTGGTACATTATTCTAGTTTAGGTGGACTGCTTGCCCTTTGGGTGTGTGTTTAATTGAAAAGTCAATTAAATTTAATAGAAAAGACTGTGAAAGGAAAGTGAAAAAATAAAAACTGTGTGAACAATTTAAAAAATAACATCCGTTGTTTGAATTGTCACGATCATTATTTTGATCTCTGCTCCAGCAATGTCTCTCATTTAATATGCTGTGTGCTTTGGGCAGTAATGATTCCATTGACTTAAAGGGGTAGTGCGGCGCTAAGAAATTATTCACAGAATAACACACATTACAGAGTTATACAACTTTGTAATGTATGTTATGTCTGTGAATCGCCCCCTTCCCTGTGTCCCCCCACCCCCACACGTGTACCCGGAAGTGTGGTGCATTATAAATTACCTGATCCGTGTCGCGCCCGTCCGCCATCTTGTGCCACGACTTCATCTTCGGACGGACGGACGAAGCTCTCCGATCGACCCTCTGCCGCGTCATCAGATGCTTTACCGCGAGTGGCTGAGCATCTGATGACGCGGCAGAGGGTGGCCGGCACTCGGGACGATCTGAGGTGTTCGGCCGTCCGTCCGAAGATGACGTCTTGGCACAGAAGATCGGGGACGGGGGTCGGCACGTGACAGGTATGTATAATGCACCACACTTCCAGGTACACGTGCGGAGGTGGGGGGGCACAGGGAAGGGGGCGATTCACAGACATAACATACATTACAAAGTTGTATAACTTTGTAATGTGTGTTATTCTGTGAATAATTTCTTAGCGCCGCACTACCCCTTTAAGTGCATTGCATTGAGGTTGAATAAAATGCTGCAATAACGGATGTCATTTTAAAAAGTAAAATCTGATACAATGGGACTCATTTACTAAAAATCTGTTGGTTGTGTCTGGTTTTCAATTCATTAATATGGCACACA
Source organism: Dendropsophus ebraccatus (assembly GCF_027789765.1). Taxonomy (NCBI): domain Eukaryota; kingdom Metazoa; phylum Chordata; class Amphibia; order Anura; family Hylidae; genus Dendropsophus; species Dendropsophus ebraccatus. Next base: position 51,352,231 of record NC_091463.1, read on the forward strand.
CCCTTAGTAAATCTGGAAGTTTTTTCACAAGATAAAACGAAAACCGGACCATCCTGCCACACTAGAAGTATCTGGTCTTTAGAAAAGAAAACCCATCAAAAAATGATGTTTGCTTAGTAAATCTGTCGGTTGTGGCAAGTTTTAAAGGACACACCCATGACACGCCCACTTGGCAGTTTTTTAGACAAAAAATAACAAGTTTGTCGGGTTTTTGGTAAAATTGTTGCACACCTTTAGTAAATATGTCAGAACACCAAACCGACAGGGAAAATGGACAAAAAAAGTCAATTTTATCATGGAAACACATTAGTAAATCAGCCCCAATGTTTTTACTTGTACATTAAACTCAAGCGACAGTCTAGTTAACCATTACACATTTATCCTGGGAATTTAAATGACTCCAGAACTGAAATATCAGGGGTTGTAGATTCTTATGTCTGGAGAAGAATCAGAAGTAAACTTGGGCTGTGGTTTTCTCAAAGCTTAAATCCAGGTTGAGCTTCAATATGCTTATTTTCATTTGCTTCCTGAATTCGACTGTATCATGTACCTTCAGTATAGATTTGTCAATAACAGTTGCAATAAGTCCTGTGTATGACAAATGTCAAGTCAAATCTGCTTTGTAAGCCATTATGCAGATCCAAGGTTTCTACAAGCATTCTTAAAGGGTCACTATGATATCAGAAAATTGTATTTAAATAAATACAATATTTTTGGCTGGCCGTTATTTTGGCACAAAATGAGGCATTGGTTACAAATTACTGCAGTTTTGAGACATGAAATGGCCAAAAAAAGATGTTGTGTGAGAATATTTGTTATCACAAATAGTAATATGGTAGTTATACGTCTGGGCACTCTCTACTTTAAACAAAAGTTCTTAATGTGGTCCATAGATCCTTGCACACAAATAGATTGGAGTTGAAGCAGTGCTCTGTGCCCACAGAACCTGCACATAAAACTTCAGAGAAGAAAGAAAAGCGGCGGCACTTGCTTCCAATCCAACAATGTTTATTCCATCAACTGGTCACAGATGCAAACAATCTGTTCGCCTGTATCATTTACATCTGTGACCACTTGATGGAATAAACATTGATGGATTGAGTGCCAAAGCTATTCTTTCTTCTCTGAAACTACAAATTTGTATTGTCCCTGACTCCTCCCTCTCTCCTATGACAATGTATCATCCTCTGAATTAACAGGAGACTTGGCTGGATCTTGTTTCTAAGCTCTATCCCAACCCTTGTGAGTGATGTCACCATCTTTGACCAGCCCCTCGAGTCTCCATCAGCATCTGTCGGACCAGACGAGGAGTGAAAGAAGCAGGTGCCACTACTTTAAGGCCCAGTTCACACTGAGCAAAAATAGCGCACGCCCTCCCATTCGGACACTACAGGAACTGAGCACGGCGGGATTGCACGGTGGCAATCTCTGATGCGGAATGCCGTTTTTGCTTGTTGTGAACCGGGCCTTACTGTGCATTCTGCTGAAGGAGAGGAGTAGGCAGGGTGGGAGGGCTGTGATGAAGAGCTGAAGGAGAGCAATGCATTCTGGAACTTGTAGTATTGAGCAGCTGCTCAACCAGGAAGTACAACCACAAAATACCTAATTAAAACCCCCAAAACAAATGGATTGCTGTGTGGTTTCAGAACTGGGTGAGACAGATAAAGCTATAAGCTTCTGAAGCATGTTCATTTTTTTGTATCTGATGTCCAAAGACGTCTTATTTGAGTTTTGACCTGTGTTTTTGTCACCTTAAGTACAGCTGTTGCTTTATGCATAGCTGGCCGTTCACCTATCTTTTTTTCAATGGCTTCATAAACAGTTCTTTAACCGTCTCCATCACTTCTTTTTAGCATTGAATTTTCTTTCATTCCCTTCCATGAACCCTCTTTTTTTCCACAAGTGTACATACATTTAACAAATCTGTATACTGTACAGATTTAAAAGATAACAAACACACATAAGTGATCTATTTTATGTTAATAGCGCCACTTTTCAAAAGTGCCCGCTGACATAGAAACTCTTAGTATTCCATTTCACCATTTGAATGCTGAGTTCTAGTCCTCCTACTGCTTTGTAAGATATAATTTACATAAGCATCATGCCGCAATCAAACTTGTGACACAAAAATGTTTGTTTTCTTCGAAAAAGAATGGACGCATAATGAATGCAGTCACATTTAGTGTTTCACATTGAATCAACAGCAATTTTTTTTTTTTTTCTTGACTTAGCTCAAAAAATGCAATGATACTATGTATAGGCAGTGAATGCACCTTGATAGATTCAGCTTAGATGATCCATGTGTGCCTGTGGTAGGAGCGAGTCCATCAATTGTAATTAGCTTTTGTTTATGTTCAATATAACGCCAATGTGTTCAGAATGTATAATCAAGTATTCAGGGATAGATAAATCTTCCATGTAATCTGTGATACAGCTAGAAGGCAGAAGATGTTGCTTCTTAACACTCCAAGGTTTGAATGTAATGAAGTATTTCTTAAATATACTTAAACATGCTATAATCTGTTTTCTATCATGTGTTATATTAGCCACCACATGATTGCACACTTATATCATCCACTTATTTGTATCGCCAGGTAAGTTCAACTATTTTGTAAAAGGTTCACAAGAACCATGTGATACTGGTTATTTCAGCACAATTGTTTGTAATTTTTGAATGCTGTAAAAGCCATTGATCCTTGCATGGTCAAGAGCAGAAGTAGCCAATGTACAGCATGCTGTAGCCAGAAGACCATACATTATGATTAGAGATGAGCGAAGCAAATTTGGCAAATCAAAATTTGCTGCGAATCTGGCCATCAATTCTCTTCATTCTGCAAAGCAAATTCCCGCCAATTCAAAGAAATTCGCAAAAAAAAAAAAAAGGCACCCGCACATGCTGTCTGGAGCGTCACTGGACTGCAGAAAGGCATTAACCATAATCCCTAGCTCCCGTCCAATCAGCTGTAGGCCCCTCTGTGATGGTGGAGAGAGCAGGATGTCAGCAGGAAGTTAGAGCAGAGCAGGGAGAGACTAAGGGTATGTTCACACTGAGGCGGAATTCACCCACAACCAGCCCTCCTAGCCCCTCCTTGCTGTCCCTAAATCACTCTGTTAGGGTATGTTCACACTGAGTAATTCAGTCACTTCCCTGAGTGGAGAGTGGCAGCAGCGAAGGAGCATGCGCACTCCCTTAGATGGGCTATGACACACTAAGACAGGCGGGATTCCGCTGCGGAATTCCGCCTGAATTACTCAGTGTGGACAGATCCTAACAGATTGATTTAGGAACAGCAAGGAGAGGATAGGAGTGCTGGTTGTGGGTGATGTTTTGTTGCCAACCAAGTGTCCCGTTTTCCAAGTAACTGGGTGCCTATAGGGATTCACTGTCACCAGGGAAGACACAGTCCATATTATTCACTCACTGGGCACTGTAAACTATTGAGTTATACCAATTTACTGGGATCAGTGAATGGACTGTGTACCTTACATAATCAGTGGCCATACTCCACTCCACTATTACTGTGTTGTACAAGTTAGGTTTCATTAGATTCAATGATTGACCGGCTGACTGACATTTTTTTTAAATTGGGTTTTTGCCATTTTTGACACTTTTACAAGAACATGTGTTAACAAATTTGTCCTTCTGTAATAGTCCCAGTACTGTAGCTACTATAGTTTTGGTTCTTTAGTGAAATTCGTTAAAAGCTTGCGAAACAAATTTCCGCCTGCTTCGCTCATCTCTAATTATGATAAAATGAGGATTATGTTATGTAAGGAGAAGGAATAACACAGCATTGTGTAGTTCCTTCATCTTGATCTGGTTGTTAAACATAGCATCATATCTCATTATTGTGTGTAGACTCCCATGTTAAATAACTGGGCACACCAAATTTTAATAAAAACTAGGAGTGAGTGGAAAACACAGAAAGATCATGTTTTTTTTGGCTGCAGACATTTTTCTGGATGGCCGTCATCGTGGTGCCAAAAAACTGCAGCATTTAGGCACCCAAAAAGGAATTTGTGGGGATGTAGCGCTAGGCTATGTTCACACATAGTATTTCCGTAGTATATACTGTGGTGTGTGTGTGTGGTGTGAAGATAGCCTAGCGGTGTCTTTCTGTTCTCCGCCATCTTGACTGTAGTTTGTAGAAATGCAGGTAGCATTGCTTATTTCATGGTACCAAGCTCAGACATCACACACTACAGAAATTAAAGTTTAAGTTTATATTCTATTCTACAACCTTTCCAGTGTCCTGTTCTCTGTTGAATCTACAAGAGAAGCTATTCTCTGGTGGGTTTCTTAGCATCCTTTCTTTTCTGAAGGAACATCATTGCTGATTTACAACCAGATCAAAGTTCAACTTTGATATGGTCATAAATCAGCTAACAAGTTGCTTCAAGAGAGGAAAGAAAGGCTGGTAAGAAACCCACCAGAGAACAGCTTCTGTGATGGACATTTCTTTTAAAAAATGATGTATGAAGAAAAATGGGCATTTTTTACCCCTAACATATGTGGGAGAACAAATAAAACATTCCCAGTACAAAGGTTTTATGAATATTTTTTGGCACTCAACACTTTACGCTAAAATGTGCTCCAAAAAAATCAGAATCCCAATATTTCCTTATAAAATACCAGAATGCCTGACAAAAAATAAATAAATTAATTAAAGCCTGCATTTTTTGGTGGAAAAGTGGCAAATTTTTGGTGCAAAAATAAGCAATAATAAACTCCTGAAAACAGAAATTTTGTCCAGAGAAAGGGTTTTTCAGATACCAAATAAAATATAGCATTCACCACTTTTACTTCTAGCTGCTGGGAACAACTATTTAGTTTTCCTTCCATTGCATTTTAAGAAAAAAAAACTGGCATGAATATGTTCATGTACATAAAATTCAAAAAATAAAAATAAAGGGGGGGGGGATACCAGACAAATGTAAGCTGCAGTTCCATAGGGAGCTATAAAGTTTGTTTTATTATGTTTTTTTGTCTTTTTTCTTTTCAATATTTGATCTGTTTTTTGGGTCTATCTTGTTGTTTTTTTTGTTGTTTTGTTTTGTTTTCCAAAACACATGCTCTAGGGCCTCTATATTCTTAGAAAACTTTGGGGGAAAGGGTTTTTATAAAAATCATGAAATTTTTTTTAGAACCAAAAATTTAATCTTAAAACCTTATAGAAAGAGTAGATTGCCAAAGAATACAAGAGTCCATAGGAAAATGATAGAACTGTAGCATACATGTAATTCTACAGGAATTATTAATAATTTATAAGTATCAAATCTACAACACACAGCAGTAATTTCTGATATTATAATTATTATACTTAACAGTCACAAGGGAAATAGAACCTGAGTAAGATAAGAGCCTATGCACAGTGTAAAATCTGACAAGATTACAGAGCCCACAGCCGAATATTTAGATATGTGCCAATGACCGGGCCATTGTTCACACAACATCATAATTAGAGTAAAGGCATCTGATTTTATGTTTTATATAACGTCCGATATTGTCGTGATTTAATTGACTGCAATGGCAATGCATTGCAGTCAATGGGAAGACGGACGTCCAATGCACACAATGTATTGAATAACGGACGTTTTTACCGTGGACGTCAAAATAATGAACATGATCATTATTTTCGGATGTCTTTTGCAAACAGCGGACATTTTTTTTAGTTGTTAAGATGTTAAGACACAGTTTTCCTTTTGTCACAGTTTTTTCTCCATTTTTACTATTAAATTCAATGGACTTTTCAATTAAGCCACACTCAAAGTCCAATTAGTAACACAAACTAGAATAATGTACAAACACCAGTCATTGCACTAAGGGGAGACAAGACTGATAAATGACGTCCGTTATTTTAGACTCAAAATGACGTCATTTTAAACGGAGCTAAAAAAAAACGTTGTGTGAACATAGCCTAAATGTGTCTTTATTTGCTGTCAGCCCGGGCACAAATTTTATGTGACCTCCATATGACTCAGTTAACATTGTAAGCAATTTCTTTATAATGTTCCTTGGGGCCATAAAAATGTTTGATGACTATAATACGGAAGCACAGAATCTTATAACAGTTACGGACTAAGCATGCCAATACATAGCGTCACTGCAAGGCAAAGGGTACATAGGGAACTTCATTTGTATGTAAAACAACTTTTTTTTTTTTTTAAACATGGCAGTTCTTTAAGACCAATGCAGTTACCCAGGATGTCTCATGCATACATTCATATTAGTATTGAATTAATGAAAGCCTGACGTGTAATGAATATGTATTTTTATGAGACTAACTGGAGAGCCAGAGTTCACTAAGAGAATTAAAGCTTGTCGAAGACAATAACTGCTAAATGAGGGTCAGGTTTTGATGTAGGTAATCGGAGCTTTGTGAATTCCAGCCTAGATTTAACATACTTATGAAAGAAAACACTAGATAATGGGCAGTGAAAGGCTGGGTATACTGTACACTAAGCATATTGTAATAATATTCTGCATGGAGGTATGAAGTGTGTCATTGAATGTATGTTCATATGGAAATGCCATTTCTTATATTACACTTTAAAAATCTTAAATGGATCTTCTACTACAGGCTTTACTACATTCAATAGAAAACATTAGACCTTGGAGTCTGTAAAGAAGTAAGGAAAAAAAATTATTCTGTGCTAGGTATCACATAGTTTGCAATTGGATTGCTAATATATCGCTAAGGTAAAAGGCTAGAGAGAATAGGTTATAGTGTACTTATCATCAGGGCTGGTTGCAGATCAGCAGTGAATTCCACTCTACCAGCAGTCTCTATGGCTACAAACATGCATAAGACCATTATGCACAAGACTACCCCCCCCCCCTAAATAATTTTACTTGGCCTCCACCCTCAGTCCTATTACATGTTTAGACTGAAGATTGACTTTTCAGTACTTTTGATATGTCTGATGAAATGTCAAAAGTGGTTTTTAATGATAGTGACTCTTTAATGGACTGAATATAGGGCAACTGCCAGTGCTTTTGAGTCCCACAAAGAAATGTGGGACGCTTTGGTATATATAAGTCTATCATTCTGCCACAAAATCAGGCTATGTTCACACAACCTAATTCTTATGTAAAGAACGGGCGCTGATTGCAATGGAATCAGCGTCCGTTTTTTTACTGCAGGGGTGGCATTGCATTGAAGTCAATGCGATGCTGCCTGCTGTGTTCAAAAAGTGTTATGTTAACGTCCGTTCTTTAGGACATTAAAATAATGTACCTTCCTATTATTTAAGGACGTTTTTCAGTGAACTGCGTCCAGAAACAATACCCGCTGAAATAATGCAAGGTGCGGCGGCAGCTGCATTGAAGTGAACGGCTATTTGATTTGTGGGCACATCGGGCATAAATCAATGTTAATTCCTAGATGACCCTGGGCCTACCTGAATGTCTAGCGGTCGCTAGGGGAAGTCAGAGCGGAGCTGCGTGATCCCGGGTGTTATATGTAGCCCGGGACCGCGGCCATTAGCTGGCATGGTCCGATCACCTTGCCCGATAACTAAGTATTCAGATGCAGCTGTCAAAGTTGCATCAAAAACCTAACATAAAATATTAGGTTTTTGATATAGAAGCCTGTAACATCATATGAGTAGAGATGAGCGTTCAGCATTTGATTAGCGGTGGCTGCTAAACTTGGATAAAGCCCTAAGGCTATGTGGAAAACATGGATATAGTCATTGGCTGTATCCATGTTTTCCAGACAACCTTAGAGCTTTATCCAAGTTCAGCAGCCCCAGCTAATCAAATACCGAACGTTCGGGTTCGGATCGACTCGAACCCGAACCCGGTTCGCTCATCTCTACATATGAGCTGTTGAAGGGGTCGGTACACTTGTACATGTTGGGATATCGTTTGGGTCTGTGCCTACCTTGCACAGTTCCATGTGTGTTTTGTGTGTTTTTAAATTATTTTATCTTGTATGTTTTGCACCTGTAGTTCTACACATTAATAAAGATTTCTATATTGTTCATATTTTGAGTATACAGTCTATTTATTGTTGTTGTACCACCCTTCTGAATATGGCATAGCTTTCTTTCTGTCTTTCTAGTGCTACATATGTTCTTTATACCATATTGGGTAGAAGCCTACCGCGTTATTTATTATTTGAGTAGTGCCTTGTTCTTCTTGTTTGACGCATCTGAATACTTATTGCAGCCCTTCCCTGATGCTCTAGGGGGCGGATCGCTGATTGGGAAGGCAAAGGGGAGATCCTTGCATCCGGTACCAGCCGGGGTCTGCACCAATATGGCGCTGATCCCAGCTCGGCACTCTATTGCTTTTGGCTGCAGCAGCCGAAAGCAATAGAGTGCCTATCTCATTGATCTATGCAGTATTATTATACTGCATAGATCTCAATGAGAGTAATGTGGCTATACTAGAAGTCCCCCAGGTGGAATAACCCTAACACCGGGGGAAATAACCCTAATCCCAAAGTGCAAAATGGCGTATTTTTGGTCGCATCAAATCCAGAAAAATTGTAATAAAAAGCGATCAAAAAGTTGCATATGTGCAATCAAGGTACTTACAGAAAGTACAGATCCTGGCACAAAAAATGACTCCTCACACAGCCCTATAGACCAAAGGATAAAAGCGCTATAAGCCTGGTAATAGAGCGATTTTATGTTATATATATTTGTTAAAAATTGTTTGAATTTTTTAAAAGCCATCAAATAAAATAAAAGTTCTGCCTTTCATTGCAAATGACAATTAGTGGCTCAAAAAATAAGGGCTCATGTGGGTTTCTAGGGGGAAAAATGCAACTGCTATGGCCTTTTAAGCACAAGGAAGAATAAAGGGAAAAAGCAAAAAATTTAAATTGGCACGGTTTTCTAAGGGTTAAAAAAAGAATGTTCCTGCAGCCAATACAGAGGTATCGGCTGCAGGAACAGCCTAAATGCAGCCCAGCGTCCAGCAGTTTAACAACGTTCGTTGCTATGCAATGTGGTGTGAACATAGCCTAACATTGTATGAAAAATGAATATGCCTTAAACCAAAGTAAAATTTTCTCTGGAAGGTGGACATTTCTAAAATTATTGCAGACTGTGTTGAAGCTGTATTCAAGTGTGGTCTTTTTATATATTGTCTATATATATTTTTTAAATATATGCTTTTATATATTCTATATATATATATATTTTTATCATTATCATAATAATGACATGATAATGATTAAGTGTATTCTACAATCTATACAACATGTTGACAGTATTTATTAATGTTGACCATTTTAATAGAAACATTCCAATAATCAGTATTCCCAATGCAATGTTTTAAATAGATACAATCTCACTCTAACACAAAAAGCAACTTTACATTTTTTTTTTTTAATTATTTCAAATCTGCCGTAACATATTTTTCAAAGCAGACAATGAATGAATCAAAATATTCCTCATACATAATTAGTTATCACAATGACCTAGTTTCGTCAAGCAGTATGTTAATTCTCCAGTGAATGCCATAAAAAACATCTCTGCCCCTAATAAATAGACTTCAGTAAAGCAGAATTTGACAGTGGTGTTTTTAGTGCCTTGATAAACATGAACATAGTAGTGTTGGATCCTTATAATTTCTTATGACTGTGTTCCGGGCTATGATATCTTCCTTTCTTGGGATGTAATTTTATGAAATAGAGGGGATGTCTGATTAACTATGCAGCGCTAAATGTCTCACTAAGTGGGACCACGTAAATGTGTTAATTCAGATTGTGTCAGTTGTAAATGACAGGGTTATTGTTTTACACCACAACATATGGTCATTGCTATTTTTACTACATGAAAGACAATAATGTTATTCACATGTACTTTATTTCATGTATTATTTTATTGCCATCTGTAGTTTTTTTCATATTTTTATTCACATCTATAATTTGATTCTCAATTTTGTTATGTTTATGTATTTTTTAAAATATTTTAAATAATTTTTTTTTATTTGTATTTAAAGAGTCCATGTCATTAAAAATAACTTTTGGCATGTTAAAAGTTATTGATTGCAGCAGGTCTCACTGCTGAATCCTACTGTGATCAGGAGATATATCGGGGAGAGAGTGTGGCAGCTGTGCCTCATAGACTTAGGGTAAATTCACACGGGCGTCTCGCATAAAAAAAACGCAGCTAATCCGCACCTTATCTGCAATACATGTATTAATAATAATAAGAATAATAAATGTATTGCGGATTAGCTGCGGATTAGCTGCGGATTAGCTGCGTTTTTTTTATGTGAGACGCCCGTGTGAATTTACCCTTACAGTACATTGTTAGAATAAGCTGATCAAGAGATACAGACAGGGAATGAATGGAGATTACAGTGGGTTACAGCAGTGAGATTCCATGCAATCAATAAGTTTTGACATGCCTGATGACATGTCAACAGTTATTTTTAATGACAGGTACTCTTAAAAGCTATGTTCCCACTATGGGAATGCGGAGTAATTTAATGGCAATAGGTGGCCGCCTACTGATAATGATGGATGCCTTTTCCCAATGATATCCCACAGTGGGAACATAGCTTTTTTTTTTTTTCTTTTTTTTTAACATGACAATACCTATCAATATTATCACAATTACTATTCACAAAATTTGAAAATGACATATTAAATTCAAATCAAATTATTGTGCACAAAAAGGTAACATTTTAATTTAATTTACAGTATTTTACATTATTTTTAATAAAAAAAATTCTAAGGCTATGTTCACTGATTGCAGCGTCCGTTCTTTACTGCATGGGCGAAATTGAATTGAAGTCAATGCAATCCCACCCGCTGTGTTCACACATCGTTATTTTAACGCCCGCTCTTCATAATGTACCTGCCTATTATTTCAGGACACTGTTCAATGGCGGCCTCACATTACATTGAAATGAATGGTTAATTGATTTGTGGGCACACCCGATGTTGTGCTCAATGGTCATATGTCAATATCAATTATTTTTCTATGATATAGTTATTCAGGGTCTAAACCTATCCTTTATCTTCTGTTATTTTAAATATATCACCTGGAAATACAGATAATCTCCTGACCATGCTCCATCACACCTTTAAGATGTTTCTCTGTTGTCTGTTAATGAAATCCAATATTCAGTTCAATATACAATATTTAAATTATTCAAAGGATGTCCATACTGTATATGCCCCTGCTCATACCTTGCACACATGCATGTTTTTTTCTATTTAAATACTTTTTCCTAGGCATCCCTTAATATACTTTCCTACAGCAAGCCACTAGCAGCCTGCACAGCTTCCAAAGTCTTACTTCATTGACACCTGCTGTTCACTTAGACCCCTGTGGTCCACATTAATACAGCATATGCAATGAATTGCCTACTGTTTCTGTTTAGTTGTCATTTAATTAAGTTGATTAGTTTCCCCAAGTAGAATGACTTGCTATGTAAAATATTGCTTATTTGACATATTGTTGTGTCCCATTTGCCACAGCATAAATTGGAAAAAAACAAAACTATATTCACTATAAGGCTATGTTCACAAAACTTACTTTCTTTAAAAGAGATTGTCTGCTGTTTTTAATGAAAAAAGTGGCTGTTCTTTTCAGCAGTTCAATGCACACACGGCACCAACAATGGCCGTGGTTTAGTGCGGCCGTGCAAAAGAATGATCATGTCAATTAATAATATAATAATAATAGTTTCTTGTTTTTGGTCAAAATGGCTGCATTACAGGCATAATTTTTCCATAAAATATGTTGTGAAACCGGAAAAAAATCATTTGCGCTGTCAAATTGAAAAAAAAACGAATTTGTTTTGATTTCGGGGAGTTTTGCATTTACGCCGTTCGCCCTATGGTAAAACTGACTTGTTATGCATGTTCCTCAAGTCGTTACGATTACTATGATATATAACATGTAAAACTTATATTGTATCTGATGGCCTGTAAAAAATTCAAACCATTGTTAACAAATATATGTCACTTAAAATCGCTCCATTCCCAGGCTTATAGCGCTTTTATCCTTTGGTCTATGGGGCTGTGTGAGGTGTCAGTTTTTGCGCCATGATGCGTTCTTTCTACCGGTACCTTGATTGCGCATATACGACTTTTTGATCGCTTTTTATTACATTTTTTCTGGATTTGATGCGACCAAAAATGCGCAATTTTGCACTTTGGGATTTTTTTGCGCTTACGCCGTTTACCGTGCGAGATCAGGAATGTGATTAATTAATAGTTCGGGCGATTACGTGTGCGGTGATACTAAATATGTTTATTAATTTATTTATTTATTAATTTATATTTATAAAATGGGAAAAGGGGGGTGATTTGGACTTTTATTAGGGGAGGGGATTTTTTATTAATAAAAACACTTTTTTACTTTTTTTTTTACATGGACTAGAAGCCCCCCTGGGGGGCTTGTATATACATAGCACTGATCTGTCATAGAGATCAATGCTGTGTATATACACAGCAAAGATCCATTAGATCGGTCATAGATTGCTATGGCCTGCTGCAGGCCACAGCAATCTATTGCCGAGCCGGGATCAGCGTCATTCCGACGCTGAGGCCCGGCACGGGCAGAAGAACGGATCTCCCCCCCGCGATCGCATCGCGGGGGGGAGATCCGTGCCACTAGACACCAGGGATACACGGAGGAAAGCACTTCAATGCAGCTGTCAGGTTTGACAGCTGCATTGAAGGGCTTAATTAGCCGGTGCGGCAACGGGACCCGCGCCGGCTAATAGAGGCACTGCCCGGCTGCAGATTGCAGCCGGGATCGGTGCCGTTCAGAGCGGGGTCCCGGCGGGACCCCGCTCTGAACACCCCCTGCGGCACCATGACGTATCAGATACGTCATGGGTCGCTAAGGGGTTAAAATAGGGCTGACAATGCGCAATGCTAAAGGGGGTATTTCCATCTCAACTTCTCTAATTTTTTATGGATAGGGGATATCAGGTTGACATGGGCTGAAAAAATTTGGGACAAGCATTAAAATTTTAACTTTGTTTTGATCAGTTATGATACCGACAACTTATACATTTGACATAGTTGTACAAATTTGCATGAGTTTAGGTTTTGAGTGATTCACACAAAGTATTTTTTATTTGAAGACATCTAGGACATGGAATAACCACACTTGCTCACTTTAACTTACCATTTAATTATTTATATTTTAAAAGAATTAATAACAGTGAATAAAAATTTGCAGCTTCCTTCAGCCCATATGCCATCTGCAGAATTCTGGGCTGGTGGCCAGGAAAGCATAACACCCAAAGCTATAAAAAATCATGATAATCGAGCACACCTAAACTCATGGATGCTTCAATGCTTTGGCAGCCTACTGTAACTCAATTATTCTTCTGTCCAGTGATATTTATGGAAGTATGGTACCTTTTCAACTCATCTTGTTCTGGAATAATATTACAATTACAGTTCCTTCATGCAGCTTTCATAGGAGGACGGTTGTTGTAGGATTATGTCCAGTATCAATGCGGGAAAACATTTCTTTAGGCATTTTATGTAAGGCTAGTTTTAGATGAGAAGATTTTTAATTGCATGTAATAAGGAACTGCACTACTGATAAAGGCTATGATCACACACAGTATTACAATTAGTATTTTGATCAGTATTTTTTAACCAAAACCAGGAGTGGGTTGACAAGATAGAAAGGCTATGTTCACAAAACTTATTATTTAATTAAAGAACGGACGCTGATTACAATGGTTTCAGCATCTGTTCTTTACTGCAGGGGCGGCATTGCATTGGAGTTAATGCAATGCCGCCCGCTGTGTTTACACATGCTTATGGTAAAGAACAGGCGTTAAAATAATGTACCTGCTTATTATTGCCGGACGCTGTTCACTGAACAGCGCCGGTAAATAATAGCTGTTCACAAAATGTAATGTGAGGCGGTGGCCGCACTTTACATTGAAGTGAAAGGTTAATTGATTTGCAGGCACACCCAACGGTGCCCACAAGTCAATGTTGAAAAAGAACGTTCCTGCAGCCCATAGAGAGGTATCGGCAGAAATGTCCTGAATGCAGCCCGGGGGACGGCAGTTTAACTATGCAATCTTTCCGTTTGTAATTTTTTTCTGTCTGTTCCACTCCTGAATTTGGCTATAATTACTAACCAAAATACTAGCAGAAATATTGACCAAATACTATGCGTAACATCATATTGAAATACTATATCATCAATATTACATCAGTACAAAACTCTCAGGTTATGTTTGCACACAGTAAAATAAAAGCAAAATGTGACTGAGAAGTCAATATTGGCCGTTATCTCTTGTTATTAAAAACGGCCATCATTTTGATTGTGGGTGAACAGAGCCTTTAGGTGGCATACAAAGCACACAATGAAACAGTGCACTGAAAAAATGCAACAAATTAACCATAAACACACAATTGAAACAGGTATAAAGAAGAGTGAAAGCTCAAAAAGGGGTAAAAAAGGATGAATTCCCCCTCTTTGCATGTTATGCATTTTACATTTCCTTCTCCTTCATCTGTAGCTGCCAGTAGAGAACATTTTCTAGCAGCTTCCTGTCCTGATTTTCCTGCAATAAATAATGTGAACATATGTATAGTGCATACATCACATACATTCACATATAAATAAATAAAAAGAATAAGTATCACTGAGCAGTCCCTCAGATGCAATGTGTCTATTGAAAGTGACAGGTAAAGTAGAATTCCTACCATGCAGCATATACTGTATATTTCTCCCTTACATGTGAATGTTTAGTATTTATGCCATAGGCTCCAGTTCTTTACACCCTATACTGTATATCACAATGTGTCCTAAAAAGCCACAGATACTCAGATGAACGGAATTATTAATTAGTGATGAGCTAACATGATCGTCTGATAGTTCGAGTATTAGGGTACTCGATGGTACTCGTTACTCGGACGAGCATCTCGCGATACTCGAGAAAATATCATCATTGTTCTGTAACTTTGGGTGTTAATTCTCAGCCAATAAACATGCAGGAGACTCTTTGGTACATCCTGCGATCAGATGGGACCCATACACGTCGATAGCAGCGATTGGTTGGCCAGATTAGATGACCCTGCCATATAAAAATCACAGCCAATAGTGCTCGCTTCAGACGTGTGCTGGAAGAGATTAGGGACAGAGCTGCTGCTGGTCAGGGAGAGCGTTAGGGAGGGAATTAGCGTTCCAGTAGGCAGGGAATACTAGCGAAACAACTAAACAGCCCTTGTAAGGGCTTCAAATCATTTTTATATTGTATTACTACAGACTGCTGGCTGGGACTTGCAGTGCAGCTACCACGATATCAGCAGCACACTATGGTGATCGACTGCTGACAGTGAGGGGACACTAGGTGTTGCATACAGACCCCTAAGAAGTGCTGAGTACTCTTTTATGATTTTGTGGCTGGTGGTGCTGCTGTAGTACATTGCATTGTAGTACACCTGCATAGAACTTCACTGTTCATAGTAAGGCGGTGTCACAGAGTGTATAGGTGCTGCTTGCAAAGTGTAAATGGGGTATCACAGAGTGTATAGGTGCAGCCACCAACAGATTGTATTTCACAGCCCCCCAAAAACTAGTGGGACCAATAGTATATTTTCTGATTTCTGTATTTCTTACTCAAGGCATATCTAAGCTCCATATTGTGTGGTGTCCATGAAATGGTGAACCCCAGGGGTAAGGGTCGAGGGCATGGGGTTCCAAGCGATGCAGTTGGCAGAGGCTGTGGTTCAGGGCAGGGTGATAAAGCAGCACCTGTAGAGGATGGAGCAGTGGCACACTGCAGAAGTTCCCTCCCTAGCTTCTTCGCCCCAACTTACGGGGTCTCATGGTAGACCGATATTGAAACTGCAGCAGTGTGAACAGGTGATCACGTGGATAGCGAATAATATGTACCTTATCCACCACCCAGTCTTCCACACAATCCACCCATGCTACCCAAGGGAGTGGAACCCTTGCTCCATCAGCTCAGCCTCCTTCCCCACAGCCTGGCCCCTCCAGGAAAAGAAGGGATTCAGATCTACCACCACCACCACCATGCTCCCAGGAACTCTTTTCTCGACCCTTCCCTGAGTCTGAGCACATTTATTACAAATTTATTACAAAATCGTAACAAAGACTGCACAGTGTTTTGATCATTCTGGAAAGATGAAGCTCAGTGATACACAACTCTGGAAATTGTCCAAAGGTTGCGGCAATATATTTCTCCTTAAGAGTGGATTATTGGTTTTGTCTGCCCATTCCCAGCCACAGGGGCCTGCAGATCCTTGCACTGCAAGGAGATACATACTCTTCTGGCTGTGAAGGGGCAGAACATGGCAGAAAATTACCTTTCAAAAACAGGGGAAATAAAATGAAGGAAGCTGACCTTGCCCATCTTTCCAAATGAAATACGAGAAGGATCTATTCTTCACATAAAAAAGCACAAATATGTGTTTCTTTTATTACCAAATAGTGCTACAAATGAACAATGCAAACTTTGCTGTCTAATTCTGTGTTTGTCTCTCTCGCTCTCAGTCTTTTTGTACAATTTGAAAAATGAGTGGTAAACTTTGTCAGTATTCTGTTCTTAAGTGTCTGTATACAGACCTGTGTGTGTCTGCATACAGACCTGTGTCTGTCTGCTAGCATAAAATGATAAAAAAACAGAAGAGGTAAAAGGAAAAAAAATCAAATGACAATTCTAGTTGTTGGGCAGCACATAATTTAGTAAGGCAGGACTTCAAGTGATGATCCCTTTGTATGAGACAATTGCCAGATCCTCAAGGAATTAAAACCAGGATGCCTGAGCCACATCAGTTCTGCAGTTATGTTGAGTATTGTGCTGAGACAGTCCTACCCCATGAAAATCACATTCAGGGAATGTTACTCCAACTGCTACAGTCAAAGTCAAATTCAAACTTAAAACAGCGGTGGGGGGAGAGGTGGTGAGTCACATGATGCAGGGAATGTTACCCCAACTGCTACAGTCCAATTCAATGTCAAATCCAATTTAGCATCCTTGTCTTGTCCATTTCAAACCATATTATCTGTGGATGTCATCTTACGGGTGTCCTGTGCTGTCCTTTCACCAGTACCTTCTACCTTCTTTGGATGTTGCTATTTTGTGTCAGGCAAAGTTTTTGGGTGGTTCATATGCTACCTCTGTTTTAATGGTTCCCTGTGTTCTCACTGCCATGTTGTGTCAGGCTAAATTTTGGGGTGGTTCATATGCTACCTCTGTTTTAATCCTTCACTGTGTGATCACTGCTGTTGCCCATAATTTGGCGTAATAGTGCGATTAGGCAGCCTTAGAGGCATCCATGCATGCTGCCTCTGCTGTTTCCTGTCCATTTCCGTGGTGTTTCCATCATTTTCTGAGGTTGACAGGTTTTCACATGACCTTCCCTCTACTGAGCTTGGGTCCCCTGCAAAAATGCTCGAGTTTCCCCTTGACTTCATTGGGGTTTACTCGAAATGAGCACCCGAGTATCGGGAAATATTCGTCTTGGGTAACGAGCACCTGAACATTTTAATACTCACTCATCACTATTGTTAATCCTATACTGTTATAGCTAATGATGTTTTTTATTTAAAAAATGTTGCAAATATTTAATTTTCAAACAATTACTACCAATAGCTTCCTTCTTTCCTTATTCTACAGGTTACATGCTTCCTTTACCCCACATTCAATGACTTTACCAAGTAACCATCTTGGAGTTGGTCATGATGTTATAATATACTCATGTATATTTATTCTGCTGCACATTTAATATTTCCTAATGGTATATTGACAAGGAAATGACTTTAAGTAGTGATTAATGCTATTAGTAGGGATGAATACTGCATGTAAGCACAATGCAGACAGCATACATAAGTAGTCAATGCTCCATCAATGAAACACAGAATTTCTCATACAGTACCATGTGTACTACTGGATTAATATCTGACATAGACACCATTATGTAACTTTACTGCTTATGGATCACTAGAGACCTCACAAATAAGTAACAGTTTGGCATTATTAAGCCTCTCACTGATCTTTAATGTGACTTGAGACAGTCACTCATCCCCTTAATTGCTGTTATATTGATGACACATTGATGACTCGCAGAATAGTTAAGCCGCATTGGACTTAAAAATGGGCCTTGCTGTGATATTATAAAGAAACAAGTTTGGCCCCTTATTCAGTCTGCTCCAACATGTTAGCTAAATATCAAGTACCAAATGTTTTTCGAGACTATACTCTTGAGGAAGAGACAAAACACTTTTGTTGCCTGAAAGAACGTTTGTCATCGGTATCAGAAGTATACTTTTTTTTTTTCAAAGTTAAAGTAAATTTATTTCGTAATATCTTTTGTTATGTCATCACACATCAACGCCCCCAGATTGCAGGGGGTCTCGACAGCTGCAATGAACAAATTTTTACATGTTTGATCACATGACAAAAGATATTAGAGGTACTGACCTCTTTACCTCTTTATAAAAGGCCCCTTTTCTCCAAAGATTACTCACTCAAACTTACAGGGCCATAACAACTTGACTTCAACAGTTCATGTTAATGTCACATAGGTCAGTGTTTAAAAAAACAACCAATAATGTACAACACCACAAACAGGAGCGGATTAACTTTACCATAGGCCCCGGGCTGTTCACCAAGCCTGGGCCCCCCCACCCCACTGTAACTATGGAAGCACTAGCCTGGTGTTCATAGTGCAGTATAGATAATGTCATGATGTCCTGATTTGTGCAAAATTGCCATAAAAAAACTGTGATTTTTTTTGCAAATCATGGTGGAAGTGTAGCCAGGAGACAATACACAACTGAAAGTATAAGTCTTTTTGGGTGGTCATGGGCCTATCCAGGAGCTCTGGGCCCCGGGCTGCCGCCCAGAACGCCCCTATTATAATCCACTACTGACCACAAAAAGTACACAAAGGGACTCCTGCCTATTGCCAGACTCTCCGCTTCTGTAGGTATAGTACTGTAATGGACAGCACATTACTAAATATGCCTCGCTGTATGGTTATTAGGCTGGGTATTGCCTGGATCGGAGTATGCAGAACTGTGTATACATCGCCACTCACCTATACTTCTGAGAGAGTGCAAGGGCAGGTGCCACAATGTCACTCTGCTGCGTTGTGCCTGGTGGTAGCTACATTTGTAGTTTTCTATTGTGACATTTTCCCTAATCTTATACGTCTGTTACCAGGCAACTTTATATAACCTGCTGCCGACGAAGTCTGTGAGGTTGACAGAACATGCCCTCTGTGTGATGCTGGGTCACTGGGACAGGGCTAATTATTTCTCTGTAGGGGGTCATTATGGCACAGGTTGGTAAGATTCAATGCATCTTTATTCATTACATACACAGATGTGGAGCTTCCTGAAACCCCAGACAATAAGTGCATTTCCCCAGTAGAATCAATTTATTTACTTCTTAGTATTTCATTGAGAATGATCAGAGTGGCATAAATGATGCACAGGAATAATACATCTACATCAGCTAGTTTTCAGAGGTTAACATCAAAGAAAGAGATTTGTCTAAGGAGATGACACTCAGAAACCCCAGTTGAAAATAAGATCTAATATTAGCACACACTAATCCATAAAAAGACTCAACCCCTGATTGATCCATGTATATTAAGGTCACCAAACACAGTGTAATTAGCTATGCCAAAATGGGTCCTCTAATGAGGACAGACAAGTAACTCTTTCCCTTGATGAGAATTCTATGCACATTGTAATGTTCTTTACAGTCTCATAGACTAGTTCATTTTAAAATAAAAAATTGTAATCTAAAGATACACAATACAAAATTTTAAATTTTTTTCTTTAATGCAGTCATGGCATTTAGGACTCATGAACACAGAAGAGCCTGTACACACTTAGTGCCCTAACAAACAGAGCAATAATCGGCCGATTAAGACGAAGAGAGAACGATCAACTGATGATCGTTTGCTGATCGTTTCTTTAGGTCCAGACCTAAAATCATCAGGCGTCGGGTGCACACCACGATGTGTAATAATGATATGTGGCCGACGGCTGATGATTGTAGTAGAAAATAATAAAGTATTAACTCATCTTATCACATTTCCTGATGTCCTCTGACCTTCTCTGGTGTCATCAGAGGCCTTCCCTGGTGTCTGCAGCAGATCTAGCAGATTGGCGCTCGTTTACAGTTTATGATCGGGTTGTGTAATGAGACCCTTAGAGTCCTTGCAGTTGTGTCCTATGGAGTCTTAGCCACTCCATGTCAAGCCTTATGGTGTCACAATAAAATTACTGAACAGGAAAACACCTTCAAAGTGTCCAATGGAGAATGCTATCTCTCCCCCCCCCTCATATGGTAAAATTAAATACATTGAAAGCATAAGGGAGTAGGACCCTATAGACTTCTACAGGTGCTCTATTACACCTCCTACAATATAGCCAGGGGACAGCTAAATTGTTTGATGTATCAACTTGAGCATTGTGGATTGTCACCAGGTCAATTTCAAGTTCAAAACCCAAATATAATGTATTTTATATATCATCATGGTGTAACATTTTTGTATCTTGTTGTATTTTTGGCAAAGTTTAATGCTATGGCATGGGAATCCTAAACTATCTGGCACAAACCTTTGGCACACAGTTCAGGTTTCAATTAATCTAGCTAATAGTTTCTCTAAACTTGAACTAGACAGTCTTTAGAAGTCAAACTTCTCAAAATTCCTTAAAAAACATACATATAAATCTGAATGAAAACAAATGTTCCACTATGTACATCATTTTTTTTCCGTTTTCTACATGACTTGATCGGCACCACGGGAATGCAGGTGCTGCAGTCCTGTTTCTGAGCCGCCGCCCAGTTTCCACACATGGTGCCGGTATGTTAAAGAGCACTGGGTGGGCATGAAGCACTGGTGATTGGCCCCGCAGCCCACCATGAGAAGGACACTGGCCCCATAGACAATAGAGCCCACCAGTATTGGGTCTCTGTACCATGTTAAAAGTTTTTTTTTTAAGTGACATTAATGCTGCAAGAGTGCATGCTTTTTATAACTTACAGGCTATTCATTGCATGGTGGAATGTGACATATTTATGATATGCAGACTCCTCCCTCCCCACAACCATTGCTGAATTATACTGTAACTTTTATTATTCATAGTTTAAAAGCTATTAATCGGTGGGATGTACCTCACAAAAGTCTCATCATATGTAAGATTCATACCAAGTTATATCATCAATATTTTTTGTGATAATTTTTTTTGCCATCAATTCACCAACTGAACCAAATTTTTCTTAGAATGAGACAAATATTGAGTTTTTATAAGCCCAGATAAGAAACTTAAGATGGACAGATGAGAAAGGCTTTCTTCATTATTACTTACTATACTCACTCAAGACAAAGGGCTTAATCCCAATAATATATTCTGGTTTAAACAAATCCAAGGAAACCAAACTTAAATGTATGTTGGATTAGGAAAGAGATTTAGCAGCTAAATTTTCTTTGGAAAAAGAGGCATAAGCGGGTTATAGAAAAAAAGCAGAGAGGGTAGATAAGCATAATACAGGAAACATTTATTTTACATTTAAAAATCTCCAATCCGAAGATACACTGTACAATATTGCAGATTATGACTTTCCAAGTTAAGCCAAAGGGTAAAATCCACAAAAAAATCCATGGCAGTATCTTTCATATTTATCTTTTAGAGTTGCCATAGAGCTACACAAATTCTAACACTGATTGACACTATTTAAAGGACTAACATTAAACCCCTTTCTGCTAATCTTATAGCCTTTTATCCATTGTTTTATCCCTGAGCAGGACTGGACTAGGACTCAAATTCAGCCCTGGCAGTGAAACCCCAGCAGCCCACATACCATATCATTCCCCATACAGTATATCATGAAAATAGTAGTACAACAATAGTTTGTGGTAGTACAACACCTTTCCATTGACAAGATCTATCTATCTATCTATCTATCTATCTATCTTTCTATCTTTCTATCTATCTATCTATCTATCTATCTATCTATCTATCTATCTATCTATCTATCTATCCATCCCAGTATACAAGAAGCAAATATTATCACTATACATGTCATCAACACACTGTTACTGAGCAAACCCAGAAAACCGAGACCAATAACAACAATAATACAAGTTTACAAAAAACTATACTTCCTCACCATGACCACTGCCATTAACCACCTCACAATGACTAATAATACTATAATAATACTAAATAAAATTCTCAATATAAAATTCACTGGTGTCCGCAGCGCTTTTACTGTCCCACTGCATTTGCACAGTCCGGCAGATCGTCAGTCTGGGCATGGCCCTCAGCAGTGGCGTACCTATAGCTTTCACAGTGGTTGCAGTCGCGACCTGGCCCGCCAGCTAGGGGGCCCGGGCAGGTCGCCCTTGCTACTTCACTGTGTTCCCTACGTTTTTAATGCATCTGCTTGCATTCATGGGTCACACAGACTCTAAGATGCAGGCTGCTGCTAAAGGGCAAGTGCCAGAGCAGAGTACGGGCCCTCCCTGTATTTCTCCCACTCTCCGTTTGCATCCCACTATCTTGCACCAAACCTCCTGCTCCGTCCTGCCTGTGGCCCCCAGGTGCCACAATGAAATCAGCCGCGGCCTCCATCATCCTTCATGGCCTGGCCTGCACCACCTACCGCCCACATATGAAGTCACCTGGGCTTGTTGATTGGATGCATCCACCCCCCCCCCCTTGTCCTGCTTCTTGAAGCCAGGAATTCTCCTCACACCAGAGTCAGCCCCTAAGTGAGTAATGTAACTCAAAGATGGGGAGCTGGGTTCAACTTACCTGTCAAGACCCTCAAGAAAGCTGGGTAGGTTATACTGGGTGTAACCCAGCTTTTCCAGGTGTGCATATAGGCATATGGAGGATGCTGAACTGTAACCTTAATGCTACCCCCTCCTCCATCCATCATACAGTGTGATGGATGGAGGGTGGGGAAGCATTAATGTTACCGTTCAGAATCCTACATATCCACATCTGGAAAAGCTGGGTTACACATAAGTATCACCTCACTTAGTTAAAGGGGGAACGGGGGGTTGGGGGTCCAAGTAGACCTCTTGCACCAGGGTCCTTAATATGTTAGCCATGCCCCTATCCCTGAGCAGGTATACCATCACTCCATTTACATGGGGTACAATTAACCTTTGTTCTCATTATCTGTAGGGGTCCCAGCTTTTTAACCTTTATTAATCAGCTAGTTATATTCTACTTGTAGACAGGAAAGAAGTTGTAATCTTGGCATTTAGGTCTGTCTGAGTGTACTGAAGTATCAGGTTAAACAGTAGCTACCCACAGAAGACTATGGAAAAGGAGAGAGAGGGTAGGAGGTGGTGGGAAATAGACAGAGACACAGAGAGAGACTCAAACATTTCAAAGCAAAGTTTGCATCTCAATCCAGAATTTTAATCCTCATGTACACACAAGACACTTTATAACAAAAAGTTCTTAAACAATTCCGGTTGCCTGGAAACCTTTCTGTTAGCAAATAACTGCCTGTAAATCGTCTCACAAAACTTCAACTGAGAAAAACAAATATGAGCGTTGAGCAGACATGAATTTTCATTGACTGTTAGCGTAACTACAAAAAAAAAGGCGTTCCAGCCAAATCATGATCTTGAATTCTTTGTGCCACTTTTTTGACACATCTGGTTCTGTTGGAAAAGTGGAGGGGCTTCTCATTTATCATTTTTTCAACTCCTTTATTTTTTCTTGCTATTTTGCCATTGCCATTTGTGATTAGGAGAGTGGTAGAAGATAACTTCAGGTGTGACCCGTCATTACTTTTATTTCACACTACATTCACACAGAAGCTGCATAGAGTGCTACTGGTGTGCCATTCACACATTCATCCAGCTCTTAATAAATAAAATATCATTTGTAAATTAAATAGGGATTTTATGTCAGAGTTTAATTTGGACCATATTCCTGGAAATTTTTTACACTTATAGGTATATTGTATGCTTTCTTTTAATATGGCCCTGTCTATTGTATTATATTAGTAATAAATACACTACTTACTATTAGACCTTTTTTATGTTTTTTTCAATGCATAAAATTAATAAAGCCACTCCTTTCTTAGGCTATGTTCACACGTTTTTTTCAGCTTCATTTAAAATTAAGTCCGTTATTTTGAATCTAAAATAACGGACACCATTTAGCTGTCTGGCCTCCCCTTAGTGCAATGACTGGTTTTTGCACATTATTTTAGTTTGGAATTATTAATTGCACTTTGGGTGTGGCCTAATTGAAAAGTCCATTGAGTTTAATAGTAAAAAAGGAGAAAGAACGGTGACAAAAGAAAAACTGCGTGTGAACAACTAATAAAAAACGTTTGCTGTTTACAAAAGACATCCGAAAATAATGATCATATTCATTATTTTGACGTCCGCTGTCTTCCCATTGACTTCAATGCATTGCCATTGCAGTCAGTTAAATCGCGACAAAAAACTGGTGTTTTTTTAAACATCAAAATCATGCGCCTTTTCTCTATTTTTGACGTTGTGTGAACATAGCCTTAAAGTGACATTCCATCATTTATTTACCCTCCTAGCATACTCCTAGTGAGTCTCATAAAGTTATATTAAGAACTTGACCTAAGGGCCTCTTTGGAACTTCAGCGTGATTTGGATTTTCACAATGCAGAGCAGAGGGGCAAAAGGTACCTAGACTGACATTATATCTGGAAAGTAGAATACCTATTCAGAGGTGGAGCAAGTTAATCATTTACCCTCACCAGGCTTATGGGTAAAATAACCTTTTGCTGGAATGTCATTTCAACCATTAACAATATAACAATTACTTGTCATGTTTTTTTTTTTTTTACTTTTATTTACTGGCTATGTCTCCTGTTTCCAAGAGCACAAATCATTATAGGTACTGTAAGGTCATCGAATGTATTGATTATGTCTGTATTTTTGGCATACATTCTATAGCTTCTGATAATACAGATATTTTAAAGTAGAAATTCATCATATAATGAAAGAATCAATACCATGTTTTTTTTTTCCGACCAGTCTTGGCACACGATTCTAATGCTAATTCTGCCATTCACTTCTTTATGGGAAGAATTGATTCCATGTCATGTTTTGCAGTGGCTTCTAATGTAAAGGCACATGCTGCATACCAATGTTTCAAGTCTATCGATGATGATGTGCTCAAAAATCTAAACCTTTATTATTATTTTTTACATTTATCTGAAGTTTTTTAGGTTTTTCAATCACAATAGTA
Source organism: Dendropsophus ebraccatus (assembly GCF_027789765.1). Lineage (NCBI taxonomy): Eukaryota > Metazoa > Chordata > Amphibia > Anura > Hylidae > Dendropsophus > Dendropsophus ebraccatus. The sequence goes on from NC_091463.1 coordinate 51,377,431, forward strand.
TTAACGGCTTGCACAAGGCTAAGATGAATAATACCACAGCATAGTGGGGATTAATGATAAGTGAAAAAAAAATTTAATAACTTTATATTTATATTTTATATTTTATTTCACAAATACCTTAGCTTAAAAGTTATCGACTAAATGTGGACAAAGTGTTAAAACCTCTGAGGCCTTAAAGTGTAACTGTAATATAAATGTCATTTTCAGAAATCAATGAATATCAATAGTACAAGTACATTCCTACTGCACATACCCCATGCAGTAGGAATGTATATATACGTTCCTGACATCATGGGGTTACTGATGTGTGCGGGACCGCTGCAGTGAGAGCTCTCCCGCACACATCAGGGTGTCTGGGGCCAGAGGTAATGAGAGGCAGCTGCATTCCCGCAGCTGTGGCTCATTAACTCCTTAAATGTCGCGATGTATAGCGATTGCGGCATTTAAGGTACTCAGTGACAGAACAAGCATCTGTCACTGAGTATGGCTGCGATGGTCCCGATCACTTGTGCTGACAAGCGGGACTAAGCTTCTTACCTCCGTCCTGTTAGATTGGCGATCCATGTATAGAGTTTGCTCTCAGGCAGGCTCTATGCATAGATCACGATAACACTGATCTATGCTATGCTATGGCATAGCATAGATCAGTATATGCAATCCAATGATTGCATCTTTTACAGTGCAATAAAAAGTTTTTAAAAGTATTAAAAACCCATTATAACCCCCCCCCCTTTTAAAAGTTTAAAATCCCCCCTTGCCCATTATAAAAATAAAAATATAAAAATAAATAAATATATTACATATCTTAGCGTGTGGAATTGTCTGATCTATTAACTATAACATTGTTGTTCCCTCACGGTGAACGGCGTAAACGAAAAAGAAAAACACCAGGATTAATGATTTTATTAAATTATATATCAGAGAAAAATGCTACACCCCAACCAGCTCTGTAGGTGGAAAAATAAAAGTGTTATGGCTCTTAGAAGGCGGGGAGGAACATTGCATTAATTTGACCCGGATATCATTTGACCCGGGCTTCAAAGGGCTCGGTCTTGAAGGGGTTAAGAAACTCTGTGATGTTTATTAAGCAAAACTCTCTGAGGTTTTATTAAGCAAAAGAGTTTCTCTCTGCTCCAAAAAAGCTGTTTCTCTACCTCCTCCTCCCCCCTCACTTCAGAAGAAGCAGGATTACTATGTCCATTATGCTCTATGGAGGGGGAAGTGGCTGAGGGGGAGGAGTGAGTACCGAGAGGGAAAAAGGCAGCCCTGCACATACATCATTCTACAATCTTCTCCCACCAAGCTCCCAGATAAGTACTGACCTTTCTGGCCTCTGAATCCAGAGTTTTATGTGCCAAGTCTTCTTTGTTCTCCCTGCTCACTCATCTCCCTCTCCCCCCTCCCCCTCCATAGGTTATAATGGACTCAGCAAACCGGTCTTCACTGCTTCTCTGTAATGAAGGTAACCTTGCCTGATAATGCACAGATAGGCTATGTTCAGACTGCGCATTAGACTCAGAAAAGATCATCCCGGCTGATACTGCAGTACCAACTGGATGATCTTTGCAGCCGCAGAGTTCTGATTCGGGCGCATCCATGCGTGCCCGCATCAGAACTCCCCACTACACACTATGGTGCGAGCCGCCGGAGCCACTCATGCCATAGCGTGCACTGACAGAGTTTTCTGCGGCCGCTAGGGATCCCGGCCAAAGTGTATACCATGTGTATACACTCTGGCCGGGATCCCTTCAGCCTGCAGCACTACGTAAGTTCCATGGAAATCACGGCCATTAAAACAACGGCTGTGATTTCCTCTGAACTTACATAGTGTGAACATAGCCATAGGCTATGTTCACACGTTTTTTTCAGCTTCATTTAAAATTATGTCCGTCATTTTGAGTCTAAAATAATGGACGTCATTTAGCTGTCTGTCCTCCGCTTAGTAATCACAGTAAAAACTGATGTTTTTTTAAATTGCAGAAGAGGCCACCTTTTCTCTATTTTTGACATTGTGTGAACATAGGAACAATAAGGGGGGGGGGGGGATTGGAAAACAGCTTTTTCAGTACAGAAAGAGGCTTTTTTTGTCTAGTAAAACCTATTACAGAGTTTCTTAAAATCACTTGTACTAAATTGTAAAATTAAATGGCAGTTATACTTTAAGCTATAAAATAAAGGGAAAATACAGGTTTACAGTTGTCCCCAAAATATCACAATACACTGTACATATCACTAGTCTCATGATGTCTGGAGAATTTTTTCCCTTATGTTTGTGCTAAGAAAATACAAAATGGAAAAAAAGGGTTACTTAGACAACTGTCCAGGATCATGTCCAGTGCAGCATTGCAAGAGATGAGATGTTCCAGGTTGTCCACATAGCAGTACATGCTCTGCATTCACAATAGGTGGCTCGTGATTCTTTTTTTTTTTTGTATCATTTGACAAGAAGGAAGGTTGGCAACGATTGTAGTGTTGAAAGAAGTGACATTTTCAATGGATTAAATTTACATTTTATGTAAAGGTAAATCAATGTATATTTTTCAAGGTTTCTTTTGCATTTTTGCCGTTGTCATCTTTTAAAGGACTGAGACCTGTTACAAAGCAGAAGCCAAGTGAGTGCTCATTGTAATAAGTTGTAATGCTTAAAAGCATGCTAAAAAACAAGTGCCAAATATTTACAAGGGGAAATAAATAAAAAAAATACACAATTCTTCCATTGTTTAAGGTATTGTTTTTATGGAATTTACTCTGCAGTAAAAATTGCATGTTAATGTTATTCTTTAAAAGGGTTTCCCATTTATTGTGGGAAAGCACCCACACTAAACATTAACCTCTTCCCATCCACAATACATATGAATACATTCCTACTGCCCATGCCCAGTGCAGTAGAAATGTGTCTATAGGTTCCTGACTGTGAAGGGGTTTAATGGGTGCAGGGCCACTTCAGTGTGATAAGCCCAACACATATTAGTGTCCAAGGAGTTGGGCATAATGACAGGCAGCAGCAATCACACTGCTGCCCGTAATTAACCTGTTGAACAGGGCGTTCTATTGCGAATGTGGCATTTAAGGGAGAAGTACCTGTCACTGACTGATTGGACCTCATTCCTTACACAGACAGACAGACGTTCAATACTGCTTCGTTGTGACATCCACGCATCAACAACCCATGGTCATGAATAGACAAATTTCAATTTGCAGCGAATTCACAAATTCGCCAGATTTGCTTTGCAGATTCAATACACATGGTGACCGGAATATCGAACTCACACATCAGCTTACACTTTCGCAGTTGCATACATTAGGCAGTTGCGAATATGCGAATGTTTGAAAATCATTCTGATCATCGAACAAATTGTTTGTATCGGCGAACACAGGCAATTAGCGGCAAGTTCGTACAAACATACAAACATGTTCCCTCGCCACTATTTTTAATGAAATTTGTTTGCATGCAATTAACAAAAAGATATATATGATATATATATATATATATATATATATATATATTGACTTTCTTATATTTATACTATTTAATATAGGTGGGTGTCAGCCTCAGTGAGCTAGCACCTGCCGTGTGTCTCTTTAAATACAGAAGAATATTACCATTAAAAAGATCCTTCAGAGTATGATAAAGTTTTACCCTTTGTATTTGACCCTAGTAAACATTTATTTCTTTTCCCACAAGACAAATGTAACCTATTTAGCTTGTAACCAAGCTTCAGGCTGTCATATTGCTTGCAGAAATTATACTAGTCCCCTATGGCAGCTAACAACATCATTACTTAGTGCCTAATCTCTATACAGAGCTAAGTACACTATTTACCTAAATATAGTAGATCTCACAGGATAAGGAAAACTGCTATTTACTGCTGCAGTACCGGTACCGTTGATCTTCATTTGTGCAGAATTCGGATGCTGGCACACCCGTAGGCACCCGCATCCGAATTCCCCACTGCACACAAAGCACACTCCAGCCACATGCTCCATTACAGATGGAATCACGGCCGGAGCGTATTCTATGTGTATATGCATTCATTCACAATACAACGTATGTTTTGTGTAAATCACAGTGATGTTTTCATTGTTCTGCACCTATTATGGAGAAGAATAACATAAAGCCTGACCGGAGGTAAAAAAAAAAAAAAAAAAGACCTAAATAAATCAAAAAACTTTGAAGAAGATGGACAAATATGATGTCAACAGTCAATCACATTTTAACCCTCTTGTAATTCCATTGACAGTGGTCTTCATCCTCCGTCAGTCTTTTTGTACATTTATTTGAACTGTAATGTACTGTACCTGCTCCAGTCAATCACTGGTGACAGTGGCCTAGTGTCTCACTATAGGGAAGTACTTTTGTTTTTGTTTTTTAGAGGATTTTAGCACATATTCTTGTGAAATCTAACTACAATTCACATCTTATGGGTTTCCATTTTACATACAAAGGAAAATCCATAGAGGAAATGAGTGGTATATTTCTCATTTTAGGTGTAAATGCCGAGAATCAGCCTTACTGATCTGTAGATCTGCTGCACATTTACAGATGAAATCTAAAACTCAGGCTTGGCATGTCAGATTTATAATCCATAGTGTTAACATAGCCTAAGATTGCCACTACAGTTACTAGCAATTTCCGTACATCAAAGCTTTAACTAATTCAAACAGAGACCATTAGGGGACCATGGACCTGCAGCACTGAGTGTTAAGAGGGCTTGAAAGGAGTCTGTGGGCTTTTTTATGTACTTATGTAGAGGTACAAAGAATAACCCTCAAACAATATTCAGCACATATTGTATTATGCAGAATATTGGCAGAAACTGCACTGGTTCAGAAACTTAGATCTTAGGTGGGAACTCTGTTTTCACCATAAAACAGAGGCAGAATTTGCACACAATGGGGGAAGTTAAAAAAAAACAACAACAATCTGCAATCTGAATTTTTTTACAAGTGGCCTGGATTTTGTAAAAGATAAATTGAGCACAAACTTCATTAAAAATTGAGTTGAACTTCACTGCATGTGCATTTAGTTAGCATGAAACTTTCTTTTTTTACCGTAAGTTATCATTTTTATCTTGTGATATGATATTTGAGACGGTGATGAACAATTTCAACTGTGTTTGCGTTTTAAAATGTTCCAGATGTTACTTTAAAGGCGATCTGTCACTAGATTTATTCCAACATAAACTAGTGACAGAAATGCTGAACAGATTGGTGTATTACTTACATCATTTTGTTCAGCCGTTCTCCTAATATGCAGGAGAATAGGATTCTTATCACACCCCTTCCCCTCCCTCCAGCTGCTGATTGACAGTTGGCTGCCTATACACAGCATGGATAGATACCTGCCAATCAGCATCTAGTCGGTGGAGTTGTCTGCTTCTCATGAATATTGGGCTCATGCACATAATGGAGAGAACTACTTATGCTCTGTGTTATTCAGGCGGATATCTTCGCATTAGCTGCACAGAACAATATAAGTGATACATCGTTCTGTTCAGCTTCTCTGTCACTACTTTATGCTACCCTGAGAATAGGATACCATAATCCTACTAACAGAGTCTCTTTAAAGTCTATGGCACATTATTGAAAATTTTGTATGTGGAAAAACTTAGAGTCGACAGTCTTCAAATGTGTGAGATTTATCAATGTGGTGCAGCTTGAGAAATCTGTTGGATCAGAAGATTGTCTACTCTAAGTTTGGACCAATTATTGGTGACATTAGTTAGGAGGCAATGGGCAAATATTGTTTTGTTTTTTGTTTATTTGCAAAACAAGCATTTGCAGATAAATTATTCGCATCATGGCCATCTGCACCAAAATATATTTCCCAGTGCCACTTAATAAATGTCTCTGATCTCTTGATCTCTGCTCGCTCCAGAGGAACGGTTGTGCAGCCTCTGCATGTGTCGCATTTAACACTTTTCCAGCTGAAAAATGTAATTGAAAGCTAAACCAGAGAGTTGGCATAGGTTTCATTTTAAGTGCACGGAGAGGCACCAGTGCACACAGGATTTATGTAGAGGCAGCTCCCAAAAGTGGTGGGAAAGTGTCTAAAATGCATAATAAATGTAGAGAAAAGTCAGCAACTTTTCAACCAAAATTCTAGCGGATGCACATTAGTAAATTTGGGCCAATGTGTACCAGATTTAGGTGCATTTTGTGGTGTACAGAGTCTCACAATAAGACATGTCCTGTTTCATACTGAGGCCATGTCCCCTTTTTGGACCAAGTAAAAGTGTCCCCAAAGTGTCTAAATAGCATAATAAATGTAGAATCTACATAGTACATGTAGAAAAGTAACATGCACCTTTTTAAACAGAATTCTGAAGCAGACAGATTAGTACATCTGGGACAGTGTTTTTTGGTTTAAATGATACAAAAGTTGATTTGGTTTCAATGGTACAAAATAAAAATGCCATTAAAGATTCTTTGTAGATACACTATAAAAGACACTTGAAACTCATTGTATTTTTTTCCCAGTATGTGAAAAAACACTGAAATAAATGTGGGTCAAACAATGGTCGATGTTCATACATCGTGTGAACATATCCTAAAATAAAAACAGTGGTACCTTGGTTTAAGAGTAATTTGGATTAAGAGTATTTTGCAAGAAGAGCTCACACTTTAAAATTGTAACTTAGATTAAGAGCATCGTTTTGGTTTAAGAGCTCCCTGTACTGGGTGGGAGGGCAAGTGAGGGAGCGCCATGGTCTGTAAAGTGGGGTCTACAACAGTGTACTCTGACCCAGGAAGTCTCCCTCACCTTCAAACCATAGCAGATCCACTTCAGGCTGGGACTTGCATCAGGAGACAGCACTGTGGAGGTAATCTCTCCATAGCTGTAACCCCTCTCTCCCCGGACAGAGAGTGCTGCATTTATGTGCCAACATCTGCTCTGCTCATTCCTTCATGCTCCCTGCAGTCTCTGTTAGTCCTTGTGTTTCCCATCCTCTCCATTCCTGCTATAATCTGCCTGCACTTAGACTCAGCTATACACACTGCTGCTATAATGTGCCTGCATTTACACTCAGCTATATACACTGCTGCTATAATGTGCCTGCACTCACACTCAGCCATTTACCCTGCTGATTACAAAGTTTGTCACTGTCCTCATACACAGCTCTGTGATTCTTACTTCCTGATTGGTCCATGCTGAACACACATCCCTTCCCCATTGCTGTCATGTGACCACACAGACCTCTGACAGCAACCCTGCTTCTCGTAATCCAAGGCACCACTGTATAGGCATTTCTAATGATTCATTGGCTATTAGATAGATAGATAGATAGATAGATAGATAGATAGATAGAAACATTTTGATATATTTTGTTCACCTGAAGGTGCATTAACAATGGCATGAGTGGCATTAGCCCTAGCAGAGAAAAATCAGTGAAACTGTTTGCTGTAGAATAGTAATAAGGCTTGAATATTTTGTATTTCATTTGCAATGTGTACAACTTCAAACAGACTTAAGTTACTGGATAAAAAAGTATTTTGTTTGGTTGTGTAGAAGATTTAATTACATCCCCATTCTAAAAAAAACAATCTCATGGTGTAACTGATTGTTAATCATAGAACAGGGAAGCAAAAATGATTTCTGCAGTATCCACACGGATTTATGAGCCATGTGTGCCAGATTTTTAGCTGGCTTATTAATTGCTGAAATGTTGATTTTTAATCAGTTGTACAATGGGAAAATCAACATAATTAGACTGAAAAAACATTACACTTGGAATTTGGTCAACAAAGAAAAACAGCATAGTTTTTTAAAGATTAAATTTATTTCTTCAATATTTTCTTTTTTTGTTTAAACATTTTCTTATCCATATTCTTTAACATCAATTATGGAAGAAAAATTACTAGCGCTTCAAAGGGGGAGTAAATGTGCATATATATATATATATATGATATACTGTAACTATTTTTAACCCTTTATTTTCAAAATAACACTTGAGAACTACAAAATGACCCAAATATTTGCTGGAAATTTATTCTCACTGTGTTCCTATAGTACATAATGGATGTAGGATCTATCAAAGGCCATGTTCCCACTGCCTTGTAATATAGAAACAGAGAAGATTGCCGGCAGAAAAAGACCACTGGGTCCATCTAGTCTGCCCTTTTAGTATTTTCTTTCTTATTATCTTAGGATAGATATATGTTTATCCCAGGCATGTTTAAATTCTGTTATTGTAGATTTACTAACCACATCTGCTGGAAGTTTGTTCCAAGTATCTGCTACTCTTTCAGTAAAATAATATTTTCTCACATTGCTGATCGTTTCCCTAGATAACCTCTTACTGTGTCCTCTTGTTCTTGAGCTCAGTTTTTTTTTTTTTTACTAAAAACACTTACATGTACTGTATGTACTAAAATTCGACACTAAAATGAACAAGTGTTATGAAATGTAGCCAAGAACAGACCTTTTGAATGGATAGATAGCAGACACTTTCTTACTAGTATTAATGCAATAATGTACAATACATTATAGAAGGTGTAAAATTTCAGGTATACTGACAATTTAATGTATAAAGGAATGTTAGAATGCCGAATGGTGCAGAGATTCTGGAGATTGTGCAAAATAGTTCCATGGAATGGGGTCTTTTTGCCTCTTTGTGTAGTATATGTGTGTGGGGGGTGTATATTGTTGCTTTCTCTATACATACAGACAGCAAGGAATTGAAAAGGTTGACAAATATGTTGTTGCATCTTTGGAGCATAATAGTGTGACCTTGTAATGTGGAGTTTTGTGCGCACCCAGCCTATTTACAGTACAGCTGCTTGTGTCAGGGAATAAAAATTACCATCAACAAAGCTTACTGTACGTTATTATAGCCCCGGGCTGCTAGTAATTCTTGGACTGACGGTTTGTATTTCCTACCTGAGTTTTATAATAATAAAATAGATAATTAGTATTTTTGTACATAGGTCCTTACAGTTATATCCTGTTCTGTTTATACCTAAGGCTATGTTCACACAACGTCAAACATAGAGAGAAAGGCGGCCGATTTTGATATTTAAAAAAGGTCCCTTATTCCCGCGATTTAACTGACTGCAATGGCAATGCATTGAAGTCAATGGAAAGACGGACGTCCAATGCACAAAATGTTTTAAATAACGGACATTTTTACTGCAGACGTCAAAATAATGAACATGATCATTATTTTTGGACGTCTTTTGCAAACAGCGGACGTTTTTTATTAGTTGTTCACACACAGTTTTTCTTTTGTCACCATTCTTTCTCCGTTTTTACTATTAAAATCATTAGATTTTTTCAATTAATCCGCATCCAAAGGCCAATTAGTAACTCCAAACTGGAAAAATGTACAAACAGCAGTCATTGCATTAAGGGGAGGCCAGACAGCTAAATGACGTCCGTTTTTTTAGACTTAAAATGACAGACGTAATTTTAAACGGAGCTGAAAAAAATGTCGTGTAAACATAGCCTTACTTGTTTTTATTAAATCACAATCTTTTTGGTTATATATATATATATATATATATATATATATATATACATATGTGTGTGTTTGTATTTTTTTTTTTTTTTTTGAGGCAGTAAGGGAAGGTACATGTGTGACTGCAAAATTCTAATACCAGGGAAATGCAGTATAACTAGAAACCAGGAAAGAAGGCTAAATAAATGAACTGCTAAGTTTCATATATTAGTACTGTATATTTAGTCTTCTGTAACTAGTTTCAGAATGACACCGCCCTGTCATATCATAAAGCTATCATCATGCATCATATTATTTAGCATTTTCTTGATGGGCTGTTCAGTTTGATGCATCATTATTTGGTCTTTAACCTCATCCCGATAATGTTTCTACTTTTAATAAATATGCATATACTTTAACACTGGATAAATTGTGCACATTGCCCAGAGAGCGATGTTCAGTACATATTCAATATTGGAAGCTCAAGACTAGTTCATACAGTGACAATTGAATTGCTTGCATTACTTATATACAGTACACAGTGCAACAACACATAAAGCCAGATTGTATACAGCATATACTTTGTACTGTATAAAGCAGGCATGTCCAAACTTTTTTTCGAAGAGTGCCAAATTTGATGAAGTGAACATGTGCGAGGGCCGACCATTTTACATGCTACATGCTATATGCTTTATAACACAGGCAGATAATAGCAAGCTGGATACCTGGGGGGCCGTAAAAGTTCGGAACGCGGGCCGCAAATGGCCCTCCGGCCGGACTTTGGACATGCCTGGTATAAAGTAAGTAATCTAAGTAATGACTAAGACTATGTTCACACTGCCTTTTTTATAATGTATGCCGTTAATATTGATTATGATCATTATTATCAGTCACTGTTATAGAATATCAGCTGCTTTTTCCCCATTTCATTGTGGGAACATAGACTTTTACTGTGACCTTTAAATTGGCACTGTCATTCTAACTTTCAAAATCAAAAAAATCTGAAGAAGCATTTTATACGTGAAACGTCCGTCGCTCTGTTTATTTGTGGATAGTACTATTCATGCCTTCTATGTCCAAATAAAGCATCTTCTTACTATATAAGACTATTGGGGAGGGCTGGCTACTATATGAAACTACTGGGGAGGGTTGGCTACTATATTAGAGACTATGGGGAGGGCTGGCTACTATATAGGACTATTGGGGAGCGTTGGCTACTATATGAGACTATTGGGAAGGGCTGGCTACTATATGGGACACTTAGGGGAGCTGGCTACTATTTTGGCACTATTGGCAGGGCTGGCTAATATGTGGAGCAATTTTGGGTTGGCTTCTACATGGGGTAATATTGGGGAGTTGGCTATTACATGGGTTGGGGTTAATTAATATCATAGCAATTTATCATGTCATTTATCATAGCGCACAGCGCTAGGAGACGCACACCACTGACAGTGCCAGGAACACCGCATTCGCGCTTCAATTATTATCAAAGTTGGCCCACGACTTAGTCCAATTTTTTAAATTTCGGCCCACTGTGTATTTGAGTTTGACACCCCTGCTGTAGAGCATAGGCTTTACCTCTCACCCCTACAGATAATATTCTTCATATGTGTATGGGGAAGACTCTATTCACAGGATTGGGTTCACCAAATAAATCTGTTCCACATGTTTGTCTCACATACCAGCTCAGCATTGCACTCACTACATAGAAAGAGCAATAAAAAAAGGAAATCAGAGATCAGATGCAGCCCAGACTCTGATTAACAGCATTCAATATTTCCAAATGGTGACAGCTCTTCCTGTTCAGCAATTCCGTGCTCTAGTTAGCACTTAGCTTTGTTTGCATTCAATACCAATCACTTTCTGACTGTAAATTTAAGCATATTTTTTTCCCAATGCATTTAAATAAAGATAGACCAGAGAGTATATTTATGGTATTAGATAGTTGGTGCCAATGAAAAGACCTAACAACATTCAGATGGATGGAAAAAAGAAATGGCCCAATTACATTGCTGAGCTATTCTATTGGGATCTGTAACAGCTCTTTTATCTGTGAGTTATTTAAGAAGGATGGAATCTCTTATAAATGTAGGTTTGAAAAATAAGTTTGATTTTAAGCAAGTATTTATATAAGATTTTATTTTAATATTTTTTTTATTGTGACCTTAAGGCAGGCATGTCCAAACTTTTTTCGAAGAGTGCCAAATTTGATGAAGTGAACATGTCCGAGGGCCGACCATTTTACATGCTACATGCTATATGCTTTATAACACAGGCAGATAATAGCAAGCTGGATATCTGGGGGCCGTAAAAGTTCGGAACGCGGGCCGCAAATGGCCCTCCGGACGGACTTTGGACATGCCTGCCTTAAGGTGTGTTCCAGCCTAATGTTTGGGTTTTTTGTGTTTTTTAGCTACTTTTTTTATACTCCTTTAACCCCTTAAGGACCGGGCCAATTTCGATTTTTGCGTTTTTTTTCCCCACCTTGTGCTTAAAAGGCCATAGCACTTTTTTTCACCTAGAGACCCATATAAGCCCTTATTTTTTGCACCACTAATTGTAGTTTGCAACGACAGGCTGAAATTTTGTATAAAATACACTGATAAACCAGAAAAAATTATATGTGTAGTGAAATTGAAAATAAAACACAATTTTTATTTTTTTTTGGGGGGGGGGGTTGTATTTACGCCATTCGCCCTAGGGTAAAACTGACTTGTTATACATATTCCTCAAGTTAGTATGATTACAACAATATGTAACTTGTGTAACTTTTATTTTATTTAATGGCTTTTAAAAAATTAAAACCTTTTTTAAAAAATTAAATGTTCCTTAAAATCGCTCTATTCCCATCCTTATAACGCTTTTATCCTTTGTTCTATGGGGCTGTGTGAGGTGTCATTTTTTGAGCCTTTACCTGTACTTTCTATCAGTACCTTAATTGCCACAGCTCTGGAGTCGGGTCGTGACATCACCATTTTATTTAGTCTTGATACAGTAGTAAGTGCAGGGAAAAAAGCACTTTATAAGCATTTGCCGTAATAAGTGTATATTGCTGATTTGTATAACTTTTAGGGGGCAATACTTTAGTAAAAATGTTCACCAGACTTTGCCTTTAATAAAAAAAAAATATACTAAGATAAGATAATTTGCAAATAAACTTTCAATTCAAATCAATTCTGACAGGCAGATACAGCAGGGGATACATAAAGTGGGTGTGTTCCACTAAGCAACATACGTTTCGCGCAAGCGCGCTTTTTGTGCACCTGCTCCATGTATCCCCCTCTATATCTGCCTACTGATGTGCCTCTATTATTTGTGTATTCTTCTTGGTCTGACGGACTAAGCACCAATGAAAATCCACACTGTGCCAGTGTCCTAACAGAGGATTTTGCTGTGTCCAGGGTTCACCATAGTGATCTCCTGTAACTTTAGATCAGATCAGCCACTAGGGAACTGAATCTGCATAGTACTTTTTTTTCTGAACCAGCACCTTTTCCCTAGTACAGTTACATCCACAGTTATCAGTAAAAAATAAACGTGAAAAGTATGAGAGAGAAAATAAGGAAGTGTACCTATCCATTTTAAATGTAAATTTAGTTTTATTGCTTAGCATGGATAAAACAGAAATTCTTCTAGATCAAATGTTTTCTTGTATTACTGTTTGTAGCCTAATAACATGTCGACAACTGTCCCCTAATAAAGTATGACAAATAGCCCCAATAAAATCAACTACCAAGTCTGGAGTCCCAGCAAGCATTCAGTTTGCTGAGGCTGGTGACGGCTGGTGACTGGCATAATAAGATTTCATTACAGAGATTCCAGGGCCCCACAGGTGTTACATTCAAGTGCATTGCTTTGAGCTTGTTTACTAGCAGCTTGGGCTTAGAGAATACTTGTCCAATATTGGAAAGCAATTCATTTGACTGTACCTTTTGAATCCTAATTTTTGTGAAGTGTGAGATATATAATCTGTGTTATAGCATTAAAAGCAAACCTGGGAAAATAATGAGAAATCTAACATAACAATGCAGGCTTTGGGGATATATAGAAACATCCTCTAATCCTTCCATCAACCAGAAATAATAAAGTGCCAGTTTTGTATAAATTGGTGCAAATAATAAAACAAAAAGGATCGAACTAAAACACTGAGAAAAAATAGGCCAGTTGTGATCGTTGGAAGGGCTAGATGTAAAGCTGAATAATATGTTCCCATTTAAGTCATTTGGGATATGAGGGAAGGGGAGATGATTGGTTACATTTACACTATTTGTGCATTATTTGTACACTCTTTGAAAGAAATAATGCAACAGAATAATGATAATCTATTAGGACTCTTCCAGGTGCATATTTAGTTACAGGTGCAAATATATAGGGTCTCATTTACTAACAATGCATCAATTTTAAGGCCACATTAACACAATGTATATTTTCATTAAACAACAGCCGTTGTTGCAGGTTTACAACAATGGCCATTATTTAATGACAGCAGCCAATTGCTTTAATTACTATGGGATCCCAGACAGAGTGCATACACTCTGTATACAGTCCGGCCAGGATTCCATGTGGTCGCACAAAAAACTGACATTAAAATTTTTTGCAGACGCTATTCATTGAATAGCGGCCGCACAAAATTGACAGTGCAGACAATGTGAATTACAGCTCTGGACGCACTTTACTTTGTCTGCTATATTTAATTGGAACACGGGCACACCCAATTCAAAAGAAGTAATGTTCATCTGGCCAGTACTGCAGCACCATCCGGGGTTAACTTCACAGTCAACGGCTTTGACACGGCTTTGTCACAGAATGGCCGCTGCCTTATAGCATGTGAACAAAGCTGGTATGTTATCAGTTGTGACTTTTTTTTTCCTGTGTCAATTTCGTTAATGAGGCGCACACCCTATGTAAATCTGGAAGGTCTTTCACTGGACAAAACTTAGGCCTGACCATCCTGCCACACTAGAAGTGGCTATTGTATAGAATAGAAAACCAAAATTACGGTTTCCTTAGTAGATCTGTAGGTTGTGTCGGGTTTTAAAGGACACACCCATGACAAACCAATGTCAGGTTTTTGGACAAAAATGCTGGATTTATAGGGTTTATGGACAAATTGTGTCATGCGACTTTAGTAAATGGATTTAAAAATGACAAAAAAAACTACAATTTACCATAGTAATCAAAAATTTTATAATGCATTGAGACATATAGCAATTTTGGTCCCTCAAAAATTCCAAAAAATTCTGCTTCGATTCAGATTTATCAATCTGACTGAAACCTAAGCTGTCCATTTTGCCCACAGCAAACAACCACAGCCAAGCTTTTATTTTACCAGTGTTCATTAAATTATTAAATCTGAGCTGTGGTTGGGTACTATGTGCAGAAAGTTTTTGTTTCAGGCAGGTTAATAATCTGGTGCCAATATGTATAATACTGGCCGTACTTATAGTGACTTTTAACCCACTTTGTTGGTAATGAGAATTCTTAGTAACAAAACTTTAGACACATATACAGTAGGAAATGGTGATGTGCTGTGATTTAAACTTTGCTTCATTGCATATGAGACTTCCAAATGAAGATGCTGTAATGTCTTTTAAATCTTTTAACAACTGTTTCACAAACAGGCACAGGCCGCATGTATAACATCCATGGCACCCATGCATCGGATGTTTCAGCAGGCACAGCTCCTTCCTCCAACCTGGTGGCATTCATTTAGTGGGAAGGCTGGTTAACTGTTGGAGTGCCATGATCTGTTGAACCTTCTAATTAGTAACATGTTGTAACCCCTTACAGACCCAACAAATTTTGCTTTGTCACTTTTTAAAGTTTTTCCTTTTCACTTTAACCGAGGGGGTCGCAAATTAGTAATTTCTTACATTCTGAAAGCCATTAATCTTTTATTTTTCCATATACAGAACCATATGAGGACTTATTTTTTGCAGTATTAATATTTTTTCAAACACACCCTTCGTTTAACCATAAAATGTATGGCAAAAAAAAAAAGAAAAAAGTATTAATGGGCTGACATGGGGAAATAAAACCGCAGTTTAGCAAATGTAAGGAATTTTCTTTTTATTCTTTTCATTTTGTAGTAAAACTGAATTGTTGTGTTTATTCTGCAGGCCAGTACAATTACAGTGATAGCAAGTTTTAAAAACTCAAGACTTAAAAAAGGAAAAAGATAAAAACAGAGTTATGAATCCCCACATTCTGACTACAGAATTACATTTTCTTTTTTGATGCAGAGCAGCATGATGACGCATTTAGGGCTGTGATCCATAGGGCTGGGTCTTGGATACATAGAACATTTTGGTAGCTTTTTTTAAAATCCTATTTTATATGATATGACCAAAAATCAGCAATTTGGACATTCAGTATTATTTTTTGTTTATGTGGAATCAATAATGTTTTATTTAAATATTGCATGTCTGGTATAGTACGACTTTGGCTATATGCAACATATGTAATATCCTGGGAGTCCTGGGAGCTGCTGCAATTGTTAGTTATAGCTGGTGAAGCACATGACTACGTGCCTTAGTCCACAGTTGGCTATTAAAAGATTTTACAAATTACATTAACATTTTAGGGCTTTAGGTTTTATTTATGTATTAAAGAATTATGGAATTTACTAACTCATTCGAAGGCTATCATAAGAAATGAAGGCCTAAATATGGATATGCCACATGCACAAAGATACTCCAATTGACCCATTGTAACATTTGTTTTATAAGGAGTTGTTTTGCGATTGCATTACAGCTATCTAATAATGGTCTCTTAGTCATAATAACGGTTACAGAAATGTGAATATTTATCGCTGGTCAGTATTAGTGCAAAAGTGTTAAATCATATAATGTGAGATGAATATCTTTCAACACTAATAGCTTCCGTTAGATCATTTTAAGGGTTGTACCATTTTAAGGGTTGTACCTTGCCTACTTGCTGTTCGAAAGTACAATATTCAAACTATTCTCTTTAAGGCTGCGTTCACACTACGTATATTTCAGTCAGTATATGTATATTTCAGACAGTATTGCAACCAAAACCAGGAGTGGATTAAAACCACAAAAAGGATCTGTTCACACAATGTTGAAATTGAGTGGATGGCCGCCAATTAATGGCAAATAATTGCTGTTATTTTAGAACAACGGCTGGCAGCCATCTACTCAATTTCAACATTTGTGTGAACAGATCCTTTCTGTGTTTTTAATCCACTCCTGGTTTTGGTTGCAATACTGACTGAAATATACTGACTGAAATATACGTAGTGTGAACGCAGGCTCAAGCTGGTAATTACAGGGGTGAAAATCATAGGGCTCTGAAGCAGTGGTGCCCTTTTTTATAATGGCTTCTCCCACTGGCAATTTGTACTTAGTATATTCTCCCCGATATGGTAGATGGTTATCGTGGAAGCATCTACACTATAAAAAAAAAGCATGCACTATTAAACAATGTCGTCCACTGGGTGTGGTTATGGAGACCTTCTCATTTTCAGACAGTGCAGTGAGTACAGTGACAGGGAAGAGAATGTCATAGGAACTGTTTAGAGATTTGTGCTAAGAGAGATTGTGGGCATCTGTGAGAGGCCTAAGAAGACTTGAGGAAAGATAAACTCCCCAAATAGCTCTGTGTATGAGACTTTGTGCCGAGCCCTGCATAAGATGGTGTTATAGCAGTGGGATGAATATGGAGAAAAATAGACTGTGAGTTGTTCAGACTGTTACAGGTCTGGAACTGATAAATGAGCAAAGTAGTTACCTGTGGAAGTTTCTAGTACCCATGGGGGGACCTGTGTTAAAAAAAAACTATATGTTGTTTTGTGGTCAAGAGTTAGATCTACAACATGTATTTAGGGAAAGAATACCCAATTCCAGTCCCCACATCTGCTTTTAAAATTTTGTTGGATGCCTCAGTTGCACATTGTATCTATAATAATAAGAATAATAAAAAAAACATAGCATATAGCACTATTTTGTCTATTGAAATGACAGACATCATGCTGGAAATCAGACAAACACCATTAAAGTCAGTTGGGTTCAAAGTAGACTCATTGGGGGAGATTTATCAAACATGGTGTAAAGTGAAATGGGCTCAGTTGCCCCTAGCAACCAATCAGATTTCACCTTTCATTCCTCACAGATTCTTTGGAAAATGAAAAGTGGAATCTGATTGGTTGCTAGGGGCAACTGAGCCAGTTTCACTTTACACCAGTTTGATAAATCTCCCCCAGTGGCTCAATTTTTTTCCCTTTCCAGACAGTAATTTAGTAAATGAATGATAAAAACAACGCAGAAGAGAACCAGGCATAGAAACTTCTCTCTTAGAAATCAAAGTAATAGGAGATGTTCTCATTCCCTACAACAGAGAAGCATACTTTTTGCGCAAACTTCCATTTTGAAAAAATAAAGACTTTTGCGCTAAACATTTTGTGCAATTTTGCCATTCTTCTCTGGCACAGGGAATAATAATATATATTCTATGTTCCAAACAAATAAACCAAGGCAAATAAATATAGAATAACTTACTAAAGATTTTTTTTCTGTATAACATTACTTAAAATCTATGTTACCCAAATAGAATACAATGTGTCATGCAACAGTCTGTATAGCATCTGCTCCTTGAACTGTTCAGTAATATTTCTGACACCTGAAGCTTGAACCACTGAAAACTGAAATGCGTCTTTTAAAAATTGCTTGAAGATCATCATGTGGAGAAAACCAATGGGTAGAGAACTTCTGTAGAATCACCACGTCTTCCTCTGTTAATATATCTCTTATAATAATGCTGCTCCCTTTAATGTTTAGGATAGCCTTAGGTTTAGCACAGACGTCATTTAATTCTCTGTGTTCTTGTCTACTACCTTTTTCTGTCCACCTTCCTATGAGAAATAAAACAGAATTTTGCCTCACTCTTCAGAAGGTGACCTCATGATCTGAGATGTGGAGCTCAGAAACTTTCCTTTACTTCAGTAATTCTTCCATAACTCAAAATAATAATACAGCCCAATAAAGGTCCTATCTGTAGGGAAAGAGTTAACCCTAAATGAACCCACTGTCCCTACTTAGATGTACTGCCCTAAGTGGCAGACCCTTACTGGGCGACAGTCAGCCACAATTGAAACGTAAAAGCCACGAATCGGAACCAGGAGAAAAGTCATACCAAAGCCAAGGGTAACACCAAGAGAGCAGTAACAGTGCCAAGTCAGAACAAAAGCATAATCCATTAAAACTGAATTAAAGCCAAAGTCAAAACACATTCAGGAGCGAAGTACAAAGTCAGAAAACAAAGCTGAAGTCAGAGGAGAGCAAGCAAAGGTTAGATACACAGTATCAAACACACAGGTAAACACTAGTGTTGCAAGTAAGTCTAAACTATGATGGACAGCTATGGGAGATAGCTGCCTATTTAAATCTCCCCTGACATCAAAGGTCAGCCAGATAGGCTGCCTGGCCACCGCATTACAAGGCCTTATAAAATTGTAAATTATACTAGCGGTAAGCATGCAGAGGTAAGCAAAACAGGATGCAGATTTTTTTTTTTTACTGATGTACCGAGATTGATAAATAAAAGCCTACTCAAGAGGAGCAAATACTTTGGGGCCTTTACATTACACTGGACTTTAAAAAGATGATAGGTAAAAGATTAAATCCCTTAAGGACCCATGATGTACCAGTGCATCATTGGGACCCTGTCATTTAAGGACCCATGATGTACCGGTACTCCAGTGGGTCCGACAGCTCTATGAGCAGCAGCTAGCAGCAGCCAGGTCCTCATTGTTAAAAAGGGGGCATCGCGATTGTGCGGTCACCCGCCATTAACCCTTTCAACGCCAAGATTGTGGCATTTAACAGTGTGATTGTGGGGGTCCTGATCTTTTTAACTCTTACCTTCCTCCCAGAAGTCAGATTTGCATACTCTGATAGAGTTTGTCACAGGCAGACTCTATTTGAGAATTGCAGATAACAATGATCAATGCTATGCTGAAACGCCCACTGATCAATAGATATAGTCCAGAGAAAGTCTTCACTCCTCGGTTTGCCTTTTCATCATGGTTCATGGTTAAAATGAGAAGATTTGTTAAATTCATTGTGGTGAACCTTGTTTTTTCCAATGAAAAAAATGTTGGGGGAACAGTAGAGATGCCCTCACATATATTTTATGAGATTTTAGATTTTATCTATCAACTATTACCTTAGGAGTTAACCTTGGGCTACATGTAGAATTTGTAGTGGTATTATATGCAATCCAAAGGAAGCAATTGCTTGCAATTTTGTGGACTGTAGCTACTTGTATCACTTGTTAAAATCAGTAAATGGGGCTTAAAAAGTCTCTTTGTAGCCCAGGATTTATATAATTATATAATTTCTACACATACAGCATCAGGCCATGTTCACATAGCGTAAGACACCAGCCATTTTGTGACCCGGCCGGGTCACAGAACGGCCGGTGTCAGGGAAGATCATACCGGATGATCTTCATTTCTGATTAATTGTAATTGTAAATGTGGGCGCATCTGCGTGCACCCGCATCCCAATTCACTGCTGCACACAATGTCAGTTTTTCATGCGGCCGACTAGAATCCCGGCCGGAGCGTATACTATGTGAATAAGCTCCGGCCGGGATTCCATTCATGCACATACAACATATCTTCTGCATAAATCACGGCCGTTGTTGCAAATTGCAACAACGGCCATGATTTATACAAAATATACGTTGTGTGAACATGGCCTAAGACTGCTACTGGAGAGGGGGGCTTCTGCCATCTTTTTCCAGGGTTCTATGCCAACCCTGGCTGTTAGAACTCAAGCTGCACACTCGGCTCCTGGCTCTGGATACATAGCCCCTATCGTAGTGTTATTCTAATAAACTATGAATTCTTTTTTCTTTTTTTTTTTCGCAAAAAACAAAGTTGACAGTTTTGTTTGATTTATTTGACTAAAGGCTGATAAATTGTATCCACTGAATAACATTTCAAGAGAGTTAAAAATGTATTAATGCTGAAGTATTCTTATATGCGATCATACAGTCCAGTATTCATGGCCTTAATTGGGAGACCCTTAAATATCAGGTCAATGAAGTCAGTATCTGAAATGTCAGGTACTTCATTGCCAAATCGTGACTGGAACGTAAAACTACCCTTAAAGCAAAATCATTGTCTATAAAATAAGAAGTGTGCAAAGTACCTTATCATCATGCCTTAAACTGTATGGTAAAAGTGCCTAATCAGCTTAAAATGCAGGGTATCTGACCATGGTATTTATGGGATGCACTCCTATTAGCTTACTTAACCAGTTCATGCTATATTGAAGCTCTTAATGGAATTGCTAGAAGCATGCCTGGTGTGTGTATCAGCCTTGAAACCAAAAGCCACTTTGTATGCTAATACGATACAAACACTTCTACTTGTGCACCAACTAATGTTCTCTGTGCCTAAGCTACTGTACAGCTAAGTAATGTGATTTATTAGTCCTTATTTCCCTTCAGTTTTCTTCCATCTACTGTATACCAGCGCCTCTGTCAGAAACTTGCTAAGAAGATTGAAAAAAGTACAAAAAATATATAAAAATAAAGTGACTAGAGAAGTATACCTGTGTCCTTTCATATTCACTTGACTGTGATAACGTCCGATATTCAATACATTGTGTGCATTAGACGTCTGTCTTTCCGTTGACTTCAATGCATTGCCAATGCGATCAGTTAAATCGCAACATGAACGGACGTTATTTCAAATTGCAAAAGTGGACGTCTTTTCTCTATTTTTGATGTTGTGTGAACATAGCCTTACACATAAAGATCCTGATCCTATCTTGTATTACTTATTTATGTCATGTACATACTGAAATATAATGTACATTGCCATAAGATAAGAGTAGTGGTAAGAAAAAGTTTAACTTTATTGTAATGATACAATGTTTAATCGTATCATTGTATCAGTATAATGTACTATACATGATCATGTTCATTTACGGGCTACCCTAAGTCATTTATATGGATGTTTTTCCTATGCTGCGAGCTAAAGCTCCAGAACTTTTTAGAAATTAATTAAATTATTCAATTGACTAAAAGTGGCTGGTATGGTGTGTCACCCTGTTCCCAGGAGGAAGTGCCAATACTTATAAATTTGACTGGGTCCTTCCCGGAGGGATATCTGACTATTCCTGTGTTTTGAGACTCTTTGATGAGGCTCCACGGGCTCTTCTTTTGAATATTTGTATCTGGTTTTTAGCCAATGTGTAGTTGTTGTCATTGGTTGCTGTAAGATAGCTATTAGATAATTGCTGTATGCGAAATGTCTGCTAAGGGTCGTGTTACACAACCTGCTTACTAATGTAAACGAGCAATGATCTCCTACAGTATATGAGGGCTCGCTTACTGGGCCTATTAAACAGCTTGTTGCACTGCACTCCACTCCAAATCATAGGTAAAATCAGGTGCAGATCACACTAGGTATCAAATATAACAGCTGTTTATTGAAACACACAATGTGTTTCGAAACCGGACCGTTTTCTTTATCACTTAATCACTTGATCCCACTTGATAACACTTGATAAAGAAACCAGTCCAGTTTCGAAACGCGTTGTGTGTTTCAATAAACAGCTGTTATATTTGATACCTGGTGTGATCTGTGCCCGACTTTACCTATGATTTGGAGTGGAGTGAAGTGCAACAGCTTGTTCCCAGTGAGGACTTTATAGGAGAGGCTGCGGTCTGATCACTACATTATATATGCGCTGTGGAGAGTTGTGCCTTATCTTTGCACAACCATCAAAGGGGAGCGTTTCCATCACACTTTGTGTACCCACCAGGCTTTCTGAGGAGTTTGCACTATTGGAGTGCTGTCTTTTTCTTTTTGTTTATTACACAGCTTGATAATTATTAAGATATTTCAGTCTTTTCATTCTCTACTGACCCAAGTTACAAATATCTAAACTACAACAATGTAAAGGCCTGGTTGGGATGGTCCATCCTGAGCTTTACATACTGTATACTTGTACAGGTCAATGTGAGTTATTTGAACAGTGGTTGTCTTGTCAACCAATCAGACACAAATGCCAAAAGGATACCTTATGGCTTAGGTAATTGTAGAAAACAGGGTCTCCTAATTTGGGGATTGTAGCAGTCAGACCCTCAAAAATCTGGCAGTTATTACCCATCCAGTGGATAGGTGGTGATTGCTTTTACCTGGGATACACTTTTAATATAAGGTGTTCTTCCTCCTTTACTCGAGTCAGCTTTCTTTAAGAATCCTTCAGATTTGTATAATATGCCAATTACTGCTGCACATTTACCTTGTTTTTGTGCATTTGTCATAAAAATTATCAAGAATAAATAGTTAAAGTTGTGCAACCATTGATCCGTGAGGGTGTCTGACATTATTCTCCTGAGATTGTTCTTGTACGGTAGCTTCTTCTCTGTAGAAAAGCACTTTGATGCTTTTCTTGCTGTATCTTTCCTCTGGAGTATAGCAGTTTGTAGAAGCAAACATAAAAAGGCATTGTGTTTGTGAAGGACCTTTTGGAAGACCTGAAGGGATGCAATGTAATAGAAGAATCTGAAGTTAAAAAGAAAGATTTGAGTTTGGGAAAGAATAGGGGAAATCTGTGTTAGTGAGAATTCTGTAGACTGTATGCAAGATGGGTAAAACCAGAGAATCCTGTATGGCTTTTGTAAACTGTTTAAAGGAAATTCATCTTCTAGCAAAATTATCATGGAATGATTAGCTATGGGCTTTTGTTATTTTTGTTGGAAACTAGCCGTGGTGTGTAACGCTAAAGTACTTGATACTGTCTCCTGGTTCTTGTAGGCAGTTATTAGTGTTATTCATAATATCCACACAGAGTTTTGCTTGAAACCTTACACAGTGCTAGTAGTGGTCTATATCTCTCTTGCATGTGGTACATTTCTTGGTTCTAACCCCAAGTGTCTTAACATTTGCACATAGGAACTTATGTAGGCTTATTCAGCCAAAACATTGCGCACTGGTGTGTTATCAAAAACTACTCATCTTCACTTTGAAGTGCTGTCTTCTTTCTCTTCATTGGAATTACTGCCACCCCTGGGCAGGGTTGGTGAGACGGGCACCCAACCCATCCTACTGATTTGTGCTGTTGTGAACTTTCTTTGCAAGCACAATATTTGGGCACACATTTTTTAATAGATTTGTGAATTTAAGGTCCCTTTCACACTACAGAATCGTCGCCAAATCCTATCTTAAATCTCTTTGAACGAGAGGGCATTCTCTGCTGAGGGCGGAGGCGCGCGAGTCCTCCCATTAAAACACATTAAAAAGAGGATTCGGTGCAGAGTCCACGCTGAGGATTTTCGCACCGATTCGTAGTGTGAACGGGGCCTAAAGATGTTTGTCTGCTAATCATGTATTCTGCTGTTTTAGCGTGTTTCTTTACCCCACCCCCTTAGTTGTGACTTGTGCTAACGTTTGCACCAAAATGATTTCAGAAATTAGTAAATTAATTGAGTTTTACAATTTTGTCCCTTCTTCATAAAAGAAAAAAAACATGTAAAGCTAATAAAAAAGATACAATTTTGGCATAGCTACATCATAAATGTTGGCATTTAAACATGTACCTTATTTTGGTGCCAAAGAGGACAAAAGTGTGGCACAGCAGCCTTAGAAAATCTGGACCGTAGTCGAAATATATACCATGCAGTATTCTTTTCTACGATGGCCCACTGTATAGGAAGTACATTTATATATCATCTCAAGATAGACTAAAAGGATATACTTTGGCCTCCGCTGCGTGAAAGAAGCCCTATGGGTATGCTTTTTGCCATCTAACAGATAGAAAAACAGATACATTGCAAAGCTAAATTACATTGTTCTTGCAAGATTATATATTACAGTATATAAAGAAAAGTTTTTACATTTCTGATTTTTTAGTACTGTCTTTAATAAAATAAATCTAAACTGAAAGGTACAGTAGATAAAACTAGCACAACGCCACCACATAAATGGAGTGTACCTCACCCAAAGTCCAAATCTGAGTTCATATAATCTAACAAGCTCAACAGGAATAAAAGCAACATTAAATGGACAATCCCTAGTATCAAACACCTATTATTCTTTTATTAAACAACAGCTGCTGAATAGCGTTATAACAAATCAGTAGTGAGCCGTGAGCCCTTATCTGTTATCCTATGACCACGATCACAATAAAAGGATAAGAGCTGTTTGATACTATGGTGAGTGCCACAGAATATATTTCTACAATTTAGGATTGTCCTTTTAATAAGAATAATAAGAATTCCGCCACATTCTCAGTATCATATTGCCGTCAGTATTTTACACCACTATTTGTAAGCCAAGATCATAGAGACAGAAATAATATAATAAAAAGATTTTATCTTGTTGAAGAAAATAAAGATTGTTATTTAATGCACCCATGGATGTATGAGGTTTTATGAAAAGACACATTCTCTCACCGTGCTTCAGATAATAATAATTTAATATATTCTCTTTTGTCATTTTTAATGGCAGTTATTCATTCACTGACCAAGGCTGGAACAGGAATACAAGATATTTGATGGAAACTAGATATTTTTACAGTGCATATAATTAAAACTAGTTTTCCTTTTAAACATTCAGGGAAAAAAATCATTGATGTGAATTCAGCAAAAAAAAAAAAAAAAAAAATGTTGCTGTGCTTGTCTGTAGTTGCATACCTATCATTATGTTATGAGTGGTATATAACAGTAAATGGAATTGTAATACATCTCATTAGTGCAAGTAGAATAAAGTGGAATACAGCGCTTTCTGAAGGCATGCAGAGAGCAAGATAACAGAAGAACACATACTGTATTAGCCATTGCTCAAAACTTAGTAGCTCCCCAGCCTGTAAAATGTCCTCTATAAAGGTCATTGAGCATGCCCTGTATGCCCAGTAGTCTTTCCTATTCATCTCAATGGGACAGGTCCTGTCTGTTATGTCCTATGGTCTATGGGGCTTGCTGTAAAGCTTATGTTTTAATGCTGGTAATATAGGTCAAGCAAAATGTCTGCCCCCAAGTAAAAAAAATAAAAAATAAAATAAATATACATATATATATATATATATATATATATATATATATATATATATATATATATTTATATATTGTATATATATATATATATATATATATATATATATATATATATATATATATATAGAGAGAGAGAGAGAGAGAGATTACTTAAGTATCTGGATTTGATCAGTAAAAATTCTAAGTTATATATGACATTTAGGGCAGCATAAAAAGTGATTACAGGTTCCCTTAAATGTAGTATGCAAAAATACTGTGGAGACACTATCACGTGTTTCTCAACGTCAATGAGCTATCCAGATCTTCCTCCAGGAAGGAACAACCAAGCCAAGGGGGGCCTCCAGTCAAAGAAAACCACCTTCCAACAAGCCACAGTCAAGAAAGTGAAAGGACTTGGGAAATACCCCAGCAAGGTCTCCATCCACAGACAGCTGTTTCGGCGTATTTGTCCCTCATCAGCCTAGTAAGTGCATTTAAAGGAATAATGGATTATTTCATTGAGATTAACCAAAACACCTTAGAGACACCATCACGTTTCTCAATGTCAGTGAATCTAGGAACATTTAAACCTTCAAATTTCGGATCTATAAGCTGGCAGGAGATATTGGGAACCCTTTGATCAACACAAAATATAGCCTATAAGGATTATCACTTTGAGAAAATGTTCACTTCAATGTTGCTCCCTATCAGGCAGATGTCTCCCCTTTTGCTTGCAGCTGGTGGGAACAGTTTGCCTTTTGGTTGATTAAAAAAATTGTGTCGTATTGAAAAATGACAGGTTATTGATTTGCATAAAATTACAACTACAAAACATCTTGCAGCCATGCCAAAAACAAAGTATAACAGTGAAGTACACTTTACTTGAAAGAATAGGTTTGACATTGACATCTCAAAATAAAGTGGATATTGGCATGGATCATTTCTTAGTATCTGTTTTTATATGCTGCCATCTTGATTCAAAATGAGCAGCAACATTTTCAACTTACCGCTGTGAAAAGGCCTGACTGCAGCACAAGAGCAAGCATTTATTTGGCCACAATTCAGGTCTACTCTTCTTTTGTGGATAGGAATTAATAACAGAACAATTATGAACCTCTGGAATCATATTGTAGCTTACCAGTACTGGTAGAAATAATTGTAAATGCATAATAATAGAAAAAACTAAATTGTAGTGGAGAATGTAACACTATGTATACAGATTTAATTAGTGAAAAACAGCAAATGATGTACAAATTACTCAGCAGATGGTGCAGGTGCTGAAAGGGACTGAAACAGATGTCTCTGTCAACTCAGATGTATATTGGTGGAGCTTGCAAAATAAAATAAATCTTTTACATATCTGGTGGTGCTGACCCAAAATGTAACCTTTGTATTTAGGAGTGTGGCAAAGCAGCGGGTTAGTACTTAGTAATAGCGCTCTTTGTGACCCATAACAATCGTTAATCAATATCTCTACCTGCAAAATAGCCCATTGAATAGCACATTTAATGACTGTGGTAATACATGATTTTCAGAATTTGTGGCCAATTCACTATGACTATACATTAAAGGGGTTATCCAGCACTACAAAAACATGGGCACTTTCTTCAAGAGACAGCACCACTCTTGTCTTCAGATTGGGTGGTATTTTGTAACTTAGTTCCATTTAAGTAAATGGAGCTTAATTGCATCCCACCCCTGAAATGGAGGTGATGTCTCTTGAAGAAAGTGGCCATGTTTTTGTAGCACTAAATAACCCCTTTAAAGCTTGGGCGGGGTTTTGCTGCTTAGTTCCATTGAAGTGAATGGAGCTTAATTGCAAGACGCACACAGAACTGAAGACAACAGTCATGTTGTCTCTGAAAGAAAGTGGCCATGTTTTTGTAGCGCTGGATAACCCCTTTAAGGCAGGAATGAGAAACATGCTGCCAAGCTTTCCAGGCATGATGGAAATTGTAGTTTTGCAACAGTTGGAGAGCCAAAGATTTCCTATCCCTGCATTAAAGAATAACATTATAACTGCTTAATAACACTAGTGCAGAGTCAGTAGTATAAGGTCACTCTTTACATTTCTGTTACTTAATTGTAGGCGGGCATCCCAACCCTTTCCATAAGTTAAAGCAGAGAAATAAAAAAAGATCTAGGTGAATGAATTACAATCCCCAATCTTTCTATTTTCCTTGAAGATAAGTCAACATTAGTTGACACAGTGCTTGATAGAGCAACGGTGTGCTTGATCGTGCTTGGTGCTTGACCGAGCACCTCATGGTGTTCGGGTAAAGGTGACCATACATCTGCAATAACTGACAGCCAAACAATTGTTCAGCTGTCGGTTGTATCTCCTAACTGCCACTGTAAGTAACCTTCACCTTTTTTTTTTTCGTTTTCTATATTTGTATATTTCGTCCCTTAACCCCTTAAGGACAAAGCCTGAAATGGCCTTAAGGACAGAGACAAATTTTATGAATATGACCAGTGTCACCTTATTCATTAATAACTTCGGGATGCTTTTACCTATCCAGCCGATTCTGAGATTGTTTTCTCGTGACATATTGTACTTTACATTTCTGGTAAAATGGAGTCGATACTCATAACAAATCTTTATGAAAAACACTAAAATAACGTGAAAAATTGTGAAAAAATTTATTTTTCCAACTTTGAAACCTTTCTGCTTATACAGAAAATGGTTATGCCGCATAAATTATATATTAAATAGCATAGCAACATGTCTACTTTATGTTGGCGGCATTTCCTTGAGGGGTGTAGTTTCCAGAATGGGGTCACTTGTGGGGGGTTTCCAGTGCTTTGGCAGCACGAGGGCTCTGTAAATGCGACATGGCCTTCATCATCCATTCTGGCCGAATCCAATCTCCAAAATCCAAATGGCGCTTCTTCCCTTCGGAGGCTTGCCCTGCACCCACATGGCGCTTTATGTCCACATGTGGGGTATTTACGGACTCGGGGGAAATTGCTCTACACATTTTGTGTGTTTTTTTCTCTTTTAACCTCTTGTGAAAACAAAAAATTTTACGCTAAACCAACATTATAGTGTAAAAAATGTAATATTTCATTTTCACACTATATTGTTCCACATTTGTGCCCGTCACCAGTGGGGTACATATGCTCACTTCACCCCTTGTTACATTCCCTGACGGGTGTAGTTTCCATAATGGGGTCACTTGTGGGGAGTGTTCAACTGTCTTGGCAACACAGGGGCCTTTTAAATGCAACATGGCCCCTCGAAATCCATTCCAGCCAAATCCAGCCTCCAAAAGCCAAATGGCGCTCCTTCCCTTTGGAGGCTTACCCTGCACCCGCATGGCGCTTTGTCCACATGTGGGGTATTTCCGTACTTAGGGGAAATTGCTCTACACATTTAGTGTTTTTATATCTTTTAACCCCTTGTGAAAATGAAAAAAATCAAGACAAGATCAATGATTTAGTGTAAAAATTAAACATTTTTTACACTATATGTTAGTCTAGCCTTGATTTTTTTCCTTTTCCACAAGGGGTTAAAAAAGAAATTGAACACAAAACGTGTAGGGTAATTTCCCCTGAGTACGAAAATACCCCACATGTGGGCATAATGTGCCATATGGGCACAGGGCAAGCCACCAAAGGGACAGAGCACCATTTAGAGGCTGGAATGGAGGATGGAGGCCATGTCGCAATTACAAAGCTCCTGTGCTGCCAGGACAGTAGAAACCCCCCACAAGTGACCCCATTCTGGAAACTACACCCCATAAGGGATCCAACAAGGGGGTACAACCCCACTGGTGATGGGCACATATGTGGAACATGTGCCGTGAAAAAAAAAAAAATCATTTTCACGCCACAAATCTGCCCGTCACCAGGGGGCCATATCCCCGCTGCCCCCTTGTTAGATTCCTTAAGGGGTGTAGTTTCCAGAATGGGGTCACTTGTGGGGGGTTTCTACTGCCCTGGCAGCACAGAGGCTTTATAATTGCATCATGGCATCCTCTAATGGGAATGGTGGCCATATCTATTTAGCTGGGGAAAAGGGACCATTCTAATTTATTTGGGGGTATTAGGCCAATTATTAGTTTATAAGATTGAAAATGACAGGTGTCCATGAAATTCAATCTGTGTTGATCCAGAGGAAGGCAAAAAAAATCCTTGTGAGGCAGACAACAGTAGCCTCATCACAGGGGAAAATATCCTTCCCGACTCCATAATGGCAATCAGAATAATCCTTGGACCAATGTGACCCCTGAAATAGGAATAAGGGAAAGAATTTAGAAAATGTAGAACTCCAGTGACGTGTGGTAAGCCTTGAAGCGATCCAGTATGCAGAGGCCGCGGTGATCAGGACAGGTGTCACACTGGAAAATGGCGTCCTTTCTGATCCCCCTGTTACGCCACTCTGCGCTTCTTCTGGGGTCTTCTGTTTTCCAGTGTGGGGGATGTCACCTGGAAAATGTTGCCCTGTTGCGATCCGGGGTCCTTCATATCCAGAAGCGCTGGGTCCGCTCCATGGCTGCTAAATATTAGGGCTTTATTACGGCTTCTCATATTTTCGGATCGTGCCGCAAGCTACAGTAGCTCGGGTAGCGAGGGACCGGAAGAGGGGGTGCTGGTATAAAAGTTATCCCCATACAGGTGGTGGTAACCTTTATCCAGCATTGGGAAGATCAGTTCCCGAACGATCTTTCCACTAACTCCGAGGATGGGGGGGGCATCTGGGGGCTGGATTCGGGTGTCCCTTCCTTCATACACTCTAAGGGTACGTGCACACTGCGGAATGGCGAAGGATAACACTTTGTGCATTCCGCAGCTGGCACCCACTGTCCTCTGTCCAAATAATTAACGTGTTCATTCTTTGGACGGACTACGGAATCCACCCGTGCATAGAATGGAGTCTATGACATGTGCGGAGACGAACGTGCCCGCATCAGTCCGCCGGCGGGTGCCAGCTGCGGAATGCACAAAGGGTTATCCTGAGGTACACTCACAGTGTACCCTGAGGTACACTCACAGAGTTTGGAGAATTTCACGCCATACCATCATCTCTTATTGGGACGGTACTGGCGGAAAAGATGTGTCTGGGGGGCAGCGTACGCTACATTACCCCCAGACACGTCACTGGATGATGAGGACGATGAGGATGAATGGAGGAACAAAGGATCCCCCCATTCATCCTCACTGGCTGCTTTGGTGTCGGAGGCAATAATAACGTATGCCTCTGACGCCGAAAACACCCTGGGGGCCATCTTTATATGGGGACTAGTATATGGGGTATGTAAATGTGTAATGTAGTGTAGTGTAAAACTTTATTCCATGTAGTGTGGTGTAGTGTAGTGTTTTTTTGACAGTAAGAAAAAATATCCCTAAGCCAAGAAAGGAGCTGCTGATAAATGCCGCGCTTATGTGCGGCACTTATCAGCAGACAGTGGCGGTAGGATATAGGGGGGAAAAACGCCCCTACGCCAAAAAGGAGGAGTTGCTGATCAGTGGCGCACTTATGTGCGATGCTGATCAGCACTCAGCGGCGTTAGGGCGCAAAAAAATAAAAAATTGGAAAAAAATAAAGTAAAAAAAAAAAATCTTTTTAACCCAAAGCAACTGATCAGTGAATGATATTCACTGATCAGCCGCTAGGGGGCAGTAGAGCAACGCTGCCGGAGATTGCGGAGGCCCGCCGAACCCGAGGACCCGAGTGTTTCCGAAGATTTCCGACGCTGGACGACCGAACCCGGAAGTGATCCGAAGAAGATGCGAGGACGGCGCGGACCGCAGATCTTCGCTCCGGACGCTCAGATCAGGTGAGTATGGTACACCTGCACCACACACACCTGTTCTGCACCGCTCAGCTACCTAGCTTAGGGGTGCAGAACCCAGCGACACTGTTTTTTTACAGTATGATCGCCATGATGGTGGGGGTGGCACCACGGCCATCTTTAGTGGGGACACTAATGGCGATTGGTGCTATCTCGGACAGCACCAATCGCCATTGCTTTCTCGGTCACCGGGTCACCGATGACCCGGAAAGCTGAATTTAGCTGCTACATGCTGATCTGTATTGATCAGCATATAGCAGCGATCGTCGGCACAGGAGGGGTTAATCACCCCCCGTGCCGACGAGCAGAGATGGCCTGCTATACATTATAGCAGGCCATCTTCCCCGACCGCTGTGTGTGAACACACAGCGATCGGGGAAACATCGGGCGTAAGTATACGCCCGTTTGCGTTAAAGCCCACCCTGCGGGGGCGTATACTTACGCCCGATGTCGTTAAGGGGTTAAAGGGGTTGTTAAACCTAATATACAACAATAAGAACAAAAGAATACAGTAGGTTTGTGCAAGACAAATTAAAATTCCAGTGGTCAACACCAAAAATGTCTGGAAGCATCTTACGGCACAAATTTCTTTGCATACACATTTAGGCTATGTTCACACTGCGTATGAGTCCGGCCGTAGTGCGAACCGCGAATATACGCACGTAGTTTTGAGGTTGATGCGTTTGCTTGAAAGTATACGATAAACGCCCGCACAATGCACACTACGTATGAGCATACTGCCGAATTGTATGCGGCGCCGTGTAAAATGAACAAGACCATTGTTTAAGGACGGAAATGTTCCAACTCACGGCCGTGGACTTCCATGCGGTTCCGTACGAAGTACTTATTTCAGCCAAATTGAACTTGATTTTTCGATCCAAAAGGTTCTGTGAGTTTAATTGGGCAGGGCAAAGATTTCCAAGTAAATGACCTGCCTCAGATCGCTTCGAAACAAGCTAGGGAAGCATAACTGTACTACGGGCGTATGTTCGCGGTTCGTACGCATCCGGCCGCATGTCAATTTTTCCCACGCCCGAAGTTTCAGCCGCACATGTACGGCAGCGTACGAAATGCGGCCGGAGCATTGCCTAAAGCGTATTTGCTGCCCTAAGCGTTCCTGAATCATGCCTCAGTTTCTGCATAAAATTTGTCATAATTGCTTTGGTGTCTTTTTTGCATCTGAAGTAACAACGGTCATGATTTAGATGCAAAAGGGTACTTTGCAGAAAGGGGTATGAAATAAAATACATGAGACACCAAGATTGCAATTATGATCGTTTTGGTAGATTTTCAACAAGGTCTAAATAGAAATATTGATTCGTTGTTTAATACCTTAGGCTATATTAACACAACATCAAAATTAATAAAAGGGGGGCCAATTTTCATATTTAAAAAAACATCCGTTTTTGCCGCGATTTAACTGACTGCAATGGCAATGCATTAAAGTCAATGGGAAGTCGGACGTCCAATGCACACGATGTATTGAATAACGGAACCGAATGCCGCGGGCTTCAAAATAGTGAATATGATAATTATTTTTGGACGTCTTTTGCAAACAGCGAACATTTTTTATTAGTTGTTTACACACAGTTTTTCTTTTTCCACTGTTCTTTGTCCTTTTTACTGTTAAATTCAATGGACTTTTCAATTAAGCCACATCCAAAGGGCAATTAGTAACCAAAACTAGAATAATGTACCAGCAGCCGTTATTGCAGTAAGGGAAAGCTAGGCAGCTAAATAATGTCCATTATTTTAGCCTCAAAATAACGGACGTCATTTCAAACGGAGCTCAAAAGACGTTGTGTGAACATAGGCCCAGGAGTTATATTGCATACATATAAAACAAGGCTAGGTTAATAAATGTATCCCACTTTTTTTACTTCTGTTTACAATTTTTTGGCCTTTGGTTAGTCAAATAGCATTAAGAAATATTTCCTTTATTTTTTTATTTTAGGTAATAAAATGTTTTATAGTTACACTAAATAAGTGTTTTATTTGGGATAGACAGTGTTATTTCTATATGTACGTGCCTATATTGAGATTGATAGATAGATAGATACTGTAGAAAGATATTAAAAAATTAGCATTTTGTGATACATATAATATATATAATCGCATACAAATAATGTTATAATACATTATAATTTTCCCTTAGCATTCCAATTTACTCTCATTTATATACCTTTATCTCTTTCATTCGCAATTTATTTACGCTTGCTATGCGAAAGTGTTCGAATAGAGCCGAAAAAGTAAACATGTGCAATTAAATATAGCAATGTTAAGATATGTTCCACTACACAACTGTGCAAGGTTATTGCTGCAGCTCTAACCACTGATCCCATGATATTCTAGGCTCATTGTGTTTACTTCTAACTATGTTTGTGCATGTAACAGCAATTAAATTCCAGTACATTTAAGTGCTGATCCTTACCTTACCTTGTTATTTTCTCAGTTATAATACTTGTTCAGAGCTACCAGTGTCTGTATTTTCAAAATACCTGAGTCCCATACTAGATAAGCCATCAGGACTATAGTCTAGATTGCTGCCTAAGGAGGCTGGATGTCAGTTCCTGCGGGGATTAGACAATTAGACAGGTTGGATCTTTTTATGTTCAACCAGATATGCTGAGCCAGGAGCACAGCATCCCGGAACATTAATATGCACAGTCATAAATCAGACATATGAAGAAAATAGAAAGCCTATGCTTTGGGAAAAAAATATCTTGGCTGGAAGTATAAGGGGACTAAATATGAAGCAGTGGCATACATAGAAGAGAGGGATCCCCATAGCAAAGATCATAATAGATCTGTGGTTATTGTGTTTCCCACTCAGAACAGAAGTAATTATTGTTTGTAATTCTTTTTAATGCCTTTGCGTGACCCTTAGACTGTTATCGACCACTGATATGCTTTTGTTTACAGTGGCTTGGCAGTCATTGCATATAGAGTGTTTAAGAGCTGAGCCTGTTCTAAATGCTTTGGGAGTCAGGTATATCTTACAGCTGACACTTGTCTGCAACTAGTGGGAGTAGCCCGATCCCAGTAGTCTAACCCCCTACATGCTGTGATTAGTGGTGATTACAGCATGTGAGTGAGTGATTGACAAATGACCTGTCAGGGGTCTAATTGCCATCCCTACAACCCAATCACAGGGCGTCGATAATTTACTAGGCCTCTGTAATTGCCATTTAAATGGAATAGTTTTTAAATATATTTACAAAAAAAGTTCACCCCAATTTTCCCGTTTTTTTTTTAAATACAAAGTAAACATATTTGCTATTAATGTATGCAAAATTGTCAAAACCATTGTCAAAACCTCACTGTCATTGAAAGCAAAATTTTCAGTCGAACCAATGTTTGTTTGGCTTAGAGTTAGGGTTCTATTAGACAAAGTGATTTTTAATAAATACCGATTAATGATAAACGATCGCAAAAGAGTTTATCAATAACCTGGATACGTTCACCATATTACACAGAACGATAGTCGTCAGTCACGGTAGATACAACAATCGTTACTACAATCGTTTACTCCATCTGATCCCAGCAAAAGAAGGAACAATTTGGAATTAAACTGACCGATTATTGAACAAATATGGAATTATAGAGAATGAATGTGGAATTACAGTGAACGATTAGCAATAATTTTAGGGTCAGATTTAAATCAACAATCAATGACACACAAACGATTTTTCGATTGTTGCATGCAATTACACAGGACGATAATCATTTAATTTCTAACGATTTGATGATTTTCCACATGATGATCATCCTGTGTCATAGGGCCCTTAGTGAAAGTGGATGGCCAACTGCCCACCTACATTTTTACTAACAAAAAAAGGAAAGGTTTTTGTCACCCAACAACAAAGGGTATGGTGTATAAGATGTAACTTCCCTCTCTCTTAACAAAGCCGCATAGCCATATGCATTGTCTCACTGGTACTTATAGTTATGATTCCTTACCCCATCAGACTGTGTAGAATCGGCGCTCTGTGCATCATCGCAGCACAATGTTCAGATTGCTATTGCATATAGTTTTACAGACAATAAATGCTCATTGGGCTAATTTACTAATACTGAGATTAGAAGTTCCCTTTGCACAATACTAGTCATATTGTCCTTCACTTTGACGGGAATTAAAGGCTAAGAAGTCACCTAAGGCAGCGTCACACTAGTGCTGGATGTGCTGACTTATCAGAAAAATGATGATTTTTATAAATTTAAACGTAAAAATGGAAATTGAGCTATTCAGTCTATTTTAGGATCTATTTTTATTTCTTACAACATGGAACTCACCATCGCAGTTAGAAAGACTGCTGTATGTAAAATATGTTCTGCCAGCAGGTATTATTACAATGTAATAAGGGTATAGCAGGCCATAGAGTAACAGGGAGCCTGCGTGATATATGTTCCCTGAAAACCATTTTGCTATAATGTTTTTTATTAGAAAACTCTCTTTTCATATTCTTAACAATAAAGAGACTGATTGTGTCATTTCTCTTCCCCAGGATTCTCTATTCTTCAGGCCATTATGGAGGCAGCGGTACAGAACAACTGGCAAGTGACAGCTAGATCTGTGGGGAATATAAAAGATGTTCAGGAATATAAACGCATCATCGAGGAAATGGACAGACGTCAGGAGAAGAGATTTGTAATCGACTGCGAAGTAGAACGGATTAATACAATTTTAGAACAGGTACAACGTTTTTCTAAGTTTCAGATGTTTGTGAGTTCTATAGAAAAGGGATGTTAAACCATCCATGGGATAAAATGACTGCATTCTTCTATTACTGACACATTTCATCGTATATATTGGCTGTAAATACTGGATATAACTGGAATCCTAGGCAATTCTGGATGGAACATAAACATCTTATGAAAAGTCGCGTCATGTAGAACTGGTCATGCTTACTGAACATTCATGAGCCAAGAGCTTTGCTTTGTAGAAGGCATTGTCAATACATTTGGTGTGACACCCTTTGCAAAGTAAAGTCTGGTCTATTCTTATGCTGGAGAAGTAATTTGTATAACAGTTTCTCTATGCTAAACAGAAATTCAGCAATGTGTTACCATTAAATTAACTTTGGCATTTCTATCCTACTGAAAGTCGAAGCAGAAAAGAAGCCCATAATAGAATTAAAATATATAGAAATATACCCAATTTAGCCTAAAAGCTACTGTAGTCCATAATGTTACAATAAAATATATCAGTGTAATTACAAGGAGTGTAACAGAATTAAGTTAAGGCAAACACCTTACTGTATAACCAATGGGACAGATATAGAGCTTGCAAGCATCAACAAAGTAAATTCCGTTCCCATTGCTTTATATTTTCCCTTAGGTGTTCCACTTTTTTATTTATAAAGCAAATCTTGATAACAATTAGTAATAAGTCGAGATGAGCGGATTGTGCTGTTAATTCCTTTAGTTCTGCAACGCGACCTACGCGGATTTGTTAAGATATTTGCAAAAAAAAAAAAAACATGACAGCAGCACATGTAAGCTGTCTGTAGCATCACTGGATGGTAAATGGGACTAACCATTATCCCTAGCATCCATGAAATCAGCTGCAGGCCCCTCTGTGATGTCAGCACCTTCCCCTGCCCCTCTATATAAGGAGGTTCGTTATGGAGGCGGCCAGTCAGATGTGTGTGGAGAAGAGAGCAGGATCACAGCAGGCAGCACTACTAGCTACTATAGTTTGGCTATTTTATAGAAATTCGTTAAGATTCAATTTGGCTGCTTCGCTCATCTCTAATCTTAAGGTGGCCATACACATTCAATAATAAGGATCATTTGGCAATGAAGTTTCTGCACAGCTGTATGGGAAGGGGTTAGCAGCAGTCAGACAGCTCTTAGCTCTCTAAGAACAAAGGAGTCGGGTAGTGATTTTCCATTATGCCTGACTCCTATTTCTAAGTCTCAGGAAAGCCTCATATACTTTATACCAATGGTCAAACCCAACACGAACCAGCAGGTTCTACCAGTAGAAGTACATTGTGTAAGGGGACCTTTACAGTCTTGCCAGTCTTTGATCTATTTGAAGTTTGAGTTTTGAATCTAGGTGTTCTCCTAGACCTTGATGGGTGTTCATGTTGTAACCTGAACTTGGTACAGTTCTTCTCATGTGCCTGAGGTTAAGGATAAACAAGGCTGAGCAAGCATTGTGGCTGTGTAGTTCCCCAGAACAAAATATTGAGTTAAACATTTTAATAGGTTATTTGCTTAAATTTGTTGGATTTTGTTGTGGACCCAGCCTGGTTAATTTTCCAAATAAAAGGTTCATTTAATCATAATGTCAACAGGCCCAATGGAAAATGTTCTTAGTGCGTGCAGTACATGTGGGGAGCATTCAGACCAAATTAATTTTGTTTATGCTATCTTCTTTCTTTTAGCTTGCTTTTTTATCTTAAAATTCTGTCTTTCTACTTTCCCACTGGATCGGGCATGCCAGGGGATACACAACTACTGGGTACATTTTATTTGTTTTGCATTTGTGTTAAAAAGCCCTTCCAGTGAGATGTGTAACTTGTTTTCAGCTGATTACTTATGACAGCTACACAGATATATTCTATTCATTTTGGCTACTAGCCATCCTTTTACCTACTCTGGGCTCAGATCAGCCAATAGTTATACTGTATATTGTATTATCCTAACCCTGGCAAGCTGTTTTAAAACCATAAGTATTGTAGGTGTGCTGGTAGGTTGTCACCAGTTTCCCAGGATTATTCTCTAGGTATTAGTTTTACCAGATTTTATTCAGCAACAGTCATAAAAAGGAACATAACAAATTACTCCAAAGTCAACCTTTGTAGACTTGCAAGCAAATATAGGTCATCCTGGTTTGCCTTTCTTCCCTTCCCTTTCTTGACCTGTGCATCAGTACAGTAAAGTTCTATAAATAAATACCGTACAGTGCATGGAGAAAAAAAAACAAAGTCAAATTGGTTTTTCCACCCCAAACACTCACAAAATAGAAATGGTTGTATAAATCATAGGTACGCAAAATGATACTAACAAATAATAGAGTTTATCTGGCATAAAACCAGTCATCACATGGCTATGTTGACAGAAGAAAAAAGTTATGACCCTTAGTTATGGGGATACAGCCATACAAAGATAACATTTTCCCATTAAACATGTTTTTGTTTTGTGCAAATGTACTAACTTAAAAATTTAATTATTTAAAAATCCATGGCATAATGAATGGCATAGCAGGTATGCAGTATATAGAAAAAGATACTCTTAGCAGCGCCGGATAGTAAAAAACAATGTTTTTTGGCTCTCATAAGTAGGGCTCCTTGGGTGCCAAAATGCATTGGTTTTAACAACCATCCTAACTGAGAGTATGTTTTTTTTCCATGTACCATATCTGTAATGATGACTCCTGTTATGGATGTTAAAAGAATCTAACATAGTTGATTTTTTTTAAGTGGAAAACCAGAGTGCTGGCATAATATTTTGAGCTGCTAGATCTTCAGCCATGCACCTGGATGACTGTTTAGAGGTCTGGTTAAGCTTTCGCTTTTCAAAAGACTGGAAAGGTGGGCCATACCCTAAGGTTAGTTAAATCCCTAAGGCCAGCCCAGCATGGAAACATTGTTTTGGAACTTCTTTTTTTTTTATCAAACAGTTCACTGTTTTCTAACACAAGATTAGTTTCTGATTTAAACTTTATTGGGGAGGATATGTCAAGCTTACATTAAGATTTACTTTGTTGTTCTTAACCAATCACAGCTAAGCTTTTATTTCTGATATTGTTGTAGTAAAATAAAGCTGTTTATATTGAGAATTTCATGCATAGGGATGAATGAGTAACCAATCAAAAGTTGTATTATATAAAGCGTTATAAGCTACCCATAAATATTGTACTAGTTAGAAGTATAAAATACGTATTTGTGAATATTCAGAAGCATTAGCAATTTTTTATCGTGGTAGTCGTAAAAATCTTTACAATGGCACCACAAAAGCAGCATGTCTTGGGAAAAAAAAAAGATGTTCATGTCTCAATATATGAAATATACATTACAAGCCAGAGAAAATATGTAAGAATCTACAACTTCACCACTCATGTTGTTTTCCCCAAATGAAAACCAGCTCAGCAAACATATATCATAGTCAGCAACATTGTACTGCGCCCAGGTTCTGTCACAGTAATGGGCCCCAATGGTCCAACAGAGGACAATCCCACCAGAAGGCAATTTGCAGCCAAACCCTTGGGCTAGGAAAAATTCTTGAGGGTTGAGTAACAACTAGGATCTAATTTCCCTATGGACACATGTTAGGAGTGTTGGGGAAACTGGACTAGTGATCACCTCACCTTGATAGGTTTGGATACAGGAAAGGCAACAGTGCTAAGTGCCTAATCCAAGTTCCTTCCCTTATGTCTACCAACCAGCACTACCAGCACTTATGGGAGTTGTTAAGATTTGATATAAAAAAAAAAAGAGGACAAGCAACATAAATCTTCTGTAATTTGACCATCTGCTTATAAAAATAATAATTGGCCATGGTCTTCATTCATCAGGCTTGGGAAACAGCTTATGCATCAATGGGTTTTGACTTTTTTGTGTAATATACCTTAGATCACACTACTATTTTACCCTGAGAATATAACTTTGTTAATTGAAAGAATTTTCATTTCGGCCGAGTTCACATATTGCGTTTTTCTGTCCATTTCACTTCTTCTGTTTCAGTACATTTAATTCTGAAATACAGAAAAATGTACTAAACCACACTTTGGCTAGGTTCACACTGCATCTGGAGCTTTATGGCAATAACAAACAGACAGCTGCACCAATGAACAAGAATGAAGCCCAACAGGGCTTTCCTCTTGTGTCTGTCATTTTATGGGAGTGTAATAGGCCAAAAAACCTGTTTTTGGTCGCACAATTTCAAATGGACCCTGCAATGGAAGCTCTAACATAGTGTTAATGTGTACATTAAAAAATATATATATGTAGAAATCCAATTTTGTTATTATGTAAGTCAATAAGAAACAGATTCCGCTGTATGGCATACACTAGCATCCGTTTACCATCCGTTAACATATATGTTTTCTTCCTTTTTAATGGATACATTAAATGGATACAAAGTGCAATATAAACCCAGCTTTACCTGTTAATACCAGCATGGTCATTATAAATGATATATAGAGATGAACGAACTCTTAAAATTGCAATTTGGCAGGATTCGCCAAGCTTTGAAGTAAAGTTTGGGTTTTCCCTTACTAAAACTTAAATGAAATGAGAAAGCACCTTTAGTGCTATTTGGCAAGTTCACTCATCAGTACTTACCTTTCCAGACTCATATCATAACCCATGGATTGCAGCTGCCTCCACTTCCTGACGAGAGTGCCTGCTCAGCCAATCACTGTCCGTATTGATGTTCAGTCTCAGTCAGTGATTGACTGGGGGGGCTGGACGTGGCTGCATTCAGTGGGGTGCGCCGGAGACCAGTAGGAGGATGCCGGGGATCTGGGACATATGAGCATACCCTTTTTTATATTAAATTTTGCGTCCATCCTAAACTAGAGTCAGTTCAGTACTGAATTTTACTTTTTGCTAAATTTTTTAAGAATCTCGGTTCAAAGTGTTTAATTCACTAATCTTTTATCAGGTGTATACATCGCATACATTGCAGTATGGTATAAAATAACAGGGTGGTCCCCAGCAAAAGCCATACTAGGTAGCACCAGGTAGCTTATTGATTTGGCTACTTTACCACA
Organism: Dendropsophus ebraccatus; assembly: GCF_027789765.1. Taxonomy (NCBI): domain Eukaryota; kingdom Metazoa; phylum Chordata; class Amphibia; order Anura; family Hylidae; genus Dendropsophus; species Dendropsophus ebraccatus. The sequence continues at coordinate 51,418,404 of NC_091463.1, forward strand.
TATCTTAAAGTGAATGTACCATCAGGTGCGGTACATTGCTTTTTTTTTCCACCCTAGCCACTCAACACCGTTGCAGGTATCCCAGTGCAGCATTTCTTTTTATCTTTTTTTTTTTAAAACACTCCCTGGGCACAGTGCTGATCTTTACCAGAGCACCGGCCCAGCTCAGAGCACTGAGGGCAGGCCATGTGCCCACATTGATACTTATGGAGCCACATCACAAAGGGTAGAGGGTTTCATCCAACTGGGAAGTGGCGAGCCTGCTCCCAGTGCTCTGAGCTTAGTCGGTGACAGGGAAAAGACCAACGCCGAGCACGGGAATCCGGCAGTGTTGACCCGCGAGATACTCAAGCCGAGGTAGCTCAAGCTAAGGTAAAAAAAAATAAGTGATGTACTTGATGGGACAGCTTTAATATGCAAGTCAGCATACAGGAATTTGTAGGTACTAGGTGGTGATAAAGGCAACTTCAGCTGAATCTAAATAAAGTGGCATCCAGTCAGGAACAGCAAAGATCACTCTATACCAACATTGACATATGGGAATAAATTATTCTCTAACGTAGTATTGGACTTTTCTGGTCTTTAAACAATATTCAAATATAAATATATATACACCTATAGGCTATGTTCACACAACGTAAAACTACAGCCGTAGTTCTCGCCGCAGAACTACGCCAGTAGTTTTGCGGTGTGTAACAATGTGCCTTATGTGCAATGGGATCCCGGCCAGAGCATACACACATCGTACACATGGGAGCCCATGCGGCGCCGGAACAAAACTGACAGGTCAGTTTTCTGCAGCCGGAATTCAGTGAATTATGGCCGCAGAAAGCCCTGTCAGTTCACACAATGAAGCGAGCGGCTCCGGATGCTCACTGTGGGCTATGGGAAGCTCTGATGCAGGTGCACACTGATGCGCCCGCATCAGAGCTCCGCAGCCGGAAAGATCACGGAACGGCCGGTCTCATTCATAATGTGAACATAGTCTTACAGATCACTTTATTTTTTTGCCTACCTATTTTAAGTTGTTCTAAAATGGATCAGACAAATCTATAAAATAGAAACATTTTATCAATATTTACTGTATTATAACAAAGCTTTTATAATAGGAGATGCTTTTATCTCTCCAACAATAATTCAATGTTTCCAATATGTCATAGGATCCAATAATAAATAAATAATGTTTGGGTTCCATTGAGGTGTCTACCGCTGTTTTGTCAAGAAAAATAAAGCTGCGTGCACTATTCTTCCTGACACAGGCCAAATGCAGATGTGAACACAACCTTAATAGATCACTTACATTTTGGCCAGCTCTCACGGCATAATAATAACATAATAATAATATGAAAACCTTCTCCAAAACGTGAAACAAGAGTGAAAGCTCTCCTTTGATCTCCAATGATTCTGACCCCAAGGCTTTACAGCGTAGTACATGTCTTCTGTCGGGTGTCCTACCTCATCTATATTGATAACGATCACAGTTTGAAGGAAAGCTTAATTATTAAATATTGTTTAGCTGGAAGAGTAAACAACTGTGATTGCTTCTGTCATTACAAAGGGTTGTAAATCTATGTACCTTGCAAGCTCCCGGGATTTATGTGATGGAGTCATCCTAGAAAAAGGAAGAGTTTATTTTTTTATTTAGCTATTTTCTCAAAGCCCCATTTACCAATGAAACATGAAATCCTATCACAAATTGGGAAAAATATAGAGACACATTTTAAGCATCTAATAGAATTTCTAAAATGTACAAAATAAAAATCAAACAAAAAAACGTACTTCAGGAGCGGTACTGTCCTTGGAATAGGAATAGGTGCTAAGGATTGTAATACTCACACTTGGTGTGTGGTGATTAGAGGTGAGCGAACCAGTCGGAATTCTGGTTCGTATGAATCAGAAATCTTGGCGGCTAACTCCCGCTGCCTGCTCCCTCCGTGCAGAGGGTGGATACATCGTAAGGAACGCCTGGAAAACTGGGATACAGCCATTAGCATTGGATGTATCCCAGTTTTCTAGGCATTCCTTACGATGTATCCACCCGCTGCACGGAGGGAGCAGGCAGCGGGAGTCAGCCGCCGAGATTTCTTATTCCTACGAACCAGAAATCCGTCTGGTTCGCTCATCTCTAGTGGTGATCCCTCACCACTCACTAAAGGACACTGCCCAAAGGTTTATCGGTCGGGTTCACTTCACCCTCCGGAAGATCGTAGGTCCCTCCAGCACAGAACATCAGAACATAAAAAACAACAAAAATGGGGAGCGATCCATTTTCTTTATCTAACCTATATCCTAATACAATATTGTAATAATTCACGATGTTACTCACTTCTCGGAGGGGAGATAAGTCCTACCCCGCACCGTAGCCAGGCATTCCTGGCTACGGAGGGGGGTAGTACATATCTCCCCTCTGAGAAGTAACATTGTGCATTATTACAATATTTTATTAGGATATACAGTAGGTTAGATAAAGAAAATAGATGGCTCCCCATTTTTGTTGTTTTTTATGTTAAAATGTACCAAATGTATTAAAGATGTGCACCATGTTTTGGCTTCAGATACAGGTGTACTCCTATGCTTAATAGATTGGTTAATCACTAGTGTTGAGCAAGTATGCTCAGTTGATCAAGCTCAATGCTTAAACAAGCACCACATGCTGCTTAGATTGCTCGACACAGAAAAAACTTAGTTTAAAAGGCTGCTGGAAGTCCAAAGCCTTAAACCCATGGGTGGGGGGGGTAAAATTATAAATACTACTCCAGTTTTCTATCTTCACAATCGCTGCTCAGAGGTTGGGCTGGGACAGCACTGCAGCCAATGATACGCTAAGCAGCGACAGTGAGTAAAGAAGATAGAGGACCGGAGCAGTTAGTATAATTCCCCCACCAACAGAGCACAGTCTGGGCCCCTGGGGGAAGTAGAGTAATTACTATGAAGGCAGATTATGCAACGGCTAGGGGGCCTTTGCAGTAAGTGGGCCCCGGAGTCCTGTGCAAACCCCCATCCAACCCCCTGACAAAGTGTGCTCTACCTTCACTATACTCCCAAATGAAGGTACACCTGGGAACTGCGCCAGGCCAGGGAAGTATGTGGGGGTGTGCACACAGAATTCATGTGGCCGCGTACAGTTATTGTTTTACTGCCCCATGAAACCTAGCTATTCCACTGTCTGTCACTTTGTAGCATTTTAGGGTTAATCCGCTACCCTGGTTAAATGCTTAAGTGCTACCTCGGCACCTGGTTATTGGGGCCAATGGTAACAAAGTTCCAATTTATGACCAAAGACCAATCAGGGATGAGTTGCAGTCAAATGCTACACCATTCACTAATATTACACATTGTGGGAGCTTTATGTTGCGTGTCCAAAGTCATGTAGCCCCAGCATTATATTGCAACACTGAAGACGATGATCATAAAGATTAGTAATAATCGATTCCTCTAGGCATTATACTGGACAGGATGAACAAAATTATTAAGCGTTTCTGTAGTTCCTACTACATTTCTAATTTTACAGCTCATCAATATCTCTATTGCTTTTGCATGAAGAACTGATGGATGCTAAGAATCTGTATAATCTCTAAGAATATTTATTTTACAGTCTTTGATTTGTTGGGGCATACCTGAAGAGGCCTCAAAACTCCATCTCATGAACAGATCAATGCTTGTTTTTAGATGGTGGTGAAATGCATTTTTTAGCAGAACAAACACTGGTGTATTATTATTTCCTTACAGAACCAGTCATGGCACATTAAGTCAAAGGCTATTTCTGCTGGTTCAGTAAGGCAGCAATTCCAGATATAACTAAATGACGGCCCTTACTTGACCTTGGATCCCATGGTCTGGAAAGCTTTTCTCTTGTTTATTTCTCCTCCAGTGAACATGTTTTTTTTTTTTTTTTTTTTTCCAATCTACTATTGTTTATCTTAACAATTTAGCTGGACGGCTTTAGCTTCTTCTCTCATTACTTGTAGAGTATCTAAACGCTTAGAGCTGCTGGATGTGAGCAGTGAGCTCATTGTAGGAGATTGGTTTTGAACATCTGGCAGGGGGAAAGCATGTGGATGAATATTTAGTTCAGAGGAGCTCTAACACATCAATGCTACAGTATGAGACTAGGTACACTGCAATGTGTGCGCGTGTGTTATATATATATAATTTAAAAATTTTATTTATATATTTAGTCATTTATTTTTTATAATGTTATACTATACCATCAATTCCAAGTATGAAGTGTTTGCAATGCTGGTTTAGTGCTGTGTCCCCTTTTAGCCATTTAGTAAAGAGGTTTTCTAGGTTTATACCTGCTGCACCAGCTCCAATACACAGAGAAAGGTCCTGGAAGCCCTGCACTGTCTACTGTGTAGGGGTGGCATAGGTGCAACTCAGCTCCTCTTGAACTGAGCTGCAGTACCTTTTCCTACCACTAGATAGTAGACAGCACAGGGCTTTCGGGACCATTGTCTGTGCATGGGTACCTATGTAGCAGCTCCCCTGAACAATTGATCAACAAAGGTGTCTGGTGTTGCCACCCTGGTGATGAAACATTGATAACCAATCCTGTGGACAGCCCATCAATGCTACAAACCAGGAAACCCCCTTTAGGGAAATTCAGCCTGACCCCATTCACTTAAATAGGGCTGTGTGGCAGTTCTCTGCACAGAAGATGGCTGGTCACTGTGGTGTAAAGACTATTAGTGAAGGGGACATGTAGCACACCACTGCTGCAGCCTGATGCAGTGATCATGCCACTCATAAAGTAGTAGCATTTCCTAGCAATATGACATCACTTTAGTTAGGATGAAACAACATTTGGGATTTTTCCCCTCCACATTACTAAATTCCTTTTTCTTTTTACATCTATGCAGCAATATGAAGTCTTGTGTTTTGCCGGCCATTTTACACTGTTCATTGCTTGCCTATAGCAAGCAACTATATTAAAGTGATACTGTCACCAACCTAGGGGGAGCTTCATGGCAGTTGGGTCCCATGAGTGCTCAACTTCTGTGAAGCACATAGAGTAGGGGGGTGACAATATCACTTTAAGAGAACATACTTTGAGAATTAGAATGAAAGAGACAGTAGATGTGTACTAACTCTACTGTCTCTTTCATGCTTAGTCTTTTCATGTACTGGTACTGTGACCCAACCTATCATTTTTGTGAGCTGTGCATATCCTATCCCTTAAAATGACTTATCACTTATCACCTATCCTGTGATTACAGTAGGTGATAAGATATAATAAAGCCTCCTTTAATGCAATGCTTTGTGTCCAGTTTTCTCAGTTGGTGATGACCATGAGACCTCTCATGGCTGATTGAAGAACAGCTCAAGGCTTTTTTATTTACTGGTGTTTTGTTTTTGTTTTTTTTTTATAGGAGAGGCTCTTTAAATAAATACAATAGTTTTTTTAACCAAGTACGGTAGTTTGTTTCATGAATAGCGCTAGAGGATTTGCCTATAGTTGTAGTGCTTCAAGTGTCCCCTGCCAGCCCCTTGCTTCTCAGTATGGATTTACTGTTTCTGATTACAGTAATGTGTAGTAAGATGCCCCTCACCCATCCACTGGTTACTGTAATACGATTTCAGTCTATAGTTCAAGGGGAAAGGACAAGGTAGATGATTTGAAAATCTTCTGCTGCCAAGTCAGCTTTACTTCCCCAGCCTGAAGGCAGACTGCAGATAGACTGCAATGGAACTCATGAATGACAAAGGGATAAATCATGAATTGTGTAAAGGGTAATTCACACCACAGGGAAGTATGTTGGATTCAACATGAAAACAATATCTATAAGCGTACATATAAAATCATAGCCATACAGAGATACAATATGTCCCCCATAGACTCCTAGTAGGGATTTATAATGCTAGAAGCTTGCACAACGTCATATTACAGTTCTGTTCATGAGGCCTGACGATAAAACTTATTCAAATAGAACAACTTAACTTGTAAAAAAGAAGTTTTAACCAGTTTTACCCTAAGGCTGATTACAGGTGAAGGTAATGCGAATGTATATTTTGCATCTGTATTATGGATGCAAGTCCTGGCCCAGCCATGTGTCTCATGACCGAAATTGACAACATTATAGTGATCTATGCTGCTGTCAGTTTGAGTTATAGACCTCTGGTTGGACCAGGGCTTACAAATGTAATACAGATGCAAAAATGCATCCATATTATGAAACCGGCCTAAAGGCTATGTCCACTTTTGTAACCAATTTCTTTCAATTGTGCAATGCTTAAAACAAGAGAAAATAAAGCTACCAAATAGTCTTGATTAAAATAAATTGTGCATATTTGTGTTTACAGCCACTAGGCAGAATTGTGAGGGGAACTTATTAAGCATTTTGTAATTGGATTATTTGTATAATTTTGTATCTGTTATCCATATAATCCTGTGTTCATTCCATATTGACACTCAGATGAGAGTCAGTCAATATTTCAGTATAATGTCTCCATCGTAATGACTTTCTCAACATGGTATATAGATGATAATATCTAGATTAAAGAGACTCTGTCAGCAGGTTTATGCTGTCCTATCTCAGGGTAGCATAAACTAGTGACAGAGAAGCTGGACAATATGATGTATCACTTAGAATGTTCTGTGCAGGTGATTCAGAGATATCCTCCAGGTGCATGAGTCCAGTAGTCCTAGATATTCATTAGATGCAGAAAACTCCACCCACAGCTGCAGATTGGTAGTTATCTACTTATGCTGTGTATGGTCAGCAACTGTCAATCAGCATCTGAAGGGCAGAGGGGAGGGGTGTTCCATAATTCCTATATTCCTATATATTAGGAGAACGACTAAACATAATGATTTACGCAATACACCGATCTGTTCAGCATTTTTGTCACTAGTTTATGCTGCACTCATTTAAGGCAGCATAAACCTAGTGACAGATTACCTTTAAGAAATATAGGAAAGTGGAGTCCCCTCCCCCCCCACCACCACCACCACCACCATCAGTGTACCTGTAGTGTTTCTCATGTCAGAGCTGAGCTACAGTCTACCACCAATTTTGCCTAAATTAAGTCACTGGCACCCCTAAACAGAAGACATGCAATGAATGATCTTGTTGCTCTTGTTGCAACATGCTTTATTTAAATATGCAAACTAGGTACTTGGCTGTCCAGACCTCCCCCAACCCAGCCAGACCTGTACTAGAACAAGCCCCTCCTCAACATGATGTCAGCTGTGTGGGGAGACTCATTCTTCTAGGACACATGTGGCTCATTCTTCAGTGCTATAGAGGTGCTCCAACTTTTCCAGACATGACCCAAAAACCGAATTTGCATTTTGAATGAAGTATGTTGTTGTTGACACAGAGCAACAGGACACAGAAGGTATTATTCATTGCACAGTAACATCTTCTATACATCAAAATTGGTGGTAGACTCCCAAAGTGGGTGAAGCTTAGATGGAGGGGCATAATCTCCTGTGATCCAATGAATTTATTATAATTTAAAGAGAATATGTCATCAGAAAATAACTTATTGTTTAAATAATGTTTTTATAATAAACATATTTTTAAAGATTTTTTGTTGACATTTTTTCTAATTTTCAATTTTTCTATCAATATTATAATATAATCCTGAAATCTTGCAGCTTTCATTCTCACCACTGGGGTTAAAACTAAGTTGAGACTTCCTGTTCTCTCTGTAGTGATCTGTACAGCATTAGAGCAACAAGTGACACTGGTAGATAGAGGAGACAATAGCAGCTCCCTGTGGAATGACCTCTTCACAGGTCACAGAGCAGGATCAGTAATGTTTCCTATTCATGTCAAGGGGATAGACTTTGTCTATTGCCATCTATGTCCATAAGTCTTGCTGTAAAGTATGTCATTAAATGCTGTTAGGAACATCTCAGGAAGTATGGCAGCCACCGTAACAATGTACAAAAACTAAAGTTAAAAATTACGGTCAGAAAATAACTGATTAGAATGGAAGAACATTTTTTTGTATCTGACTCTAATCAGAAAAAAATGGTGATATGTGACATTAAAAGCAGAAAATTGGGCTAATCTGCAGAAATCTACACCACAGACTGTGAAATATGCAACAAATTTAGCAAGGCTCTAACGTCTTAATTAATTTGGGCATCTTACTTTAGCCCCAGTAAGAAAACATTATTGTTAGTCACTGCTATTTCAGAAAACTTTATTTAAATTAAGTACTGCCGAACATAAGATACTTACATATAGTTAGATACATAAGTAGTAGGTATAATTATGGTATTTTTAGTATATCTAATATACTCTTTTATGCCCTCCCTCAAACTTTTAGTTACTCAATTCAGTTCTGTCTTTACAAGATTGACTACCAACTTACTGAAGGATCAGGCTAGATGCTACCCATAGAAGTCTATAGAGGGGGGAGGCATGCGGAGAGAGATGGGAGGGAAAATGGTTGAAGAGAAAATTAGAGACTGCAAAGAAAACATAGAAGTGCAGGACAGGCACATAGAATCAAAGCCACATATAGAAAAACAAGGGGGGAAAATACCATTTTGGATCTACTTGACCATTTCTTTAGGTTGACAAGATATTACAATATGAACAGATATATGTATAATGTGTAATGCCACTCCCCCATACACTATAGGACATATCACAACTGCTTAGCGTAATAAATATAATCAAGCGATATAAAACTGTAACAGTCCTTTAAACCCGTCCCCCATTTCTCTCCAGCAGCTATACGACGTTAGCAGAACTATCCGGCCCACAAGTGTTTGTATTACACATTATATGTACCTGTACTGTCTTGATTGTGTAAATCTGAAATGCATTGTTTTTTAGCCACATTTTCCTATGTGTGACTTTTGTTACTATGTGCCTATCCTGGTGGCATTGGTAACTTTTAAATGAGACAAGAATAAAGAAATTGTGATCTTATTTGGACGTGCAGGTCGTGTTACCCTTTTCCCTTTGCCCCTTATCTACTTTGAGCAGGCTACCAAGAAGTGAGGACAGAGGGATAGAGTGACAGGCAAAACAAAGCATTCACCAATAATGTATTTGCTGTCAGATGATCGGCCAGGAATTCCCTTTTGTCTTTAGACATCTCATTTCTTTAATATATCACACTTTATTCAAAAGCATGTCCTTCCATGTTAAACACAAAAAGATGAGTTTTCAAAGTAGATGCATTGTACTGTGTTGGATCTAAATCCGGCCCATGTAATCCTTCTGCACTGTTCAATGTCACTACTCAATCTTCTGCCTCCTCCATAAGCATTCACTGTATGAGTATTTGATAGATTTACTTGCTCTACTCATCTTGCCTTCCCTCATGCACAGCCAAACTACTTTTTCATCTTCTTCAGTTGAGCGTTCATGTGGGTGATTGGTTCTGGCTTACTTAGCTAATCCAGAAGACACAGTCTGACTTCAGAACAGGACAAGGTACGCTGCAAAAACATGTGCTGAATTTCTAAAAAGCTATTAATCACTAATGAAACAATTACAAGCCGGTTAACATGATGTGCAGACCGCTAAGAAGAAGCAAAATTAAAACTTAAATGTCTCCCAATCTTTTCAGTTGTAAAATCCTACTTGTAGCTAATGCATACAACGCCCTTATTCTGCCAGGCTCGCTCAGAGCAAAGCTTCATGCATGTGTGATGATGTCTTAAATTATGTTACACTGGGTTCACATACCGCGTATGTGCTGAAAGAATTTCATTTGTGGAATCTGCACACAATTTCCATAATGATATCAAATACAAGTTTATAACAAACCCTATTCACAAATAGTATAAAAAGGCACACTGCACACTGTCAAAGCAGATGCAGATTTAGGCTATGTTCCCACTTTAGGAACATATCAGGCAAACGCGGCTGTCTTGTTTAAATGATCATGATCGATATTAGCATCCGTCCATGTTACGAGGCGATTGCCTTCTCTGATGTCTGATAAGTGGGAACATAGTTTTTTGCTGCCCATTTTACCTATTCTTAGACCAGCACAACCTAAAAGAAATGCCATGCAATATAAATATGGATTTCATGGTAGGTTTCATGCAGTTTTTTAGGCTATTTCCAAACCCCACTATTGGGCTATTTTCCCACTACATACTACCAATGGCCAGAACATTAAACATAAAATAGTTGTACAACAAAGGCCGTTGTTTGTGCTCATCTGTACGTAGAGGAAACGTAGTTTTATACTGATTTATAATGATTTTTTTGTTCAGCAATACTGTAAGTATATGATTAGACATGCGGCTTTTGTTACAGTCCTTGATTCAGTTTCTAGCCAAAGCCAGTAGGAGATCTAAAAAGAAAAACTTGCAGTGTGAAATCCGTTGCGTTCCTGTTCTTGTGAAGCTACCCTAAAGGGGTAAAATACATGTTGAACCATCCCCCCTCCTGGAGATTAACAATTTATTCCTTTCATGTCATTACCTTTTCTGTTTCCTTTCCCCATTTCTGAGCCTGCTGCTTTCTGCTGAAGACACAGAAAGGAAACTGTGTCAGCCTCCTCCTCCCTTCCTCCCTCCCTTCCTAGATGGCTCATGTAAAGAGTGTCCCTGGCCTGCTGTTTCTGCAGTGAGGCCAGAAGGTTTAATCACAATAAGGTCATAAGTAACTTCAGCTACAGATCGCTTCACCGGGACATTGGACATTGAGAGAGTGTGGGAACAGTAAGATAAGTTGTATCTGAAGGGCACTGCTATGTGAACATTGTGCATGCTACTAGTATGAGGGCAATGAAAGAAAGATACTCTGACTGGCACTTTCATGTAGGCAGTGAATACACTATATCAATGATGGACAAATCTCTAACATGATTGTATTACTTACACTATACAAAATTACAATCTTTCTCTGCCACTAGTACTTGATTATCTTGTTTTTGGGATATTGCAGAACAGGGACACCCAGCATAAGCAATATGTCTTTATAGAAATATCATGGAAATGCTGTGAATGGCTAAAAATCTGGTCTGATTATGTCCTAATATTATCAGAGCCCTGACCGGTAAACAGGATGAGGATACATTTTTAGCCTTACCATGTAAACAAAAATGTTTCTTTCCCTGACTGTAGGCAAATACCCTAAAAATAATAATAAAAAAGTAACTGGAAGATAACATATAATGATAATAATAATAATAATAATAATAATAATAATAATAATAATAATAATAATAATAATAAAAATATTTTTGTTATATAGTAACATAGTTATTAAGGTTGAAAAAAGACAAAAGTCCATCAAGTTTAACCTAGAGGGACCCTACTGTGTTGATCCAGAGGAAGGCAAAACCCTTTATGAGGCAGATGCCTATTGCCCCATCATAGGGAGAAAATTCCTACCTGACTCCAATGGTAACCAGAATAAATCTCTGAATCAGTGTCCTATCACATGTAATCTAGTGCCCATAACTTGTAACATATTTTTCAAGAAAAGCATTCAGACCTTCCTTGGACTTAATGTCCAAATTCCTATACTTATACCCTGTCCCCATTAGGTCTCACAATCTAATATCTGGAGCAAACCCAAGCAAGTTGTATAGCTTTGTAATTCACTTCTATTTAAACATTTCAAGTCTTTCAATACCTATTAGCTGCTGTAAGCCCTGCAGGAAATGGTGTATTATTTCCAGTCTGACACAATGCTCTCTGCTGCCACCTCTGTCGATGTGAGGAATTGTACAGAGCAGTAGCAAATCCCCATAGAAAACTGTACCTGCTCTGGACAGTGTTTGTCACAGACAGAGGTAACTTGACCTTAGATTAACTTTCATATACTGTAAAAGCCATGAAAGCGGTAAACTCAGAACTGGGGGAAGTAGACAAAAAAAGGTAATGACGTGTATGGAATGAATTGTTAATTTTCAGAGGGCATGATTCAACATATATTTTATTTGAGTGGGATACTCCTTTAAATAATATGTCTAGGGTAAGGCATGTACATCAACCTTATCATGCTTTACATTGGCAGACTTGGCATTCGGTGCATTTATTAGATGGCCTGGCCATTCATCTGACTGAATACCATGCAGCATCTGTTACAGGGCAATCTCTAGCTGACCTTAGTCCCAATAACTTCTAGGAGTCTCAGAAGCTGTACCTTATTAAAGTGTTCCTGTAAATTAAAAAAAAATTACATTAAGACATGTAAAAAGTTTTGATTGGTGAAGGTCTGGGTTCTCAAACTTACACTGTCACTAGATTAAAGGGGAAGAAGCACATGCCAAGCATTGACCCTCCCTGTTCTCTGTATGCAACAAGAGATAGGCCTGTAGAGTTTCTACAGAAATCTCCATCGGTTGCCTGGACAGAGCTGCGGGATGACATGCTTAGTGGGCACTTCCTTTGGCTATACCCAGTGATTGGTGGGAGTCTCACCACTGAGACTCCAACCAATAAAAACGCTCTATGATATGTCAAGGCTTTTGAGATGACAATGCCTATTTAGTGCTACTGGCACTTTTTGAATTTGCTACACCGACAATCAAAAGCAGGGATGGGGAGCCTTCAGCTGTTGCAAAACTACAATTTCCATCGTGCCTGGACAGCCAAAGCTTCGCATGAGGTAAATTGTAGTTTTGCAACAGCTGGAGGGTCGAAGGTTCCCCATCCCTGATCTAAAGCATCAAACAGTATAAAATAGTGTGGTAACAACTTCTTTCTTTTTTTCTCTACCTAAGAGATTTATGTATGGGCAAATTAGTTGTGGCTTCTTATAGCAAAGATAGAGACATAGATGTCTGCTGAGCAAAAATTACAATATTGGAAAAACAATTCTTAGACTTCTACATTGTGTCATTCCTTGATAACTAAGGATAACTTGTTACCAGTTTGGGGTCTATAAGTGTCAATCAGTGATGACAGTATCACACTGCATAAAGACCAAACACTGTGAGGAAATGGTAACGCCCAGTTGCCTATTTATAAAAATTTCTAGAAGGAATGGCAGAGGAATGACAACATTCCGAGAGAGCACGCTCCAGAGCTTTATGAGCCATACAAGTGTTTGCTAACACAGATACATCGGAGAGGTGACAATATGCACATCTAACAGTGACTATTGTTAAATAAATGTAAAGCCTCAGGAAATGTTGGGTGAATAGAGATTTACCTTAGCCGGCTCTGCTGCAGGAAAATTGGGCAGTTTAAATACAAAGCGTGTAAGTTGTAATGTGTTATTATATTTTACAAAAGTGAAAGGCTAATTTTATGTTTTACATTTTGTGAAATGGGTTATTATGTGTAAAGCTCACTAAAGAGCTTTCAAGAATATTATAAGAAGCGATGTCATACATTATTCCTTGTTTCAGCTGTTCCATGAATTGCACTGCAGAACATAATACCATTTCTTGAATTCGCTGACCTTTGAGCCCTATTTTAGTTAAAATCTACATTAAATCCACACAAAGCATTAAGTAACTTTGTAACTACAAGACATTATGTATATTGAAGTGTGAGAGTTACATCATGTTTCTTTAACCCATTCACAGCCAAAGTTGCAATCAGAATTCTGCTGAGCTTACATCTCTCAGTAACCCCTGCTGGTTTGGGGTCTTCAAAGAGCAAGTTCTGCTCAATTACAGTCTGGAAAATGTAACTTTACATTAGATGATGTAAATGGAAAGAAAATTCCCATGAGCTAGGCTTTGTTCATAGGAATTCAACTATAGTAAGAAGAAATCTAGCTATAGGGCTAAAAGGTCTGCCTTAGTTCTTGTATAAAATGTACACTGTACCTTTAAATTCTGATTGTGCAGAAAAATGTGTTGGGGTGTGTTCACACGTACAGGATCCGCAGCAGATCCGATGGTGCAGATTTGATGCTGTGTTTAGTTATTTAGATCAAATCTGCTGCGGATCCGCACCATCAAATACGCTGCGATACTGTATGTGTGAAGCTACCCTTAAAGCGAATGTAAATTAATATTCATTTTTTAGAACCGCGGCCTGGTTACCGCTCACGGCACCAGTCTATTATTGAGTAGGCTTGATCAAACTGCGGAAAAAGCTAGGTTCAATCTAACTCGAACCAAGCCGGACCTTCCGCATTTGATTCCTGATGCCTTCTTGGTCCGTGCGGAAGGAGGAGACATCCTGGGGACCGCCTGAAATTCCCAGATGCAGCCTATTACCTAGGCTGAATCCCAGAATTCCAGGCGGTTCCCAGGCTGTCTCCTCCTTCCGCACGGACCAAGAAGGCATCAGGAATCAAATGCGGAAGGTCCGGCTAGGTTCGAGTTCGATCGAACCTAGCTTTTTCCGCTGTTCGATCAAGCCTATTACCGAACACCCGCCTGGCCCGCCCCCAGTGAGAGGAAACCCCGCCCCTTATGACACGGCTCTATTGATTCTAAACTTTTTAAAGGTCGGCTTAAATAACATATACAGTATGTGTATATATATATATATATATATATATATATATATATATATACACACACACACACAAACGAGAGAGATGAAGGATGATATGGTAACACCACACACGTGTTTCCAAGTGATTATAAGTCGATCCTCTCCACCAATGCCCTCAAGGAAGTTGTCTGGCACTATTTATAAATGAAGCATTGCCACTTTCTTTTCCCTTTCAAGTCCCCATACTGTTTCATTGGACTGACAGTTGTGCAGTAACCCAGAAAAGATAAGAGATACTCTTCAGATCTTCAGTTGTTGAAATGCCAGCATAACTAGTGGATAGTGGTGGAAGCTACAGTATATGCAATAAAAAAAAAAAAAAAAAGAACATAGATGAAGGACACAGAAAAGACTTTCCTTTCAAATGCATTCCAAGCTTTGTATTCATTAATTGCAATTAAAAACCTGAACATATGAACACATCCTCAATGAAAGAAGCATTGTTAACCTTGAGTCCTATATAATATGTCCCTAATATGTGACATTCCATGACCTCGTGTTGGGCGAACATACAGCAGCATACCGAGAAAAAAAATCCTGCGTATTAATATTTATAAAGTGGGAGCTTGTGGATGTAAAGGCGGAAAATTATCATACAATTACAAATCATTAGAGCTACTAAGGGTCATTTAAAGATCACAGTGTGTTAGTAATGAGGACAAAACGAGGAAAGACTGAAAGGATTAGTAATGAGCGCCTGTATCCACTTTATCTAGTATGGATGTGATATCGGCCATTTTTAGATGTTTATTGTCCTATCGAGTGGCAGCAGATATTATAGGTCAGTGCAGCTCCTCTTTTCCATCATTTTATACTTTATAGAATTAAAAGGATGTATTATCGATTTAGTTGACACTTACATGTGAAGTAGGTTTTCCTTCTGATGTATTAGTAACAGAAAGTGTAAATTATACAGAGATGCCTGGCAGTCCATGTATCCCGCTGAAGAAGAGATTTTACAGATCGCTTCACCGGGACATTGGACATTGAGAGAGTGTGGGAACAGTAAGAGAAGTTGTATCTGGAGGGCACTGCTATGTGAACATTGTGCATGCTACTAGTATGAGGGCAATACTCTGACTGGCACTTTCATGTAGGCAGTGAATACACTATATCAATGATGGACAAATCTCTAACGTGATTGTATTACTTACACTATACAAAATTACAATCTTTCTCTGCCACTAGTACTTGATTATCTTGTTTTTGGGATATTGCAGAACAGGGACACCCAGCATAAGCAATATGTCTTTATAGAAATATCATGGAAATGCTGTGAATGGCTAAAAATCTGGTCTGATTATGTCCTATATTATCAGAGCCCTGACCGGTAAACAGGATGAGGATACATTTTTAGCCTTACCATGTAAACAAAAATGTTTCTTTCCCTGACTGTAGGCAAATACCCTGAAAATAATAATAAAAAAGTAACTGAAAGATAGCATATAATAATAATAATAATAATAATAATAATAATAATAATAATAATAATAAATCTCTGAATCAGTGTCCTATCACATGTAATCTAGTGCCCATAACTTGTAACATATTTTTCAAGAAAAGCATTCAGACCTTCCTTGGACTTAATGTCCAAATTCCTATACTTATACCCTGTCCCCATTAGGTCTCACAATCTAATATCTGGAGCAAACCCAAGCAAGTTGTATAGCTTTGTAATTCACTTCTATTTAAACATTTCAAGTCTTCCAATACCTATTAGCTGCTGTAAGCCCTGCAGGAAATGGTGTATTATTTCCAGTCTGACACAATGCTCTCTGCTGCCACCTCTGTCGATGTGAGGAATTGTACAGAGCAGTAGCAAATCCCCATAGAAAACTGTACCTGCTCTGGACAGTGTTTGTCACAGACAGAGGTGGCAGCAGAAAACACTGTACCAGACTGGAAAAAAATACACCACCTCCTGCAAGACATACAGCAGCTTATAAGTACTGGAGGAATTGATATTTTAAATAGAAGAAAATCAATCAAATATATATATATATATATATATATATATATATATATATAAGAATAGAAGAAAAATGAATCTATATAACTTTCTGGCACCAGTTGATTTGGAAGATAAAAATTTTGCCGGAGTACCGCTTTAAAATGTACTATATATCCTTATATACTGTATATGCTTCTCCGTGTTTACATACCAAAGAACCAATTTAAAACACTTAAATCCTAAGAGCATCTAAAGATGTTTTTCTATGTTACTTAAAATATTATGAATATCATAACATCCAAAAAAAAAAGCTTCTTAATTTGCCTTGGTCCCCTTGGAACTGCACTATAAACACAGCACACTTCAGCCTTGTATTTCTCCTTCTCCTATTTACATTTACATATTAGCATAGAAGTCCTCAGAGACAACAAAAAAAAAAAACATGAAACAGATGTGTGCAACCATTTTAGTCTCAGATTTTCAACATACTTACTAATAACTGTCCCCTGGGAGAAACTGGAAATCCATTACCTCCCATCCCTAGTAATGTGTCATTATTTAGAGTGTGAGCCCTCTACTGCTGTACCTCTGTATCATTGTGATTACATATAGTAGAATGCAGAATATTTTACTGAGTTTTTACAAAACCTGCAGATCGGAAAGTTTTGTAGTAGTAAGCTGTATAGTAGTAGTCATCACTAGAAATGTGAATAATATCTCTACAATGGAGCCTGTGCATGTCAGCTGTATGACTGCCAATGGAGGCATACATTCTCTGCCATGTACATTAGCTCAAATAGTCTGCATCAGATGTTATGAGCCATTACCTCGACATAATACAGTAAAATTGTTTTACCTGGACTGTTCCTTTAAGGCTATTGGTCTTTTTTCCTGTAACTTAAGCCTGTATTACAGAGGCACTGTATGGCAGTATGAGGCTATGTTCACACAACGTTTTTTTTTTTAGCTCCATTTAAAATAATGTCCGTCATTTTGATTTTAAAATACTGGACGTCATTTAACAGCCTGACCTCCCCTTAGTGTAATGACGGCTGTTGGTACATTATTCTAGTTTGGGGTTACTAATTGCACGTTGGATGCGGCTTAATTGAAAAGTCCATTGAATTTAATAGTAAAAACAGAGAAAGAACGGTGACAAAAGAAAAACTGCGTGAACAACTAATAAAAAACGTCCGCTGTTTGCAAAAGACGTCCGAAAATATTGATAATGTTCATTATTCTGATAAAAACATCTGTTGCTCAATACATTGTGTGCATTGGACATCCATCTTCCCATTGACTTCAATGCCTTGCCATTGCAGTCAGTCAAATCTCGGCAAAAAAAAAAGACGTTTGTTTAAATAGCGAAATCTACCTCCTTTTCTCTTTTTCTTACGTTGTGTGAACATAGCCTAATACAGATCAGCAGGGATCCATTTGTTTTGTATTTGATATACAAATGTTTATAAACATGACTCATTTGCTTTGTTTCCGTCTTTGCGTTGTTTGCGATTGCTTTATATTGTGCATATTTTCCTTTGTATAAACACAAATTACGGAAACAATTACTGAAAACAAAACACGAACAGTAAGATTGTCCAGGAACAGGTTGGTAGCGGAATATCTACAGATGTTGCTGAGCTGTGTTATAGTCATATATAGAAAAGCCAGTTGTACTGTGTCTTCTGTATAATTTACGGTTTTAGGTAGAGCTAGACATCACTAGGTCTGTACATTCCACCAGTGAATTATAAGATGAGAATTAATGGTAAAATGCTGAAAGTGTCCTATTCCCAGAGTAATAGCGTCCTGTCCTGACTGACATGCACATGGCTAGTTCATATAAGTCTAATCTAAAAACAACCTTTTCAAAGTTTCTGACATTTTCGGCCTGACATC
Organism: Dendropsophus ebraccatus; assembly: GCF_027789765.1. Taxonomy (NCBI): domain Eukaryota; kingdom Metazoa; phylum Chordata; class Amphibia; order Anura; family Hylidae; genus Dendropsophus; species Dendropsophus ebraccatus. Next base: position 51,436,646 of record NC_091463.1, read on the forward strand.
TAACTTAATCCCTGATCTCTGCTATTTTTCTTCTCTTGTAGGTTGTAATCCTTGGCAAACACACACGAGGCTACCACTATATGCTTGCAAACCTGGTAAGAGCTTGTATTATTATGAACACTTCAGCTGTGCGCTGCTTGTGTATTGACAATGGCTGAATTAATCATGTACAGAAAGGAACTGGTGAAGGGCTCCTTCTAGATTTCTGAGAAATGATCTGGCAAATGTTAGACACAATGTGAAATATTACACTTCACCTTATTCTTTCAATATTACATTATACTCCACTATTGAAATGAGTCGGCTTCCGCTGTACAGTATCTGCACAATCTTTTCAATAGCAATAAAACAGGGAATTGGCCAATTTGTCCTCTATTTGCTGACATAATTCGGACAAATGGAACATTTTGTCTGTGCTTTGTGTATAAAATGTTTTTTTTTTGCTCCAGACGTGTATCTCATATATTTTCCCTGGGAGATTTTTATTACAGGAATATCTTACCTGTAGGCTGCTATTCCTTCTATAGGACATGACACACAGCTGTCACTTGCCATTTTAGTGTTTTGGTATACCGTCATCACAATGCTGTCTATAGAACAGTTTGGAACTGTGTCAAACATGTGCATGGCAGGGTATGATGATGAATCCATATTGAGCACTGCTGTTATATAGCGCGCTGTACATGGATTGTCAGATGTAATTTGTCCAGCTGAGAACTGGACCATAATGAGAACAATAAAGAATATATGTCATCAAGCAGTCCTTCTCATAGCGATATCTTCTGATTGTGTAAATATTCAACTCAAGTTACATCAATACAATAATGGAGTTTGCATATGTAAATATTTGCAAAGGTGTTATGCAGGATTTAAAACCAAAGCTGCTTTCTTCCAGAAACAGCACCACTTTTGTCCTCAGTTTGTGTGTGGTATTGCTGCCTAGTTCTATTGAAGTGAATAGAACAGAGTTGTAATACCACACACAACCTAAGAACAGGTATGGTGCTGTTTTTGAAAGAAAGCACTTTTTTTTTTTATCCATCCTGGATAACCCTTGCTGGGTTCACACTATGTATATTTGAGGCTGTATTTGGTCCTCATGTCAGGTCCTCATAGCAACCAAAACCAGGAGTGGATTGAAAACACAGAAAGGATCTGTTCACACAATGTTGAAATTGAGTGGATGGCCGCCATATAACAGTAAATAACGGCCATTATTTCAATACCACAGCCGTTGTTTTAAAATAACAGCAAATATTTGCCATTAAATGACGGCCATCCACTCAATTACAACATTATGTGAACAGAGCCTTTCTGTGTTTTCAATCCACTCCTGGTTTTGGTTGCTATACAGCCTCACAAATACAGCCTCAAATATACATAGTGTGAACCCAGCCTATAATGTATTTTAGATTGACTTTTATGTCATTTTAGATTTCACTTTTAGATGCTTGCAGAGAATGGCTTAACTGAAAGCTTCTGGGCTAAACCTTTATTAAATCCCCCCACCTACTATGTGCCATGTTTGCTATTGTTATCTTTTTATGAGGCAGTTACGCCATTGGGATAAATCAGTAAGCAGGGCCTAGATGTAATTGCTATACTACCATTCCTATCTAAAGCTTCTTTATTAGAGATGAGCGAACCTGGAGCATGCTCGAGTCGATCCGAACCCGAACTTTTAGCATTTGATTAGCGGTGGCTACTGAACTTGGATAAAGCCCTAAGGCTATGGGGAAAACATGGATATAGTCATTGGCTGTATCCATGTTTTCCAGACAACCTTAGAGCTTTATCCAAGTTCAGCAGCCACCGCTAATCAAATATCAAACGATCGGGTTCAGATCCTGAACCCGGTTTGCTCATCTCTATTCTTTATTAAAAACATATGGGGGGGTATTTATTAACCCCTTCATGACCAGGGACATAACTGTACGTCCTTGGTCGGGTAGGGGAGTTCAGAGAAGGGCCATGCGGCAACCCCACTTTGAACCACCGCGATCCCGGGTGTTATTAATAGCCCAGGACCGCGGCTATTAGCAGGCGTGGTCCGATCGCCACGCCCACTAATAAATCGTCTAAATGCAGCTGTTATGCTGCATATAAACTGCTTTTTATCCCCCATCCCTGGTGTCTAGTGGGCAGATCGCCCCCCCCCCCCCCCCCGCGCAATGCGTTCGCGGAGGGGCAATCCGTTTAACTTACCCGGCTGGGCCTTAGCTGATCCCGGCTTGGTATTCTGCTGATCTGATGCAGAAGACCAGACCAACAGAGCATCGATCTAATGGATCGGTGCTCTATTATATACGCAGCATTGATCTCACTGGGAAATTAACCCCTAGGCGACCCTGGACGTACCCGTACGTCCAGAGCCGCCTCCATGTCTTCAGAGCGTTACCGCGCTCTGAACCGCCGCGGTCCCAGGTGCCGCTTGTAACCCGGGACTGCGGCTATTAGCGGGCAAGGCGTTAAAAGTTGGCAGCGGCATCCGATTACTTGATGCAGCTGTTCCCTGGTGTCTAGAGGGGTAGAGCGGTAATTTTAATCACGCCCCTTTTCCCATTTTATAAAATAAATAAACATATTTGGTATCGCCAGGTGTATAATTGCCTGAACTATCAAAGTATCACATTCCTGATCTTGCACGGTAAAAGGCGTAAGCACAAAAATCCACCAAAGTGCAAAATTGCGCATTTTTGTTTGCATCAAATCGTATATGCGCAATCAAGGTACCGATAGAAAGTACAGATCCTGGCACAAAAAAGACACCTCAGACAGCCGCATGGACCAAAGGATAAAAGCGCTATAAGCCTGGGAATAGAGCGATTTTAAGGAGCATTTAGAGTTTTAAAAAGGTTTTAATTTTCTAAAAGCCATCAAATTAAATAAAAGTTACACAAGTTACATATCCTTGTAATCGTACTGACTTGAGGAAGATAAATAACATGTCAGTTATACCATAGGACAAACGGTGTAAACGCAAACCCCCCACATAAAAAAAAAATGCCTTTTATTTTCAATTTCACTTGGCAAATATTTTTTTCCCAGTTTTGCAGCATATTTTATGTTAAATTTAAGTCTTGATTGCAAAGTACAATTACTGGCGCACAAAATAAGGGCCTATAGGTGAAAAAAAGGAAGTACTATGACCTTTTAAACGTGAGGAGGAGAAAACTATAGCGCAAAAAGGAAAATTTGCAGAGTCATGAAGGGGTTACAGTATGTAAGACTGGCAAAAAGTACACTTAAAAATAAAAAAAATTACCATAAGCTCATTTTCATATCTCTCTCATCTTCCATAGCCATTCAGGCAGGGGCATAGCTAGGATTCATGGGGCCCCATAGCAAAAAACTGTATGGGGCCCCCCTCCCCTACACACTAAAATATATATATTTATACATACTCGGTGATGTGGCCCAAAAAAAAAATTCTCTTGTGGCCAGAGGCAGAATCCTATGGTTATATACATAGGTGCAGGAGCAGGCTACCTTTTGCTTAACCCTTTATTTACTGCAGTGTGTAAGTGACCCAGTGTTCTACATGCTGCAACACAAAAAGGGTTAATACAGAAGACAATTAGTTCTCTCTTCTGCACTGATAACTCCTGACCTCTGCAGGAACTCAGAAAACAGAGGTCAGAGGTTATCAGAGTAGTCAGCCAGAGAGCTAATTGTCTTCTGTATTAACCCTTTTTTTTGTTTTGCAGCATGTTAGAGAACACTGGGTCACTTACACACTGCAGTAAATAAGGGGTTAAGCAAAAGGACACAGGAGGCTCCTATCTTCCCTGGGCCACCTCCCTCCACGGGCCCCTTAGCAACCGCCTTCCCTGCCTCTATGGTAGCTACGCCACTGCACTCAGGGTATAGGAGAGACTCTATATATATATATATATATATATATATATATATATATATATATATACACTGAATTTGATACATTACTGACATCCTCTCAGCACATTCATTATAACCGCAGATGGGCACAGTTAAGTGCTGACTGAATTTACTGGTATGTCCTCCAGCTATACATCAATGTACACTCCTATGCCTTAAGCTCTGTTTAATGTTCCCCAATGTATGCCTAACAGTGTTGCCTACTAAAAGAGGCCACTAGCAATAGAGGATACCATTGTTATAAAGGGTTGTACTTGGTTTTCAACAATATTTAGGTACTGTAGGTGTTACATGTTAAAGTAAATAACAATTTCGGGCATAACGGTTCTCAGTAAAACATTGTCAAGAAAATCACTCTGCCTCCACTGGCTTGTCTGTTTCCTAAAGTGCATCCTCATGTTGTCTATTCCCCAGATAGCAATGTACATGCCTGTGGCCATTCACATGATTATGGAGAAAGTGTGATTCACTAGACCACATTATCTTCTTCCACTGTTTCACGTCTATATTATACCTAGTCGAGTTACATGATTATGGCCACTTCCTACTTTCAACATCAGCAGCTTATAGTTCAAGAGGCAAATAAAGTGTTGTAATTGGGCTTGGTAAGTATTTTTGGTGTGCAATAGGCTGCTTATAAGGTGCCACTTGATCACTCACAATACAATTTCACCACAGCAGTCGATTAGCAATACTGCACAGTTTGGGCCCCTCTGACCAAAAGCTAATATTCATCCCTTTTTCCATGCAGTCTATTACACATCAAATATACCCACCAAGCCCAATCGCGACACATAATTACCTTCATGAAATATAAGTTGCAGGTTCTAAAGTTAGGGGCCCATTGTAGGATCCACTGGTCCTCTGGTGGGCCAGTCCAACACTGTAGCTGTTACTCTCTATTTGCTTGTGGTCATAATAATGTGACTTGACTGTATAGTTGACCTAATTTCCATAACACACTTTTATTATTAGATCTTAACTTAAGCAGCTTTTTAAATGGTAATATATAGCTGAAAAGGTTAAAGTTGAAATGGGCTTTGCCGCCTCTTCCTCTTGTGCCCCTTGCAACATTGGGAAAAACAGTTGTCAAGGAAACCATCTGAAGCCCAGAAAGTTGAGAAGGGCTGCAAAACCCCTTCGAGATTCTTGTCTTTTCCAAGATTTAAAAATAAAAAATCAGATATTCTATAGGATCCTTAGGCAATTACTGCTGTATGGAATATAAACAAGACAAGTGTTAAAAGGTCATGAACGAAAGATACTGGCCTCTTAAGAAAATAATTGTTACCTTTTGTTGTTGTAAGGCAGAGATCAGCTAAGGGGGGGGGGGGGAATTCCTACCAGCAAATGTGCTCTGGGTTAAGGAATTAGAGATAAAATTATTCTGGAAAACTGCAAGGTACCATATTTAGCACAAAAAAACAAGGCTCTAAGCTGATGCTGGGGATGATGAAAGAAGTAACATGTTCCCTCTTCTCCCATTCAACACTGGTGCCGGTAGGGGGGACCTGGGATGTGATGTGCCATGCCCACTCAGCCAGTCTTTGGCTGTAGTAGGGTTCCGCCTCAGCTGCAGCTGAGGGGGCCTAACACCTCAAGTCCCAGGTCCCCACTCGGACCCAGAATTAGCCGGTACAGGCACCATCGCTGGAGCTGGGAGGTGAGAGCATGTCACTTCTTTCATCCTCCCCAACACTCTTCTAAAAAATCACCCCAGCCTCCCTTTAAAACCCACACCCTCTAATCAAACTTAAATGATGCTGCTTACTCTGTCCCAGTCCACAAAGTAAAGCAGACAAGTATGCCACAGAAATACCCAGCCTATTATGTGTGTTCCTCAGTGACCAATATGAAAACTTGAGCCATTTGTCAGGAAGGTTTACATCTGAAATCTTGAAGCGCACAGCTGCAGATTTCTGATGAGTTTTACTCATGCATCTCAATGTCGCCACTTTAACCCCTAGACGACTTAGGATGTACTGGTACGTCCTGGAAGTCTGTGCCCAGACAACCAAGGACATACCGGTACGTCCTGAGCTATGAATCGCGATCCGGAGCAGAGCGCGCTTCACAGAAGGTGGGGGCCGGCTGGCAATCAGCAGCTGGCACCCCACCATTAATGACACGCTGCAGTGATCGCGCTGCAGCGTGCCATTAACTCCTTAAACGCTGTGATCGCAAATTTAAGTGTAAGTGATAGGGGGAGTCCCCTGTCACTTACCGATCGTTAAAACGGACCGCCGGAGGTCTCTCACCTGCCTCCGTGCAGTCCGATCGGCGCTCTGGTCACTGAGCCTGCACAGGCAGGCTCAGTCAGCAGAGCGCCGATAACGCTGATCAATGCTATGCCTATGGCATAGCAATGATCAGTGTAAAAATCTAAGTAATGTATGTACAAGTCCCCCAAAGGGACTTACAATGTGTAAAAAGAAAAGTTAAAATCACCAATACACTACCCCAAAACCCCAATAAAAGTTGAAATCACCCCCCTTTCCCATTATATAAATAAAACATAAAAAAATAAATAAATAAATAAATAAACATATAATATACCGTAGCGTGCGTATTTGTCCGATCTATTAAAATATAACAAGCATCATTGCAAACGGCGAACGGCAAACACTAAAAGAGGGGAAAATGTGCGCGGATTACCATTTTTATGTTACATTATATATTAAAAAAATCAATAAAAAGTGATCTTCACAAATATGGTATTATTAAAAACTAGAGATCATGATGGAAAAAATGACACCCCATACAGCCCCGTAGGTGAAAAAATAAAAGCGCTATAAGCATCACAATAGGCCCATTTTATTAATAATTAATTGCCAAAAAAAAGGATTTCATAAAAAAAAATATATATAACATTAGAAAATCTGTGTAAACCTGCATATGGTTGTGTTCGGACTGACCTATAAAATAATGGTATCATGTCGCTTTTACCATATAGTGCATTACGTAGACAAAGGAACCCCCCAAACGTTACCATATTGCATTCTTATTTACGATTTCATCAATTTATATCTTCATAAATATTAATATTGGGGTTCCATCATACATGTTATGGTAGAATGAAAGGCGCCATTACAAATTACAACTATTCCTGTAAAAAATAAGCCCTTACATGGCCCTGTAGATAGAAAACTGAAAGTGCTGGAGCTCTTGGAAGGGGAGGAGGAAAAAACGAAAGCACAAAGAACAAAATTTGCGCAGTCCACTGGGTCATTTAGGGCCTGGTCCTAAAAGGGTTAAATATAGAGATGAGCGAACCGGGTTCGAGTCGATCCGAACCCGAACGTTCGGTACTTGATTAGCTGGGGCTGCTGAAATTGGATAAAGCTCTAAGGTTGTTGTAATGCCTGGAGTAGTGGATCCACTGGACCGTCACCAGCGATGGCACTAACCTCACCAGGGAGCGGAGCGGCAGTGAGTTGCTGGATCTGCTGCGACTGTTTCTGGATCTGTTGAGCCTGTAGGGCGACCACTCGGGCTACTTTGCGGATATCAGGCACCTCGCCGGGATCCATGGTTGGAGCCTACTGTAACGCCTGGAGTAGTGGATCCACTGGACCGTCACCAGCGATGGCACTAACCTCACCAGGGAGCGGAGTCTAAGGGGCCGCTGGTTTTCACCAGAGCCCGCCGCAAGGCGGGATGGACTTGCTGCGGCAGGCGACCCCCAGGTCGCTACCCCTGGCTTGGTTGCTAGTGACGGCAGGCAAGGCGTGGCAGGAGCAGTAGGCAGGAGATGGTGCTGGCAGAGGTCTGTAGGCGTAACCGCAGGTGACAGGCTGAACACAGGAGCAATGGTGTAACAGGGGAGCAGGAACCAGGAACAAGGACTAGGGACCAGGTAGCGGATAGGAATCAGGAACAGGGACTAGGGACCAGGTAGCGGATAGGAATCAGGAACAACAGGGAGCTGGGCCAAACGCTATGGGAAGCATGTAGAGGCTCCAACACCTGGAAGGGGGCAGAGCTGGAACTTATAGGGGAGTGATTGACATATGGACCAATTAGGAGCGCACTGGCCCTTTAAATCTGAGACAGCCGGCGCGCGCGCGCCCTAGGAGGTGGGGACGCGCGCGTCGGCCGGCACAGACGGAGACAGGAGCGGAGGAGAGGTGAGGCGCCCCCAGGGGCCGAACTAGCAGCAGCGCCGGGTCCCTGCACAAGGACCCCGGCAGCTGCATGGGGCAGGAGGAGGTCGCGGCGGCGGCCTGGAACACGGGACGCCGCCGCGGCCATGACAGTTGTCTGGAAAACATGGATACAGCCAATGACTATATCCATGATTTCCACATTGCCTTAGGGCTTTATGCAACTTCAGCAGCCACCGCTAATCAAATGCCGAAAGTTTGGGTTCGGATCGACTCGAGCATGCTTGAGGTTCGTTCATTTCTAGTTAAATACTTATAGACACTGCTGTACAGAAATAAGACAATTGCATTTCTCTAGCCAAGATCACTAAGATCTGAACTTATGGACTTTCAACAGAAGTGTATGCGTAGAGTAAGTCTAGCTGCCTATGGCAACTGACTTATGTCATCAATGCGTAAAATGTCATAGAAGTAGCAGAGTTAGAATTAGAGGAGCTGGTTGGATTGTGAATAATAGCTTATATGCCATTGTAGAAGATCTGTGTTATTTGTGAACAGAAACATGAACTCAATGTTCTACTAAAAGGTAAAATATTCTGTTGCTATGATCTAAATTTATACTAAACCTTTAGACTAATAGCGCATCCATGGTAACAAAGGGGGTGTAGACACGGTAATATTCAACTGTAGATTTCAAGAGTTTTGCATTTTTTTTAGAACATTTTGCATTCTGTGTATTAAAACCCAAACTCTTATAATCCTTATAATAAATAAGGAAACCTCAATTATTATTAAATGGCAAGAGCAAAAACATACACAGCAGGCTAGATTTACGATTAGCTCAAAAGTGAAAAGAAAAACGTAATAAAGATCTAAGACTTGCTTGCTAATACAGTCATTTAACATATTATTATTATTATAAATTATTTTTTTTTTAGGAAATGAGCAGCATAAATTTTTTAGAGTACTAATTTCTTTAGTAAGAATCCTTAGTATATAGTACTAGAGCACTAACTCTCTGTTAAAACACACTTGTTCAAATCTTGACCGTGGCCTCTACTTGGGGCCAATCCCAATCTATGTATACACCTGTAAAGACTCTTAAGGTGTCCATACAGTTTCAATACCTGTCTATATAGAAATCTATGGATCTGGATGAGCCTGAGAAAGATGCCAGGCCGGCAAGGGAACACGTTGCTCTGTTCACACCTACAATGTGAACCTGAAAGATAAAAGTATCTGCTTAAAAGAAGCTGTTACCTGATACTTATATGCGCCAAGACAACACAGATGATCCAGATCCAGAGATTTCTATTTGCACATTTGGGCTAGCACATCGTGACAGTTGCTGATCGCCAGGATCAATAGTCTGGCTGCATGCATCTCAATCTGCTCTCCAGTGGCGGAACTACCACTGTAGCAGCAGTAGCTGCTGCTACAGGGCCCGGCTCATCAAGGGGCCCGGCAGTGGGGACTGCGGGGACTGCCTGTGTGATGTCCCCTGGTTAGCTCTGCAGGACGTTTGTCCTGATACTAGCTAACCAGGGGAGAACGATGTTTGTAGAACTGCAGGGCAAACACTCACCAGCAGGGGGCGGCATCACAAAGTACGGGGAGAAAGGGAGACTGGCCTGTCAGCTGCTGCACGGAGCATCCTGTGAGGTAGGATAACCTCGGACCCCTAGCCCTCTCCCGCCCGGACCTCGGAGAGATAGTGACAGCTCCCTCCTCCTCCTCATGTAAGTGTAAACTATATATATTACAGTGCAGTACCAGGCTGCATCATGTATATGTGTGTGCGTGTGTGTGTGTGTGTATATATATATATATATATATATATATATATATATATATATATATATATACACACACATGCAGGGCCAGTATATACAGTATATATACATACAGTAGCAGGCTGGAGAAATATATATATGTATGCAGTGCAGTAGCAAGCTGGTAGGTAGGCAGGCAGTTACAGAATGGAGGTGTCTGGTATGGCAGCGCTATATAGTCAGAGTATGGCGGTATTGGTCAGGTCTGGTGTGGCAGTGTTATCCAGTCACAGTAAGGTGGTATTGGTCAGGTCTGGTATGGCAGTGTTATCCAGTCACAGTATGGCAGTGTTGGTCAGGTCTGGTATAGTGGTGTTGTCCAGTCAGAGTATGGTGGTATTGGTCAGGTCTGGTGTGGCAGTGTTATCCAGTCACAGTATGGCGGTATTGGTCAGGTCTGGTATGACAGTGTTATCCAGTCACAGTATGGCAGTGTTGGTCAGGTCTGGTATAGTGGTGTTATCCAGTCACAGTATGGTGGTATTGGTCAGGTCTGGTATGACAGTGTTATCCAGTCACAGTATGGCGGTATTGGTCAGGTCTGGTATGAGAGTATTATCCAGTCACAGTATGGCGGTATTGGTCAGGTCTGGTGGTGTTATCCAGTCACAGTATGGCGGTATAGGTCAGGTCTGGTGGTTTTATCCAGTCACAGTATGGCGGTATAGGTCAGGTCTGGTGGTGTTATCCAGTCACAGTATGGCGGTATTGGTCAGGTCTGGTATGGCAGTGTTATCCAGTCACAGTATGGTGGTATTGGTCAGGTCTGGTATGGTGGTGTTATCCAGTCACAGTATAGTGGGTGTTGGTCAGGTCTGGTATGGCAGTGTTATCCAGTCACAGTATGGCGGTATTGGTCAGGTCTGGTGTGGTGGTTTTATCCAGTCACAGTGTGGGGGGGGACCCCATTGGAACGTTTGCTATGGGGCTTAGCCATTTCTAGCTACGCCCCTGCTGCTCTCCATAGATTTGTCCCTATATTATTGCACAACTCCACCAGGTTAGTTTGACTCATAGTCGTTTAATATCCAGATTTTATACACTGGCCTACTACACTTTAAAGCGCCCCTGTTTTCTTCTGTTGTGTGCTTGTTTGTAATACCTGTCTATGGCACAGCCAACAGCTATTCCCAACCTTCCCATATACTGTACATGAAGGTTTGGCACGGCTGAACATTCATATTTCCACTATGAGGAGGGGTAAATCATAGTCATACAGTTCTGGTGCCAGCTTATCCATCCCATAACAATAGGGTTCAGTGGGTAAAATCCAACACACCCAACCTTTCTATCCATCTTTCAGTGGAGAGTCAGATGGCCACTATTAACCTACAATATTACACATACTTAAACAGCAATACTACCCAAACCCATATAAGTATTATTATTTATACCTTAAACGGGTTGTCTGGGGTTGTAAAAAATAAAAAAAAATCATAATCATTTAGCCCCAGCTCCCTGCATTTCTTATTTTATGCAGTCCCCTGCTCATCACCACTACAAGTCATCTAAACATGAGCCTCCCAGTCAGCCAATCACTGGTCACAGAAGTGTCACACATAAGTCAGTGATTGGCTGAGATGATTTATCTCAGAAGCTGGATGTAACAGTTGTGAGCAGGGAACTGGATGATGTCAGAGCAGGGATATGCATGGAACCAAGGTAGGTGAGTATAACTACAAAACCTACTGCCATATGTAGAGAAAGTTCCTCAGATAATCACTAAAAATTCTGTAGAACAAACAAAGTAATCTATATGATGTCTTTAATAAAAATTTAAAATAAAAATAGCATTTCATTGATCTTATCACTCATTGGTGGCCAGATTCCCGCTGTCTGGCCGATCCGTGCAGCGGGTGGATACAGCGGGAGGACCGCCTGGAAAACTGGGATACAGCCTATGGCTATGGCTGTATCCCAGTTTTCCAGGCGGTCCTCCCGCTGTATCCACCCTCTCCACGGAGCGGGCAGACAGCGGAAATCATTGCCGAGAGTTCGGGTTCGTACGAACCTGAACCTCGGCAGGTTCGGACCATCCCTAGTGGCCACTGGTCTCATACCTTTTCTCTTTGGTGTAGCTCACCTTCAGTACATCAGTATTCATGTGATCTCCTACTGAAAAATGCTGAAAAAATTATATGCGTGTAAGACAGCTTATAAGGATGAACGTCCATCAATAATGTGCATACCTCTGTATTATTACAAATATTACATACATTTCTGAGGATGTTTGCACATTGGCACTATTAGTTCTCTGCTTTATGAGATTTATAAGATTACAGGAGCATTACCTGCTTGTGTAATAGAATTAGCGGTACTTTGGTGGTTTGGGGCATTGTGTATGTGGTCTCACCACTATGTACACCAATATTTAAAAAAAAAAACATTCATTTTTATAGAATTCTTTGGATGATTATATTCCAAAATTGTACATTTTTGCCACTTCACTGACATAGAACACACAAAAAAATGGACGCGTTTTGGGAAAAATATGGATTACTTGTGGATCATGATTTTTTTCTTGGTTTCCGTGAACACCCGGCCGTTCCGTGACCCCGGCCACGTCAAGCAACGGCCGGTCTCAGCCTGGATTATCCCGGCCGGTACTTAAGTACCGGCTGTGTGATCTTTCCGGCCACGGAGCTCTGATGCAGGAGCATCAGCGCGCGCCCGCATCAGAGCTTCCCATAGCCCACAGTGAAGCAAGCGGCCGGAGCCGCTCGCTTCACTGTGTGAACTGACAGGTCTTTCTGCGGCTGGAATTCACTGAATTCCGGCCGCAGAAAACTGACATGTCAGTTTTTTCCAGCGAAGCATGGGATCCCGGCCAGAGCGCATACGATGTGTGTAGGCTCCAGCTGGGATCCCATTGAAAATAAGGCTATGTTCCACGCCTCAAAACTACGGCCGTAGTTCTGCGGCGAGAACTACGGCCGTAGTTTTACGTAGTGTGAACATAGCCTGAAAGTGATCACTGGGACATGCCATTATTTTATGATTGGTGGGAATCTAACCTCCTAAGAAAAAAGGGAAGTCACGGGGTCACAGGGACACCTCAGTCCTGTCCTGTGCAGAAAATGTCCATGTTCTATTACAAGTTTAGCCCACTCCGGCGGGTGTCCGGTATAGAAAAAACAGTCTGAAACAGGATTTCCTTTTTCCTCTGACATAACAAAGACACGCTGCTCACACTCATGGAGCTTACTATATGTGTTATGTATGGTATTTAAGACTCTCAATCTTATCTTCACACATTTCCAGCAGCATAGGTCAGTTCACAGTTGTGCCACTGCCACATGATTGTCTCACTAGATGTATGCATTATAAGGCTATGTTCACACAATGTTTGCTATTAATTACGGCCATTGCTGCCGATTTGCAACAACTCCTGTGATTATTAGGAAATTTGTGTGGTGCTGCCATCTATGGAATCACGGCCGGAGTGTATACACATAGTATACACTCTGGCCACGATTGCAAGCAGGTACTTAAAAAACTGACATGTCAACCCAGACAGTGCACACAATGGAGTTCAATGGGTTCAATGGTGAATTGAGATGCGGGTGCACATGGATGCGCCCGCATCCCTATTCAGCACAAATGAAGATCATCCAGGCGGTACTGCAGTACCGGCTAGGGTGATCTTCACTAACACCGGCCGTTCTGTGACCCGGCCGGGTCACAGAACCGCCGGTGTTTCATGTAGTGTGAAACCTGCCTAAAGCAGGGGTTAAGGGGGGAAAAAATCAACTTGTGTCTTGTATTTTTTCCAGTCGGACATGGTGCTCACTGCTGTCCATGTCAGGAACTGTCCATAGCAGAGAGAAACCTATCCTGCTCAAAACAGATTCTGGCACAGACAGAGGTGACAGTGAGAAGCAGAATCACGCTACTTCCTCCGGGCATTTAGAAGCTTTTAAATTTGTACAAACAAATCTGAAGATATCTCCCTTAAGCCGTCTACCTCATCTCCCCAGTGCCAGCCCTTTCTATTTGTCAGTTCCGACATTTAAGTTAGGTAGCTTGTTAGGAGCATGGGGAGCATTCCTCAGACCCCCAGTGTACCGTTAGACGTGAACAAAGGCGACGGCGGGCAGGCCAAATGGTGCACTGGGGGAAAGGAACACCCCAGTGCTCCTAACATGCTCATTTACATTTTTTTTTATAAAATAGAGGTAATTAATAGTGATGAGTTAGCATGCTTGGTACTCGATCGAGTATTACGGTACCCGATGGTACTCGTTACTCGGACGAGCATCTCGCGATACTCGAGAGAATATCATCATCCATTTCCTGTAAGTTTGGGCGCTATTTCTCAGCCAATAAACATGCAGGAGGCTCTTTGGTACATCCTGCAATCACGTGGGACCCATACATGTCGATAGCAGCGATTGGTTGGCCAGATCAGATGACCCTGCCATATAAAACTCGGCGCCGGCAGGGATCGCTTCAGACGCATGCTGTGAGAGATCAGGGACAGAGCTGCTGCTGGTCAGGGAGAGTGTCAGTGTAGGATTTAGCGTTCCAGTAGGCAGGGAATACTAGCAATACAAACAAACAGCCCTTTTCAGGGCTTCAAATCGTTTTTTAATAGTATTACTACAGACTGCTGGCTGGGACTTGCAGTGCTGCTACCACGATTTCCGCAGCACACTGGTGTTCGGCTGCTGGCAGAAAGGGGACATTAGGTGTTGCATACAGACCCCTAAGAAGTGCTCAGTGTACTTTTTTGATTTTGGGACTGGTGGTGCTGCTGTACTACATTGTATTGCTGGGATTTGTAGTACACCTGCATAAAACTTCACTGCTCATTGTAAGGGGGTATCACATAGTGTGTGTATAGGTCCAGCCACTACCAGATTGTGACGTACAGCCCCCTCTAAACTAGTGGGTACTACACTGTATTGCTGGGATTTGTAGTACACCTGCATAGAACTTCACTGCTCATTGTAAGGGGGTATCACAGAGTGTGTGTATAGGTCCAGCCACTACCAGATTTTACCGTACAGCCCCCCGCCCCCCCCCCCAAAAAAAAACTAGTGTGTACTACACTGTATTGCACTGTACTACACTGTATTTGTAGCACACCTGCATAGAACTTCAATGGAATGTTAACCCAACTGCTACAGTCAAATTGAAAATCAAAACGGTGCTGGGGGTAGAAGGCTACTTGTTGGCTATTGCTGGGCCTTAACTGGCGTCCATGTTGACTACTGCTGGGCCTTTACTGGCATCCATGTTTATTACTGCGGTGTCTGCCCTTACCTTCCTTGTCTTGTCCACTTCAAACCAAATTATCTTTGGATGTCATCTTATCTTACAGGTGTCCTATGCTATTCTTTCACCAGTACCTTCTACCTTTTTTCAATGTTGTAGCTATTTTTAACACAACGAAGAACTGAGTATAGATAAAACAGGCTGCACCTCAAAATATGATGTACAAAATAACAATAAATTTTATTAAACACAACCAACTAATACAGACATTAAAAACCACTATAAACCACATATAAATCAAGCACCAAGCCAGGTACGGCTCAATGTGCAACCGTGCACCCCCCCCCCCCCCCCAGAGAAAAAGGATGGAATAACCAAGGGCTGACTATTTAGAAAGGTTAAACCCACATGTCCTAATGTATGCCAGAAATAAGACAAAATGTAATAAAGTAAATGCTGAAATAATACAACTAAATAAATTCTGAACAAAATACAAGTAATGTATGATAATCACTACAAAAAATCAAAATGGAAAACAATCAGTACAATTTACGTTAGTCACATGACAGAGAGCAGCTCAAGAGGGGGTGCAGGGAACAGAAATCCCCACGCGTTCCGTCCTAAGACTTCATCAGGGGTTCTGTTCATCAGGTAGCTGTTTTTAAGGCAGGATTGACCAGAGCAGTAATGGACATCCATGTTGACTACTGCTGTGCCTGCCCTTGCCTCCATGTTGGCTATTGCTGGGCCTTCACTGGCATCCATGTTGACTACTGCTGGGCCTTTACTGGCATCCATGTTGACTACTGCTGGGCCTTTACTGGCATCCATGTTGACTACTGCTGGGCCTGCCCTTACCTTCCTTGTCTTGTCCATTTCAAACCATATTATCTGTGGATGTCCTCTTATCTTATGGGTGTCCTATGACATTCTTTCACCAGTACCTTCTACCTTTTTCAATGTTGTAGCAGGATTAACCAGAGCAGTAATGGACATCCATGTTAACTACTGCTGTGCCTGCCCTTGCCTCCATGTTGGCTATTGCTGGGCCTTCACTGGCATCCATGTTGAATACTGCTGGGCCTTTACTAGCATCCATGTTGACTACTGGTGTGCCTGCCCTTGCCTCCATGTTGGCTACTGCTGGGCCTCAACTGGCATCTAGGTTGACTACTGGTGTGCCTGCCCTTGCCTCCATGTTGGCTACTGCTGGGCTTTAACTGGCATCCATGTTGATTACTGTTGTGCCTGCCCTTGCCTCCATGTTGGCTACTGCTGGGCCTCAACTGGCATCCATGTTGACTACTGGTGTGTCTGCCCTTGCCTCCATGTTGGCTACTGCTGGGCCTTAACTGGCATCCATGTTGACTACTGCTGTGCCTGCCCTTGCCTCCATGTTGGCTACTGCAGGGCCTTAACTGGCATCCATGTTGACTACTGGTGTGCCTGCCCTTGCCTCCTTGTTGCTGGGCCTTAACTGGCATCCATGTTGACTACTGGTGTGCCTGCCCTTTCCTCCTCTTTGGCTACTGCTGGGCCTTAACTGGCATCCATGTTTACTACTGCTGTGCCTGCCCTTGCCTCCTTGTTGGCTGTCCACCCGGGGAAAGCAGCTCAACATGAAGATTCTTGTTATCTCCCCTCCTCCTCCTCCTCCTCCTCTTCCTCCTCTTCCTTCAATTCTCAGCCAACAGCCAAGTCTTCTTCCGCCATGCAGTGTCTGGCCTAATTATTGGGAGGCTCAATTGCTTCCTCACTTCTAATGGTTCTCTGTTTCCTCACTGCAATGCTCTGACGTCACACTACGTCTGTGGAGGAGCGGAACTGGCTGCCGGGGGCCCACCGATCGCGCCCCCACCAACCAGCCAGCTGTTATTTTTGTTTTTTTTTTACTCTTACTCTGTGTCAGGCCTAATTTTTGTAAGGTTCCATGCCTGCCTCATCTAAAGGCTGGTAAAGGCTACTTTATGTTTTTCTTTTTTCTAACCTTCAATTTAAATTTTAAAATGAAATCGACTTCAATTCAAGTGCTATTTTGCTGGGCTGTCTGGTCATCTATTGTATCTCCAAGATACACGCCACTGTTCAAAGGAACAGACAGTGATAATGGTGGATCCTAATTTAGCATCCTTGTGTTGTCCACTTCGTACCAGACAATCTGTGGATGTCAACTTGCAGGTGTTCTCTGCCGTCCTTTCATTTTTTAGCTCGGGGCCTCTTAAGAAGATTGTATTGTTATTCTTCGCCCCTACCTCCAAAGAGATGCCTATCATGCAAAACTGCATGAGGGTGTGAGGCAAAATCTAGCCATAATCTGGATATTTTAGTTTTAGGCGCAGCATCACTGCCGTGGGTAAGCGCCAACAGGTGGTGCTCAAACTGATGAACAGCACCTTCTACCTTCCTTGGATGTTTTAGCCGTTTTGAGGGAAGGATTGACCAGGCCTTTCATCAGTAACTTCTAACCTTCCTTGGATGTTGTCATAGCCTTTTTGAAGGCAGGATTGACCAGGTCTCTTTAATACACAGGCTACCGCACTTGCCGTCTCTTAGAGACTCTTTAAAGGATTGAAAGTGTATTCGTTCAAATTCCAGGGCTTCTTAAGAAGACTGTATTGTTCTCTGTGTCCTCACTGCCATGCTCTGACATCACACTACGTTTGCCGAGGAGTGGAACTGGTTGCCGGGGGCCCGCCGATCGCGCCCCCGCCAACCAGCCAGCTGTTTTATTTTTTTTGGTCTAGCCGTGGCCAGGGCCTCACCACCCCCGGTCTAGAGGCATCAGGTGTACCCTTGATAATGACTGACAGCTGGCCTAGCCAGTTAGCTGTCAGCACCAGGGTTCATGTCCACTAAATATCCCAGCCCCTGGACCCACTCCAATTTTTGGGTGGGCTCACTTGCTTCCTCACTCCCTTTTAATGGTTCTCTGTGTGCTCAATGCCATGCAGTGTCTGGCCTAATTTTTGTGAGGCTCCCTTGCTTCCTCACTCACTTTTAATGGTTCTCTGTGTGCTCAATGCCATGCTAGGTCTAGTATAATTTTTGGAAGGTTGACTGGCTACCGCTTCTACCTTGTTCACTCTGTCCTCACCGCCATGCTGTGTCAGGCTGAAATTTTTGGCTGGTTCATGATATGCTACCTCTGTTTTAATGGTTCCCTGTGTTCTCACTGCCATGCTTTATCAGGCTGAGTTTTTGGGTGGTCCATATGCCTATCTCTGTTTTAACCAGGCTGTTGCACAGAATTAGGCATAATGGTGCCATTAGGCAACCTCAGAGGAATGCATACATGCTTCCCCAGCTGTTTCCTGTCCATTTCCGTGTTGTTTCCATCATTTTCTGAGGTTGACCGGTTTTCACACGACCTTCCCCCTACCGAACTTGGGTCCTCTGCAAAAATGCTTGAGTCTCCCATTGACTTCAATGGGGTTCGTTGCTCGAAACGAGCACTCGAGTATCGGGAGATATTTGTCTCGAGTAACTAGCAACCGAGCATTTCAGTACTTTCTCATCACTAGTAATTATCAAATTTGTATAACTTTTTGGCACCAGTTAATTTAAAATGTTGTTTTTTCTATTTAAGGTGGACCCTTATAAAGCTTAACATAGTAGTCGTTGTAGATTCTATTGTCAAACTGTAATGTACAAGCGTATAATGAAGATATACTAGAGATGATGGACTGTAGTTTGACACAGCACATGAGGCTGTATCATAGAATACATTTGAAGGCTGGCCAGAATTTTTATTGCATCATTGACCTATTTAGACCCAGTTCTAGGCTTGGCAGATCATGCTTAACAGATTTTATATGTGTGAACAAGAAATAGTTTGAAGCTTGGTTAGCTAATAGTAATATCCCTCCGAAACACTGCAACCTGGCTCATGTGCTAAATACCCATCTGGCTTCTACCATAACAGCATAATAGCATTTGCAGAGCTTCCTAGCTACTTATCAGTTTTGAAATTTAATCTGAAATAATCCAACTGAATAATTAATTACATTTATTTTATTTTGTATGTATGCAGGGATTTACAAGTATATCTCTGGAAAGAGTCATGCATGGCGGTGCCAATGTCACTGGATTTCAGATCGTCAATAACGAAAATCCACTAGTTCAGCAGTTTCTACAACGATGGGTACGTCTAGATGAACGGGAATTTCCTGAAGCAAAAAATGCACCATTAAAGGTAAGGTAGTCTCCTGTACACACAAGTATCTAAAAAAAACTGTATTCACTATTTAAACATTAATTCTAACTACTAGCCTGTTATTGTGTACAATGTATAGTGCATGCCATTAACACCATGTGCACAGTGACATACAGATACCTTACCGTATGCCACCATATACTGTCTGTATACAACACCCTGCTATGGAATTTAGAATTTTCTAAAGTAGTATTCCTCCAAGATTTCTCTTCAGTCAGATGCATATATAAACCAACAGAAAGAAACTTGTTTAGTAGTCCAATAAATGTCTATAGGCGATGATGAATTATGCACAATTGAAAGGTTGTTCTGAGCCCTAATATGGTTGTGTGCATAAGCCCTGAAGCAAGCACTTTTCATTGTGTTAGTGCTAGTTCTTGTGTTTGACATGACTTTGAGTCTATTAAACAATTTATATACAGTCGTAGATACTATTGCCAGTAGCAGCCACTCAGGGTTGGAAGAAACTGTTGGATAATGATGCTTGAGGAATCAGAAGTATAGAAATATTGGTGAAGGTAAGGGATCAGCAGTATAATGATATTAATGAAGCTAAAGCATCAGTAGTACAATGGTATTGGTGAAGTTAAAGGATCAACAGTATAGTGATACTGGTGAAGCTAAAGGATCAGCAGCATAGTTATATAATTAAAGCTAAAGGATCAGCAACATAAGTGATATTGGTGAAGCTAAAGGATTAATAGTATTGTGATACTGGTGAAGCTAAAGGATCAGCAGTATAGTGATATTTTTAAAGCTAAAGGATCAGCAGCATAGGTGATATTGGTGAAGCTAAAGGATCAATAATATAGTGATACTGGTGAAACTGAATGATTAGCAGTATAGTTATATTGATAAAGCTAAAAGATTAGTAGTACAGTGATACTGGTGAAGCTACAGAATCAGTAGTACAGTGATATTGATGAAGCTAAAGGATTGGCAGTATAATGATATTGGTGAAGCTATAGGATTAGTAGAATAGTGATAGTGATAAAGCTAAAGGATCAGCAGATTAGTGATAGTGATAAAGCTAAAGGATCAGCAGTATAGTTATAGTGATAAAGCTAAAGGATCAGCAGTATAGTAATATTGGTGAAGCTAAAGGATCAGCAGAACAGTGATGGTGATAAAGCTAAAGGATCAGCAGTATAGGGATATTGGTGAAGCTAAAGGATCAGCAGTATAGTGATAGTGATAAAGCTAAAGATTCAGCAATATAGTGATAGTGATAAAGCTTAAAGGGGTAGCGCGGCGTTTCAAAATTATTCACTAAATAACACACATTACAAAGTTATACAACTTTGCACTACCCCTTTAAGGATCAGCAGTATAGTGATATTAGTGAAGCTAAAGGATCAGCAGTATAGTGATAGTGATAAAGCTACAGGATCAGCAGTATAGTGATATTTATTAAGCCAAAGGATCAGCATTATAGTGATACTGGTGAAGCTAAAGCATCGGCAGTATAGTGATAGTGATAAAGCTACAGGATCAGCAGTATAGTGATATTAATTAAGCCAAAGGATCAGCAGTATAGTGCTACTAGTAAAGCTAAAGGATCAGCACTATAGTGATATTAATTAAGCCAAAGGATCAGCAGTATAGTGATATTAGTGAAGCTAAAGGATCAGCAGTATAGTGATAGTGATAAAGCTACAGGATCAGCAGTATAGTGATATTTATTAAGCCAAAGGATCAGCATTATAGTGATACTGGTGAAGCTAAAGCATCGGCAGTATAGTGATAGTGATAAAGCTACAGGATCAGCAGTATAGTGATATTAATTAAGCCAAAGGATCAGCAGTATAGTGCTACTAGTAAAGCTAAAGGATCAGCACTATAGTGATATTAATTAAGCCAAAGGATCAGCAGTATAGTGATATTAGTGAAGCTAAAGGATCAGCAGTATATTGATAGTGATAAAGCTACAGGATCAGCAGTATAGTGATATTGATTAAGCCAAAGGATCAGCATTATAGTGATACTGGTGAAGCTAAAGCATCAGCAGTATAGTGATAGTGATAAAGCTACAGGATCAGCAGTATAGTGATATTAATTAAGCCAAAGGATCAGCAGTATAGTGCTACTAGTAAAGCTAAAGGATCAGCACTATAGTGCTACTGGTGAAGCTAAAGGATCAGCATTATAGTGATACTGGTGAAGCTAAAGGATCAGCATTATAGTGATACTGGTGAAGCTAAGGTGTAGATGAATCTGCAGCTTTTACATTACCTTTTTGGGGTGCATTCTCAGGATCCTCAGCAGATCTGCAGCAGACTTGATGGTGCAGATTTATTGTTGTGTTCAGTTATTTAGATCACATCTGCTGCGGATCCTCAAGGTAGTTTTCTTTTAAAGCAGTATCCTCATCTAAACTACCATGTTAATACTTGTAAGGCGCGTCAAGTTAAATATTTTTTGCAAATAAATTTAGCAAACTTGTCTCCTTCTCCTAATATACTCCTCTTCCTCTGCTGACAACTCGTTGTCTAGATTTCAGACCACCATTCACACTATCTCATTATACAGCTGCATTATAACTATATATACACTGGCTAGACCACTTTTTCTATAACAGTGATGGTCTGTAACCTAGACAACCGGCTGTCAACAATGAGTGGGAAAGAGCAGCATATCAGGAAGCAAGCAATTGAATGTAAGATATTTAACTTAAGAAGCCCAAGAAGTATAACTTTATCAGTGGTGATGAAAATACCCCTTTCAGATCACTGTTAAACTCCAATTCAGAGCATTAGAGCATGACTGGGAAAGTATCCCAAGCCAATAATCACTCCAGAAGGAAAGATTACTTATCTGTAGACGGATATTTCGGGGTCATTGTCCCTCATCAATACAGAGCAGGGTGCTTGCTGGCCGGTGACAAGCCTATCATTGTGGGACTAAAGTAATACTTTGAGGAGAGCATCATTAAGACTTACAGGTCATTCATTCATGCTCCACTGGGAATGTTGGGAAGAAAGGATTTTCAAAGTAGCTTTCTCACACTTTTCAAGGTGAAATTCTTAGTCAAGTACTAAGACTATGAATTTGAGAAAAACACTGACTTTAGAGGGGTACTCTGGCGAAAATATTTTTTTCAAATCAACTAGTTTCAGAAAGTTGTATAGATTTGTTCTATTTAAAAATCTCCAGTCTTCCATTACTTATCAGCTGATGTATGTCCCACAGGAAGTAGTGCATTCTTTTCAGTGTGACACAATGCTCTCTGCTGCCACCCCTGATCATGTCAGGAACTGTCCCGAGCAAGAGAGGGTTGTTTCGGACAGTTCTTGTTTCGGACAGAGATGTCAACAACTCGGTAACTTCCTGCAAGGCATGCAGAGGCTGATAAGTACTGGAAGACTTCAGATTTTTAAGTAGAAATAAATTACAAATCTATATAAGTTCCAAAAACCTGTTAATTTCAAAGAATAAAATATTTTTGCCGGTGTACTCCTTAAAGGAAAAGTTACTTTGAAAAGGTTTGTTTCGGGCCGGTGGCAATCTTATGTGTGTTATGTTTACAGATCCCATTTGTGTCTAGTGAGTTAGCTATACATGCACTAATGCACCTAGAATTATTGACTTACTGGGACCGTGCTGTCTGTATTATTGATTAACTTGTGCCCTTCTTACATGTAATACATTTTTATAAATAGTCTTCTGACCCATATTTGTTTTTTGTCCCCTGGATTTTGTACTGTCATCACCTTTTCCCTCATTTTTTATGTATGACATCTTCACCTCATATTTTTATCAATAAAGGATATTTTTTTTTGAATTAAGGAAGTTATGCTCAATTAGTGTTTTGGTATATTTTGAAAAGGTTGTGTGAGAAAGATGCTTTGCATATGCTTCCCAGAATCCACAGTGGAGCATGATTGGCCTGTAAGTCTCCATACATCTTTACAATTCTCCCATCAAAGAGGAATATTACTCCGTTGATCTCATGTCACAGTCTGAAACATTTCATCAATGATTCATGACAATGTTGTGAATATGATGTTGGCAGGCATCTGGTGCTCCCCTGGCATCTCACTGAACACATATGTTAGAGTAAACATTGATGTATTTGCCCTAAATACATCCAATTACCTGCTTAAGGATTTATGTATACAGTTCTGTGCCTCTGTGTACAGTTATGTTTTTTAATTCTAATAAAATAGCATTTAAAGGGGTTATCCAGCAAAAATATTTTTCTTTCAAATCAACTGGTGTCAAAAAGTTATGTAGATTTGTAATTAACTTCTATTTAAAAATTTTAAGTCTTCACGTAATTATCAGCTGCTGTATGTCCTGCAGGAAATGTTTTATTTTCAGTCTGACACAGTGCTCTTTGCTGACATCTCTGGCCAAGACAGGAACTGTCCAGAGCAGGAGAGGTTTTTATGGGAATTTGCTGCTGCTCTGGACAGTTCCTGTCTCGGACAGAGGTGGCAGCAGAGAGCACTGTGTCAGAATGAAAAGAAAACATTTCCTGCAGGACATACAGCAGCTGATAAGTACGGAAGTTGAGATTTTTAACTTGAGATTTTTAAATAGAAGTAAATTACAAAACTGTATACCTTTCTGAATCCAGTTAATTTAAAAAAAAAAACAAAAAAACATTTTTACTAGATAACCCCTTAAATATTTCCAGTTACCTTTTTGCTGGTAAAAAGTTAATTGATTAAATTAGGTTAACGGTGGACTCACACATACTGCATACTGATTTCTATTAAAGTCAATGGCACTCCATTTCCACAGCGGGTTATTCTGCTGTGAGAATATTGTGCTATAGATCTTTAAAGATGAACTACTTAGCTCCCGACACCATGCTTGCCTGTCTGCATTCCACTAGCACGCTCCCGTGATTGGCTGAGCAGGCCTTAAAGGGAACCTGTCACCCCCCGTGCCGGGGTGACAGGCTCCTGACCCCCCGCTACAGCCCCCTATACTCACCTGATTCCCGCTTCTGCATCTGGTCGGGTCACGGAGATATCAGCCACTGCAGACCGGCGCACTCGCTGAGAGATGAGACCAACGCTCATAGAGAACGACAGAGAGTCCAGCGCTCTGTCATTCTCTATGAGCGTTGGACTCATCTCTCAGCGGCTGATATCTCCGTGACCCGAAGCGGGACCCGGCGGGATCAGGTGAGTATAGGGGGCTGTAGCGGGGGGTCGGGAGCCTGTCACCCCGGCACGGGGGGTGACAGGATCCCTTTAACTGAGCAGGGACCAAGAGGAGCATGCGGGAGCTGGCCAGTGGAACATGGAGAGGTTAGCATGGTGTTGGAAGCTAAGCAGTTAATTTGCACAGGTCTATGGCACAATACATTCTCATGAGAAAAGTCTCATGGACTCTATGGTGTGCCATAGTCTTTATTAGAAATCAGTATTGCAGCAGATTTCACTGCAAAACACACAACATGAAATCAAACGGTATGTGTGAATCTACCCTAAAAGGGTTTTGACATCTCGCCTGGCCATATTATCGGTGATAAACATGTGATTGCTGAGGGTCCAACCTAGACATGAGCAAATCACTCGGAAATTTGTTTCGCAACGTTTGCAAATATTTGCAAGAATACACGAATATTCCCGAATTGCTTACAAACGAATTTCATTAAAAATAGTGGTGAGCGAACATGTTTATAAATGTTTATATGTTCGTACATACATGCCGCTAATTGTTTGTGTCCGCTGATACAAACAATTTGCTCAATGATTGGAATCATTTTCGAACATGCGAACGTATATCTCGTGATGTACACAACTGCGTAATATTCTCAACCATGTAATATTTTACGCGGCTGCCACGTTTAGCCAATTTGCAAATCTGGCGAATTGGCGAATTGCAATGAGGGGAATTATTTCTCTGTGAATTGGAATTTGTCTGATTCGCTTCGCTCATCTCTAGCCCACCCCTTAGGACCCCCAATGACTGCAAGAATGAGAGTTATTGAGTAAAGATAAGTAAACTTCATGAAAGCAATTTTTAGGTGGTTTCACTTGTATCAGCTGTCAAATTCCTTTTTTAACTGATGGCCAATTTAGATAACCCCCAATACCTGGTCTACCTGGGGTAATAAATGTAAAGAGTTAGGTGGCAATGCACAGCATCACTACAACAAAGCATTGCTGCTTAAAGGGGTACTCTGGCGAAAATCTTTTTCTTTCAAATCAACTGATTTCAGAAAGTTATGTAGATTTGTAATTTACTTCTATTTAAAAATCTTAAGCCTTCCAGTACTTATCAGCTGCTGTATGTCCTGCAGGAAGTGGTGTTGTTTTTATTTCACTCTGACACAGTGCTCTCTGCTGCCACCTCTGTCTGTGACAGGAACTGTCCAGAGCAGTAGAGGTTTTCTGTGGGGATTTTCTACTGCTCTTGACAGTTCCGGTCTCAGACAGAGATGTCAGCAGAGAGCATTGTGTCAGACTGGAAAAAAAAACACCACTTCCTGCAGGACATACAGCAGCTGACAAGTATGGGAAGTCTTGAGATTTTTAAATAGGAGTAAATTAAAAATGTATATAACTTTGTGGAGTACCCTTTAAAGGACAAGGAGGGAGTGACATCACTTACATAAAGCATCTTAAGAAATTTTTTATAAAGGTATAGAAAATGGACTATTCATCAATTCTTTATATTCTGTCATCTCCAATGAACATGATGATATTTTGCTGTTACTATTATTCAGTTAGATTTGATATTATCTTTTGGATCTGTCTGGCAATGAGAAATATCTGCTTGTGCCAATGTTATATTGTATTTTAGATTGACTAAGAACATTTGTGAATTCTAGTAAACACCTTAATCATTTGCAATCTTGTGATGGAGAAAATGCAGACATATTTCTGCTTTATAAACCTTAAGGTTACAAACCCACTTGGCGGGTCTGCAGCGAGTCTCCATGCTGCGTTTTTGCAGCGAGACTCGCTGCAGATCCCAGCCCTATGCTTTTAATGGCAGACAAACACGCAGCAGGGATGTACATCCCTGCTGCGTGTTTGTCTGCAGCCCACCCCATTAACCCCCCGGCCGCCGGAGCTGATACTTCACCTGATCCCGGCTCCAGCGGTTCCCGATGTCTTCAGCAAGCCGGAGCGGGGACCAGGTGAAGTATATGCTCCAGCCAGCCGCCCGCAGCCCCGGCCGCCTGATCGCCCCACCGCAGCCCCGGCCGCCCGATCGCCCCCCCGCAGCCCCGGACGCCCGATCGCCCCCCCGCAGCACCGATCGCACGCCCCCCCGCAGCACCGATCGCACGCCCCCCCGCAGGACCGATCGCTTACACGCCCCCCTGCAGCCTTGGCCGCTCGATCGGGGGGGCGTGCAATCGGTGCTGCGGGGGGGCGTGCGATCGGTGCTGCGGGGGGCGATCGGGCGGCAGGGGCTGCGGGGGGGCGATCGGGCGGCCGGGGCTGTGTCGGGCGATCGGGCGGCCGGGGCTGCGGGCAGCTGGCTGGAGCATATACTTCACCTGGTCCCCGCTCCGGCTTGCTGAAGACATCGGGAACCGCCGGAGCCGGGATCAGGTGAAGTATCAGCTCCGGCGGCCGGGGGGTTAATGGGGCGGGCTGCAGACAAACTCGCAGCAGGGATGTACATCCCTGCTGCGTGTTTGTCTGCCATTAAAAGCATAGGGCCGGGATCTGCAGCGAGTCTCGCTGCAAGAACGCAGCATGGAGACTCGCTGCAGACCCGCCAAGTGGGTTTGTAACCTAACAGAAATAACATACCTCAGAAAACATGAGAAAATATAACGTTACTAAAAGGGTAGTAGATGCTTGGAATAAACTTCCAGTAGATGTGGTAGGGAAATCTACACTAACCGAATAAAACATATATTTATCCTAAGATAATTAAAATACTAAATACTAAAAGGGCAGACTAGATGGACCAGGTGGTGTTTTTCTGCTGACTATCTTCTATATACTGTATATTTTTAGATCTATAGCATATGAAAGACAGTGAGCATTATCCTACAATTTTACTCAGAAGATTTTATTCAACAATATATTCTCCTTATCAGAACATTGTTCTGTTCGGATTCATTTCTAGTACACAGGGCTCAGTTTTTCTCATTGCAAGTTACAAATTGTTTCCATAAATTTAAATAGATTTAAAGCAGATCTGTCATTTCAGGTGATATACACATGAGGAGTGATACTGTTCCTGGCCATTGTATAATTTGTATATGGCATTTTTCATTAGTTTTCCCCTCTGCAGATGCCACCTACAATATACAGTACTTTTCAGTTGTCCCTGAGCTAGTTCTTAGGCCTACATGGTCTGTTGTCTCCTGTATGTTCCCGTTGTCTCACTGCACATACAGAAGGGCATTCTTCAACCCCTCAATATATATATGACAACCTCAGAAGCAACTAAAGCATAAAGGACATTATAAAGCAATGTTTAGCAGTATTAACTGTCAATCCAGCAGTGGGATGAGATATTACATTGTGCTTAATTCTATATCTTTGTTTGCCTTTGTTTGTCACCCTATCTACCTCTCCCTTCCTCTCCTCTTCATAGACTTCTATGGGCAACTGTACTTTTTTACTGTCTGATTTTTGTCTGAGACAGATAACAACCAATCACAGCTCAGCTTTTGTTTCTTAAATGAGCTGTGAGTGGTGCTAGCTGATACAAAAAAAAACACAGTATTTTTAAGAGTGAATGATGTGTTAAGAGAAGGGAGAGGAACAGAAAAGTACCTTGATATGCAAAAATAAGTATTTTTCCTAGTTAAAATATATCACTAATTTTCTCACATTTACTTAAAGTTTGTTTAAAAAAAAAAAAGGTTATGCCTATTTAAAGTTATGGATGCATTTGCGCTGACCTTATTATTGTTTATTTGTTTTCTTCATTGGAAAAAATTCCTACTATTTAGTTGTTACTAAAATTGTCAGAGCCTGCAATTCAGACACACCAGTTCAAAGTATGGACAGAAGGGAGAGAATCCTTGGAGGGCAGCTCATACAGGCTGTATACAAGTAGAAACACATGCAAAGTAGTTCACATGCGAGTGTTGTTTTTTATGTATTATTTGCAGCATAAAGCAAGCATAATAAGTACAAAGCAAGCAGAGCAAGAACCTTTAAGGTCAACCTGCTAACTCCCTGAAACTAACTGAGAGGTGGAGAAAGGAATTTAATGGAGAGTGCTTTACACAGAACTCAGCACTGAAACAGCATGCACTAAGCTTCAAAGCCACTCTATTGGTGGCTGTAAAGAGTTTGAATATGTGTGAAATGTCTTTGCAGGGGATTTGGGTGTCTGAGTTTTTTTTTTTTTTTTTTTTTTAATGAACCTCGAACTTCTGCAGATTCAAAAATGCCACAGTTGTAAATTTTACTTATGAACATTTTCTCTTGATACAATTTGTGCATTTGTACCTGTTTTTGCATATTTTTCTATGTACATGTCTGTAATATATTTTATCTATTTTTTAGTACACTTCAGCTTTGACCCATGATGCTGTGTTAGTAATAGCAGAGGCTTTTCGATACCTTAGAAGACAACGAGTCGATGTTTCAAGACGGGGGAGTGCTGGAGACTGTCTGGCAAATCCTGCAGTTCCTTGGAGCCAAGGGATAGACATTGAAAGAGCCTTAAAGATGGTAAATATGCAGCTCTCTGTGTACCAAATTTTTTTATGTGACATTTTTGTACAGTGCGACCGATGTTCCATGTGTGACGATATAACCTGTGTATTTGCAAACAGGACCAATAGGTATGCAGGCACTGCAACGCTTAAAGTGTAACTGTCATTTTAATGTCACTTTGTAGAAATTAATTGTACAAACAATTTTTGGAAACTCTGTTATAGGTTTTATTAAGCAAAAGAGCTTCCTTCTGTACTCAAAAAGCCGTTTCCCAGCACCCCCCCCCCCCCCCCCCACACACACACACTTTAAAAAAGCAGGTTTCCTGCATCCATTATGGTCTATGGAGGGAAGAGGGGTCGAGTAAGTGAGTATGGAGAGGAGAAAGGAAGTCCTGCACAGCACATCATCCTGCAATCCTACCTCACCAAGTTCCCAGACCAGCACTGGTCTGGTCTGACCTGTGAATCCAGTATTTCTGGGCCCAGACATGTAACAGATGTCGCACAGCACCTAAAGGCACTTTTAAACTCCAGAAAAACCCAGAGTAGTTGCGTCTATCAAAAGTCAATAAACTGTTGTTGGTGTCAAACAGATTCTGTATTATATCTACACATATGGTCGCTATGTCTGAAAATGAGTGCCTCTGGTAAAGGATACTGGAGGTCACCTGGCAAGTTTGTAAACACCTCATGGTTTTTCTTAAAGTGTCACTGTCGTAAAAAAATTTTTTGCAGAAATCAATAGTCCAGGCGATTTTAAGAAACTTTGTAATTGGGTTTATTATCCGAAAAATGCATTTTTATCATGAAAAAGCAGTTTGAAGCTCTCCCCCCTGTCTTCATTGTTCTCCTATGGAGAGAGGTAAAGAAAAGACCAAAACAGGACAACAAAGAGTTAATCTACAAATCCCTCACGGGATATCTCTTCTGACCATCACCAGTGACCTGTCTGAGCTCAGATTACAGCTGTCACCCAGCTCCGTGCCTGTAATCCTCTGTTATCTGCTTTCTGCTGCCGGCTAACTCCCTCCTTCCTCCTCCCCCCTCCCCTCTCCCTAGAGCAGACAGGGTACGTCTCCTGCAACAAGTCACAATTTTCAGATTTTTCAGAGTGGATGAAAAAGAGGAAGGAGGGGGGATCTGGGAAAAGGCTTTTTACATGCAGATAATGGCAGATTTGGCTAATAAACCCAATTACAAAGTTTCTTAAAATCGCCTGGACTATTGATTTCTGCAAAAAAAAAAAAATACGACAGTGACTCTTTAATCCTCCTCCCAAAGACTTGAGAATTGCCATGCCTCATTATTAATTTATATTATGGGTCTCAACTCCCATCATGCCTGGACAGCCTACTTAGCCTACCTACTTAGTGCCTTTACTTCATATGTATTTCCATATACCAACAAAAAAATTATTTAAGAGAAAAATGGTCTTCTAGCAGGAAGGCTTTCTTAAATAAGCCATTATTGTGGAATTAGAAATCGAGGGATTCTTTTTCTCAAAATTCTTTTGAAGAGATTTCGCTGTATCAGCTAATATCCAATGACATATGACGGTGCATATTACTCTCTTGCAGGTTGGGACCTAATAGAACGATGCATTTCAGCATATGCTCCCTTCTCAAACTTGTGTTAAAAAAAAAACATTTAAATATTACAAGGATCCACTCTAACCCTCCCTAAGTGGGGATTGGTGTTGGTAGGAAACCTACTACATTTATGGAATGTGATATTTGGGACCTTTTTTTTTGTGGAGAAACCTGTCACATGATTCATAGTATAAAATACAATTTTACCATAAAAATTCTACAGTAAAATTCTATATCACTTCCCACTATTTTCTAACAGATTTATCAGAAAGGATGCAAAGGAAAATTGGTCCCATGGCAACCAATCAGGGCAGTACCTTCATTTTCCAAGAGACCTCAGATAAATGAGAGCTATAACCCTATTTGTTGCCATGGGAAACTGTTCCAGTAGCTCTTTGCACTTGCTTTAATAAATCTCTTCTTGTGTCTCAATGTCATAAAAACATGACAGATGGTAGCATTGGTGAGTTTCTATGTTTCTACTTAAATTATTCCCAGAATAATGTAAACTCTAAAGCTCAAAATCCATGCACAGCACTTCTTTGAAAATGTACACTTGCTACACTACTGTAAAAGACAAATGTGAAGTGTCCTTGCTCCATGGAGGGGAGGTCTCATAGTTAATTTTCGTGATTAGATTGAAGACCGTACAAGAGAAATATTGGCCCACATTTCAAACAATAGTTTCTTATAAATGTCTAAGAAAAGAGAAATTTGGAGAGATTTCAGCCAAATTTCTTCAATGCTATAAGCCACTTTATATTGGAGTATGTGAGATTGTCTAAAAGTCAAAACACTAAGGGATGTGTCCAGACATCCAGGTTTTTAAGGTTCAGGTTTTAAAATATTGAGAGAGCCATAAAAGGATTTATAAAGATGAGAAATTTCAGGCATTCCTTTAGGGCCCTATTCCACCGGACGATTATCGTTCAGATTATCGTTAAATCGTTCGAATCTAAACGATAATCGTTCGTTTGAAATGTAGTTAACGATTAGTGACCGAACGAGAAATCGTTGATCGCTTTATAAGACCTGGACCTGGACTCGTTCGCAAAACATTCGCAAATCGTTCACATTGAATAAGACATTGTTCGGTCATTTGCAATAGATACGAACGCAATAGCGAATAAATAGCGAAGAAAAACGATCGCAATTACGATCATAAGTAAACGATTATCATTCCATGGAAATGAGTGAACGTTTTCAGGTCTTTCGCAATAGCGGTCGTTTGAAATCGTTAACGATTATGCAAACGATAATCGTCTGGTGGAATAGGGCCCTTAGGGTGGGTTCACACGTACAGGAATCATAGCATATTTCACACTGTGGGTTCCGCAGTGAGATCTGCTGTGATTCCCGGTACTGTCAGTTTGAAAAGGTTTACATACTCACAGTGGATTTTTAATTACGGTGTGAATATGTAAAGTCCCATCCCCCTAACCCGCGATGGCCTGGTGAATACTTTACCTGTCTGCGCTCCGGCCTGCTTCTGTGGCTCCCAACTGACGTTCCGCTTAGCCAATCAGTGGCTGCGACAAGACGTCCCACTAAGTGGGATGTCAGTGAGCCTGGAACCACAGAAGCAGGCCAGAGTGCGGGCAGGTAAAATATTCACCAGGACGTGGCTTAAAGGAGATGGTGCTTTAATTACTCACAAATTGACAGTGTCGGGAACTCAGTGTGAAATCCGCTGTGATTCTGGTACGTGTGAACCCACATTAAGGCTTCGTTCACACGGAGCAAAACTGTCAGAATTCCATTCTTCCATTCTGTCCATTCTTCAGCGTGGAGAGAGGAGGCGCACAAGCCTGTATAGAAAACAGCAAAAACCGCACTATATAGATTGCAAATCACTTCTCTCTTAGGGACTTCCACTCCGTCCCATTCATACACGTAACAAGAATAATAGTGAGAAAAGCTTGGTGTGTATACACCTGTACCCAGGGGCGTAGCTAATGACTCCTGGGCCCTGGTGCGAAAGGTCAACTTGGGCCCCCCCCCCCCTATTGGTGTGTATATATATATATATATATATATACACCGAGACAGATATTACCAATAACACCAGCATATAAGAAAGATAGGAAGAGAAATATTATCACCATACATATTACCGTCATATTGTTACTGACCAAATCCTGTATACTAAGACCAATAAAACACAGTACCAGATAACAAGTAACAAATAATTCCACCACATACTGACTAACACCAACGCTGCTACTAACACCACCACATACTGACTAACACCACCTCTGCTACTGACTATTACCACCACCTACTAACACCACCACTGCTACTGAATAACATCCACTGTACACATATCACCGCATCCAGTCATATAGAGGTGGACGCAGCTCCACACAGGCTCTAGACACCATATACATTACAGTGCAGTTATATCCGGTGACTTACAGGGGACGTCTTCTCTGATCGGAGTTCTTCCCTTTTCATCTTCTTCTCCATCCGTCCTGGGCCATCATGAACTTCTCCGAGCCACGAATCCACAGAATCTGCCAGACAGACATATTAGGCTCCTCACACTGACACCATCCTCATCTCTCTACAAACTGCACATTTTTATTGGCCCCTTTATGCCCTCATTTAGTGGTTAGGCTGACTCTATGTGACCCCCTTATAGTTTATGCCCTATATGTAGCCTCCTTATAGATGGTCCTCCTCTGTGTATCCCCCCTTATAGTATATGCCTCCTACTATGTAGCCTCCTTATAGATGCCCCCTCTGTGTATACCCCCTTATAGATGGCCCCCTCTCCCCCTATGTTGCCCCCCTTATAGATTGCCCCCTCTCCCCCTTATAGATGCCCCCCTTATAGATGGCCCCTTCCCCCCCTTATATATGCCTCCCTTATAGATGGCCCCTTCCCCCCCTTATATATATTGCCCCCTATAGATGGCCCCTTCCCCCCCCTTATAGATGCCCCCCTCTGCTATAGTTGGCCCTTCCCAGCTTATAGATGGCCCACTAACCCCCCTCCTTATAGATGGTCCCCTTCTTCCCCCCCTTATAGATGATCCCCCTCTCCCCCCCCCTTATAGATGGTCCCCTTCTTCCCCCCTTATAGATGGTCCCCTCTCCCCCCCCCTTATAGATGGACCCCTCCCCCCTTTAGATGGCCCCCTCCCCCCCCTTATAGATGGTCCCCTCTCTTGCCCCCCTTTATAGATGGCCACCTCCCCCCCCTTTATAAATGTCCCCCTCTCCCCCTCCCTCCTATAGATAGCCCCCCTATTTCCTTTATGAAAACAAATAAAAAAAACACACACAACTCACCTATCAATGCCTTCCCCCGGCGATCTTCTTCTTCAGCCTCTGTCTGCCCCCGCATCATGCGCTGCTGCCGGGGGTGTCGCGTCCTATCCCCGGCAGCGTGCGCATCATAGAGTTCCCTGTGCTGAGACCTCCAGCACAGGGAGCGTCTCTAATGTGCGCTCCCTGTGCCGGAGGTAACAGGCACACAGGGAACTCTATGATGCGCACGCTGCCGGGGATAGGACGCGACACCCCCGGCAGCAGCGCATGATGCGGGGCAGACGGAGGCGGCCTCTTGTGACCGCAAGCAACACAATGTTGCTTGCGGTCACAAGAGGGATTGATGAGGGGGGGCCTCAGGGGCCCTGCGGGCCCCGCGGGCCCCCCCTTGTGGCGGGCCGGGTCGCAGCGGCGACCGCTGCGACCCTGGTAGTTACGCCACTGCCTGTACCTCAGCCCCTCCGGACGGCCGTCCTTCGTATCCCTGGACTCTTTAGAAAAATGAATCCCCGAGGTCTGATCATAGATCCATTTATTTTTTATTATTCAAGGTGCTGGTACAAACAATGCTCACGAGGCTATATCATTCACCCAGCGTCCACCTGTTGGCCTGCGGACGTTTCGGAGGATAAGCTCCTCCTTCTTCATGCGCAAGGACGTAACGGGTGGGAGTTCAATATATGAGAAAAAGCATTAACTCTTTATATTACATCACATTATTATAGCAATTCATTATAGCAATTCATATATAACTCGCATGATCCTTTTTGAAGGAGAACCATTATACCTTACATTTATAAAAATACTCGAAAACTACAAGTTTCATTAAGACCTTTCGGACTTAATGTCTCAAGCTCAGTGATCCAATATGCTTCACGTTGGAGTAACCGTCTTCGGTTCTCCTCACTACTGTTACCCACCTCAAGCTGTTCTATGACTTGCCACCTTAAATCACAGATATTGTGTCTATGTTTGAAAAAATGGCGTGCGACCGTGGTCTCGCCAAACTCACCCCTACGTTCCTCCTTTTTGTCCTTCACTGTGTTAAACCTTCTGATGGCCGATTTATGTTCGTTTAAACGAACCTTGATCTGTCTGCTAGTTTGGCCGACATACACCATGCCACACGGGCACTTGAGTAAATAAATCACATTGGTATCGTTGCATGTATGAAAACCTTTAATCCCATATTTTTTGCCTTTTGTAGGGTGGGATAACTCACCACCTTTAATTATGCTATTACAATGTTGGCACTTCATACATGCAAAGGTACCCTTTCTAGTAGCCGCCATAAATGTCTGTCTGCTCATTTTACGTTTCCTGATGTCACTCTTCACTAGTTTGTTAGCCAAGGATTTATTTTTCCTATAGCCAAAAATGGGTTTCTCCCTGAATAGGGACCCATACTTAGGATCACTACCCAATGTTTTAACACCGATTGTTTAATTAGTCTAGAATGTCTATCATAGGTCATACTGTACATCATTTTGATTTCCTTTTTTCTTTCTTTTTCTTTCGTTTACGTACTTCACTCCTACTCATCTGGCCTACCTCTCTGCAAGTCTTCTCGAGATCATGCTTCTTATAGCCTCTCTCTATGCACAAGCCTCCCATAGACTCTCATTATGACAGGGAGGCTGACGGGATTCCCACCGTGGAATTCCGCCTGTTTTGCTCCGTGTGAACTGAGCCTTATACTCGTTTTCCATTTACGATCTGTCCTGGCTTTGTATTCCATCATTTCAATTCAAATTCTGAACAAATACCTATATCTATGCTTGATATGAACAGGTGTAGATTGTTTAAAAAAACATGCACAATTTTGTGGCTTTTCTATTACCATATCTGTCTTATACTTAGACACCACGTCAGCTCGATGGAAACCAGGTCCACTTTTTGGCAAGTGACAGAAAATTTTTAATTTGATTTAAATGACATAGCAGATGTGGGGTTTTTTGGCCTACCCTTTCATACTGTACTTTTATTCTGCATTGTCTACATGGCCAATGCAAAAGGGTTTGCATGCTTAATGGCAGCTAAGATTAATGGGAGTTAATTGACAGAGAAATGTCATAGATTATTGTCTCCTGAAGTGATGGATTAAAGCCCCCTCCTCCAGAGACAAGGGAGTGTGAAGGGAGCGGCATACAATGCCAGTATCTGTGTTCATAGTGCATATTCTATTATGTCTAGTATGCTCAATATTTAGATTGCTGATGCTATGATTTATTATGTAAATTGAGCTCTTTGAGTAATATGTAATTATAGAAAAGATAACCGTCACAGTTGTACAGTTGGGTAGATAGTGTCTGGATGTTGCAGAGTTATGAGAAACATGGGAGAGGTAGTTCCCCAACATCTGCCACGACACGGATTGCTGTAGCCATTCCTTGAACAATTAGAGGCAATTATTCGGATGTATTTATATTCGCATAAAACAAAGACTGATTATAAAGGCGGGCAGTCTAGCGTGATGTGCAGCTTATGTGTGCAAGTTTTATTTGGCTGTGTTTTGGGAGAGGCAAAGTAAATAAAAGATAACAGATTGTAAAAGGATTTGTGAAGCATGATGATCTCCAATCTGCAATTTTTGTGTTTTCAGTTTCACAGCACAAACTGATCCTTATGGAAAGAGACATATTTTCAGTATTGGACAGCTGAGTTGAAAGCCATGCTTTCTCAACAAAATATAATGCTGCAAAATTTAGCATATCCGCATCCGAGACTTTTACAGTTCATCGTGTCTGTCATTTTTACCACTGGAATGATCTACGCTTTGTGAAACTAATTACAGGGCTCAAATGCAGCTAATAGTACAGTATACCAGTGTTCAACCTGTAAGGCTGGACCTAGGTGGGGACCTGTCTATTGGTTTAGTAATGTTTATTGAATGTAAAAAAAAAAAAAAAAAAAAAAAAGATGTTTTAAAATGTTATTTAAATGTCACTGTGCAGAAATCAATAAGTATCAATAGTACGTGCAATTTTATGAAACTCTGTAATAGATTTTATTAAGAAAAAGGGTTTTTCTTCTGTACTCGAAAAGCTGTTTTGCAACCTTACCCCTCCCCCTCACTTCAGAAGAAGCAGTTTTTCTGTGTCCGTTATGGTATATGATGGGGTCGAGTGTGATTAGTGGGCACAGAGAGGAGAAGAAGTAGCTCTATACAGCAAAACATCTTATCTCACCAAGTTCCCAGACCAGCACTGAGCAGTCTGACCTGTGAATCCAGAATTTCTGTGCCCAGACAGTCTCCAAGCTGCACAGCTGGTTCTTTCTTCTTCCTGCTCACTCATCCCACTCAGCTGTCCCCCCTCCATAGGTTATGTAATGTTATGTAGGTCTGTAATGTACATGACCTGGCCTAATAATGCACAGATAAGAAGTGAGAGGGAAGGGAAGGTTGCAAAACAGCTTTTTGATTACAGAAAGAGGGTTTTCTTTTTGCCTAATAAAAATGATTACAGTTTCTTAAAATCACTTTTTTTTTTTTTTTTTTTTTTCATTTTTGCAAAAATATTTTAAATGACAGTTACACTTTAACCCCCTAAAGATTGAGCACATTTTTGTATTTGTACTTTTGCTTTTCAGTGGGGTTTAAAAGGCCATATCACTTTCATTTTTTTTAACTACAGACCCATTGCTAAACCAATTGAACTTTGTTATGACACACTTTTAAAATTTTAAAATATGCAGCAATATCGTAAAAAAAAATTGGGGCTTTTAGATTGAGAAAAAAATAGATTTTTAAAATTTTGTGGGGTACATTATCTATATTCCTCAAGTCAGATTGCTATGCAGTTTAAATTACTATGTACATTGACTCTTGGGCTCTGTTGTCAAGGTCTAGTAGGCATGACAATATTTTATAATAGCATCCAATATTTGTTCTACGATACATTAATTGTTTATATGATTATTTACTACAAGGTGAAGCATAGATAATCAGTCTAGCATGAGATTAAAGTGACTCCCTGTCATCATTTTATGCAGCCTGGACCATCACTTGTATCTCTCTGAGTACAGAGAGAAAATCTATCAAGACCTGGGGGAAGAGATAAGCCATAAAAGACCACCCTGATGACCTATGGTTCAGACAGGATAAAACTGATAAAAACCAAAATAACCAACAACACTCAAACCCTAGAAGCACATAAGCTTCCCACAGATGCAGATTTTATCCAGTCCGTGGATCCCTGTCAGCAGTAGCGGATTATAATAGGTCAGTTTCGAGCGGTAGCCTGGGGCCCTAAGCTCCTGGGGGGCCCATGGCCACCCAAACAGACTTATACTTTTAGTGGAGTATTGTCTCCTGGCTACAGTTCTGCCATGATTTGGAAATGATTTGCAAATTTGCTGCTTTTTTTTACCTCGAATTTGGAACAAATCAGGGCATCATGACATCTATCTAGCTATCTATCTATCTATTTATTTATTTATCCATACTATGAACACCACACTAGTGCTGCCATAGTTCCAGTGGGTAAACAGCCCGGGGCCTTTGTTAAAGTTAATCCGTCCCCTGCCTGTCAGTCAAACAAACTGTATTAGAAAAAAAAATGATGGATGACAGTGTCCAATGCAGGTAATAAATATATCTTTATTCCTCCATATCAAAACAATGCAGTGATGTTTCGACTCTAACAGAGTCTTTCTCAAAACTGTTTGAGAAAGACTCTCTTGGAGTCGAAAGGAAACTGCATTGTTTTAGGCTATGTTCACACTACGTAAAATAGCGGCCGTTGCTTTCAACGGCCGTTATTTTGAGGCCAAAACAACGGCCGTAGAATTACTATTGTACGGGTTAGTCGTGAAACTATGGTCGTTGTTTAATTTTGATTCCTAGCATGATTATAAACGGGATGAAACAGGTCTTTTACTTTAAATACGAGAAACCACTCAGAAAACTTTTTACATCAAAATTAAGTTTAATTCGGCAGATATAAGTTTTACATTCGCGGCTGCATTAAAATCCACGGCCGTTGTTGCAGTATTACGGGACCATATAAACCACGGCCGTTATCTGATACGTAGTGTGAATTCAACGGCCGTAGTTACATTGCATTGCAGTCATTATAGGGAACCTCAAAACAACTGCCGTAGTTTTGCGGCGCGGACAACGGCCGTTATTTTACGTAGTGTGAACATAGCCTTAATATGGAAGAATAAAAAAATATTTTTTTAAGTGCAATAGACGCTGTCATCCACCATTTTTTCTACTACAGCATGAAACTGATGTCAGATTCTTGTTTTGCGTTTTTACTCCTGACAGTCCAAGGCTATGTTCCCACAATGTGAATGACCGGCCGTTCCATGACCCTGGCCGGGTCACGGAACTGCCGGTCTCTGCACAGATCATCCCGGCCGGTACTGCAGTACGGGCCGGATGATCTTTACGTCAGTAGTGTTCTGATGCGGGTGCATCAGCGCACCTGCATCAGAACTCCCCATAGGACACAATGAAGCAAGCGGCCGGAGCCGCTTGCTTCATTGTGTGAACTGACAGAGTTTCCTACGGCCACAATTCACTGAATTGCGGCCACAGAAAACTGACATGTCAGTTCTTTGCGGCGGCGCACGGGATCCCGGCCGGACCGTATACAATGTGTATACGCTCCGGCCGGGATCCCATAGAACAATAGCCTATGTTCCCCTCGGAACTTTTACATATTGTGAACATAGCCCAAAGGTTATAACTTTATAAGGTTTTATTTTTAAATCAACACAGATATACAAGGCTATAGTACAAAAGGCCAAAGTTTTGCAGAAAAAAATTACACTTTTCTATGAAAATTTCTATAGAGGAAAAAAGCCCTGTCATAACATGATTTGCACTGCTAGGCGTGGTGATTACAGCTCGGAGAGATGATTTTGCTATGTTGTTAAAATAGTTCTTATTATTATTTTGACTATTTTCTTTACGTAGTATCTAACTTTTAGCTTTGATTATAGCCAGATGAATTTACAAGTACCCAATGTCAGGGAAGATGGCAACATCCATAATGTAGAAAAATGTTATTTTTCATCACTTGGCTGTTCCCAGCTACAGTGATGTATTTTGCAAGCAATATGACAGGATTCTGTAGAAATATATACCATGTTGTGACACATTGAAAGATACAGTATTAAAAACGCATTGAAAAGTCAACAGCATGATTATTTGCATTCTGGTCTGCAAAAGCAAGCAGCCCAGGGAGTCACTTTAATTTCATGCTAGACTGATTATCTATGCTTCACCTTGTAGTATATAATCATATAAACAATTAATGTATCGTAGAACAAATATAGGATGCTATTATAAAATATTGTCATGCCTAATAGACCTTGAAAACAGAGCCCAAGAGTCAATGTACATAGTGATTTAAACTGCATAACAATCTTTGTCCATTTAAAATATTTGTAAAAAAAATAATTTTTATTTTATGTGTTTGCAATCTATTTTAGGTGCAAGTACAAGGAATGACTGGGAATATCCAGTTTGATACATATGGAAGAAGAACTAACTACACTATTGATGTGTATGAGATGACGGCTAATAAACCCCGAAAGGTAAGATTAAAGAGCCCCTTTAATTTTTATTTTTGCTTTATTAGGTATTAAATATTTTACTTTTGACCCCCTCTATTATCTAGAGAGGACAGTAACTTGGTATTAGTGCCTCTCAATGTTGCTGACCCATTCAGTCAGTGTGTAACAGGGAGAGCTCTTCACAGTAATGTCTCTATATAATAATAGAGATCATTTCGGTGACTAGCACTGCAGGGAAACATTTCCCTCTAGTGATAACTGTTGAACACTGAGGGATTAAGGCTAAAAGGTGTTTTTGGTAAAACAACCTCTAAGGGGCTATTGTACAAAATTTGTAAGATAACACCTTTAACTGTAGAGAATAATATGGCTTTGTTATGCAGTAACCTGGGGTAAGTTAGGGAATAAACCAACAACACTTTTAATTACATTTACCTGTATTTTCTGGCATATAAGAAGACCCCCCCAACTTTTCCAGTTAAAATATAGAGTTTGGGATAAACTCATCGAATAAGACTACCCCTCTTCCAACACACACCAAATAAAAAATGAATAGAAAACATCAGACAGTAGCGTGATCTGAGAGGCAGAGAAGGAGGTACAGTAATACTGGTAGGATACAAGGGCGGGCCAGGCGGATGAAAGAGGTGTGTTTTTCTGGGCACAGACCCACTTTACTCTAT
Organism: Dendropsophus ebraccatus; assembly: GCF_027789765.1. Classification (NCBI taxonomy): domain Eukaryota; kingdom Metazoa; phylum Chordata; class Amphibia; order Anura; family Hylidae; genus Dendropsophus; species Dendropsophus ebraccatus. Next base: position 51,477,582 of record NC_091463.1, read on the forward strand.
CTCTTTTTATCTATCCCCTGCAGCTTGCCCTGCCCTACATGCATTCACCGCATGCGACGGAGAGGTGGCCATTTTTTAGTTCCCTCTACTGTATAGGGTGACCCCAGATTCTCCAATCCGGTTCCAAAGATTTTTAGCACCAGCCCTATAGGACAACACCCGTCGTATAAGACGACCCCTGATTTTTGAGAAGATTTTCCTGGGTTAAAAAGTAGTCTTATACGCAGGAAAATGCTGTTATATATATTTCATTAAGCCAAGACCTTAAATGGGCACTGTTGTTTCAAACAACTTCCTCCATATGGTAGTCTTTGTGATTCCTAATATATTTATAAATCCCTTCATTTACCAAAAATTACTCCTCTTTGGCTTGACACCAACAGATATCTATCCTAAGATAATAAGAATAGAAACACTAAAAATGCAGACTAGATGGACAAGGGGGTCTTTTCTGTCAACAATCTTTGATGTTTTATGTGTCTTTACAGCTATATAATTGACTTTTTAAAGGTTTTTTTTTTTTATCCTGATATTCTGTTATTCTGTTGTTTTATGACAGAATCATGCATCTGCCAGTGGACAATCGTGCACCTTTAGATACTTGTAATTTTTTTTTAATTATCGCTGATTTGCCACAGAATTTTTTTTAATGTTGATTTGTTTCCCAAATGCAAAAATAAGCAACTCTCTGAATAGAATGAATTTAAAATGCCCTACTATTTAGCTATTACTCAAAGACAAGTCTGTCATACTCTCTGTTCTTGCAGAGTTAGAGATAGCAGAAGGGATGAGTTAGTTACAAACCAACTCAGAATGTGGATGAGGGGGAGAGAAACCTTGATAGACTGCTCACACAGATAAAGTCTGCAGCACACATTGTAAGCTGCAAGGCTATAGAAGCAAAAATGCAAAATTTTTAATAAAGAAAAAAAAACTGCAACATAATAAGTACAAAGTAAAAATAAAAAAAAACTTTTCATTTAATAACAGGTATACTAGAGCTGAATGAGAACTAAATGCATTTTACATTTGTAGATCTTTTTATTTCATTTTTATATTGGGCAGGCGTTTTGCCTGAGCTCTGCTCTGTTAACAGCACTTGGAGATTTGCCTTACAGCAGCTAAACCATGAACACAGAATCGTATAGTCAAAATATTGAATTACATAACTTTACGTGACATATTCATAACTACTAAGAACTGGAGATGAGTTAACCTCAAGCACGATCTTGTTTGTCTGAAACCGAATGCTCTGCATTTTATTACCGGTCACTAAAGAAGTTGGAAGCAGCCCTAGGGAGCCTTGGAGTACATAGATTCAGCCTATGGCTGTGTTCACACACTGTCAAAATGATGGCTCTTTTTATTGGCCATCGTTTAAAGACATATAACGGCTGATATTTTATAATTAATATATATATATACTGGTAAAATAACCGCTGTTGTTTTAAAATTATTACTGTGATTTGTGGTCAAATTATTACCCTCCAATAAAAACAGCCATCATTTTCCAGGTGTGTGACCATAGCCTATGGCTGCATCAATGTTTTCCAAGACTCCCTAGGGCTGCATCCAACTTCTTCAGCCATGGGTAATCAAATGCAAAGCGTTTGGGTTTTAAAAAAAACCTGAGCGTACTCGAGGATGGCTCAACTCTACTAAGAACATAACCTTGGACATGTACTAATGTATGAGTGTAGTGTTAGTGTAAGGACTGAGATTAAACCACTTTCTTGGCATGAGTCATATAAATTTCTATTTAAAATGGAAAAAGCAGGGAAAATATTGTCTGTGCGGCTGCAAAATTACAAAACAGAAAATGCAGCTCTGTAATCTATTATTTTACCTAGGGTACAATGAAGCATGAAGTACAATGTATAATAATCATACAGTATTTCTGTGCAGGCGTATTCACAGGAACATCTGGTAATCTTTATCCAAAACACAAGGAAATTTCTCCTCCACAAAAAAAAAAAATATTAATTTATTCTTTGCCAGGTGGCTCTTAGCATATTAACTTGAAAGGAGCGATTTCTGTAATTTTATAGAACAAAGTAATATAGAAAGTACTTGTTTGTTAATTTTGTATTCACGAAAAGGGGTTGTGTCACGAAACAAAGTTGGTAAAATCATACGTGTACCACATACATAAATGTACGGAAGTGCAAATTAGCTGTTTTTAAGTAAAGTAACTTACACACCGATACCGTTCCTCTCCCCATGGATCTGATCACTTCCTGATTTCCTTTCTAAACTATGAGACTACATTCACATGTCAGTATTTTTCAACCATTTTCACGGACCTGAAAATACTTCATACATCTAGTAAATTTGCGGATCCACTATGTGTGATGAAAAAAAATAGGACATGTTGTAATACGGTCCCTGATTACAGAACGGACACCACCATAGAAGTCTATGGAGAGTGCAAAATTTGCAGAGAGTGCATTTCAATTTGCAAAACCCTCCGCAATACCATCCGTATCACTGATCAGTTTTTTATCTTGCCTGATATAAATGACTGTAAAATGGCCCCCAGATAACTATGTGACCTTTTTTTGGGTGGGGGGGGGGAGCTAATGACATCATTATTGCCATCCCCTCTTTTTTTCTTCACTAAACCTTTTTTTTGCGGACCTGCAAAAAAAACGGATACAAATTTGGAACACAATACAGATGCAAAACGGATGTTTGTTTGTTTTTTTGCAGGTTGCAGATGAAAAATAGAGGATCCAGATTTTCAACCTGATACTGATGTGTTAATGTAGCCTGACCTTGCTGTTGCTGTTCAACAGAGCTCATAGTTTCCTATAATCAGCGGCGGATTAACTTTACCATAGGCTGTTGACCAAGCTTGGGCCCCTCCACCCACTGTAACTATGGCAGCACTAGTGTGGTGTTCATAGTACAAGATAGATAATGTCATGATGCCCTGATTTGTGCAAAATTGCGGTAAAAAGGAGCAGCTTTTTGCAAATCACGGCAGAATTGTAGCCAGGAGACAATACACCACTGAAAGTATAAGTCTTTTTGGGTGGCCATGGGCCTCCCAGGAGCTCAGGGCCCCGGGCCACCGCCCGAAAAGGACCTGTTATAATCCACTACTGCCCATAATTCCTCTTTCCTACATGTGCAATGAATACCAACTGAATATACTAAATAGCTAGATCAGGTGACTGTAGCTGAACTGAGCATGAGTGACCCACCTTAGTGGATGCCTGGAGGCTGGTCGTAACCAAGGGCAACAGGTTATCAAAACAAAGCAGGCACATGAGGCATTAGTGATTGTGTATCTCTTAAACAGGACATTTTTTACAAAATGCTTGTACATTTCAATTACATTTTATTCATATTTTATCAATTTAAATCTTATGACACAAAAATCCTGCAGTGTTTTAAGCTGTTTATTGTCTTTGGTTTCATATTGTAAATACTGTATTTTCAGTAAAAGAACCTCTGGTCTAATAACAGTCTCTGTCACTATACAATTATTATCCTATGATTATTCAAGAATATAGTAACTATGTTACTGAGAGTGAAAGCTTTTTTATGATATGTGCGTCTTAGGAACAGTTATTAATCATAGCATTATGGAAAGTCATTATGAAGAGGAAAAAGAGGAAAGAAAAAAAAGTTCTTGAATAAAGTAATAAATGACAGCCAAAAAACTTTCAGATTGACAGAATTGTAAAAAAAAAAAAAGGTCAATGTAAGAAAACAAGTGTAGCCAAAAGTTCTCACTTCTCACGATTAAAATAAGTACTGTAACACATTCGGAGCCAGCAAATAGGTGACCCTAAGGGAAAGGGCATATGCTAGACGGGAAACTCACATAAAAATATTCCGAGCATTGGGAGTTCATACCTTAATGATTTGTATTAGGCTATGTTCACATTACGTGAACACCCGGCCATTCCATGACCCCGGCCGGGTCACGGAACGGCCAGTCTCAGCCCGGATCATCTTTCCGGCCGCGGAGCTCTTTACTGTGTGAACTGACAGGTCTTTCTGCGTCCAGAAATCACTGAATTCCGGCCGCAGAAAACTGACATGTAATTTTTTCACGGCGCCGCATTGGATCCCGGCTTGAGCGTATACGATGTGTAGTTTTACACATCGCAAAACTACGGCCGTAGTTCTGCGGCGAGAACTACAGACGTAGTTTTACGTAGTGTGAACATAGCCTTAATATGTAAAAGTTGTATGAGTAAGAAAGCTACACCCAGAGAGGGTAAATGAAAAGATACTTCTCTTATAAAGTCAAGGTATGCACCATAGTATTCTGCTGCACAGAGGTCCTAAAGGCGTCCCTCCTAAACATTTATATGTATACGAAATTCAGTTATGAAGATTAAGTATAGTGATACAAGCAGCAGGAATGAAAGTTTGCAATATCTTACTTGATGTCGGAAATAGAAAGCATGGCTTTCGACATGCCCTCCACATGATTTAGTTCAGTAGCTGCCCATATTCCTCAACAGATGTGCTCTGTCTTGGATATTGTCGTAGTAGCTAATTCTGTTGAATAGATGTTTATAGCAATATACTTTCCAATTACATATAGAGTGCAACTGAAATTAGCCTGCAGGTGGGACCAGAGAATAACAGCTGTATGTGGTGCATAGATTAGGTAATATATAATCTCTACTTTATCTTTAACAGCAAGAAATTCTTTAAAGCCAAACATACCTAAGGTGTGATCTACTTGATAAGTATGTATAGCATAAAGGTATTATGTTCCCTTCAGGATGTGCCTTTCAGCATTTATTTTTGCCCGAGCCAATGATTCCTATGTGTTATTAACTTAACATGCTGTGTATATAAGCTAATCGTTAACCACTTGGTTGGTGGGTTCCTCAATGTGACTGCAGGAAGGTGGTTAGGATAGTCAACCCTTGTACACCATGCTGAAGGACTTTTAGTGCAGTGATTAGACTGGGCAGCCTATTTGGTGATAGGCAGATTAGCCACTGCCCCAGAAGAGATAAAGAGACTAAGGGGTTAAGGGGTGTTTAAGACTTGTTTTGCTTTTAAGTATTAAGGGTATATTCACACGGGCGGGCTCGCAGCGAGATTCTCGCTGCGAGCCCGGCAGGTCCTGTCAGTTCCCATAAACTACATACTTGCTGCGGACCGCAGCGAGTATGTAATTATACCGCGCTTAACCCCTTCTACTCCCGCCGGCTCCCCCGCTGTAAGCAGCATACATTACCTCTCCTTGCTGCACGGGTCCGGCGTCCTGCTCTCCCGTCCGGCCAATTAGTGTGTTGCCCAGCCGCAGCCACTGATTGGCCGGGCAGGAGAGCAGGACGCCGGACCCGTGCAGCAAGGACAGGTAATGTATGCTGCTTACAGCGGGGGAGCCGGCGGGAGTAGAAGGGGTTAAGCGCGGTATAATTACATACTCGCTGCGGTCGTTTAGACCGCAGCAAGTATGTAGTTTATGGGAACTGACAGGACCTGCCGGGCTCGCAGCGAGAATCTCGCTGCGAGCCCGCCCGTGTGAATATACCCTAAAGAATTGTACCACTAAAACACCTTGTGCTGCTCAGAGATCACGCCCCCACCACCACAGTTACTTTATGGTACAAGCGGAGTCTAATGGACCTTTTACACAGAGCAATATTTCTAACAATTGAACGATTAACGATTTCGACGTAACAATGTGTTGTTTTTTTTATTACGATCGTTTAGACGGAACGATATATTGTTTGAAAAATCGTTATTGCGATCGTTTTAAGATCACTTAAAGTGACACTGTCCCCCCCTTTGTACATTTTGACTGCTCTCCAAAAGGGTAAAGGGTAAATGTTACAGCTTTCATTACTTATTTTATATCACACCTCATGGTGCCTGTTCTGGTAAAAAGTTGTTTTTATCACTTGTGGATTGGTATATGTGGGCGGGGCCTCGTGGCCTATGTGCCACATCGCTCCGCCTCTAGCGCCACTTAGCCCCGCCCCATCAGTGACATCATCACTGCATAGGCCCTGCCCCCTCAGCGGCCATTGGTGTGGGACAATATAGGGGGGTGGGGCCTAGAGCTTTAGGCTGGCCCACACCAATGGCTGCTGAGGGGCCAGGGCCTATGCGGCGATGACGTCATGGATGGAACGGGGCTAAGTGATGCTAGGGGCGGAGCGATGTGGCACATAGGCCACGAGGCCCCGTCCACATATACCAATTCACAGGTGATAAAAACCAGAACAAGCACCATGAGGTGTGATATAAAATAAGTAATGAAAGCTGTAACATTTACCCTCCACACCTGTGGAGAGCAGTCAGAATGCAAATAGGGGGTGACAGTGTCACTTAAAGTCCATCTCACACACAGAGTAAATCGGTGAAATACTGTTTAGACTAAGCAATCTGTCAATTTTAAGTGAACGACCGACGATTTGAGAACACGTTGAAAGACCAAGATGAATGATTTTTCGCTCATCCCTTGATCAATCGCTGTGTTTACACGAGCCGATTATCACTCAAATGCAATCGTTATCGTGAAAATTCAAATGAACATCGTTCATTCATAATTAAGATTGTTCCTATACTCTAGTAGGTAGAAATTGTCATTGTAACTGATGAGTATAGTGCTGTGTATTATGGGGAATGGGTTTTGGGTTGTTCCAAAAAGCGCTAGTTTGCATTTGTTTATCATTAATTGGTGGGAACGAAAAATCACTTTGTCTAATAGGCCCCTAAGGACATCAAACTATCTGTGCTTTCAAGCTCTGGAAATATAAATCTTGTACTACGGACATTGGAGATTAGGGCCATTCAGTTACCTGGAGTCACTGGCATGCATGAGTTTCTGATATATATACATGGTTTTCTAGGACTTTCTGGGACTCCCTTCTTCATGTGTGAACATACTCTTAAGAAGACTCATATGACCTAGGTTAGATATGATCCCACTACTAATATTTAGCATGGGCCATTGCTAAAAGCATAAACACAAGAGCTATAACTCTTACTATATCCTATGGTGAAATATGAAGGTAGCAGCGTGATCTATTACTGCTTTTCATTATGTAGGCCTGAGCTCATTGACAGAAAAATACCTGCAGCAATGTTAAGCAACATCCTATATAATATTATCCTTTGACATCTCTTCACACACAGCTCAGGGATGGAGTTGACAAATAATAATGACTCAAAGCATCGATTTTTGATGTGAGTGTGATAAACTATGAAAAACCAGTTTTCACATCAGCAGGGCAGAGTTATAGACTACTAACACTGCTGTGGATATTTTACTGTGATGTTGAAATTTGTCACCAAGTGTAATATTTAACGCATGGTACTCAATGGTTTCTTCACTAGCCATTAAAGCAAAAGGATAACAGGTCAGCAAAAAATATCTAGGTCATTGTGTTCTGTAAAAAGAATAAAAAGGGTTATATGCTTCAAATGCAGATGCTTCCGCTTTCCTACTGATTATCATTAATATCATAATCAAGGGCTCATGCATACAGGTGTGTTTGTGATCTGTATTACAGCTGGGCCGTGCACTCATTTTATCAAAATATGGTGGTAGATCCAGGGCTGTTTTGTGGTGGGGTTTTTTTTCTTTAAATAACTAGAACCTGTTATATGTGCTCTGCAATTTTGTCTAAAATGACTGTTTGGGCCTTGCCATGTGTTGCAGGTTGGACATTGGAATGAATACGAACGTTTTGTTCCTGCTCCTGATCAACAACCTACCAATGAATCATCTTCTGTGGAAAATAAAACTATTGTAGTGACAACAATTTTGGTAAGATTATATTGCAACGTTAAGGGGAAAATAATATAATTAGAGATGAGCAAATCTACAGTAGGAACAAAGCAAAGTGATTCGTTCCTATACACATTCTGCTCATCAGGCTGCGGGCGTTGAAGTCTTCTCTACTCCGTGCCGCTCTGTCCGGGAAAAGATGGATCCAGTACTAGGAAACTACTCCCAGTTTCCCAGGACTGGATCCATCTTTTTCCAGCACCTGGGGAGGAGCGGCACAGAGTGGAGCAGACTTCAACGCCTGCAGCCTGATGAGCAGAATGTAGATAGGTTCGAATAACTTTGCTTTGTTCCTACTCCATCTCTAAATATAATGATAAATACAATAATAATCTTTATTTGTCTCAGGCAGAATCCATTTTATTTCCGCCTGTGCCGCTAGCATATTTGGACAGGTTTGGTAACAATCAATGTCCTAGAGACATGTCCTAGAGATATGTGAAAAGTTTTGATAGGGATTTAAGCATTCAGATCCCCACAAATTGTTAGATCTGGAGCTGGAATACTCTGGAATTATTAGAGTTGGAAGAAGAGCTGGGATAAGGACAGTACTCTCCAGTTCACTGTGATCTCCATTTCACTTCAGACGCGCTCCATAGGTTTACAAGACCAGGATCCAGTAAAAAAGACAGCAAGCCAGGAAGAAAATAGCTTCTCCTTGCTCTGTCTAATGACCGATGGGGATCTAAACACCCAGATCTGATCTAAACTATCGGTATGTCTCTAGGACATGTCAGAAGTATTTAAAATGACAATGCCCGTTTACACAAAATATTTCAATGTAATATAGTCACTGTCTCTAGATACTGTCTAGGTTCAGACATTTGATTTAAAGACTGCATTGTCGTTGTTGCATTTATCTTTTAATGCTTTATTAAAAAATTATATATTGGGACAAAGAGAGACATTACTCATTTATAGCTGCAATTACTTACTATTAATAAAATATGACAGAAAAGAAACATGGCACATTTATTTGATAGATGTGCCACCCAAGGAAATCACTCTAAACAAAACTGTATTCAACTACATGAAATGTATTTCTTACCTTTATGTTTTCCTTCATTGCTTTTGCCGGACAGCAAACTAATCATAGTAAGTTGAAGAAACATTATAAAATCTACAACTGTGTTCAGACAGGCACTGAAAAGAAAAATAACATACTTTCCTTCCGTGCACCTGGCACTGGCTTTCCTATGGAGTTCCTAGTGCCACTGTGCAGCACTTCTGAGAATAGGGTCAGAATGTGCAGTTGCCTGCTCAGCCAGTCAGTGGCTGAGAGGTCACACTGTTGCCGCCACTATTTGACTAAGCAGCCAATAGCATGTCCTGATCCTGATTCTGGAAGTGGGGCACAGTAGGATCGTGAGACTCATGAGAACAGTGGCGTTGGAGTGGCGAGGAGGATAACTATATGTTATTTTTCTGTTTAGCACTTGACTGACCAAAGTTCTAAAAACTTAAAGGGGTTATCCAGCACTACAAAAACATGGCCACTGTCTTCCAGAGACAGCACAACTCTTCAGTTTGGGTGGGGTTTTGCAACTTTGTTCCATTGAAGTGAATAGAGCTTAATTGCAAACCCCACCTGAACTGGAGACAAGAGTGGTGCTGTCTATAGAAGAAAGGGGCCATGTTTTTGTATCACTGGATAAACCCTTTAATAACCAGATAACACTTTTATAGGATTTTCCAGGCTTTACTAAATGTGTCTTAAGGCTTTGTTCACAACTCTGTCTGGGAGCCCATTGTGCTGCATCTTATTATTATTATTATTATTATTATTAGAAGAAGAAGAAGAATAGCTTGGCATTCTGTGATATTGTTGCTGTTAAATGTGACTAAATTGCTAATGGCAACTTCTAATACATTTGTAAATGAACAAAGCTGCATGAACAAAGCCTAAACTGGATATATTTTAAAGTAACTAATAACAGTTTTCTTAACTTTCTCTTACTCCCACTGCTTTTACGCCAACCTTTTTTGGGGCAAAAAGTGCATGATATGCCAACATGAGAAAATGGTGGCCAAATAGAATGGTGGTATCATTAGGGACACAAATTTAGCCAATGGCTATGTTCACACAATGTTTTTTCCTCTTCGTTTAAAATGATGTCTGTCATTTTGAGTTTCGCTGTTTGGCCGTGTGTCAGTGCAATGATGGCTGTTGGTACATTATTGTAGTTTAGGTGGACTAATTGCCCTTTGGTTGCGTCTTTAATTGAAAAGTCCATTGAATTTTACAGTAAAAGCGGTGAAAGGACGGAGAAAAAAGAAAATCTGTGTGTCAACAACTAAAAAATAATGTCCGCTGGTTGCAGTAGACATCCGAAAACAATTCTCATGATCGTTATTTTGATGCCCGCACAGACAACGTCCGTCATTTTATACACTGTGTGTATTGGATGTCCGTCATTCCATTGACTTCAATACATTGCATTGAACTCAAATACAAAAACAGACTTTTTTTTTTTTTGCATTGAAGTCAATCACATTGCAATAACAGATGTCTTTTTAAATAGGAAAGGCTTTTTCTCTCTTTTTGACATTGTGTGAACATAGCCCAATAGCTAATATACAAAATCATGTAGGTCATTCATTCTTTCATACAAACAACTCGAAGTTTTAGCTTTTACATGAAAATTATTCAGATCATTTATTTCTTTTGACTCATGTTTGGGTTGGTAATTTTGTAAATGACTGTATTTCTTTGATAAAAAGAAATAATAAGAAGGACAAGATGAAAAAATAAGCAGATTGCCCTTTTTTCTGCAGTTCTTCTCAGTGCAGAATGAAAGATCACTCCACTCAGGTATAGATTTACTTAATGATGGGAAGAGTTAGACACTTCTCCTTTCATCTGCAGAACATTAACAAGTGTATAATAGAGCCTCTTTTCAATAATGTGCTGTTAAATATGTTTGATCCATAATTTATTTTATTAAAGGAAAATCCATATGTCATGAAAAAGAAAAACTACGAGCAGTTGGATGGCAATGACAAGTATGAAGGATACTGTGTGGACCTGGCTAGTGAGATTGCAAAACATGTTGGAATAAAATACAAACTTTCTATTGTTGAGGATGGAAAATATGGCGCCCGTGACCCAGAAACTAAGATATGGAATGGAATGGTGGGTGAGCTTGTATATGGGGTAAGTATTCATGTATTTTATTAGTAATACAGTGATCAAGAAATGTATTGAATTTAATGAGTAAAAATAATAATGATATTTGTATAGCGCTAACAGATTACGCAGCAATAAAGTAAGCTTAAACCTGCACAGATACATTTAGCGGAACTACAATAAGATACTGATTTGACTAGTTCTTCTTATTCCCTGCAGGGCAGCCTTAACAGCATTATGGGCCCCTGAGTAAAGCTGTGAATTGCCCCCATCGCCCCCCCCCCTTACTGGTGAAACATTCCAAAGCAGTCTTTGGTAACTGCAGTGGGCGAGCACATTGCTAGGGTCCTAAAATATCCAGGGCACAGGCCACTGAGTTGCATGTTGCTCAGTAACAGGGCTGATTCTAAGTTTTCTGCTGAGGCGAAACCTGAAATAACGCCCCACCCACCCCAAGTGCCCACTCTGCCCACACTGCCCCATCATCCCCCACCCCCAAACCTATTGAAAATCTGCAGCCTATAAGTGAATACACAATCCAGTTCCACCATAAATAACCCTGGTCATGCACTATCTTCCACCTTTCTAAAGGACCAGATTCTAACTCCCCAAGTTTCTAATCAATTCTTCAATCTTTATTGCTTCTTCAGGAATAAAAGCATCTGACATATATAAAAGTGCATTGTGACTACTCGTGGTGTCTTATTCATGGTCATACTTTTATTACACCTTGTGTTTCATTTAAAGAGGTAGTTACCACTTGTAGTGTAGTGATGTGTGAAGCATATAACAATACCTTCAAATTGTTGGCAGTCAGCCCATGTCTGTGTCCAGCTATCATATGTAGGTCATGGGGTCAATGAAGTGAGTGGTTTGTAGCATAAAGTATGATTTATTGACACTTTATAAAATCTGGCGCCCTACAAATCTGCCACCTGAGCAAGAGACCCATTTAGCCTCATGACAGAAAAAGTGCTGCTCAATAAGATGTTCAACACACAATCGTGTGTTTAACACATCCTAATGCCCCTCCCCCCCCCCCAGGAAGCCCATATTATTGTTGTTAGCTCATCCATTGCCAGGATGCCTAGAATTGTTGCTAACCCCTCCTCCTCCAGGATGCCCCTAGTATTGTTATTAACTCTTCCCCCTCCATGATGCCCCTAGTACTATTGTTAAGCGCCCAACCCACCCCTGGATGAACCTAGTATGTTATTTAAATAACTTTACCCCTAGGGATCTATTGTATTGCAGTTAATGCCTCCCCAAAGAAATGCCCCTAGTCAGTGCCAAGTAAAAAAAAATAACAAACATCCCACTCACCTGTTCAACCCTTCATTCCAGTGATGACCATTCCTTTGTGGCTCGCGGTAAAAGGCGTGCGCTGCTCTGGTGTACATAAGCAGGGAGTCCCCATTTCTATAAGTACATTACATAATACGCTAAGAAATATACATACAGAAGCCCTTGGATTCCCTGCTACTGTACGGTATGCATCACCACTCACTTGCCAGCTCAGTGGCCAATCACAATTAGTTACCCCTCTGCTTACGGCAGCTACCTTGGCACAGGGGGTATCTGCAAGGCTGGTCACCCTGGGACAGAGAGGACCCCTATGAGTCATGGGCCCCCAGGCAGCCACCTACCCTTCCCAATGGGAAAGATGGCTCTGATTCCCTGTTGGTATTGATTGAAATACCATAAAGGACAATACCAGCATTTGGTTCATATGTTCTCTTTGAATTTTCTTGGCTTTCCAACAATACTCTAAAAATGTACGTCTATAAAATTGACCCAAGTTAATGTCCAGGATAGGGAATATAAATTGTAAAGGGACAAAGAAAGTTGAGGCAGAATATGTTTTTGCTTTTCTATGTGAGGTAATTGGTCTGCGTACAGCATCAGCCCTTTAATTATGTATAGAAAAGGCAGTATTTATGCGTTGGAAGTTTGTAGAAATCAGCCTAGCCATAGCAATGCAGTGCCAGTTAGTAGGTGGACAGCAGTGAATGTTGATTTTGTTGCACGTCTGAATACACTTTCCTTTATAATACAGTCTGGGCATTTGGTAATTCACTGTAAAACATTGCCGCAATATCCATATGGGCTTGTTTTTCCTGTTAACAATTCCAGGGATTTTTTGATTTTAGAAGTACTATGTGGGGTGTTGAAGAAAATGAGTCATTTCTTTATAGCATTTGACAGAATGTGATGCTTCTTAAAGGGAATGTGTTGCCTAGATTTTTTAACTGATTGGAGCCAGATACTAAACTAGTTCTTCTTTTCCAATCTGCTTCTATTTTCTGATTATACATTTTTTTGTATATTATTATGGGGGCAGCCGTACTGCCTGTGCTTCTGCTCTATTCTAATTAAGGCTATCAGAGAGATCCTTTACAGCAGCTACATGAATATAAGAAGCAATAAACTGGAGGGGACTCAGTGACCAAAGTCTTCTAGGTCTGCCCTGTCACCTGTGCAGAGGTTAAAGGTGCAAGGAAGGGGGTGAAGGAAGCTCTGATCATCACCTATTATAAATGGCTTGATATCATCTTACCAATATCTTCATGTCTTTCATTTTAATCCTGCCTATGATAATAAAGATGTGATAAACTACATTTTAGCACTGTGAACTTGCAATCTCTATATCTATAGAAAGCTCATTACTTTGTAGTGTAGATCCAGTGAGACAAACTTCCCAACCAGAGTAATTCTGCAAATAAAAAAACCAGATTCCAAGTGTTATTTTGAAGATAAATAAATAGATTGATAGATAAATAGATAGACATTAGATAGATAGATAGATAGATAGATAGACAGACATTAGATAGAAGATGGATAGATAGACAGATAGATAGATAGATAGATAGATAGATAGATAGATAGATAGATTAATAGATATTAGATAGATAGATGCACCTCAAGAGTGCTGTCATATTGACTGTCTGCTCCCACATTGACACACTGATGGTCAAAGTGAATCTTGTTTATTTAAAAATGGCAGCCATTGTACAGTATATATCCCGGTAGCAGGCGTTCTTCTACTTAGGCTGAGGTCAAAAGAGTTACTTGCATAGCACTAGTGTCTACTTACAAAAGCTTTAGGGTGCCTTCACACCTACCGGATCCACAGCGGATCTCACTTCTGCGAATTCGAAGCGAGAACCGCTGCGGATCCGGTATCAATTTACCCCTATGATAGCACATATTCGCAATGGGATTGACATCCCGCTGTGAATATGTGCTTTAACTCCCTGGTGCCCGCAGCCACGCCGCTGCAGCCGCCATCCCCGGCGGCGGCACATCCCCCCCATCCCGGCCACATCCCCCCATCAGCCCATCTCCGGCCCGCCGCCGTGAGCATACAGTACCTGCTCGGCGGCGCGGCTGCAGTGAGGCTCCCGGCTCCGGTCCCGCTCAGCTGATCTGCCGCAGGTACTGTATGCTCTCGGCGCTGGGATGCGGGCGGCGGTGGGCTGGGGGTGGGCTGATGGGGGATGTGGCCGGGATGGGGGGGATGCACCGGGGATGCGACGGCAGGGCTGCGGGCACCAGGGAGTTAAAGCACATATTCACAACGGGATGTCAATCCCGCTGTGAATATGTGCTATCATAGGGGTGAATTGATACCGGATCCGCAGCGGTTCTCGCTTCAAATCCGCAGAAGTGAGATCCGCTGTGGATCCGGTAGGGGTGAAGGCACCCTTAAGGATTTAGACGTCTCTATGTGTTTAAAAGGTCAGCGACATATTGTAATTGCTTCACTACAACATATATTCATCACATCCTTAGTAATAGATAGATAGATAGATAGATATGAGGCAGATAGATAGATAGATAGATAGATAGATAGATAGATAGATAGATAGATAGATAGTAAAAGAGAAGAAGCAGCACTGCTTTAATGTAGTATTGGTGGTGCCAGCGGATCTTGATCCAGACCAAAGATCGTAGTGAATATATATGCAGAGAATCCACAGCACTCCAGCGTAGTGAAAAAGCTCTATAAGCTGTGTTTATTCAGTCAATTATTCAGTGTTGCACTATGAATTGACTGAATAAACACAGCTTATAGAGCTTTTTCACTATGCTGGAGTGCTGTGGATTCTCGGCATATAGATAGATAGATAGATAGATAGATAGATAGATAGATAGATAGATAGATAGATAGATAGATAGATAGATAGATACTATTCAGAATGGAGTGCACTCCTAGTTTTGGTTCTGGAGTGCCAAGCAACGGATATACGTCTCCTTTAAATAAATCCAAGAATTTGCAGCACTTCCATAAGGTCATCTTATGGAAGTGCTGCAAATTCTTGGAGATAGATAGATAGATAGATAGATAGATAGATAGATAGATATGAGACATAGAAAAAGAGAGAGATGAGAGATAGATAGATAAATTAGATAGATAGATAGATAGATAGATAGACAATGAATGATTATAGGAAACAACCACTGAATAAGACATGAAATCATTTTAATTAATCTATTTATCGTACAAGCAACATTGTTTCCCTCATAATAAAGCATTATCATTATTATTTGCAGTCTAATTGAGAAATATGCTTTACCAGTACATTTAGAAAATGGATTTCTAGGAAACAAATCCTGATTAGTGAAGACTGAGCTGTATGTGCTCAGAAATGTGCCGTTATATAGAGGATGTCATTGTGAGAATCTGTGTGATTACACTAATTCACTCCCTCCATTTACCTCCTCTTCCCTAAATTGCACGATCTGTAGTATTATCACAACTTGGCCAAAAATCTACTTACCAAGAACACAGCCTTTTAGTTAAAGAATAAATTAATGTTTGCTTGAAATTGCCATTTAGTCCTTCAGAGGTCACATATTATCATGGGACTTCATTGATTCATTGAAACGTCGATAAATATTGACTGTGCTCGTGTGTTTAAAGAGCTGGCATCATAGTCAAAGGAAAAACATTGATTTCTTTTTCTGAAGGAAAATCTGCATCTGTAATGTGGTTGAGTGTAATGTTATCTCATTTCTCTTTTATTTGAATTGACCTTATATCCAATCACTCCTGGGAGGACTTATTTGGATTCATCTAAAAAAAAATATAAAAAATTATAAAAGTCGTACAGTAAGTTACTCGTAAGAGGCCATTATTAGGACGCATTAAGCTCTGTGAATGGAGCTTTGTGTTTTAGCTGATCATCTATCTATCCTGTAGGCATGTATCTGGCTTTTCTGCATTACATGGAGATCCTTAATCACGTTGGGCTGGGTTCACACTACATATATTTCAGTCAGTATTGTGGTTCTCATATTGCAACCAAAACCAGGAGTGGATTAAAAACACAGAAAGGCTTTGTTCACACAATGTTGAAATTGAGTGGATGGCCGCCATTTAATGGCAAATATTTGCTGTTATTTTAAAACAACGGCTGTTATATTGAAATAATGGCCGTTATTTACTGTAATATGGCGGCCATCCACTCAATTTCAACATTGTGTGAACAGATCCTTTCTGTGTTTTTAATCCACTCCTGGTTTTGGTTGCAATATGAGGACCACAATACTGACTGAAATATACGTAGTGTGAACCCAGCCTCAATGTCTATCAGTCCCCTATTCACTACTCCTATAGGCCATGCTGTTTTTAAACCTTATTTTGGTGTTTTCCTATCTTTTACGCTTTTTGGATCTTTTAAAAACTCCCTGTAACATAATGGCTGAGGATTTCACTCTGGCATCTTTTAATACAGTATGTACTGATGCTGGTGTTTGAAGTTTTCAATTGAAGGTTTCAATTGAAGGTAGAAGGCAGCGCAGCGTTCAAGTGTTGCAGAGCCACAATAATAATTCTCAGTTCATGAACCTTCCAACATGATGCAAAGTAAAAAAAAAAATCCAACAAGTGAAACAAAAAGTGATAGCACTGCCTGGCTCTCCACTAGATGGCACTCTGTCTCAGGCTGGGTCTGATATGTGGTGGTGCTCAATCCGAAATAAACATGCTGTATGAACAATCAATGAAGAATGAAAGGAGGCACTCACCAGCAGTATGTTCAGACCATCTGGCTTTTATTGCTGTGCGCAAGGGGGAGCAGAGGGGGACAAGGTGGGTGATCGCAGTTTCGCGGCTTAGTGCCGCTTTGACAAACCCTCCAGGAGGGTGGCACATGGTTTGGTGAAAAGAGTACTAATTTTAACTTTTATGTAATGAGTGCTGCAGGTTATTTATTTAATGCCTTCCTAGAGGAACTGTCATTTTAACTTTTGCATAGATAAACAGTACTAGCGGATATAAGAACATATCTTATCAGACAAAAATGCTATCAAGCATCTTTTCTCTCCCCCCAACCCCGCACACACTTCCTGCTAAACTGTCTTACATTTAGGGCCCTATTATGCCAAGTGATTATCGACCAATAATCATTTGGTGTAATAGGTCATGTTATAAAGCAATGATAAGCCAACATGCACGATGTTGGCTGATCCTTGCATTAAAACATGACCCATTAAAATAACATAGATGCGACAATCTGTTGCCTGTTGCTGCGTGCAACAGGAGCGGCGGCAGCAGACCACTGCTATCTTCTATGGGCACCCCAAACAAGGTAGTGATCGCTTGGGCAGCCCCTGCCCTCCTGCTTTGATGTCAGTACAAGTAATAGCACAGACAGCAAGCGGGGAATGAGGAGCAAAGACTGGACAGGTTGGCGTTCCCTTGCTCCTTAATATCGGCCCTTACACTTATAGGCTAAGTTCACAAATGTTTTTTTTTTGTAAAGAACAGACGCTGATTGCAATGGCCTCAGCATTCGTTCTTTACTGCAGGGGCGGCATCGCATTGAAGTCAATGCAATGCCGCCCACTGATGTTTTAGAATGGGCGTTACAATAATGTGCCTGTCAATTATTTCCGGGATCTGTTCACTGAACAGCGTCCGAAAACATCAGCTGTTCACACAATGCAATGTGCAGCGGTGGCCGTACATTGCATTGAGGTGAATGGCTAATTGATTTGCGGGAACGGCTAACAGTGGCCACAAACCAATTGTGAAAAAAGAGCATTCCTGCAGCCGATACAGAGGTATCGGCTGCAGGAACAGGCTGAGTGCAGCTCGGTGGCTGGATGTTTAACAGTGTCCGTTGCTGTGCAACGGACACTGTTAAACGATGTGTGAACATAGCCTCACTCTGTAAAATTAGCTCAATACTACCCTGTCCTTTGTAGCTAGCTCAGGAATCAAGTTACAAGCCGGACAGCAAAGAGAGGAAGAGGAAGATGGTAGGGGGAAGCCAGTCAGGCTTCAGAAAAAGACACTAATCTACAGTACTTAAAGGGAACATTGTGCCCAGCCATATTTGTTTGATAGCGATGCAACACCTATAGAGAGTATATTCCTGTGAAGGTTCTCAGCAGTTATTAAGACATGAATGAGATTAACCTAGAATGGATCCCTTCTTTCCCCCCTAACAGCCATATAAGCTGACTATATGTTATGTATTCCTCTGATTGGGCTGATTGGTTCATTTTACATCACATGATCAATGGATCACATGATTCATTATTGGGGGGACTGAGAAAAATATTACAAAAATGTAGGTACTAAATCATACTATTTAGAGGGGAGGGGACAGAACAACTAAAATGCATCAAGGACAAATAAAAAAAAATCATAGACTGTTAAGGACCCTTAGGGTAAAAGTAAAAAAAAAAAAAGGGGATTCTTGAAACGCTACCTTCTAGAGATGCTTGAGGACCATAGTTGAGAAGCAGTTCAGTGGAGTACCAACCACGTATTAAGCATTCATTTTTATGTTATACACTCGTATTGTGTTCAGACTTTTTACGACTAAGCCCATCGCTTTGCAGAGATGCAGTTACTGTGATTACATCATAGATACACGTTTTGCAGTTATTTCCAATAAATTTAGCAAAAATGAGTTTTGATGACAAAAAGGAAATTTCCAGACAGGGTGGTAAATATTTAAAATAACAACAAGACTCTTGAGGGAGGGACAATTCAATTTTTATGCCTGCAGAGGAGAGTAATCCATCTTCTTCTCCAGCATCTTGCGCAGTGTTTAGCTGGATTTGTCCTGGCACTCGCCTCTGCAAGAAATATTTATAAAATAATGACCCTGACTCTTGTTTAAAAATTGCTTACATTTTATTTTTTTACCGCCGTACATCATCCAAAGCGATTTACCTTAAAAGCTTAATGCTTAAAATTTCCTGAGTTATGGATTGTTAGCTGGTGTGAATGTCATCAAATAATAATGAATTCTGCACTTTAAAGAAACAAAACCAGCACTTTTCTAAAGATGCCTGCTACATGTGCAATTTTAAATGGATTCATGCTTGATTTATGATCTCGAAACGAACGACAAGGAGGTCCGGCCCAGACGTGGGAACATTTTACCATTTTTCTAATATAGAAGCAGTCATTGAATACATAAAAAATGTGATAAATAATTTGCACTTATTATATAAGAGAATGTTAAAGTGTCCTTAAAACCAGGTTTAATTGTTATAAGTATGAGATCTAGAGTATGTACAAAACCATAATAAAAGTATTGGAAAACTACACCTTAACTGGTTGTACCTTCTTAACAATATTCTTCTTTCTACAATATTAGAAAATATAGAGAATATAGAGGGGGCATTCTCGCTTAGGACTCCACTTTATGAGCTCGAATGGGGAGCTGCTAACAATAAGCAGGTCTCATTTTGTCAGATTAAGTTGATCCCTGTATGGCATAGTCAGTCACTTAAATGGCCATTATGTTATGCCCCATTAATTTGAAAGAGGAACAACTCTTTAAAAGAAGCTAAACTCTATGGGGGAGAGTTATCAAACATGGTGTAAAGTGAAAATGGCCCAGTTGCCCCTAGCAACCAATCAGATTCCACCTTACATTTTCCAAAGAGTCTGTGAGGAATGAAAAGTGGAATCTGGTTGCTAGGGGCAACTGAACCAGTTTCACTTTACACCATGTTTGATAAATCCCCCCCCCCCTATGTCTTACAAATTGAAATAAAATCTGTAATTTTTTTTCCTGCCACTGGAACCACAAGTCATTAGAATGGCCCCCAGTGGTTTCCACCTGCCCTGTCAGCCATAATTGATAGATATCTCCCTATGCCCAAACGAGGAGATATCAGTCAATCAAAGCTGATGGGACAGGGAGAAGCCACCAGACCAACCCGATGGTTGATGGTTCAGGTATTATGAAAGTGATAACAAGTTCCCTCAATTTTTTTTTTTTAGTTACATGGTTAATGTTATATGTTACTGTCATTTAACAAAGCTTTTGGCATGTCAAAAAAGTTGTGCAGTCCAGAGCCCACCAACCACTAGATCAAGCACTTGACTGAGCTCTTCTCTCCCTACCTCACTGTTGTCCTCTTTCTTGCTGTGGGAGACAGATTCTATAGTAAGGGCTTCATTACATAGGGGGATTGTGTAGTAGGGAATGTGTAACCGATGATTGATGATCGATCCAGCAATTGTAATACCTGATTACTTTTTTGCAATTTGTTTTCTAAGTACTGGTAGGTAATGGTTTCTGTGGAAGCTGTTTTATGCATGTAAAGCAGCGAAAGGTGCCCATACAGATTAGATTAACGCTGATGAAAATAGACAATTTTAACCAAAACAATTGTTCATGGGTGAACTGTCTGAATTTTTTATCAAGTGGCCATTACTCATTGACTGTGTATAGTGCAGTATTGTAATACACAATTGTTCTGTAAAAAATGTTTCCCACTGAAACATAGTTTGTCTCTCTCCCGGTGTCCTTGACTATGTTGCAGCTACTGTACATTGAACTAAAATGTACATGGCTGCATTGACTTGACAATTGTTCAATTAACAATTCTTAAAAATTGTTCTGCTTCGATCTTAGGTGTATGACCAGCCAGCTCTCTGCACATTGTGTTTAGAGCCACATCTTTGTAACATATGTTTGAATAGAAAATTCTGTACACTGTGATGTACCCATTGGTTTATATGGAGCCAAGTGAAGAGTGTCCTTTTCATTATTTCCCATTTAAACAGCTTTACAGATTTTCCCAGTGTATACATGAAATTATCATTATTATTAACATATGGATGTGATGTGAACCTTATCATTCAGGTTAAAAATGACCTGCTTTCCCTAATATGAGTGCATAGGAGCTAAACTGCAATGGACCTGAATTTAGATGATGTGGTGGAAAATGAGAAAACATCTTGTGATGTGAAAATGAGTTGGTACACTAAGTTCTGCTACATCAGTAGAATAGAAAGCCTAGATGGTGAATGTGTGAAAACATGCAGAACTGCTTTATCGGACAATCATTTTTCATTGTAACTAAAAAAAAAAAGAGACTCCTGAAGGTTTAGTGAAGAGTTTGGTAACAAAAACGCTTTCTTTTACCCCACACATTTGCACTTACTGAAATATTTTCTTTGTTTTCAGAGAGCAGACATAGCAGTCGCCCCTCTCACCATTACTCTGGTACGAGAAGAAGTGATTGATTTTTCAAAACCATTTATGAGCCTGGGCATCTCCATCATGATTAAGAAGCCTCAAAAATCAAAACCAGGAGTATTTTCCTTCCTGGATCCCTTGGCCTATGAAATCTGGATGTGTATAGTTTTCGCCTACATTGGAGTCAGTGTAGTTCTGTTCCTAGTCAGCAGATTCAGCCCCTATGAATGGCACTTGGAGGACACAGATGAAGCCCGTGACCCTCAGAACCCTCCCGACCCTCCAAATGAGTTTGGAATATTTAACAGCCTATGGTTTTCCCTGGGTGCCTTTATGCAGCAAGGATGCGATATTTCTCCAAGGTTTGTTCCATATCACTCCATCACCTTCTTGCATTTTATGGTCATATATGGATGCCATGGTGTATATATGTTTAGTGATGAATTATTTTCTAATTCCAAATTTTCTTTTTTCATGCTTTACATCCCACCCAGCTCCAAGCTTCATCATTAAACTCATCGCTTGCCACCACATCTCATGTATAATCGGTATAGAACTCAATACCATTTATACATGTCCATTGAAACTTATATTCACCATGTTGAGACTGTAAAATGCATAGGGTCTTTATGTTTTAGCAATGCTTGGAGTTCTACCGTGTTTTTGCTGCATATCTCATTTTACGGTCATCTGCTTGGTGCATATAACATATGTTGCTATGCAAAAGTAGCAGCTGATTGCTCTGAAGACACATGCAACAGCAGTTTAATTACCTATGTCTTCAGTTCACGCTTGTCATCGCACGCTATCTTCATTTCGTTTTCTTTATTTGTGCTTTTGTTTTCTTTTCCTCTTTGCTACAGCCCCATTGTTTATTGTGCATGCCACGATTGGCTGTTAAATCAACAATCTTATTTACTATGCCATATCTAAATACAAATTGTCAGTCTACAGTAGTATCTATCTAAGATGTGCTGCCACGTAACCAAAACTGCTCCCAGATATGCAAGAGCTCATTTGATATCAGTTCTAGCATTTATATACACCCTCTTACCATATTCATGAGTTATCTGCATGCAAATCTCGAAGCACATCTGCAGACGTAAACTAAAAAAAAGTGAAGATTAAAAAATAATTTAGGGAAA
Organism: Dendropsophus ebraccatus; assembly: GCF_027789765.1. Lineage (NCBI taxonomy): Eukaryota > Metazoa > Chordata > Amphibia > Anura > Hylidae > Dendropsophus > Dendropsophus ebraccatus. The sequence goes on from NC_091463.1 coordinate 51,500,088, forward strand.
TTCCTTTTGCATTTTGAAAATCTGTTGATGATCTTGATTTTATATATTCAAGCTTCATTTCTAAGGATCTTACAAAATAAAAGATTGCCATATTAAAAGTTAGCAGAATACCTTGAGGCCTCGTACAGTTTTGGTGCAGTTATTCCGACACATAAGAAAGCTGACGGGAGGGTATGATTTGGCTGACAGCTATTTCTCCTGACTTCACTATTAGCATGTTACATTTCTATATAAAAGGTTTACTTTACAAGGACAAGCACTGCAGGATACCCCTGAGTGTCCCTTTAGCCAAAGCAAAAAAACAAAGGTTGGTCTAGCCTGATGCTGAGTCAGGTGGGCCAACTAAACATGAGATTTTTGGGCAACCCCATTACTCTTTTGTAAGCCAACTTTATACAACAACTGCACCAAAACTGTATGCATGTGCTCATCTAGCATTTAGCAAAAGTAAGAAAGACATTCTCTTGCAAAGACTTATAAATAATAATAAAAGGATAATAATATTAAGGAGGTTATCTGGGTTTACTAAAAGAAAAAAATTGCCTTTTTTCAGTGCTGCTCTATTTAAAGGGAACTCTTAAAAAAATTTAGTCAAATCTGCAGACAGTATGCTATAGATCTGGATGAGCGGAACAGATTGATATATAGTTTAATGGGATAAGTTTTAAGCTTGCCATTTGCCCATGTTAATTTCTATTCATTGAAGCCATGTGGGCGTATGCAGAGACAGCTACAAGTGTGCATCCATCCAGCATAGCTCTTAATTAGGTCCGACCACTTGACTACTTTGCTCCTTCTAGGCTTAGTAGTCACATGGTGGTGATTGACAGTTCTCCTATTTATATGCACAGATAGCTGTCAGTCTCTAAATAGGACTGTTCACATGACTACTTAGTCCAGGATGAATAGAGATTTGCATGGGCAAGTTATTCTAGAACAGAGGTGTTAAACTCAGTCCCTCCAGCTGAGGCAAAACCACAATATCCATTGGGCCTTTGGGTGTCCAGGCATGATGGGAATTGTAGTCTTGTAACAGCTGGAGGGCCTGAGTTTGACACCTGTGTTCTAGAACTTTTCACACAACCTTAAATATCATTTCATTCTGTTTCTCCAGCTCTACAAGATGCTGCCTGCAGATTGGAGTACAATTTTAGTGTGACAGGCTCCCTTTAGATGAAACTTTTAGAACCATTACATTTTGTTCACGGATCACGACCATATGTTATTTTCATTACAAATAAGATTATTATCATCAGAACATTATTCTATTTCTACTTTAAGCAACATGATTTAAAATGTTATTGTTATAAATATAGTTATAATACGATTAAATATTATTGAACTAGTGTTAGCAGTAAAGTCCAGGTCACTCAGATGCAAAATGACGGATCTATTTTACAGAAATAACATGTTCATAGTGTATATCTGGTATTGCAGATGAAGCCTAGTTACTGGAGAAGGGCTTAGCTGCAGTACCAGATAGTGCAAACAAATTCATGTGCTGCCCATTTGGCTTCAAGTGATATTGTCCATCCCTTAGTACAGGTGACAATATCAACAGCATCAGGCACAGTGGCTGCTGTACATTGCCCAGCCAAGAAGCCCCACCTCAGTGACATTGCCAACAGGGATGAAAGTATCGCTTTAAATAGGTTCACCAGGATTTTAAAAAATAATAATTTTTTACTTCCCAAAACAGCATCATGCCTGTCCACTGGTTGTATGTGGTACTGCAGCTCAGCATTCTTCACTTCAGTGGGGCTGAGTTGCGTTTCCAAGCAAAATTCATGGCCAAATACAGTATGGTGGTTTTTGTAAGAAAGTAGCTATGTTTTGGTAATGCTGGACAACACCTGTGTAAACAGTTGACAAAAATGGCCATATTTTGCAAATTCAGGCCGTAAATAATGAGCATATTTATTATTTGAACAGCTGTAATTAAATCTGAACATTATATGGTGTGTGCACTGCCAGCCAATTTTCCATTGACTCTAATGGAGCGCATTATTATATTGAAGATACGGTCATATGTTTACCTAAAAATGATGTCCGTATTTTACCTTTATTTTACAATGTATGGACCTAGCCCAAGGCTTTGTGATTTTTTTTAATGTGGCTTGTAGTAAGACATACTTTTGAACACAATACTGTATATGCCAAAAAAAAAACCTATCCATTAAAGGAGAATTCCCATCTGGAGCAGTTATACCCTATCCACAGTATCCACTTTCCATAATCATGAGTTCAGGGACCCCAAAATTCCTCCAGAATAGAGCTGCGGGCCACACTTTTGGCTCTTTTTGGAGCTCTTTGGATAATGAATAGAGCAGCAGCGCATTATAGGGTCCCAGCACTTGAGATTGCTATGGGGTTTCTGCACTCTTACTTCCCCCAAATAAGTTAGTTATGCCCTATCCTGCAGATGCTGTAAATGGGGCATAGCTACCCCAGACGGGAATACCTCTTGAAAGCTAAAATGTTATATCATAAAGGAGTTCAAATAGACATATGACTCCTCAGTTCTGTGCCATATACATTTACTTGAGATATATATTTAAAATCAACAATAAAAAAGGGACATTTTTAGAGGATTATTCTAATGCTACTCCTTTCAAAATGTTTAGTGGTTAATCTTATGGTTGTTTATTATGCCATATCGGAGCACAAGTGTATACCGTAGCTATAAGTGCCATGAATAAATCTTTGCCTATTCAGATAACTGGATGCCACAGTTTTTTACCACTGTAATTTATGTAAATGATGCCTTATAAAGTGATTATGTTTAGGACAGAATACCCCTTCACCAGATCACAATAGATGGCACATTTTCCCTTTCTTGAGTCTTTCTCTAGTTTTTGTTTTCCCTTTATCTGTTGCTACTAAGTGTACAGTGAATGGTATTTAACCTGCTGTTGATCATGTTTTTGCCCAGTTGGAAAGACCGGCAAATAAGCTTTGTGACATCACATGGAAAGCTTCAAAACTGTCTACTATTTTCCTGTCCTGTTATTCCAGCATTTTACAGTTTATGAATTGCCATTTTGGTGACTGTGGTGTTTTTTAGGTAAATAAGCTTCACATATTTAAAAATACTGAATCATTAGTTATATGACTAACAGCAAAAATTGCCACTCATCTAAATCAAACACAATTTTGTGAGTTAAATTAAAAAAAACATAGCTATGTTGGCTAAGTGTCAGAGACTAACCACAAAGGCAGCCATAGTTAAAGATCACTTTAATCATATCTAGCTTTAACTATTTCCATAAATATAAAAGGCTTGAACTTCAGAAGACCCCGGAAGTTATCTTGACAACAGATCTTTTAGGTCCTGTAGGTTGTGGAGCATGGCCCTGAATCAGATTTGTTTTTCTAAGCACATTTCTCAGAAGGTTGGCCGGCTTGAGACTTGGAGACATTTGTGGCCAAGTTGTCACCATGAACATTTTGGTTTCCTCAAACTATTTGACAATTATTCGATGTGGCATGATGCATTATTTTGCTGAAAGGGGCCACTATTAAAGAGAATACTGTTGCCATGATATACTTTGTCTGCAACAAAGTGTAGTTAGGTGTCACATATCAAAGGGACACCCTCATAGAACTCAGGTAAGCAATGTATATGTACCCAGCTATCCACTTGATATAAAGGAAAACATGATTTCATCTGACAAGGCCACCTCCATCCATTGGTCCATGGTCCAGTTCTAAAGTCCATGTGTCCATTATACCAAGTTCCAAAGGAAAATCAAATAACTGAAGGTACCACTGCAAGTGAGGCTTAAGGTATGTATAAAACTTCATTATTTTCTTGGTTATTTAATACAAAGCAATGCTATAACAAACAATTTCAGGTCTCAACTAGTCCCTTCCTCAGAGGTACCCCTTATATATGTGCAGTGTAGGTCTTTTCAGAAATTGACAGGGTCAACAAGGAACCAATATGTGATTATGCAGTCCCATATGCACTGAACTGCGAGATCTGACCATTTTCTATTACAGCCGATATTAACTTAGCTTAATATTCGGCATTTTGTGCTTTCTGTGGGAACAGATTAGAAACCGGTTGTCTATCTTGGATTACTTTTGAAGGCACTAACAACTGAATTCCAGTATAAGGCCATGTTAACACAACGTATATTTTTGTAAAAGTACGGCCGTTGTTGCGATAAGTACGGCCATTGTTGCCGATTGCAACAATGGCCGTGTTTATTACGTTAATGTACACGGAATCGTGGCCGAATCGTATACACAGAGTATACGATCCGGCAAGGATCTCTAGCGGCACCAGAAACAACGGACATGTCAGTTTTCTGCGGCTGATATTCATTGAATAGTGGCCGCAGAAAACCCTGTCAGTGCACACTATGGCACGGGCAGCTCCAGACGCGCGCTCCATAATGTGCAGTGGAGAGTTCTGATGCAGGCGCACGCGGATGCACCCGCATCGGAACTCTGTGGCGCTAAAGATGCAGTTCTGGCCGGGATGATCTTTAATGAGATCGGCCAGGTCACGGAAGCCGGTCTCTTACAAGGTCTGAACATAGCCTAACCCTGCAAGTAGTGTTTTTAGAGACGCAATTGTCTAGCCTTCACAATTTGGCCCTTGTTAAAGGGAACCTGTCACCCCCCGTGCCGGGGTGACAGGCTCCCTTTAAAGTCATTCAGATCTTTATGCTTGACTGTTGAAACCATGCTTTCAACACATCAACTTGAAGAACTGAATCACTTGCTGGCTAATACTTCCCCCATACCTGACAGGTATCATTATAACAAGATATAACAAGATACTATCCATTTTACCTCTCAGTTGTTTTATTATTATGGCTGATTGGTGTAAATATACTGTTCCTAATTTATGTTAATGGTGGCCATGCTGATTTTTGTTTTGTAAAGTGGAATATATTTATCATCGTTGCATAGGCTGGACTAGATATATCTCGTATGGACGCATTAGCATTGGAACTATGGGCTGCACAGATAAAAAAAAAATTATATATGGACCCAAGTTGACCTTTTCCTTGGCACTCATCTATTTTCTAGGCACTTAGCAGACTACTAGATATTTCTAGCTTTATATTCTTTCTATGGATTACCCCTGTTCAGTACTGAACTCTGGTGAGTTTACTATTGCTCAGTGTATCGCAACATAAGTGGCATGAGACAGAAGTGTGTAGTTTTATAAACTTCAATAGTTTGCAAGCTTTTTTAGTACTTTTTTTCCAATGAATAATCATTGGGCTATGTTCACACACAGTAAAGTAAAAGCTAAATACGACCATAATTTTAAGTGAAACTACAACATTGTGTGAACAGATGACAAAAGCAGCCAGATCGTAAATAAGCAGCATATTGATTATTTGGCACTTTCGGCCAATCTCCCTTTGACTTCAATAGAGCGCATTATTATATTGAAAATACAGTCATATTTATACCTTAAAGGGATAAGTGTATAACATAGCCTTACACTAGATAAAGGGTACAGAAATGTTGTTGTTAAAGTAGATGCAGTTGATTATGGGGACTGAAACCAACTCTGTGAGTTAATGGCTATGATTTGGATCTGGTTGCTGTAAAAGAGATGAGGCCCAAGAACTGTACTATTTTGGGAATATCCATATTGTATAGGAAAGACAGAATACGGCATAGCGGATATGGGGGTACCATTTATGTTAAAGAGGGTCTAAAATCAACAGTATTCCATTATACATCTAAAGATTTGGAGGATTTCTGAGTGTGTATGCAAACTAAAGAGAAATCTCTTATTAGGATAGGTGTTATCTATAGGCCTCCAGGTTAAACAGGACTATGATAATATGTTGGCAGATGAAATTACCCAATTATCACTAAAGGAGGACATTGTATTTATGGTGGCTTCAACATGCCTGAGGTTAACTGGAATATCCCTTGTGCACTTACTTGAAAAAGCTAATATATAACAGAGGCCCTTACAGGGACATCTCTAAAACAGCTTATGGCTATGTTCACACAACGTTTTTTTCAGCTCTGTTTAAAATGATGTCCATTATTTTGAGTCTAAAATAACAGACGTTTTTCGAAGCCTGGCATCCCCTTAGTGCAATGATGGGTGTTTGTACATTATTTTAGTTTGGGGTTACTAATTGCCTTTTGGTTGTGGCTTAATTGAAAAATCCATTTAATTTAATAGTAAAAACAGAGAAAGAACAGTGACAAAAGAAAAACGGTGTGTGAACAACTAATAAAAAACGTCCGCTATTTGCAAAAAACGTCCAAAAATAATGTTCATGTTCATGTAAAAATGAATGTAAAGGGGGATAAACAGCAGGATAGAATGCTCAGTGGGCAGCAATTAAAAAAGCCATTCTAAAGGCAACTAGACTATATACAGTATATGAAAAAAAAAGCTAAAGGAAAGTATGAAAAAAATACTATGATTTACAACAGGTGTAAGAGCTATAGATAATTCCGACCCTAAATATTGATCATGAGCATTATTCACGGGCGTAATTATCAAAATACGGCCATATTTTTAGCTCAGAAAATATTGTGTGAACATACCCTCAAATTGTAGCTGACGGAGAGGTAAACTAAAATGAATCTTCAGATCAATTAATAACAGGAAGAATTAATGAGGAACCTACCTATACTGATGGAGACAACTCAGTTACTGACCATTTGATCAGCTTAAAACATTGTTTAAACATTCTTTTGTAAACAGTACAACAAAGTCTGAAAATTGGTGGATATAATTGCATTTTTATCATTCTTCGATTCTTGAAATTGCTACATAAATTCCCATTGAACATTCATTTTTCTTCGTCCTTTTGTCATCTTTTTTCAAGGTATGCAGGTTTCTGTTAGGTGTTTTCTTTTTTTTTTTACTTTTTTCTCTTCTTCACGTTATCTAGATCACTTTACCAATTTATGAATCAGATTTCATAAATAAAATGTAACCAATTTCTGGTATTATTTGCATAAAAAATATGACTTGTGTCCATTTATTATCAATTGTAGACCCCCTTCCCTTTTTGCCTAATGAAGGGGTCTTTAGTAATGCTCCTGGAAATTATACTGATACAATTGGGTATCATTTTCAATTAAAATTCTACAGTTGAAGAGATCATCTTGACAATGATGTCTTTGCACATCTGGCTGCATTCTGGTTGTGTTATACAAGACAGGTTAAAGAATACTTATTAATTTATGTCAAAGAAATTAATAAATCATTGATTTTATTGTATTATTTAATATTTTTCGCTACAGCAGAGATTGTATTAATACTGCAAAGGTGTTACATAGAACTTCCTAGTTTTTATAATAAAGAAAAGGGGATTGGGGGACAACTCTTTATCTCCTCTCTCCAAACATCTGCCACTACTGGGTTGTATAAGAGCTATTCATCTAGAGCAGCAGATCCTGGATTATGTGGATAAATGTCTAATCTGCTTTCTCTTGCAGATCTCTCTCTGGGCGAATAGTTGGAGGAGTGTGGTGGTTCTTCACATTGATTATAATCTCCTCCTATACTGCCAACTTAGCGGCTTTCCTTACAGTGGAAAGAATGGTGTCACCCATTGAGAGTGCAGAAGATCTGGCTAAACAAACAGAAATAGCTTATGGCACTTTGGATTCTGGTTCTACCAAAGAATTTTTTAGGGTATGTTATGTAATATTTACATTATATTAATTCTGTTTTTCAACACCATATGGTCTAACATAATGGATATATATCTTAATACTACATGCTTTGACTGGCTTCTAACATAATATTACAGCTACTCCCATCTAAGTAATGTTAAGGACTTTCATAGTTCTGCAATAACACAGTGATGTAGCATGGGGGTTACAGGACAGTAACACTAGGACTATACACTCTACAGTACCCAGGCTAGCAAATGTAAAGGGAGAGGCTTTGCATACAATGTATATATACATTGTTACTTACTGCAATACACTGTGCAATACCTGGCCAGGAAAATGTGAAGTGAACAAAGATGCATCGCCACTCAGTGCTGTACAAGAGCAGGGAGTCTTGTAATAGACAAGAGTCTTTCCACCACCACTGACTTCACATTTGTCAGGCTGGGGTGGCAAAGAACTTAGATCTGCAAATATACAGTATATGGCTATGTTCACACTTTGTTTAACAGCATCTATTGCTATGCAACGGATGCTGTTAAACTGCCGGCCGCAAGGGCTGCATTCAGGACTTTCCTGCAGCTGATACCTCAGTATTGACTGCAGGAATGTTCTTTGTTTACTATTGTTTTGTGGGCACTGTCAGGTGTGCCCTCAAATCAACCATTTATTTCAATGTAATGAGCGGCGGACGGATGACTTTACATTGTGTAAACAGTTGTTTCCAGACGCTGTTTGGTGGACAGCATCCAGAAATAATAGGCAGGTAAATTATTTTAACTCCCGTTCTAAAGAAGAGCCATTAACACTGTGTGAACACAATGGGTGGCATTGCATTGACTTCAATGCAATGCTAACCCTGCAGTAAAGAAAGGATGCTGATTCCATTGTAATCAGCGTCCGTTCTTTACCAAAAGAATGATGTGTGAACATAGCCTATACATGCAAGCATTGCTATTCACGTTACATTGACTGGGCTGGGTTAGAGGTTTCATGTGGTTTGGCTGCTAAGGCTCAAATAATAATGCACAAATTAAAAAGACTATTCTAGATAGGAATGTATACACTGTGCTGTGCTTTGTGGGGGTATTGCTTGATATAGGCTATTTTTATAGATTTATAGGCTATGTATAAGGTGTTCTATAAATGGAATACCCAGAAGGTATTTTAGTGCAGCTCAAGATAGGTCAAGTAAATCATTCAAAGAAATAATTGTCTGTTTAGATCTTAACAAGCAAGTTTAGTTTTTTGTAACACATCTCAGCACAAGTAATGAATGGCCCAATGTATTTATTGTAGAGATCAAAGATAGCAGTCTACGAGAAAATGTGGTCATACATGAAGTCGGCAGAACCCTCTGTGTTTACGAAAACAACCGATGATGGTGTGGCTCGGGTTCGGAAGTCTAAAGGAAAGTTTGCCTTCTTACTGGAATCCACAATGAATGAATACATCGAGCAGAGGAAACCATGTGACACGATGAAAGTTGGAGGCAACCTGGATTCCAAAGGATATGGCGTGGCAACTCCAAAAGGCTCAGCATTAAGGTGGGTGGAATAATATAACAATATGTGTTGTTATAGTATTCCACCTTCCCTGATGTATTGTGTTGTTCTTTACTTTCTTGTGGATGTTTAAGGTAACATGGTTTACTTTTAACATGGCAGGATGGTAAATGGTATGATTTACTTTTTTTGTTGTTGTTATTCATTTATTACTTTGTGTGTTGTCTTTCTGTTCATTATAATTTTACGTTTTTAACCCAATGCCCTTTTCTATGTAAATGTTAAATTTCACATATTATTTACCACATGCTCAATGTTATTTGCATGATGTGGTGTTTGTGTTTTTCCCAGAAAAATATCCACCCCCTCATCCTGCATTTTATTCTATGTATACTATCCCCTTCCAAATTACAAGCCACCTTATTATATTCAGACTAGTATATGGTATTGTTAACTTTATAGCTTTGTGAATCCCTAGACAATTTGTCCTCTTGTGCTCCTTTTTTTACATATTACTATTTCCTTAGTAGAGATGTGCGATTTTTCGCTGAATTTTGTGAAATTCAGGTAATATTTACTGACAGAAACCCATAGATATATAAATATATCTAAGTATTACCACATGACAGATTGTATTTTTAATTATATTTTTCTAAACATTTTTTATTCAAACTTTGAAAAAAAAATTGTCAGAAATCACAGTTTTGAAAAAAAAAAATTAATAAATTTCACCATAATCTGGCGAAACAATTGCATATGATATAAGCAATTATGTATCAGATTATTGGGCACTATATATATTTTAAGAAAAGAAAATAGTCAAGGCAAATTAAACTTTAAATGAAATTTGCAAAGAATATTTGAAGACATTCGCACAACTCTATTCCTAAAAGCCTTTTGTACATTTTCTTACAAGTTATGTTTTATCGTTTCAAGAAATGCTGTTAACCTGGCAGTATTAAAACTGAATGAGCAAGGACTCTTGGACAAATTGAAAAACAAATGGTGGTACGACAAAGGAGAATGCGGCAGCGGGGGAGGTGACTCCAAGGTCAGCCTCAATGTCACCACAATCGGGTACCTTAGTCAAGAGTAATCGGCAAGACTGTTATTTTGGTCAAGACAAAAAAGGCAAATTTTTTATAAAAGCAATAAAGCAATGGATCATTATGTCCATTATAGTCATAGTAGGTCTGAGATTTACACTAATAAATTAGGAATGGTTGGTGTACACCATAGGATGCCTTTTCCACTCAGAAATGAAACTTAAGAATTATTAGTCACTAAATTGACTAGGTGTAAGCAAAAGATCATTTACCTCCCCCAATACTTGATCTTGTATCTTGATAAAGGGCATCTAGTTGTAAAATCTAGGCAATGCAGCTTATTGAAGAGGGTTTCTGGCTTTAAAGCATGAAACCTAGTATTGCTATGATTTTACAATCCATCTCACATTACAAAAGGCTGCAGCAGAAATGTATAAGGAGGTCATTTTCATAACTTCACTGTAATACGAGCAGAAAAAAAGCCTGGAGGCCTAACATCAAGGTCTGCTAGTTCATCATCTGTCCACAACTGGCTGGTACTCTCTGTACCTAGAAAATTAAGTCACAAGACATCTCAAAATAGTGACTTACTTTTAGGATTGCCTACAGTCTATGGTAATGTTCTTCTGTCATTGGTAAGTTCAGTATATAGATACCGGGATGGGAAAAAGGAAATGTTTTACCATCCAATGTTAAGAGAGAAACTGCACAGTTTTTTGCACAGACTGATGCCCAGAACAGATTTTTAAAACCAAAGTAATTTGTGCAATATAATTCTAATTTTAAGTAGTGTATTAATCGAGGAAACTTTGGCTGCAGTATTCCAGCATAAGAGAATGGCCACAATTTTGGTTATACTGTAGATATTGACAAAGTTAAATTAGTAACCTATTCATTTATGACGATGCTTAAAGGAATTAGTACAATTAAATTTTTTTCCGCATGTTTCTAAGCTGAGATCTTGAGATCTATAGATACAGGGTCTTGCAATACTGAAAAACGTGAGGAGTGATGAGTATATAAATCTGCTTCATACATTGAAGTCTTCATATTTAAACCTGGTTAGACTATTCTGTATAAACACGCACAGCCCTTTCTTATAGCCATAGTACAATAAATCAATGGCCTATGCTCCAAAAATTTAAAATCTTGGTCTCTTCTAGTCTTTGCTTCTATCTTATTTCAGTAATGTGTTGTATCAGAAAGAACTGTACAGCCAATCACTGGCTAAAGTGGTATCCTACCTCAGTTACTGATTGGCTGTGCAGGCAGACGTAGGGATAAGTAGAGACTAGGAGCATCAAGGTGACAGCCATGGGGGACTTGGGGAACTAATTTTTATTTTTATACCACCCCCAGCTATATGTAAAAAAAAAAATCTCTCAGTGGAAAAGGTATCTTGGCTGACCCTCACATTCATTCTGTAAAGTTACCTAATTCTACACAGCTATAGCACCTTGTATATGGTGCAAATTCAAACTTTATTATTATTCCTTTAACAGTGTGTGCCGATTACTCAAAGCGATATAGGCAGGACCTGGTAATTTAGTGTCACTTGTAGTGTTAAAACTAAGGTGATATTCAGGTTGCCTGCAGTTCAAGATCTTTGTGTCCAGGGTCCCTGCTTTATCGCTTTGTATAGTATGAAAATAGTTTTAAGATTGAATAACATAAAATAACATAATATAATGTTATTTATGTTATTTCCCACGTGAAGAACTCCCGTAAACCTTGCAGTATTGAAACTCAGTGAACAAGGCATCTTAGACAAGCTGAAAAACAAATGGTGGTACGATAAGGGTGAATGTGGAGCCAAGGACTCCGGAAGTAAGGTCAGTCGCAGAAGGTCTTTTGAATTGAATAGAAGTCCCATTCTGACTCACCCTCCATGCACACAGTTTTATTTATTTTTAAAACATGGTCCAAAAATATAAATAAGCCATTAACTCTGACAGAACGATACGCACAGATTCATCTCTTTAAATACAATGGGGAAGATTTACTAATCCATGATAATCCCAGATCTTAATGTTCTGTATAAGGAATCATCAATGACATCCTGCAGACAAAGATTAGTAAACATTTTCTAATAACATTGTATTACAGTGAACATATCAACATAGTAACAGTCACTAAAGTGGTTAACTTCATGATCAGTAAATATAGAGGTACCCCAACAATGAAAATTACCTAGCAGGTCAATCAGGTAGATTTAGTGAAGCTGTCAGTAATACTTAAGTAAATTGTTTCAGGCTGCCCAAACCATGGGGAGCGTAAAAGAGAGACAGGGTGTGGTAACACAACAAACTATGATTTACTCTGAAATGTTCAGGCATTTTTAGGTAATCATAAGTTTAAAGGTGCCAGTGTTGGAGTAACTAGTCCTCAGGGTTTGTCCTCACAACTGCTCCCCTCCTTGCCCAGCCCAGTGAAGAAGAGAGCAGCTTTTGAAGATGACCACTGCCATGACTAGTTATTGTGTCCCAACAACATTTAACCCTATAATTTCTCTGAAATTCCTGAGTGTTTCAGAGTAAATGCTATCTTATTTTCTTAATAGTTCCTGTCTCTATTTCATGCTGCCCATGATTTGGGTAGCATGAAGCAACATGACAGATTCCCTTTAAAGAGGATACTCAACACTAATGAAAAGGGAAAAAAAGCAGGCTGGTGTAGTGGCTACTGCTTAGCCAAGTCCCCCTGGCAAGTTTTGCCACAATCCGCTCTTTTTTGGGGTCACCTGAAATCTTTTCTGTCTAGGCATCTTCTCTTCCCTTCCTGGTTCTGATAATGTGCCCACCCACTGTCTCAGAATACATGGACCAGCATGCTATGCTAACCAGAGCCAGCCTCTGCTGCTAATGTCTTCCATATTTCCTCTAGTTACCTCCCCTGCCCAGTGATGCTGCTGACTGCAGACAATCGTTATATAAGGCAGTGTACCTTATCTAATATACTGCCGTTTGCTTACAACAGTCAATTTCTATATTTATTGCAGCTGCTTGTGGCTTTGGGTCACACAGACCTATGGATCATGCAGCTGCTGCTGGACTGCATTTACTGGGACTGAGCGGGGGTGGTGTCTGGGCCTGGTCTTCTCCCACAGTAATCACTGCCCTCCCTCTCTGCTTGATCAGCATCTGATTGCCCCGTCCCTTGTCTTCTGAGCCCTGAGGGGAGGAGGGCCAGGCACAGGTTGCAACTGGGTATGCTTCCTGCCCCATCCTCCTCTACATCTGTGTGCACCTTTAGCCCTGCTACACATAGAGGGTAACACATTCAGCTCTGCTACATGTGGTGGGAATGGAATGACACATTCAGCCATGTTACATGTGGGGGGATAACACATTCATCTCTGCTATATCTGTAGAGGGGATGACACATTCAGCTCTGCTACAGAATGCATATGCAGATTAGCCATGACTTCCTGGGCTGCACAATAGAGATGAAAAGTGCAGGAAAATGCCAGGACTGGTACTAGAAGCACTTGTGAATAATGTATAACTTGGGGAAAGGGAGAAAAAGGATAGAAAAAGATTTAAACCAGACAACCCCTTCAAGTGATTCCTTTTACATTAGATTTTAATTGATTGCCTCAGAATTAGCTCAGAAATGGACAAGAGGTATATAAAATATGTGGACGCAAGATATAGAAACATAGAAGATTGTCGGCAGAAAAAGACCTCTGGGTCCATCTAGTCAGCCCTTTTAGTATTTTCTTTTTTTTTTTTTTCATATTAGTATAGATATATGTTTATCTCAGGCATGTTTAAATTTTGTTATTGTAGATATCACAAATTTTCTAACATATATGCTGATATAAATGTGTATTTTTGTGTATATAGGTGCCATTATTTAATTATTATTATTATTATTATTATTATTATTATTATTATTATTATTATTATTATTATTATTATTTATCTGTAATAATGTCAATTTTCAGCTTCAAAACAATAATTTCAGAGGCCACTATCAAATTGTCCATTTTCAGGTCTAGGAACTACAGCAAGCCACTTCCATAGGGTCACAAGCCACACGTGCCTTCAAAGCCACTGGCTGACCACTGTTCTAGGCCATATCTATTGAAATAATAGCTGCCTAATGGCTGGAGGAATTATATGGGTTTCAACTAGTGATGAGCGAAAATGTTCTTAAATGTTCGTATGCACGTAAGAGCATGACACTAATTGATCATGTTCGCCTATCACAAACAATTTGTTTGATGATCAGAATGGTTATAACGATGATATTCGAACATGCAAATGTATATCTCGTGTTGTACGCAACTGCGCAGTTAACGCTTTGCTTCTGATAATCTGTATGCATGTGCGTAACAATAGACCGATACATACGCAACTGCCTAAATTACCCTTTAACCTGATAATCTCTATGCATGTGTATGACTCTAGACTGAAACATATGCAACAGGTGAATTTATACTTTGCACCTGATAATCTGTACACGTGTGTAGACCAAAAAATACACAACAGCATAATTTACCATTTACACCTGATAATCTGTACACATGTGGGTAACTCTAGATCGAAATGTACACAACTGCGTAATTTACACTTTGCACCTGATAATCTGTACGCTTGTGTAGAACGGAATGTATGCTTCTACTGTGCAGCGAACACGAAACGATCCCGATATTTTTTTATGTTCTTGCTTCGGACCCAAACCAAACATCGGGATGTTTGCTCATCACTAGTTTTAACAATGTGGCATATCGAAAAGGCTTTATTGATCAATAGGGATAAAATCAGTATGGCGCATCGCAAAAAGTATGAACAGCAGCAGAGACTCCTGTCTATCACCAGTACAGGGGATGTACTTACTATGCTCACACATAGTACTTACTTTTACCCCTTTTATAGACCCCTTTTGGAATTCTCTGAAAACCCTCATAGAGGCTTTGTCCAAATGTACAAAGGCTCCCAAATATCCAATACCATACATTTTATTGTGTACCTTGGATCCTTTGTATAGTTTACTCTCTTAGTTTTCTCTCTCTCTCTCTCTCTCTCTCTCTCGCTCTCTCTTCCTCCCTCTCTACAACACAACATCTATTATAGCGTTTTGCATCTATTTTTGGACAGCCATCATTGTGGCCCTAAAATATGGGAGTATTATGCACATTATGACTATAATTTGCATTATATGCCCAAATGACAGGCAAAAAAGTACGCTGTGTTCCAGGAACCAGTTTTTTTTTCCATTTTCCATACTAAGACTATGTTCACACGTCTTTTTTTGGCTATGTTCCCATTGCATTAAAACAATCGAAAAGGCATCCGTTGTTTCTATTTAAAAAGGCATCCAATTTTGTCTCAATTTAATTGACTTCAATGCAATGTGGACGTCATTTTTTCTTTTCAAAAACGAAGAGAAAAATACGTTGTGGGAGCCACAAAGTTTTTCTTTTTTTGCCCTCCTTTAACAGTTTTTTACAATTAAATTCAATGGAATTTTCAATGAAAGACACACCCAAAGGCCAATCAGTCCACCTAAAATAGAATAAAGTACCAACAGCCATCATTGCACAGACAGGTGGCCAAACAGCAAAATGGCGGACATCATTTTTTCTTTTAAAAAACGTAGTAAAAAACATTGCGGGAACATAGCCACACAGTTTTTCTCCCTCTGATTTTTGCTATGTCAACTGAAAGCTTCCCTGAGGCTTCCTGTATTATAGCTACAGTGTCTGATAAGGCTCAGCCTAAGGCTATTACATTGCCTGTAATCAAGCAATCAAACAGTTAAGCCCCCATGATGGAACAGTAAAATAAAGTGCCGTATTTTCCGGTGTATAAGGCGTCTGGGCGTATAAGACGACCCCTGACTTTTAAGGAGATTGTCAGGTGTTCGCCTTATACGCCGAAAAATGTTAACCCCTGCCTGACCTTAGCCATGCTGCGGTCAGGCAGGGGTTAACTGCAGCTAAATAATAATAATAATAAAAAAAAAAAAACATTTTACTCACCTGGCGCCGGAGACGGAGATTGCCGAACCTCTCCAGGGCAGCCGAGCGTCTCATTGGAGAGGTTAGGAGACGCTTGGCTGCCGGGAGAGCTATGGGAGAATGAGATAGGCTTCGCAAACTTCCGGCGCCTCTCTCATTCTCCCGAAGCTCTCCCGGCAGCCGAGCCTCTCCGATGAAATGCTCCACTGCCCGGGAGAGGTTTGGCGATCTTCGTCTCTGGCGCAGGTAGTGTACATCACACTGCCTGCATCAGGAACAATGCGGGAGGCGCGCCGATGAAGGGAACGGGCCCCGGGTAAATTAAATGTTTGGTTTTTTTTTATAGTGGTTGCCCCGTATGGCGGGGATGGGGCCATTTTTGAGCCTCCCCACCGTATGGGGCGACCATAACCGGCATGTAAGACGACCCCCGACTTCTAAGAAGATTTTTTGGGGTCAAAAAGACGTCTTATATGCCGTAAAATACAGTATACAAGTTAAATGCTTAATGGCAATAAAAGTATCATATGAGTAAAACCCTATGGTGGCCAAAAATTCAAAATGAGAACAATTTTAATTTTGCAATTTTTTCATGAAAAATAGGAATTTTTTACAAGAAAATTGTACAAATATTCTTTAGTACAATATGTTACAAAAAAACAATCTCACATAAAATGAGACAGGTCAGATTTAAAAAAAAAATGGGGTTAAAGCCCAGTCCTGAAGGGGTAAATAGCAAAATAATTATATACTCCAGAGAAATAATTTATATAACATAATACGGTTTAATTATCACATATATACAGTAATATATTACCAAAATGATCACACATTAATCCATGAGATATACAGTACTAAACCAAAGAAGTAAAAGTCTGCACCCTCCCCTGCCTCACATATCACACAACTGCCGACAGATTCTTCAGTGCACAGTTTAAAAAAAAAAAGTTTCTCCAATCTTATATATTCCCAAACAATAAATTAACTGACCTCTTTAACCCCTTAGCGACCCATGACGTATCTGATACGTCATGGTGCCGCTCGGGGTGTTCAGAGCGGGGTCCCGCCGGGACCCCGCTCTGATCGGCGCTAATCCCGGCTGACACGTGCAGCCGGGCAGTGCCTCTATTAGCCGGCGCGGGTCCCGTTGCCGCGCCGGCTAATTAAGCCTCTAAGTGCAGCTGTCAAACCTGACAGCTGCACTTAGAGGCACTGCGCCGCAAGTCCCTGGTGTCTAGTGGGACGGATCTCGGAGATCCGTTCTTCTGCCCGTGCCGGGCCTCAGCGTCGGAATGACGCTGATCCCGCCTCGGCAATAGATTGCTATGGCCTGCAGCAGGCCATAGTAATCTATGACCGATCTAATCGATCTTTGCTGTGTATATACACAGCATTGATCTCTATGAGAGATCAGTGCTGTCTATATACAAGTCCCCCAGGGGGGCTTCTAGTTACAGTAAAAAAAAAAGTAAAAAAGTGTTTTTATTAATAAAAAATCCCCTCCCCTAATAAAAGTCCAAATCACCCCCCTTTTCCCATTTTATAAATATAAATTAATAAATAAATAAATAAACATATTTAGTATCGCCGCGCGCATAATCGCCCGAACTATTAATTAATCACATTCCTGATCTCGCACGGTAAACGGCGTCAGCGCAAAAAAATTCCAAAGTGCAAAATTGCGCATTTTTGGTCGCATCAAATCCAGAAAAAATGTAATAAAAAACGATCAAAAAGTTGTATATGCGCAATCAAGGTACCAATAGAAAGAACACATCATGACGCAAAAACTGACACCTCACTCAGCCCCATAGACCAAAGGATAAAAGCGCTATAAGCCTGGGAATGGAGCGATTTTAAGGAACGTATATTTGTTAACAATGGTTTGAATTTTTTACAGGCCATCCGATACAATATAAGTTATACATGTTATATATCATAGTAATCGTAACGACCTGAGGAACATGCATAACAAGTCAGTTTTACCATAGGACGGACGGCGTAAATGCAAAACTCCCCGAAATCAAAACAAATTCGTTTTTTTTTTTTCAATTTGACAGCGCAAATGATTTTTTTCCGGTTTCGCAGCATATGTTATGGAAAAATAATGCCTGTCATTGCAAAGTACAATTGGTTTAGCAAAAAATAAGCGCTCATATACGTCTCTAGGTGAAAAAATGCAAGCGCTATGGACTTTTAAACTTAAAATGGAATAAGCAAAAGCGCAAAAACGAAAATAGGCTTTGACCTTAAGGGGTTAAGGGTATAAAGAACAAAGGAAAAAAAACAAGATATAGGTGCCTTGTCTATTACCCTGGGGAGAAATAAGGAGAGAGTGGGTGAAGAGGTGCTCACCTAATAGGTCCTTATGTCAGGTCCAACTTGCTGAATGGGGGAGCATACCAATGGACTGCCCAGCTGACTGCACCACTAAAACTGGGTACTCCCAACAGACGTGCTCATGGTCAGTGCTGTCCAAAAAGATGTGCTCCAGAGACGTTCAGTATTCAGTAAAAAGGAGAGTTTATTGAAGAAAGCACAAAAACATGGCACATTTCGGGGGTTTGTACCTCCTTAATCAGAAAAAAGAATAAAGAATCTTATGAGCAATAGGTAAAGTTCCAACCATTGTCAAATAAAGCTTTATTCATTTTGGTATTATACCTCAGCTGCACTGAAGTGAAAGGAACTGAACTTTTAATCTCTGTTACCTGCTCCTGAATGTATTAGTATCGATTTACAGTTTTCTTTGACCATCTCTTATATTCAGAGAGAGAATGCATAAGAGGCCTTTTTTCCTTTCAATTTATATGACTTACTATTGATCTGTATACACACTTATGGTGCGTTCACACCTACAGGATCTGCAGCTGATTTTCTGCAGCAGATTTCATTTAAATAACTGAACACAGCATCAAATCTGCTGCAGATCTGCTGCAGATCCTGTAGGTGTGAACGCACCCTTAAATTATATCCAAACACAAATTTAGTAGTTAAAGGAATATTCCAGTAATACCAAATTTCACTTACTGGCTTTTTCGACCATCATTGTCGAGGGCCATCAAAAAGGTGGGGTTTTTTACTGCCCTCGGCATTGACAGACGAAAAATCCCATAGTGTGAAGTTAGCCATTGACTGGACAGATAATAATCAGTAGATTATCGGGGCCAAACCAATGAGACCCCTACTAAGTGCTAGAACAACTTTTATGTAACCCCCCCCTTCCCATTGAGTTGTGGGCATTCTTGACTGTTATTCTGTTCAATGTCTATGTGCTGTTAAAAGGGTACTCCGGAGAAAAAAAAGTTTTCAAATCATCTAGTGTGAGAAAGTTTTATAGATTTTTAAATTACTTCTATTTAAAAAGAAAGCGCCACGGCTGTATGCTCTGCATGAAGTTGTGTAATGTCCATGTTAGGAACTATCCAGAGTAGTATAGGTTTTCTTTTCTTTTTTTTTTTAAGAATTTATTTAACATTTTGCACTTACAAGAAAGCAAAACACATGCTGGTAAAACCAGAGAGAAATGGCCGTAGTACACAATACAGAAGCAACTCCATCTGAGCACACAGGACAGTAGTAAGTGTCACTGAAAAACAGGGTGAGATGTGACTACCTGAGGAAGATCAGTGTTAGCAAACAAATATCCAACCATCAACAAGAATTACAAACATGACATAGACACCAACAGCATGCACCCGACACATTCATACTTCCATACATACCGGGCAACCTCTCCCCCTGCCACACCTGCCAAAACCACCAACATACGGACGGTCTCTACACAGGGGTTGCATCCGACAGCAACCAATGGATCCAGATCTTTTTAAATTTTGGGGGGCATTTGTAGTATAGGTTTTCTTAAGGGGTTGCCTACTGCTCTGGACAGTTCCCTTCATAGACAGAGGTGGCAGCAGAGTGCACTGTGTCAGACTGGAAAGAACACACCACTTCCTGTATGGCAAACAGCAGTCCTGAAAGTACTGGAAGTACTGGAAGACTTGAGACTTTTAAAGGGGTAGTGCGGCGTTCAACATTTATTCACTAAATAAAACACATTACAAAGTTATACAACTTTGTAATGTGTGTTATTTAAGTGAATGGCTCCCTTCCCCGTGTTGCCCACCCCGAAAGTGTGGTGCATTATACTCACCGAATTACTGTCGACCCGAGCCGCCATCTTGGGTCAAACACGTCATCTTCAGGGGGCCGGCCGGACCGCTCCAGCCCTCCCTCATGCTTGCCCCCCCCTCCAGCGTGTTATCAGCTGCTCAGCTGCACTACCCCTTTAATAAGAAGTTATTTACAAATCTGTATAACACTAGTTAATTAAAAAGCAATTATTTTTCTCTGGAGTACCCCTCATCAGTTTTGAGCAAAAGTGTGTATACCTGAATACCACTCCATTCAACCAGGAGACTTAGCACACTTATTCTGGCAATTATTGAGGGTCCAGAAAGTTAGGTCCCTAATGACTTGGCAGTGCACACAGAGCAAAAGCGGTGGGATTCCACGGCGGCCGACAGCCTCAGCGTCATAATGACACTCTATGGGAAGCTCGCATGTTCAATCTTCAGCGCCGAGAGATGCGGCGCACGAGCCTCCCATAGAGTGTCATTACGACACACAGGCTGGCGGCATTCCGCCGCTTTTGCTCTGCGTGCCTGGAGCCTAACATTATTAATTAATAACTATTTATTAGTCCATTGAGCTGTCTAATATCTATCCTGTAAATGCCAACAGTTCCCATTGCTAAATATTACCAAAGCATTTTCTTAAGGCAAAGTATAGGATCAAAAAGAAAAAAAAAGTCTCAAAATGTGGTGACAAAAAAAAAATCACACTGCTTTGCAATCCTAGTCAAGTAATGCAAGGTTGACACCCATCACTTCCAAGTGGCTATTTTTCTGCACCTCAGTCGACAGTACCATGGTAAATCTACCCCATTCTGTTAAAGGGATGAAAGCTTGTAATGGGATATGTGTATCCTCAGGATCTTCGCCTATGACAACATATAATTTGGCAGTGACACAGTACTGCTCAGTTCATCTCACCCAAATAGTTATATTATTTAAAAGACTATAATAAGTTTTAAAAATGAACAGTAACAATATTTACCCTATATAATAGTATTTTCTATGAAGTTTGGAATACCCATGAGGTCTTAATATGGTTCTATCACAATTATATTGCACCATAAATTGCATTACAGTCAAGCAGCTTTAAGGGACTCCTATTTATTTTTTTGGTTAGTATTTGCATTTGACACTGTCCGTAGCTCACTCCATCAGCATTCATACTTGTTGTGTATTCACTTATCTTGCTGTTGTTCAGATAGTCAGTAAAGTCGATGGGAATGTTTCCTGCAAATGTAACTTCAACATATGAACATATCCAAATTTGGAATTAAACATTACTCAAATGACCCAAAATTTGTTCGTTCATTTGAGATCATTTGCGTAGTGATTAAATTAATATATTCTAAGATGTTTATTTTCATATACATTTTAGTTTTCTTTGATAAAAAGAGAGTAAAGCACTAAATGAATACATTTCAGGAGAATTAAGATGTATTATGGGATTAGCTTTTCTAGGGTACATCCGGATTTATGCCAGTTATCTTTTTTCTGTTTAAGTTTTTAATCTGCATGAAAAAGATTATAGCTTAGTAATTCCAAGTACTGTATTAACCATAGCTTATCGGTAATATGCTTCATGTTTGTGTTAAATACTCTTACATATTCACTCGAACTTATCCCTGCCCAATGAAGTAAAGGTATGCAGTAAAGTCCAATGACAGATCCCTATGGTTATAATTTAGAGAAGCCATGGCAGATTTGGGAAATTTGTGTATATTGATGCTATGGCTAAGCATGCCAATAGTCAAAAATGGTCAAAAGTGGAAAGTACATTTTCATGATTTTTTAAATATCATTTAAGTGACTATATAAATAATAGTGATAAAGTACAGAATACATGATATGTTTCTATACTACACATTTGTCGCTTTTATAAAATACAGAAAATGGTAAATATTCTGTATATCGAAGAAGTCACTTTTATGCTTTTATATCAAAGCATATTTATTTATTAAATTATTGTGCATCCAAATATTCTAAGAATGATGGGATAATATTAATGCTTTCATCAATGTGACGTGAGGTCATATTCATGTGTGTATGTATTGTCATACATTACATTCATAGACTGAAAAATGGAGGTAGTTATAACGTTCATCTATGAAATTAGGCTAGATAATTAACCATTCTGTAAGCAATTGTAAATTATTCCTTGAACCTAACAGTCTTCTTCATTTTTCTTAGGACAAGACCAGCGCCCTGAGCCTAAGTAATGTCGCAGGGGTGTTTTATATCCTCGTTGGAGGTCTTGGACTAGCCATGATGGTGGCTTTGATAGAATTCTGCTACAAATCACGAGCAGAATCAAAAAGAATGAAACTTACAAAGAATTCACAAAACTTTAAACCTCCTCCTGCAACCAGCACCCAGAATTATGCTACGTACAGAGAAGGTTATAATGTCTACGGAACAGAAAGTGTTAAAATTTAAGGGTATGGTTCGTAAAAAGCTTGGTATATTTTTCGTAATGGAATATAGTAGATGCTTTACATTACTAACAGCAAGTTTGGTAAAACATTGAGTATCACATGTTCTGAATAGAGATGAGCGAACCGGTTCGGCCGGTATGGGATCCGGTTCGGATTTTTCCAAGAATCAGAGTTTGATCGGATTCGGATTTTTGGAAATCCGATTTTTTTTTTCTTGCTTTTTAAAATTGCAGCCGCCATTCTAGAAAGCAGGAAGTGTTCCGGGCGGGAAAATCGCTTTCCCATGAAGCCCGGAACACATCCAATCAGCAGTGATCTTGCACTAGCCCACCCCCTGTGTGACGTCGGTATTGCTTTAAGAGGAGCGGTCACATGACTGCACCACGCAGTGTGTAGAGAGAGAGAGAGGAAGCAAGCTGCTGCTGCTATTGTGTACTACAGACTACTGAGAAGATATTGTGGGAAAGTAAAGGAAAGATTAGGAAAGCAGAGAGGAGAAACATCTAGTGATTGAGAGAGAAATATAGAGAGGGCGAAAGATAGATAGATTAGGCATAGGACAGCAAAGGGTGCACGGAACCAAAGCGTGCTGTGCATATATACAAGTCCTATACTTCTGAAAGTGTGTATATCACATCCGTCTTATCCTGAGAGACAAAAATACCTTGTGCAGGTGTATAGCATTGTATCTTAAAAAAAAGGGCTATATATAGACAATTTCTATACTTGGACCCTTCTGATTGATAGTGTGTATATCACATCTGTCTTATCCTGAGAGACAAAAATACCTGGTGCAGGTGTATAGCATTATATCTTAAAAAAAGGGCTATATATATATATATATATATATATATATATATATATATATATATATATATAGACAATTTCTATACTTGAACCCTTCTGATTGATAGTGTGTATATCACATCCGTCTTATCCTGAGAGACAAAAATACCTGGTTCAGGTGTATAGCATTATATCTTTAAAAAAAAGTGCTCTATATATATATATATATATATATATATATATATATATATATATATATACATACACACAATTTCTATACTTGGACCCTTCTGATTGATAGTGTGTATATCACATCCATCTTATCCTGAGAGACAAATATACCTGTTGCAGGTGTTTTATATATATATATATATATATACACACACACAATTTCTATACTTGGACCCTTCTAATTGATAGTGTGTATATCACATCCGTATTATCCTGAGAGACAAAAATACCTGGTGCAGGTGTATAGCAGAATATTTTAAAAAAAGGGCTATATACTGTGTGTGTGTATATATATATATATATATATATATATATATATATATATAGACAATTTCTATACTTGTCCTATATATTACAAGTCATATATATATATATATATATATATATATATATATATATATATATATATATATATACACAAGTCCTATATATTACAGAAAATACTGTTCTCATCTACCAAGTGTAGCAATCACAATTTGAATATAAAGTCATGGCACAGCGGCAGCAGGAAACCTCACAAAGCGTTTCAGGCAGAGGGCAGGGCAGAGAGTCTGGCTCAAGGGGCATAAGAGGAAGTAGCGCAGGAAGAGGGTCCAGTGGCAGGCCTGAACTTCCTTTGTCACACCAGGGTCGTGTCCACATGTCTAATTCCACAGTCCTGGAGTGGCTGGCTCACACTTTGACGTCCACAAGGATGAGTAGTGAGACAGCCAGCCAGGTATCTGTGGGTACCTCGGACTTGGCACGGGCACGCAGCAATTCCTCCACGTCCTCCATCTGACATCCTCAGCAACATCCTGCTAACTTTTGACCCGCCGCCTGCAAGGAAACTGCTCTTTGATGATGATGAGCACGTGGGGAAAGAGACAGGGGACAATCAAGTGCAGGGCATAGCTATGTGGGAGGCGATATCAGAGCAGGCCCATGTTAGGCCTGGCAGGAGAGTAGTAGGCAGTAGACGAGAGAGGGCTGGGCAGCAGCCTGATGAGGATGATAGCATCATTCTGAAACAGGATGATGCTACATCGGATGTTACTTGGGATCCACGGCAGGATTTGGCTTATTCAACGGATTCGCCAACCGGGAATCCGTCCGCCAGCAGGCCCGCCACAACTAAAAAGCAGACAGGCAGCAGTAGTCAACTAACAAGTCGGAAGCGTAGCCAGGACAAGCAGATGACCACTGGGGAAATCTCCTCCACTGCAGGTTCTAGTATCGGCAGTGCCCGCCCATCCTCGCAGCCTGTCAGTACTAGACTCTACATCTCACCTGTGTGGCAGTTTTTGAAAAAGTGCCCGGAGGATACCTATGTGGTCATCTGTCGCCTGTGCAACAGGCGCATTAAAAGAGGCAAGAGTTGCCATCCTGGCACCAGCACCATGGCTGCCCATATGAAGCGCCACCACCTTTCCGCCTGGGAGAAACGGGGTGATAGTGGGTCACAGCAGGCCCAGGCAGACCCTCAGTCAACAGCAGCAGGAAGCAGCAGTGGTCAGGGGGGCCTTTCACAGAGTCAGACCTCCTCTGTGGAAGGGAGTGTGGCTTCCCTCCTTTCTTCGGCTGGTGGCCCCTGTGTTGCTAGCAGTAGGCAGCCTGGCATCATGGAGTCCCTATACCAGAGGCAGACATATGTATCCAGCAATCCCGCAGCAGTCAAGCTGAACGCCCACCTGGCCAAGTTGCTGGTGCTCCAGGCTCTGCCGTTTAAAGTTGTCAACTCGGCACTACTTTTCCAACACAGCTATCCCGGCCATGTATAGCTATGTTCGCGAAAAGGTTGCTGACTCGCTGAGCCATTCAGCCATAGAGCTGTAATTATGGGCAAGGGCAGTATATGTCCATTACTGCTCAGTGGGTAAATGTAATATGGCCGGCAGACCCCCAGCAACTTGGCCAGGGAAGGGCGATGACACCACCTCGTTGTCACAGCAGGGTTCCTGTGTCACGGTCCTCCCCCACCTCCTCCAGTAAGTCCAAAACCTCCTCAACCACCGGTGTTCTTCTCTTGTACCACTTGGGTGTAGCACGGAGGTGTCATGCTGTGCTGCATCTAACCTGCCTGGGTGAAAGGAGACACACAGGGGAAGAGCTGCACCGCCTGCTCGTGACGGAAATCCTCTCGTGGCTGACTCTACGCCATCTTAAAGTTGGAATGGTGGTGAGTGACAATGGGACCAACATTCTCTCCACGCTGTGTCGAGGAGGTATGAGGCACGCCCCGTGTATGGCACATGTTTTAAACCTAATAGTTACACACTTTCTAAAGTCTTCATCCCATTTACAGACTGTGCTGTCAATGGCTCGAAAGCTGTGTAACCATTTCAGCCATTCAAGTCGCTCTCACCACATCCTCCTCGACCTGCAGCGGAGGAATGGTCTTCCCAACCATCGTCTCATTTGCGTTGTAGCCATGCGGTGGAACTCCACCCTCCACATGCTGGACCGGCTCTATGAGCAGAGGAAGGCCTTGACTGCTTTCCTCTTGATGCAGGCGGACATGACGACTCCCCTGTGTAACCTGGAGCTCAGCCAGTGGCAGCTCATGCGTGACACCTGCCGATTGCTACAACCCTTTAAGGAGGCCACCTTTCTGGTCAGTGGGCAAAACACAGGACTGAGCGCCATCATACCCATGCTTCATGTACAGGAGCTGATGCCGATGCGACTCAGTGGCAAGGGGGAAGGGGTCTTGCCACTGTCGCAGCCTGGGTCACTGGAGGAAGGCTTGGCGGAAGAGGAGGGAGAGTAAGTTGAGGAGGAGGAGGAGGAGGACCTGAATGCACAGGAACTCTTAGGGGAGACGGGTTGAGGAGAAGGAGATGAGCCTTCCTGCCAGACCAGAGGGGGGCCAGAGGAGGATATGCAGGGCTATGAGGAGGATGAGGAGGATGGAGGCAGTACCCATTGGCAGTATGCTGTGAAGATGGAGGCGGGGACTCCTTCACACTCCCTGGTGGAAATGGCTAAGCGCATGTTGATATGCTTTCGGGCTGAACCACGCTTGCAAAGGATTCGTCAACGGGACGAGTTCTGGCTGACCGCACTACTGGACCCACGATATCGCAACAAGCTGTGTGAATTCATTCACCCTTCCCAACAGAAGGAAAACGGGAGGAAAAATGAATTATTATAGAGAGGAGCTGGGTGCACAGTTAGTGGCAGCCTTTGGAACACGGTGCTCTCATTCACGCCATTCCCACCAGGGCCACACCAGCAGCGCTACCTCCTCCACATCCTCCTCTAGCAGCTTGGGTGGCATGAGCAGCAGCACCAGTCTGAGCCTGATGTGCATGATGCATGCTTTCATGGGAAAATTAGATGTCTGGCCACAACTCGCTGAATTTGCTTTGGAAATACTCTCCTGTCCGGCCAGCAGTGTGTCGTCCGAGCGAGTTTTCAGCGCAGCTGGTCATATTGTCAGTCCCAGGAGAACCAGATTGTCCTGTGATAGTGGGGAATGTCTGACTTTCATCAAAATGAACACCACATGGATAGATAAGGACTTTGAGACACCTGCTCCTGATACCACAGAGTAGGATTTGGTCCTGTTGTCACCAAGATGTAGGACCTTTTCTGCATCTATTATGGCCTACATGTGAACTAGACCTTACTGGTCATTCCACCATTCCTGCTGCCCTGCTACCTCTCGCCTGTCCATGGACCTCATTATTCTGCTTCTGCTGCTAATGTCACCCCATTACAACTGCTACTCCTGCCCTGGCCTCCATCTTGGCTACTACTGGGCCTTCACTGGCCTCCATATTGGCTACTGCTGGACCTTCACTGGCCTCCATATTGGCTACTGTTGGGCCTTCACTGGCCTCCATCTTGACTACTGCTGTGCCTGCCCTTGCTTCCATGTTGGCTACTGTTGTGCCTTAACTGGCATCCATGTTAACTACTGCTGTGCCTTCACTGGCCTCCATATTGGATACTGCTGGGCCTTAACTGGCATTCATGTTGACTACTGCTTGGCCTTAACTGGCATCCATGTTGACT
This sequence comes from Dendropsophus ebraccatus, assembly GCF_027789765.1. Taxonomy (NCBI): domain Eukaryota; kingdom Metazoa; phylum Chordata; class Amphibia; order Anura; family Hylidae; genus Dendropsophus; species Dendropsophus ebraccatus. Next base: position 51,527,808 of record NC_091463.1, read on the forward strand.
ACTGCTGCTTCTGTACTGGCCTCCATGTTGGCTACTGCTGTGCCTTAACTGGCATCCATGTTGACTACTGCTGTGCCTGCCCTTGCCTCCATGTTGGCTACTGCTGTGTCTTAACTTGCATCCATGTTGACTACTGCTGTGCCTTCATTGGCCTCCATATTGGCTACTGCTGGGGCTTAACTGGCATCCATGTTGACTACTGCTGTGCCTGCTCTTGCCTCCATGTTGGCTACTGCTGTGCCTTAACTGGCATCTATGTTGACTACTGCTGTGCCTTCACTGGCCTCCATATTGGCTATTGCTGGGCCTTAACTGGCATCCATGTTGACTACTGCTGTGCGTGCCCTTGCCTCCATGTTGACTACTGCTGCTCCTGTACTGGCCTCCATGTTGGTTACTGCTGCTCCTGAGTGGCCTCCATGTTGGCTACTGTTGCTCCTGCCTGGCCTCCATGTTGACTACTGTTGCTCCTGCCCTTGGCTCCATGTTGGCTACTGCTAGGCCTTAACTGGCATCCATGTTGACTACTGCTGTGCCTGCCCTTGCCTCCATGTTGGCTACTGCTGCTCCTGTACTGGCCTCCATGTTGGATATTGCTGCTCCGGCCTGGCCTCCATGTTGACTACTGTTGCTCCTGCCCTTGGCTCCATGTTGGCTACTGCTAGGCCTTAACTGCCATCCATGTTGACTACTGCTGTGCCTGCCCTTGCCTCCATGTTGGCTACTGCTGTGCCTGCCCTTGCCTCCATGTTGGCTACTGCTGGGCCTTAACTGGCATCCATGTTGACTACTACTGGGCCTTAACTGGCATCTAGGTTGACTACTGGTGTGCCTGCCCTTGCCACCATGTTGGCTACTGCTGGGCCTTAACTGGTATCCATGTTGACTACTGCTGTGCCTGCCCTTGCCCCCATGTTGACTACTGATGTGCCTGCCCTTGCCTCCATGTCGGCTACTGCTGGGCCTTAACTGGCATCCATGTTGACTACTGCTGGGCCTTAACTGGCATCCATGTTGTCTACTGCTGTGCCTCCCCTTGCCTCCATGTTGACTAATGGTGTGCCTGCCCTTGCCTCCATGTTGGCTACTGCTGGGCCGCAACTGGCATTTAGGTTGACTACTGGTGTGCCTGCCCTTGCCTCCATGTTAGCTACTGCTGGGCCTTAACTGGCATCCAGGTTGACTACTGGTGTGCCTGCCCTTGCTTCCATGTTTGCTACTGCTGGGCCTTAACTGGTATCTAGGTTGACTACTGGTGTGCCTGCCCTTGCCTCCTTGTTGGCTACTGCTGGGCCTTAATTGTCCTCCATGTTGACTACTGCTGGGACTTAACTGGCATCCATGTTAACTACTACTGCTCCTGCCTTGCCTCCATGTTGGCTACTGCTGCTCCTGCTTGGCCTCCATGTTGGCTACTGCTGATCCTGCCTGCCCTCCATGTTGACTACTGCTGTGCCTGCCCTTGACACCATGTTGGCTACTGCTGGGCCTTAACTGGCATCCATGTTGACTACTGCTGGGCCTTAACTGGCATCCATGTTGACTACTGCTGTGCCTCCCCTTGCCTCCATGTTGACTAATGGTGTGCCTGCCCTTGCCTCCATGTTGGCTACTGCTGGGCCTTAACTGGCATCTAGGTTGACTACTGGTGTGCCTGCCCTTGCCTCCATGTTATCTACTGCTGGGCCTTAACTGGCATCCAGGTTTACTACTGGTGTGCCTGCCCTTGCTTCCATGTTGGCTACTGCTGGGCCTTAACTGGTATCTAGGTTGACTACTGGTGTGCCTGCCCTTGCCTCCTTGTTGGCTACTGCTGGGCCTTAATTGTCCTCCATGTTGACTACTGCTGGGACTTAACTGGCATCCATGTTGACTACTGCTGCTCCTGCCTTGCCTCCATGTTGGCTCCTGCTGCTCCTGCTTGGCCTCCATGTTGGCTACTGCTGCTCCTGCCTGGCCTCCATGTTGGCTACTGTTGCTCCTGTCTGCCCTCCATGTTGGCTACTGTTGCTTCTGCCTGGCCTCCATGTTGGCTACTGCTGATCCTGCCTGCCCTCCATGTTAGCTACTGCTGATCCTGCCTGCCCTCCATTTTGGCTACTGCTGATCCTGCCTGCCCTCCATTTTGGCTACTGCTGATCCTGCCAACCAAATACACTACCCCCGTATCATATAGATGCTTTAAACTATGAAATCCGAAATCCTGAAATCCGAAATTCGGTCGAACCAAACTTTCCGAAAAAAATTCCGAAAGTCCGGTCGGACTGAACTTTTGAAAAGTTTGCTCATCTCTAGTTCTGAACCTTAGTGAGGCAGGTACACCAGTCCTAGTTTGGTTTAGGTTTGTTGCACCCATAAAATGCTACACACCATACAAATAACTGCTAATTTGGTGTTTAAAAAAAAATATATTTAGCAGAAAACTGCCTTTTTAGATTTTTTATCAAAAGGCGGCAGGAGCAAATTTTTGTATGCCACTTCAGTATGCATGACATGGCATTCGATAAGTAACTTCATAATTGAGGCTAAGGTTATGTTCACACAACATTATATTTCAATAAAGAACAGACGCTGATTGCAGTGGAATCAGTTTCCGTTCTTAACTGCAGGGACGGAATAGTAATGCAATGCCGCCCAATGTATTCACACATGATCATGTTAACGCCCGTTCTTTAATGTACTCACCTATTATAATAGCTAGTGACACAATGCAATGTGCGGCGGCTGCCGCACATTACATTAAAGCAAATGGCTAAGTTGGGAGAGGTAAGTTCATACTCCTGATCAAATTTCCCCTGCCTGTAGCCAAATTTTAAATATGTCTAGACTTCTCCTTTCAATATCAGCAATGTATTAAAATTCAAATAAATTCCTTTATCAATTGAAAAAAGAAGTTACTAAATGACAATTATATTTGACATTGTCATATAGAAATACACTAAGCTCATACGTCCCAATTTTTCTAGTCTCAGAACACTACAATCTTATATAGTTATCTACTTTCTGCCAAGGACATATTATATTGTATGCATTCCGAACTCTGTGTTAAATACATGCCTCCGATATTTTGCAGACAACCATTGAGAAGAGCCATGTCACGGGGTGAGATTATGAGAATGAGGCTTCCTCCTACATCCTGACCACCTGAGCCAGTTAAACTCTTTCCTTGGTGTCAGGAATGACACAAACTGCTGATGGTGCAAAGAACTTTTAATAGAAAGAACAGATTTCTTTTCTTTTCCTTCAGTGCCTTATGGAACATTCTGAGTCTCACAACAATGCAAACTATCACTGAAATGCTATTGCTTTGCTTGAATATACTAAACTTTAACTGGCCACAAGACGAGATTCTCGTATAAGAAAACGTACTCATGTTAAGAACTAGTTCTCTAAAAGCCATTGATTATTAGCACTCTACGGAGCCTCAGATGCTCTATATGCATTTTTAAAGGTGCATTCACTCTTTCTTGTAGAAAACAAATGCAGTCACTCACTGGGTACCATATTGTCTTGTCTCCATTGTAATGTTGATGTATGTTCCACAGAAATCACTCAGACTGCTGGTTAAATAAGATCTATTATGTCATGTAAACTAGGACTGAAAGCTTTAGATTCTATTAGGTCTATTTATTGAAAGACTGACTAGTGGAAAACAATGGTAAAAGAATGACAGTGTACTGACCCCATATAAGTCCATAAAAACATGATCATGTGTTGCTGTTGTGTAAAAGACCGGATACCTGTCTAAATTTATTTTAATGTATATGTAGAGTGAATGCACTTTTAAATTGACAAGTGTTACATTATATGTTTTATTGTTAGTAATGCTGTTGTATGTTATAAACAGCATTCTGTTAGACTGGGAACTAACAGTGTCTTTTGGGTTCTTCCTAATGCTAAAATGTATACACGATATGGGGAAAAAAATAGCATCTGTTCTCATAAAAATATATGGATGTGGCATTCAGGGGTAAAAGGGAAAAAAAAAACACAACCACAATTATTTCAGGTTATATATACATATATTTTTATACCTAAGATCTGGATAGCCACATAACTGAAATTAAGAGGTTATTTGATTACTGTATCTACAGCTATCATTTGTCATATTAGATGAAACCTACAGTATGTATCCAGCTCGTCTATTAGCTAAAATCCAGTATGTGAATTTATTACATTTAGATATCACAGTATTTGTTGTTACTGTATACAATGCGGTTAATATGCCAAAAACTGCAAACAGAAAGATTTGTTAAAATTAGCCATATATCCTTTCTTCTGTTTGCTATTGTTACTGCACAAGAACAGGCAAGACGACTAAAAAACTACTACATACTGTATCAAAGAGCGGCCTCATCACACAAAAAAGTGTTTAAAATGTGAGATGATTAGTCATGTATACATTTCCCATGCAAATGAAATGTAATAGCTGCTATTCCAATAATAGACTCTATATAATAGCCCGATTCACTGTTTGTTAGGGGCTCTTTGCCTGGCTTATTGAGGGAGTCTTCAGTTGAGCATCCCCCTTTATGACATCCATAGATCCAACAGATGTGCTAATCCCCTTTGAATCATAATATATAAATTGTTACGGTATAGGCAATTTTGAAACAAGATTGCACTAACCCCTAAGCGACATCTGTTATAAATGTTGTAACCTCAGCATCTGATGCATTAGAGGAAGGGGGGCTTCCACTGTTACCTATTCATTCCCTCCATCTGTGATGCAACTGCATGATGCCAGAGACTTCTAGACTAGCTATATTAGTACTTCTCTTGGTATTTACCCTGCCAACACCCTGCAATACAGACATATTGCAATGTATTGTACCACTGATCAAGTGATTGCATATTAAAGTCATCTAGCTAAGGTGTAATAAAAAAGTTGAAAATGTACCCCTAAATAGTACCATAACTCACATTGCAATAGGTAGGCCCGGAGACAGTTGTGTTGGACACAGAAAAAAATAAGGGGTGTCAGTATATGGTGAAATAAATCAACATTTTTCATTTTTCAAAAATAGCAAACCATAAAAACTATATAGGTTTTGTGTTTCTTTTTTTCTCATACTGACTCTTAGAATAAAGTTTATGTAATTTTCACCACCCAGTTAGGAATTTGTTCCCACTACAGGATTTTATCAGAAAAAGGTGGACATCCATTAATCCCCTCCTGTCACTGCACAGTAAATTAACATGACTGCAGCTTATGCATGAAGCTGCAGGGGCATTAATTTACAATCTAGGATGACATGGGGAGAATTTTCTGTCCAGTAACCATCAGGGCTCTGCAATATGATCACAGAGCCACGATGGTAGCCAGAGAAACCGGAAGCCTGAGGCTTCCGGTTTCCTGGCTACGGATCCTGGCGGAGAAGGCAGGGAGGTAAGGCGGGTTCGCAGCCTTGTGCAGCTGGTGGCCGTAAGCTCTGCCCCCTTACCTCTCTCCCCTGAAGCTGGTACAAGCTTCTAACAGTGACAGGGGACATTATGATCCCATAGGCTGAAGTCCTAAAACGACCTGGGCATTGAGGCTTCAATGCCCATTGGTCATGAAAGGGTTAATAATGATCGCTGCAAATAATGATCATGATCATTATTTGTGGCCGTCATTATCAATAGACAGTGGCCTTTTGCCATTAAGTAGAAACATAGCCTAATTGCCATTTTTAAAAAAAAGACAACGGTAGAGTTGTATTTTTCCATCCTACTCTTCCAAAAAAAATTTAAGGATTTCCTAAAATGGTATACGATACATTAACTAGTACTTTAAAAAAAATACAACATAAAAAAGCCAACATAAAGCTGTTGAAAAAAATGAGAATGAACATTTTTAGGCTATGTTAAGGCTTATTCTTTATTATGGGCATCAGTAGAGATGAGCGAACCTGCCGAGGTTCAGGTTCGTATGAACCTGAACTCTCGCCGTCTGATTCCCGCTGTCTGCAGGCTCTGTGAAGAGGGTGGATACACCTGGAGGACCGCCTGGAAAACTGGGATATAGCCTATGGCTATGGCTGTATCCCAGTTTTCCAGGCGGTCCTCCGGGTGTATCCAAACTCTTCACAGAGCGGGCAGACAGCAGGAATCAGACGCTGAGAGTTCAGGTTCATACGAACCTCGGCAGGTTCGCTTATCTCTAACTATCAGTATTGTTACAACTGTGTTTTTGGTCAAATATGGATGATCAAATTATGAAAACAATTATTGTTTGTAATAGTAAAATATTTAATGCAAAGGTTGTATTTAAGGATTAATCCCGCATAGTATATAAATATCAAGAGAAACATAATAGACAGCACATACTCCTGATACAATACGAAAAAAGCTGAAAATACTGCACTGAGCAGTAGAGCTGTAAGATCCCGGGAGTTTCACTACTAAACCTTGATACATTGACATGCAATGAAAATGTGTCAGTTCTGATCTCAAATTGCTTTGACCCTTGTGTGCTCAGTAAAATGTGCAATCCACTACAATATTACTTTAAGCTCTAGGTAAAATGCTCTTTCAAAGCGTTATATATGAGGTAAAATAGCACAGCGTAATGATTGCTTTGAAAAATAACATCATTCTTTTGCACACAGTTGTAACCAGTGGAAGAAAAAGTTTAACAGTATATACAAGTTGTTAAGCAAACAGAAACGCCTCTTTGCCTGACAGAGTGTCTATGTTATAAAAAAAAAAGTTACAAAACTAATTGAGAGCACTCAGATTCTATAGCATTTAAAGACTCTCCTTTCCACTTCCGCTGCCTAATAGAAACACATGTCCCCACTTCGGAAATCAATTGGGCAAGGGTGGATATCTCATCGTATAAACGGCTATCTATATAACGAAACAGCTGCCTTTGCCCGATATGCTCTCGAAGTGGGAACATAACCTGATTCTCTCCTTTATTAAGTTTAATTGTCCTCCTTTGCATTTTTCAAAAAGCCATGTTACTTTTTGTTTTTTGCACATATTAAAATGGTAAAATGTTTAAAGGACAATGGAGGCAAACATTTGTAATATTACATGTGTTCTAGTCATTGACAGGACATGATGGTCAGGCCTTCTGACTATTTTATGTAATTTTCCTATGGGTTATGTACATTATAAGTTACAGCAAAAAAAAAAAAAAAAAGACCATAATGAGTTAAAATAGTAAACATAAATATCACATAACACTTCAGTGAACAACATAAAAGAATGAATGAAAAGAACCTTTTCTTCCCCTGTTTCTTTGATGGCATGTAACTAGACAAAACTATTAAATGCATTTGAACGGTCTCTACATGATCCATTTCTTTAACTTTCTTTAACATTGTGTTCTTACAACAGGAATAAAAAGTTTCTATTCTAACAATTGACCAGATGTATGTAAACTCCAACTAAAAAATAACCTAAAAAGGTCGTACATAGAGATGAGCAATTTTACAGTAAGGGTGGTATTACGCTAGACGATTTTTCTGCGATTAATGATAAACAATTTCAAACGAACGCTAAGACGAACAATCTTAATCGTTTACCCTATTACACAAGACAATGATCCTTACTTACAGTCATTCTTGCGCTCGTCCTTTCCTGGCTGATAGACCAGAGAACGACCTAATGACACGTTATTACACCGAAGAATGTTCGATTTATGAACGATCAACAATGAAAATAGGTCCAGATTCTATCAAACGGTCAATTATTTCTCGTTGGTCGTTTAATCGTTGCCTGCTATCACACGAAATTATCGCTCAAATCCAAACGATCTAACGATTTTGAACAATAATCATCCCATGTAAGTATGGGTTCGCAAAACCTAAATACTCGTCATTTGTCTCCCGATAGCTGGAGAACACTAAGAGTCAAATGCCGAGCATTCAGGGTTTTGCTATCCTGAACTTACAGTAAATTTTCTAACCTTTAGTTGTACATAATTAGATAAAATCTTAGTTGCAATACCCCATACAGCCCATGGCATGGTGCTGGTTCTAAGGTAAAAAAAGTAGTTTCTTGTCTTATACAACCCAATTCATTTAAGCATAAGTAAAATATTGTTTGAACCACAATAGTTTACTGACATGTATTAAATACTTTAAGCCATCTATATTGATAAAACCAAAATGATACTCCTCAAAAAAATCAACATCAGTTAATATGCCAATTAACATTTCCAGTCAAGTAAGAAAAATATTGTGGTCATGGATGCAAATCATCCGACTTAAAGGAAAATGTAATTGACAAAGATTTAAAAATTTTAAAAATGTCTATTTTTATATTTCTATATACCAAAACAATATGTCTTCCAGTTTTACTACACAGTGAAAATCATCCAATTAAGTCAGCGGTAACTTAATGCGAACAATTCGCACATATTACAGTTGTGTCTTGTCAGGTTATGCTTGTGAATTATGTAAGACTGACTGTGTTTAAAGCTGTTCCCGTGTAAGTCATTCAAAAACATTTCGATATGCAAGTCTCATAAAATAATTATACAGTTCAAGCCTAAAATACTTCTGACATCTATAAACAATATAGTGGAGATTGTAAAGAATCTATATGATTGAGACCTACAGTACAAAAATAACTGAAGTGCACAACCATTGTTTAAATATTGTTTAATGTCCAGTTATTTTAACATTGATTATATCTATCACATTATTTTTTAAATGTTAATTCATGGTATAGTTTGTTATTTCTCTTTTAAGGTGAGTGAATGTTTCAAAATGCACAAATCTGAAGCATTTTCAAAATTTATATAAATGTTACAAATTCTGTTTTCCATAGATTCAATATGCGAATTGGCTTGAGTTGCTGAGAATCTTAAAACTCAACATAATTTATACTGGCCTTTATTAAAGGGAACTTGTAATCCCTTTAATTCTGCCCTAACCACTAGTCATTGGGGTTGTTCCCAGGGATTTTTCCCACCCCACCAGCCTTGATATCTCCCACTTTGGGTATATTGGGCTAGCAGAAGCCACTGGGGACTGTTCCAATTACATGTGGTTCATTGAAAGTAATAAGAGGTTCCCTTCAACCGCAGGTTGGCTTTAATATTAAGGGCATAGCTAGGAAAGGGGTTACGGGGTCATTGACCTGGGTGTAGGTGCAAGGGGAATGCCAACACGCCACCTTGATATGGCCAGTGTATTTGAATATCTGGCTATAGCAGCGATTTGAAGCCTTGCAGCCTTTCTATGGCTCTGCTACCTGTCCTCAATGAGAAACACAATCTATTTCTTTAAAACATGTTAGGGCAATTTAAAAAATCAATTACGCTATTGGTATGTTTTTGAAGAACACCTATATTAATTAAGGGACAACATACAAACCTGATGTAGATATGGTCCTTGATCAGATTTGAACCATTGATTCACCATGCTGCCCATTATTCGTTCGCTATCTTTAGAACTAGGGAGAACTCCAAACGTAACCACTTCACATCAGCAACACAAAGACATCTCATCAGATTACATTGTAACTGTCTTGTAATGAAAATACAGATATGTAATGTACTTTATTTCCAAAAAATATATATATATATATTAAGACTAGCTTTTTCATACTTCTCAGCTGGAAGCACGTAGAAGAACATTGTGTTGCAGGCACCTAAACATGGAGGCCAGTTGAGAAAATGGGACTCTCTTAAAATGGAACTGTGATTTTTTTCAAAGTCTTAATGCTATTAATATCCCATCGTGGGAGAAAAATGCTGTGCAGAAAATACTTAAAAAATGTTTTTGTTTTTTTGTTTTTTTTTCCTAGACGTTATTTAACTCTTTCTGTGATAGAGAAGCCAGTACTTATGACCTTGTGGCAGTATCTGTCAAGGAAATTGTTAAAAAAAAATTAAGTAAGTTTATGAATGAAATATTAATTTTTAAGAGTGTGAGCTTCATACCGAAGCAGGGATGTTCGGTATTTTTTAATGGAGACAATGCATGTAAAAGTTACTGATTGCTTACATTTTCCTGCTATAACTGCAACAATTCAGCAGTAGGACATTTTGGATATACATATATATATATATTTTCTTTGTATTTTAATGTTTAATTTGTTTTGTTTGGACTTCCTTTTTTTAACTGCAGATTGGTGAGCAGTACAATTGCCAAGCAAACTTATGGCTGTAAAGAGATATAACTGCATGTGTGGACGGATTACTGAGTCTCATTTTAATGAGGCGTGTACAAAGTTTTAATACATTTTGTAAATAAAATGTAAAGAAAATGGATTTTTTAAGTTGGCATTGCTTGTCATTTTATATGGGGCAAACAAAAACCTCAAGGCTGACTATTTGAATATTTCCTTATGTCGTCTGCAGAGACCAAAGGTAAAATATTAGATTCCTCCTGGCATACAGTACATGAATTGTGTGACTAGTAAAAGTCTGGATTAGCCATTCTGGTGTGTGCTGAGAATTTATTGCCAGGCAAAGACAACTCTTGCTATTAGTCACCTTTAAGACAGCTTGCATCAGCTCCTTTCCTATATTCCTTTTTGTCATTTTAAATGTATGACATTCATTTGCTTTACAGTGAGGGCATAAAAACCTGTGGAAATATTATCATTTATTTAGGATATTTTGAAAAAAAAGAATAAAAAAAGGCCTTCTGGGATCTAGAATTTTATGCACAAACAAGAATAATGAATATTGCTATAGATTCATCTTATCCATTTCATTTCAATTCCCCACAGCCAAACAATTTTTTACCCCACTATTTCTGATGCTCCTCTTTGCCTGCTGATTCTAAATGGATGGTTATAGCAGTCATCTAACATATGCATTAACCCCTTAAGGACAGAGCCAATTTCGATTTTTGCATTTTCGTTTTTCTCTCCTTGTGTTTAAAAGGCCATAGCACTTGCATTTTTCCACCTAGAAACCCACATGAGCCCTTATTTTTTGCGTCACTAATTGTACTTTGTAATGACAGGCAGAAAAAAATTCAAAGTGTGGTGAAATTGAAAAAAAAAACGCATTTCTTTTATTTGGGAGGATTGTGTTTTTACGCCATTCGCCCTGGAGTAAAACTGACTTATTATGAATGTTCCTCAAGTCGTTACAATTAAAATGATATATAACATGTATAACTTTTCTTCTATCTGATGGCCGGTAAAAAATTCAAACCATTGTTAACAAATATACGTTACTTAAAATCGCTCCATTCCCAGGCTTATAGCGTTTTTATCCTTTGATCTATGGGGCTGTATGAGGTGTCATTTTTTGCGCCATGATGTGTTCTTTCTATTGGTACCTTGATTGAGCATATACGACTTTTTGATCGCTTTTTTTTAAAAAAATTTCTGGATTTGATGCGACCAAAAATGTGCAATTTTGTACTTTGGGATTTTTTTGCGCTGACGCCGTTTACCGTTCAAGATCAGTAATGTGATTAATTAATAGTTCGGGCGATTACGCACGCGGCGATAGCAAACATGTTTATTTATTTATTTATTTATTTTTATTTGGGGGAGGGGGCTTTTTATTGATAACAACACTTTATTTATTTTTTTTACACATATACTAGAAGCCCCCCTGGGGGACTTCTAGTATATACACTTTGATCTCTCATTGAGATCTTTGCTGTATAGTTATACAGCAAAGATCAATGAGATCGGCATTCGTTTGCTTTCGGCTGCTGCAGCCGAAAACAAACGAGTGCTGAGCCGGGGTCGGCGACATCTTGGAGTGGACCCCGCCGGCACAACACACGGAGATCGCTTCTCCGGGACAACGTCCCGGAAGAGCGATCTCCCCCGCTAGACACCAGGGAACGGTTGCCTCTGATAATCGGAGGCAGCTGTCAACTTTGACAGCTGCCTCCGATTACCTCATTAGCGGGCACGGCGATCGGACGGTGCCCGCTAATAGCCGCGGTCCTGGGCTACATGCAGCACCCGGGTCCGCAGCGGTTCAGAGCGGGGTCGCCGCGCAGCCCCGTTCTGAACGCTCTTAACGACAACAGGGCGTAAATATACACCCTTTGTCGTTAAGGGGTTAAAACAGGTTACATTTCTAGTCTGACGAACATTTAAGAAATGCCTCCATCTTGTATCTTTGCACATGTGCCCCATAGGTGCAATATAACTGGTCTGGGGGCAGTATTCAAAACGTTTGCTAGGGTATGGATTAGTCCTGCCTAACACCCCTCTGAACTAATCCACAGTGGCAACTGAACCCCACAAGCTACCTAGCTCTGCCAGTTAGTCCTAACCTAAAAGCAAGCATGGTCAACTCCCCCATCCTCCTCCACAAAACTTTGGAGGCCTCACAGGGCAACATCGTGAAGTACTCTACATGAGGCTCCAAAGAACACAGATAACATTTACCTACTTTGTAAGCTTACCATCACTTGTTGCAATGTGGTGCATCAAGTCACCACACACCAGTCCAGAAAAGCAGTAAGGTTTAATGTCCCTATCGCTTTTTATTACTCATAGTTTAGACTATTTTATGGCAATAGTTGGCAAGCAGTGTTCTGTGGGCAGCATGGTGGGAGGCAGGTTTTCTTTTAAGCATTTAATATTGCATTTAGATCAGTTTTTCAGGGTACATCAGGACTAGAGATGAGTGAACTGAACATTGCTAAAGCTTCAGAGAGTTAGGGTAAACAAAATATGCTACAATAACATTGCCGCATGGCAAAAAGGAGAAGAATGAAGGATCACATGACCTCAGGGTTAGCCATTAATGCTATGAAAACAGCTCTCCCAGTCAATCCGGAGGCAGTATAAGGTTGATGTTGGAGCCACTATAAAAACTTAGGCACATACTGTAGCTTCAGCAGCCATTTTAGAGAAAGCAGGTGTAAGGAGATCTCTGAAAAGGACAGCTAGCAGTGAAAAACACATATAGGAATAGGACCACACAAACACAATAATTGTAGTTAAAGAGAGGCTATGTTCCCATGACATTTTTTCATGTCCGTTTATAATTTTTTAAAGTGACGTCCATCATTTCGAGTCCAAAATAACGTCTGTTAATATATTTAAAAATGAATTTCTTATTTTCTTTCCAGCAGACTAATCCTGTTGCAACTCCCTAACTTTTGATTTATAAAAAGCCATTCCTTCTTCACTTTCCTGGTGTAAGGCCTGTTACTTACTCCCAAAAAGAGGTAATGTTTGGGCCCCTTTGAAAAAGGCATTGTTTCTTCTGATACCTGTACAGGCCACAAAGTAAAGAAGATGTGATGCGACACCCTCCATAAATGTTACATTTGTTTATTCCACATAGCGCATTTCACAACAAGGAGAGGGTGTTCAGTGGTTGCTGTAAGGTGTGCTACAACCATTTTACCAGCAATTTCCACGTTCTCTGGCCACTTCACCTCTGCTTCTTCTGATACCTCTGTGTCCACGTAAACACCAGCAGGCATCTTCTACCATAAAATTAGCTTTTAAAACAGTTGGGAAAGGCAGCCGTCCAATGATAATGATCTGGGCCTTAGGGTAGATTTCGCCCTGTGTGGATTTGCTTTTTGCGCCCAGCGCCCCGGACGCCACCACTCGGGTGCAGGACATGAGAACAGAATATATACAGCTCATATACTGTGTAGTGAGCACACCACTGATTGTTCTTATTGTCCACATACATGGCCTCCATACTACAGCTGGACATTACCAATGATACCACTACATAATACCGCCACACCATGATCACTATCACTAAAGCTACAGACCCTATAATAGAGTGCAGTTACATCCAGTGACTCACAGGAGGCATCTTCTCGTCGTTCACTTTTCTTTTTCCTCTCCATCCAGCCCGGGCCTTGAATTCTTCTCCTTGTCATGTTTCTCTCCAGAATCTGCCAGAGAAACAGTTTAGGCTCCTTGTTCCAGAATATATAGTATTTAGGTCCCTTGTGTCCTTATATAGTAGTTGGCCCTTCTATTCCCCATATAGTTTTAAAGGAGAAGTCAGTTGAAAATTTTTATTAAAGTATTGTATTGCCCCCCAAAAGTTATACAAATCCCCAATATACACTTATTACGGGTAATGCTTATAGAGTGCTTTTTCCCTGCACTCACTACTGCATCAAGGCTTCGCTTCCTGGATAAAATGGTAATGTCACGCCACGATTCCCAGAGCTGTGCGGGCTATGGCTGCTGGAGAGGATGATGGCAGGGGGACACTGAGGGACACAGGACACTGGAGGGACACTGAGCATCCCTCTGCCATCATCCTCTCCAGCAGGCACAGCCCGCACAGCTCTGGGAGTCGGGTTGTAACATCATCATGTTATCCAGGAAGTGAAGCCTTGATGCAGTAGTAAGTGCAGGGAAAAAGCACTTTATAAGCATTTCCCATGATAAGTGTATATTGGGGTTTTGTATAACTTTTGGGGGGCAATACAATACTTTAACCCCTTAGTGTCCCATGACGTACCTGGTACGTCATGGTGCCGCGGGGGGTGTTCAGTGAGTTCACTCCGGGACCCCGCTCTGAACGGCACCAATCCCGGCTGCAATCTGCAGCCGGCAGTGCCTCTATTAGCCGGTGAGGGTCCCGTTGCCGCGTCGGCTAATTAAGCACTTCAATGCAGCTGTCAAACCTGACAGCTGCATTGAAGTTCTTTGTACTGCACGTCCCTAGTGTCTAGTGGGACGGATCTCCCCCCGGCGATGCGATCGCGGGGGGGGGGGAGATCCGTTCTTCTGCCCGTGCCGGGCCTCAGCGTCGGAATGACGCTGATCCCGGCTCGGCAATAGATTGCTATGGCCTGCAGCAGGCCATAGCAATCTATCACCGATTACAATTATCTTTGCTGTGTATATACACAGCATTGATCTCTATGAGAGATAAGTGCTTTGTATATACAAGTCCCCCAGGGGGCTTCTAGTTTATGTTAAACTTCCAAATCACCCCCCTTTTCCCATTATATAAATTAATAAATAAACAAATAAATAAACATATTTGGTATCGCCACGCACGTAATCGCTCGAACTATTAATTAATCACATTCCTGATCTCGCATGGTAAACGGCGTCAGCGCAAAATAATTCCAAAGTGCAAAATTGCGCATTTTTGGTCGCATCAAATCCAGAAAAAATGTAATAAAAAGCGATCAAAAAGTTGTATTTGCGCAATCAAGGTACCGATAGAAAGAACGCATCATGGCGCAAAAAATGACATCTGACACAGCCCCATAGACCAAAGGATAAAAGCGCTATAAGCCTGGGAATGGAGCGATTTTAAGGAACATATATTTGTTAACAATGGTTTGAATTTTTTAAAAGCCATCAGATAATATAAAAGTTATACATGTTACATATCATTGTAATCGTAACAACATGAGGAACATGCATAACAAGTCAGTTTTACCATAGGGCGAACGGCGTAAATGCAAAACTCCCCAAAATCAAAACAAATTAGGTTTTTTTTTCAATTTGACAGCGCAAATGATTTTTTTTCTGGTTTTGCAGCATATTTTATGGAAAAATAATGCCTGTCATTACAAAGTACAATTGGTTTCGCAAAAAATAAGCGATCATATAAGTCTCTAGGTGAAAAAATGCAAGCGCTATGGACCTTTAAACATAAAATGGAAAAAGCAAAAGCGCAAAAACGAAAATTGGCTTTGACCTTAAGGGGTTAATAAAAGTTTTCGCCGGACTTCTCCTTTAAGGCCATAGATAGTTTTAAGGCCAAATAGAGCCCCCATGTGCAGCATCCCCATATAGAGCCCTCCATGTGCAGCGTCCCCATATAGAGGACGCTACTACCTGGTCGACAAAGGGTGTGTTCGCCAGAAACGGCCGTCCCAGTGTGTGTCTAGCACCTGCATCCTTCCTCTCCCTGCTACCTGTGGATCCTGGAATAAACTGAGCTGTCTTTGCTATCAGGTGAGTGCTGATTTGTCTACTCAATACATCACGTATAGCTTTCATCCAGTCATGCACCCCCGACATACAGCCCTCATTCCACAGATAAGACTTGTCTGCCTCTGCATACTGCTGATCCCGTGAGGTGCAGGTCAGCTGTGTCTCACTGCTGCATCCCCAGATAGAGTCCCCCATGTCCCCCATCCCCCTATAAAACACCCCCCATGTGCAGCATGCCTGTATAGTGCCCCCACATGAACAGCATCCCCATATAGAGTCCCCTATGTGCAGCATCCCTATATAAAGTTCCCATATGTGCAGTATGCCTGTATAGTGACCCCCCTCCATGTGCAGCATCCGTATTCTGCCAATGATTTACGTTAGAAAAATGTAAGCAGCGGTCTCTGTACAAATAGGTGGGTAGATAGTGAACTCACTATATTCATTCCCCCAGTGACACCAGCTCCATGTGGGGATCCAGTGAGGAAGATGCAATGGCTAGGCTTAAGTAGTTAATAAATTTACCTTTCAGGAAAATGACATATAGAGGTCAAGACAAATTCTTCAACATATCTGCTCACAGGAATTACTGCAGGACATGACTTCATCGAAGAGGAGTTAAACAAAAGCAAAGACATATGGGAGATAACCACATCAAAAGCTATATAATAAAACAGTGGCCACTGGGTGGCAGAGTACATATATGAACATGTTATATAACAAATATAAAACCGAATAGAATACAATAAGTGCATCATTTTTGAAAGCCTAGCTTGGACTGCACATGTGTAAGGTATGGTCTCCTATATAGTATAGATGCCTCTGTGCAGTCCCCATATAATATAGCCCCCCCCCCCAAGTGTAGCAATCCCATGTATAGCCCCCCCATGTGCAGAATCCCCTTATAGAGCCCCCCCCATGTGCACCCTCTCCTCACATAGCCACACATGTGCAGCATCCCCTTATACAGCCCCCCGATGTGCAGCATCCCCATATATGGTCCCCATGTGCAGCATCCCCATATATAGCCCCCATGTGCAGCATCCCCATATATAGCCCCCATGTGCAGCATGCCCATAATTAGCCCCCATGTGCAGAATTCCCATATATATACCCCCCCCCCCGTGCAACATCTTCATATATATCCCTCACCATGTGCAACATCCCATATAGTGAATCGCCCCCATAAAAAAAATAAAAAAATAAAAACATACTCACCTCTCACAGCGCTCTCACATGCCAATTCGTTGGGAGGAGGGCAGATTAAGCTTGAGAAATGCAGTCAATGGGACAGGAAGCCTCCAATTGAAATTTATGCACTTTTTCTGTAGTGTGAACATACCCTTAAGTGGAAACGGAAGGACACAGCATTTGGAGCAGTGTGCCTTTTTGATATAAGAGCAGTCCTTTAAAGTCACTGATGATACATTATGATTTCTGGACTTAACAATCATTTTCTGATGTTGCTTCTGATAAGATTTAGCAAGATTTATAAAGTACAAATTTTGAGGTTTTGCGCAAAATATTGTGCAGCAGTACTCCATTCAGACCCTGGTTCAGATTATTAGCCAAACTGTGTTAGCCCAAAAAGCGTGCAAAAATTGTGCAAGATATTTCAAGGCCTGTGCACCTAATGATAAATTTTGCGCATGGACTGGGCAGCATAGGTATGCTTGTGTATATCTCTTTTAGTTTTTACCTCTTAATGATTGCCAATATGCCTTTTTATGATGGCATGGTTGTGCTTGCATATAGAGGGGGCTCAGAAGCTGAGACCATTCTGTTTACAGCAGGTATTTCAGCTCACAAATTCACCTTCTCTATGGGGGGAATTTATCAAGACTGACATACCCGTATGCCTCTCTTAAATAAAGCCCTGCCCATATGCACCACACCAGACTTACTAAGAGGTGAATGTGGACCTGTGGCTGCTGCACAAGTGCAGAAATCTACCCCTGCTCCAGAATAGGTGTAGATATTGGCCATGATTTACACCTGTCAATCCTCATAAACCAGGTGCAGGAGTAGGCCATGCCTCTTCCCTCCTTTGCCCATCAGGTGAGCGGGGTGTAAGGGCCCTATTCCACCGGACGATTATCGTTCAGATTATCGTTAAATTGTTCAAATTTAAACGATAATAGTTCGGTTGAAATGCAGTTAACAATTAACGACCGAAGGAGAAATCGTTGATCGCTTTATAAGACCTGGACCTATTTTTATCGTTGCTCATTCGCAAAACGTTCGCAAATCGTTCGCATTGAATAAGACGTTGTTCGGTCATTCGCAGTAGATACGAACGCAATAGCGAAGAAATAGCGAAGGAAAAACGATCGCAAATACGATCATAAGTAACGATTATCGTTCCATGGAAATGAGTGAAGTTTTCGCAATAGCGGTCGTTTGAGATTGTCTATCATTAACAATTATGCGAACGATAATCGTCCGGTGGAATAGGGCCCTAAGTCAGGTAAATGGCATAGATTTTTATGCAAACCATCCACCTAACTCAAAAGTCTGCGTTCTTTCTCCGAAATACGCCAGGGCTCACATTGATACATTTCCCACTATATGCATACATAAGTTTGTTCCTTCATTTTCTTCAAATAGCCTATTGCTGTATTATAATTTGTATTGTTTCACAATGGCTAGGGACCACCTATTGGTTTTTAACCTAATGTTAGAATTTGTTTATTAGTTCAAAACTTCAAAACACAGATTGAAATATACAACGGATTTAAGAGAGCACAAGACGCTGGATTTATGTAGCGGTGCACACCAAAAATCCAGGCCCATTTGAATGAAATCTATGCCACTTCAGAGCTGAAGTAAATTTCAGCTACAATTTATACCTGTGTGGAGGCGTAAATTGTGATAAATGTACCTTATGCAAAGACCACAACCCAACCCCTACACACACACACACACACACACACACACATACATACACACACACACACATACATACACACACACACACACACACACACACAACCGCCCCTCTTCTCCCCACCTTCTTGGTGTTCTTGTAAAAAAAATAAACATTTTTGCAACTTTTTGTAAGGTCTGAGCCAATGTGTAATTATCTTTCATAAGTATATTACTACTGTGGATGTAAGGTCAGAATTTTTGCCCTTAGAATTTTGCAACTCTGAATTCATTGCATACAGTCATTTTTAATTTCTGACTATAATCTTTCGATATAAAAGAAAAGCCTCAAAGGCTCATCAAATCAGCTGAGATAAGAGGGAGCTAACGTGGGCAGATTTTTGGCCATCGTTCTGTAATTTTAATAGCTCCAACTTACCATCTCTGAAATTTCCAACGCAATTTAATTATGATATACCATGCAGATAAATAGCATTCTCTAATTCAGTTTCCAAGCGACTGACAAATATTTCAACAACAATTATGGTCACAGTTTGAGTATTACATAATATCTATTATGTCTGCATATTTTAAATAGTTTTGAACTGAACAAATTAACATTTAACAATATTACTTAATCACATTACACAGACAGAAGAACTGCTCAGAGCAAATTATGACAAAATGTGCAGAATAGACATCTGTCACTGATAATATTGACTTGAAATTACAAAAATGAAAAGATAACAAATAGACCTTCTCAGCAGGTTTATCCAGCAGTGACGCAAATTACCATTACCCTGGCAGGGGAGATTGGATTCTTCGACATTCATATGAAAATTAATAGAATGTGGTTCAATGAAACAGATGTATTGTCTTCACAGAGATTCTAGATTTAGCTTTGTTCATTTGAACGTTATATAATGATCAATTGTCTAGCTATAGGGGGTGCAAAAGCAGTAGTCGTAATCTTTCCATTTTGATTCATGGCAATGGACTGATAACTAAATTGTTGTAAGGAACCAAGGTGTACGTTAAAATGGAATGTATCATATTATATTTTACTAACTCCAGACTGTCATAAATGTTCAGTAAGCCTGGTGTAAACTAGGCTGTTTTTACTTTTGTGTGACACACCCGCTTGCTTCTCAGCTTCCTGGCAATGCAAGGGTTACACTGATCACTGCTAGACTTGATTGCTTCAGCTGAGCAGAGTCTGTTGATTGACATATTCCTCTGTCTGTCCGGAACCCTGAGAATCAGAGCACTGGTCCAATGGGGATCCTCATAAATGAAAGCAGTGGCCAGTCTCTCATTGCTGGCTATTAGGGTTCACACCCTGATCCCAGCTCCCCCTGTCTACTCCTGCAATACCCTTTCCTAATTCCTCTGCTTGCTCGACCTGTTATCTGACCTCCCGCCTGATCTTTGACTATCTGACAATTTACTGATTTTGTACTGCTTTGCCCGTTTGGTTTGACCTTGGCTTGTTGACTCTCCTTTTGTGTTTGTTTGTCTGTCTTGTTCTGTGTAACACTTACACCAGAGCAGGGACCGCCTTAGTGGTTGTCTGTGGCTGCCTAGGGTCGTTTGAGGCAAGTAGGTAGGGACAGTGGGTGGATCCAGCTTTAGGGCTCACTGTCATGTCTTATCCTTACCTCCCTGTCCTGATACAGACCCTGTAATATTATACTTTTTCCTAATTTGTTTTTTTTCTGCTTGTAGAGATTTCTGCAGTGTTTTCTGTACACGATTTTGTCTGGGATACTGTTCAGCTAGAAATATGCTAGTGGGGAACGATAATGCTTCCCCCTTCAGATAAAAGACTCGGGGGGGAATTGAATAAGAGACTGTCTAAGGGAGAAACTGTGTGATTCCTTCACTCCAAGTGTTCCACAACATGCCACAAAGACCATAGATCAGATGAAAAATGGTCACATGGTCCTCCATGTCGGCCATCTTAAGGACAGACTCACCACAGAGCAGGGCAGCACAGTCTGGAGGAGGTGTAGTGTGGTGTAATCTGATGTTAGCTCTATGAGGTACACAAGGAGCTGCTGTCAGTATATACAGTGAGTACACTTACTAATACTGTATACTGAACAATTTTACAATGTGGCCAACCCCTTTAAGAGAGACCAACAAGATGCTTGAGAGGAAAGTGTGCAAGACCAGGCATAGGAAGGAAGAAAAAGGGCCTGCTAAGTGTGGAACAGGTGTATAGCCTTCTAGTAAAGGCCCAGAAAAGACCAAGGAAAGTGAAGGGGAACTGTCCTGGGTGACCACCCGTCCAAAGATATTAGAGCCAGTAAGAGTGAGCTGCTGTGTTAAGCTGAAAGTGTATGCTCTGACTGGAAGCCAAGTCTGACAGGAACAATTTCTGCACTATGGCTGCCCCATATTATGTGCCTTTAATAGCACTGGTGTCTTCATATCTACTATACTATCAGTCTTCTGGGAGTATGGCTTTTGTACAAAAGATTTGTGAGTTTCAGTGGAAGAAATGGGCTTAGAGAATTCGCATAGAAAATATCTGACCCAGTGACTTCTTTATTGAGTGATATAAAGCTAATCTGTATCAGCTTGTGTGAAGTAGCTGGATATCTATGATGGCAAAGCTGATAAATAGCCACTTGACAAACATCCTTATTGAATGTTTATGTATAAGGGGGGAACCTGCTAACTCCACTCCCTCCCTTAGCTAAAACTTACATGATACAAAATTAAATAACACACACACACACACACACATTTTGGCAAAAATTTTACAGCGTATGCTGCATTTTATTACAACTTAAATACACATGGGGAGGCCCGACACAAATCACGCCCTCCTTTTCCCCAGGAATCAAGGTGAGGGTGAGGGTGACCCGCCTAGGCCATTCCTCCCCCATTGACCGCGGCCTGCCGCCTAGCAGAACCGTGGCAAGGGGCCCCTCACCAAATGGAACCAACCGAAAAGGGGGGCGTGATTTCCGCCGCCAAAAGTAGGGCCCCCCCCCAACATGCCCTACTTTCCGCCACCCACACCTGACACAGACCTCTGTGCATCCACCATATTTCCAGCGCTTCTTGTAGCGCATTGTTAAATTGTCCCATCCAATATCTGTTTATCCATCTTTACCATCTCCTCTGCACAGTGCAGACCATCTTACCATTCAGAAGATATCCATTGCGGGCTGTCCGCCTAGACATGCCCACCCGATTGACAGTGGCCTGTCTTACAGCATTACTATCCCTGCCAATGGGCCCACACATCACTGGCGCATGCTTAGCGCATTGTTAAAATGTCCAAAGCCAATATCCGGCAGATGTTTGATAACCACTTCCACCATCTGCTCTGTAACATGCAGACCTCCTTAGCATCCAGAAGTCCTCTATTGCAGGGTGTCTGCACAGACTTGAGGTTCCCATTGACAGTGGCCTGCGCACAGCAGTACCATCCCTGCCCATGGGCCCCCGCTGTATCCCTGGATGAAGGATCACATTTTCAGTAAACCAACTGCTGAGCTCCATCCAAGTGTTGGTTATCCTTATTCAGAATTCAACCTGAATTGTTGGCACCTGCTGGCACGATGATCACTTTTGAGGGAACACTCCCCTTAACAATCTTACCCCTCACAATGTAGGACCACAACACCATAACCTTTGGCCATCTTGTCACCAAACCATCCGAGTGTTGATCATCAGCTGCCTAAACTTTGCTGGCCTCTCCTGCCGAACCATTTGAAGGTGCATTTTTCTTTAGGCAAACCCGCCTGCCATCCATAGGGTCATCTCCTGGCCAGTGTGGCTGTCCCATGAACTGATGGTCCACAACATTCTTCCTATAACAAAAACAGAACCAGTGACAGCAACCAATTCATAAAGCTTATATCTCCAAGCGGGATGACATTACTGCCCGTTCTCCTGCACATATGTCATGAAACTTACATCTCCAAGCGGGACGTAATACTGCCTGATCTCCTGCACATATGTCATATAACTTATATCTCTAAGCAGGATGATAGTACTGCCCGATCTCCTGCACATATGTCATATAACTTATATCTTCAAGCTTAATGATAGTACTGACTGATCTCCTGCACATATGTCATATCATTTATACCTCCAAGCAGGATGATAGTACTGCCCAATCTCCTCCACATATGTCATAAAGGTCCTCGATTTCCCGCTCCCCAACCTTGTAATGCACTACCCTTCCATACCCTGCAACCAATGCTGCCCCAATCCTAAAGAAAAGAGTGACAACTTGCATCCCCCCTTCATCTGATACCCAAGCACCTCCTCAACACATTCACCAGCTTTACTTGTAGTAATTGAGCTACCAACTCCACCCGTTCATTTCTTTCTCCCCTATGAGCCTTCCCTGTTTCTCCAGCAATGACCTCTTTACCAACTCTCCTAGAATGGGGTCACCACCTGCTGGATATAATCAGGGCAATGTTCTCCAACCCTCCTCCTTTGGGCATCAATGCCAATAATTCATCTGTTTCCCCTTGGACAAAGCAGCAGCTATCCCACTATTGACCCCTGGTACATGTTAGGTGTATACCGCTTACTATTCCATAATTACTGACCCCAGGTAAATGTTAGGTGTATGCCGCTTACTATTCCATTATTACTGACCCCAGGTACATGCTAGGTGTATGCCGCTTACTATTCCATTATTACTGACCCCAGGTACATGTTAGGTGTATGCCGCTTACTATTCCATTATTACTGACCCCAGGTAGATTTTAGGTGTATACCGCTTACTATTCCATTTTTACTGACCCCAGGTACATGTTAGGTGTATGCCGCTTACTATTCCATTATTACTGACCCCAGGTACATGTTAGGTGTATACCGCTTACTATTCCATTATTACTGACCCCAGGTACATGTTAGGTGAATGTGGCTTGCTATTCCATTATCACTGAACCCCTGGTACATGTTAGGTGTATGTGGCTTACTATTCCATAATTACTGACCCCTGGTACATGTTAGGTTTATGTTGCTTACTATTCCATAATTACTGAGGCCAGGTACATGTTAGGTGTATGTGGCTTACTATTCCATAATTACTGACCCCTGGTACATGTTAGGTGTATGCCGCTTACTATTCCATTATTACTGACCCCAGGTACATGTTAGGTGTATGCCGCTTACTATTCCATTATTACTGACCCCAGGTACATGTTAGGTGTATACCGCTTACTATTCCATTATTACTGACCCCAGGTACATGTTAGGTGTATACCGCTTACTATTCCATTATTACTGACCCCAGGTACATGTTAGGTGTATACCGCTTACTATTCCATTATTACTGACCCCAGGTACATGTTAGGTGTATGTGGCTTACTATTCCATTATCACTGAACCCAGGTACATGTTAGGTGTATGTGGCTTACTATTCCATAATTACTGACCCCTGGTACACGTTAGGTTTATGTTGCTTACTATTCCATAATTACTGAGGCCAGGTACATGTTAGGTGTATGTGGCTTACTATTCCATAATTACTGACCCCTGGTACATGTTAGGTGTATGCCGCTTACTATTCCATTCAGGACCAAATGACTAAATGTCCCCACCACCCAACCACCGAATCTACACCACTGGACAGACTGTTTATACTAGTAACCACACTTATGTTGTTGGACCAGAAGACCTGTCCTTCCACACACCTGTCCTTCCACTCTCCATACATCCATACAGGTCCGCTGCTATCGGGAATAACAACCAACTGTCAGCTGGTCAGCCATTTTCTAGTACATCAACTCCTCCAGGATATGGACAAACCACAAGAGCTGCCGGAT
Organism: Dendropsophus ebraccatus; assembly: GCF_027789765.1. NCBI lineage: Eukaryota > Metazoa > Chordata > Amphibia > Anura > Hylidae > Dendropsophus > Dendropsophus ebraccatus. The sequence goes on from NC_091463.1 coordinate 51,552,281, forward strand.
CTGTAAACAACCAGCTCCCTGACCTAAATCGTACCCTGTTAAATCCCCCTAAAAAAAACATCCCACAGTGCCATATCCTCACTTAACTTCCTCTATTTCCCTGATTTTATTAAATGGCTTTCTCACCATTCCTTGCTCTCTTCTTGTCATCTGCAGAATATTCCACCAATAGGGATTACCCAACATGCAAAAATGTCGCCCAGTAAAACCCAGTAAAAACTCCCCTCCATCGCCTCATACTTGGACCCCCACCTACCCATTTGGATAGTACAAATGCTGGATTGTCTGACATTTAACATTCTCTGGTTGTAAATCCGGTTCCCAAAAGAAGAATAGGTCAAATGAACCAACCATTTTACCCCATCCCAGATTTCAAGACAAAACCCCATGCTGCCAGCCTTTTGGTTATACACCCAACGCATCACTTTACTTAACTAGCTACAAACACCCATTGGTCTCTCCCTTACGATTAATCTTAACCATATATATGCGTCTTTTTACCTACAACACCTTATTCTTCACCATCCTGTTCCTAACTGCTTCATCGAGATCAGACCACCTTCCCCTTCCCAGAAGAAGGATGCATCAACAATAAAATCCATAGAGCACTATAGTTTCCCATGCTGCTCAGGGGCCGCTCCATCACCCCCTCTTATATTCTCCATCTCTTCCTGTTGCCCACCCCCATCTTTTCCTCCCTTTCAGCTATTGCTTCCCTAACTAATCCAAATATATCCACAAACTTTCCATCCCTACTCCTCCTAACCATCATCCAGAGCAAGTGAAAATAGGAGGGAGACAACACATAAATGTTCCTGCCCCACTTTGTCCCTGTTACCCATAGCTGTGTATTATTTTCTCTACTTCCGTTTTACTTTTCAGTAACTATACCCATTTCCCAAATGTCTCCCCGTCTACTGACACCTCACCATCCGCTGAACCAGAGGACGACTCACCCGGCTCCATGTCCACCTGGATGTTTATTGCATCTTTTAGTAAGTATAGTGCTTCTTCCTTTGGCAATGTCTGGTATGCGACTCTTCGTATCTTCACTAGGTACTCAGCATCTGGAATTACAAAGAGAGAGCCAGTATCTGCCCAACATATATAGTGTTGTCCCTGCTCTGTTGGTTACACTTTCCTGCTTCCCCTTATAGGAAAAGCCAATAGTATCCTAGCCTGCTAATGTAACAGTAGCCCTGCTGGCTTGCTGCCCCCCATAGCTCTGCTGGTTCATGACCCACAACCCAGTGTCAGTTTGTGCGACCTTTGAGTGGCAAACTGCCATGCCCATGGGGGCCCCTTAAATTGACCTCCTACAGTAGAGCACAGGATTTAGGTTGAAATCTACCCTTTTGAAAGATATATGGTAAGCAGACCCCAGTAACCCCCCCCCCCCCCTTACCCCTCTCAACAGCCATAGTGTGACCTCCCCACCCCCTGCTAAAATACAGGCTGAACTACTTGGGGAGGCCCCTGCCCAACTGTACCTCTATCCTGGTTACCCACCTATACATGCTCTTACCCCACAATCCCCACAATAAAAAGGCAAAAGTTACTTACCAGGCAGGAGGACATCCTGAAACCTCCTGGGAATCTTCAGGATGGCATCTACTGGATGGCTTCCAAGCCATGTGCTGCTTATTAGGCTTCCATGTGGCTCCCACAGGTATTCCCGCCGCCTAGCTAATTCTCTTTGTCTCTACACAAAGCCCCCCAGCTAAGCCCACCCACTCCACTACCTCCAGCAGCCATGTTTAGCCCCCTCATGATATTGAACCACTACTATCCCCATTATATTCAAATCCCTCTAGCAACCACCCGGTCGTGGTCGCAGAGACCCCCCATATGGTTCCTCGCCGGGAGGCCCCTTACCCCAACTCGTCACTCTAAAGGTTCTGTTCACATCATGTGCAGGCATAGCATTGGCTTGGTGTAGTAGTTTGAAATGTAAGTCCAATGAATGCTGTGACTCTAACTGGATGCCTATACCATTGCATACAGTATGTCTGCCATTCACTCACATTTCATTATAAAATAAAAATAAAAAAAAACACATATTAAGTATTGTAAGCATTTTTTATTCCATATTTTATTCCATATTCCATAGGAAAGTCGATTATACAAAAGAAGTATGCCAACATATGCTAGTTAAAGGCATCAGCACTCTTTTGCCATGTTTCGCTATTGAAATCTACAAGCATGTCACCATGTGAAGATCGGATGCACTCGGGGAGCTGCTCCACAGGTTTTTGAAATGATTGAAAAGTAGAGGCCTGGCAGTTGCCTCAGGCCCTGTGGTACTAAGGAGGGCTGCACACAAGGAGTCACACATACACTGAATGGTTCGAAGGATGTTTGTAACTTCTGAGAATAACACACCAGAAGTTATGTATAAATCTTCCCAGTAGGGAGGTACAGTTCCTAAATAGTTGTAGGCTATGTTCACACAACATAAGTTCAGTGCAGTAATCACGGCCGATTTTCAACAACGGACGTGATTACTACTAAACCTACATTGTGCTGCAGGCTAAGGGAATCCCGGGCGAAGTGTATACACATAGTATACACATAGTATACACTCCGTCCGGGATCGCTAGCGGCACCACAAAAAACTGACATGTCAGTTTTCTGCGGCCACTATTCATTAAATAGCTGCCGCAGAGAACCTGTCAGTGCACACATCACCCGCATCCCAATGCATCAGAAGTGAAGATCATCCGGCCAGTACTGCAGTACCGGCCAGGATGATCTTCTCTGAGACCGGCCTTACACAGGATAACTTGTAGTGCTTCTGCCCTTATTCATATCTTGGTGTGGGTCATGGCTTTTTAACATATATTTCCTACAGTGGTAGCTGTATGAAGAACTTTTCTGCATTTCCCCTAAATTCCTTAAGGCCCTTTTGGTTCAGGTGCTGTCCAGACACATCTCTAGTCAGCAGAGTGATACCTCGGTGCCAGCAACAACCAAGGATCCACCAAGTACGTCAGTAATTCTGAGATGGGGGGGTCATGAACCCAGAAATGTGCAACCAATTGAGGGGCATGCAGGAGTGAAACTAGCCTGTTTTGAAGGGCAGTTTCTACTTTTTATTGGCACCAGGGGATACCACGAAAGCAGGAAACATCCTACCTTTTCTGCTCTCCAGTGCTCCATTTCCTCTGTCTGCCCCTCCATGCTGATACTTTTGCAGACCTGAGAGGGGCTGCAGCACATTGCTGGCCGTGATCCATAGCTGCCTTAGGTTACCGATGTTGCTGTGACATAGGGTAGCTATTGGATATTGTGCGTAGATGTGGTTTCACCCACACGCAATGTCGGCAGCACCCACAGCGCCTGCAAAATGCTTTCACCCCCTCTTATCTGCAGAAGTTATCAGCACGGATGGGCAGCCACAGTGGAGGGGAAGTGGCAGAGAGCTGAAAAGGTAGGACCCTTCTTGCTCTTCAGATACCCCCTTTTAGAAAATAAGGAAAAAATTAAACTTTGTCCAAATTTTAGCATTGTACTAATAATACTCTAATTTTAAATATTTAAATATGTTTATAGAGTTTAAAACAGCTTTAAACATTTAAAACTTTGGCACTATAAAATAAAAAATAAATAAAAAATAAAAAGTGTTGCCACAAAATATATGATTTACTTAAAGATTGGATTGTTAGGAACATATCAAATAGATGTAGATTATTTTCAATTACTCAATGTGTGAATCCACGGTGGGGGGAGATGAAATAAGTAAAATCAGACCCCAGATCAGCCCCCCTAGTGCCCCGATCACTAACCCCCCCTCCCCCCGGTGGCCATCAGATCCAAGATGGCCGCCGTCATCACCGTAAACAGACTAATGTCTGTTCACAGTGATCTTAAGTAAAAATGAATGAAAGCCCCATGCTCTCCGCCACCGGAGGTAGCGGAGAGCATGGGGCAGTGATCGGGGACCCCCCTTTGGGGTCCCGGTACAAGCGATCAGCGGTATATACTATATACCGCTGATCGCTTGTGCCATGTGGAGCCCGGCACTTTTTATCCCCTGTCACCATAAATGATTGGTGACAGGGGATAAAAAGTGATAGTGTCCCCCCCCCCAAGTCGCCCCCCCCTGTCACCCCCGTCCCCCAGTCACCCCCCCTTCCCCATATACTCACCTGATTCTGGAGCTCCTTCCTCCTCGACGTCCAGGCTGCTTCTGAAGTGCGCATACGCTCCAGAACCAGCCAACTCTGAAAATTTAAAGTGACAGAGACCAATTTGGTCTCTGTCACTGAACTATGATTACTGTGATAGAAAATATCACAGTAATCATAGTAATACAGTGAAAATGAATGTATAAAGTGCAAAAAGTGACAAACATACAAAAAAATAAAACACACAGTTTTTATTATAGTAATAATTGCAGTTTACTCCCAAATTACCCATACCCCCCCCCCCCCCCAGATTACCCGTAACCACCGCAGGTTGCCCATAACCACCCCAGGTTGTCCGTAATCACGTTACATTGCACATAACCCCCCAGATTACACGTAACCACCGCACGTTGCCCGTAATCACCGTACATTGCCTGTAACCACTGCACATTGCCCGTAACCCCCGCACATTGCCCGTAATCACCGCACGTTGCCAGTGACCCCATCCAGATTGTCCGTAACCACCCCAAATTACATGTACCCACCCCAGATTACCTATAAGCACTTCAGTCTATCCGTAACAATTCTAGATTGTCTGTAACCCCTCCAGGTTGCCCGTAACCACCGCAGGTTGCGCATAACCACCCCAGGTTGCCCGTAATCATGCCAGATTACATGTAACCCCCAGATTGCACGCAACCACCGTAGGTTGCCTCTGACCACCGCACGTCGCCTCTGACCACCGCACCTTGCCTCTGACCATCGCACCTTGCCTCTGACCACCGCACGTCGTCTCTGACCACCGCACGTCGCCTCTGACCACCGCACCTTGCTTCTGACCACAGCACATTGCTACTGACCACCACACCTTGCCTCTGACCACCGCACCTTGCCTCTAACCACCGCACCTTGCCTCTGACCACTGCACTTTCCCTCTAACCACCCCAAATTGCCAGTGACCCCCTCCAGATTGCCCGTAACCACGCCAGATTACAGGTACCCACCGCAGATTACCTATAAGCACTTCAGTTTATCCGTAACCACCCCAGATTGTCTGTAACCACCCCAGATTGTCCGTAACCACCCCAGATTGTCCGTAACCACCCCAGATTGTCTGTAACCACCCTACGTTGCCCGTAACCACAGCAGGTTGCCTGTAACCACCCTAGATTGTCTGTAACCACAGCAGGTTGTCCGTATCCACCCCACGTTGCCCGTAACCACCCCAGGTTACCTCTAACCATCCCAGGTTGCCTGTAACCACCCCAAGTTGACCGTATCCACCCCAGATTACCCGTAACCACCCCAGGTTGCCTGTAACCACCTCCAGATTACCCGTAACCACCGTAGACTGTCCGTAACCACCCCACATTACCTGTAATCTTATTTTTTTTATTTAGTTTTAGTAACTGCACTATTCTAATAACTATTACTAGCTGTGGTTTTGCTCCAGCAAATTGGTGCTCCTTCCCTTCTGAGCCCTGCTGTGTGCCCATACAGTGGTTTATGCCCACATATGGGGTACCGTTGTACTCAGGAGTACATTTTTTCTCCTGTTCCTTGTGAAATTTAGAAATTTCAAACTAAACCAACATATTATTGGAAAAATTCAAGTTTTTCATTTTTACTGGCCAATTTTGAATACTTTCCTCTAATACCTGTGGGGCCAAAATGCTCATCCTTCCCCAAGATGAATTCTTTGAGAGGTGTACTTTCCAAAATGGGGTGACTTTTGGGGGGGTTCTATTCTGTAGACATTACAGAGGCGCTGCAAACGCACCTGGAGCTCAGAAACTTCTTTAGAAAAATCTGCACGGAAAATGCTAATTGGCGCTCCTTCCCTTCTGAGCCCGGCTGTGTGCCCATACAGTGGTTTATGCCCACATATGGGGTACCGTTCTACTCAGGAGAACCTTCGTTACAGGTTTTGTCTCCTGTTCCTCGTGAAATTGAGAAATTTTAAACTAAAGGAACATATTATTGGAAACATTCGAGTTTTTCATTTTTACTGTCTACTTATGAATACTTTCCTCTAATACCTGTGGGGTCAAAATGCTCACCACACCCCAAAATGAATTCTTTGAGGGGTGCACTTTCCAAAATGGGGTGACTTATGGCGAGATTTTACTCGGGTGGCACTACAGGTGCACTGCCAACGCACCTGGTGCTCAGAAACTTCTTCAGCAAAATCTGCATTGAAAAAGCTAATTGGAGCTCCTTTCCTTCTGAGCCCAGCTGTGTGCCCATGCAGTGGTTTATGCCTACATATGAGGTACCTTTTTACTCAGGAGAACCTGCGTTACAAATTTTGGGGTACTTTTTTTCTCTTGTTCCTTGTAAAATTTAGACATTTCAAACTAAACCAACATATTATTGGAAAAATTTTAGTTTTTCATTTTTACTGTCTAATTTTGAATACTTTCCTCTAACACCTGTGGGGTTAAAATGCTCATCCTACCCCAAGATGAATTCTTTGAGGGGTGCACTTATGGGGGTTTCTCTCTCTGCTGACACTACAGGGGCACTGCAAATGCACCTGGCGCTCGGAAACTTCTTCAGCAAAATCTGCAATGGAAAAGCTAATTGGCGCTCCCTTCCTTCTGAGCCCTGCTGTGTGCCCATACAGTGGTTTACACCCACATATGAGGTACTGTAGTACTCAAGAGAACCTGCGTTACAAATTTTGGGGTGCTTTTTCTCTCATGTTCCTTTTGAAAATGAGAAACTTTAATCTAGACGTATATATTATTGGAAAATTAAAATTTTTCATTTTTTTTAAGGCCTAATGGTGAATACTTTCCTCCAGCCCCTGTAGGCTTAAAATGCTCATTATACCCCTAGATTAATTCTTTAAGGTGTGTAGTTTCCAAAATGGGGGTTTCCAGTATACAAACCTCCTAAATCAACTTAAAAAAAGAACTGGTCCCTAAAAATATCAGTTTTGGAAACTTTCACGAAAATGTGGTAATTTGCTGATAAATTTCTAAGCCCCGTAACACCTAAAAAAGTAAAATATGCTTATAAAATGAAGCCAGAAAAAAGAGGACATATCAGTAATGTGACTTAGTAACTAATTTATGTGATACTCCTTTCTATTTTTTAGAAGCATTACTGAGCTATAAGTGAGACAGGTCAGATTTTGAAAAATGAGCCTGGTGCAAATAGGCTTGGTCTTGAAGGGGTTAAAGGACAGGGCATTTGACATGCATCTCTGAAAAGCTTTCAATGCCTGATCCTAAATTATTTTGGAGGTCTGGTGCATAATATATTATATTCAGGGGCATAACTACCACTGTAGCAGTGATGGCAGCTGCTATGGGGCCCGCCGCATCAGGGGGACCCGTGTCCTGCTCCTGCAATAAACTTGACCCCTGAGCTGTCATCATTTGACACGAGTTGGCCGAGCGGGCCTCCCAGGATCAGCAAATGTCCCTTTAACTGAAAAGCACTGCAGTAATGACTACACTTCATGGCTTAGTGGTCAGGCGGGAGGGGGGCCCAATCAAAAGTTTGCTATGGGCCCAACCATTTCTAGTTACACCACTAATTATATTATATAATATATAATATAATTCTAGCCTATTTAAAATGCCACAGATCAAGTGGAGCATCATTCCTTTAGCACATGTCCAGAAGGGGCTTCATAGCCATATAGGAATAGCTGAAATGTGCACAAACTCTCCGGGCCCTGAACAGAATCTTATCCAAGTATTGATAAGTTTGAAGGAACTTTTGGGAAACCAAATGTAATATGTCAGCCATACAGGCAGCTTGTAGCATATTACCCAAATGTAGTGCAACAACAATATTCTTCCTGTTGTGCCTTAGAACAGTGTGGATTGTGGGCACTTGGAAATGGTGGGAAAACAGCATTTGGAAAATATGCTGTTTGATGCCCTGTTGTGTAGTTTTTCTTGTCCAGGTTCGTCATATGAGATGGCACGAGAAAGCTTCAGCTTACGGATATGGAATGAGGAATGGAAAGTGTCTTTTAAGAACACTCAACTCCTTTCTGATGCTCTGATTAGTTATCTGATAGATTCCCTAGCACAAAAACTGAGGATTAAGCAACTTCTAGAATTTAATAAGTATAATAAGCAAAAGCTCTTTATCTATTTATCCTGATCTCTTTATGTGAGACGGTGTAACCTTTCTGCTTTCAGCAGATAGGGGGATATTTGTTAATCAGGGCTGGCTAACCAGCCCAATGACACATATCCCCGTTCTCAAGTGATGATACAGCTATTAGTGATGAGTGAATAGTATCCGATCGAATAGCTATTCGATCAAATAGTACGCTAATTCACACTATTGGATTGCGTTTGAATATTCGAACGCTTACGCAGTAAAAAATCGATTCGCCCTCCCCTGGCGCTTTTTTCCAGCTAATAAACATACAGGGAGGAGGGACAGGCACTGAGAATAGGCAGGATTTAAAAAAAAAAAAAAACTCTAACTGTGATTGGCTGGCTAAACTATGTCACCTCCTGAATGTAAGAATAGTCATTTCAGATTTGTGTCACTTGCTGGTTGGAGCTAGATAGGGAGAGACTGTATATCTGGAAGAGAAAGCTTTTAGGTGAAGTTAGGTAGGAAGGGACCCCAAAAAGCTCTTATTAGGGCTAAAAGTAGAGCAAACGTATATTTAGAAGCTGTTGTGAGACAGGCAGTGGTGAGGCATTTTACGCTGTTTGCAAATAGTAACCAAGAGACTCATTATTTTTGTGGGAATTTTTTGGGCAGTTGGGGGGGCTGCTTTTAAATATTTTCATGTCTATGGTGGGTCTGTATCTTGCTGTTGCGGTGAGCTGTTGCATTTTTCTGTATTTTTGTGTGTTTGCAATTTCAGCCATGGCAACGTGCTCCTGCCTAGTGTGAACAGTGTTCTAGGAGAGCTGACCAATTCTTTTCCTTTTTTTTCTGTGTTCCAGTTGGGGGAGTGGCTACCTCTATTTGGTCGTGCACTCCACCTGTCTCACCCAGGTGGTGCAATTATTTTTGCAGGTATTAGACGGATCTTGCATGCCCAGAGCATAGGCGTATTATACGCCATGGAGAGGCCATAGTGTACATACAGTGTAGGGTCTGCCTCTATATGAGTCCACCTTATTGTGGTGAGGCAGTTTACGCAGTTTGCAAATAGTAACCAAGAGACTCATTATTTTTGTGGGAATTTTTTGGGCAGTTGGGGGGACTGCTTTTAATTATTTTCATGTCTATGGTGGGTCTGTATCTTGCTGTTGCGGTGAGCTGTTGCATTTTTCTGTATTTTTGTGTGTTTGCAATTTCAGCCATGGCAACGTGCTCCTGCCTAGTGTGAACAGTGTTCTAGGAGAGCTGACCAATTCTTTTCCTTTTTTTTCTGTGTTCCAGTTGGGGGAGTGGCTACCTCTATTTGGTCGTGCACTCCACCTGTCTCACCCAGGTGGTGCAATTATTTTTGCAGGTATTAGACGGATCTTGCATGCCCAGAGCATAGGCGTATTATACGCCATGGAGAGGCCATAGTGTACATACAGTGTAGGGTCTGCCTCTATATGAGTCCACCTTATTGTGGTGAGGCAGTTTACGCTGTTTGCAAATAGTAACCAAGAGACTCATTATTTTTGTGGGAATTTTTTGGGCAGTTGGGGGGACTGCTTTTAATTATTTTCATGTCTATGGTGGGTCTGTATCTTGCTGTTGCGGTGAGCTGTTGCATTTTTCTGTATTTTTGTGTGTTTGCAATTTCAGCCATGGCAACGTGCTCCTGCCTAGTGTGAACAGTGTTCTAGGAGAGCTGACCAATTCTTTTCCTTTTTTTTCTGTGTTCCAGTTGGGGGAGTGGCTACCTCTATTTGGTCGTGCACTCCACCTGTCTCACCCAGGTGGTGTAATTATTTTTGCAGGTATTAGACGGATCTTGCATGCCCAGAGCATAGGCGTATTATACGCCATGGAGAGGCCATAGTGTACATACAGTGTAGGGTCTGCCTCTATATGAGTCCACCTTATTGTGGTGAGGCAGTTTACGCTGTTTGCAAATAGTAACCAAGAGACTCATTATTTTTGTGGGAATTTTTTGGGCAGTTGGGGGGGGCTGCTTTTAATTATTTTCATGTCTATGGTGGGTGTGTATCTTGCTTTTGCGGTGAGCTGTTGCATTTTTCTGTGTTTTAGTGTTTTCAGACACCTACTAATAGTGTATACGGCTGTAAACTATGAGTGTGGGATAATATCTCTTATCTTGCTACTACTGATTTGTAGTTATGGTTAATTTACGTTATTACGGATTTTACACTGCACCTGACCTGATACGTATGCAAGTGCGTACTGCTAAACCGAAATGTACACTTCTACTTTACGTTCATAATTTGTTTGTGAATCTTCAGTGTACACTTGGGAAAATTCGGATGTTTGCTCATCACTAGTGTTAGATGCAGCCAGGCATGTTTCCCCTGCTGTCCTATATGCATCCCGAGGTGTTGGCATAATTTCCTGAGGTGTCATTGGGCACTTGGTGACCTACTACTGGTCGAATATTGATTTCCAGGTGCCAAGTATTTTTCTCCCATAGACTATAATGGCATTCGATATTCGTTCGAATATACAACAATCAGGAGCTATTCAAATCGAATTTCGAATTATCAAATATTTCACTATTTGCTCATCTCTAACAGCTAAAAGTACTATGGAATGGCACAGCCAGAGTTGGGCTAGATAAATATGCAAAAGAAGAGCCAATGGAGCCTCATTTAAGAATCTCAAAACACAGAAGTAGCCAGATATTCCTCCGGGAAGGACTCAGCCAAGGGGAGGCTGGGTCCTTCCCGGAGGGATATCTGCCTCGTCCTGTGTTTTCAGACTCTTAAATGAGGCTCCATGGGCTCTTCTTTTGCATATTTATGTTTCCCAGGGAGCAATGCACCTAGGATTTCACTGCATTGAGCTCTTTAACCGGCAGCCGGCAGTGTTATCACTTGGCTAGTCTCCCTGAGATCAGCGATCTGTTTCTCTTATGGTTGGGCTAGAGAAGCTTGTCAGTGGTTTGTGCTGTCTGTTTCGGGCAGCATGAAACTAGTGACAGGTTCTTTTCAAAACCTGGGAGAAAGTATTCCTTAGAATGGCATATGTGAGGGATAGTACATTGCATTAGGGATATAGAAGCAGTCAAACAACTCTAAAAAATAAATATACCCCACCATGAAAATAACACTTATTTATCTAGACAAGATTTTTTTAAAGGTTTTATGTTCCATTATAAGCTATGGATGTGGGCTGTCCTCTTTGAGAGCAATACTCCCTATGACAAATCTGAAGTAATTTTGGATGGATAGCGTCAAAGGGGTTTCACTGTATTTTATTTTTATTAGATGATAGAAACATCATGTGCAAACTATATTGGGCTTCTGGACTTAAAGGAAAATCATTTATTCCTCTAATATAAGTATATCTGGACTACTTTAGTTTACATTTTAACAGTCCAAATCCTGAACTAGGAGAAAGCCTAGGAATAAATTGGAATGTCACACAGTTTCCACAATGTTTTTTTAAAGAAAGTGGTATTCCTTTTACTTAATATTTGACATGTGCTGAATAGTCTGCGCCACTGGTCAGACCTCACTTTAAAAGCAAATAATACAATGCTAAGAAATGTAATTTAAGGCTTTTCAGTAGGAGTTTGCCTGAAGCAGGTTGACATATAAAATCTATTTTCTATTTTTATTTAATTGACTTGCTCTTTGTAAAAAAATAATGTATGATAGCTAAAGGAAGTACAGCTAGAAGGACTTCTTAACAATAGCGGGAATAGAAATGGAAATAAATATCTTTACTCTGGATTTTATTTTCTAAGATTTTTAATCTACAAATGAAATTATGTTTGAGAATGTAATTCGACAATCTGTATCAGTGCATCTGTCTCAGCAATGTTGTTATCATGATTTAAAGAGACTGAAGTACAGTCATTATATGCATTACTTCAACTATGTTGTCAGGTGAATCTACAACATGAAAGATAGGATGGATATTGGGTAGAGTTTATTCTGGGTTTTATATGGTTTTTTTTTTTTTCAAGCAGATTTTACTTTGCTTATACAATTTCAAAGATATATCAGTAAAGACTAGAGAATGTACAGATATGCACATATATATGACAATGGATGCATTCATGGTAACAACTATGAAAACAAAGTACTTTATTTATACTGCTGGATACATTAAAAGAGAAATGGGAAAAAAAGTTTCTTATCTTATCATTGAACATTCTTTTTTCTAACCCTTTAATGCCTATGCTGTGACCTGGGGTTGCTAGGTGGTAACAGCAGTGGGTGAGCTGGTGTTTTACTTGGGCATTTGTCACGGTGGCCAGAAGTGGTGATGCCCATCCCCGGGTGTACTAGCACTAGGCTTTGTACAGGTAGCATTGGGTGTGTGGGTGCAGGTGCGGCAGAGAGGAATGAGCACAGAATTCAGCACTTAACCAGAATAACTTTTACTTAACCGTTTGATGACCAGGCTGATTTTAATTTTTGCACTTTAGTTTTTTCCTCCTTGTGTTTAGCGCTTGAATTTATTTACCTACAGACCCAATTGAGCCCTCATTTTTTTGTGAAACCAAGTGTACTTTTCAATGGCAGACTTAATTTCTCCATAAAATTTGCTGCAAAACCGGGAAAAAAATTATTTGCAAAGTGAAATCGAAAAAAAAACACCTTTTTTTTTATTTTGGGGGGTTTTGTGTTTACTCCGTTTGCCCTATGGTAAAACTGACATGTTATATATGTTCCTCAAGTTAGTATGATTACAATAAAATGCAACTTATACAACTTTTATTTTTAAAAATGAATGTTCCTAAAATCAATAGATTGCTGAGCTGGGATAAGCACCATTAGAGCACAGAGCCCCGGCCCGGTAACTGGCACAGATCCTCCAACTATACCACTATCAATGAGGGGGGAAAAATGCATTTAAAGGAGAGCTGTCACCCCTCCCCCCCCCCCGTGCTGGGGTGGCAGGCTCCCGACCCCCTGTTACAGCCCCCTATGCTCACACGAGAGTCCGACGCTCATAGAGAATGAATGGGGAGTCCGATGCTCCGTCATTCTCTATGGGCATCGGACTCTCCTGTGAGCACGCGCGCCGGGCTTCGGGCGCTGATATCTCCGTGACCCGACCGGATCAGGAAGCGGGATCAGGTGAGTATAGGGGGCTGTAACGGGGGGTCGGGAGCCTGTCACCCCGGCACGGGGGTGACAGGTCCTCTTTAAATGCAGCTGTCAGCATTATGACATACCAATATTTTATATGCTGGGAAGGGGTTAAAAGGATTAGAATGCCTTTAAAGATGCTATCCATGTTTAGAAAAACAGAGCTAAATTCTTTCAAAACCAGCACCACTCTTGCCCTCTGTTTGGGCGTGGATTTTGCAGCTTATTTTACTGAAGCTAGTGGAGTTCAATTGTAATATCAAACATAATCTGAGGACAGGTGTGGCTCTGTTTTGCAATAAAATATCTGTGTTTTTCCTAATCCTTTATAATACCCTTTAATACCCATTTAATATCCAAAGCTAATACTGTTTTTACTAGCAGAAGTCGCAGAAGTCGATTAGGTTCAGATCCAAGAAAAATTGACAGCTAAAAAATCCCATTAAAGAGATATGAGTAAAGGTGGCCATACTCCTTTAACCCCTTCACGTCAGCCATCTGTATATATACGTTCCTATTGCACATGCCCCGTGCAGTAGGAATGTACATATACGTTCCTGACTGACAGGGGCTTTGTGATGAGAACGGGATCGCTGCAGAGACAGCGATCCTGCTCTCATCTGTGTACAGCACCGGAGATAATGAGGATCAGCTGCGATTCCGCAGCTGACCCCCATTAACCCCTTAGTGACCGCCGAAACGGCGGTCACTAATGGGCCGGTGCCGCCGCTGTATTTCATCTCCCCCCACCGTGAATCCACGGTGGGGGGAGATGAAATAAGTAAAAATCAGACCCCAGATCAGCCCCCTAGTGCCCCAGTCACTAACCCCCCCTCCCGCGGCGGCCATCGGATCCAAGATGGCCGCCGCGATCACTGTGAACAGACTAATGTCTGTTCACAGTGATCAAGCAAGAAAAATGAATGAAAGCCCCATGCTCTCCGCCACCGGAGGTAGCGGAGAGCATGGGGCAGTCATCGGGACCCCCCCTGTGGGGTCCCGGTACAAGCGATCAGCGGTATATACTATATACCGCTGATCGCTTGTGCCATGTGCCGCCGGCACTTTTTATCCCCTGTCACCATGAATGATTGGTGACGGGATAAAAAGTGATGTCCCCCCACCCCCCAAGTCGCCCCCCACCCCCCCTGTCACCCCCGTCCCCCAGTCACCCCCCTTCCCCATATACTCACCGGAACCCACGGAGCTCCTTCCTCCTCGAAGTCCTGACTGCTTCTGATGTGCGCATGCGCGCCAGAAGCAGCCAGCTCTGAAAATTTAAAGTGACAGAGACCAATTTGGTCTCTGTCACTGAACTATGATTACTGTGATAGAAAATATCACAGTAATCATAGTAATACAGTGAAAATTAATGTATAAAGTACAAAAAGTGACAAACATACAAAAAAATAAAACACACACTTTTTATTATAGTAATAATTACAGTTTACTCCCAAATTACCCCTAACCCCCCCCCCAGATTACCCGTAACCACCGCAGGTTGCCCGTAACCACCGCACGTTGCCCGTAACCACCCCAGGTTGTCCGTAATCACGTCAGATTGCACGTAACCCCCCAGATTACCCGTAACCACCGCACGTTGCCCATAACCACCGCACGTTGCCCATAACCACCGCACGTTGCCCGTAACCACCGCACGTTGCCCGTAACCACCGCACGTTGCCAGTGACCCCCTCCAGATTGTCCGTAATCACCCCAGATTGCCTGTAACCACCCCAAATTACATGTAACCACCCCAGATTAGCTATAAGCACTTCACTCTATCCGTAACAATTCTAGATTGTCTGTAACCCCTCCAGGTTGCCCCTAACCACCGCAGGTTGGGCATAACCACCGCAGGTTGGGCAGAACCACCCCAGATTGCCTGTAATCATGCCAGATTACATGTAACCCCCCAGATTGCACGCAACCACCGCACGTCGCCTCTGACCACCGCACGTCGCCTCTGACCACCGCACGTCGCCTCTGACCACCGCACGTCGCCTCTGACCACCGCACCTTGCCTCTGACCACCGCACGTCGCCTATGACCACCGCACATCGCCTATGACCACCGCACCTTGCATCTGACCACCGCACCTTGCCTCTGAACACTGCACCTTGCCTCTAACCACCCCAAATTGCCAGTGACCCCCTCCTGATTGCCCGTAACCACGCCAGATTACAGGTACCCACCTCAGATTACCTATTAGCACTTCAGTTTATCCGTAACCACAGCAGGTTGCCTGTAACCACAGCAGGTTGCCTGTAACCACCCCAGATTGTCCGCAACCACCCCAGATTGTCCGTAACCACAGCAGGTTGCCTGTAACCATATCAGATTGTCTGTAACCACAGCAGGTTGTCCGTATTCACCCCATGTTGCCCATAACCACCCCAGGTTGCCTCTAACCACCCCAGGTTGCCTCTAACCACCCCAGGTTGCCTGTAACCACCCCAGGTTGCCTGTAACCACCCCAGGTTGCCTGTAACCACCCCAGGTTGCCGTAACCACAGCAGGTTGCCTGTGACCACCCCATGTTGACCGTATCCACCCCAGATTATCCATAACCACCCCAGATTACCCGTAACCACCCCAGACTGCCCGTAACCACCCCAGACTGCCCATTACCACCCCAGACTGCCCGTAACCACCCCAGACTGCCCGTAACCACCCCAGACTGCCCGTAACCACCCCAGACTGCCCGTAACCACCCCAGACTGCCCGAAACCACCTCTAGATTACCCAGAACCACCCCAGATTACCCGTAACCACCCCACATTACCTGTAATCTAATTTTTTTTATTGTATTTTAGTAACTGCGCTATTCTAATAACTGTTACTAGCTGCGGTTTTGCTCCAGCAAATTGGCGCTCCTTCCCTTCTGAGCCCTGCTGTGTGCCCATACAGTGGTTTATGCCCACATATGGGGTACCGTTGTACTCAGGAGAACCTGCGTTACAGATTTTGGGGTACATTTTTTATCCTGTTCCTTGTGAAATTTAGAAATTTCAAACTAAACCAACATATTATTGGAAAAATTCAAGTTTTTCATTTTTACTGGCCAATTTTGAATACTTTCCTCTAATACCTGTGGGGCCAAAATGCTCATCCTACCCCAATATGAATTCTTTGAGGGGTGTACTTTCCGAAATGGGGTGATTTTTGGGGGGATTCTATTCTGTAGACACTACAGGGGCGCTGCAAATGCACCTGGTGCTCAGAAATTTCTTCAGAAAAATCTGCAGAGAAAATGCCAATTGGCGCTCCTTCCCTTCTGAGCCCCGCTGTGTGCCCATACAGTGGTTTATACCGACATATGAGGTACCTTTTTACTCAGGAGAACCTGCGTTACAAATTTTGGGGTACTTTTTTTCTCTTATTCCTCGTGAAATTGAGAAATTTCAAACTAAACGAACATATTATTGGGAAAATTTGAGTTTTTCATTTTTACTGTCTACTTTTGAATACTTTCCTCTAATACCTGTGGGGTCAAAATGCTCACCACACCCCAAAATGAATTCTTTGAGGGGTGCACTTTCCAAAATGGGGTGACTTATGGCGAGATTTTTACTCCGCTGGCACTACAGGGGCTCTGCAAACACACCTGGCGCTCAGAAACTTCTTCAGCAAAATCTGCATTGAAAAAGCTAATTGGCGCTCCTTCCCTTCTGAGCCCCGCTGTGTGCCCATGCAGTGGTTTATGCTCACATATGAGGTACCGTTGTACTCATGAGAACCTGCGTTACAAATTTTGGGGTACTTTTTTTCTCTTGTTCCTCGTGAAATTGAAAAATTTCAAACTAAAGGAACATATTATTGGAAAAAATTTGAGTTTTTCATTTTTACTGTCTAATTTTGAATACTTTCCTCTAACACCTGTGGGGTCAAATTGCTCATCCTACCCCAAGATGAATTCTTTGAGGGGTGTACTTTCCAAAATGGGGTGACTTATGGGGTTTTTTCTCTCTGCTGACACTACAGGGGCACTGCAAATGCACCTGGCGCTCGGAAACTTCTTCAGCAAAATCTGCAATGGAAAAGCTAATTGGCGCTCCTTCCCTTCTGAGCCCCGCTGTGTGCCCATGCAGTGGTTTACGCCCACATATGGGGTACCGTAGTACTCAAGAGAACATGTGTTACAAATTTTGGGGTGCTTTTTCTCTCATGTTCCTTTTGAAAATGAGAAACTTTAATCTAAATGTATATATTATTGGAAAATTTTAATTTTTCATTTTTTTACAGCCTAATGGTGAATACTTTCCTCCAGCCCCTGTAGGGTTAAAATGCTCATTATACCCCTAGATTAATTCTTTAAGGTGTCTAGTTTCCAAAATGGGGTCACTTATGGGGGTTTCCAGTATACAAACCTCCTAAATCAACTTAAAATAAGAACTGGTCCCTAAAAAAAATCAGTTTTGGAAACTTTCACGAAAATGTGGTAATTTGCTGATACATTTCTAACCCCCGTAACACCCTAAAAAAGTAAAATATGTTTATGAAATGAAGCCAGAATAAAGAGGACATATTGGTAATGTGA
Organism: Dendropsophus ebraccatus; assembly: GCF_027789765.1. NCBI lineage: Eukaryota > Metazoa > Chordata > Amphibia > Anura > Hylidae > Dendropsophus > Dendropsophus ebraccatus. The sequence continues at coordinate 51,570,136 of NC_091463.1, forward strand.
CTTAGTTACTAATTTATTTAATACAACTTTCTTTTTTTAGAAGCAGAGAATTTCAAAGTTCATAAAATGCTAATTTTTTCAATTTTTCATGATATTTTGATGTTTTTCACAAAAAACACACAAAGTAGTGACCAAATTTTGCCACTAATATAAAGTGCCATATGTGACGAAAAAACAATCTCAGAATCGCTAGCATACGTTAAAGCATCACTGAGCTATAAGCGCATAAAGTGAGACAGGTCAGATTTTGAAAAATGAGCCTGGTCTTTTAGGTGCAAATAGGCTCGGTCTTGAAGGGGTTAATAACAGTTATCTCTCCTGTGTAAGATAACAGACAGCATGCTGTGCTATGCTATTTAAAGGGGTTACCAAGAAAGGACCTCAAGGGAAAAATTAAAAGCAAACATAAAAGAACTAAATGCATTGCAGATTTAGCCAGTGTTAGAAAAATCTGTCCATTTTCTTCCAGAGAAAGCCCAACTCTTGTCTCCAAGACTCCAAAGGGTGGGGTTTTGCAACTCATTTCCATTGTGGTGAATGGAGCTTAATTGCAAACCACACCTAAACTGGAGACAAGTGGCCATGTTTTTCTAACACTGCATAACCCCTTTAAAAATCTGTGCTTGAGCAGGTGAATATTGTAGAGCCATACAATGTGTTTTCTGAATAATAGGTCTAAGGCTGTGGACATTCTTTGTAGAGATGAATGTGCTTTTCAAAAGTCATCTAACTTATCTACTTCAGCCACCTCCAGCCAGCTGAGCCAATCACTACCTGAGACGGGACAGCACCATAGCCAGTGATTTGCTGAGGGAGCTGTCACTCCTGAGATGAGAGTAACAGCCCACTCAGTCAATCACTGGTTGCTGTGCTGTCTCATCTCAGTCAGTGATTGGCGAAGCAGTCTGTCATTCTCATCTGGGAAGTGACAGTCCGCTCAGCCAATTATTGGCCATGACACTGTCTCATCTCAGTCAGTCAGTGATTGAGCAGGCTGTCACTTCTGACATGAGAGTGACAGCCCGCTTAGCCAATCACTGACTGAGAAGGGACAGCACTGGGACCATTGATTGGCTGAGCAGACTCTAACTCCTGACATGAAAGTGAAGCCTGCTCAGTCAATCACTGGCTGCTACGTCAGTGATTAGTTTTATATTATTATTATTAGTTTTTTGTGCAGCCAACATTATTATGAACTTGCTACCAACTTTTTGCAAAGTTTTTAACAAAATGTGGTTCTTATGATTCAATTTGCTCATCTCTAATTCTTTGCCTATAGGCTTTTGATGTAAATCCAGTATTGCTTGTAAATAATAGACTGATCTTATGAATGCTGGTCAATGGATATGATAGTCCAATTGTTGCATCATGCTGATGCAAGTGTCAAAGCCAGTAGGAAGCACATCATAATGTATGATATTTCTGTATATTACAAAAATAATAGCAAAAATAAACCTAATTCAGTTAAAGCTTATTCAAGAGGATAACAAATTACCCGAGCCATTTGCCAGAGTGTGCATGAATATCCCATTCTGTGCTCTGTGTATAAATCTGTATCTTCGCACTTGAGCAATGTGAGATAAGTAAGAAGTAGGAGTCTATTTCTTTTGTTTATTATGTATACAAATATACTTCTATGTATTTTTCTGTGAATGAATACACTTTAGGTCCATTTTCAACATCTGCTGGACAAAACGATCCACTGGATAAAGCGGATGGGTATGTACTTTCTTTTTTTCTCAGTAAATCGCAATCAATGGTGATTTGTTCCTTGATTTCCACCAGCTGTAGAAATAGAAGTAAAACAAAATCCAAAGGCATTATTTGCATGCAAGAGCATGACGTGATATGCAAGCGATGTAATGTGGCCTGACAAAGAACAGCAGGTGCATTTTCTAACACGAATCTGAAGGGATTAGCGCGATAAGAATGTTCCTAGAACTCTGACAAATCAATAGACAATGGTTGTATGTTTTATTTTCCTTGGCATCACTGGGCCCCATCCAAAGAAGAGAACAAATATCCACTTTGTTTGCCAAGATTTAATTTGTTCTCAGGTGACAATTTTTTTGCTTTTTGAAACTTTTTTCTCTAGATAGACAATAGAAAGTCAATCAGTGATAGAATACGCTACTACTTGGCTGTTCTGGAGAGTTTACCGGATTGAGACCAAATAAGTAGACCACATAAGTGAGATCATAAGTAGAATCCTTGCATGAGAACACCTTTGTATTTCAAGTAAAAGCACTATAACTTAATACCACCATGTGCTTACATTGATCTAAAATAATATACTAAACAATCTAATAAATAAACCTATTATGTGACATTCCAGGAATAGGCTATGTTCCCACATCGTTTTTTTTTTTTTTGTAAAGAACGGACGTCCTTTACTGCAGGGGCGGCATTGCATTGAAGTCAATGCAATGCCACCCACTGTGTCCACATATCGTTATTCTAACGCTCGTTTTTTAGAACGGGCGTTAGAATAATGTGCCTGTCAATTATTTCCGGACGCTGTTCACTGGTGGTGTTATCCAGTTACAGTATGGCAGTATTGGTCAGGTCTGGTGTGGAGGTGTTATCTAGTCACAGTATGGCGGTATTGGTCAGGTCTGGTATGGTGGCGTTATCCAGTCACAGTATGACAGTATTGGTCAGGTCTATTACCTACCAATCTACCAATCCAGTGGTGAGAATTCCTTCAGACAATATGCAGAATGCTCTAATCATTGATTCATGGTGCGTTCACACCTACAGGATCTGCAGCTGATTTTCTGCAGCAGATTTCATTTAAATAACTGAACACAGCATCAAATCTGCTGCAGATCCTGTAGGTGTGAACGCACCCTTAATGTGGAAATTTGTTGATGTTTTAAGCAGCTAAAAACCATGTAAAACGCAATTCAGACAATGATTCTATATGTAGAGAAATGCATGTGCCCAAACCATGCTCCCATTTCTTCCTCAGTAGTCATGTGCTGTTATCAGGATTATTAGCCATACGCCGATTGGTTACAGCATGAGGGTCTGGTTTTGGCTGCATGTGGTGACTGATCGGATATCAATTTTATGTTCAGAAACTAGAAAATTATGATGCTAATTGATGAGTGAAAATGGGGGTGTCTTAAGGTTTAATGCCTAGGGCAGCAGCAGCTGGTAATATGGCCCTGGGTAGCGCAAGTGATAAGCAGATAAATGATAAGTACAAATACAAAATCAATGTGCGAACAAGCTAAACAATAGCTAAATGTACAAAGTCACTGAAGGAATGATCACTAGGTCTATTAGACTGTAATCACCAGGGACGGATTAAGGATACCATGGGTGGTTCAGAAATTGTGGGCCCCCTGCTAACCACGCCCCCTTTAGCCCTGTCCCCACCCCACTAAGCTCCGCCATACAGGAGACTGCTGCTGCTGTCTATGGGACCCTTCAGCCAATAATGACAAGGACTCACAAGAGGCGTCTTCTCTCCATGAGTGACATTTTGCAAAATCAAAGTTGTTCTCTGTTCCTTTTCCTCTCCATCTGGCTCCGGCCATCATGAAGACTTCCCCAGCCGTGACTCATCACCATAGGATCTGCCAAACATCCTCATCTCTATACAATGTCCACATCTGCTTTACACAGTAACCGTGCTCCCTCTGTGCCCCATATAAGCCCCTCTGTGTAGCATCCCCCATATATATACCCCCCTCAGTAGCATCCCCTCCATATATATATATATATATACCCCCCTCAGTAGCATCCCCTCCATATATATATATATATATATATATATATACCCCCCTCTGTAGCATCCCCTCCATATATATACCCCCCTCTGTAGCATCCCCTCCATATATATACCCCCCTCAGTAGCATCCCCTCCATATATATGTATATACCCCCCTCAATAGCATCCCCTCCACATATATATATATATACCCCCCTCTGTAGCACCCCCTCCACATATATATACCCCCCTCAGTAACATCCCCTCCATATATATAAATATATATACCCCCCTCTGTAGCATCCCCTCCACATATATATAGCCCCCTCAGTAGCATCCCCTCCACATATATATATATATATATATATATATATATATACCCCTCTGTAGCATCCCCTCCACCTATATATATACCCACCTCTGTAGCATCCCCTCCATATATATGTATATATATATATATATATATATATATACCCCCCCCTCAGTAGCATCCCCTCTATATATATATATATATATATATATATATATATATATATGCCCCCCTCAGTAGCATCCCCTCCATAAATAGCCCCCTCAGTAGCATCCCCTCCATATTTATACATATATATATATATATATATATATACACATTGCGTAATGCTGCGTTTACACAGAAAGATTATCTGACAGATTATCTGCCAAAGATTTGAAGCCAAAGCCAGGAATGGATTTGAAAGGAGGAGAAATCTCAGGCTTTCCTTTATGACCTGATCTCTTTTTGTAGTCTGTTTCTGGCTTTGGCTTCAAATCTCTGGCAGTTAATCTATCAGATAATTTTTCTGTGTAAGGCTGGGTTCACACTACGTATATTTAAGTCAGTATTGTGGTCCTCATAATGTGTCTGTAGAAACTGACCTGCAAGTTGAAGTCTGTCTGCTGTGGATGAACCACACTGCTGCTAAAAGGTGTATCAAGACTTTCATCTCATACCTGACTACCCATAAAGTTAAGGACTGCTGTTTTCTGTATAAGTAGTAATGTACCTACTGCCAGGGGTGTAGCTATAGAGGTCGCAGGGGTCGCAATTGCGACCTGGCCCGCCAGTCAGAGCCTGAGGTCCCTGCCCCTAGTATTTCTGACACTCTGACAGGACACTCCAGCGGCAGTCTTCAGGGCTGAGGACCCTCACCAGGCCGAGATCGCACATCCCCCTCCTCTCTTCCACTGAAGCCTGAAGCAGGGGGCGGTCATGTGCAGGACTCCTCACAATCAGCTGTTGGCATGCAGGAAGCATCATCAGAGTGGGTGGGTCGGGTGCTGGGGGGCTATGTATCTGCAGTGTTCCCGGCTGTAAGGTCTGTCGGCCTCCTTAACACTGTCCTTATCAGGCTTCCTCCCCATGACTGGAGCAGACACACACACACAGGGGCAGGAGGTCACAGCTCCGGAGCTCTTTAGGGCGAATCATTGTAAGTTTCCTCAGCAGCAGCTACAACTACTTTCCAGCTGCTACTGAGTCAGATCACAGAATTAACCCTCTTTTCCGCTGTCCCCTCCATTTCCCTCCCTGCAGCACACACTTCTCTGTCTTGGAGAGTACTTCTCAACCTGACTTATGTATATAAGGAGAGGAAAGCGGTACTGAACACTGAACATTCTATGTCTATGGAGTCACTTTATTGTGAAAGCGGCCTAAACAAAAACATCTTTAAAGAAGAAATCACCTTGCATCCCCATTCTCTGAGCCCTGTCAATGTTAAATGTTTCTATGAACTGAGCTGTGTTGTGCACTCATCTTTGAACTTATCAGTACTATTTAAGGGTAGAGGGGACTTTTGGGGGGCCCAAGTTGACCTCTTGCACCAGGGCCCATGAGACATTAGCTACGCCCCTGCCTACTGCTCTATGTCCACAGTGTTGCACAGTGATCTATTCATTCCCCCTCCCTTTAGCTTTCCAGCAGAAGGCTACAGGTTACTCAGTGCTTAAAATAACTCTTCCCTTGCTGTGATCTGCTATTTCTTTTTTTCTGCTTACAAAGCTCCTTGTAACGTCAGTGCATGAGTACCCCCCCCCCCCCCACACACACACACACACACACCATACAGTACATGCCACTGTATTGTCTATGGAAGTCTATGTAATGTAATGTAGTGTAATGTACACTATGCTTTATTGATGCAGTATGTTTATGGAATAATTTGGGGAGCAACGTGCATCTAACTACCTCCATACTCCCTCCCTGCTCGGTGAGCAGATGATGGAGGAGTAGTACCAGGGAGATCCCCATCACCAAGACCCCCCCCCCCCAGCCGACATCCCCCATCTCCCAGCCAGAACCCCCAAACCCCCCCTCCCCCGCCACCGCAGCACAGCCGTTCACCTCCCTGCATAGTACTGGGCATGCCCCCCCCCCTCCAGGTTCCTCCCGCTCACTGTCTGTACGTGTAACAGGACAGGCAGTAAGCAGGGAAAGAGGAGGAAGCAGGCGGTGACCTGACAGGTCTACACTCGCTTCCTCCTCAATATCGTGCCATGTAATACAGCCTTTAATCTAACAGAAACATGCAGGTTTTTAAAACTCAGGTGAACGTTATTTAACATTTCGGCATTTTCACACATTCTTTTTACTTTTCTGAACCTGAACTCATTCAGTGCAAGCTGTTGGATTCAGAAACCACAGGTTCTCCCACAGCATTGTTATACCAGGCAGTGCCTTCCCTTTTTTTCTAGCTCTGGAGGGACTCATTTGAAAGAGTCAGCACAGTCAATCTACAAGCAACAGAGGACACATGAGCCTCCGTTTATAAGAAACAGTTAACCAGTAGATCTTATAAAATCAATTCTGTTTTAATGTGTTTTCCTGTAGCAAGATTCTCTGCATTGCCTTGGCATTTATAGCTGCTCTCAGACTGGACAGGAATGCAAATAGCTTTTGTATTCCTATTTCTGAAGTCAGCAGCCAAAATGACCTTTTTACAGCTATTCACCTTCAGAGTCAAGGTCAGGATTGCTGGAACCTGGATTAAAGCAAAAGCTGGTTTCTGAATCTATAGTAACAATCCATTGCACACCATTGATCACATGAGAGAGATTTATATTATATACATAGATCTCCAGCTGTAAAGGAGGAACTGTTAGAAATGGGTATGCACTGCTGTATAAATATTTTTGTTTTGTGTCTCTACTAGGGATGAGTGTAAAGAACATTCGCTTTCGGCTTGTCATTTGACTCCTAGGGGCTGGCGAAGTTTAATGCAGCCCTAGGGCTGCTAGGAAAACATGGTCACCTGGTGTGCCCTCTATATAGTAATAATGCCCCCTGCTGTGCCCTCATATTCTAATAATGTCTCCTGCTGTGCCCACATATAGTAATCATACCCCCTTATGTGCCCTCCACGTAGTAATAAAGCCCATTGCGGTGCCCCCATATAGTAATAGTGTCTCCTGCTGTGCCCTCCATATAAAAATAATGCCCCTTGCTCTGCTGAGTCTGAGCACTTGGGGGTCATGGGGTGGTAGGGGGGTGCAATGATGAGCTGACCTGAGCTGAGTGCGGTTGGGGGCAGTGCTGTCGGGCCCTGAGTGAGGTCAGGGCAGTGTACATTTCTATCAAGGGAATGTCAAATGAATGGAACCCCATTATAAGGTGCAGTCCACTGCACTTATAGTTTTTCTGTGTGACTGCTCAGGCCTTATGGACTTAGGCCTTAGGAGAATCAGTTCATATTCCAATCACTGTGGCTTTAGTTTATTTGTGCATCTCTGGTACACATCTCCTTTTAAGGGAGCTCAGATTTTTCATAACCTTGTCAACTCCCATGAAGACATGGTTAACTAAAACTTATTCCCAGAGTAAAAGTAAAAGTAGAGTAGAAGTCCTTAACACTAATTTGTTTCTGTAAGGGTGCGTTTACACAGACAGATTTATCTGACAGATTTTGGAAGCCAAAGCCAGGAATGGATTTGAAAAGAGGATAGATCCCAGTCTTTCCTTTATGACCTGATCCCTGATCTGTCAGATAAATCTGTCTGTGTAAACGCACCATTAGTTTAAATCATCGATTCCCAAAGCGGGCAATATGTGTAGGGATACGACCACAACTGGTAAGGCCTTATTCACACGTTCAGTAATATTTTCTAATCCGGAAAAAAAAAGCTAAAAATTACGGATTGGACATCCGCAGTACATCCGTATTGCATCCGTATTTCCGTAAATCCGTTTTTACTGCTTTTTACAAGTTAAGGCTATGTTCACACTGCGTATGAGTCCGGCCATACCCTTAGTTTGACAGATGAGAGAATTCACACGAGTCTTTATCACAAAACCGTTTTAGGTAATGGTCTTTTGCATGTTAAAAGTAGCCATCCCCCACACATAACACGTAATCTTCCCATTGGGGAATTTATTAGAACACGACGTAATTGATCCGAATCAAATAGTTACAACAATAGTGTACAGGATCTAGAGAATAGATTGGTAGCCAGGGGTTACAGGCGACATGTTATTAGCCGAGCACGCGATATTGCTGAGAGACACACAAGATCATATCATCTACAAGATAGAAACACCGATAATGATGGGGTTAATGGCCGGGAGAGTGTTGAGGGTAAAACTAAATATCCCCTTACTTTTTCCACTACATATAGCCCACAATATAACAGTATCTGTAATATTTTGCACAAATACTTACCTATGCTCTATGAAGATCGTAAATGTGAACAGGTGCTTAGCTCCGGTATTAGATGTGTAGCGCGCAGGGGTCAAACCATTGGTAATATATTATCCCCCAGTGTTCTTAGAACTAATGAAGCGAGCAAGAACAATTGGCTCTCTTGCTCTGTTTTTTTCAAGTGTGCACAGCCGCGATGCGGCATGTGTGCGTTTATAAAAAAAACATTTCATGCAGTACGGGACATAGCCACACAATAAAATCCTTTATTAATTGTAATACTACTCATTCAGTATACATTGCACAATGTGAGGCCTGTAATGTACAATACATTGGTTCTAGCATAAGAAAACTAAAAATTTGTATAGGAGAACATACTAGAGATATCAAAAATGCAGGTTCCGGTATCCTGCAGAGATCTGTGTCGGGTCTTTCTAAGCACTTCATTGATTGCCATGGTGGCAACTTGGATACTTTATGTATAAGTGCTATAGAAAGGGTTCACTACCCAAGGAGGGGAGGAGATTGGGAGAGCCTTTTAAGGAAGCGTGAAGCCTTTTGGATTCTAAAGTTTAACACTAGGTTTCCACATGGTTTAAATTATAAAAATTATTTATTTTATGTTTATTGTTTTCGCTTCATGTTCTTTGTAATTTTATTTGCATTGTGTGAGCAAGTCTTGTGACTTCTCCCTCCAGGTGGCTTTCCACACCTGTGGGTTTTTTTCCACAGAAGGCATCACACCTTGCAGTGTGTATTTATACTTTGTATATTCAGTTTACTCTTTGCCATGATTAAGGGGTGTTTACCTCGCAGCGCTTCGGCGTGATTTTAAAGCCTTTATTTTATGTGATGCCATAATAAAGTCTGGGAATTTTATTGAAGAGCTGGAGACGGATTATTTTTCTTTCACATAGTATGAGTCCGGCCACATTTCGTACGCCGCCGTACATGTGCGGCTGAAACTACGGGCGTGGGAAAAATAGACATGCGGCCAGATGCGTACGCACCGCGAACATAAGCCCGTAGTACAGTTATGCTTCCTTAGCTTGTTTTGAAGCGATCTGAGGCAGGTCATTTACTTGGAAATCTTCGCCCAGCCCCTTAAACCACACAGAACCTTTCAGATCGAAAAATCAAGTTCAATTTGGCTGAAATAAGTACTCTGTACGGGACCGCATGGAAATCCACGGCCGTGAGTTTCAACATTTCCATCCTCAAACAATGGTCTTGTTCATTTTTCACGGCGCCGCATACGATCCGGTTGTAAGTTCATACGTAGTGTGCATTGTGCGGACGTATATCGTATACTTTCAAGCGAACGCATCAACCTCAAAACTACGTGCGTATATTTGCGGTTCGCACTACGGCCGGAAACATACGCAGTGTGAACATAGCCTAAGGCTAGGTTTACACACAGTATATTTCAGGCAGTATTTGGTCCTCATGTCAGGTCCTTATGGCAACCAAAACCAGGAGTAGATTGAAAACACAGAAAGGCTATGATCACATAATGTTGTAATTAAGTGGATGGCCATCATTTAATGGCAAATATTTGCTGTTATCTTAAAACAACGGCCGTTGTGTTGAAATAATGGCAGTTATTTACCGTTATATGGCGGCCATCCACTCAATTTCAACATTGTCTGGACAGATCCTTGCAAACTTCACACAGCAAATTTCAGAGTGATTCAATTATCTCTAAATACAAGTATTTACTAAACAAATGAAAAAAAAAAAAAAACAGGTCAGGAGTGGTGAGAACCTTTGAATTGTATGATTGAATAATAGAAGAGAATTTTTTTTGTATGTATAGTTTGGGTTTTATATAGCTGTTGTATTGTATCTGTTCTACCTCAGTGGTAATGATACATTTTATTACAAAACATTTTAAGCAGAAGTCTGGGCAAATGTGTAAGTATAGCATTAACTGAACATATAACAAACACAAAACACCTCATAAAAATGTACAATTGCAAATACAGTAAGTGACCAAATTCTGTTATATTTGACTGTTAGAAATTTCAAGCTATAATCTTGGAAAAATAGTCCAAAAATGTATTTTAGCTTATTTGCTTTTTATATAGCCAATCAAAATAATACAGTACATTGTATTGTCATGAAACATTTGCACACACTGCATTGTACTATACTACTGGGCAAAGGACGTGTTGGCAGAAGAAGCCTTGAGTCTAAAACTGATAAAAGTCAGGAGGCATTACATGCTTCCCTGTTGAAAAGCTTAAATAAATGTCCCCATAGACAGATGTTTAATGTAAGTATTTATATCTCCTTGATGGAGTAAATCAAGGACTGAACTTGTAAATTGCTATTTGTGGTCAGTGAGATTTACTCTACAGGCAGGACTAACATTATAGGAGCGCTTGCTGTTGGCAATCGATCCCGTGCCGTGTCAGCAGCATTAGGCATAGGCATTCTTCTGCTGCTTGGAGTCCTCATATGGACGGTCAATATTTCATATTTTATTAGCGTAATGGATTTAGTTTTGAAAGCTGCCTCTAAAGTTATTGCCAGCAATAATACACAGTCTGTGAACTTTTCAGTAAGTTATTGGCAATTCCAGCAACTGGGAAGGATGTTATGAGGTTCAACATGCCAAGTCAGAGACAAATCTGTCTAATTTAAATAAGAATCCATTATGTCAATGCAAAAGGATTTCTAAATTAACTTGTTTCAGTATATTACTAACATAAGCTATTTATTTACAAGACATGCATAATCGTAATTTATTACCATCACTGGGAACCAGATGAATTATGTAACATTGCTGTAAATTCTTGTTTCCATGTTATCAGTTGCCCAGAAGCCTAGACGCTCATGTAACAGGTCTGTTGTAGTGGGGAAACTGTTCCAAGTTTTTCACTGCTCCACCTGTATTTTAGGTATCTAGAGAGAAAATACAGCCTGTTATTATGTTCCCATGGGCAGAGACCAGTAGTGGATTATAACAGGGGCATTTCGGGCGGCATCCTGAGCTCCTGGGGGGCCCATGGCCACCCAAAAAGACTTATACTTTCAGTGGTGTATTGTCTCCTGGCTACACTTCCACCATGATTTCCAAAAAATCACAGTTTTTTTTATGGCAATTTTGCACAAATCAGGACATCATGACATTATCTGTCTTGTAATATGAACGCCAGGCTAGTGCTGCCATGGTTACAGTGGGATGGGGGGGCCCAGGCTTGGTGAACAGCCCCGGGCCTATGGTAAAGTTAATCCCCCCCCCCGGCAGGGACGCTTAGAACAAAGGTAGCTTTCTTGCTTTCATTCATTCTGTATGGGCCAGCACCATTTTGTGCCAACACATAATTTGCTTTTGGCAGTTCATGTGCCTGAGCTATCACTGCAGCCAGCATCTAAGCCATCCCTATTGTCTGGCATATCTTGCATGTGTAGGTATACTTGTTCTCCATTGGCCAGGCACTGTGTGCAGTTACATGCAGTATTCCTGGCCAATTATAAGATTCTGTCTTACTACTGCATGCGACAGTGCGCTATGGGCGCTGTGTGCTGCTGTGGGATAAGTATATGGGAGTGAAGAAAGGAGGAAACGAGGGAGAGTTGGATGTACTGAGGACCGGTGGGAGTTGCCGAGGGTATAAAGCTGAGGAGCAAGGCTCAGAAAGTCAGCATATTTAGCATGGCGGGGAGCTACTCTACTGGGATCACAGGAATGCAGGTTTGCCAGCCAAAGTGTAGATTTGAGAGCCGGCAAGCCCCAACCACATCATCTGCAACCTTCAACCTTGTTCAACACATCAGATAACCCCTTTAATGTGATTTTGTGTGTGAGCAAATACACTAATATACACACAGATATACACACTGCTACTATTATGACTGTACCTGTTAAAACCTTGGGAGGGTCATCGGTTCAGAACAGATACACAAGATACAGTATTTTCCTGCGTATAAGACTACTTTTTAACCCAGGAAAATCTTCTCAAAAGTCAGGGATTGTCTTATACGCCAGGTCTCGTCTTATAGGGCCAGTGCTGAAAAATTTCTAAACCGGTCTGGAGAATCTGTGGTCCCCGCATATGGTGGGAGGCACAAAAACAGCCGCATCCCAGCCATATGTGGCGACCGTATAAAGGGCAGAGAAAGCTGCCGGCGTCGGGTGTATGGAAAAAATTAGATTAGGTAGAGTGGCGCTGTGCCCAAAAAAACACACCTCTTTCACCCATCTGGCCTGTACTTCTGTCCTACCGTAATACCGTACCGTCTTCTGCCGTCAGATTTTTTAAATACATTTTTATTTGATGTGTATTGGAAGAGGGGTAGTCTCAGGGGGCAAGTATATCCTAAACTCTATACTTTAACTGGGAAAGTTGAGGGTCGTCTTATATGCCCAGTCGTCTTATACGCCAGAAAATACGGTATATATTGGTGATGTTAACATCAGCAATGTTAATGATAAAAGGTGCTAGTTTTGTTCCATGATCAGATTTTTGCAATAATATATTCTTAGATCATATATATAAAAAATATGCAATTTTCTGCTGTTACTTATATTGTTGTTTGGAGGTTAGATAGAAACAATGTTCAAATACATCAATGTCAAAGGTTGGTTATTCTATGCACTGTGAATTGAGGTTTCAAAGAAACCCCTCTATAAATTGTAATTTATCTCTATGTTCCCTGGCTTATAATGGTTTTCTGTTCTCTAAATATTGTCAGTAAAATAAATGGTGAGTCAGGCCCTTAGAATATAACTACTGTTGGAGCTTAGTTACTCTCAGAGATACAATCTGAAAGAGAAACAGAAAGAAATAAAGGAGAAAATGTTCATATCCTTGTTAAAAAAAAAAATAATAATAACTCCATATATTTTGTTCATACCAGGCAATCATAAATCCCGCAATCATAAACCTCCATATAGTTATAAATACCCTAAAGAGCACTGGGTGGTGTGATGGCAAAAAAATGATTGTGCGCTGGGGCCTCCCGCTGAGGGTAGTAGTAGGTGGTAGTACTGGGTAGGACCCGGGTTGCCAGTTGCCAGATGTTAGGTCACGGTATTGGCACGAGAGGAGCTGACTAACCCACTGGATCCTGACCATGCGGGGCCGGAGCAATTCTTTGTTGTCCCTAGTCAAGGCACCAATAACTAGACCAATGCCAGGGTTCAGAAACAACGGTAGTTGTGCGTTTATTATAACGGAGGTAACCAATAGCAACAGTCTCTCTAGATGCAACCAGGATTGAGGCAGACTTGAATATAACTGAGGAATGGGTGATGCTGCAATAGGCTGTGATCGTAGCGTTACTTGAAGTGAGGAGACTGAATGATGGGAGTAGTAGTGCCGGAGATATGATACTGGGCGGAATGGATTGAACTGAATACTTGCTGTTGATGAGAATAGATGATGAGAAGAGTGATGACTGAAGAACGACACCCAGGTCTTTGCTGAAGATGAGAATCTAGGAGAATCTTGAGAGTGAGGAAGGTCCCGACTGGACAGGAGTACTTCTGGGTAGCACTGGAGCTGGTACCGCAAAGTTGCGGCCTTATACCACAGGAGCAGCAGAGCACACACCCTTCCCTCTTGAAGGTAGAGGGAAGACTACCAAACCTCCTCCCTTGAGGGTAGAGAGAAGACTACTGAGGTAGACAGTATCCCCAGCCAAAGCTCGACGCCTATTGGGGTTACTATGGCAGCCATGGAAAGTCACGTGACACCAAGCGCATTGCATCATCACACCATTGAACACTGATAAATGAATGTGCATAAAGAAATAAATGAAATATCAGACCAGAATACTGAGAGGGGTGACATAACATACCCAGTTTGCAGTGGGACTATCTTTCCAGAACAGGAATAACCATACTAAAGATGCAGACACAAAATTACAGACAAATACTCTGTTCTGGGACACTGCAATTGCAGCAGAGGTCAAAGCTAGGGGTTCAAGCTGGGGGCCAGAGTGAGTCTAAGGGCCCTATTCCACGAGACGATTATCGTTCGCATAATCGTTAACGACAAATGATCCAAACGACCGCAATTGTGAAAGACCTGAAATCGTTCACCTATTTACATGGAACGACAATTGTTACTTATGATCGTTCTTGGGGTCGTCTTGTTGTCGCTATTGCGTTCGTCACTACTGCGAACAACATCTTATTCAATGCAAACGATTTGCAAATGAGCAACAATAAAAGTAGGTCCAGGTCTTTTTAAACGATCAACGATTTCTCATTCGGTCATTAATCGTTAATTGCTATTCAACCGACCGATTAACACTTAGGGCGACATGTATCTGCTATCCAAACAATCCAAGACTGAACAGCCAACCAGAAGGATATTAGAGGCAAGCAAAAGAATTACTTAATAGATTAGAAGAGAGAGAGTACCCTAAAAACATCCTAGAAAAAGCTTATGTAAGAGCAGAAAAAAAAGAAAGAACACAGCTAATGGGTGACAAAAAGAAAACAGAAAGGGGAAAGAGTGAAGATAGATTTTGTTCTTCTTTTGATAATACACCTATGAACAATGCAATTAAAAATGCCATGAATAAATATTGGTACATTTTACAAAGTGATGTAACATTTAAATAGAAGACTAGAGCAAGACCCATTATTACATATAAATGTAACCGTACAATAGCAGATAAATTGAAGAGTTGGAGTAGTGCAGAAAGGCAAGAGATGTGGCTAGGGAAGGGTTTACCCAAAGGCAATAAGAAATGCCATAATTTTACACACTGTAAAAAAATGGTTACTAGTAACTTCTTGAAACTGGGAAGTAAAGAGTGGCAAGTGAAAGAACTAATTACATGTAAGAGCACTTATGTAGTGTACGTATTGTTTTGCCCGTGTCAATCTTATTATATTGGCAAAACAAAGAGACAGTTAAATACACGTTTTAGAGAACACTGCCACTCGATAAACTCAGGAAAGGGGTCTATGAGAATGATCACCCACATGAGAGAAGCGCATAGTGGGGATCGTAATGCTCTACACTTTGCTGGCTTAGAAAGAATCGGGTTCTCTAAAGAGGGAGGAGATAGACAGCGCAAACTTTTACAAAGAGAAGCATACCTCATATCTTGGATGCAGGAGAGGATAGAGCCGGCACTACCAACTACGGCTATGTCAGGTTATGCTGCGGATGACCACTGGGACGTGAGTGTATACAGGGCCGCTGGATATTCGACCGGGGTGCTGCAGTGAAATAGAGGATTGAATATGGCATAAGCAGGAAGCACTCATTGATGCAGGTGATCTTCAGCGGTTTATTACAACACTTCAACACAGGGAGGGGTAAAGATGGTACAGGTGTGGGAGCGTCTCTGCTAACCAGTTAGCAGAGACACTCCCGCACCTGTACCATCTCTACCCCTCCCTGTGTTGAAGTGTTGTAATAAACCGCTGAAGATCACCTGCATCGGTGAGTGTGCTATATTTCTTCCTGCTTATACCTCATATCTTACTTTGGCTTAAACAATAAAAACGAGCTACACGTGTTCCTTTAATGTTTTTAATGTGCTGTATAGTTACATGTAATACAGCAATAGAAGAAAACAATCCGGCAATACTCGCTTTTTGACAGGCTGGATTGAGTGTGTGTGGGGAGCCTGGAGCCAACTCAAAAGGATCACCTGTGTCGGAGGACCGATGCGGTGCTCTGCCGAAGGAGTAGGTCTGGTGTAAATACTTGCAGATAAACCAGCGGCACTCGCATATTCATGCAATCAAGTCCTTTTATTGTGCATATCACCGACACATCAGTGGGGTACAAACAGTGGTAGCAGGGGTATTCCACAGGCGACGGCACGTTTTCGCGCTTCACATAAAGGGGACGGATTGTCTTGCCTATGTAGAATAATAGTAGAATAGATACAATTGGGGGGAGAAAACTATAACATACATCAGTTTATCACCTGTAAAACAAATTTGTTGTTTATGTAGTCTGCTGCCCTTGTGGATTATTCTACATAGGCAAGACAATCCGTCCCCTCTATGTAAGATACAGAGAACACTGCAGATCTATATGAACGGGGGTGGGAGCTCCACGATTAATTGACCACATCAGACAAGTACATGGCGCCGACCACACTGTGATGCGATTTTCAGGGTTAGAAATGGTAGCACTTCCAAAAAGAGGCGGAGATCGCCAATGTATACTGCTACAACATGAATCCCGATGGATATTGAAAACTAATGCAATGGGACCGCTTGGCCTCAATGACCGAATAGATATGCATGTGTTTATATAGGAATTAGTATGCTTTCTTTATGCTATGGATAACCAGTACAATCCTCTGACATTACTATTAGTATATTTCACTGACATGTTATTTATGTATAGGTATCACACTTTTTTCACTTTGTCACTGATAGAAATATATATGTATTAGCATTACCCACATGACCTATGCGGCTATAAATATCTGCACAGGCACGTAATGACGTTATACCAGGCCAGTAGAAGCGCGTGAAGCGCGAAACGTGCCGTCGCCTGTGGAATACCCCTGCTACCACTGTTTGTACCCCACTGATGTGTCGGTGATATGCACAATAAAAGGACTTGATTGCATGAATATGCGAGTGCCGCTGGTTTATCTGCAAGTATTAGTATAGTTACATGTATTGTGCTTTTTACGTCATCCAGGGGTGGGGTATTTATTCATGTGAAGTGTAACATGATGCTGTCAATCACCAGCTAGAGGAAGTGTTCAGTTGAACACGAAACGTGCGTCGCTGTGACCTGATTGCCATGCTCCCTCTCCCTGCGGTTTTTAATGAAGAATATCTGAAATAAAAAAGAGTTTACATACTGGGGTGAGTGCCTATTCCTTTATCTCTCACAGATTGAGTTGGACTTGGATGTTTTCATAATAGAGCACCCCCATACAGGATGTTTTATATGTGTCTAGTGTGAGTAACGATAGTGGGTTACACGAGAACAGTAGTGCCGTGTTCCTTCCTCTTGTGAGAGCAATTTGCTATACAACAATGTCAGCTGCTTAGAACATCAATTGCAGATGACAGATTCACTTTAAGATTGTAGCTGGAAGCATAGTGAAGGCTCCTGGGCTGCCATCCTAGTGTACCTGTACATCCTGTTGATGGCAGGGTGAACTAGATGAGCTGTAAGGGTAGCTTCACACGTACCGGATTTGCAGCGGATTTCACGCTGCAAGTTTGCACTGATTGGTTGATGGGGACCAACGGGAGCCAGGAGCCTCACACACAGCTGCAGCGCCGAGCAGGTAATGTATGCTTCAGGCCGGAGGCTGCAGGGGGTTAAAGGGGCCGGCTTACATATCCGCAGTGGAATAAAAACTCTGCAGCATACTCGCAGCGTGAAATCCGCTGCGGATCCGGTACGTGTGAAGCTACCTTAAAAATACAATATACTGCAAAACAGTAGTATTACAGTGTATTGCATATGCTCCTCTATAGGGCTGTATTTGACATTAGTTACTGGTAGTGCAGTGCCTAGTTAGTAGCTACCTTGCATAGTGCAGTGCCTGGTTTGTGTGAAAATTTCTTCAATGTAGAAACCGGCAGTGGTAGAGGGTGGAGGTTAGTGAAAGTAGTACTACTTCCATCAATAAACATCTGTTAGTGGATGCAAGCCAGCTGTAGCCACTCACAGGCCTTGCTGCCTTTTTCAAGTGTACTGGGAGGAGAGGGACAACAAGGCCCTAAAAATGTTTTTGTTTTTTATTTCACACCTCAAACAATAGTTTGGTTTCCTAAAACATTATATGGTAAAAATACAACTTTTCACAGAAAGAATAAGCTCTCATATAGTTATTCCAACTGAAAAATAAAAAAGTTACGGCTTTTAGAAGCAGGGATAGAAAAAAAATGTAAAGACAGCTGTCACTAAAAATTAATGCAACAGGTAGTGGTTAAAAGTCTGTCCTGAATATATTACTTGTATGCTCTGCTAACCATATGCTGATAAAATGGTATTTCGAGTTTCATGGTTGCAGTCATGTGACACTCTCCTCAGCTACACTGAGACTGTGGAGGTCATAATTTGCTATCAGTCAGTTTGATTGGCAGTTTTATAGGGATTAATAGTGAAATTTCCCTAAATAGCTCAATGTTATTTTGGAATATGAACAAGGCAATAATGTAATAACTCAATTCTTGGTAACATTTCTTTTAATTCTTTTAATGTGATAAAGAAGACTTAACACAAATATTCTCGTATTAGGTCAGCATGTGCATTACATGAACTGCTCTCAATAGGCTTACAGATTGGTGAGAATTAATAAACCTATACGCCTGAAATGTAGTATAAATGTGTTAAGGATATTATTACAGGATTACAGATGCTCTAGGGTGGCTGGAATTTGTTATAAGGGCTTTCCGATTATACCTCTGGTAACAGCAGATCGATGAGCCTTGTGTTCCTAAAGAAAGGCCTTTGAACCAGAACAATTGCAGAGGAAGTCAGAAGTATGATGTTATCTCACATCAGTACAGCGTGGAAATCCAGCAGCTATAGCGTCTTTGAGGAACTGAACAAAAGAGATTTAAAAGGTTTACAAAGGTCGGGTCTCTACTCTGGTAAATTCCTTATCAGGTTGCTTTTTATCATAGTATGTACTTTATGTTACATGTATTATGCATAGTATAATTCACATACAGTAACTGTACACGGATCAGCCATACACTTAAAGGGGTAGTGCGGCGCTAAATATTTATTCACAGAATAACACACATTACAAAGTTATACAACTTTGTAATGTATGTTATGTCTGTGAATCACCCCCTTCCCCGTGTCCCACCCCCCCCCCACCCGTGTACCCGGAAGTGTGTGGTGCATTATACATTACCTGATCCGTGTCGAGGCCGTCCGCCATCTTGTGCCAAACGTCATCTTCGGATGGACGGCCGAATCGCTGCCGCCGCCCCCCCTCCGCCGCGTCACAACTGTGCTCAGCCGCGATTGGCTGAGCACAGTTATGCTCAGCCAATCGCGGCTGAGCGGCTGCCGCGGCCGCACAAGGTGATGGACAGCCTCGACACGGATCAGGTAATGTATAATGCACCACACACTTCCGGGTACACGAGCAGGGGTGGTGGGACACGGGGAAGGGGGCGATTCACAGACATAACTTACATTACAAAGTAATATCATGTTCCTCAAACCATTCCTGGAAAACTTCTGCAGTTTGGCAGGGTACAATATTCTGCTAAAAGAGATCACTTCCAGTAGGAAATACTACTTGGTCTGCAACACTGTTTACCACGTGCAGTTTCCCTGGCCCACATGAGTCCCTACACTAAATCAACACTGTGTCGGTCAGCGACCGCCAACCCTGCAAAGCAAGCAACAGCAGGGGAGGGGGAGCCCCAGAATAGCCCTGCAACCCCAATGTCACAAGACCAAACCCACTGGGCCCCCCACACCCCGCAGGCACCACTGGCTGAGAATGCAGCCGCCAAGCAACATGAGTGTGAACAAACACTCTTTCCTTGTAAGACCCATATGACCCCAATTAGCAGGAAGCAACTGTGCACACATGGTAAGTACCTCCTCTTTCTCCCATTCTACCTCTGGTGCATTGGTGAGTGGTAACACCTTTTTCACACTAGTGTTGCTTGGCAGCCACCTTCTCCACGGCGGCGCCTGCGGGATGTGGGAGGGCCCAGTGGGTTTGGTCCTGTGACAGTGAGGTTGCAGGGCCATTCTGTGCCCCCCCCCCCTGTTGTCACTTGCTTTGCGGGGTTGGTGATCGCTGACCGACACAGTGTTGTTTTAGCATAGGGACTCATGTGGGCCAGAAGACCTGACCGCGGTGCATGAGGCAATATGGTTTGATAAATATATATACCAACATTCTGGCGTTGGTCTTTAAATATAGCCGAGAGGCACTTATGCAAGTAGTGAGGTGCAGCAGCACCTTTTTCTCTAGTTTTGTATTTTGTATGTTCTCCCCTTTCTGAGTGGCTAGCACTTCTCCCTTGTAAGACCCATGAGACCCAAATTAGCAGGAAGCACCTGTGCACATATGGTGGCTACCTCCTTTTTCTCCCATTCTACCTCTGGTGCATTGGTGAGTGGTAACACCTTGTTCACACTTGTGTTTCTTGGCGGCCGCCTTCTCCGCCATCATCGCCTGCGGGGTGTGAGGGGGCCCAGTGGGTTTGGTTCTGTGACAGTGGTGTTGCAGGGCCATTCTGTGCCCCCCCCCCCTTCCCTGTTTGTGTTCGCTTTGTGGGGTGGGCGGTAGCTGACTGACACAGTGTTGTTTTAGTGTAGGGACTCAAGTGGGCCAGGGGACCTGCACGTAGTACATGAGGCAATATGGTTTGATCAAAATATATATCAACATTCTGGGGTTGGTTTTTAAATATAGTCGAGAGGTACTTATACAAGCCATAGGTTTGAGGTTCAGCAGCTTCTTTTTCTCTATAAATAACATCCACATAAATTCCTGTACTAGGGATGAGCAAACTTTTGAAAAGTTCGGTTCGGTTCAATCCGGCGAACTTTGGTGAAGTTCGGATTCGTACGAACCGAACCTAAAACAAACCTTGCTATAACGGCTGAATAATTGCAGCTACAATAGTGGGAGTGTGATAGGGTATAGTTTCGTTTAGTTGCAGTTGCTATTACAATGAAAAAAGTGGAAAAAAATCAAAGTGCAAAAATAGTGAAAATAAAATTAGCCAAGGTGTAAGTTATTACACAGGACATAGGACACAAAGTTCCTTGGAAAACAGGGTGAAAAAACAGACATCTGACAGTAGAACCAGCAGCAGTAATAGTATTGCATTGGACCCAGTATGGTTGAGAAGAGACAATTGATGGAGGAGGAGGCCGCAGCACTTGATTGCACCCAGGCCAGTATGGTTGAGAAGAGACTATTGGAGAAGGCAGTACCTGATTGCACCCAGGTCAGTATGGTTGAGAACAGACAATTGACGGAGGAGGAGGATGTTCAGCCTTGGAGTGGTGGCCTGGGAATCCTCGCTGATGATGTTGTTCAGCGCACTTTCCAGAACACAGACGAGTGGGATGATGTCGTTGATCCCATAGTCATGCCTGCTCACAAACAGAGTCGCGTCCTCAAAAGGGATCAACAATTGGCAGGAAATGTTCGAAGAAACTTGTGCACTATAAGGGTTTATCACATGAGCCATAAAAGGTGTATGACTCATCCTTCCCTGCTGCACTGCAAAGGCAATGTTCCTCCCATTGTTGGCTACAACACTTCCCACTGTTAGTTGATGTGGGGTCAGCCATTCATACAGTATATCTCCTCCCTTACGGTCCAAAGGAGCTCCTGCCCACTGTGGCTCCATTCACCCAGGCTCACCAAATGGAGGACAGCCTGAGAGCGCCGGGCCTGACATCGTTGGTAAGACACCGGGGCATGTTGGACTGCAGTCAAAGCAGCTGATAGTTACAAGGTGGTGGAGGCAGAACTTGTGCAGAACTGGCCCCCTAAAGCACCGGGGAGGTGACAGTGGCAAGAATGGGCCAACTTCCTGATGGTCTTCTGGGAGGGTGTTGACCCAATGGGCAGTAATAGACATGTATTGCCCTTGCCCATAATTAAAGGACCAGACATCAGCACTCGGGTGCACGGTCTTGGACACCAAGAATCCCAATGAGTCGCCAACATTTTTCAACACAACTGTGCAGTGATGGGACCACTGATGGGACCTTTTTTTTTCTTTTCTTTTTTTGCTGGGACAGTGATTAAACTTTTTTTTTACTGTTTTTTTTTTTACTTTTTTGTTGTGGCTAAACGGGGTTCTCCTATTTTATTTTTTGAAGCTTTCTTGTAAAGATATAAACTGAGAGCTTTTCACTTAATAAAGTAGATCAGCTTGAACACTGAAGTTGCTTTCATGTGTCTTGGTTGATACTCCCAGACAGCTGATTAGGCAGCGCCCAGGTATATCTGAGGAGACTAACTTAAGGTCTCACCCTAACAGGGGTGACATCACACATCTATTTTATTTTTTGAAGCTTTCTTGTAAAGATATAAACTGAGAGCTTTTCACTTAATAAAGTAGATCAGCTTGAACACTGAAGTTGCTTTCATGTGTCTTGGTTGATACTCCCAGACAGCTGATTAGGCAGCGCCCAGGTATATCTGAGGAGACTAACTTAAGGTCTCACCCTAACAGGGGTGACATCACACATCTTAATATTCACAGAAAACCAGGATACAAGGGATTATAGGAGTAATAATCCCTTGTATCCTGGTCTATTCTGTGATTTTATTTGTTATTGTTATTTTATTGTTATTTTAACCAGATTCGTAATTGTATTTTAACCAAGTTCGTAATGAATCTGGTTTGTTACGGTTCGGTTCACTTATCCCTAGCCTGTACCTAACATTTCCCAGCAGAACATTACCAAGATCGTCTTGCAACCACTGAATATCGTGTAGTTCAGATGTAGCCAATGGACAGCATACAGTATTTCTACATTCACTGGGCTAAACACTGTAGCCAGCCCACTGTACGGCAGCTTCTACGACACATGGTATCTGTTTACAATCCTATAGACACAGTATGATCAGACAGTGTACTGACTAAGGATAGGACTCTCAGTCCAGTCATCTGGGGTGCCAACGTCTCCATGGTGCTCCGCACTAGTAACCTTCCTGGCATCAGCCCTCAGTGTTCGCCCCTGTGCCCGCTGTGTCATTGTATGTCCCTGTGTGACTGCCGGGACTACTCTGAAGGCACACTGCTGCTCCCGGCTAAGTATATAAGGTTGTAGAGTCTGTGTACCTCAGTGTGCTGTGCAGTAAGTGAGCTCCTCACCAGTCATAGCCAAGCTCCGGACTGTGAAGGGGACATCTGCGGGGCTCCAGGAATGTGTACACACCTCCTCCCTGAGCTGTGGAGTGTGCTCTCCTGTCTTAACATGATTGTTCAATGAGGGAAGCACACTCACTAAGAGAGGTTACAGCTCCGGCCTGATGAAAGGAATGCCACTGTGTATAGAGAAGGGAAAGAGTTCTAAAGTCTCCAGAAGGTGGAGGACCAGAGGGAGAGGTGCAATCACAAGCCGAGGGTAACAGCCGCCTATGAGAGGGGCCCCTATGAGTCATGGGTCCCCGGGTAGCTGTCTACACTGCCCAATGGGAAAGACAGCTCTGAGGCAAAAGTTAAGTGAACAACAGAGTACAGTACTGTATGATTCGCTCTCAGTGTACAAGAGAATCAAGACCTGCTTTGGACAGGAGTCTCCTCCACGTATTTTTTATAGCACATTACTTAAATAATGTAAAGGAGTAATGTGCTACCAATAGTATCTCAAGAACTGCTACCTACAAATATTAGATATAATTGATAAAGCAATTCACAAAGTGCTGACTTTGTGAAAATAATAGGTAGCCACACAAGTGTAAAGAATCGAACAACTGGGACAGAAAATTGGCTTAATGGAAGATCAAATAGAGTAGAAGATTTTCCTATTAAGCTGCATGTATGCAGAAAAAACAATAACATAAGGATTTTAAGGGCCTCTCACACATGGGGGGACATTTACAAAGCCTGCGCAGATTCGCCCCTTCTCCCTGGCATACACCATTCATATCCCCGTTTGATTGATGGGTGGGCAGTGGAGTGGTTGCGGCACGGCAGGGAAGAGATGTGGCTTCCTCCCACGCCCGATTTACCACGATTTACTGACTGCCCACAGGCGTAAATTATGGCAGAAATCAGTCAATGATATACAGTTAGCTTACGAACTTTATATCATGGGCGTGTGAAAGGACCTTAGAAAACGAGGGGATTCCTTAATGAGCTGTGTGGGAAAAACAGCATTATAAAGTGTTGTAGTACGTTTTAACCCTTTGAGGACCAGGCCCAAAATAACCCAGTGGACCGCGCAAATTTTGATCTTAGTGTTTTAGTTTTTCCCTCCTCCATTTCTAAGAGCTCTAGCACTCTCAGTTTTCTATCTACAAGGCCATGTAATGGCTTGTTTGTTACAGGAATAGTTGTACTTTGTAATGGCGTCTTTCATTTTACCATAACATGCATGATGGAATTCCAAAGTTATTATTTATGAAGATATAAATAGGTGAAATCATAAAAAAGAATGCAATATGGTAACTTTTGGGGGGTTCTTGTGTCTACGTAATGCACTATATGGTAACAGCGACGTGATAAAATTATTCTATAGGTCAGCCCGAACACAACCATATGCAGGTTACACAGATTCTCTAATGTTATATATTTTTTTTTATGAAATCCTTTTTTTTTGGCAATTAGTTATTAATAAAATGGGCCTTTTGTGACGCTTATAACGTTTTTATTTTTTGACCTATGGGGCTGTACGGGTGGTCATTTTTTCCGCCATGATCTCTAGTTTTTAATAATACCATATTTGTGAAGATCGGACGTTTTGATCAGTTTTTATTATTTTTTAAAAAATATATAATGTAGCATAAAATCGGTAATCCGCGCACTTTTTTCCCTCTTTTCGTAGAATAATTTTATCATGTCGCTGTTACCATATAGTGCATTACGTAGACACAAGAACCCCCCAAAAGTTACCATATTGCATTCTTTTTTATGATTTCACCTATTTATATCTTCATAAATAATAACTTTGGAATTCCATCATGCATGTTATGGTAAAATGAAAGACGCCATTACAAAGTACAACTATTCCTGTAACAAACAAGCCATTACATGGCCTTGTAGATAGAAAACTGAGAGTGCTAGAGCTCTTAGAAGTGGAGGAGGGAAAAACTAAAACACTAAGATCAAAATTTGCGCGGTCCACTGGGTTATTTTGGGCCTGGTCCTCAAAGGGTTAAAACGTACTACAACACTTTATAATGCTGTTTTTCCCACACAGCTCATTAAGGAATCCCCTCGTTTTCTAAGGTCCTTTCACACGCCCATGATATAAAGTCCGTAAGCTAACTGTATATCATTGACTGAAAACATTCTCCCAAATGGTAAAGCAGAGGTGTAACAAGCTGTTCCAGCACCTAGGGCAAAGATTCAGTTTAAAAATAGTTCTTTAGGACAATAACTGCATTACCTGCCAAATGGACAGCAGGATAGATCTTGGATTAAAAGCAGCTATCCGATGGTACAAGCGGTTTGAGGGGAGGGGTCAGATTGTGGCTACAGAGTCGCTTTAACAGAGTCGCTGGAGGCTCCCTATACCACTGACTCCCTGTAAACACAGCACCAGCAGCTTTTAGAGTGGCAGGGGTGTTGTATGTGCAGGGTTTCATACATAGGGCAAGACTGGAACTAAAAATAAGCCCTTGCACACAAATGCCACCAACCCACAAACCATTTTGCCTAGTAGCGGACAATAATAGGGGCGTTTCGGGCGGCAGCCCGGGGCCCTGAGCTCCTGGGGGCCTATGACCACCCAAAAAGACTTATACTTTCAGTGGTGTACTGTCTCCTGGCTACACTTCCACCATGATTTGCAAAAAATCACAGTTTTTCTATGGCAATTTTGCACAAATCAGGACATCATGACATTATCTGTCCTGTACTATGAACGCCAGGCTAGTGCTGCCATAGTTACAGTGGGGTGGGGGGGCCCAGGCTTGGTGAACAGCCCGGGGCCTATGGTAAAGTTAATCCGCCCCTGATTGTGCCCCCTCCCCTATACAATGGAGAAATAGTGGTAAATATTGTAAGGGAAATTGTAAGAAGTGGAAACAAGTAAGATTTTGATTTAGAACTAGAAGAAAATTTACATAAAATTACTAACAGATGGAAAACAAATAAAGGAGTAATAACTTCAAGAAAACTAAAAGTAAGAAATGTAGTAGAAATAGACATTTCTACTATAAGACGTTTGAAACCCCTCTAGAGAATAGAATTTACAAAGTTATGAGTTTGTCCAAAATGTTCATTTGAAAATGCCAATACGATACATGCATGATATAACTTGCAATGATAAACATGGCGTTAAATCAAGAAGTGAATTACAGTAGATCCTTAGCTCTTTTACTACATGTTGATCTAAATATTTGCTATTTACAGAAGCACATAAAAACCATCATGTAAATTCTTTTAACAACCAAAATTAAGCTATTACTTAAAAAAAAAAAAACTGTATTGATAAGATGTTAAAATATTTGACGATATTGACTATGGATAATATAACCCAAAGGACTATATCCAAATTAGGAAAATGATAAAATGTAGCATTATTCATTTTAATTTGAAGATTCTTTGAATGGCTATGTTCACACGTTTTTTTGTTTTTTAAAATCTGTTGAAGTCAATAGAATCTATTGAAGTCAATGGGATGATGACCACCCAATACACAGTGTATTGAATAATGGACACTGTTTGCACAGACATCAAATTAATGTTCAATTTTTCGCTGACATTATTTTGCAAACAACAAACGTTATATTTAGTTGTGCACACTCATTTTTGTTTTTTTTCACTGTCCTTTCACAGTCTTTACTAATAAATTCAATGGACCTTTAAAAAAAACAGACCCAAAAGGCCCTGAAATAGATTAATGTATAAACAAAATGACGTTCGACCAAAACACAAAATAACAGATGTCATTTTCAGAAGAAAAAAAGAACGGACAGGAAAAAAAGTCACATGAACATAGCCTATTAGTCACTATATAATAAGGATCTAATATGAGGAAAGGGGTAACCCAGTCTGACCCTTAAAAAAATATTCTGCCAAAAAACCTTTACAATAAGATCTGCTGAAATTAGTGATTTAAAGGGAATCTGTCAGCACCTGGGCCCTACCTAAGGTGCTGACAGTGAGCTGTAGCTGGCAGTCCCCTAGTGAGCATGGTACCTTTTGGTAATTTGTCCGTGCAGTGGATTATGCACAATCTTGTGTCTTCTATTGTAATGAAGACTCAAAGATTAGTTGTGCCCCAGCACTTGTGCCTCACTCTAGCATGCCTCACCACTCCCTCCTTCTCCCTCTCTTTCATGAATAGTCAATGCTGCCCAGCCTCCATCTGTCAATCAAAATCTGCCAATAGAGGACCGATCAGCAACCAGACATGGTTGAATTTCCTAACCTGTGTAGGAAGATGTGGTCTAGGGGTGAATCCCCTGCCTAGAAACCATATAATTATTTACTTTTTTTTTCATTATTGTGTAATTTTCAAGGCTATGTTCACACACAGTATTTTTGCTCGGTATTTTGTCGGTATTTTTTAACCACAACCAGGAGTGGACTGGAAAAAGGTTATGCTTGCACACTGTGGAAATTAAGTGGACAACCACCATTCAATTGCCATTATTTTAAAAAATAAAGGCCGTTGTTTTGAAATAATAATCATTATTTGCCATTAAATGATGTCCATCCACCCAATTTAAACAGTGTGTGAACATAACCTTTCTGTGTTTTCAGTCTACTCCTGGTTCTGGTTAAAAATATTGACCAAAATACTGAGCAAAAATACTGTGAGTGAACAAAGCCTTAAAAATCCTAGAATAATGAGAAGAAAAAAAAAGAAAATAAAGAACTATATTTTGTTCCTATCAGGGGATTCGAACTAAAGAAAGAACTACTGGCAGGTCTCTAGACAGGTAAATTACCAGACCACAGCTCCTAAACAATTGGGTTTAGAGACTCAACTATATCTGAGTGTTTCTTTGAGATATAAACTGCCTACAGAGGACTGATCTGCAATCAGAGACACTGACTGACAGCTGAGCGAGCAGGAGGCTGGGCAACATTGATTATTTATGAAGAAGAGGTAGGAGGAAGGAGTGGTGAGTGGGACAGAGTGTGGCACAAACACTAAGGTATAACTCCAGTTTGACTCTTCATTACAGTAGGAGATCCACGATTGTGCACAGTCCACTGCACAAACAAATAATCAAAAGTACTATGCTCACTAGGGGACTGCCAGCTACAGCGCACTGTCAGCACCTCAGACAGGGCCCTGGAGCTGACAGATTTCCTTTAATACCCAGTACAATTACTCTATTCTTTTTCTTCTTATGTATCCTAATAAAAATTGCAGTAAATAAAACTACTAAATGCACACTAAATTCCCAGTTTCCCATCCATCATGAAGTTTTGTTTTTCGCTGTGTGTGAGAAATTCTCCTAGAGGACAAGATAATATTGTGAAACATTTTTGTGTTTGTTTTCCGTCCTCCAACCAAGGCCACCAGCAGGAAATTTAGACATTATCACAGAAGATTAGTTTAATCTAACACGTTCACTGTCACTGGTTGAGAAAGCCTGAGAGACAGGTTTAGAGACAATGTGTTTGATATAAGTAAGCATTAGTCACGAGAAAGTGACATTGGAAAATAGTATTCCACCATACAAATATGAGAGGCTTGATATATGTTCATGCTTTATGACCATATAAGTGATTTTTATTTTGCAATAGATGCATTTTTCATTGGTTTGGAGTAAATTATTGACGGCTTGTGCTAGCATAGATTGGAATCTCTATTAGACCGAAATATATCTTGTTCAGCATTAAAGGTAAAACCAATTGAGAAAGCATCAACCTAAAGTGAAAGATTATTAAGGTATAATAAATGGTAAAGTAAGCATTCGTGGGAGATTTCAGACTAATTTTGAAATAGCACCCAACATCATGAGGCTAGGGTCACCTCAGGTAAATATGGGCATTTTTCTTATGGAATATTATGCTAGAATAAAGTCTTTCGAAAGAAATCCATCTGTGCACACAAACATTTTTTTACAATGTGTACACATACCACTTTACTATAAAGACTTTAATGCAAAGAAAAACAGCCTCATTTTTCTATACTTTACAGCCAAATTTTGGTTTTACTTTACTGTGAACTTATCCTTAAATATCCACGTGTCAGGTATGGGACTAAGGACAAGTGAAGCCCTCACACTGGCACATGCCCCGTTGTCCGTGCTTACCTACCGCAACTGCCTTAAGTGGCAGCAGATAACTGGGCGACAGTCCTTAGCCTGAGCAGGTGTAAACACAAATCGCGGACAAGACAAAAGAACACAATTAATCAGGGTCAGCTAGCAGGGTCGGTATCAGTCCACTGTTGCTGTACAAGATCGGAACAAGATCAGTAGACAACGCGAAAGCAAAAACCAGGATCAGAAAACCAGGGAATACAATCAGGATAAACACTAGCTTAGTCACTCTCACAAGGAGGCTCTATCACAAGCAAAGAGGATGATGAGGGGAGTAGTCTTATGAAGGTTGGAGTCCTGGCCCCAGGGCGTGATTGGGGCAGAGACTCCAGCCCCTGGCCCCTAACCAGAGCTGACTTGTGGTGCCAGCCGCCAGCCAGCATTGCTTTAATAACTTACACCTTAGCCGTTCGGCTGGGGTAGGTGAAGCCCCAGCCGCGGAAATGACCAGGGATGCCATCGGCATGCCCCTGACAACCAGCCGGGCTGGTCGTCAGGGACACCATCAGTGCGCTCCTAACAATCAGCCGGGGCAGTTGCCAGGGACCAGGGCTGAAAAGCAGCCCTGGCACACAAACCCCACCAGCCCACATATATATCTCCCCCCCGCACACACACCCATTGTGCCAACTATGTTGAGCAGAAGAATAGAAGAGTATACAGCAGTGATTAGATACCAGGTATACACAGATGCTGCAGAATATTACACCCCGCAGACTATAGAAGAGAACACAGCAGTGATATCAGATACCAGGTGTACACAGAGGCTGCAGAGTATTACACCCTGCAGACTATAGAAGAGTATACAGCAGTGATCAGATACCAGGTGTACACAGATGCTGCAGAATATTACACCACGCAGACTATAGAAGAGTATACAGCAGTGATATCAGATACCAGGTGTAAACAGATGCTGCAGAGTATTACACCACGCAGACTATAGAAGAGTATACAGCAGTGATCATACACAGTCACAGGTAGAATACAGAACAATTACAGAGGATCTGTCCGCTCTCCTCTCATTGTGCTGTTCCCCTATCAGATTCCTAAATGAATTATCCCAGACCCCTAACTAAATGGAATCCACAGACCCTTAAATGAATTCATAACCTGGACCCCCCAAAAATGTATGCCACAGACCCTGAAATGAATTCATAACCTGGTCTTTCAAATAAATTTATGCTGCAGACCCAAATTAAATCCATACCCCAATATGTAACTTCAGACCCCAGGCCACATTAAATCATACCTCAAACATTAAAAGAAATACAGATCCCAGACCATCTCCCCCCACACAGCTCAATCCCCTCACCCTCCATTCTCTATAGTGCACCTCCTCCTCCTCCAGCTTACACAGAGGGGGCACAAACATAGTGACACTGCCAGGAGTCGCCCTGTGCGACAATGTGCGATGTGCTGCATCCCTGGCTCTTACACACCGGTCCTTGCTGATCTGCCTCTTTCCCACACAGTACTATGTCACACAATATTAGTACTATTACATAATGTATGAGCAGTACTGTCCTCAGAAGAAGCAATATTAGTCTTAAGTAGGGACAGACATAGACAGTAGAAGACCCCTGTGCACAGAATGTGACCCGACCTCCCATAACCTAATCATCCCCCCACTTTCCATCCCTGTGTAAGTGATTACACTGTAGTTACACCCAGGGACTCACAGGTGGCGTCTTCTCTGATCAGTCTTGTTCACTTTATTTTTTCTTCCGCATCAGGCCCGGCCATCATGAAGATTCTCCTGAGCACAATTCGTCTTCACAGAATCTGCCAGACAAACAATTTAGGTTCCTGGCATTAGCACCATCCTTACCTATATACAGCCTTTCCTCTGTATTGCCCTGCTGTAATAGAGCCCACTTTGTGCCCCATATAATAAGCCCTCTCTGTGCCCCCATATAGTATACATAGCCCCTTTGTGACCTCATATAGTATATATGCACCCATATAGTGGATATATACCCCTTCTGTGCCCTCCATATAGTGTTCATATACCCCCTGTGCCCATATAGTGTTTTATGCCCCTTCTGTGCCCCTTTATAGTTGTTTCATGCCCCCTTTTTGCTCCAGTTACTTTTTTCTATACCTCCTTTGTCCTGTCTACAATGTAGAGGACTCCTGTGTGCCCCCTTAGTTTTTATATGCCCCTTCTGTGCCCCATAGTACTCTATGCCCCCTGTGCCCTATATTTTGTACCCCAATTAGTTCTTCTATGCCCCCTGTGAAATCCCCCACCACCCTCTGTATACCCCAATTAGTTTTTTGTTTATTCTATGCCCCATATGGTCCGATTGGTGCTCCATATAGCTCCATAATTACTCCCAAGCAGCCCCCTGTGCAGTGCCCCCACCAGAGAAAAAAAACAAACAAACTACTCCCCTGTCACCCGTTCCTGCAGCTCCTCTCCCGGCAGCGCGTGCCTTCTCTCTCCTCTTCCGCTGCAGGCAGCATGGTACAGGAGACTCTGTCTGCGTCGGACGTTCCTGCGGTCGCTATCAGTCATCAGCGTGTGCGCCTTAAAGACACACACACCCGAGGGGCCGCAGGAACGTCCGATGCAGGCAGAGTCTCCTGTATCATGCTGCCTGCGTCGGAAGAGGAAGTGAAGACACCCGCTGATGGGACACACTGTCCTCAGCCCGGCAGCGGCCCTCGCCTGCTGATTAAGCAGCCCAGCAGCGGAGGGCCGCGCCGGTGCTGTTTATTGTATGTTTTTTTTTGCAGTCCTGGCGGCCCACGGACTGGTATTCCGGCCAGCCCAGCGGACATTTGCCCAGCTTGCCAGATTACCAGTCCGGGCCTGCCAGGGACGTTGTCGGTGCTTGCAGAGAGTCGGTCGCGTGCTCCTGCAGTGCAGGGAGAGGTGCACGCCGTCTGGCTCTTATCACGACAATTGTATTCAGAGTGGGCCTTTGTGCCTTGTGTATTACCCTCTGTATTTCCCTCCTCTTATTATGCTGTACTGTCATACAGTGCATGGTTAATCATGCATGTTTCAATAAGTGCCGTGCAGTGTGGTCCGAAAATAACAGTGCCATACATTGCATACATTGTTGGATTTCTTGGGGAGCCCCCAGGATGCTTTACGTTGTCATACAGGAGTTCAGTCCACTCTGCCGTGTGAACCGTGCCAGAGGAGTAGTGCCCGTGCTACGTTTCTAACACAAAGTTATAGTGCCATACATTGGACACTTAACATCTCCATGTGTTTTGTAAGTATCAGTGCTAGAAAATGCTGCCACAACATACAATGCAAAAATAGTATAGTGTGCAAGTAGCAATGTCCCATAAGTAAATATCACATATTGAACTACCACTTTACAGTGGTCAAATAACACCAATATAGTCATTTATACTCATACCCCTATTATCAAACACTATCCATTCTGGAAGGCTGGCTGAGAAAAGAGCAGTGTTTTCCTATAGGAAATAATTTACAGGAAATATGTTAAATTGGTTCCAGCATTTACCAGTAGTTAACTAGTGTGCCTGTATATTTCTGTAAAAAATGTACTGCAGTACAGTGAGGGTATGTTGACACCTACATAACCTGCTTCACGCAGTGGATTCTGCCAGAAATCTACTGCAAATTTGCTGTCCATTGGCTTCAATGGGTAGCAAAACTCTTAGCAATGCAGGGAACCCGGGATTCCCTTGGGAGAAGCATTAAGCGAAACGTGTGTTGAGGTAGGTACACTGTGGTTTCTTGGTACTTATGTACATTGTCTTTGGTACCTGCCTCTGTGGTTCCCTCTATGCTTTAAGAGGGCTGGATATGTTTTGCATTATGCACTATATGGGGGAGATTTATCAAAGGGTGTAAAATTTAGACTGGTGCAAACTGCCCACAGCAACCAATCACAGCTCCTCTTTCCTTTCAGCACTGCCTAAAGCTGAGCTGTGATTGGTTGTTGTGGGTAGTTTGCACCAGTCTAAATTTTACACCCTTTGATAAATCTCCCCCTATCTGTTCAGATGACTCGGTACCACTTTGGGAACATTCCCTATCTTTTCATTTTTCATTAAGATTGTGCAAGTATCTTTGTACTTTACCAAACTGCATTACACCTATGTCTTTGTATTTGTCACTTGTATGCCCTCTTTTTTGTATTTTTATCTGACATTATTAGTAGTGAATTAATAAAGCTCATTAGGTAAATTACATTTTCTATTAGTGCACATTATTTCACTAGTTTGGAGTTCATCTATGTGCATAACATACTGTCTGTTTACTGGCCTATTTATAGGTATTGTACATCATACTCTCTGTAAACTGATGATTATTTGTGTAAATGACATGAGCATAGTGTGGGTTGGCTTCACAGTTTTAAAAGTACAAACAAAAAAGTTTCCAATTTTTTAAATTAAAAAGCATTAAAGGACAATTCCCATGAAAAACTTTTTTCCAGTAATTGAAGCACATTACAAAGTTATAATATAATATACTTCAATCACCTGTCTGTCCTCCTTCCCTATCTTTCCCCCCCTCAACCCCCCACCAGGAAATGTAAGAAAATCCTTCATACCTAATTACTGTCGTCACCAGGCTCCTCTATCAGCTCCTTCTAGTGACGATGTGTCATCACCAGGAGCGCTGGTCTAGCTCCTGTTACACCAGCCTCCCCCTCCCCTGCCTGGTCAGGTGACTCAGCTTGCTCAGCTCCCATTGGCTGAGCAACTGTAAGCCATCTGACATTCTGCAACTCAATAATGACTCCTGTCTGACTCCCGGCACATAACCAGCTACAGGACCCCCTCCCCCATACTCCCTCCTGCTGCCCAGTGGACTCCGTGAGTGAGTGAGTCATGTCACTTGCTTATCTTTCTCCTCACTCCCGGCATGTCAGCTACACAGACGTCTTATCTCTCCCCTGCTGCCCTGACCTAATCCTGCAGAATGTACACTACAGTGAGGTGAAAGTATGTGTGTGCAGCTTCAGTGTGTGTATATAGCAGCCTGACTGAAGAGAGCGAGAGAGGGGGTCATGTTTAGTGTATGATGGGAGTTGTAGTGAATGGAGGGGCAGGCACTTGCTCTGTCACAGCAGGGGGCTAGCTTGTCACAGCAGCCAAATTGCATCATGGGAAGCTGAAACCAGGAAGCAAGGAAGAAATGAAGAACAAGACTAGAAATCAGAAGGTACACAGACAGTGGGAAATTCAAACAGTGACAGCTCAGGAGGGATGATAAGTATAAAAGCTAGGTTTCTGATTGGTTTTTGGTTTTTTTCCTTAGCGCGGGAGTTGTCCTTTAACAAAAAGAAATGTTTCATTTCACCGTGTGTGAAATGAGAAATTTCCCAAAAATCTTATATGGGGGAAAGGGATAATACCAAGGCTTCAGAGTCTCTTATTACATTCTCTGTCTCCTGTCAGTCTGTGGGGATTTCCACATTTGTCCGGTTTTCCCCTATGAAGGGCAGTAAATAAAAGCCCTAATGTTAAAAACATATGAAGGATCTGGGTATTTGCCACCTATTGAACTGAATGCTTAAATCAAGAGAATTGTCAGCAAAGCAAATTCCAGCCTATCTCTAGTTTCAATCTATTTTCCCTAAAGGATCAACATTGTCAATATTATATCAATGAGATCACCATCTATATAGATTGGCCTGAATGAAGTCAACTAGGTGGTGTATTGAATGTGCAATGTTGTGTATAGGAATATTGCCATCAGCAATCAACCATAAACACTTTCCTGACGCTACAGTAGCATAAAGCTTACTATTTATAGCAGCCATTACACTAAGGAGGGGAAACTCACTCGGTATTGTAGCATGCTTATATTGTCTTTTATATTGCCAATATGGGAGTTATCCTTTAAATAAATAATTCTTCGGCAAGCATTTTTACAAGGTGCACTGGTATTTACGATCTTCTCATATTAGAGCTTAGTTTATCTACTGTAATCACCTCACTAACTATCCTCATTAGAAAGCTGTTGTAAACATTTCATTTTAGACTTTACACAGAGAATTAAAGAGTATGTTTACTTTCTACTTCGGAGCAGAATATTATAACATATATATATATATATATATATATATATATATATACACTCACCGGCCACTTTATTAGGTACACCATGCTAGTAACGGGTGGTCTTCTGCTGCTGTAGCCCATCTGCCTCAAAGTTGGACATACTGTGCATTCAGAGATGCTCTTCTGCCTACCTTGGTTGTAACAGTTGGCTATTTGAGTCACTGTTGCCTTTCTATCAGCTCGAACCAGTCTGCCCATTCTCCTCTGAGCTCTGGCATCAACAAGGCATTTCCGCCCACAGAACTGCCGCTCGCTTGATGTTTTTTCTTTTTCTGACCATTCTCGGTAAACCCTAGAGATGGTTGTGCGTGAAAATCCCAGTAGATCAGCAGTTTCTGAAATACTCAGACCAGCCCTTCTGGCACCCACAACCATGCCACGTTCAAAGGCACTCAAATCACCTTTCTTCCCCTTACTGATGCTCGGTTTGAGCTGCAGGAGATTGTCTTGACCATGTCTACATGCCTAAATGCACTGAGTTGCCGCCATGTGATTGGCTGATTAGAAATTAAGTGGTAACGTGCAGTTGGACAGGTGTACCTAATAAAGTGGCCGGTGAGTGTGTATATATATATATATATATATATATATATATATATATATTGCCTTCCTCAAGAACTGAGTGGGACAAGCGGTCTTGGAATCCAAGGTAGGGTTTTCATATTAAGCCCCCTCCTACCCCGTAACCTTGAGATTAGCCTAATAGCTGTGGACAGGAAGAAAGAAAAAAAGAAAAGCAAGGGGAATGCAATCTAAGCGGACACAATAAACTCTATAGCACTAAATATAGCAAATCAATACCTTTATTAAACACACAGAGAAATCACACTTCATAATTAAAACCATTAACTCCTTGTGGACCGGCTAATTTTCGTTTTTGCACTTTAGTTTTTTCCTCCTTGTGCTTAAAAGGCCATACCACTTGCATTTTTACACCTACGGACCCACATGAGCCCTTATTTTTTGCGTCACTAATTGTACTTTGCAATTACGGGCTAAATGTTTGCATAAAATATGCAGCAAAAGCAGAAAAAAATTATATGCACGGTGAAATTGAAAAAAAAAAGCGCTTTTATCTTTTGGTCTATGGGGCTGTGTCAGGTGTCATTTTTTGCGCCATGATCTGTTCTTTCTATCAGTATCTTGATTGCACATATGCGACTCTTTGATCGCTTTTTATTACAATTTTTCTGGATTTGATGCGACCAAAAATGCGCAATTTTGCACTTTGGGATTTTTTGCGCTTACACCGTTTACCGTGCAAGATCAGGAATGTGATAAATTTATATTTTGGGCTATTAGGCACGCGGCGATTCCAAACATGTTAGTTTATTTATTTATTTTTATTTAGAAAATGGGAAAAGGGGGGTGATTCAAACTTTTATTAGGGGAGAGGGCTTTTTATAACAACACTTTTTTTTCACATATACTAGAAGTCCCCCTGGGTGACTTCTAGTATATGCACATTGATCTCTCATTGAGATCTATGCTTTAAAGTTATACAGCATAGATCAATGAGATCAGTGTTCATTACGGCGCAGACCCCGGCCGGCACCAGATGCGGAGATCACTCCTTCGTAACAACGTCACGGGGGGGCGATCTCCCCACTAGACACCAGGAATGTGGCTGCAGTAGGTATTCAGATGCAGCTGTCAACTTTGACAGCTGCATCTGAAGACTTAATTAGCAGGCACGGCGATTGGACCGTTCCCGCTAATAGCCACGGTCCTGGGATACATGCCGCACCCGGGACCATGGCGGTTCAGAGCGGTCTGTGCGGCTGTGCGGCCCCACTCTGAACTCCCCCACCCGCACAAGGGCGTACAGTTACGTCCTCGTGCGTTAAGGAGTTAAAAGGAGCTACAATGGGACAATTGCAAATTGACCACCTAGGCGGGCACCACTTATCCATAGAAATAAAGGTACTCGAGTGCTAGTCCCTAGGTCCAGAAACTAAACCAATATAAACCACAAAGAAAGGAACTAGAGAAATGGACTGCACCTCAAGAGCAATATAGAAAAATGATAACAATATTTATTTATTTAACACAACCAACAAACATAGACAGACCGTATAAAATCAGTTAACCCCTAGACGACCCAGGGCGTATAGTTACGCCATGGAAGTCTGTCCCCAGACGACCTAGGGCGTAACTGTACGCCCTGGGTGTTTCTCCCGCTATGAAGCGTGCTCCGGAGCGGAGCGCGCTTCACAGCAGGTGGGGGCCGGCTGCAATAAGCAGCCGGGACCTCACCGGTAATGACACGCTGGGTCATTTTGGTCCTGGTCCTCAAAGGGTTAAAGTGTCACTGTCGTGAAATTTTTTTTTGCAGAAATCAATAGTCCAGGCGATTTTAAGAAACTTAGCAGTTTGAAGCTCTCCCCCCTGTCTTCATTGTTCTCCTATGGAGAGAGCTAAAGAAAAGACCAAAACAGGACAACAAAGAGTTAATCTACAAATCCCTCACGGGATATCTCCTGTGACAGTCACCAGTGACCTGTCTGAGCTCAGATTACAGCTGTCACCCAGCTCCGTGCCTGTAATCCTCTGTTATCTGCTTTCTGCTGCCGGCTAACTCCCTCCTTCCTCCCCCCCCCTCCCCTCTCCCTAGAGCAGACAGGGTACGTCTCCTGCAACAAGTCACAATTTTCAGATTTTTTAGAGTGGATGAAAAAGAGGAAGGAGGGGGGGACCTGGGAAAAGGCTTTTTACATGCAGATAATGGCAGATTTGGCTAATAAACCCAATTACAAAGTTTCTTAAAATCGCCTGGACTATTTCTGCAAAAAAAAAAATACGACAGTGACTCTTTAAAAACAT
This sequence comes from Dendropsophus ebraccatus, assembly GCF_027789765.1. Lineage (NCBI taxonomy): Eukaryota > Metazoa > Chordata > Amphibia > Anura > Hylidae > Dendropsophus > Dendropsophus ebraccatus. The sequence continues at coordinate 51,608,242 of NC_091463.1, forward strand.
GCAAAACAGAAAACAACACAGAGCCAAATAAGGTTCAATGTGTACCATACAACCTCCTAGAAAAATATATAATATCCAGGGAGCTTAAATAAACAATAATACAGACAATATACAAAATAAACAATAATGGCATAGGTTACACACTAGTGAATCCAACCAAATATAAAGTATAAATAGTAAAGTGACCTGTTTCCACAGTATAGCAATGAAATTCCATATGTGCAACATATACAAGTAAAGTGCTAAGAAATATATGCATAAAGTGCAAGGGTGTGTATGGCCTATAGCAATGTATACAAGAAAGAAAAAACGAAAAAGTATATCACATGAGCAATCGTCTCCCTGGAGGAGGTGAATGGAGCTGAGTCCCACGCATTTCGTCCCTCAGGACTTCATCGGGGCAAATAACTATTCTTAATCGTCTCTATTTATAAGACAAACACAAGTTGTGCAATCAGTGTCCGGTAATATTCAAACACCGAGATGGAGAACTGTGAAGAAATCTTACCTATCTAATCATGCCCATCCGTGTCCCAATTGAGTCCACTTCCCTTGCTGTGTTCTTCCCCCATGTGACACGCTATTAGCAGTCTTCATTTTAGATAATCACATGTCCGTTTCTCCGATCACATGATCTACTCGTATTCCCGGGAGATTAGGGACCATCACGTGATCGGATGAAACACCAAAATTCAATATTTGGATCTCAAGAATCTTACAACTAAACAATAAAGTTGATATATACACAAATCTTATCGATGTTATAATATAATAGATCATGATATCAACCACAACTCGCAATATCTGCTATGATACCAAAATCACGCAATGCTAGACGTATGCGCAGGCGCAGTGGGGACATTTCATCCCCTAAGACATTACCTTTACATGCGCCTGCGCCAGCCTCACCTGAGCATTCCAGACAGTGCTGATAGCAATACAAAAGCATGAGCGCATGCGCATTACACCAAAAATTGGATTTACGTCTATGTTTCCAGTACAGCTATAAGAATGTATATTTCTTAGGACGCATATATAATTCAGCGAACAAAAAAACCCCATCATTGGTAGGATAATGTTAGACACATATATTAGTATAACGAACCCTGAGCTCCATCAAGTAATAAGATAGTATTAGGCATATACACTCACTTTATTAGGTACACCATGCTAGTAACGGGTTGGACCCCTTTTGCCTTCAGAACTGCCTCAATTCTACGTGGCATAGATACAACAAGGTGCTGGAAGCATTCCTCAGAGATTTTGGTCCATATTGACATGATGGCATCACACAGTTGCCGCAGATTTGTCGGCTGCACATCCATGATGCGAATCTCCCGTTCCACCACATCCCAAAGATGCTCTATTGGATTGAGATCTGGTGACTGTGGAGGCCATTTGAGTACAGTGAACTCATTGTCATGTTCAAGAAACCAGTCTAGCTTTATGACATGGCGCATTATCCTGCTGAAAGTAGCCATCAGATGTTGGGTACATTGTGGTCATAAAGGGATGGACATGGTCAGCAACAATACTCAGGTAGGCTGTGGCATTGCAACGATGCTCAATTGGTACCAAAGGGCCCAAAGAGTGCCAAGAAAATATTCCCCACACCACCACACCACCAGCCTAAACCGTTGATACAAGGCAGGATGGATCCATGCTTTCATGTTGTTGACGCCAAATTCTGACCCTACCATCCGAATGTCGCAGCAGAAATCGAGACTCATCAGACCAGGCAACGTTTTTCCAATCTTCTACTGTCCAATTTCGATGAGCTTGTGCAAACTGTAGCCTCAGTTTCCTGTTCTTAGCTGAAAGGAGTGGCACCCGGTGTGGTCTTCTGCTGCTGTAGCCCATCTGCCTCAAAGTTCGACGTACTGTGCGTTCAGAGATGCTCTTCTGCCTACCTTGGTTGTAACGGTTGGCTATTTGAGTCACTGTTGCCTTTCTATCAGCTCGAACCAGTCTGCCCATTCTCCTCTGACCTCTGGCATCAACAAGGCATTTCCGCCCACAGAACTGCCGCTCACTGGATGTTTTTTCTTTTTCGGACCATTCTCTGTAAACCCTAGAGATGGTTGTACGTGAAAATCCCAGTAGATCAGCAGTTTCTGAAATACTCAGACCAGCCCTTCTGGCATCAACAACCATGCCACCTTCAAAGGCCCTCAAATCACCTTTCTTCCCCATACTGATGCTCGGTTTGAACTGCAGGAGATTGTCTTGACCATGTCTACATGCCTAAATGCACTGAGTTGCCGCCATGTGATTGGCTGATTAGAAATTAAGTGGTAACGTGCAGTTGGACAGGTGTACCTAATAAAGTGGCCGGTGAGTGTATATATAGTACGACGAACAATGAGCCCCGTCATACAGTGGAATGATATTGGACACATATAGTATGTCGGACAATAAACTACGTCCTGTAATAAAATAATAATAGTAGCACTTTATCCACAATACATTGTGCAAGGTACAATTATGCAATTACCCGTAAATGCTAAGTCAATTGATAGGCACCAAGTGATAATCACAAATGATACATATTATATAACCTTAAGTATGTCTACAATCTAACCTAATCCGCCATATAGTGGATCTTAAAAAATTTTAAGTAACCAAAGCAAAATAATTAGTCACTAGCAATAAAGGAATAAATGTCCCTAGTTGAGAAATCTATAGAGGTTGGAAAATGGACTCTTGAGACACGGATGAGCAAGAAACAGCCCCCTCCCCTAAAATAAACCCAACAATTAAAAAATATATATAGCCATAAAGAAAAAAATATATATTATATATGATACACCTAAAATATATGTATATTCAAGGATACATGCAATTGCATGAACAGCGCGGAGGACTCACGGAGTGAACAGGCGGATCTGCCTCCACCAAGTGGAAACATAAGCACTCAATCTATATATCAAATATGCTGAACCAATCTATCACAATATAATCCATAGTAGAGTGATTAAATAATTACATGTATTCAGGTAGTAACAGGGCTAGTAGTGGAGTGCATGATCTTATGTAAAGACATAGTACATGATCATTTAATGTGCACATAATCAGACAATCACAGAACCCATGATAGAACAGGGCTAAACAAATTATAGTCCCAAACACTTTTTATTATTCTTTAGTTTTTGTTGTTTCGAATTCTGGGTCCGTAATTTTTAATTATGGACACACCAGAAATATTCTTCCATATATGATACACGGCTATCGCACCATAGTCCATGTACCCAAAAAAGGGAGGAATCACTTCAGACAGCATCTTCCATATGTGATACACGGCTATCGCACCATAGTCCATGTATATACTTATATAATGTATACAACATGATTACACCATTTGTCCATTCTATAGCTGGAATATGATCACGATATGGGCACTGTATGGGGATATTATTAATAATAGTTTTTTTGTGGTAGATATGTGCTCATGGTGTGGAGATGTTATTTGGACCTTGTATAGTAATATCATTTGAAAGTGAAATGCCTTGAAATTTAGAGATTTGCTATTATACTGTATTCACATTGATAATGACAAGGCTGAAAATTTAGGACAGGGGTAGGTTCTAGGCTCACACTGCTGAATCTCATGATGTAGTAACATCCATGTACCAATAAGATAGTATTTCTAAGCCTACCATAACCACGGTCCAAAAGTTGTTTTATAGCAGATGTGGTTGGTAATTCTACAATAATAAGAATACTAAACAGGCAGACTAGATGGACCAGGTGGTCTTTTTGCTTCCATAACTATACTGTCTTGAATATTTTTTAGGATGGGAGGGTCAAAGACATGGTTCGGGGATTAGGCCCCTGGTCATTTTAGATCCAAGTAACATCCCCAAACATATGTATCAAACTTCTCCAAGCAAAGATGCACAAAGGGCACACTCCCCCATGCTGAATTCCATGAATAATTTAGAAAAAGTAATTTCTTCCTTTATCTCTAATTTCAGAGATGTGAAACAACTGGCGGGGCAGGTCTGCTGAGCTGCCCACACACAGAGGATATTATTTATGAGTTTGTCATTACAATTTCTTTCACAGTTTTAGAACTCTCACATTGTGAAAAAGCAGCACATATCTCAGTGGTGTGTGGGAAACTTTGACATGAACATGAGTTGGAGGAACATCAATCACACTCATGCTGGTATGTTTTTTTCCCTGAGATATTATTTAATGTAGGCAGCAAGTGAATAGCACTGAGAACAGAAAACTCCGATTTATCCACAGACAGGTACAGATCAGAACAGACGCTGACAACACCCACTGACCTGTCACTCATTCCACGCAGAAAGCTGCTTCAGTCCGTAAATACCCATACATAATCCTTAGAACATCTTCATAAAATTATGTTCATGCTGGAAAATGAAGAAGCACAATTAAATTATTTTACTAGGGATTGAATCAAGGATAGCAAGGGGGATTGTAGATGCTCCAGCAGTGAAAAGGTCAAATAAATAATGAGAATATTACTGATGTAATCTCGGAAGGAAATCTCCTGTCATTACATAATGTTTCTTTAATGATATCCTGTATGATACACAGGGCGACAATTATAGAGTATGAATGTCTATGGGCCCATTTGGACCTTTTTTTAGTTCAATATTTGAAGTTAGTTTGATACCTAACTAATGCAGGCATGGTTTGCTGTTATAAAGCAATTTGATCGATTCATAAGCCCATTTCTGTAAGGCCAGATTCACTTATATCCAGTTATTGTCCATTAACCCCTTAAGGACAGAGCCAATTTAGACTTTTGCGTTTTTGTTTTTTCCTCCTTGTGCTTAAAAGGCCATAGCACTTACATTTTTCCACCTAGAAACCCACATGAGCCCTTATTTTTTCCGCCACTAATTGTACTTTGCAGTGGCTGAATTTTTTCATAAAGTATTCTGTGAAACCAGAAAGAAAATAAACGTGTGGTGAAATAAAAAAAAAATGCATTTTGTTTGTTTGGGGGTATTTGTTTTTATGCCATTCGCCCTGGGGTAAAACTGATCTGTTGTGCATGTTCCTCAAATCGTTATGATTACAACAATATGTAACATGTATAACTTTTTTTTTATCTGATGGCCTGTAAAAAATTCAAACCATTGTTCACAAATATATGTTTCTTAAAATCGCTCCATTCCCAGGCTTATAACGCTTTTATCCTTTGGTCTAAGGGGCTGTGTGAGGTGTCATTTTTTGCGCCATGATGTTTACTTTCTATCAGTACCTTGATTGCGCATATGCGACTTTTTGATAGCTTTTTATTACAATTTTTCTGGATTTGATGCGACCAAAAATGCAAAATTTTGCACTATGGGATTTTTTGGCGCTTACGCCGTTTACCGTGCGAGATCGGGAATTAAGTTAATTAATAGTTTGGGCGATTACGTGTGCGGCGATACCAAACATGTTAATTTATTTTTATTTATAACCTGGGAAAAGGGGTGTGATTCAGACTTTTATTAGGGGAGGGGGCTTTTTATTGACAACAACACTTTATTTTTTTACACATATACTAGAAGCCCCCCTGGGGGACTTCTAGTATATACACTTTGATCTCTCATTGAGATCTTTGCTGTATAGTTATACAGCAAAGATCAATGAGATTGCTGCAGCCAAAAACAAACGAGTGCCGAGCCGGGGTCAGCGCCATCTTGGAGCGGACCCCGGCAGGTAATAGATATGGAGATCGCTCCTCCGGGACAACATCCCGGGGGAACGATCTCCACCACTAGACACCAGGGAAGCGCTGGATCCGGTAATCGGACGCAGCTGTCAACTTTGACAGCTGCATCTGATTACCTTATTAGCGGGCTCGGCGATCAGACCGTGCCCGCTAATAGCCGCGGTCCCGGGCTACACGCGCCACCCAGGATCGCGGCGGTTTGGACCCCATTGTCGTTAAGGGGTTAAATGGGTATTCCACTCAAACATAACTTTATATTTGTTGCTGCCTATGGTGAGACTAACAATTCTTTCCATACTTGTTATTATCTATTCAGTCTCCTTTCCCAGTTCTGAGCTGCTGCTTTCTGCTGAAGACACAAAAATCTGTGTGTGAGCTTTTCTCTCCATCTCCCACTCCTCCCCCCTCCCTTCCGAGACAGCTCAATTAAAAAAGTTCCTAGCGGACTTTAACTGCAACATTGTAGCTTCTTTGTAATGCTGAGAAGGTTAATCTGAGATCAAGTGGCTAATGAACTCACAGTGATTAATCCTCCCAGCATTACAAAGAAGCTACAATGTTGCAGATAAAGCCGGCCAAGGACTTGCTTACATCAACTGTCTCAGAAGGGAGGCGGGAGGAGGGGGAGACAGAGAATAAAAGGCTCACTCTGCTATTTTCATGTATGTTTGAGTGGAATACCCCTTTAACAGAGTTGCCATCTGTTGTACATGCAATCAGCAAAGATTGTATGCAGTGTCTTGGGCCAGGCATACCTTTATAGGCTTCACAGCAGAAATATCTGACAATACTGTAAGTACTGAGCAAAGGTTTTAGGCAGGTAGGGAGAAAATAATGCAGACTAGGATGCAGGAATGCATCTAATCCATATGTTTAGTCTGCATAAGGACAATGACCCCAGACATACAGCTTATGTCATTAAAGGGGCTGTCCGTGCAGTATTTTTTTTTATTGACAAATGCCCAGTGAGGAGAAAAATAAATAAAAAAAGAACATTGATATACCTTCTTGGAAGCAGCCACATGTTTAGTGTTACAATCCCAATCTATGGTAGGTCTGTGTTACAATGGCAGAGCTACCACAGATGTTAGGTAGGGCTCAGTTTCTAAGCCCTACCTAAGGTGCTGACAGTGTGCTGTAGTTAGCAGTCCCCTAGTATGATGCCTTTTGGTAATTTGTCCATGCAATGGATTATACACTATCTTAGGTCTCCTACTGTAATGAAGTGTCAAAGAGGAGTTGTTTGTGCCACATTGTGGCTGCCTCACCACTCCTTCCTCCTCCCTCCTCCCTCCTATTCTTTTATAATCAATGCTGCCTGGCCTCCTGTTCACTAAGCTGTCAGCCAGTGTCTCTGATTTCAGATCAGTCCCCTGTAGGCAATTTATGAAATAAATACTCAGATATAGTTAAAATGCTCAACCCAAATGTGTTGAAGCTGTGGTCTGGGGGTAACTCACCTGTATAGAGACCTGCCAGTAGTCATCCTTTGGTTCAAATTCCCTGATAGAAATAAAATATAGGTAGGTCTTTCTTTCTTACTTTCTTTCTTTATTTATTTATTTATCTTCTCATTATTTTATCGTTTTAAAGGCTATGTTCACTCACAGTATTTTTGCTCAGTATTTTGGTCAATATTTTGCAACCCAAACCAGGAGTGAATTGAAAACACAGAAAGGCTATGTTCACACACTGCTGTAATTGAGTGGATGGCCATCATTTAATGGCAAATAACGGTCATTATTTAAAAACAACTGCCATTGTTGTTGTTGTTGTTTTTTTAAACTGCTATTATTTGCCATTAAATGGTGGCCATCCACTCAATTTCAGCAGGGATTTGAACCAAAGAATGACCTGCTGGCAGGTCTGTAGACAGACTACACCCCAACGCATTTAGGGTCAGAGATTCAACTATATCTGAGTGTTTCTTTCAGACATAAACTGCCTACAGAGGACTGATCTGCAATCAGAGACACTGGCTGATAGCTGAGCGAGCAGGAGGCAAGGCAGAATTGATTATTCATGAAGAGAAGGGAGAAGGGCGGAGTGGTAAGGGGCGTGCCAGAATGTGGCACAAACAACACTTTGACACTTCCTTACAGTAAGAGACCTGAGACTGTACATAATCCACCTCACAGACAAATTACCAAAAGGCAACATGCTACCATGCTAGGGGACTGCCATCTACAGCACACTGTCAGCATCTCAGGTATGACACAGGAGCTGACAGATTAACCTCTTAAGGACATAGGACGTATGCGTACGTCATATGTCCTCACTTGCACTTCAAAGCGGGGCCGCGCGGCGGCCCCGCTTTGAAGTGCCGCGATCCCGGGTGCGGCGTGTAGCCCGGGACCGCTGCTATTAGCGGGCACGGTCTGATCGCCGTGCCTGCTAATTAGCTAATCGGAGGCAGCTGTCAAAGTTGACAGCTGCCTCCGATTACCGGAGGCAACGTTTCCCTGGGGTCTAGTGGGGGAGATCGCACCTCCGGGACCTTGTCCCGGAGGAGCGATCTCCGTTACTGATGCCGGCCGGGGACGCGTCCAAGATGGCGCCGTCCTCGGCTCGGCACTCGTTCATTTTCGGCTGCAGCAGCCGAAAGCAAACGAGTGCCGATCTCATGGATCTCTGCAGCATATCTATGCTGCAGAGATCTCAATGAGAGATCCAAGTGTATATACTAGAAGTCCCCCAGGGGGGCTTCTAGTATATGTGTAAAAAAAAAAAAAAAAAGTGTTGTTAATAGTAAAAAGCCCCCTCCCCTAATAAAAGTCTGAATCACCCCCCTTTTCCCAGGTTTTAAATAAAAGTAAACAAATAAATAAATAAATAAACATGTTTGCTATCGCCGCGTGCGTAATCGCCCAAACTATTAATTAATCACATTCCTGATCTCGTACGGTAAACGGCGTCAGCGCAAAAAAATCCCAAAGTGCAAAATTGCGCATTTTTGGTCGCATCAAATCCAGAAAAAATGTAATATAAAGCGATCAAAAAGTCGTATATGCGCAATCAAGGTACCGATAGAAAGATCACATCATGGCGCAATAAATGACACCTCGCACAGCCCCATAGACCAAAGGATAAAAGTGCTATAAGCCTGGGAATGGAGCGATTTTAAGGAACGTATATTGGTTAACAACGGTTTGAATTTTTTACAGGCCATCAGATACAATATAAGTTATACATGTTATATATCGTTTTAATCGTAACGACTTGAGGAACATGCATAACAAGTCAGTTTTACCCCAGGGCAAATGGCGTAAAAACACATTTCCCCCAAATAAAAGAAATGCGTTTTTTTTTTCAATTTCACCACACTTTGAATTTTTTTCTGGTTTCGCAGTGTACTTTATGCAAAAATTCAGCCTGTAATTGCAAAGTACAATTAGTGACGCAAAAAATAAGGGGTCATGTGGGTTTCTAGGTGGAAAAATGCAAGTGCTATGACCTTTTAAACACAAGGAGGAAAAACCGAAAACGTAAAAACGAAAATGGGCCATGTCCTTAAAGGGTTAAAGCGTAACTGTCATATTTTTTTTATTGCAGAAATCAGTAGTATAAGCGATTTTAAGAAACTCTGTAATAGGTTTTATCAGCCAAAAAAGCCTCCTTCTGTACTCAAGAAGCAATCTCCCAGCCTCCCCCCCCTGACTTTTTATCTGTGCATTATCAGGCAAACACGTCTTCATTACAGAGAAGCCAGTGAAGACGGGCTCTGCTCTCTCCATTCTATCCTTATGGAGGGGGGAGGGGCTGGGGGAGATGAGGGAGCAGGAAGAGGTGACATGAAGGTCAGCTGTTTGTAGACTCTCTGGGCACCTAAAACGCAGGATTCTGGGGTCAGAAAGGTCAGTGCTTATCTATGAACTTACTGAGAGAAGATTGCAGAGTGTTGTGCTTTGCAAGACTGCTCCGTGCTCAGTCACTCCTAACAGCCCCTCCCCTCTCCATAGCCACATAATGGACAGAGAAATCCTGCTTCTTCTGATGTAAGGGGGGAGGCTGGGAGATTGCTTTTTCAGTACAGAAGGAAACTCTTTTGGTTTATAAAACCTATTACAGAGTTTCTTAAAATCGCTTGTACTATTGATATTTAATGTTTTCAAAAAAATGGCCCTGAAATGATAGTTACGCTTTAACTTTAATTCAATGGTGCAATGGAACCTGGTTATCTCATTTGGTTGTGTGGGTCTAAATGATTTATACAGAAGCTGACCACTTGCACTCCCTCTGTGGTGGTGGTGGAGTTGTTATTATTACAGTAATGAAAATTTTGGCTCATTCTCTTGTGTAATCATAGCTGAATAGATTTTGTACTACACAGGAAAGGGGCATTATTACAGTTAAAGCCCCATTAATATTGTCTAGGGGACAAAAAGGGGGCATTATCAGTTTGGCAGATGCAGTATTACAAAGCAGCCATGTTAGTGGCACTAAGAAGATTACTATTAGTGTGTGGGCACTTTTTTCTCGGTATGTCTTATTAACAACTCGGGTATAATATAAGGCATTGTTATTTTGGAGCCACTAATAATATATCTGGAACCCCCTGGATGCTGATAGCTCTCCTTTTCCTTACAATATATAGTATGTGACCATTGTTGGTATATTTCAGCACTTGGGGCTCCCCAGTAGCCTCCCTGCTGGTATGATGTATATGTAAAGATATTTAGAATCATATATGCCTTTATAGCAAAAACAAAATCTGATGCCCTTCTGAAAAACACCTGGCAGCCGGAAATATAATTATTGGAAATGACTTCACATGACGGTGGGTTTTGTTAGGCCTTCTTTCAGCAGTGTTCCTACAATTCCTCTTTCTGCAGTTGTTCAATAAACATTGATTCCCTTTGCAGTACTAAACTGGTTTTAATTGATTTTATTTTTAAAAATCCTCCATGTGACCTCATTTAATGGACACATCATCACCAAGGCAAAGCTACTAAAAGCTATCTCTGATATAAATGAGGGTTATAAACTTTTTCACCCAGGTAAGCAAAAACCACCCAATTAACTAACACAAATCAATAAGGATTCCATTTACTCTTGATAATGAAAGTAGGACACACAATAGGATAATGGAATGAAAGATTTTCCCATGTCTAGTTTCAGGACTTAGTAATATATTAATCCTCCTGCTTAGGGACCTACGTCTTGTGGATAGTAAATTCTACAGCAGACAATGTTAAAAATTATGTTACAACCATGACCGCTGCCCCATTGTGTATGTGTGTGTACAAAGATGTGCCTACCATACAGGAAGATCAAATGGCCTTATAATAGAGTGTTCAGCTCTGGCTGGTTCCTTTCACTTTGCTGCTGGATGCATAGAACATATAGAGAGAAACTGCATTTTAGCAAGCTTACAAGTAGGTAATAAGCCCAAGGATTATGAAGACGTCTTAAAGAGGTATAAACATTATACCTGTCCAGGGTGGCAAAGTAGTATTCTTCCCAAGTTTCCCACAACGTCGGAGTCACTACCACAAAAAGGGAAAAGGGGACTCCCAGACTCTCCAACGGGCACATACATCTCCTCGGGCTCGAACTGGCCCACAGGGGACCCGGAAAATCCCCTGGTGGGCCCCTAAGCAGGAGGCAGGTGTCCCCTGTTTAGGAGCTCCAGGCCTGACATAAGTCCCTCCAGCACTGCTGCACACTCCTGTCACCCTGGTCATTCACTGCCTCTGTGTAGTAACCTTAAATTTCAGCTGATTGTATAGGGGCAGGGAGAGACCTGGGTGACTGGCAGCAGCATGTAGTGCAGGGCTGGCATCACATCAGTATTGCTGAGATTGCTGTCAGGGGCTCCAACATTTAAAGAGGCCTGCTGCTTCATACACTGCATTTATGTTGCTTAAAAGAATAGTCCCTTTGCAAGACAGCAGGGCCCAGTCTTTTACTGAACTAAAATTGGGCCCCATCTCTGTGGACCAGCCTCCATGTGCAGGAGCTCCCACACTTGGCACAGGCTCAGCTATGTTCCTGCCTATCACCCTTGCATTCCCTCCACACAGTAAATAAACCCCCAGGTGAAGGCATGAAGATGCGGAGAGAAGCAGCAGGGCCCCCTTCTTTCTCCTGCAGTGATGTCTGCTCCCTCTTGTTGCTGTGTATGCAGGTCTGCAGTCGGTGGAGAGGAGGAGAGGGAGGGGCTGCTGGCTGCATTGTCCAGGCTGGGGGCAGAGGAAGGGGAGCTGGAGATTTCACAAGTGGACCCCCAGTTTTCTGTCCAGAGGTCTGTGTGCATTGTGTAATCTGCCTGTGTGGGTTTGTGTATCTATGTCATGTGTCTAAGGGTACTATTACACGAAACGATAATCGGCCGAATTGGCCCGATTCGGCCGATTATCGCTTCGTGTAATAAATGCAACGATCAGCCGATGACAACGATCATCGGCTGATCGTTGATATAGGTTAGACCCTATTGGTGGGTAATGTATGCCAGTTTAGCAAGAGCTGCAAGGACATCGGTAACGATGTCCTTGCAGCTCTTGTCAAACGATTATCGGGCCGTGTAATAGGCCCAGTAAACGAGCAACGATCTAGCAGATCGCTGCTCGTTTACAGGTATTATCGGGAACTGCTCGGCCCATGTAATACCACCCTAATTGTGTGTATGTATGTTTACATACATTTATTACGTATCAATGTCATGTGCCTGTGTGTGTGTGTGTGTTACATGTCCATTGTGTATCTATGTTGTGTGTCTGCACATATCTATTGTGTATCTATGGTGTGTGTGTGTGTGTGTGTGTGTGTGTGTAGTGTAGTGTCCTAATACAAGTGGTCCACTAAGTCTTATTCCACCTGGGTAAAGTGCCTCTGCCAGGCATCGCACTAAAAGGGGATGCTTATTTCTATTTTCCCACTGGGTGTCACTCTCTGTCTTATGTAAAGGTCTTTTGTATGAGCACAGCGGAAGGTAATGGGTTAGCAGTTAATTGTCAAATGTTGTTATGCTGTCCAATCACAGGTGCAGGCGTCTTTCGCTCACTTTCCAATCTATTACACTTCTTCTTTCTCCTTTCCAGTACATCCTCAACTATCACAGTAAGCCTCAGGTACCCCATAAAAGGGAGTTTAGTTCCTGTAGGGAGGTCTTTTATCAGTAGAGGTGTCAAGGGACTAAGACACAGTCACAAAAGAGTTGCTGCTGCAGTTTCCACCCAGGCCTGGCCTGAGGGCCTGGAGTCTTTTTCTTACAAGTCTCAGCTTCCTAGCCATGTTGGGCTAGTGTCAGAGTCGGTGAGGCTACACTAGAGGGGACACAAGGGACTGCCCTGTCTTTGCAGGGGACAATTGCTCTTCTTACAGAAAACACTGCACAGAGTCTGCCGGAGGTACTCAAGAAAACAAAGCAAAGAGTCTACAGGAAGTACTACAGAACCGTTAGTCTACTTAACACCCCCAACAGAAGAAGTCTAGACAAGGCCCCACAAATCCAAGCCAGCCGTAAGCCCACCATTGTCTTAAGCTACCTCAACTTCCATTATTCTATTCTCCACTCCTGTCACCTGCACCTGCACTTGAAACTGTCACTACTGAGTTTGTACTGTATTGCACTGAAGTATTCTTCAGTAAAGAAGTTATCCTGGTTAAGTGCTGGACCTATTTTTGGCTGTACCTGTATCTACACTGCACTTATATTTTACACTTGGGCTATTCTCTTTTTCAAGCGCAGTGCACATGTGGGTACTAACACCACTCCTGGCCACTGTGACAAGTGTCCAAGTGAACCCTAGCCCATCTTGCTGTACTAAAACCTCACAGCTACCCCGGGCCAGGGCATGTGTGTATCTATGTTGTGTGTGCACACATCTATTGTGTATCGATGTTCTGTCTATTTGTGTCTGTGTGCACACATCTATTGTGTATTTATGATGTCTGTGTTTGCCATGTGTCTGTGTATGTGTGGTGTTCAACCACGGGTGTTGCTAATTTATACACCACTTGCAAAAGCCTGTACTCTAAGTAAAAGTGGTAATGTACCCAAAAATGTGTCCAAACAAAAAGGAGATATCTCCACACAGACCGTGTAAACTAATAGCAACTGTTTATTTTTGTAAAATAATAAAGTACATATACACAGGTAAAGTGTTTCTAGAGGGCTGAGCTCCCTTTCTCAAACCTCAAGGATATGTCTTGAGGTTTGAGAAAGCCCAGCACTTCAGAAACCTGTTACCTGTGGATATGTACGTTATTATTTTACAAAAATAAACAGTTGCTATTAGTTTACGCAGTCTGCACGGAGGTATCTCCTTTTTGTTTGGACATTGTTTGGACACTGTTAGAGGACAGTTCAGTGTAGTCTAGTCTGGCGTGAGGTAGTGGACAGACGCACTTGGGAAGAACAGACACTCTTTTCCTGAAAGCAGCACTTCTACTCACCATGCAGTGCTAAACACTCACAGAGAGAACAAAGTCAGAGATCAACCCAGCCCACGCCAAGAACAAGTCTAAAGATGCAGGACAGTATCCTGAAACAAGATTAACTAATCCAGATAGAGCAAAGTTGCTACAAGCCTATGTACTCTATCTTGCAGCACGGGTGTAACCAGGTAAACTTAGCCACTCTACTCAACCCAGGTAATGAGGTCTGGGGCTTGTGTCTCCCTAAGAAGATGGATCACCTGACACTGTAGGGCAGAAGGTGGTATAGCGACAAAGGTCGAAACACGGGCACAGGTAAACTTCTATTTTCAAGTCTTCAGTATTCTACTACTTCTTCTTAAGTTCCGGCAGAGCACATTACTACTTGGGTTGGGACTCCTTTCCACTTCTCTGTACTCACTCTACTTCTCAGCACGCAACCAAGCCAGCACGGATATACTACCTCTCAAGCTCTCAGCAGAAGTCTTGTCACTCAAGTCGAAAGCATATTGTCAAGTCAGAAGTCTATTGTCTACTACTGTTTTAAGTATTCCTGAAGTAAAGACAAGTTTATTTATGGTAACAGGAATTAATGATTATTACTCTAACACCGACACAGTAAGTGCACCTTCCTTGGGTCATCTCCCCTTTCTGTGGGTGGCAGTACCGATAATCCGGGTGGGTCACAACTCCACTCTGGACCACCGTGATAAGTGCCCAAGGGACCCCCTCACAGCTCGGCAGATCACTGAGCTATACTCCGAACATACTCTACATACTTTAACTGGAAATTTTAATACTTTCTTTATTATTATACCTCTACTTAACAACCGCAGCTTGTAACATCTGTAACAAAAAAGATGCAAAAGTTTATGTTGTGATCTACTAAAATGTTTTGCACAAAACCCTTTGGTGGAAGTAAGGCTATGGACATGCCAGTTAAAAACATTAAATTGTTTAAGGTTTTTGAAATTCCTTTCATCCTTAAAGGGGTACTCCAGCGGGGGGGGGGGCACTTTTTTGCTGGGACCGGGGAGGAGGTGGCTGAGGTAAAAGATGTCCACTCACCTCCCTGGTTCCAGCGGCAGGTACTGCCTCGCGGTGCTCTGGTTCCCGGTTACCGGCTGGTATACTGGGTATTAGTTACCGGTTACCGGCTGGAATACTGGGTATTAGTAAGAGTGAGATATGCAGACCACGGTGCCCAGTCAGACTCAACTAAGCGATAACGTTTAGTTTTCTGTGGATGAATAAGTTCCTTTTGAACTGATTGATTAATCTAAGAGTCTCACTAAGGGCAGTATTACACGGAGTGATTATCGTTCAAAAAATCGTTAAATCATTCGGAATTTGAACAATAATCATTTAGTGTAATAGCAGACAATGATTAAGAAATCGTTTGTCGTTTAATTAAATTTGGACCTATTTTTATTGTTGATGGTTTGCATGTAATAAGTTCGCATGTAATAAGACGCTTAAGGTAGCGGCCAACGTAGTGGCAACAACAGGGCGGATGCAGTAACAATCATTGTTCCGTGTAATTGGGTGAACGATTTCAGGGCATTCGCCATATCGGTCGTTTGAGTTTGTTTATCATTAATTATTGATCGTCGAAAAATCGGTTTGTGTAATAGTACCCTAACTTTAGGAGTGGAGGGAAGTTTCTATGTTTTTGCTATAGTTAACCTAGCTGCCTATATTATATGACTGACCACTCTTGCTATCAGGAAATACCTGTGGGATTGAGAAAACACACAGCTAAAGCTGGACCAGGATCTAAACTCTTTTTGGCTATGGCTGATATAATATCATAGATTTCTAACCAAAAGGTGTGTATAATTGGACAGAACCACCACATGTGACGGTGCCCTTTCAGGCCACAACCTCTCCAACACTGCTCAGGGTAAGACAGGTCTGTTTTGAAGATGTGATAAGGGGTGAGATACCATCCTAAAACAATCTTTTGAGACATCTCCCAATGTTTAATCCCTTTAGATAAATATTTAGTCCATCCAAATGCCTCTCCCCATTCAGTGACGGTATAAGAGGGGTGTCATTCCAATTCCCAGTTATCACAGTAAGAGGGTTTATCATAAGTGCCCCATAAAATTTAGAGATCCTAAAATGACATATTTACTGACACAGTAAATGGGATTTGTATTGCTTTAACAGTAACAATTACAAGTTATAATAAACATCTAAGATACAAAGATACTTTTTTTTTTTTCAGTAAAACATATTAAAGGGCTATCAGTGGCTTAAATGTGTCTAAAATTGAGAGTATTACTTTGAGAAATCGCAGGAGACTAAAAATATTTGTTCTATCTAACACCCGTTACATTTCATGTCACACCTGTAACAATCTAATTATGTTTTTTGTAAATAAAAAAATAATAATTATAAAATAAAAATAAATGGGTGAATAAAAAATACTGGGTGAATAAACACCACTTTTTGTTCACTTTAAAATTTGGAGTGCCGCCTCTTGCCTTGTTTGTGTATACAGTACATGTATATAGGGCAGTATTACCAGCTGCTGCTGCCCTAAACACTAAACCTGAGGACGCCCCATCTTCACTCACTAATTAGCATCATGATAGATTGGTAGATAATAGCTCCAGAGGTCACATTTAATACCACCACACCAGGCCTGACCAATACCGCCATACCAGACCTGACCAATACCGCCACACTGTGACTGGATAACACTGCCATACCAGACCTGACCAATACCGCCACACTGTGACTGGATAACACTGCCATATCAGACCTGACCAATACCGCCACACTGTGACTGGATAACACTGCCATACCACACCTGACCAATACCTCTACACTGTGACTAGATAACACTGTCATACCAGACCTGACCAATACCACCATACTGTGACTGGATAACACCGCCATACCAGACCTGACTAATACCGCCATACTGTGACTGGATAACACTGCCATACCAGACCTGACTAATACCGCCATACTGTGACTGGATAACACTGCCATAAAAGACCTGACCAATACCGCCATACTGTGACTGGATAACACCGCCACACCAGACCTGACCAATACCGCCATACTGTGACTGGATAACACTGCCATACCAGACCTGACCAATACTACCATACTGTGACTGGATAACACTGCCATACCAGACCTGACCAATACTACCATACTGTGACTGGATAACACTGCCATACCAGACCTGACCAATACTACCATACTGTGACTGGATAAAACTGCCATACCACACCTGACTAATACCGCCATACTGTGACTGGATAACACTGTCATACCAGACCTGACCAATACCGCCATACTGTGACTGGATAACACCACTATACCAGACCTGACCAATACCGCCATACTGTGACTGGATAACACTGCCACACCATATCTGACCAATACTACCATACCCTATACTACCAAAAGACACTAGATTTTCTGGCAAGTCTGAACAGGAGGTGGAAGACTAGAAAAATAAAAAAAAATTAAAAAGTTGTTTCCTTCCCCCTGCTCCCTGGTGTTGCGACCCTGCAGGTATACAGGACACTACAGGTATACAGGACCTCAAAACTATACACTACAGGTGAACGGGACCTCCACCAGCTATATACTACAGGTATACAGGACCCCAAACTATACACTACAGGTATACAGGACCTCCACCAACTATATACTACAGGTATACAGGACCTCCACCGAATATATACTACAGGTATACAGGACCCCAAACTATACACTACAGGTATATAGGACCTCCACCAACTATATACCACAGGTATACAGCACCCCCACCAACTCTATACTACAGGTATACAGGACCCAAAACTATACACGACAGGTATACAGGAACTCCACCAACTATATACTACAGGTATACAACACCCCCACCAACTCTATACTACAGGTATACAGGACCCCAAAACTATACACTACAGGTATACAGAACTTCCATCAACTATATACTGCAGGTATACAGGACCCCCAAACTATACACTTCAGGTATACAGGACCTCCACCAACTCTATACTACAGGTATACAGCACCTCCACCAACTCTATACTACAGGTATACAGGACCCTCAAACTATACAGTACAGGTATACAGGACCCCTGAACTATATACTACAGAACACTACAGGCATACAGGATCCCAAAAGTATACACTACAGGTATACAGGACCCCAAAAGTATACACTACAGGTATAAGGGACCCAAAAACTATACTCTATAAGTATACAGGACATCCACCAACTATACACTACAGGTATACAGGACCCCAAAACTATACACTACAGGTATACAGAACCTCCATCAACTATATACTACAGGTATACAGGACCCCAAAACTATACACTACAGGTATACAGGACCTTCACCAACTATATACTACAGGTATACAGCACCTCCACCAACTTTATACTACAGGTATAAAGGACCCCCAAACTTTACACTACAGGTATACAAGACCTCCACTTGAAATTTTTGAGCGTATTCCATAGTGTGAACATACTCTGAGACTATAGAAACTATATTTATCTATAGAAATATCTAAACTAAACAAAAACTACATTCCTCTTCCTGCATGGTGAATGCCATGAAAAGAATATATTTGTGCAATATATTCACTATTGGTATATATGCTGTATATTGCTGCTAGTATATATCTATGTATGTATATATCTGTTTATGCAGTGGGCTACCTAGATTTCTTAACTACTAATTGTTAATTGGGGGGCGCCATTTCATTTCTTGCCTCAGTCAGCAGAAAACCTAGAATCGGCCCTGTGTAGTACAGTACATTCTATTGAAGATGTGCAGATGTTACAAGCTGCCTTAGACTCACTGAGTGTTTGGGCGTCCACTTGGCAAATGGGGTTCAATGTGGATAAATGTAAAGTTATGCACCTGGGTACTAATAACCTACATGCATCATATGTCCTGGGGGGAGTTACACTGGGAGAGATGGAGAAGGATCTGGGTATACTTGTAGATAATAAGCTACAGAACAGCACACAATGTC
Organism: Dendropsophus ebraccatus; assembly: GCF_027789765.1. Classification (NCBI taxonomy): domain Eukaryota; kingdom Metazoa; phylum Chordata; class Amphibia; order Anura; family Hylidae; genus Dendropsophus; species Dendropsophus ebraccatus. Next base: position 51,627,341 of record NC_091463.1, read on the forward strand.
AGTCAGCTGCTTCTAAGGCCAGCAGGATATTGTCATGCATTAAAACAGCCATGGACTCTCGGAACAGGGATATAATAATACCGCTTTATAAAGCTTTGGTGCGGCCTCATCTGGAGTATGCTGTCCAGTTTTGGAATTCGATTCATAAAAAGGATGTCCTACGTTTAAAAGGAGATATGATTAATTTATTTAAATATATAAATGGCCCTTACAAGAAGTATGGGGAAAAGATGTTCCAGGTAAAACCCCCTCAAAGGACAAGGGGGCACTGCCTCCGCCTGGAAAAAAAAGGTTCAATCTCCGGAGGAGACAAGCCTTCTTTACCATGAGAACTGTGAATCTGTGGAACAGTCTACCACAGGATCTGGTCACAACAAAAACAGTAGAGGGCTTCAAAACCGGGCTAGACAAGTTCTTAGACCAAAATAATATAAATGCATATGTATAGAACCTATCGTCATCTGTCGCCTTCCCTCCATCCATCCCCTCCTTGGTTGAACTTGATGGACATGTGTCTTTCTTCAACCGTATTAACTATGTAACTATGTAACTTAAAAGTTGCGGCGCAATCTTGGCATTTAAGGGGCTAATGGCGGGCATCCCGCCATTGAGGGTGAGGGCCCAGCTGTTGATAATGGCCAGTCCTCACCCACTATGAAGCAAGCTCAACTTCTGAGCTCGCTCCATTGTGTAGCCCCCCAGCAAGACGTACATGTACGTCCTGCAGCGTTAAGTCCCAGGCAGCAGGGGCGTAGATGTACGCCCACCGTCTTTAAAGGGTTAAGGCTTGATTCAACCGAAACTTTGCTTTAAAGTTTGAAAAACCTTTTGAAAAGTTTTGAAAAGTTTTCTCATCTTAGCTGTAAGCTACGGTACAGTACTGAAGCCATATATGTGCATTTGCATTTTGCTACTGCACAGTTTAGACCGTCTTGCTCCCATGGAGCCAAAGCCCTAAGGGTCCTATTACACTGAGCGATTTTTAATGAATAACGACTAACGATAAATGATCGCAAACGAGATTGTTTATCGTTAACCTAAAATCGTTCACCATATTACACAGAGCGATAATCGTTAGTTACAATATTATTGTTTATTCCTTCTGATCCCAGAAAAACAATGAACAATGTGCTATTACACTGAACAATTAGTGAAAAAATGCGGAACTTGAGTGAACGAACGTGGAATTACAGCGAACGATTAGCGATCGAATAACGATAATCTTAGGTTCAGATCTATATTAAGGATCAATGACATACGAACGATTTTTCGATCGTTGCCTGCAATTACACAGGACAATTATCTTTTAAATTCGAACGATTTAACGATATTTTGCACGATAATCGTCCCGTGTAATAGGGCCCTTACTCTGCAAGCAGCCATCTTATCTGAGCAGTTTAAAAGCATTTAATGATATGCTTTACAACAAGGACCCACAGACCATACACACAGTGGACCTGTCTGATCCAAATGGATGCAAAAGTTTTCTGAGTGTGCTCAGTGACCTTTAGGGAAGTCATTCTACATGGAAAGGGGCGCTGAGTTGTGAGCTATTGTGTTCTCTCTGTTATCTATATACTGGTGTCACCTGTCACTGTACTCCTGTCTGTGATGGTAAGAAGGACACTGCTGGGAAGGAAGTTTCCGCCTAGTTTAAAGCCTAGTAGTATGAATGAACCAATTAAACAATTTTATGATGACACATTCATGTTAATGGATATTACCCCAGCCTTCAATGAGACCAGTGACTTTAGAAATTCACAATCTGAAGTAATTGACTTTATCGTGACTTCCAAAATTTGCTAAACTTGTGAAGAGACAAGTCTTACCACAATTATAGCAAATTTTATTTGATACTATAGTGCAATCATGGCTCAAGGTAGGTCTCTATGGAAAATATGATTTTCAACTCCTGGACTTATCATATAATAGGTCAATTTCTAAATTGCAATAACTGGTAGACTTTTTAATATGCAAAGCCTGTAGCTCCGACAGTTCAATGGTTTTTGCAATCCCCTGCAGAATTGGAAGTGTCAGATTAGGTTCTCTCAGCAGTCGTCTTCTAAGGTACAGAGAGGTGCATTTCTCAATAACCTGATCTCTGATTATTATGTCGGTTACAGCATCAAATTCACAAGTCTTTGCAAGATATTTTAACCTGGTCACATAACTGTCAATAGCTTCTTGTATCGCTTGTCTAAAATTACTTCTTTCATATCTAATTGTTTTGTTTTGTTTTTCAACTATAATAGTTTCATGGTCTCATTTTTTCCCAGGGTTTTTAAAGAGTCCGGGACTTCAGCTCTGATATAATATTTCAGTTGTTTTCATTCTTTAGTATATAACAGCGTTGTAATATGCACAGAATTTTCCTTGCATACTTATTATATAGCGCTGCTATAGGTGTCTGTCTATAAAATGATATGGCCACTGATGCGCCCCTTATGAGCTAACTGAATAGACTAAACATGGTGGCAGTCATGTGACCCGCCATATGCATAACCCTCCCCAGCCCAGACAGTTGTATAATAGTTTATTGAGGAGCAAAATGTATATAGAACATACACCAACATATCAGCCTCACGTCTGTGTACAAGCAGCTCTTATTCTTCTCCATCTGCTCTATGTCATCTTTTCTAACATTTAACTTTATAAAGAACATAATGTCACCTGTAGAAAGAGTTATACAAGAAAATACACCTACATGTTCCAGCATTGTGACTGACTAGTTATGACCATAGAAACATCTGGTAAATCAAGAAATTAATCATTGTCTTTATGTAGTATATGAGGAACCCTAAGGGGTAATGTGTTTCCTTGAAGAGACCACTATAAAAGGTGTGGAGACTTACAGACCATTCATGCTCCACTAAGAATTCTGGGAAGAAAGATATGCAAAGCAGTTCTTGTTCCACCTTTTGGATGTGACTCTTCCTTCAATCCAATGTTGTGCTCCTTTAAAAAGCCTTAGAACAAGACTGGGGATTTAAAAAGCCAAGCCAAAAAGCATCCCTAGAAAAAGAAGCAACCCCTTAGTATACAGCTGTTTTGGGGTTCATGTCAATAAAGGGCAAGGTACTCTATCCCCATTGTAATACTGTCCCCTGTGCTCTGTTCCCATTGTAATACTGTCCCCTGTGCTCTGTCCCCATTGTATTACTGTCCCCTGTGCTCTTCCCCCATTGTAATACTGTCCTCATTGTATTACTTTCCCACTATGCTGTCCCCATTGTAATACTGTCCCCCTGTGCTGTCCCCATTGTAATACTGTCCCCCTGTGCGGTCCCCAATTTAATACTATCCCCCTGTGTTCTGTCCCCAGTGCTCCGTAATACTGTCTTCCTGTGCTGTCCCCGTTGTAATACTGTCCCTTGTGCTCTGTGCCCATTGTAATACTGTCCCCCTGTTCTTTCCCCAATGTAATACTGTCCTTATTGTAATACTGTCCCCCTGTGCTCTGTCCTCATTGTAATACTGTCCCCCATGCTCATAGCTATCGTGTTGTTTTAGGAAATCAGTGACAGGTTAAGCACCTGTCACTGAATGATTGGGACCCAAGCTGTACCGACAGATGGGGGTAAGTCACTTAGTTTCAGGCAGACTCTATATACAGATCGTCCATAGTATTGATCTATGCTATGCTATGGTATAGCATAGATCAGTATATGCAATTTGGTGATTGCATGTTTAACTGTAAAGGAAAAGTATTTTAAAACATATATATATAATTTTTAAAAACACTTTATAAAATATACCCCAATAAAAGTTTACATTTTCTCTTTGCCTATTATAAAAAAAAAAGGTTAAAAAAAAACAAACATTATATATACAGTATATGTATCAGGAACTCATGCAGCACTCCAAGAGACGGTGAAAACAAACGTGTTTTTATTCCATAAATGCCAGATTCATGAATTTGGCATTTATGGAATAAAAACACGTTTGTTTTCACCGTCTCTTGGAGTGCTGTATGAGTTCCTGATACATATTGAAGTTGGAGAGTCCCTGATTGCTGGCACCACCTACACCTTTATAGCAGTGCGTTCCTCTTGAAAATTATAGAGAGAGAGAGAGAGATTGTAGCATGTGGCATTGTCTGATATATTAAAATATCAAAATATTTTTCCTGCACAGTGAACAGCATAAACAAAAAGAGGGGGGAAAAATGGCAGAATTGCTGATTGTTTTAATATTGAGGAACAAAAAAGGAGCCACCAACCAGCCCTGTAGGTGGAAAAATTGCATTATGGCTCTTAGAAGGCGAGGAGGTGATACTGCTTCATTGTGACCTGGACATCTGTGCCTCAATGACCTTGGTCATGAAGGGGTTAAGAAGAGTAATGCTAGGAAGTTGTAGAATTAAAAGGAACCTGTCACCCGGGACGGAGGCGGGAACCCCCACCCCCCCCCCCCGTCCCGGTGCAGCCCCAGGTACTTTTCCTTTCCTGCAAGTCCCGCTCCTAGAACCTGTCCCGGGATGAAGATATCCCCGCCGGAAGCGATGCGCGCGCGCTGCAAAAGTGAGTCCGATGTCCATAGAGAATGACGGCTTCATTTATTCTCTATGGGCATCGGACTCATCTCTGTTAATTAGCATACAGCGCGCACTCACCTTCCTGCGCCAATATCTCCATCCCGGGACTGGATCCAAGCGGGAATTGCAGGAAAGGGTAAGTATCCGGGGCTGCACCGGGGGGGTCGGGCGGGCTCTGCTCTGCGTCTTGGGTGACAGGTTCCCTTTAACCCTTTCCCGCACGAGGACATAACAGTACGTCCTCGCGCGGGTGCGGGCATTCAGAGCGGGGCCGCGCAGCGCTTGTAGCCCGGGACCGCCGGTATTAGCGGGCACGGTCGGATCGTCGTGCTCGCTAATACAGTAATTAGATGCAGCTGTCAAACATGACAGCTGCATCCGATTACCGGATACAGCATTTCCCTGGTGTCTAGTGGCGGAGATCTCCATAACTGAAGCCAGCCGGAGACCGATCCAAGATGGCGCCGTCCCCGTCTCGGCACTCGTTTGTATTCGGCTGTGCGGGCAATCAAATGATGACATATTTGCTGTAAGTCCCCTAGGCAGGCTAAAGGTGCTAACAAAAAAGTTGTTTTTTAAATATATAAGCAATACCCAAAAATATAAATATGTCAACAAAAATATAATTAGTATTGCCAACTCTGGAAATCTAGTGTTGTTTGGTCATCTTATTTCCCCAAAACATGGATTTAAAAGAGATCATAAAGTTGTATGTACTGTAAAACAGTACCAATAAAAGCTCACCTTAAAAAAGACAAGCCTCAACAAAGCTTCACAGATGGAAAAAATCTTATATAGGAATTTTAGAATATAGCAGTGCAAATGTAAGGGAAGCCAGGACCTGGACAGAATATATGGACAGACAAACAGTGTGAGCCCTAGTGCTACGCTATATACTTTCCAGCCCCACCCTAGGTGGTTGGTGGCAATTGGCCTATGGTCCCTACGGTGAGTAAGTGAAACACAGAATGAGACAGGAGAGACACACAGTAGTGTACACATAGTAGTAAGGCAGACACAGGTCAAACTGGAGATAGCAGAATGGTACAAGAACAACAGGTAGGGAGAGGTTAGAATACAAAGCATTCCAATACAAAACACCAGCTCTAGCTGCAAAAAAACTATCGGAAGCAATGTCCCAGAGCACAAGTGGACTTGTTATGAGTCTGGTCTAGAGGGGATTGGACAACCCTCTGACATCCAGACCACAGCAAACACAGACTGGCAGGGAGGGGAGATGCGTGGTGATAGCAACTGTCCATCACTGCTTAGTCCAAACTGCAGCCCAGGACTAGGCTAGCAGAAGAAACCAGATGGTGTGATGGAGAACTTGTCAATCACCATACAGCAAGTACTAGAATCAGAATGGTACAAAGTAAACATGAAATTCAAGCACTGAATCATGGCTTAAAGCGTAGTGTCAGAGGACCACATGGAGGTCTGAACAGACATGACAGCAAAGTTATTTTTTAAAATTGTGTTTTAGAAAAGTATAAAAAGATAACAAAAACTATTTTGTTGAATAAAGTTAACGTATCAAAAAACCCACAAATTTTGCAGAATTGCAGTAATTTTACCCCACAAATACTTTTGGGGGGTGTTTTTAATATTACAATATTATATGATAAAAAGGATGTCATTAATAAACTTCAAATGGCTATGGCAATAGGTGAGGAGAAAAATACAAAAATGAAGACAAGATAATTGACTGCATCCTCAAAGGGTTAAATGGTGACCTTTACATTCCACCTAATGGTAGAGGTTTTGTTCTTGCACATCCATCCTAGATTGGTAAATTCTTCTGACATTTCTGTACTTGCCCAAGCAGGAAATTTTGTCAGGAAATACTCCAACAGCGAATCTGTGAGGTGGCCCCTTCACTTCCCATGGGTCATTTATAATACTGGTGTCTTCTTATGTGACAGAGGAGCCTTTGAGAACCCATGGCCAAGGTGAGACAAGGTGCTACTGCTTTATTTAAGTATATAACTGTAATAAAACCACACTGCTCTCTAGAAACAAGTCCAGCATATTCATGTTACTGTCTTATAAATAAATCATAGTTATATAGCATTAGTAGTATGATCGAATGAAGACATATGTTCATCAAGTTCAATCAAGGACAAGGAGAATATATGGAAGAAGGGGAGCATTATGGGGAAGTTTAATGTCATTAAAAAGTCAAGAGGAGTTTTCCTTTAAGTGTTCAATACATTATTAACAGTACATGTTTTACATTTATAAGGAACCATATAATATCCAGCTGAAGGTCAGCAGTCCAATCCCATGAAGATATTAGAAGTGAATAAAATTAAATCCAAATAGTATAAACCTGAGTAAAAAGAAAATGAAAGAATCTAAAATATGGCTGTAATACAGCACTGAAAAACATCCAACAGCACATTTTGCCTTAAAGTAAAACCCCCACGTTCATACAAACACTATGAATACATCTTAATACAATAATAGAATGTTATGGTATGAGATGGTGACAGCAGCTTTATTTCACCAAGATTTTTTTCTTTATTTGTAACTACTGCTATAGATTGTAGAACTAGAAGTGTGGTATCCCACCACGGGTGTTCCTTGTGTGGCACCTGGCGCAAAAGCCTTATACTCAAAATCGAAGTGGTGATGAAGATGTGTATGGGTTTCTCCATTAGATGTCAGTATTTTATATATAAACTTGTATATATGTGTTGCACAGCTCTAGTCACTATAGGGTTACTGTTTCTATGCATTCTGTGATTCTGTGGACCAGTGGAGACACTTCTTTATTTCTACCTATCCTTATACCTCTTTCTCTGCACACTCTCTTCACCACTCACAAGGACCCTTACATACCCTGTAGGAAGTAGTCACTTGGGGAGAGGAAGTGTAGTGTTGGTTTCCCTCTGATTCTCTGGGGAGTAGGACACACACAGAACAGGCATCCCTCCTAAACTTAGCCAGGGTCTGGCTCTGCTAGTATCCCTGTCCAGGACAGTCCAGCTGTGTTAGTTGGTTAGAGACACGCGTGTATGGAGAGTCCAGAGATCTTCACTTCTAAGAGTACCACTACAGACACTATGCAGTGTTAGACCCCAACAGGAGGACATGTCAGATCCACACATCCAAAAAACAATGAACAAATTAACTAGTTCTTAAAGGGAACCTGTCACCCCCCGTGCCGGGGTGACAGGCTCCCGACGCCCCACTAGAGCCCCCTATACTTACCTGATTGCGCCGGGTCCCGCTTCTTGATCTGGTCCGGTGACGGAGATTTCAGCACCCGAAGCCCGGTGTGCGCGCTCCTGAGATGAGTCCGACGCTCATAGAGAATGAATGGAGCGTTGGACTCACCATTCATTCTCTATGGGCATCGAACTCATCTCAGGAGCCCGCGCTCCGGGCTTCAGGCGCTGAAATTTCCGTCACCGGACCAGATCAAGAATCGGGACCCAGCGCGATCAGGTAAGTATAGGGGCTCTAGTGGGGTGACAGGTCCTCTTTAAGGACCTATTACACCAGTTGATTATCAGACGTATTTGGCCAATTATCAACCTTTATGTCCGGTAATCTCTTGGTGTAATAGGTAATATTAAAAGTCAACGATCAGCTGACATGCACAATGTTAAAAGAAAACGGTTCCACTAATGACGATCTGCCGGCAGTCGCACTGCGCAATAGCTGCATGGTTGGCTACGGCCAGCCTGAAGCCCACGTGATCTTACCTGCTCACTGTAATAGCGCAGACATTGCTTCTAATATCGGGCTGTGTAATAGGCCCCTTCGACTTTTGGTGCAAAACATTAATGCCATTAAGATGAGAAACAATACTATTTTAAGATAATAGACATAAAATTAAAAGACAACTCCGGACAAAATCTATTTTTTAATATGTTATTTCAAAAGCAAAGTTAGACAAATTCCTAATATACACTAATTATGGGAAATGCACATAAAGTGCTATTTCAGTCAACCTAATAGATTAGGCAGGCTTCAATTTCTCTTTAAAAAAAAAAAGTGAAGTCTTGACTTCCCGCCTTTACTTGCAGGGGGCGCAGTATGCTGGGGTGTATAGCTAGAGGTATAACCAGTAGGAAGAGGTAGATTGTGATCCCGCTGTATAGAGCTCTGGTGAGACCACATCTGGAATACTGTGTCCAATTCTGGAGACCTCACCTACAAAAGGACATTGATAAAATAGAACGGGTCCAAAGACGGGCTACAAAAATGGTGGAGGGTGTAGGGCATAAGCCATATCAGGAAAGACTTAAAGATTTGAATCTGTATATTCTGGAGGAAAGAAGAGAAAGGGAGGACATGATTGAAACCTTTAAGTATGTTAAAGGACTAAATAAGGTTCAGGAGGTAAGTGTTTTTAGTAAAAAACTGAGTTAAAGAACAAGAGGACACAGTGAGAGATTAGTTGGGGGAAAGATCAAAAGCAATGTGAGAAAATATTATTTTACTGAAAGAGTAGTAGATACCTGGAACAAACTTCCAGCAGAGGTGGTTGGTAAATTTACAATAACAGAATTTAAACACGCCTGGGTTAGACATATATCTATCCTAAGATAATAAGAAAGAAAATACTAAAAGGGCAGACTAGATGGACCCAGTGGTCTTTTTCTGCTGACATTCTTCTATGCTTCTATGTAAATGTAGACATTACATGGAAAAAATAACAGGGACCTTCCTGTGCTTTCTGCACAAATTTCAGCTACCCCCTCCCCCCAGGCCCCCCCATTACTGCAGCGGGAAAGACGCAGCAGGGACCATGACTGAGGAGCATTCAGCCCACTGCACACTGCCCACTGGTACTTCTTATGCAATCAGACGGACGGGGGTGTTTCGGGGGCTAGTGCATAGCACTACAGGCTCCTGTCAGGGCGGAGATCTAGCTGATCCCTATACTGCACAGGATTTCTGATGGGATTGGGCGGCTGAGGACGGTGTTTGGGGGGCTTTGGGAAATGATTGCACTACAGGCTTCTGTCAGGGCAGGGGGAGGTTGGGGCGCAAACTAGGGGGGGTAGCTAAATTTTGTGCAGAAAACACAGAAATGGCCCTGTTATTTTTAACATGTAATATCTATACTGTAATGTCATATACTGTGCCCCCAGCTGGACCCTGCAGGTATAGGCTGGGAATCGTGACGTCACGTTTTTTTTTTAGAGTAATTAAAGCCTTCCTGTTCTGCTAAATTGAGGGAAATAGCACTACATGTGCATTTCCCATAATAAGTGTATATTAGGAATTTTTCTAACTTTGCTTATGACATAACATATTAAAAAAATAGATTTTGGCCGGAGTTCTCCTTTAATATCATTTGTTTATATAACCCGATAAAATAGTGAAAGGCATTCATTTGACTTGTGGAGTCCTATCGTACTACATATGACTTTTCTTCTAGTGATTTAGGTCTACAACCACCTTTGCCTAATAGCACTCTCACTTTATTTGTATACTCTTATGGCAAGATGATAAAGTTTGTTTTCCCTTATTATTGTACAGTGACTCTCTGAGTAAGCAGATCCCAAAAACATCACTTCTTATCCACACAGAAACATTGTGATTAAGGCACCGAAACCAAGCTGTTGTTGAACATATTCTGTCTGGGAGACTAAAGAGATCTAAAACATAAGCTGTGTTTAAAAAAAAAAACTATAGATATTTCAAAATCTTTCATGCATTCTTTAAACTTTAGTTTAAAGAGTGTTTGGTTAAAGCTTTTTAGAAAGTAGAAATTAATGATGCCGTAGCATGATGCAGGGAAGATTAGCTACCCGGGTAAACTTTCAGCAGCAACAAGATTAAGCTACAAATCATCCAGATCAATATAGAGGTCAAAGCACTAGGATGCGCATCAACAAAAGCCCTAGAATGAAACTCAATGTCAAAACTTTGATAGCACTAATTAACATTGACTGCGAGGAGATCCTGGAATTTGAAGGACACAGATAAGTCTTTTAGAAAGCTTTGCATAAAGTCTGAACATCTGGTGAACAAAACAAAAGAAAAAAGAAGAAAGATGCTTATGATGTTCACGTTTTATCATAAAGACTGCACAATCAGATGTTAGTAATTATGGATAATCCATTGACTTATTTTTCAATTAAAATTGCTACACACTAGTACAATAAGTAGGGAGCATGGGGGGAATTTATCAAGACTGGCGTACATGTATACCCCACATCGGATTTACCGAGAGACGTGTACCTCTAAGTAAATCCAGTAAATCTGAGGCTGCTGTATGACAGTCACCATCATTTACACCTGCTAGCATATACTCATACATACATAACATACACACAAGATATATGATTATGTATATAGTTGCAATTACTAGGATTTATGCAGTGATTAATGATAAAATGTGGTCTGATTGGTATCTAAGTTTCAATTAGGGCCTGTTCACACTGAGTAAAAGTGGTTGAATTTCAAGCAGAGCCTGTGCTGTGGATGCCGCTCGAAATTCAGCCTTTCACATTGATTTAATGCAATGCCTCGCACACCTGGGCCCTTATAGATAAAAACAATGGGAGGAATTTAATAATTATATCAGAGAACTACACAATTCTCCCACTTTTTTGTAAATACAAAAGAGCCATATATGAAAACTATACAGTGATTTCCTCTATACGTAACATCTGTGCATAGCCAATTGATGTGAGATTATATCAGTGATATGAGATATTAGGCTACAAGCTACAACAAATCTGCTGCTACTGCATTGAGGCCAGCTGCTCCCCTCACCTACTGTCTCCCTCCCGTCACCTTGTACATTGTAAGTCCTTGCAGGCAGCGTCCTGTCCCCCTGTGTACTAGTCTGCCATTTACTTTATTGCCTTTACTGCTATTCAATGCTGTTGTTTGCCTGTTCCTGATTTTACTTTATGATTGGTATTAACCCTAATTTTAAAAAATCAGCTATACAGTGTATTATGTATATCAACTTTTTTTTTTTTAAGGCGGAGATACAGTTCATCATTCATACCTTATATCTAGTTAAGGGGTGCACGGTGTGTATTAGTATAGTACATATTGTGTGTATTATAATTTATTTCCATGTGTAGCAGTATTCAAAGGGTGCAGTCTGTTGCAGTATTATATTTAGGAGGTACAATGTGTGGTGGAATTTACATGGAGCAGTGTGTGACTGTATTATATCAGATGGTGCAGTACGTGTCACTGAGGGGGGTGAAGGTCTACTGCAAAAGTTAGGATGTCTGGGCTTCAAGCTCTGCAGAGATGGGTGGTAGATAGAAGAAGCCATGGGGATATCAAATCAATGCTGCTCCTGACCCACTGTATGACCTAGTGCCTGACTTAATAATGACATTTTCTTTACTGTAGACTGAAAGTTTCTGCCACTTGTGTACCTCTAGAAGATGCTGGGCCCTAAAGTGTATTTGAGGGGCCTGTATGTTAGAAAGCCCCACAAAGCACCCCATTTCAGAAACTGCACCCCCCAAACTCTGCAAAAGCATATCCAGAAAGTGTTTTAACCCTTTAGGGGAGTCACAGAAAAAAAGCTAAGTGTGTAAGGAATTTGAAAATTTTAATTTTCTGTGCAGAGATTTTATTGTAATCCAATATTTTTCATAATTATAAACCTATTACCAGAGAAATGCACCCCAATAATTATTGTCCCGTTTCTGCAGTTTATAGAAATACCCCATATGTGACCCTATTGCGCTATTTGACGCAACCACAAGCCTCAGATATAAGGGAGCGCCTAGTGATTTTCAACGCCTCCGTTATATTTGGTCATTTTTGACTGTACCACTTCAGGTTGGCAGAGGCTCTGGGGTGCCAAAACCTAAAAAACACCCCTAAAGGGACACCATTTAGAAAACTACACCCCTCAAGGAATGTAACAAGGGGTGCGGTGAGCATCTGGACCCCATAGGTGCTTCACAGATTTTCCGAACAATATGGCGTGAAAAATGTTTTTTACACTAAAACGTTGTTCTAGCCTTCAATTTTTTATTTTCTTAAAGGGATAAGAGGCAAAAAAAGACACAAAATGTGTAGCGCAGTTTCTCCCGAGTACGGAAATACCCCACATGTGGGGATAAAGTGCCAAGGGGGCGCAGGACGAGCCTCCAAAGGGAAGGAGCGCCAATTGGCTTTTGGAAGCTGAATTTCACTGAAAAGGATTTCAAGCGCCATGTCGCATTTACAGAGCCCTCGTGCTGCCAAGACACTGGAAACCCCCCACAAGTGACCCCATTCTGGAAACTACACCCCTCAAGGAATCTAACAAGGGGGGCAGTAAGGATATGGACCCCACTGGTGACGGGCACAAATGTGGAACAATGTGACGTGAAAGTAAAAAATTTCATTTTTTCACTTTCATGGCACAAATGTGCCCGTCATCAATGGATCCATATCCTCACTGCACCCCTTGTTAGATTCCTTGAGGGGTGCAGTTTCCAGAATGGGGTCACTTGTGGGGGGTTTCCAGTGTTTTGGCAGCACGAGGGCTCTGACATGGCTTTCATCATCCATTCTAGCCAAATCCAACCTCCAAAATCCAAATGGCGCTCCTTCCCTTGGGAGGCTTGCCCTGCGCCCACATGGCGCTTTATGTCCACATGTGGGGTATTTACGGACTCGGGGGAAATTGCTCTACACATTTTGTTTTTTTTCCCTCTTTTAACCCCTTGTGAAAATGATAAATTCAAGGCTAAACCAACATTATAGTGTAAAAAATGTAATATTTCATTTTCACGCCACATTGTTCCACATTTGTGCCCATCACCAGTGGGGTCCATATGCTCACTACACCCCTTGTTACATTCCCTGAGGGGTGTAGTTTCCATAATGGGGTCACTTGTGGGGGGTTTCAACTGTCTTGGCAACACAGGGGCCTTTTGAATGCAACATGGCCCCTCGAAATCCATTCCATCCAAATCCAGCCTTCAAAAACCAAATGGCGCTCCGTCCCTTCGGAGGCTTACCCTGCACCCGAATGGCGCTTTATGTCCACATGTGGGGTATTTCCGTACTCAGGAGAAATTGTGCTACACATTAAATGTTTTTTTTTATCTTTTAACCCCTTGTGAAAATGAAAAAATCATGACAAGATTAATGATTTAGAGTAAAAATTTTACAAAAATTACACTAAATGTTGGTCTAGCCTTGATTTTTTTCCATTTCCACAAGGGGTTAAAAAAGAAAATGAACACAAAACGTGTAGGGTAGTTTCCCCTGAGTACGAAAATACCCCACATGTGGGCATAATGTGCCATATAGGCACAGGGCAAGTCACCAAAGGGACAGAGCGCCATTTAGAGGCTGGAATGGAGGATAGAGGCCATGTCGCAATTACAAAGCTCCTGTGCTGCCAGGACAGTAGAAACCCCCGACAAGTGACCCCATTCTGGGAACTACACCCCATAAGGAATCTAACAAGGGGTGCAGTGAGGATATGGACCCCACTGGGGACGGGCACTTACGTAGAACATGTGCCGAGAAAATAAAAAATACAATTTTTTTCATATTCACGTCGCCCAAATGTGGCCGTCACCAGGGGGCCATATCCCCGCTGCCCCCCTTGTTAGATTCCTTATGGGGTGTAGTTTCCAGAATGGGGTCACTTGTGGGGGGTTTCTACTGTCCTGGCAGCACAGAGGCTTTGTAATTGCATCATGGCATCCTCTAATGGGAATGGCGGCCATACCTACTTAGCTGGGGAAAAGGGACAATTCTAATTTATTTGGGGGTATTAGGCCAATTATTAGTTTATAAGGTTGGAAATGACAGGTGTCCATCAAACTCAACCTGTGTTGATCCAGAGGAAGGCAAAAAACCCTCGTGAGGCAGACAACAGTAGCCTCATCACAGAGGAAAAATTCCTTCCCGACTCCATAATGGCGATCAGAATAATCCCCGGATCAACGTGACCCCTGAAATAGGAATAAGGGACAGAATTTAGATAATGTAGAACCCCAGTGACGTGTGGTACGCCTTGGAGCGATCCAGTATGCAGAGGCCGGGGGGATCAGGACAGGTGTCACACTGGTAAATGGTGTCCTTCCTGATCCCCCTGTTACGCCACACTCTGTACTTCTTCTGGGGTCTCCTGTTCTCCAGTGTGGGGGACGTCACCTGGAAAATGTTGTCCTGGTGCCATACGGGGTCCTTCATATCCAGAAGCGCTGGGTCCGCTCCATGGCTGCTAAATATTAGGGCGCTATTACTACTTCTGATATGTTCGGATCGTGCCGCAAGCTACAGGGCAGCGAGGGACCAGAAGAGGGGGCGCTGGTATAAAGGTTATCCCCGTACAGGTGGTAACCTTTATCCAGCAGTGGGAAGATCAGTTCCCCAACGATCTCCCCACTAACTCGGAGGATGAGGGGGGCATCTGGGGGCTGGATTTGGGTGTCCCTTCCTACATACACTCTAAGGGTACGTGCACACTGCGGAATCGCGACAGATAACCCTTTGTGCATTCCGCAGTTGGCACCCGCCGGCGGACTGATGCAGGAGCACATCTCCGTCCGTGTCACATCTCCGTCCGTGTCATAGACTCCATTCTATGCACGGGCGGATTCCGCTCTCCGTCCAACGTGTTCATTCTTTGGACGGACGATGGAATCCGCCCATGCATAACATGGAGTCTATGACACGGGTGGAGACACACGCCTGCATCAGTACGCCGGCGGGTGCCAGCTGCGGAATGCACAAAGGGTTATCCTTCGCCATTCTGCAGTGTGCACCTACCCTAAATCTGTAAGTGTACCCTGAGGTACGCTTACAGAGTTTGGAGAATTTCACGCCATACCGCCATCTCTTATTGGGACGGTACTGGCGGAAAAGACGTGTCTGGGGGGCAGCGTACGCTACGCTACCCCCAGACACGTCACTGGATGATGAGGATGATGAGGATGAATGGAGGAAAAAAGGACCCCCCATTCATCCTTACTGGCTGTTTCGGTGTCGGAGGCAATAACGTATGCGTCCGACACCGAAAATACCCTAGGGGCCATCTTTATACGGGGATTGGTATATGGGGTATGTAGTGGTGTAGTGTCAAACTTTATTCAATGTAGTGTGGTGTAATGTAGTGTTTTTTTACGTGTTTTTTTACAGTAAGTATAAAAAAAAAACCTACGCCAACAAAGGAGTTGCTGATAAATGCCGCACTTATGTGCGGCACTTATAAGCAGACCGTGGCAGTAGAATATAGAAAAAAAACACCCTACGCCAAAAAGGAGGAGTTGCTGATTAGCAGCGCACTTTCGTGCGATGCTGATCAACACTCAGCGGCGATAGGGTGTGGAAAATAGAAAAAAAAAATTTGAAAAAAAAAAAAAAAACTTTTTCTATATTCTGAACATCCCTGTAGCTGCTGATAAGTGTATTACACATATCAGCCGCTAGAGGGCAGCAGAGCGCAAAATACGGAAGAAGCCGACGCTGGAGCCGAAAATAGCCGAGAGAAGCCGAACGTGACGTCACGGAGGAAGCCGAAGACCCGAACGAAGACGAGGACGCCGCGAACCCGGAAGACGCCGATCAGGAGCCCGGGACAGGTGAGTAATGTACAAATACCTGCTCTGGACCCCTCGGCTACCTAGCTGAGGGGTCCAGGGCAGGTATTTACTATATTGTGGGACTCTGATCGCCGTGCCACCGGCCCGATCGCCGTGAACGGCCGGCCGGCCGTTCACGGCGATCGGGCCGGTGGCACGGTGACCACCATTACTTTTTACAGTAATGGTGGTCGGTGCCGTCCTCGGACAGCACCGACCGCCATTTTTTTCCGGGTCATCGGGTCACCGATGACCCGGAAAGGTTCCGATCGCCGCTATTGGCTGATCTGAATTGATCAGCCTATAACGGCGATCGTAAGCACGGGGGGTGTTAACCACCCCCCGTGCCGTGAAGCTAAGATGGCCTGCTATGATTTATAGCAGGCCATCTTCCCCGACCGCTGTGTGTGAACACACAGCGATCGGGGAAACATCGGGCGTACCTATACGCCCGTTTGCGTTAAAGCCCAGGCAACGGGGGCGTATGGGTACGCCCGATGTCGTTAAGGGGTTAAGGTCAAATATGTTTATTTATTTGTTTATTTATTAATTTATATTTATAAAAAGGGGGGTGATTTGGACTTTTATTAGGGGAGTGGATTTTTTATTAATAAAAAAACTTTTTAAATTTTTTTTTACATAAACTAGAAGTCCCCCTGGGGGACTTGTGTATACACAGCACTGACCTCTCATAGAGATCAATGCTGTGTATATACACAGCAATGATCCATTACATCGGTGATAGATTGCTATGGCCTGCTGCAGGCCACAGCAATCTATTGCCGAGCCGGGATCAAAGTCATTGCGACGCTGAGGGCTGGCACGGGCAGAAGAACGGATTTCCCCCCCACGATCGCATCGCGGGGGGGAGATCCGTCCCACTAGACACCTGTGATGCTGTTTACAAAGCACTTCAATGCAGCGGTCTGGTTTGACAGCTGCATTGAAGTGCTTAATTAGCCGGCGCGGCAACGGGACCCGCGCCGGCTAATAGAGGCACTGCCCGGCTGCAGATTTACCTCTTTATTGGTAATATAATGTGAACAAAAACTAAAAGAATAGATCATTTCAAAAGAAGAACAATAATTGAGAATTGAATTACTCAAATAAGCAAATCTTTACTTTCCATCGAGTCTCTAAAATGTGCATCACCCTGAGTCACTGCAAATCCCCAGCCTGGCAAATTAATTCTTATCCATGGATTTTCAAATCTGTTTCCTACAGTTCTCTTTGCAGTTTCTCAAAAACCTAGCAGCAGATCTATTCTCCTCTACGTATTACATTTGTCTGAACTAATAAAATACAACCATGATTTCTGAAGAGCCTAGAAGTATCAAGGAGTGCTGCTGTCAATGATAAATGGACATCTACTTTCAAGGATTCGTTCATGTGTACCTTATTGGAGCTGGCATATTCTATTTGTGGTGCTGGATGGATTTCATCCATCAAGCAATGGAGACAGCACATGTAAAGCTCCTAGTATATTCTAGGCCTAAAGAACGTAGTATTGACTGCCATTTCTAACTGGATTGTATAGTGACAATAACAAGATGTAATATGACTGACTGATATATTTATCTTTATATATACACATTGCAGGAAATTAACTGAAGTATTGTCCTTGCTAAAGAGGGATTTGTACACCAATAAATTGGAAAATGTTAGGCAAGCAGGTCTTGTGCATGGAGGGTTGACTCCTGCCATTATCATTTAGTGTAGTTGCTGCCTGTTTTGCTTTTGTTTTTTGGCTGAAGCGATAGATTAATGCCAGATTTTAGCTGTATCTGGTTGTTGGTGTGGCGTGTGCCTCACCATGGTTATTTAATGGACCATTTACCTCTGTGCAGATGCTAATCATGCAAAAACAGGATCCGAGGTGTCTCAATTGCAAGACTCAAAAAATGGGAGTAGCAAAATATCCCTCCAGGGAGGGAAACCCATTGACAAGGGGTGCCTCCCAATGGAGAGATTACCAAACCACCCTGATATGTAGCCTCTTAAGTTCCACTCAGTATTCTGATACACATGGGGAAGGACCAGGGTGGCCCCTTTTACATCATAGTCTAACTCAGTTGAGTTAGACTCTGCAACATGACAAGGGAATTACCTAAGCCAGGTATCCATACACTGACAGATGTTTTGGGGCACTGCCCCTCATCAGTGTGGAATAGAATTTTGGCTAACAGGGACAATGAATAGTCCTGTTTGGTTAACACTAAGCCAGCATTTAGTTTTTACTTTTACTACAGCAGTTACTTTTAGTCTGCTACTTGCTTGCTATTGTCTTTCCTGTCTGATTGCTTCTATGACATTGTGTTATTGAGCATTTGGTTCCAGTTTATAGAATTACTGGTGGGTATTCCTGTCCTGCCCTACCATAAGACCTGGGGGCATCTAAACATAGGGAGCCAGGTTAAGGCTCAACAATTCACCAATATTGTGACAGCATGGTTGTGCAGTGTCCCAGAGCGGGTGTGGCCTCTGTGGTGTTTCCTGCCCACCTGAAATTATCTGCTCTCTGAACATATTCCCTGTTTGTACCTGTATTTGCTACTTGTGCCTGCACTATTTATTTTATGCTACTAGATGTCACTGTATTGTATGCACAGCTGAAGGAAAGGGTTAACTGTCAATAATGTATTAGGATACTACAAACAGAATAAAAGACAGCGCTCCATAGCATAATTCTGACAGGTAACAATGGTGAGTCAGTAATGGAGGTTCTCACCTAGTGGAGTTGTGCTAACTGCAAGGCTTGAGTAAGCATGCAAACAGCACCGCTGCCACACCCATATGATCCTCATAGGAACAAGCATGCGACAATACACCTCCTCTCCAAGTATGGGTCAGCTAGGCGCAGGTCCAATGGAAATAAGGATATTTACTATAAGGTAAAAATAAATAACCACATTTATTATTATTCAGACACAACGCGTTTCGAGACTTTTCTGGTCTCTTTATCAAGTGTCATATGATATGACACTTATGTCAGGTGCCCTGTGCAGTACAATAAGAATAGAGATTCTTTTATTTTATTATCTCCAGATAACTAAGACAGTGAATAGGTAAAAGCGGTAAGCTGAAAGACTTCACTGCTATTTACTAGGTTCCTTAGGGGTCAACCCCATGGCTAGCTCTACCCACTAGGTGAGGCCTAAGTTCCTGCTCTATGTCACTAGGTGCCCATAGACAGCCATAGGTGGAGGATTCATACCCATGGTCATAGGTATTTTCTCTTAACCCCTTAAGGACAGAGCCTGAAATGGCCTTAATGACAGAGACAAATTTTATGAATATGACCAGTGTCACTTTATTCATGAATAACTTCGGGATGCTTTAACCTATCCGGCTGATTCTGAGATTGTTTTCTCGTGACATATTGTACTTTACATTTCTGGTAAATTGGAGTCGATACTCATAGCGAATCGTTATGAAAAAACCCCAAATAATGTGAAAAAATGTGAAAAACTGCATTTTTCCAACTTTGAAACTTTTTTGCGTATACAGAAAGTGGTTATACCACATAAATTATATATTAAATAGCATTAGCAACATGTCTACTTTATGTTGGCGGCATTTATTAAACGATCTTTCATTTTTTTTAGACAATAGGAAGCTTAAAACATTAGCAGCAAATTTCCAAATTTTCAGTAAAATTTCAAAATCAGATATTTTTAGGGACCTGTTCAGGTTTAAAGTGTATTTGAGGGGCCTGTATGTTAGAAAGCCCCACAAAGCACCCCATTTCAGAAACTGCACCCCCCACACTCTGCAAAAGCATATCCAGAAAGTGTTTTAACCCTTTAGGGGAGTCACAGAAATAAAAGCTAAGTGTGTAAGAAATTTGAAAATTTTAATTTTCTGTGCAGAGATTTTATTGTAATCCAATATTTTTCATAATTATAAACCTATTACCAGAGAAATGCAGCCCAATAATTATTGCCCCGTTTCTGCAGTTTATAGAAATACCCCATATGTGGCCTTATTGCGCTATTTGACGCAAACACAAGCCTCAGATACAAAGGAGTGCCTAGTGAATTTCAACGCCTCCGTTATATTTGGTCATTTCTGACTGTACCACTTCAGGTTGGCAGAGGCTCTGGGGTGCCAAAACCTAAAAAATACCCCTAAAGGGACACCATTTAGAAAACTACACCCCTCATGGAATGTTACAAGGGGTGCGGTGAGCATTTGGAGCCCACAGGTGCTTCACAGATTTTCCGAACAATATGGCGTGAAAAAAGAAAAATTTATTTTTTACACTAAAACGTTGTTCTAGCCTTCAATTTTTCATTTTCTTAAAGGGATAAGAGGAAAAAAAAGACACAAAATGTGTAGCGCAGTTTCTCCTGAGTACGGAAATACCCCACATGTGGACATAAAGTGTCAAGCGGGCGCAGGATGAGCCTCCAAAGAGAAGGAGCGCCAATTGGCTTTTGGAAGCTGAATTTCACTGGAATGGATTTCAAGGGCCATGTCGCATTTACAGAGCCCTCGTGCTGCCAAGACACTGGAAACCCCCCACAAGTGACCCCATTCTGGAAACTACACCCCTCAAGGAATCTAACAAGGGGTGCAGTAAGCATATGGACCCCACTGGTGACAGGCACAAATGTGGAACAATGTGACGTAAAAGTAAAAAATTTCATTTTTTTCACTTTCATGGCACAAATGTGCCCGTCATCAAGGGGTCCATATCCTCGGTGCACCCCTTGTTAGATTCCCTAAGGGGTGCAGTTTCCAGAATGGGGTCACTTGTGGGGGGTTTCCAGTGTTTTGGCAGCACGAGGGCTCTGTAAATGCGACATGGCGTTCATCATCCATTCTAGCCAAATCCAACCTCCAAAATCCAAATGGCGCTCCTTCCCTTCGGAGGCTTGCCCTGCGCCCACATGGCGCTTTATGTCCACATGTGGGGTATTTTCGGACTCGGGGGAAATTGCTCTACACATTTTGTTTTTTTTCCCTCTTTTAACCCCTTGTGAAAATGATAAATTCAAGGCTAAACCAACATTATAGTGTCAAAAATGTAATATTTCATTTTCACGCCACATTGTTCCACATTTGTGCCCATCACCAGTGGGGTCCATATGCTCACTACACCCCTTGTTACATTCCTTGAGGGGTGTAGTTTCCATAATTGGGTCACTTGTGGGGGGTTTCAACTGACTTGGCAACACAGAGGCCTTTTGAATGCAACATGGCCCCTCGAAATCCATTCCATCCAAATCCAGCCTTCAAAAACAAAATGGCGCTCCTTCCCTTCGGAGGCTTACCCTGCACCCGCACGGCGCTTTATGTCCACATGTGGGGTATTTCCGTACTCAGGGGAAATTGCGCTACACATTTAGTGTTTTTTTTTTATCTTTTAGCCCCTTGTGAAAATGAAAAAATCATGACAAGATTAATGATTTAGAGTAAAAATTTTACAAAAATAACACTAAATGTTGGTCTAGCCTTGATTTTTTCCATTTCCACAAGGGGTTAAAAAAGAAAATGAACACAAAACGTGTAGGGTAGTTTCCCCTGAGTACGAAAATACCCCACATGTGGGCATAATGTGCCATATGGGCACAGGGCACGCCACCAAAGGGACAGAGCGCCATTTAGAGGCTGGAATGCAGGATGGAGGCCATGTCGCAATTACAAAGCTCCTGTTCTGCCAAGACAGTAGAAACCCCCGACAAGTGACCCCATTCTGGAAACTACACCCCATAAGGAATCTAACAAGGGGTGCAGTGAGGATATGGACCCCACTGGTGACAGGCACTTACGTAGAACATGTGCCGAGAAAATAAAAAATACCATTTTTTTCATTTTCACGTCCCAAATGTGGCCGTCACCAGGGGGCCATATCCCCGCTGCCCCCCTTGTTAGATTCCTTATCGGGTGTAATTTCCAGAATGAGGTCACTTATGGGGGGTTTCTACTGTCCTGGCAGCACAGAGGCCTTGTAATTGCATCATGGCAAGTCTCTAATGGGAATGGCGGCCATACCTACTTAGCTGGGGAAAAGGGACAATTCTAATTTATTTGGGGGTATTAGGCCAATTATTGGTTTATAAGGTTGAAAATGACAGGTGTCCATCAAATTCAACCTGTGTTGATCCAGAGGAAGGCAAAAAAAAAAACCCTTATATGGCAGACGACAGTAGCCTCATCACAGGGGAAAAATTCCTTCCCGACTCCATAATGGCGATCAGAATAATCCCCGGATCAACGTGACCCCTGAAATAGGAATAAGGGACAGAATTTAGATAATGTAGAACTCCAGTGATGTGTGGTACGCCTTGAAGCGATCCTGCATGCAGAGGCCGGGGTGATCAGGACAGGCGTCACACTGGAAAATGGTGTCCTTCCTGATCCCCCTGTTACGCCACAGTCTGCACTTCTTCTGGGGTCTCCCTTTCTCCAGTGTGGGGGACGTCACCTGGAAAATGTTTCCCTGGTGCGATACGGGGTCCTTCATATCCAGAAGCGCTGGGTCCGCTCCATGGCTGCTAAATATTAGGGCTCTATTACTACTTCTGATATGTTCGGATCGTGCCGCAAGCTACAGGGCAGCGAGGGACCGGAAGAGGGGGGTGCTGGTATAAAAGTTATCCCCGTACAGGTGGTAACCTTTATCCAGCAGTGGGAAGATCAGTTCCCGGACGATCTTCCCACTTGTTCCGAGGATGGGGGAGGAGGGGGCATCTGGGGGCTGCATTCGGGTGTCCCTTCCTACATACACTCTAAGGGTACGTGCACACTGCGGAATCGCGACAGATAACCCTTCGTGCATTCCGCAGTTGGCACCCGCCGGCTGACTGATGCAGGTGCATGTCTCCACACGTGTCATAGACTCCATTCTATGCACGGGCGGATTCCGCTCTCCGTCCAACGTATTCATTCTTTGGATGGACGACGGAATCCGCCCGTGCATAGAATGGAGTCTATGACACGAATTGAGACATGTGCCCGCATCAGTCCGCCGGCGGGTGCCAGCTGCGGAATGCACGAAGGGTTATCCTTCGCCATTCCGCAGTGTGCACGTACCCTAAATCTGTAAGTGTACCCAGAGGTACGCTCACAGAGTTTGTAGAATTTCACGCCATACCGTCATCTCTTATTGGGACGGTACTGGCGGAAAAGACGTGTCTGGGAGGCAGCGTACGCTACGCTACCCCCCAGACATGTCACTGGATGATGAGGATGAATGGAGGAAAGAAGGATCCCCCCCATTCATCCTCACTGGCTGTTTCGGTGTCGGAGGCAATAATAACGTATCCCTCTGACGCCGAAAACACCCTGGGGGTCATCTTTATACAGGGATTGGCATATGGGGTATGTAGTGGTGTAGTGGTGTAGTGTCAAACTTTATTCAATGTAGTGTGGTGTAATGTAGTGTTTTTTATGTGCGGCACTTATCAGCAGACCGTGGCAGTAGAATATAGAAAAAAAACACCCTACGCCAAAAAGGAGGAGTTGCTGATTAGCAGCGCACTTTCGTGCGATGCTGATCAACACTCAGCGGCGATAGGGTGCAGAAAATAGAAAAAAAAAAATTTGGAAAAAAAAACTTTTTCTACATTCTGAACATCCCTGTAGCTGCTGATAAGTGTATTACACATATCAGCCGCTAGAGGGCAGCAGAGCGCAAAATCCGGAAAATCACGAGGCTGGAGCCGAAAATAGCCGAAAGAAGCCGATGGGGACCGCCGGAAAGACCCGAAGACACGCCGGAATGACGGAGGACGCCGCGAACCCGGAAGACGCCGATCAGGACCCCGGGACAGGTGAGTAATGTACAAATACCTGCTCTGGACCAGCTAGGTAGCTGAGGGGTCCAGGGCAGGTATTTATTATTTTGCTGGACTCTGATCGCCGTGCCACCGGCCCGATCGCCGTGAACGGTCGGCCGGCCGTTCACGGCGATCGGGCCGGTGGCACAGTGACCACCATTACTTTTTACAGTAATGGCGGTCGGTGCCGTCCTCGGACAGCACCGACCGCCATTTTTAAATTTACGCCCTGATGCGCTAAGTACCAGGGCGCGAGGGCGTAAGTTTACGCCCGATGTCGTTAAGGGGTTAAAGCCCCTTCAGTTGAGAACCTTAGGGTCTAGGTAGGCCCCAATAAGCCTGTAGTAACCCTGAGTTCTCTCGTCTTCCAAAGCCAGCCAAGCTACAGTATTCAGAGTCTTTACTATTATATAATAAAATATTTAAAGGGACACTGTCACTATTTGCATTTTGACTGCTCTCCACAGGTGTAAAGGGTAAATGTTACAGCTTTCATTACTTATTTTATATCACACCTCATGGTGCTTGTTCTGGTAAAAAGTCGTTTTTATCACCTGTGGATTAGTATATATGTGGACGGGGCCTTGCGGCCTTTGTGCCACATCGCTCCGCCCCAAGCGCCACTTAGCCCTGCCCCATCTTTGTTGTCATCGCTGCATAGGCCCCGCCCCCTCAGTGGCCATTGATGTGGAACAATCTAGGGGGTGGGGCCTAGAGCTTTAGGCTGTCCCTTCCAATGGCTGCTGAGGGGGCGGGGCCTATGCGGGGATGACATTGCGGATGGGGCGGGCTAAGTGGCGCTGGGGGCGGAGCGATGTGGCACAAAGGCTTTGAGGCCCCGCCCACATATACCAATCCACAGGTGATAAAAATGACTTTTTACCAGAACAAGCACCTGTGGAGAGCAGTCAGAATGCAAAAAGTGGGCAACAGTGTCCCTTTAAGTTTTATTCCTCCAGCGAGAAGCTGTGTTGACAAGCCTACAGATACCCTGTTCAAGAGATTAGATTATATATATATAAATATATGTATGTATTGCACCTATACTGAAAGAAAAGACTTTCTACCCTGTATTGACTTCAATGGATTACAGTAAACCTGATTTCCTGTTTTAATTCAATTTCATTGTGATTTACTTCACATCTACACCCATATAAAAAAAAGTGTTTTATTAGTGTATCCAGGGGTGGGCGCATACCACTCCTGGCCACCGTGACAAGTGCCTCAGGAAAGCCACCATCTAGCCCAGCTACACACCACCTAGCATCCCCTGGTCACCACAGTTACACAATGGAAAAAGCATTGAAAAGAAGCATTTTTTTTAAAATTAGTTGGGTCTTAAACACAGAACAGATCCCGGTTCTTGAAGTTGGAGGAGAGAAGGACATCTCCCACTCCATTGACTCCTGCCCAGAGTCATATTCAATAGAAGCCCTCCAAGAGAGCTCTGTAACAGAGGACTAATGGGCCTATTACACGGGTCGTCAGAGGAGCAAACGAGAGCTCTCAGCGCTCTTTTGCTCCTCGTTCCCCGCTCGCTGCCGCCGCTATTCAACGTGGCTGCAGCGAGCGGGTGAGTGCGGGAGGGGGCGGCGGGGAGCTGCGGGGGGGCTGCCCGGGTGATCGCTGATCGTCCGGGCAGCCCATAGGATATAGCAGCGTCTGCTGCCGATGCTCCTATTCAACGGAGCGACGGCAGCAGATCGCTGCTATATCAGTCGCTTGTTTTTCAACATGTTGAAAAACAAGCGACTGCAACTATCAGCCGACATAAACGATGTCGGCTGATCGTTGCACCCTATTCCACGGGATGATTATCGTCCGTAGCGGCCGATATCGGCCGAATACGGACGATAATCGTTCCGTGGAATAGGGCCTTAAGTCTCACATGAGGGTGTGTGCAGCCATCTGGGAGATAAAAGAGAACCAAAAGACTGGTAGGAACTACAAACATGGATGGCATTTGTAGTGCTCTGTTCTAGGTTTAAGGGCTGGCAATGAGAACAGCTGTATATGAGTTAGAGGCCAGACAGACAGGATTCATTTTGTACTAATTGTCAACTGTTTTCTGTGATTTATATTGGTAAAAGTGGCTGTGGCTAGTTTGGAACCATATCCTAACATGTTAGAGTGATGTCTCCTGATTGTCCTAAACATCTCATTCCAGAAGATGATGATCCCTGGGAGGTGATTTACTTCTGAGAAGCCACGCAGCTTATATGAATACAGGACAATATGCCTATAAACTGATACCTACAGCTTCATCATATTATCAATTTGGGAATAGTGTTAATTTCTGAACCTCTTTGTAATCTTGGCCTTATTACTGGTATCTATTTATTACACATCATATTCTAAAAGTTTATGAGCATTTCAAGGGCTTCCTGAAAACCATAGATTTATTTTATATAACAAAATATGCCACAAGGAATATATAATGTAATTTGCTGTTTATGTGAGAAGATTCACAAGGCCATGTGCATACTCTGGAGAACGATGCAATAAAGTACTAGATATTACCAGTTGTGTCCTTGTATTACCAATGGAGCATGGTTTGTCTTATGAGCTCCCGAATTACCTCTACTAAATCCATACAAAATAAAGTACTTTCTACCGAAGTCAAGAAAATAATTGGTTCATTTAATTTACCCCCAAAGAGCATAGTCACTTACAAACCATGGCTTATAAACATAAATGCTACATTTTACATAAAATAAATGACAATAAAACATGTGGTGTTTGCACTTGGAGTTGTGCACGTTGAGAAGGTGAGAGGATTTGCCTTGTGTCATCATCAAGTGGTTCCCCCCGGAAATGTTGTGTGATGGCGCACTACAAGGCAATTCCTCTCGTCAATTCAGCATGTTAAAAAAAAAGGCGACTGAAGGACATTGGCTCTCCAGACTCCCAGCTGAACTGCCACAGAGTTTGATGATCTTCCACGCACTTATGGATGTTTTTCAAATAAGAACTTCTTTCTATTTAATGTTGTATACTGTATGAAGCTAAGAATATATAGCAAGAATTTGGAAAAAGACAAGCGTGTTTTATTACTGTTTATTGATAACAACAGAGTGGTAGGTAACATGTGGTACCCATAAGTATGATGATTATTATGCTGGGGCTAGCCGGGAGCTGTAGTGTGGTACAAATAACCTGGTGGTTCCTTGTGACCCCAGCAACCCCCTTTGTTAGAATAGTTACTTTAGTGATGCAGACTGCAGGATTGACACTAGGATTCAGTGAAACAACTTCAAACCTTTGCTTTGCAATAATTCAGACAAAAACTTTTGATATGACACAAGATGTGAAGTTACAACACTTGTGTGGACAGTAAAAGCTTTGGGTCCTTTTAGCAGTCGCTCTTTGGGCACATTTACTGTATACAAGTCTCTAAATACTTTTAAGCACTTTAAGGCTACGTTCACACTACATATACTTTTGTAAAACTACGGCCGTTGTTACCAATTGCAACAACGGACGTGATTTATAAGAAAATATATGTTACATTGCCGTCTATGTGATCCCGGCCGGAGTGTATACACATGGTATACACTCCGGCCGGGATCTCTAGCGGCGCGAGAAACTGACATTCAATGAATAGTGAATAGCAGCCGCAGAAAACCCTGTCAGTGCCCACTATGAAGTGGGGCGGTTCCGGCAGTGGGGACTTCATCAGAACTCAGCGGCGCGAAAGATCACCGGCCGTTCCATGATCTGTCCGGGTCACGGAATGGCTTCAGTCTCTTACAACGTCTGAACATGGCCTAATGATAGACGTATTGTACGCATCATTGTAATGCTAGTAGTGATGTTCCAACAATTAGACTTAACTAGACTCTGTAGACCCCGACAGATTTGGCAAAGTGCTGTGAAATTTACTGAAGACAATTTTAATCATAGTTAAGTTGCTGTATGACACCCAAAAGAAACTTTTATATAAGCCACACTGCACTTATTCTGGCTTAAGCCCTTTAAATATTAAATCCATCCTTTCAAGAAGCATAGATCAATAGTACAAATGAAGAAAATTTGTAATATATCTTATAAGATATAAAATGCTTAACACCCCCCTGCTAAACTGTGTTTTTTATTCTGGAAAATCATCTGATCATCATCGTGTATCTAGCTCTGTAGCTAGGTCAGGGGTTAGATTGCCAGTTGGGCAAGTCTAGGAAGGAGGAGGGAGATGGGAGGGAGATTGCCTGAGATAACAGGCAGAGAGAGAGACAGCTAAAGGCCCTATTACACCAAGCGATTATAGGCTGAATTGGGCTGATTATAGTCTCTTATGGCCAATAATCACTTGAAGTAATAGCTACTCGTAAAAAGCATCAATCAGCCGACATGCAAGATGTCGGCTGATCATTGTCTTTCAACATGTTGAAAAATTTGTGAACAACAACGATGGTCTGCTGGCCGCCGCTCTGTGTAATAGGACCAGATCTCCTATGAGCCTCCCCCTGTACTTACCGCTGTTGGCACATGTAATAACGCTGGCAGCAACCAGGGAATGAGGCGCAAGTGAGCGCTGATGTGATAGATTGGCGCTTCCTTGCTACTGCTGATTGGCCAGTGTGATAGGGCCTTTAGATACAGCTCTGTAAGAAATCCCACCCAAGGGTTTTATACACAGACTACAATAACTGCTTACTACAGCTTTATCATGGCTTCAATGTTTCTGTTGCTTCATTTTAGCGCTGTGCAAAGGACCTCCTCTGTGTGTGCAGACACCATAGATATTAGGTTCCCCTCACCAACCCTAGGAGAAAAAAAGACAGATTGTCCAAAATCGTTACCTTCTTAACATGTGACCACTGCACACACCTAGCAGTGTTAAAGGGGAACTCTGGATAAGAAAAACTTGTTTTCTAATAAAAGTACATTAAACGTTATAAAGATGTGTCTATACAATGTATTACTGTATCTGTACGGTTCTGCCACACTGGTAGCTGATAGAAATCCAGGAAGTGAAAAAAATGGCCCCTGTGCCAATCCACATTGTCTCCTGCTCCTGCTCCTATCCCCCCCCAGGAGACAAATCTTCTATGCCTCTGTCTCACATTGTGTGTGTCTGCTGAAGATGCAGACAGGGGGCAGGGCTTGATGTCACAGGAGGCTTGGCTGGATAACCCAATCCCCTGAGTGATTCACCATCTCTGTCCGGCCAGAAGCAGCTGCTGCACTAATTTTACTGATTGTAATGGGTGGGGGCTGTGATGATCACATGAGGGAAAGCATTGCATTCTGGGAAATGCTAAACCAGGAAGGACAGAAACACAAAACAGAGAAAAATCCCCCCAAACAAATGGATTTTTGGTAGTTTCAAAACTGGAATAGAGAGGTAAGTAATGTGTTATGTTTCTGCAGAAGTTTCATTTTTTTAACCTCTACCTGGAGTTCCCCTTTAAATATTTAAACTTCCCTCGATGTTTCTCTGCCACTTAACAACCTTAGGATTATAGTAGTAGGAAAAGGGGTACTGGGCCACTGCCTATGTAAATTCAAAGAGTAAAGGCTGAAGCATGTAAAAATCACCATCTTCCACTGCATAATTTGCTGCAGGGTTCCAAACTGCATCCTTATGGGACATCTGTTTAAGAACTGTGCACTAGAGGTTTCATTTAATGGGATCCACAGTTGAAAAGCTGCATAAACCTAAGGTCACTATGCACAATGTCAAGCTCCAGCTAAAGTCGTGTAAAAATTAACACTCTGGCCAAATCTTTGGCAGATTCCTACATGTTGCTACCTACCTGAATGGATATATTATACCATAAAAGTTGGTGGAAGAGGGATAAGGGATAAGTATGGGGCTGTTAAGGGTTTTGGATAAGCCCTCATTACCAATGTGAAGTATATTGCCAGTTGCATATCTCCAATTTTGTGACCACAGCCCTTTTTCTGCAATTCAGAATGACTGTGCCTGTGTGCTCAAAGTAAACTCCATAATAACATTGATGACTTGTATGAAGGAATATGAGTGGCTCACTTCACCTACAGTGCCCACTTTCCTGCAGTTTTATTTACAGTCTATGCACAATATCGGCCCCAGTACGCAATTAAATGTTGATTTGCTGATAGCTAATTCTCTGGATAGCATGAAGAGAAACCAGTGTAAAGAGAATGTAAATGAGCAGATGCTAGCAGCAATAGGAAGTCTTGTAATAAAGCAGCCGCGTCGAAAGAAAATACAGCACCAAAGGAGTATACAAAAATATAAAAAAAACAAAGGTCAGAACTGAGGTGAAAGCGGCCAAAGACAGTATAGGGTGCAAGCATGTATAATGTCGGTATGTAAAATGTAAATGGTCGATATCCAATCAAGAGAGGTCACAAATTGTCTGGGCAAATGTAGGTGAATAGCAATGAATAAGGATAGCAAGGTAAATAGCAAGATACAAGGTGTCCACCACTATAAATGCTGAACAGCGATATAACTTAAAAAGGTTGCCTCTATTATAATTGCTAATGTGCATGCACCCTTTGACGTCATGCCAGTCTTCCCTGCAGAGGGCATCGCAGCAGCAAAAGAGAGTATCACTGAAGCAGGTGAGTCTATTACATAGGATAGGATAGTAGGGCATGAATAAGAATTGAATATGGCTGAAAAAATATGTCCATTTTAGTTTATTACCTGACAGTGTTAATTCAGAGGAAGGAAACAAAACACCATGGGGGACATCTATTAACCCCTTCAGGACCGGACCTTTTTTTTTTTGGCGCTTTTGTTTTTTCCTCCTCTTTTTTAAAAGGCCATAGCAGTTGCATTTTTTCACCTACAGACCCACATGAGCCCTTATTTTTTGCACCACTAATTGTACTTTGCAATGTCAGGCTTAACTTTTGCATAAAGTGTTTGCATTTTTTAATTTTGGGGAGTATTTGTATTCACGCCGTTAGCCCTAGGGTAAAACTGACTTCTTATGCAAGTTCCTCAAGTTGTTACGATTACAGCGACATGTAACTTGTGTAACTTTTACTTTATTTGATGGCTTTTAAAAAATTAAAACCTTTTTTTAATAAATTAATGTTCCTTTAAAATCGCTCCATTCCCATGCTTATAGTGCCTTTATCCTTTGGTCTATGGGGCTGTGTGAGGTGTCATTTTTTTGCGCCATGATGTGTTCTTTCGGTACCTTGATTGCGCACATGCGACTTTTTCATCGCTTTTTATTACAATTACGGTGCAGACCCCTGCAGGCTCCAGATGCGGGGATCGCTCCTCAGCGACAACGTAGCGCGGGGGGGGGGGGGGGGGCGATCTTCCCCACTAGACACCAGGGAAGCTGCAAAAAAAGCATTTTAAATGCAGCTGTCAGGTTTGACACCTGCATTAAAAAGGCTAATTAGAGGGCACGGCGATCGGACCGTGCCCGCTAATTGCTGCGGTCCCAGGCTACCCGGGATCGCGGCGGTTCAGAGTGACGTTCTTTTATGCCGAGCTTACAAATGTCCCCATAGCTCCGGAGCTCAGAGAATTTATGTAGAGGTGCACTGCCTCTACATAAATCCTGTGCGCACGGAGACCATCAGTGCGAATAAATTGAAGCCTACCCCAACTCAGAGCTGGCGTAGGTTTCACTATCATTTTCCTCCCGGATAAATGATAAATGCGGCGCACGCATAGGCCGCGCCCCCTCTGCATGCAGCTGCACCCCAGTAATGCCCCCTCTCCAGCCCGCTGAGGCGCAGATCAGCCCGATGGGTATAAAATATTTGCAAATAGACCATTTGCGAATATTTTTACGCCAATCGGGCTGATCTGCACCTAAAAAGGGCATTTTAGCCTTTTAATAAATTCCCCCCCCATGAGTTAGAATTATGCAAACCTTATGCATTATGCATGGCCAAACCTTTTTAGACACAATTCTTCTGCTATGGTGATTTTAGATCTTCTAGTCAGATGCTCTTATGATATAAATGCTAAATAAAATCATAAGCAGTTCAGTGGAGCAATACAGTGATGACCCGTTTTGTTTTTTTTGGTTTTTTTTTCAAGACTTCTGCAATTCACCCTGGCATGCTGGGCCAAATCCTGACTGAAAAAAATCAAGACATGATTGCAATCAGTGCTTGGGGTTTAGCACAATTTCTGTATTTTTATTTGTCCATCCATTTTTTCAGGATTGACCACAGATTTTCAATGGAATTAAGATCTGGGAAGTTCCCGGAGTTTCCAAAAAGTCAATGTTTTGTTTACTGAGCCATTTAGTTTTCACATAAAAATGTTTGGGTTCGGCAACGTTCTCTGTACCCTCAGCATGTGATTCTCTGAACCCTCAGCGTGTGGCTGCAGAAGTTGGATGCCGCCCTTCGGAGAACATTGCCGAACCCGTTTTGCAGGTCTGCTCAACACTACTTGTGACATAGTGCTACATCATACTAGAAAAACATTGTTCATCCTCAAAATGTTACTGGATTAGTGGGGGAAGATGCTCTTAAAGGATGTTTTGATGATATCTTAATTTATGGCAATGTTCTTAGGCAATATTTTAAGTGAACCCATTCCCTTGAAGGAAAAGCAGCCCCCCCCCCCATGGATAGACATGGCTAGACATCAAAACAGTTTAAAGAGAGCTTCATCAGAGAAAATAACTTTACCCCAGTCCTATGCTGTCTAATCCCTGTACTTCCTGCAGAATGTCTTTAATAATTTTCTTGCAGAGAAGTGTCTTCTTTACTACTAAACTTGACACCAGGCCAGGTTCCAAAAGCCTTTGTCTCACTGTGCGTGCAAATGCACTGACACCTGCCTGCTGCCATTCCAAGACAAGGAATATATTGCAATTTGTTTAATCACTCTTCATAACAATCAGTTAAAATACAGTTAAATAGGCCCTGGTGTTGTGACAAACATTGTATAGATCAATAATACACACAACAATAAGAAACTTTGTAATATATCTTATCAGACAAAAATTCTTCCTTCATCTCTTCTAAAGCACTCCCTCCACTAGTATGTAACAGAGAGAAAAGATGTATAGGTGAGTGCTATACATCTTTTTCTCTTTATACGACAACTTTTGGTTGTTGTATAGAGCACCCCCAAGTTGCAGAAATCAGTGATCTACCTTTGCATACTCACCCCGCCTCTAGTTAGTCCTGTAGGGCCTGTTTTTGGTTTCCACTGCCACTAGTCTTCCATTCTAGCTCCCCGCGGCCCCTCCCGCACTCACCCGCTCGCTGGTGTAATAGCAGCCGCAGCAAGCAGGGAACGAGGAGCAAGCAAACGCGCTAATAGCGCTCCTTTGCTCCTCATAGTCGCCCAGTGGAATAGGGGCTTAATAGACAGCTCTGTAACAGATATCACCCCGTGATTCACAGTTTAGAATGCTTGCTCCAACTTTATCATAGCTTCATGCTGCTGTGTACAAAGAAAGGGAAAGATCGTCTCCTCTGTGTGTGCAGGTACCATATAAATTTGGCTCCATCCACTAGCTCTGGGAGAACTAAAAATAATATATTTAGGAGAAAAATACCATATAAGATGGTAGTTAAGCTTCAACCCATTCATGACCAAGGACGTAACAGGACACCCATTTTTGCGGCGCATTACCGCTCATGGGTGTACAGTTATGTCCTAGGACGAAACAGGTGCACAAGTTGCGTCTGTTCCATCTGCGTCTGTTCCTGGCTGTCAGTGATAGCTGGGCACCTGCCCCAATTGCTGAGACCTAAGCAGAACTCGGATTGTGGCAGGTAACCCTATAGATGCTGTAATCCGTGCAATTGCAGCATCTATAGGGTAGAACAGAGGTAGAATTCTCCCTCTGTTCACCATCAGGGCTGTACAAGGTGATCACATCGCCCTAATGGTAGCTATCACAACTGGCTCAGTCCTAAGGCTGACTCTGATCAGCAATGCCTATGAAATTGCAATGCAGATTAGATATTAGATTCCTGTCATCAGGTAATCAGATAGTGAAGCACCATGGTGGGACAGTTCAAATAAAAAACTAAAATAAATAAATGCGCTATGCAATAAGGACAATACACACATAATCTCCATAGCCCCCAATGCAACCATGAAGTACAAATATTTAGTATTGCCATGTGCATAACAACGCTGGTAATAAAATTATCACATAAATAAACCCGCACGGTGACCACAGGAAATTCCAGGGTTTTTTTTATCATTTTTTCTTTAAATGAAGGCATTTTCACAACTAATATGTATGGATATCAGCCAAAATTTACCACTAAACTAAAGTACAATATATCATCAAAAAAACATCTCAAAATCGCATGGATAAGCTATAGCATCACTGAGCTATGACCACATAAAAAGAGACAGGTCACATTTAAAAAATGGGCTCTGGTCCTTAAGGCACTATCTGGACTGAGCGGTTCATGCAAATTACCACAATAAAAACTGACACAGCAAACTTTCAGAAAACTAAATTTGTGTCATGGCAAAACTGTTGACAACACCTACATAGTCACCTCAGTACACAGTGCAAAGAAATGTCACACATTCCCAATGTCAGATCAGGCAGGAGAGCCCAAATGGAGGTACACATTACATTCCCATTAATACACGGTTCAATCTGTAATTACTCCACAATATGAATTGCAGAATAATTTTCACCTCTGATATAAATCTAAGAGGAGAATTTAGAATCATTACAACATATGGACAAAAAACCATAGTGATCATGGGAAAAAAGACCACACTAGGATCCTTCTACTTCCATTATTGTCTTTGTCACGGAGATAAAGAACACAGAAGAGATTCTACAAATCTGTACAACATCCAGTAGTAATTTGCCCTTTTCATTATGTCACTATTTGAATCATTGTCCATTTATTTTAGTCCTTTAAGTTCACTGATCTTAATAAGTTGTCAAAAGGCCATGAAAGAGGAAAGATATTTCTTGATGCCATTTTCTGTTCGCACTTAACCTTTTGGGTCTTCGTCTACCGTATGATTTCACAGGCACAACATTTTATGTACTAATACAGTATACATACATGACTGCTTTTTAAGAAATATGCAGCTTTGAATGTTTTAGAACTTTTCCACTGAAAATGTGTTGAGGTCTCCAGTGAAGGTCATTTAAAGGTCTTTATGACTGCCTCCCTGTTTGTGGAAATTGGTGATATATAATGGCAGAGTAAAATCATGGCAAGGAGACTTAATTTATCTGTAATAGACTACATAAAATGTGTCAGTACCTCAGATTAATTTTATTGGAGTTCAAATATTTTAACTGAAACTGCTCAAAAATAGTAAAGTATGTAGAATAGAAATATAAAATGGAGCCATTAAATGTTATTGAGTTATGGGCCATTATAGGTAATATTGTTAGTAAGGGATTCATTCTAATAGTAAAAGAACAATAAAGAGTTTCACTTAATATAGTTCTGTAACTTCTGTACTTGTAAGTACAGGATAACTTTCAGAATGTTAAATTATTTATATATTATTCAGTGACAGCTGTTACTTGCATTACATATGGATAGTATTGGTCACCAACTTACCTGCCATTGCCCAGAGCTGCTCTATAACCCAGCTGTGGCCAAATCTTTGCCTTTTCTGCACAAAAGAATTAGAGATGGTTTACAGCAGGAGAATCAAACTCAAATACATAGTGGGACAAAATTAAAAGCTTGGACAAAGTTGTGAGCCAACCTTGATATTTACTGAAGCATGCAAGAAGCATTTCTGGCAATTTCATAGCGGTGTTTCTGACACTGTCAGAGCAGTGTGCGCCACCCAGCACTTTGCACTATGATAAATGATATGGTAAATCTCCATAGTAGTGCCTCACATGGTAATAGTGTCCCATAAAGTAGCCAGCCCCCACAATAGTGGCCCATATAGTAGCCAGCTTCCCAATGGTGTCCCATATAGTAGCCAGCTCCCCACAGTAGTGTCTTATAAAGTAGTCAGTTCCCCACAGTAGTATCCCATACATCAGCCAGCCCCCCACAATAGTGTCCCACACAGTAATCAGACCCACACAATAGTGTCCCCTACAGTATTCAGCCTTCAGAAGACCGCCCTTATTATAATTTGATGCAATGTCCTGTCAGCGGGCCAATTCTAGGAAATGAATTGATTTCCTCAGTGGGCCAAAAATAATGGCACCGAGGGCCAGATTTGGCCTGCGGGCCAGCTTTTGACATGCCTGGTTTACACCATATTTTTCCATCCTGTTGACTGTTCTTTTGACAAATTTTCTGGTAAAACAGGGCAGGTGGCAACATGTTTAAGTTCCTGAGCTAGAAGTCATTTCTAAAGTTAACCAGAGTGAACAGGAATTATTACTGTAGTCTGTATGCACTGAACCATGGTTTATAGGGAAAATTGGAGCTTAGAACTTGTCACTGGAGAGTGACATAGTTCCCATGCTTGACACCTGACTCTGTGCTAACTGCAAAAAATGTGCCAAAAAATGCCTCTTCGTTTTAGGGATTCATAGGAAAGTCAAAGAAAGGGCAGTCAGGCAATTATCTATATAATACAAGCCGTCCTGCCTCCTTGATTCATTCTTTGTCCAGAATTGTTCAAAATAAAGCTTACTTTCATAATAGCTAGCAGGGTCTAGAATCCAAAAGTATAAAATATGACATGGGGAATTCTAATTCTGAGAGTCTGGTCCAAGGATGAGGTGAACAGCAACTTATCTTCCTTCCTCCTCTAGAGTACATGGATATTTTTGTTTCTCTGTGATGGAAATTTTCTACTTTGGTAAGGCTATGGACCCTTTGGCACTGAAATTATTATTATTGATAATAATAATAATTTTTATTTATATAGCGCCAACAGATTCTGCAGCACTTTACAAATTATTTAGTAAATGTAATAGTAAGTAGAGGTATATTATATACAGTAGTTTTCAATAATAATGAAGAATAATTTAATATCTTCTGCTGAGTCTGTACAACTACTGTACACTGCATGCTGTCCTGCTGCCTCTGACATAGATATGACAGCACACTGTTCTTGGCTGTATCTGTTTTATACCGCTCTCTCCTCACAGTGGCCCAGTCTTAGGGCCCTATTACACCAACCCATTATCGGCCCATCCGTCAGATAATAATTTGATGTAATGGGTCATGTTAAAAGACTATGATCAGCTGACATGCTGGGGACATAACAGTGCTATACTTACTTGTCCCACTCCGCTGCAAATGCCGGTTCCTAGGCCGCCCACTGTGCGCCACTGTAGCGGAAATTGTGAAGAAGATAATAGGAACCAGCATTTATGGCAAAGAGTGGGAAACGGGGGTTAAAACTGTAACTTTTTGTTATGGCAAAAACTTTAATAAAAATATCTGATTTAAAAAAATATATAATGAAATAATGCAGAGGTCATTATGTCTGAAAAGGACGTGTGGACTGTGCTCTAGATTGTCAGGTGTATAGAGACCACACAAATAAGTGGACCTGGATAGGAAATAGTCTAAATCCATTAGTGAAAATTAAAGGTTGTTTACAAACTCTACATTGTCAGCGCAGGGAATAAATGTAGTGACACATGTGCTTCATGCACCCTTGAACATTATCATTTGCTGGCAAAGTTGATATTCAGTATGACAACTGTCAGCACTAGTGACACAGCGAGACATAGCCTTCCAGTCTCCAACTTCTAAAAATAGCAACACTAACCTATATTAATTCTTCCTACAATTAGTAGACATAACAATCTGATAGAAGTTTATGGAAGTACATTTTCATTATCAATGTCTAACATATCAGTATAGTAAAAACTACACATTATTTGTCAGTTAGAGGACAGGCTTGTTTAAGTCTAGAACTTTGTATAACTTGCAGTGCTGTCATTTATCTAAACTTTTCATATGTAAAAAGTCTAGAGTCCTAAGACCCAATGCAATGACTAGTTATGAACGGCTAAAGGGCGCTGGTAGTATGCGTCATTCCATGGCAGCCACAATTTCAATTTCTCCATTATAGTCTACACTTAAACTAGTGATTGCAGCGTGTCGTGTGTTTGAGACTTGTGTTGTAAACTTTTGACATTTCAGGATAAAATAAAAGTTTAGATACATGACAATATTATTTTAAAGGGAACTTGTCATGCTTCTCAGTCCTCAGAGCAGTCCCCAGCACCTTCTTTTCTTAAAGATCTCCTAATGGGGCAAGCAGAAGCTACTGAGAACTGGCCCAATGAACCTGATGACAGGTTCTCTTTAAAGCAGGGGTCCCCAAACTACGGCCCGCCGACCACATGCGCCCCCCTGAGGCCATTTACCTGGCCCCCGCCTCCTCTCCCCCGGACATGTCACTGCAGCCTGGCACCATCCTTTGCCCCCCCCCCCCCCCCTCATAGTATCTCCCAGGAAACAAATGCTGACAAGCACCCCTCCCAACCCTTCCCCCCCCCCCCCCCCGAGGGAGACACAGTCGCTGGCATCATCCTTATGCCCCCCGGAACAGAGACAGATGAGCGGTATGATTCTCCACTCCACCTCATGGACAGAGACTGTAATCCTCCGCTGCTACTGCTGTGTGGGTGAGTATATGTATATGTATGTATCTGTGTGTATGTCTGGAAGAGTGGAGTGTGTATGTGTGTGTGTGTGTGTGTGTGTGTGTGTGTGTGTGTGGGCTCATGTGTGGCTGAGGTAGAACTAAAACTACAAGCATTATCCTGTGTGGCTGTGGTAGAATTACAACTCCCAGCATGCT
The DNA here is from genome assembly GCF_027789765.1 of Dendropsophus ebraccatus. Taxonomy (NCBI): domain Eukaryota; kingdom Metazoa; phylum Chordata; class Amphibia; order Anura; family Hylidae; genus Dendropsophus; species Dendropsophus ebraccatus. The sequence continues at coordinate 51,665,849 of NC_091463.1, forward strand.
CCTGTATGTCTTTGGTGGAACAACTCTCAGCATGATCCTGTGTGGCTGTGGTAGAACTACAACTCCCAGCATGATTCTATGTGGCTGTGGCAGAACTACAACTCCTAGCATGATAATGTGTAGCTATGGTAGAGCTACAACTCCCAGCATGATTCTGTGTGGATGTGGTAATACTACAGCTCCTAGCATGCTCCTGTGTGGCTGTAATAGAACTACAACTCCACCATCCTATGCCACTCCTCTCCCGGACCAGAGACAGATGAGAAGTTTGATCCTCCACTCCACCTCCACCTCATGGGCAGAGACAGTGTCTAGGCGTGGGAGCCGTTGGCACCATCCTCCAGCTGCAACAGCGCCCCTAGTGTGCACCACTGAGACTGTATATGCTAATGGTGGACACTGGGGGAAAAGTGCATGGTCACATGCTCGTCCGTGTCGGCCATCTTATGGACAGACTGAGCACAGAGAAGAACAGTACAGTACTACATGTGTCATGAGTATTGTCTGGGGGCACTACGGGTTTCAATCTTGTAATAATAATTTCAATTATTTTTAGGGGACACTATAGGTAGCATGAAGGTTTTTAATAGGCACTGTGGGCAGCACTCATATTCTTGGTGCAAGGCATTGCATGGGATTATATTCATTACCTCTGTGTATTATACTATGCTCAGAAAGCGCCAACTGCTCTAGTGCAATGTTTGGTAACATAGAAGTGAGTTTCCCTGGTCTTGACACAATGGGGGATATTTATTAACAAATCTAAAACCAAGATTTTGTCAAAGATGTTTTGGCATAATTTCCAATCTAATGTGTTTTGTCAAATTTATGTAAATTGTCTAACAGCATAGTAAATATGTCTTAAAAATAATGTTTTTTTAATTAGTCTAATAAATTCACCTGGTTCGGAGCAGACGTAGCGACGGGCCAATATATGCGACTTTTTAAAAGATTTCGCAGTTAATAAATTTAGCTAAAAAAGAATTCTGGCGCACTTTCAATCTAATTAACAACAAAAAATCTAATTCAAAAAGTCACATCTAATTTGGATAGACTTGTCTAAAAAAGCTTCATAAATTCATATTAGATATATTTTGAGCACAAACTAGATATATTAGACTAAAAACAGGTGCAATTAGTTTGATAAATGTCCCCCAATATGCCTTACAAACAGCCAGCTAAACCCACCAGGTGATGTTAACTTCTCAGGCCATAAACGCCTTCCTTAGACCCTCAGGAATGATAAAAAAAAGGGGGGGAGTTCAAGGAGAAGGTGAAAAAAAGGTAGAGCTACAGAGGTTCAGATAACACTAAGATTGTGTAGGGAGCATTCCCTGGGATGAAATGGAGGTGGGCAAAAAGGGCAGGTAGAAAAAACTGGACAAAGGGAAGGCCCTATTACACGGAGCGATTATAGCTAGTTGCGCCCGATAATCGTCCTGTGTAATAGAACACAACCGATCAGCCGCCATGAACGATGTTGGCTGATCGTTGTAGTCGTTTGTCTCTCATGTTGAAAGACAAATGACTCATAGCAGCGATCTGCTGCCGTTACCCCATGGAATAGGAGCGGCAGCAGTCTGCTATATACTATGAGCTAACCGGACGATCAAGCGATCACCCGGGTAGCTCCCCCCCGCACCTCTCCACGGCCACATGGCTCTCACCAGCTCACACTGGGTGCAATAGGGGCGGTAGCGGGCGGGGAACGAGGAGCAAATGAGCGCGGACAGCTCTCATTTCCTCCTCACAGTCACCCCGTGTAATAGGGGGCTTAACACTTTATTGTGGTAAAGGATCAGGAAAGTGGAAGAAGATGACAAGGCTGTCAGTTTTGAGACTTTGGATTATGGTGATCACCACAAGAAAGACCAGTTTGTAAGTCAGAATTTGGAGTAAGAAATCCCTAATTTCTAGTCAGCCTTAAATGTGTTGTATATATGCATATACCTTTATATTAGGATTTAAAAATACTTTAAGACAGGATGAGAATGGTTTTATAGCCTTACATGATCTGAATAACACTATGAGAATCTGTGATCTCACACGTGTCAGCTCTATTAGTTATGCTGCTAAATGCATCAACCCTAAATACTGGTGGTACTGTTTGCACTATTGTCTTCAATAGTATTATTCTTATCCATTGTACATAGGCATCCTGTTCCTGTGTACACTAACATACACACACATTACTGACACACACACTGACTGACTGACTGCTACTGACACAAACAGCATGTACAACTCAGTCTTTTCCCTCCTCTCTGTTGGGCTGCTCTCCACACTGTAAGGTTGAGGACCTTTGGGTCATGTGATCAGGTCCTTCACCCTTTCTCTCTCTGTGCAGGAGCTGCTCTGTCTCCTGTGTCATCTTTACCCAGGCTGACTCTTGTGCAAGCTTTTAACACAGAGGCTTCTTTTACTCTACTAGTAAGACCCCTCGTCTGGATGGCACCTCAGCTATTGTCTCAATTTAATTGTTTAATTATTGATAGTCCTGATGCTTAAACCTGGCAAAGACCCTCTCCCCCCAGATTTCTACAGCCTAATCTAACTATTTAACACTGATATTAAAATTCTAACAATAATTCTGGCAACCAGGCTAAACAGGGTGATTATCTGTTGTTTATTTATGCAGATCATACTGGGTTTATGCCTGGCAGGGCAACTGTTGATAACATCTAACATTACTCGAAATGACAATTTTCCCCATGGTTTTGTACTTTCCTTAGACACCTTTGAAAGGGTGTATCTGTGGGAGTTCCTTGCCAGATTTTGGCCCTGGTTTGCCATACACCTGGTTTTGGCCCTGGTTTGCCAAGTTTGCCATACACCTTCAAAAACTGTCGACCGGACATTTATCTCTCCCATCCTTCCCATACACAAGAATGCTCAGCATGGCTGCTAGTGGCAGGTTCAGCTGACAAATGTATGAAGTGTATGAGGAACTTTAAATAATGGGTTTAACTTTAAATCCCAATGTTGCATGTCCACACTAATCTTGACATTTCTGCTCAGTTTCCGCTGGGGAGGGGGAACAGGCAGCCACAGGCTACACTAAAGTTAGTGGCACTGCAGGCCTCCAGGAGTCAGGGGGAATGGCTTCCCAGGATCCCACTATTTTTGCCCTCCCAACTAGTTTACGCTCTTGGTTGATAAATATCGATAGGAGTAAAGGTCCATTTACACAGAAAGATTATCTGACAGATTATCAGCCAAAGATTTGAAGCCAAAGCCAGGAATGGATTTCAAAAGAGGAGAAATCTCAGGCTTTCCTTTATGACCTGATCTCTGTTTCTGGCTTCAAATCTTTGGCAGATAATCTGTCAGATAATCTTTCTGTGTAAATGGACCCTAATGCAACCCAATCTAGAACTTAAAGGATCACCATATAAGCTATTCCTAACATTCATATTGGGTAGTTTAGGACTACAGAGAGCCAGTTTATGTGTCTCCAACTGACCTAGCTTTATTCTATATATTACAAAAATATATTTTTAAATACTTCTATGTATCAAGCATGTTTCACACATTTGTGTGTTTTTCAATGTTTCAGTCTAGTTTTCTTGTGCTTAGCTAAATTTCTTTTTCCTTGTGTGCCCAGCTTGTCTTTTTTTGCCATCTGAAGCAGCTAGCTATGGTTTAATGACAGGGTATAAGTATAACAACTTCCTTACTATACTTATGGTGGAAAGTTTGGCATTTAAATTTCTTTGAACAACTTCCCCACCACCTCAAAAATAGGATGGTGTTTTGTTGATGCAGTATATAGTAATTCTGTGTTTATAGTGCATTTTTGACCTGGAAAGGCTCCTAATGTATTTGTTAAATGGAGGATGTGATGGATGCCTAATAGTGGCCTCTATCACCCATATACTATAATGAGATCCATTTAATAGATCATTTTAAAACCTTTTCATGACATCCTGTAAACAGAGGCCATTAAAGCCTATGGGTGAGGGATGCCACCATCTCATAAATGGATCCCATCACTAACAGACTATAATATCATCCATATAATGGATACATTGGGAAAGCTAAAGGATGTATCTGTTAAACCGATGCCATAATGTGGCATCCATATGTTCTCCATTTAATGAATGTTTGTTTTTCTTACAGAATCCAGTCTACGGAAATAATGGTCTACAACTAGAGATGAGCGAACCTGGAGCATGCTTGAGTCCATCCGAACCCGAACTTTCGGCATTTGATTAGCGGTGGTTGCTAAAGTTGGATAAAGCCCTAAGGCAATGTGTAAAACATGGATATAGTCATTGGCTGTATCCATGTTTTCCAGACAACCTTAGAGCTTTATCCAACTTCAGCAGCCCCAGCTAATCAAATGCCGATCGTTCGGGTTCGGATGGACTCGAACCCAAACCCGGTTCGCTCATCTCTATCTACAACCCCATTCTATATTTCATTTCTTTTTGTTTAAAGGGATTGTCCAGTGAAAATCTTTTTCTTTCAAATCAACTGGTGTCAGAAAGTTATATACATTTGTAATTTACTTCTATTAAAAAAAATCTCAAATCCTCCCATACTTATCAGCTACTGTATGTCCTGCGGGAAATGCTATTTTCAGTCAGGCACAAGTTTTATTTTTAGTCTCTGCTGACATCTTTGGCCATGACAAGAACTGTCCAGAACAGAAGAGGTTTTCTATGGGGATTTATAGAAAACAGAGAGAGTTCCTATCTCGGCCAGAGATGTCAGCAGAGATGCACTGTGCCAGACTGAAAATAAAACATTTCCTGCAGGACATACAGAAGCTGATAAGTATGGGAAGATTTGAAGATTTTATAACTTTCTGATTTCAGTTGATTTAAAAGACAACCCCTGGACAACCCCTTTAATAACTGCATATACTAATATGTTTTTTTGCTGCAGGTTATTGTATCACTTTTAGAAATTGCCATTGCATTTTTGCTGATACCCCTGGAAGAAGATCCAAAAAAATAAAATGAATAATTTTAAGATGTTAAGAATGCAGAAAAAAAAAACAAAAAAAACAAACAAATATTCTCTTGGTTTTGCATGGCAACAATTGGCTTAGTATTCGGCACCAGCATTTGAAAGCAAAAACAGGTAGTGGGCCCAAAACATGGAAAATGTACAGATCATTGCTGTAGGTTCCATTTCTGATTTTACCTTACAAATACTGATGCAAAATACTGACCAAAATACGTATTAGTCTCAATATTATACGTGCATCCAGCACCACTACCTAAAATACTGACCAAACCCTACTGACTCATTTTGGTACTTAAAAGGAGGACAGTTATTACTTATACCTGTCTAAGGGTGCCTTCACACGTACCGTATCGCTGCGTTTTTAACGCTGCGTTTTTGGTGTGATTTGGTGTGATGCGCATTTTGATTTTCACATGATTTTCTTGTGAAAATCAAAAAACGCATGTAAAAATCGCACCAAAAACGCAGCGATAAATACGCAGCGTTAAAAACGCAGAGATACAGTACGTGTGAAGCTACCCTAAGGCTGAGTTTGCAGCTTTTGCAGTTCCTTTAACGTATACGTTTTATTTAAAAAAAAAAAAATTAAAAAACTAATTCAATTGTCTGCAATCCATTTGTATCCGCTTTTCTATTGACTTCATGAAAAACAAATAAAAAAAAAAACGGGCCAAAACATTTTTTTTTAGCGTACACTAAAACATGGTCAACCCAGTTTGAGTATGTTAAAAGTAACCATTTACCAAACAAAAAAATATAAAAAAAATAGGAGAGCGAACTTTACATCTGATAAAATCATAAATATGTATCGTTAAAAAGTGAGCACAGATGTTACTCACGCTGAGGAGGGGAGTTTTGGAACGCTCCCCTCCACCTCCAGGTTCTCCTTCAGGTAGCTACAAGAAACAAAGATTGGTCTGGATGCCTGCTGAGATCTTTCTGAAGGAGAACCTGGAGGTGGAGGGGAGCGTTCCAAAACTCCCCTCCTCAGCGCGAGTAACATCTGTGCTCACTTTTTAACGATACATATTTATGATTTTATCAGATGTAAAGCTCGCTCTCCTATTTTTTTATATTTTTTTGTTTGGTATTTCGGAGACCGGGGAACTGGGAGTTCACACCGGGAGGATCGCAGCGAGCCTTGCATAATTATCTTTGGGTGTGTTACTTTTAGGAGTGGTGAAATCCTCACCACTCACCAAGTGTAAGTTCACCATTTCTAAGGACTAGTTCACACAGAAGACTTTACCGCTCCCAAAGTTTTTTTTCTTTCTTTTCTATTTTTAAAAGTAACCATTTAAGAACGGAAATGTTAAACGGACTTTAAAAACGCAGTGTGAACCCAATTCCCTTTAAAATCACTGTGATCTCATTTGATCTCACTAAAATTATGAGATTTGACCAAAAAAAGGATTTTTTCAATGTTTGGTAAGTGGTGTCTTTTATTATATGGGTCTACCCTAGATCAAATACATCAGGCAGATTAGTAATAAGCATTCTCCTAATATATGTATATTTTATGCATGATGTCTTACACGATTAATTCAATTTTTAGTGCTAGCCATGTCTCTTGCATTGTGCAGTGGCTATATAGATCTCCCTAATCGTGCTGACTCACATTGGTGTGATTCATGCTGAATAATCCATATTAGTTTAGTGAATAATGAGAATTGGTGAAATACTTGTAAAAAACCATAGTTCTAGCGATATTATCACATAGCAATACATGAGTATAAGGGTAAGGATTAGTACTGATGTAATCCATGCATAACATCCCATATTAGCTTATGAATAGCATTGGTTACATAATCATGACATGGATGAAAGACTAATTGTATTAACTAGGTTGCTGCATTACTATGTATAACATTGGGGATATTTTAGACACTTGAGTATGTAGATATTTTAGTATTCTTGTCTGCATGAATGTTTATTATACTTCCGCTGATATGTCTATGTACTGCTATAAGAAGTTTAAGATTGGTTTAGATGGATAGGTTTATATGGTTGCAGGTGTATATTTTAAATTAGCGTACTTCTACGTATATGACTTAGACGCAAACACAGAGATGTCCCTTGTTAAACATAAGTGTGAACTTTATTTTATGTACAACATTTAAAGCACTCCGTAGAGTGATGTCGCCATACCACATTATATAGTGGTACCTCTGTTTTCAAGTGCTTTCTCATTCGAACAGAAATTTACCAGGAAGTTTTGTTAGGAACTCGAACTTTGCTCAGTATCCAAAACGACAGCTTTTCAACAAGTGCTTCTCAATGTTAAAAGAGAGTGCTGTTGTCGGGGTTGTAGCTAATGTCTCCCCCCACCCCATAATAAACCCCTTTGATGCCAGCGCCCAAACGCCCCCGCATAACTAGAACAATTTATTTCCCCATCCACTGTGCTCACCATCCTCCATAGTATGCCTCCATCCACAGTGCTACCAAAAAGGTGCTGGACAATTACATTATTTTCTATTGAAAACCGCTGCTGGGTTATCACAAAAAGTATAAAAAAAATAGAATAAATTATTAAATATATATCCTCCACGACTTTTTATACCGTTCACCGTGTAATAAATCTGATATGTCTATATTATTAAGGTCTGTACTATTACAATGACACCCAATTTATGTACCTTTTATTTTACTACTTAAAAAAAATAATAAGTGCTTACAATTGCCCTATTCCGACTTGTATCCTTCCGACTGTATCCTTCAGCCTGTAGTGCTGTGTCAAGGTAATTTTTTGTGCCATGGTCCATAGTTTTTATCAGTACCACGTTTTTATATATTTGACTTTATGATTACTTTTTTTTTTTTTTTTTAATAAAAAAAAAATTCTGGGATGAAATGTGACTAGAGCTGATGGAGTCTTTTAGTCAGCCAGCTGCCTACTGTAATTTTACTGACCTCTAAATTTTTTCTCTTGCACTTACACTGTTTACCGTGCACGATTATTCATGTGATGGTAAAAAAATGAAAAAAAAAAGGGGACTTATTAGAACTTTTACTGTGGCAGCCAAGGAAGGAAAGTATAAACTTTTGACAGTGAAGTGACCCATCGGCACCCCGCAGTCAAGTTGTGGTGCTGCTGATCACACACCTGACAGGTGTTGCATCTGTCAATCATCCATTTCAATGCCGTGATCGCTTAACATTGCGGCACTGAAAGGGTTAAATAACTACCACCAGCAGGACAGCAGCATTTTCAACAGTTTGTTTGTTTTTGTTTGTTTTTTTGGTCATTGTGATATGTATCTAACCTTTCAGACAACCTACTAGTGTATCACTAAGAAAGCCACAGTATGGAAACACAGAGCCCCAGCTCTACTATCATATGGGTGATAAAGTCTCCAATTCCTCAGTCTCTATTACTTTAATACTTTGAGAGAACCTTTAGTATTGTGGTACTTGGCTTGAGACACATATACATTTACTATGTGGAACTAGAGAGGACTGTACTCAATTTGCATATAAGCTTGGAATATGGTCCTGGAGGAGGTGTTTCTGGAATACATACTTATTATAGTGTGCACTCATTTGGTCATTCGGCATACCACTTTGTTTTCTTTCTTTGGATATGTAAAATGTACTGAATGCAGCGATCCCAGCACCATGTAATTTTTCTGGTGACAGAATGATGATATACATACAATAAGGCACAATACACAATGATTTACGACCCATTGAGAAAACTATTGTTTATTTAGAAAAAAAGCTTACACTGGTAGAATTCAGCAGTTAAAAATTTCTTTTAAAAAAGTCTTTGAAACTTTTCACACTATAGTTCAGCGGTACAAAGCTCCTGTTTTTGTATATTTGAATTCTAATTTTTCATGATATTTATTCTCCCTTGATTTAAAAAAAAACAAACAAAAAAAAAACAAAAAAACAAACAAAACAGGATTGTGTTTGGGGACAGTCAAGTAAAGGGCGCGCTTTCCACTTTCTTGTTCAGACACTTTATGTTCTACACAATATACAAACAATTGCTCTCAGTTATCATGGAAACTGTGCTCCACATACCTTACATACAGGCCAGGTAATAAATAAAACTGAGGTTAAATGAGGTAAATTCAAAAACTGTTGAATAATTGTTTATTTCCGGTTGCAACAATTAAAAAGGATGCATTTTATATGGCGAATAATTCCTAAGTTTCGGGCAGGTTTTTTTTCACTCTCGGATGACCTAAAGAAACTCTACACACAAAATGGAACCTTGTTTGCACTGTGGCAATTCTCTGTTTGTAGCACATTGTGCTTAAAATTATGGAATAGGTAAACACTTTCAGCCAATGTACTGAAAATAAAGGTATAAGAAAACTACCAACACATTAAAATACAATAAAGCACAACTTGAACATTTGCTTAATGGTGAAAAAAAAAGAAAAAGAAAAAGAAAAAAAAACAACCTGAAATAATAATTTAAGAAGATGCAATTGGGCCTCTTCATTGAGAAATAACTGTGCAATTAATATTGTGGTAAATACACGCCTGGATACATCTCGTCATGGTACGGCTGTGGAATCCCATGTATTAAAGTGTATTCTGTGGAGAGAAGTAACAATGTACTAAAATTTGCCTCATGAAAAAACAACAAACATTAGAATACAGGTAAAAACCTTCTGTTACAGGCCAGGAATGTCTTATTTACAGTCCTTTAAAACAGTGATTTTCAACCTTTGAACTGCGGCACACTTTTTATACTTAAAAAATCCGGGGGCACACCACCAACCAAAATGGCACAAAATGACACTAAAACAGTACATATTATACATATAGTTCATAATATAGATTCTAAATGTATTTATACTCACTCAGTGTGAAACCTGGGCCTGTTTTCTTCTCCCCCCTATTTCTCTCCACCATACCTCTCTCCTGTGCTTCTCTCCACCATACTTCTCTCCTGTGCTTCTCTCCACCATACTTCTCTCCTGTGCTTCTCTCCACCATACTTCTCTCCTGTGCTTCTCTCCACCATACTTCTCTCCTGTGCTTCTCTCCACCATACTTCTCTCCTGTGCTTCTCTCCCCCATACTTCTCTCCTGTGCTTCTCTCCACCATACTTCTCTCCTGTGCTTCTCTCCACCATACTTCTCTCCTGTGCTTCTCTCCACCATACTTCTCTCCTGTGCTTCTCTCCCCCATCCCCAGGTTTCTCTCCCCCATCCCCAGGTTTCTCTCCCCCATCCCCAGGTTTCTCTCCCCCATCCCCAGGTTTCTCTCCCCCCCCTTCCTCCTCACCTCCTCCGAGATGGTCGCCGCTGCTGTCCTCCTCACCTACTGGCCGCCCGTAGGGCCCGGACGTGCTCCTCCAATCAGCGGAGACCGGGAGCATGGTGCACTGCGGCAGGCCGTAGCACACACGTTGATTGGATGCGTGCATCGCGGACGCCGCAGCGCACCACGCTCCCGGTCTCCGCTGATTGGATAGGAGGAGCACGTTCGGATGCTACAGGCGGCCAGTAGGTGAGGCGGACAGCAGCAGCGAGGCGATCTGCAGGGGGACCATAGTTTGGGGAACTTTACCCGCGGTACACCCGACCACGTGTCACACTGGTTGAAAATCACTGATTTAAAAGACCTATTTAGACACGAAGGAGATTTGACCTTTCCCCCCCAACATAACAATGATATTCACAATAACAGCCCCATTCTGTGCTGTGATGAAGAACTGAAATGATCATTCTCTGTCACTGTCACCCCTAAACACAGCACCCATACAGAGCAAGACAGTTGCTTTTGCATTAGAAGGGTTACTAGGGAATAGTCGATGATGATGTCACCACCCTGTATGGAAAAGTATTCACGGAGTAGAAAAGCAACACAAAAAAAATAAAAATAATAACAATAACAACAACAACAGTTTAACCTCTTCAGGACGCATGACGTACCGGTACGTCATGCGTCCGCAAAAAGTGTTCAGAGCGGGGCCGTGCGGCGACCCCACTCTGAACAGCCGCGATCCCGGGTGCAGCTCGGGACCGCGGCTATTAGCGGGCACGGTCTGATCGCCGTGCCCGCTAATTCAGTAATCTGATGCAGCTGTCAAAGTTAAACTCTGATGCTTTTTGGCTGCAGCAGCCGAAAGCAAACGAGTGCCGCTCTCATTGTTCTTTGCTGTATAAGTATACAGCAAAGATCTCAATGAGAGATCAGTGCACTTATACTAGAAGTCCCCCAGGGGGGCTTCTAGTATAAGTGTAAAAAAAAAAAGTGTTATTAGCCCTCTCCCCTAATAAAAGTTTGAATCACCCGCCTTTTCCTATGTCTTTAAAAAAAAAGTAAATAAACATGTTTGCTATCGACGCGTGCGTAACCGCCCGAACTATTAATTTATCACATTACTGATCTCGCTTGGTAAACGGCGTAAGCGCAAAAAATCCCAAAGTGCAAAACTGCGCATTTTTGGTCACATCAAATCCAGAAAAAAATGTAATAAAAAGCGATCAAAAAATCATATATGCGCAATCAAGGTACCGATAGAAAGTAAACATCATGGCGCAAAAAATGACACCTCATACAGCCCCATAGACCAAAGGATAAAAGCGTTATAAGCCTGGGAATGGAGCGATTTTAACCCCTTAAAGACAGAGCCAATTTCGATTTTTGCGTTTTCGTTTTTTCCTCCTTGTGCTTCAAAGGCCATAGCACTTGCATTTTTCCACCTAGAGACCCACATGAGCCCTTATTTTTTGCGTCACTAATTGTACTTTGCAATGACATGCTGATTTTTTGCATAAAGTACACTGCGAAACCAGAAAAAAATTCAAAGTGTGGTGAAATTTACAAAAAAAAAAAGCATTTTGTTTATTTGGGGGAAATGGGTTTTTACGCCATTCGCCCTGGGGTAAAACTGACTTGTTATATATGTTCCTCAAGTCGTTACGATTACAACGATATATAACATGTATAACATTGTATCTGATGGCCTGTAAAAAATTCAAACCATTGTCAAATATATGTCACTTAAAATCACTCTATTCCCAGGCTTATAGCGCTTTTATCCTTTGGTCTATGGGGCTGTGTGAGGTGTCATTTTTTGCGCCATGATGTTTACTTTCTATCGGTACCTTGATTGCGCATATACGATGATTTGATTTGAGGTTTTTGATCGCTTTTTATTACAATTTTTCTGGATTTGATGCAACCAAAAATGCGCAATTTTGCACTTTGGGATTTTTTTGCGCAGACGTAGTTTACCGTGCGAGATCAGGAATGTGATTAATTGATAGTTCTGGCGATTACGCACGCGGCGATAGCAAACATGTTTATTTACTTTTATTTATAACCTGGGAAAAGGGGGGTGATTCTGACTTTTATTAGGTGAGGGGGATTTTTATTAATAATGACACTTTTTTTTTTAACTTTTACACTTATACTAGAAGCCCCCCTGGGGGACTTCTAGTATAAGTGCTTTGATCTCTCATAGAGATCTCTGCAGCATAGATATGCTGCAGAGATCCATGAGATAGGCACTCGTTTACTTCCGGCTGCTGCAGCCGGAAGTAAACGAGTGCCGAGCCGGGGACCGCTCCAAGATGGCGCCGTCCCCGGCCGGCTTCAGAAACGGAGATAGCTCCTCCGGGATAACATCCCGGAGGAGCGATCTCCGCCACTAGACACCAGGGATAAGCTGAATCCGGTAATCGGATGCAGCTGTCATGTTTGACAGCTGCATCTGATCACTGTATTAGTGGGCAAGGCGATCGGACCGTGCCCGCTAATACCTGCGGTCCCGGGCTACAAACGGCACCCGGGACAGCCGCGGTTCAGAGCGGGGTCGCCGCGCGGCCCCGCTCTGAACTCCCTTACCGGCAATAGGGCGTAAATATACGCCCTTTGTCGTTAAGGGGTTAAGGAACATATATTTGTTAACAATGGTTCGAATTTTTAACAAGCCATCAAATAAAATAAAAGTTATACATGTTACATATCGTTGTAATCGTAACGACTTGAGGAACATGCATAACAAGTCAGTTTTATCCCAGGGCAAATGGCGTAAAAACAAATACCCCCCAAATAAAAGAAATGCGTTTTTTTGTTCAATTTCACCACACATTTTTTCCTGGTTTTGCAGTGTACTTTATGCAAAAATTCAGCATAAAACCAAGAAAACCTAGAAAACCAATAAATAACCAACCAAAAAATAATAACAAAAATACACTAACCAACAATAAAAAACTGTTTAAATCGATACTACCTAGAAAACCAACCACCCACTCCCTAAAAAACAACATATGAAAATGATAGAAAATGATGTTGAATTAGTGGGAGAGGGGCACATCTGGGGCCTAGTATACCACTAAAGCTGATCAGAGCATTTGGCCTAGACTAAAAAATGAAAAACGGGCTCTTCACTTCTGCACTGGGTACAAAGCCAATACTACAACTACCATGATCATGTGTGCTGCAAAGCAGTCTTATTACACAACTAGCCATCTGGCTGGGCACGTCATACCTGCATTCAGAGCAGACACTTATTATACAGGGACAACCATGTAATACAGTGTACTGTGAACACTAGCACAGTCACTCAAGGGGCTGGCTTGGACGGTGACACAAGATTAAGCCAAACCCTATATGATCATGCAAGTAATGAAAAATTGCCTTGGACCAGGACAGATGCTAGAAGACAGATGACTAACACACGCACCTACCCTCTAATTTACTAAATGGGTAATACATTCCACAATGCTAACAGTAGGCAGTTACATAACTTACACAAGAGTCTCTCAAACAAACTTGGAATACTCCTTCACAGCTTGTGCCACATTTTCAAAAGATCACAATTCGCAATTTAGGATAATTTTCTATAAACAGATGCATTAGAGTAAGAAAATCTCTTATGTAAAGAGTAAGCTAACCATGGGCTCTAAATTTCCTAAAAACGTGGTCATTCTGCAAATCCGGAATGGGAAGATTCTCTCAGATTTGCAGCCGCTTCTACTAACTCTATACAGCCACACATTTCATACATTATTATTTTCCATTTGTACTGCTGATACAAATACTACTAGCCCTATACAGTCACACATTTCCTTCCTTGTCCATCATGCCCTACACAGTACTGCGGATGCTGGGAACTACGCTCTCCACAGGATAATGAAAACAGAAACCTAGGAGTAGATATAAGTGAATTTACAGTAAATGCGGGTTCACACACCATTTGAATCCCGCTGCCTGGAGAAGAGGGATGGATCCCTAGAGATGCCTGGAAAAAACAGGCACAGGCCCAAGACTGCATCCAATTTCGCCAGGCTAAGAAAATCAAATTCAGAGTGATCGGGTTCAAAAATAATTTTGGGAATTTCATTAATCTCTAATGAACAATCAAGTGTGGCCTTGGTGGGATGATGTGGGGAGGCTAAAGAACAGACCTAACCCCACCTACAACCAGCATCCTAAGTTATAGTTACCTGAAATAAACCAAGAGGCGAAGATGCAGAAATCATTATCTGTGCTTATCTGAAGATTTATGGGTAAACCATTAGTTAAGGAAATTAAGTTACATTTTTAATAAAATTATTTTCTTGCTAAGAGAGTCAAGGATTAGATGCAGAAAATATTCTATGTTCAGTTTTCAAACTCATCCATCAATATATACAACACTACTCTCCGTGCCCGATTAAAAAGGTTCTGCTGACCCATATGACAGACTACAAGGAGCAGGATTACGGACACTTCTTCTGCACTTTGTGAGCGATAAAGGACAGTGCAGCTCCCAGGAAAATGTTTGCATCAGTGCAGCTCTAGGCATTTTCTTCAAAAGGAAAAGAGGCCGTGACGATAAAAGCAAAGGATGCACCGAATACAACTCACAAAACCAGCAAGTGCTCTGTAACTCTAGGTCGTCTCATTTGCCCTATTTTCTATACAGAGAAATCATCTTCATCTGCAATGTATAAAAATTAATAGAACACTCTGTGCAAGAGACTATCATCATAAAAAGGATATTGTTTTTTCTCTTCTTTTCCCCCTGCGCTCTCACGTTTCTCTTTCTTCTCGGATTTTTCTTTGTCGTGTCGAGATTCCTTTAAGAAAAAGACAAAAAGGCGGAAGTATCATTACCCTGGCTCCAGAAACAGAATTGACTGATAAAATACATCCCTAA
This sequence comes from Dendropsophus ebraccatus, assembly GCF_027789765.1. Lineage (NCBI taxonomy): Eukaryota > Metazoa > Chordata > Amphibia > Anura > Hylidae > Dendropsophus > Dendropsophus ebraccatus. Next base: position 51,680,941 of record NC_091463.1, read on the forward strand.
GGTTATAGATTTTATTCTTTGCTTTGCCTACTGGAATTCATTAGTTCCATCTGATCTGGACGACTTCATACAATAAGTGTGACATTACATTAACTTCATACTGCTACAGTACGTGTCCACAAAAAGAACAGAAAAAAAGCAAAGCAAGAGGACTATGTTCCCAAAATTGTGGAGGTAGCAAATAAAAGTGGGAGCAAACTTTTGGTTCAAAATCTGTTTTTAACACAAATCAAACAAAAAATAATAGGGGGGCAGGGCTTAGGTTTTGGCACCCAGTTTAATGCAAAAATTTTTTGCTAAGTCAAATAAAAGCTGGTAAAAACTAAAACCCCTATTACACAGAGCTAGAGAGAGGAGCAAACAAGCGCTGTCAGCGCTCTCTTGCTCCTCTTTCACTGCTCACTGCCTATATCATCACACACGTCGGCAGCGGGAAGGTGAGTACAGCGGGGAGCTGCCTGGGTGATCACTAGATCGTCCGGGCAGCCCATAGCAGATAGTGGCAGTCTGCTGCAGATGCTTTTATTCCTCGGAGCGACTGCAGCATGTCGCTGTTATCATAGTGTTTCAGTCTCGTTTGTCTTTTAACATGTTGAAAGACAGACAACAACGATCAGCGGACATCGCTCGCCATAACGGCAGATATCGGCTGAATACGGCCGGTAATTGTTTTGTGTAATGCGTAAAAGCAGACCTTAAATTCTTTGAACACTGATTGACAAAAGATGTATTGATAAACCTCCCCAATGTTCAGGGAGTGTTTAGGAAAAGCTCCCAGCATATATGCCAAACCTATCAACATAGCTTTACCCAAAATAGTGCTTTTATTTGCTTCCATCGGGACAGTATTTCCTGTGCAGCATATGTTTTCTGGGGCAACATCAATACACAAAATATACCTTTTTGCTGCTGGAAGAACTTTTCTCTATCTTGTCAGATTTCATTATCTCAGCCTTTTCTTTATTTGAGGATTTAGATTTGTTTCGTTCTTTTTCATTTGAGCGTGGGGAATCGGACGGGCTCTCGCTTTTACTGTGTTTGGAGGAACCACCTAGAACAATTGTTTGATGAAAAATTTATTTTAAGGTTAGAAAGAAATTAGGTATGAAAAATAATTAAGTCCACTGTGTTTTATATAGCTGTGAGCATTTCCTTGTTAAAGCTGTGAATTCCCTGGTGTCAAGTGGTACGCACAATTATAAAGTATTGCTACTAGTATCCAAGGAAATCTAACATGTGATGTGTCATTTTAAGAGATACAAAACATTCTTTAGATAAAATCATTACTGAATGACAGATGGCATATACCTAATGTATCAGCCTAGCCTGTGATAAGTCGACAAGGTTTTGCTTTCTCCTTATCTACTAATTTCCTGTACTGAAGATCAACACAGAAGGAACAATGAAGGTACAGCTAGATATCAGCAAACTGTGACCCATGACATATCATTAGCCTGAATTTTTTTTATGAGCTTTTATGCCTGGAAATTGTTTTTGCACGCACAGCTGTGTTTGCTCCTGTAGCTCAGTCCATTCAAGTGAACAGGGTCTAAAGCGTTCCTAGGAATGCTCATTCAGCCAATAACCACCCCATGTAAGAGGGCCAGCAATAAACCCAACAAACGAGCAAATGCCAGCTAGTCAGTCAATTTGAGGCTGATGTGTGGCTGATATAATTTTGTGGACACACATCTCTGTCTAGACGCGGCTGGTACGCGCCACGGCTGCAGTAATAGCTCTATACTATGATTCTGGGAACCGTATCAGCACAATCATGCTAATTCATTCCCTTTAATGCTCACACAATATCTCTTGCCTTATAAAAGGCACTGCTTAAAGTGACACTGTCACCCCCTTTGTGCATTCTGACATCTCTACACAGGTGTAAAGGGTAAATTTAGCGTTTTTTCATACCTTATTTCATATCATATGTCATGGTGTTTGTTCAAGTAAAAAGTGTCATTTTATCAACTGCAGATTGTATTAAGTGGGCGTGGCCTCGCGGGTTTAGCGCCACTTAGCCCCGCGCCACAATGGTACTGTTGGTCCCGCCCCCTTGACGCCCATTGGTTGGCCGACAAAAAGGGGGTGGGGTCTAGACCTTTTGACCAACCTGCTCCAATGGCCGCCGAGGGGGCGGGGCCAATGGTGCCGTTGTGGGCGGGACTAAGTGGTGCTAATGCCGCGAGGCCACACCCACTTAATACAAACTGCAGTTGATAAAATGACACTTTTTACTTGAACAAACACCATGACATATGATATGAAATAAGGTATGAAAAAACGCTAAATTTACCCTTTACTCCTGTGTAGAGATGTCAGAATGCACAAAGGGGTGACAGTGTCACTTTAAGTGCTTGTTTGCAGCCATACATGGATGAATATCAGCCTATGTAAAAAGACCTTAAAGCGACTCACCCACAATCTCTAGCCAGGTATTCATCTATTCCTAACTTGTCTAAAAACTGCACAGGTGCCTTAACAATCCAGCCCAAGTGCAATATATTTGGTGATGAATAGCAGAAAATCTGCCTGGAGCATTCCTAATGATGAAGAGGGCGGGGAGGAGGGACAGAGAGGTTGTGCCAGCCTAATGCAGACACTCTAGCCCACACTAGTTTGACACAGGGCTGAGAGTTTAAAAAATGTTTTTCAGGACAATAACTGCATCACCTGCCGAACGGACCCCAGGACAGATCTTGGATTAAAAGCAGCTATCTGAAGATGCAAGCGGTTTGGGGGAAGGGGTCAGATTGTGGGTGCAGAGTCACTTTAAGTCTAACAGAGGCAATAAAACAGCCAAAACTAATGTTTGCTTCAACTGAAAAAAGTCAAAAAGTTTACAACCATATAAAAAAGGATTAGACATTCTGACACTCACTAGTTCCATTTTCTTCTTTGCGTCTCTTTGACTCCTGGTTCACCTCGCGGTCGCTGTTTGAGTGATCCTGTAGTGTAAAAGAGGATGCCAAATGTTAGTAAAATGTATGTGTCTAAGGCATCATATATTTGTTATTACTAGTTTTATTTTAGTTTTCCATCTTTAAAGGGGTTGTCCGGCGATAAAAAATTATTCACAGAATAACACACATTACAAAGTTATACAACTTTGTAATGTATGTTATGTCTGTGAATGGCCCCTTTCCCCGTGTTTCCCCCCACCCACGCTAGACCCGGAAGTGTGGTGCATTATACTCACCGCATATCGTGTCGTCCACGGTCTCCGATCGTCAGCAGTGACGTCTTCTTCGGGAGGCCGGCGGATCTTCCCGAGTGCCGGCAACCCTCTGCAGAGTCATCCGAAGCTCAGCTGCGATTGGCTGAGCATAACTGTGCTCAGCCAATCGCGGCTGAGCGGCTGATGACGCGGCCACTCGGGAAGATCCGCTGGCCTCCCGAAGAAGACGTCACTGCTGAGGATCGGAGACCGTGGTCGGCACGTTACAGGTAATGTATAGCGCACCACACTTCCGGGTACACGGGTGGGGGTGGTGGGACACGGGGAAGGGGGCCATTCACAGACATAACATACATTACAAAGTTGTATAACTTTGTAATGTGTGTTATTCTGTGAATAATTTTTTATCGCCGGACAACCCCTTTAATGGTTTAAGACCCCTGTGATTTTACCCTATGCAGTATTTTTTTTTCTTTATTACGTTCTGGTGCTATTAAAGGAAAACAGGTTTGTGCATACGAATCCTGGTAGCCCCCTACTTCCTCTATCCAACACCGCACTTTGTGATACATCCAAGGCCTGCAGTTTTTGAGAAATTTTTACCTCAGCCTGCTAGTGGATATCCCAGTATGCCAGAGGTCCAGCCTGGTTATACACTCTTGAATATGTATAAGTAGGCGTGAGCATCAAAGTCGACAGCGGGCAGAATGGTGCCCTGGGGGCCAAGGAAAGTAAGCTGGATTGCTGTACGAGTGTAAACCCTGCCTCTATGGACACCGCGGTCACAAGCTGCGACAACAGGTTATTGTTGCAGTAGTATAAACTAAGACCAAACTCATTAAACCAGAGAAAGAGGAATTGAACACCTGTGGTCAACTTTTTGGTTGGTTTTTATGCGAACTGTTGATTCACTGTCCTTATCTCATAAACTTGCAAATACAACCAGGCAAGACTCGATGAGAACCTAATGCCTAATAGCATCAAAAGCAAAGAATGAGGGAGTTCAAGTAAATAAAAAAAAAAGGTCAGGTACCCCATGATTATACTACCACAGGAACCAACAGTCAAAACATGTTAGGATGCTTTTAAGGGATTTTACTGTGGCTATTCATTGCCAGAGCAGGCTCTTGATTCTTGGTTCAACAAGTACTTACATTTAAAGCCTGGTCAGCCAATAATATGTAGTGTAATAAGGCCCTTGCTGCACAAATTCTGTAAATGTAATTTATGACGGTCTACCTGCGAATTGTAAAGACCATGAACCCCACCACACCCCAGAAACATTTCACTGGACATTTATTTTCCCGGTCATGCAACACTAAAAAATCAGAACAAATATGAAACAAACCCTTTTTCTCTCCTTTCTTTCTTTTTCCTCCTTTTTCTCTCTCTCGCGTGAACGTTCCCTTGATTTATCGACCTCTTTCTTCTCTACCTCTCTCTCTTTGCTCTTGGATGTTGGTGGGGTAGTGTGGTTTGTGTAGTGCTGTTGAATAAACAAGATGTTGTAAAATTACAGCTTGTCAAAAACCATTCTATCACAGCTTATATCAACCATAAATCAGCCCAAGAATCAAGTAATAAATGGCTTATGGTCCTTATACACGAGGCCATTATCGTTTGAATTTTCGTGATAACGATGGCATTTGAGCGATAATCGGCTTGTGTAAACACATCGAAAGATCAAGCAATGAGCGAGAAATCGTTCATCTTGGTATTTCAACATGATCTCAAATCATTGTTGGTTGTTTACACGAAGCGATCTGAGAATTTTCAGCAATAACGATTTATGCCTTCGTCTAAATGCTGATTGTTATAAAAACAAAATCGTTCCCTCAAACCCGTTAAACAATAGATTGGGCGAATTATCGCTCTGTGTAAAAGGACCATAAGTCTCTGTTCACAACATATTCTATACTCTGAGCATATGGACTTAACATATGCAATGGTATGCCCACTGCCCCCGAAAGGTGGTGAGGGGCAGGGGGGGGTAGTATATAACAGTACAAATAAAAATGTAATATATGTTATATAGAGATATATATATATATATATAGATATATATATATATATATATATATATATAGATAGAGATATATAGATAGATATATATATATATATATATATATATATATATATATATATATATATATATATATATATATATATATATATATATATATATATATATATATATAGAAAACTTGTATATTGGAGCAGCACTACTAGATGTCCCGAAGTGGGTGCCAGCGGGTGGCCGAGACCACGGCTTCAACTTGAATATATGCAGGAATCCCCACAGCACTCCGAGTTGGCAAAAACAAACGTGGTTTATTGCATGGTGTAACAGCACAAAGTAGTCAAAAGCGACGTTTCGACGACCTCCGTCGTCTTTTTCAAGCGTCGTCTTTTTCAAGACGCTTGAAAAAGACGACGGAGGTCGTCGAAACGTCGCTTTTGACTACTTTGTGCTGTTACACCATGCAATAAACCACGTTTGTTTTTGCCAACTCGGAGTGCTGTGGGGATTCCTGCATATATATATATATATATATATATATATATACACACACATACATATACACACACACACGCCACAGAAAAAAAAGGTAACAGCATCCCGATGGTTTAAAGTGCAAAAGCCAAAGAGTGCTTTTATTTCATCATGGGAGGTACATAGCAACAACGTTTCGACCTGTGTGGTCTTTCTCAAGCTCGAGAAAGCCGTTTTAGGTATTGACATTGTATACAGTGCTTGAAGTAATTACATTAGTCCTAGTTTTTCTTGTGTATGCCATTAGCAGCTCAGTTTTATTATGGATGTGATGTTTTATACTTCAACAATAAAGATGACGTTTGATATACTTGGGTTGCAGCATGTTTTTCTGTAGGTAGTGTCTACTGGAGACAGAGCAGAGAGGGATGGACTTCTTCTCCAAACAGTTGTCTTAAATTAGTGAGCAGACACATTTTGCCAAGGAAACACGTCATCAGGATGGAGAAAGCTGGACCAAGAACTGAAAGGGTGTGCATGTGGAAGAGTGATGCAGTTTCTGTGCCTGTACATGTAGCAGTGGCGTGCTTGTACAGGTGAAACATTTTCTTCCATGGAGCAAAAGCCACTATGATGAAGATTTATTAAGCAGTATTACAGTGACAATGCTCTTTGTTGTCTATATATAACATAACCACCCCTGGCAACAAAAAACATTTCTTTAAAAGGCTATAGGCAACTTTTGCAGTTTTATAAGAAAGTAGCTGTATTTCTCCAATCCTGGATAACCCCTTTAAAGCGACTCTGTACCCACAATCTGCCCCCCATTCCCCAAACCACTTGTATCTTCGGATAGCTGCTTTTAATCCAAGATCTGTCCTGGGGTCCATTCGGCAGGTGATGCAGTTATTGTCCTAAAAAACAACTTTTAAACTGGCAGCCCTGTGCCCAACGGCTGGGGCTTAGATTGTGTATGCATTAGGCTGGAACAATCTCTCTGTCCTTCCTCCCCGCCCTCCTCATCATTAGGAATGCTCCAGGCAGATTGCCTCGTATTCGTCAGCTGTGAGAACACGGCACATGTGCTGGATCGTTAGGGACCTGTGCAATGGAGAAAATGTTCCAGTAGCACTCATAATGATGAAGAGGGTGGGGAGGAGGGACGGAAGGGGTGGTGCAAAGTATAGATACAGATAGTATAGTACAGATACTGTAAGCCACGGCCGTTAGACACGGGGCTGCAAGTTTAAAAGTTGTTTTTTAGGACAATAACTGCATCACCTGCCGAACAGACCCCAAGACAGCTATCCAAAGATACTAGTGGGTTTTTTTTTGGGGGGGGGGGGGGGGGCAGATTGTGGGTAGAGAGTCGCTTTAAGAAGCAGCAGTGAGCAGAGGGATTAAGGCTGTATTAGACAGCCCACCATGCCTATCACATGGCTTGATAATAGTGCGGACAGGGCATAAGCGATGTTCGTGCAGTCCTTTCCTTTAACCAGCTATTGGCCCTGCATCTTTAGTTACACAGATGAGCTCCAGGTAATAGATTATCTTTTCAAATATTTGCTCTCTCCTCTGCTGATTGTCTGCCAAATCTGGCCGTGTAAAATAGATAGCACTCTGTGTAAGGGTACGTGCATACTACGGAATCCCGACACAAAACCAGTTGCGGATTACGCAACTCACACCCGCTCGCGTACTCTGGCCGCCCATACCATAGACTTCATTCTGTGCACGGGCGGTTTCCGCCGTCCATCCAAAGTATGAACCTGTTCATTCTTTGGACAGACAGCGGAATCCGCCCGACCATAGAATGGAGTCTATGGCATGCGGAGATGCGCACGGCCACCAATCTGTGAGTGGATGCAAGCTGCGGAATCCACAACAGGTTTTGCGTTCGGTAGTGTGCACGTACCCTTATAGGGCCTTTACACAATATCTCAGATTAAAGACAGGGAGGTAGAAAAATCTTGGAAGACCGCTCTCATAGGCTGTAGATGGGGAGAAATGCACATAAAATGTGGTTTGTAGGGGATGTGATGTGTACAAGTATGGAGGGGAATAAATCTCACAGCAAACTGTAGAAGCTATAGACAAATAAAAAATGTTTAATATAGAGAGTTTTTTTTTTTTTTGCGCCATAATAAAAATGCTGACTAAATAAGGGCCAATTTAGACTACAGTCGTGGGGCTACACAGCAGCCGTATTACAGCTTCAAGTTCAGGCCGAACCACTGGTAAAATGATCAGAGCGATCAGGATGTTACATGTGGTACATTTCTAGTTGTTAGATCTGCAGTCCTGACACAACTTGGTCACATACTATAGATACTAAAATACATTGAATGTGTATAGACACCTTAAAGCACCTTTTACATAGTGAGACAACCCGATACAAGCGGAAGCCTAGATGATCTGCACTTTTAAAGGGGTTATCCAGTGTTAGAAAGAGAAGTCTGCTTTCTTCCAGAGACAGCACGACTCTTCTGACTGGGTTGGGTTTTGCAACTTAGTTCCATTTTAGTGAATAGAGCTTAATTTCAAACCACACCGGAACAGGAGAAAAGAATTGTGCTGTTTCTGGAAGAAAGCATGCATGTTTTTCTAATCCTGGATAACCCCTTTAAGGCTTTGTTTGCACATGTTAAGCAATGCAAGTATCTAAAGCTAAGTTCCCATGCATTTACCACTGCAGCAATATTGTGCAGCCATTTTTGAATGCATAAGGGCATGACTGACACATGTTCAACACCATGTGGAAACAGCTTAAAAAAAGCCTTTTACAAGGCCCAATCTTTGAAGGACTGGTTGCACAAATATAACTGGACCATCCAAGAAGCTGCTATAGTTCATCATTAGCAGCACATCTTTTACACAGGTACCACATAATTCCAATGATTAGATGATAAATAAGGGCCCCATTACACTGGACGATCATCTGTCGAATGGGGCAGATCCCCCCCAAAGTAATAAAGACCACGATCAGCCAAGGGGCTGATCTTTGTCTTTTAAGGTATAACAATCAGTGGCTGCAGATCAGTCATCTATTAGTGTAATAGCAGATGCGCGGTCAGCGGCTGATGAAACAGTATATAGGAAATAATAAAAGTAATACTTACCCATCCATGCTACCTGGTGTCCACCTTAAGACATCTCTGAAGAGACAGGCTCAGCCACTCACTTGCCACAGCGCTGTCCAACCTCGGTCAGTGGTTGGCTGAGCAGCCTGTCATTGCAAAGACGTGTCTGCAGTGAGAGGCCAGGACAACATTGGGGAAGCATGGACAGGTAAGTATTACATAATTATTTTCTATATACACTGTAAAAACTGTGCTAAAGGGAATACATGAGCTGTGTACAAGTGGAGAGAGAAATCAGAGCTCCGATGGCAAGTTTTTGATTCTGCAACATACAGATCTCACTTCCAGCATGTAATACTCGGAGGGCACACCCAAATTACAAAATCTGAATAAGGATTGCAGATTCAAAAGGAAAGCATATTTTTCCATTTTGAAAGGTATCCACAGCCTTTAAAGGGGTTGTCCAGCGAATCCTCAATAGAAAACCTTTCCTTCTCTGGACAGTTCCTGTCTTGGCCAGAGATGTCAGCAGAGAGCACTGTGTCTGAATTAAAATAAAACGTTTCTTGCATGACATACAGCAGCTAATAAGTATGGGAAGACTTGAGATTTTTAAATAGAAGTAAATTACAAATCTACATAACATTTTGACACCAGTTGATTTGAAAGAAAAAGATTTTGCTGGCCAATCCCTTTAAAGCTCATATCTAAACTGCTTTGAACGGTAAAGAAAATGTAGCCTATATTAGTTTCAGAGCCTAGGGCAGGTACTGTGATACACTAAAATGCTAAACTGCCCTTACCTTTTTCACAAATTGAATCATTAGGCTAAATATCGGAGTGGCTGGAGGGGGGGGCGGATCGACACGCCAGGCTGCATGTATCATTCGTGCAGCCATGGAAACTTAGAGCATGGATACACATATCTACCCGTGCTGTCAGTTTCTAGATCACACAGTGATGTCTTTGGGCCCGCTTGCTCCAGCTGTCAATTATCCTGGAGGAGACTGGGCCTGAAGACAGAGCCGCTGAACGAGAAGGCTGGAGAAACAGGATGCCGGATCACAGCAGCAGCACACTAAGTTTTTCCTGCTGTGAGATCTGGAAACTGACAGCACGGATAAATGTATATCCGTGGTGTTAATTTGCCTTTATTGTTATCGTCCTCAAATTCCCTGTTTACACAGAAAAATGTGCGATCAATAATGATTCATTTTTAAGCAAGTTGTAAAGACACGATCAGCCGAGGATCAGACAGTTTCCCGCTTCTCAGTTTTACACAGGCCGATTATCGCCTACAGGAGGGTTTCTTTTTACTCTGCATCAAAAGTAATGATCGCTTGATCAGAGCAAAGGTCCAGGAACTAATTCCTGACACAAACAGAAGCATATAAAAGAACATAGTTAAAATAAATCTATACTTTTTTCTAATAAAGTAGTATTACAAAGAAATATAACTGTATTAAAGCAATGTATTAACCATGGTTTTTGGATCTAAAAACAGTGATACCAACACTTTTGATTTGGCAAATATTTTAGAATAAGTAACTCTAGAGCATGAAAGGCTCAAATCGCATCACAAACATCATTTTCATTCAATCTGTATGTTCTCCCTGTGTTTAACCCCGATGCAGAGATGTTCAGGTCAAATTAATGCAATGTTCCTCCCCGCCTTCTAAGAGCCATAGCGCTTTTATTTTTCCACCTACAGGGCAGGATGGGGAGTCATTTCTTTGCGCCCTGATCTCTAGTTCTTAATATCATATTGGTGTAACAGAAAATTTTTGACCGCTTTATTATTTTTTTTTCTAATACATAATTTAAAATAAAATCAGGAATCCTGGTGTGTGTTTTTTTCCGGGAACAATAATGTTATATTTTAATAGAATGTACAATTCCTCACGCTATAATATATGATATGTTTGTTTATTTAAAAAAAAAATATTTTTATTTTTATAATGGGCAAGGGGGTATTTTAAACTTTTATTGGAGGGGGGTTTATAAGGGTTTTTTTAATACTTGTAAAACATGCAATTATTAGATTGCATATACTAATCTATGCTATGCCATAGCATTCATCAGTGTTATCAGCGATCTATGCATAGAGCCTGCCTGAGAGCTGACTCTATGCATAAACCGGCGATTCAACAGGATGGAGGTAAGTGACTTAACCCCACCTGTCGGTACAAGCGATTGGGACCCCCCCATCACAGCGTTTAAGGGGTTAATGACTGGCTGCAGTATCACAGCTGCCTGTCATTATGCTGGGATCACCGAACACTAATGTGTGTGGGGCTGCTCTCACTGCAGCGGTCCTGCACACATCAAAAGCCCCTCACAGTCAGGAACGTAGATATACATTCCTACAGCACAAGGTATGTGCAGCAGGAACGTATGTCTACATATTGCTGACGTGAAGAGGTTATGTGGGTTTCCTCTGGGTTCTCTTGCTTCCCCCCCATGATCAAAAACATACTCACAGGTGAAATTGGAATTTAGATCTGTGTAATGACAAGCTATATACAACTCTATGGAATATGTTGGAAAATGGCACAAACACAAAGATTTACTAAAAAGGTACTTAAAATACAAACAAAAAAAAAAATATATTTTTTTTAAAATAAAAATTACAACTAAAGTAGTATGACCCCTGCCCCCCGACCTAGATCTGTTTACAATCCACTTTCTAAAGTACTAAAATATATACATTAATGTAATCCCTGACTACAATTAGCCAAACAAATGCCAAAGGAATATCCTATTAGCATAAATTTAGCAGGCACATGTTGTTGTCAATTCCATAGCAGATGTTTGTAACTTTACAGACATACAGTAGCAAACATCTGAGACCTGTTTCAAGCAGAGCTCTTTAAAACATATACTAACTGCAGTGCCCATACATGAAGAGATGATAACCTTAGATGTGACAAGGGCTATACTAACTACAAGCAGGAGCTGCAGCAGGACAGTTAGAACCTGTATATTTTACATTCGGCTAGCCTGTTGATTCCTTTTTTTTCGAACTGAACCATCAAGGCTCCAAAGAAATCCAGTGAATTAGTTAAAGGGGTTGCCACTTTAATAACAAAATAAAGCAGCTTCCTGCATCAGTAACTACGCCCATGGCCCCTGCTGTGCCCCACAGTGATCTTGTAGGAAGCTACACCCCCTCTATGCATTCTTGCCTAGTGCTCAAAACATGGGTCCTTTCCATAATATGGCCCAGTGTAACCTTGACATCCTACACAGGACATAAAGGCTCAGTGGAGGACCATTGTCACATACTCCTCTGTGCTTGGCCATATTATGGATGGGATCATCATTCTAAGCACTAGGCAAATAACACAACAAGGGGGCAAGTTTATTAAAGTAGTAAAAAACAAACAAACTGGCCAATCCCTTTAAGTAAGGGGGTTTTGTTCTTTTTCCCCCCTATCCGGTGAAAAAACAGGATCCTGGCATATCTGTGTTGTACAATTGAAGTCTATGGAAACAGATTGTTGGAGGATCCTACTGAACCATCCTGTTTGGCATCTGATTTTCCTATTGAAACCTGCAACGAATTTAAAGTGTCACTGTCATAAAAAAAAAAAAAAAAAAAAAACTTTTGACAGGTCATAGAGTCAAGAGTTTTAGACCCATACTGATTGGAAAAACGAATGGGGGAGAAGACTGCGCTGCAGCATGTCCTCTCCCCAGCCTGTGTTAGAAAAAAAAGAGTTGCAATCTATGGAGGCTGACTCTTCATTTCAAACTCAGAGCGGAGAGTGTATGGCTCATTCTCCCAATCTGAACACTTAAGGCCCTATTCCACGGAACTTTTTCGAACGACTATCGTTCATAAAATCGTTCAAACGACCGCTCGTTAATGATATTCGTTCTGTGGAATAGCTGTAAACGAGCAAACGACAACAGCGAAATAGTCGTTGAGTCGTTCACTATTTTTTTCTACATGTCGAAAAAAAAAAGTTGGTCTTTCAACAATTCGCTAATCTTTTCGTTGAATAAAAAAAACTTTGTCGTTCTTGAAATGTCTACCTACATTTCACCACGTTTTAAACGACCATGTAACGACCGCAAAAAATTGTTAAACTACAGATATCGTTCACGTTCCCACACGTATTATGTGTTATCGTTCGCTTTAAAAAATCGTTGAGTGCTCGTTAACGAACGGTCGTTGAGAGAGTCTATGAACGAATCGTTCCGTGAAATAGGGCTATTAGACCTGGGAAAATCAAAACATTCGACATGTCTCTATGAACAAAACCTCTGCCATTCTCCCAGCAGCTGAGCGTCTCCGATTAGACGCTCGGCTGCCAGGAGAGCTTCGGAAGAATGGCAGAGGCTTCAGGGCCTTCTGGCGCATCTGACATTGTATTGAAGCTCTCCTGGGAGCTGAGCGTCTCCGATGAGACGCTCGGCTGCCAGGAGAGCTTCAGGAACCTCCTGCATAGGCGGTGTATCTGCATCACACTGGTTGAGCCGGAAACATGATGGGAGACGCGCGTGAATTGTGGTGTTGGTTTTTTTTGTTTGTTTTTTTATAGTGGTCGCTGCATATGCAGCCATAAACACAGTGACCCAGAGAATACATTTATTATGGTATTTTTACCGAAGGCTGAATAGCACAAGTTTCAGTTTCATATTAAAAATAATATGTAAAACTAAGTAATTTTATTTAACCCTTTATTGGAGGGATAATAGAAAAATGTCAATCAATAGGTTTCAAAAATCTGAAAATGGCGGCAATATAAAGAAAGTTTTCCCGTAAAAAACAAGACCTTATCTGGCTATGTGGGCAAAAATAACACAATGGTGGAACTCAGCAATGAAAGAAAGTATGAAAATGACTTGGTCCAAAAAAGGCTGGTCACTAAGGGGTTTAAAGGAGAGGTACACTTAAATGAATAAAAAAGAGAATAGTTCTATAAATCTTCCTAAATTAGTTTTTTTTAATTTAATAGGATGTAAAAAGAGGATATGAACCCAGCACAAGCTGCAAGCACAATACTACAGTGTTTCCCAGAAAAAATGTTTTGCTCCCAGGGGATGTCTTATTTTTCCATGAAAAAGTCACACTTGAAGACACACACACACACAAAAATTATATATTATATATATATATATATATATATATATATATATATATATATATATATATATATATATTAAACTGTACAAAACTTGTAATTACAAACCACCATAACCAGCCACAACCCTGGTGGAGGCGGGGTACTTGTGTTCGGGGTTTGCCTTATTTTAAGCTATCTTGTCCTCGACTATGCCTTTTTTTAGTAGGATGTCTTATTTTCGAAGAAACTGTATAGGTTATAAAAATTCCACTTTACTTTTCAAGGTGTTACCCCTATCAACAAGATATCAGACCACTGTGACCCCCTACCAGTCCCCTACTCCCATTGAGGTGTTCGAATAGACCAGTGGCCTTTTATGGGCCCTGTCACTCAATTGACATTAACAGCCAAGTACAGTGTTCAGCTGTTTTTACTGGGCCCATGGCGCATGTGGGCCCAACACTCCATTCACCCTTTGGTTAAAGGGGTTATCCAGAGCTACAAAAACATGGCCACTTTTCCCCCTACTGTTGTCTCCGGTTCAGGTGTGGTTTGCAATTAAGCTCCATTTACTTCAATGGAACGGAGTTTCAAAACCCCACCCAAACTGGAGACAACAGTAAGGGGAAAGTGGCCATGTTTTTGTAGCGCTGGATAACCCCTTTAAGTTTGGAGGAGGAATAGGGAACCTGCGGATATCATTCTAGCAATCACTGTTTTTATGGGCTAACACCTTTAACCCCTTAGCGACCCATGACGTATCTGATACGTCATGGTGCCATGGGGGGTGTTCAGAGAGGGGTCCCGCCGGGACCCCACTCTGAACGGCACTGATCCCGGCTGACATGTGCAGCCGGGCAGTGCCTCTATTAGCCTCTAATTAAGCCTCTATGTGTAGCTGTCAAACCTGACAGCTGCACTTAGAGGCTTTCCTCCATGCATCCCTGGTGTCTAGTGGGACAGATCTCCCACTAGACACCAGATCTTCTGCCCGTGCCGGGCCTCAGCGTCGGAATGACGCTGATCCCGGCTCGGTAATAGATTGCAGCAGGCCATGGCAATCTATCAACAATCTGATCGATATTTGCTGTGTATATACACAGCATTGATCTCTATGAGAGATCAGTGCTGTCTATATACAAGTCCCCCAGGGGGGCTTCTAGTTAAAGTAAAAAGTAAAGTAAAAATGTTTTTTTATTAATAAAAAAATCCCCTCCCCTATTAAAAGTCCAAATCACCCCCCTTTTCCCATTTTCTAAATATAAAAAAATAAACAAACATGTTTGGTATCATTGCGCGCGTAATCGCCCGAACTATTAATCACATTACTGATCTCACACAGTAAACGGCGTAAGCGCAAAAAAAGTGCAAAATTGCGCATTTTTGGTCGCATCAAATCCAGAAAAAAATGTAATAAAAAGCGATCAAAAAGTCGTATATGCGCAATCAAGGTACTGATAGAAAGAACACATCATGGCGCAAAAAAATTACACCTCACACAGCCCCATAGACCAAAGGATAAAAGCGCTATAAGCATGGGAATAGAGCGATTTTAAGGAACATATATTTGTTAACAATGGTTTGAATTTTTTACAAGCCATCAGATAATATAAAAGTTATGCATGTTACATATCGTTGTAATCGTAACGACTTGAGGAACATGCATAACCAGTCAGTTTTACCATAGGGCGAATGGCGTAAATGCAAAATTCCCCGAAATCAAAACAAATTCCTTTTTTTTTTTTTCAATTTGACAGTGCAAATGATTTTTTTCCGGTTTCGCAGCATATGTTATGGAAAAATAATGCCTGTCGTTGCAAAATACAATTGCTTTCGCAAAAAATAAGCGCTCATATACGTCTCTAGGTGAAAAAATGCAAGCGCTATGGACTTTTAAACAAAGTGGAAAAAGCAAAAGTGCAAAAATGAAAATTGGCTTTGACCTTAAGGAGTTAAACCTGTTGAAGAGTATGCCCAGGATTAGGTGGAATAAATATATTTATCCCTATTGTATGCATAGTTCAGAACTGGCTGTTCAGACTAGCACATCTGTTGCTACTAACAGGTAAATATTGAGAGACTACTCTCAAAAAAATTACATATCTGAATCTAGGGTGATTATTAAAAATGTGCAAAATTATAGTAAGCTAGAGTTTGTGCTAACTAGAGCACTTGCCATTTGAATCCCTAGGCTGCATCAATCATCTTCAAGCAGCAGGATTCAAATGCCAAGCAGTTAAATTTGTGCAAACCCAAACTCACTAAGTTTTTTTCCCTAATGGCAAATAACTTGTCTAGAAATAAAACACTATGGCCTCTTTCACACGTGTTGGAATCTGGACAGATTTTCCTGATGTCTCAAGGAGGCCTCAATGAGTACTAAAAAAATGTTTTGATGCATAAACACAAAATCAACACAAAAGGTTTCATCCCAGCTCAGCTGCATCCAGAGCAGCAGTGTCATGTGATCTAACCACCAGTCCTGTATGTAGGACTTCCTGCGTACTACAGGAATAAATTACCAATCAAACCCCTCCTGGCAGCCTCCAGACACCTGCCCTAGCTCTGCCGCCCCCCCCCCCCCACCACCACCACCTTGTTCACAGTTATGCCCCTGCATGATTTGACAGAGACACTAAGATTATAGTCTCACTATAGTCTCTGTCTAGTTCTGTGTATTGTGGTATCCAGCATTCCATCTTTTAAATCTTCAGAACCTGGAGACTTTGAAACTGCAATGCAGACTGATCTTCTACCACTTTATTCCCCTGGTGAAAGTTGGTTAATCACTTAGGGCTGAAATGGTGGTGTTCTAGAAGTAGGCATGATTTGCAATAGCGGTTTTGCATACACGCCCTGTATTTGCAGTTCACAAATGATTCCCGAATGGCCCATTATTTATTGCAGGCTCTCTACAGTAACCATCTATACTGCTTTGCACTAAATTGTATGCTCCCAATACTTTATAAAGTCACAGTTAGTTTTCAAGATTGTAAAAGATCTGTTTTTCCATTCTATAGGATGGTGCATGAAAACAAGTGTAATAAGTGTCAAAATGACAGATGAGACATTTGTTATGGTGTACACAACGTGCAAAATACAACTAAACAGATGCTGGTGAACACAAATGCAAAAAGCCATTTTGTGTGTGCAGTGTTTGCCATTGCGTCCAACACCTGCAGAATATGGCACACGCTACTAAACACTATCATATTAGCTGGGCTTATTGGGTTGTATCGGCCACTGTTCAACTCAAAGTTTTTGAACAGAAGTGAAGGAACATTTGAAGAATCAGTGGCAATTGGTAAAATTCGTATATACTTTTACAGCAGCGTGAACATCTAAACATTTTGGAACTCCTGACAATGGTAAGGGATGCCGGGACGTTAGATAATCCGTTTGGTTATATATACGGACAGTGCCCTGAGCGTGTGTCTTGGGATGCTTAGATATGAGTGGCAATTACTTCTAAATCAACATTGGTCCACCTATATAGTGTAATAGGGTTCTGTAGCACTGTTTGTAAACACATAAGTAGACACTATAACCATTATACAATTTCCCTAAAAAGTTACTTTATACATCTCCGGCGCTGTATCTAAATCAAACTAGGCATGTGGGTGGTCCTCAGCGGCGAAAAATCCCTTTTACACAGGGGATTATCGGCAAAGAGCGTTGTTAGATCACATCATATCTTTTGGGCTGCGCTAAAATAAATTGCTATAAACAGGACCTGATATCTCTGCACTGGAGCAATGAATAAAACAGTTATATCTCCTGACCCAAGGTAAGAGGCCCTACCGTACACTGCTTTTAATCAGCAAAAAAAAAAGTCATACAGCCCTGTTTTGTACAGCATGAGACATATGGTTTCAGGTTAACATCATCACTCCAGATGGATTCCAGCCCAGCCTGAGAATGACGTGAGCTCATAAAGTGGGGACAGGTAAGCCTCCTTTCTATCACAGTTTAGTAAAATAAGAGTGCCATTAATGTCACTCTCAAAAAGAAACTTAAAGGGGTACTCCACTTAATAAAATTTAACCCTGTTCAATCCCAACATATAATCTAAGCTTGTTTGTAACAGGTTTCTATCGCATGAATTGGTCATGCATCACATCCTGATCACATATCTGCATCACATCCTGATTTACACCTTGAGGCTATGTTCACACTACGTAAGTTTCCGGACGTAGCGCGCTCCGTGAATAAGCGGCCGGAGATTTACATAGTTTGCGTACAATGGAAAGTATAGGATCTACAGCTGCACAGTTCACACTACGTAAGAACTTACGCCCGGATCGTATGCGGCGCCGTAAAAAAAATGAACCAGACCATTGTTTCGGGATGGAAATGCTGTTACTTACGCCCGTAGCGTAACATGCGGTCCCGTACGGAGTGGTGATTTCTTCATTTTTACACTTTGATTTGCCGACCTGAAAGGTTCTGTGGGGTGTCCGGGGCTAGGCGAAGATATCCAAGTAAAAGACCGCTGTCAGATTGCTACGTACGCCGCTTGGGAAGCGTACGTAGATTCCGGGCGTAAGTTCGGGGACCGTACGTAGCCGGCCGCAACTTGCGTAAATCCCGGGCCGGAGTTTTACACGTATATGTCCGGCCGCGAAAAATATGCGGCCGGACATATACGTAGTGTGAACATAGCCTGAAGCTGCAGAAAATTCTCACTGCCTGGTCCACATGGTCTCAGGTCCTCTGTCCTCACCCTCCCTTCTGAGACTAAAGTCACATGACATTGGGCTCTTCTGTCGCCAGGCAAACTGTAACACCTCATCTCTAACCCATTCACTACAATGAAGCCTGCTTTATTTCATTAAGTGCACTATAGAGAGGATACGCTTAACCCCTTAACGACATCGGGCGTAAACTTACGACCTCGCGCCCTGGTACTTGGCGCATCAGGGCGTAAATTTACGCCCGATGTTTCCCCGATCGCTGCGTGTTCACACACAGCGGTCGGGGAAGATGGCCTGCTATAAATCATAGCAGGCCATCTTAGCTTCACGGCACGGGGGGTGGTTAACACCCCCCGTGCATACGATCGCCGCTATAGGCTGATCAATTCAGATCAGCCAATAGCGGCGGTCGGTGCTGTCCGAGGATCGCCGATGCCACCGGCCCGATCGCCGTGAACGGCCGGCCGTTGACGGCGATCAGAGTCCCACAAAATAGTAAATACCTGCCCTGGACCCCTCAGCTAGGTAGCCGAGGGGTCCAGAGCAGGTATTTGTACATTACTCACCTGTCCCGGGCTCCTGATCGGCGTCTTCCGGGTTCGCAGCGTCCTCGCCTTCGTTCGGGTCTTCGGCTTCTTCCGTGACGTCACGTTCGGCTTCTCTCAGCTATTTTCGGCTCCAGCGTCGGCTTTTTCCGTATTTTGCGCTCTGCTGCCCTCTAGCGGCTGATATGTGTAATACACTTAGCAGCTACAGGGATGTTCAGAATGTAGAAAAAAAAAAAAAAAATTTTCTTCAAATTTTTTTTTTTTTCTATTTTCCGCACCCTATCGCCGCTGAGTGTTGATCAGCATCGCACGAAAGTGCGCTGCTAATCAGCAACTCCTCCTTTTTGGCGTAGGGTGTTTTTTTTCTATATTCTACTGCCACAGTCTGCTAATAAGTGCCGCACATAAGTGCGGCATTTATCAGCAACTCCTTTGTTGGCGTAGGTTTTTTTTTTATACTTACTGTAAAAAAACATGTAAAAAACACTACATTACACCACACTACATTGAATAAAGTTTGACACTACACCACTACATACCCCATATACCAATCCCCGTATAAAGATGGCCCCCAGGGTGTTTTCGGTGTCGGACGCATACGTTATTATTGCCTCCGACACCGAAACAGCCAGTGAGGATGAATGGGGGGGGATCCTTCTTTCCTCCATTCATCCTCATCCTCCTCATCATCCTGTGACGTGTCTGGGGGGTAGCGTAGCGTACGCTGCCCCCCAGACACGTCTTTTCCGCCAGTACTGTCCCAATAAGAGATGACGGTATGGTGTGAAATTCTCCAAACTCTGTGAGGGTACCTCAGGGTACACTTACAGATTTAGGGTACGTGCATACTGCGGAATGGCGAAGGATAACCCTTTGTGCATTCCGCAGCTGGCACCCGCCGGCGGACTGATGCGGGCGCATGTCTCTACCAGTGTCATAGACTCCATTCTATGCACGGGCGGATTCCGTCGTCCATCCAAAGAATGAATACGTTGGACGGAGAGCGGAATCCGCCCGTGCATAGAATGGAGTCTATGACACGTGTGGAGACGTGCGCCTGCATCAGTCCGCCGGTGGGTGCCAACTGCGGAATGCACGAAGGGTTATCTGTCGCGATTCCGCAGTGTGCACGTACCCTTAGAGTGTATGTAGGAAGGGACACCCGAATCCAGCCCCCAGATGCCCCCTCCCCCCCCCCATCCTCCGAGTTAGTGGGGAGATCGTCCGGGAACTGATCTTCTCACTGCTGGATAAAGGTCACCACCTGTACGGGGATAACTTTTATACCAGCACCCCCTCTTCCGGTCCCTCGCTGCCTGAGCTACTGTAGCTTGCGGCACAATAAGAAAATATCAGAAGTAGTAATAGCGCCCTAATATTTAGCAGCCATGGAGCGGACCCAGCGCTTCTGGATATGAGGGACCCCGTATCGCACCAGGACAACATTTTCCAGGTGACGTCCCCCACACTGGAAAACAGGAGACCCCAGAAGAAGTGCAGAGTGTGGCGTAACTCCCCCACACTGGAAAACAGGAGACCCCAGAAGAAGTGCAGAGTGTGGCGTAACAGGGGGATCAGGAAGGACACCATTTTCCAGTGTGACACCTGTCCTGATCACCTCGGCCTCTGCATACTGGATCGCTCCAAGGCGCACCACATGTCATTGGGGTTCTACATTATCTAAATTCTGTCCCTTATTCCTATTTCAGGGGTCACGTTGATCCAGGGATTATTCTGATTGCCATTATGGAGTCGGGAAGGAATTTTTCCCCTGTGATGAGGCTACTGTCGTCTGCCTCATGAGGGTTTTTTACCTTCCTCTGGATCAACACAGGTTGAATTTGATGGACACCTGTCATTTCCAACCTTATAAACTAATAATTGGCCTAATACCCCCAAATAAATTAGAATTGTCCCTTTTCCCTAGCTAAGTAGGTATGGCCGCCATTCCCATTAGAGGATGCCATGATGCAATTATAAACCCTCTGTGCTGCCAGGACAGTAGAAACCACCCACAAGTGACCCCATTCTGGAAACTACACCCCATAAGGAATCTAACAAGGGGGGCAGGGATATGGCCCCCTGGTGACGGCCACATTTGGGACGTGAAAATGAAAAAAATTGTATTTTTTATTTTCTCGGCACATGTTCTACGTAAGTGCCCGTCACCAGTGGGGTCCATATGCTCACTGCACCCCTTGATAGATTCCTTATGGGGTGTAGTTTCCAGAATGGGGTCACTTGTCGGGGGTTTCTACTGTCCTGGCAGCACAGGAGCTTTGTAATTGCGACATGGCCTCCATCCTCCATTCCAGCCTCTAAATGGCGCTCTGTCCCTTTGGTGACTTGCCCTGTGCCCATATGGCACATTATGCCCACATGTGGGGTATTTTCGTACTCAGGGGAAATTACCCTACACGTTTTGTGTTCATTTTCTTTTTTAACCCCTTGTGGAAATGGAAAAAAATCAAGGCTAGACCAACATTTAGTGTAATTTTTGTAAAATTTTTACTCTAAATCATTAATCTTGTCATGATTTTTTCATTTTCACAAGGGGTTAAAAGATAAAAAAAAAACATTTAATGTGTAGAGCAATTGCCCCCGAGTACGGAAATACCCCACATGTGGACATAAAGCGCCATGCGGGTGCAGGGTAAGCCTCCGAAGGGAAGGAGCGCCATTTGGTTTTTGAAGGCTGGATTTGGACGGAATGGATTTCGAGGGGCCATGTTGCATTCAAAAGGCCCCTGTGTTGCCAAGACAGTTGAAACCCCCCACAAGTGACCCCATTATGGAAACTGCACCCCTCAAGGAATGTAACAAGGGGTGTAGTGAGCATATGGACCCCACTGGTGACGGACACAAATGTGGAACAATGTGGCGTGAAAATGAAATATTACATTTTTTACACTATAATGTTGGTTTAGCCTTGAATTTATCATTTTCACAAGGGGTTAAAAGAGAAAAAAACACAATATGTGTAGAGCAATTTCCCCCCGAGTCCGAAAATACCCCACATGTGGACATAAAGCGCCATGTGGGCGCAGGGCAAGCCTCCGAAGGGAAGGAGCGCCATTTGGATTTTGGAGGTTGGATTTGGCTAGAATGGATGATGAACGCCATGTCGCATTTACAGAGCCCTCGTGCTGCCAAAACACTGGAAACCCCCCACAAGTGACCCCATTCTGGAAACTGCACCCCTCAAGGAATCTAACAAGGGGTGCAGTGAGGATATGGACCCCTTGATGACGGGCACATTTGTGCCATGAAAGTGAAAAAATGAAATTTTTCCCTTTCACGTCACATTGTTCCACATTTGTGCCCGTCACCAGTGGGGTCCATATGCTTACTGAACCCCTTGTTAGATTCCTTGAGGGGTGTAGTTTCCAGAATGGAGTCACTTGTGCGGGGTTTCCAGTGTCTTGGCAGCACGAGGGCTCTGTAAATGCGACATGGCCCTTGAAATCCTTTTCAGTGAAATTCAGCTTCCAAAAGCCAATTGGCGCTCCTTCCCTTTGGAGGCTCGTCCTGCGCCCCCTTGGCACTCTATCGCCACATGTGGGGTATTTCTGTACTCGGGAGAAACTGCGCTACACATTTTTTTGTCTTTTTTTTGCCTCTTATCCCTTTAAGAAAATGAAAAATTGAAGGCTAGAACAACGTTTTAGTGTAAAAAATAAATTTTTCTTTTTTCACGCCATATTGTTCGGAAAATCTGTGAAGCACCTGTGGGGTCCAAATGCTCACCGCACCCCTTGTTACATTCCTTGAGGGGTGTAGTTTTCTAAATGGTGTCCCTTTAGGGGTGTTTTTTAGGTTTTGGCACCCCAGAGCCTCTGCCAACCTGAAGTGGTACAGTCAGAAATGACCAAATATAACGGAGGCGTTGAAATTCACTAGGCGCTCCTTTATATCTGAGGCTTGTGGTTGCGTCAAATAGCGCAATAGGGTCACATATGGGGTATTTCTATAAACTGCAGAAACGGGGCAATAATTATTGGGGTGCATTTCTCTGGTAATAGGTTTATAATTATGAAAAATATTGGATTACAATAAAATCTCTGCACAGAAAATTAAAATTTTCAAATTCCTTACACACTTAGCTTTTATTTCTGTGACTCCCCTAAAGGATTAAAACACTTTCTGGATATGCTTTTGCAGAGTTTGGGGGGTGCAGTTTCTGAAATGGGGTGCTTTGTGGGGCTTTCTAACATACAGGCCCCTCAAATACACTTTAAACCTGAACAGGTCCCTGAAAATATCTGATTTTGAAATTTTACTGAAAATTTGGAAATTTGCTGCTAATGTTTTAAGCTTCCTATTGTCTAAAAAAATGAAAGATAGTTTAATAAATGCCGCCAACATAAAGTAGACATGTTGCTAATGCTATTTAATATATAATTTATGTGGTATAACCACTTTCTGTATACGCAAAAAAGTTTCAAAGTTGGAAAAATGCATTTTTTCACATTATTTGGGTTTTTTTCATAAAGATTTGTTATGAGTATCGACTCCAATTTACCAGAAATGTAAAGTACAATATGTCACGAGAAAACAATCTCAGAATCAGCCGGATAGGTAAAAGCATCCCGAAGTTATTAATGAATAAAGTGACACTGGTCATATTCATAAAATTTGTCTCTGTCATTAAGGCCATTTCAGGCTCTGTCCTTAAGGGGTTAAGGGACCTGACCCAAGCCCCCAACCCCCTCTGGATAACAGATAAATTTATGTTTTGTTTACAGTGTAAAACTAAAGCAGATTGAGCCAGCAATGGGAAGATACTACTAGATGAGGCAGATACTAGTCAGTTGGCTATGAGGTGCAATGCATTCTGAGAAATGTAGTTTTGTGGCTGCCCCCATCTTGGATATGACCAGCTTTTAGAAAAACTTGTAGCTCAGGAACAGCGGCAGCTAAAAAGATAAGAGACAGCTCAAAATACTCAAGGGGAATGGTGAGTAAGACCAGTTAGGTTTGGGAGAAAAACATTTTTTAGCCCTTGGGTGGAATTCCCTTTTTAAAAACAGTTATTTATAGGGTACATACATACAGTACACTTTATAAAATAACCAAACTATGGGTGGTTGTCTAGCCTAGGCACAATACCAGTAAAGAATTTTCAAAGCAAATGTATGGGCTGCTACTAGACTCTCCCTGCCCTCAATACACTCAGAAGTCAATACGTAAAAAATGTGACCACTAACCCTTATAATGAACAGACTCATTCTGTTCTATAGAGATCACTTCTCAGCACAGGCAGCATTACATGGTACTGCTGTAAAGCACACCACCAAATATTCTTAGCACTCAGGCAATATGAATGTCTCGGATAAGAAAAAAAACGACTGACGGAAAATATTGGTTTAAAGCACCAGATAGCATATTATTTGCTTGATTTTGTGATGTTAGGTTTGTTTTTTTTTTGACTCAGGGTGCTGTAAATATAATTATTAAAAAAAAAAATGCTACTCACCTGCCCCCATTCATTGCACTGGTGTTCCTATGGCTCCCAACTCCTACTGCTTCCTGGTAAATTGCTGTCTCACGGGAACTGCTTGCGCAGCCAGTTACTGCCTAAGGTGAAAACGCTAATGTAATTGACTGGCTGCTCCTGAAGGGACAGCACATCAGTAGGGCCAAGAAGCAGCGGAGATTGTAGAATCACGGCAGGAGAGTATTTGTATTATTTTATAGCACTATGAGCCACATTTAAAGTGTCCCTGTCATTATAACTTTCAAAATCTAAAATCAACAGTAGATGTCATATAAAGCAAGTTTGCCATATACATACATTCTTTTTTAACATTGAAAACATGGCACTTCCTGTTTTCTTACTCTTTGAGGGGAAAAAAACAGGCAGAACACAGGAAGTGCAGTGTTTCCTAGGCCATCTGCACACTGACAGAGAAGGTAGTCATGTGACTGATGGACACATTGAGCTGTGACTCTCTGTACTGGCCTAAATTCCTGTGTTTAGTGTGTTTTTTTTCCCAACCAGCACAAGTCAGAAAATCTGTCTTCAGGAGACTGGACCTGAATTTCTGATAAGTTCAGCTTTATTTTACAGCATAACAACAAAAAATAATTAATGTATATTGCAAACTTGCTTTATTTCACATCTACTGTTGATTAACATTTTGAAAGTTATAATGACAGATACACTTAAGGGGGAAAAAATAGGATTGCTGGAATACACTTGAAACAGCTAACAAAAAAAAAAATTACACAAAGTTACACATTTTCTTTAAGCCATCTGGTCAAAAGTTTTTTTTTTTTTTCTTTTTTCTGGCAGTGTTTCTAGAATATGCCGATCACATTAGGCTCCTACAGTTCAATGTTATGCGAGTTAAATCATCGGCACAATGACACTACACAGAAGAATAGATCATGTTCTTTGTAAGCTACAACTGCTGACAACTCCCATCAGATTAATTGCTCAGCATTATTTAATATTTATCAGATAGTCTTACAGTAAATCACACCAAATCCAGATGGCACAAATATGTTATACATGCAAAATATAATTTGATGCATTGCAAACAACAGTTTGATAAATGACAACAATGATGAAAGGAACTCAAACCTTTGTTGAAGAGTCCTTAAAGTCATTGAGGTTGTCCTGTAGAAAATGAATGGAGATGACACGTGAGCTGGATTGTTGTCAGTAAGGAGACCCTTGGTTGTGACCTTGAGAAAATACAGCTACTCCTTTGAGGAGGGGGGAATAAATCTTTTGATGCTGTTAACACTGAATAAAGAAAATCAACATGGAAACTGCTACATGTTAAACGGATATTCATTAATTTAGCAAAATAGAACTAAAAGGGGTGCTGAAATCTCACAAGAAAAAAAATAAAAATAAACTGCACATTTAAGAGCCAAGCAAAAACTTTTTTTTTTTTTTTTTTTTTAACATTTTAGCTCTAAAAGATATAAGGGAGGGGGGAAAAAAATAAGAGGGCAAAAGTGAAATGAAATGTGCACTATGACATTATTTTGTGCAGCACAGTCCTTTTCATAATCAGAATATATTCTGGTGTGTCATATTACCTTACCAAAATATGAGAAAAGGAAAAAGAAAAAAAGAAGAAAAAAAAAAAAGGAAAACAAAAAATTTGATGAAAATCCATTGATCGTAGCAAGGCACATCTCGGTAATCCAAGCGCTTCATGGGTAGAAGTAAGGGACTTACAGTTTTGATGGTCATCACAGACACTGGGGGGGGGGGGGGAAGCGGTTTTGTAATTCAGTATTAAAAAAAAAAAAAAAAAATGATGCATGGGTATAGCAATGACTAGTCTTCACTGCAGGCTATGCCCACGGCAGCAACTTGAAGGCCAAAATGGGTTTCTCTTGGGTTTGTGTGACGATCACATAGCTGCCACAGCAACAACTGCCTTCAATTGAAATGTAGAGACCGACACGTAACAGGATTATTAAGGTAAGCTTTCCAGGATACATCTAACCGAAGCTGCATGCTGAAATTACACAACTACTGCAGGTTCGATCATCAGGCTTTACTGTGAAACCTTTCACGACTTCTTCTTAAAAGGCACATTTCGGCAAAATGTAGCTTGCATCGCCTGAGGAATTCAGGAGGCAACTCAATATTCCCACAGGATCCAGGAAATCTTCAGTAGAAAATTCTCCCACAAAAATAGAAACCAGTGCAGAGGGGAAAAAAAAGAAAAAAATACTCTCCTGGAATCATCTTGATGCTGATTTGCTTGAAGCCATCTCAGGCTCTTACACATACACAGACTGCTTAGTAATATTCAGGCACTTTAGCACAAGCTTTCTTCACACTATTTACAAAAATATGACTGCTAGGTCCTTGAAGATTTTGCTTTTTATCTGCCATTTTTTAGAAAAATACTTTATAGAAAAATAGTCCAAACAGGGCAGATTTCATCGGAATTTCAAAATACAAAATATCAACACAAAAATAATGGAAAGAAAAAACCTCCAGCGACTTCCAGTGGAAAATTGGCACCCAACTTGAAGGAAGACGGACTCTTGTATTCCACACAGGTGAGCCTAATATGGATACAGGCTTCCTCATGCTATACTAACCTTTACTGCTGAGGAATGTGATGGGGAAGAATGCGTATCAATTTTACGACGTTTTTGTTCTAAAAAGAAAAAGGAAAGAAAACAGTATTAACACCAGTTAATGAAATAATGGCCTGGTGACTATAGGGAAAGTGCAAATATAACAAGGGTCCCTAAAATATTTACATAAAACTTCGATAAATTTATAGCTAGACAGATAGAAAGAAAGAAAGAAAGAAAGAAAGGATGGTTCTAGTCTCATTAAGGAGCAAGACCATTAAGGAGAGTGACTGTACCACCAGGCCCAGGCTGAAGCACTGGAGGCAGGCCCTTAGTGGGAGGAAACCCTAGCAGCTCTATGATAGGGTTCCATTGATTCTAATGGAGTCACATCATGGAGGGGCTGGGGTTTCTTCTCACTAAGGGTGGGTCAGCTTCAGCCTGGGCCTGGTGGTACAGTCACTTTAAGACTTCCATTCATATTAATGGCTGTTATGTAACACCACATTCTACCCAGGAGTGCTCGCATTGACAAAATCCATTGCTTTCTGGGGATCTCCTTACTTGAACCAGTTATTAGTGGTACGGGAAACAGATCACTGATCTCAGGGAGACCAGGCAAAGATAACACTGGATTGCAGTACAGTGTAGATATGATACCCATAGAAGAGCTCTATGAATGTTTTTTATGCAGTAGTGGTCTTGAGCTCGGAAGCAACTGACCATAAATCATTTTATTCTGATAAGTTATTCCATATGTTCTATAAATTGAAACTACTCCCAGACGGTGTTGAGGGACAGCTGTATGCCACAATCTGGGCTTTGAGTAAAACCGTAGTCTGAAACATTTATGAAACACTGGCTGATGTAATTTTACAAGACAATAGTAAACATCGAGCTTCATGGTTAAACGCGATGTTTTGATGCACTGCACTGCAGTATCTGTTTAGTGCCTTGTTTAATTGTATCAATTTCTAAGCTAGAACAGCAGAACCTACCCCTTTCAGGCTCAGAGGTCTCCGATCTGGGAACAGGGGACTTCAAGGACCCAGCAACAGCGGTTTTATCTCCTCCCTTGGAACCTTCTTTCAATTTAGATTCCTTAAAAAGATCTCTCTCCCGAGAGGGCTCCTTTTCTTTCTCCTTCTCTGCAGCCAGTTTTGATTCAGTGCTTGTCAGAGCAGACTTAGATTTTTCTTCCTTCTGAGATTTTTCTTCCTTCTTCGCTTTCTCCTTCTCTTTCTCAGATTTTGGCGTTTTCTCCTTGACATCTCGCAGCTTTTCATCTTTATTTGCCCGATCTTCCTTTACTTTATCCTTTCCATCCTTGCCTGGTGCCTTGGTCTCTTGTGGAGCAGCTGGAGTTTTCTCCTTTTTATCTTTCTCCTTTTCCTTCCCCACTTTATCTTTGTCTTCCTTTTCTTTAACAATTTTGCTGTAGAAAAATAGCAGACGTGAACATTAGCTGGCCAATAATGTAATGTAAAGCCGCCCTGTCCGATCTATAGTACTATATTAACTAACTAGCTTGGCTACCAGTTTATGGTGCAGCAGACAAAATCAGACACATGTTCTTTACGTTCTTACGGGATCGCTGTGAGACAATTTAAGGGCATTCTATAAACCCACAGCTATCAAAAAATCCAATTCTGAAGACAGACTATGAGACACCACAGGTAGTGCAGAACAGTGTAGATATGATACCCATAGAAGAGCTCTATAAATGTTTTTTATGCAATAGTGGTCTTTAGGTCGGGATCAACTGACCATAAACCATTATATTCTGATGTGTTATTCCATATGTTCCATAAAGTGAAACTACGCAAGGAGTGTATAGCGTAGTTTGCTATTCTGCTTTTTAAAATAAACTGGATATTCCCTTTAACCCCTTAGGGACCAAGCCTGTTTGGGCCTTAATGACCAGGCTCATTTTTCAAAATCTGACCTGTCTCACTTTATGCGCTTATAGTGATGCTTTAACATATGCTAGCGATTCTGAGACTGTTTTTTCGTAACATATGGTACTTTATATTAGTGGCAAAATTTGGTCACTGTCTTGTGTGTTTTTTGTGAAAAACATCAAAATATAATGACAAATTTGAAAATTTTGCACTTTACGAGCGTTGAAATTCTTTGCTTCTAAAAAAAAAAAAAAAAAAAAAAAGAAGGCACATGACAAAAATAGGTTAGTAAGTCACATTATCAATATGTCCTCTTTATTCTGGCTTCATTTTGTAAACATATTTCACTTTTTTAGGGTGTTACAGGGCTTAGAAATGTATCAGCAAATTATCATGAAATTTCCAAAACTGATTTTTTTAGGGACCAGTTCTTTTTTTTAAGTTGATTTAGGAGGCTTGTATACTGAAAACCCCCATAAGTGACCCCATTTTGGAAACTAGACACCTTAAAGAATTAATCTAGGGGTATAATGAGCATTTTAACCCTACAGGGGCTGGAGGAAAGTATTCACAATTAAGGCGGAAAAAAATGGCAAATAGAAATTTTCCAATAATATATTTGTTAAGATTAAAGTATCTCATTTTCATAATAAACATGAGAGAAAATGCACCCCAAATTTTGTAACGCAGGTTCTCCTGAGTACAATGGTACCCCATATGTGGGCGTAAACCACTGTATGGGCACACAGGAGGGCTCAGAAGGAAAGGAGCGCCAATTAGCTTTTTCAATGCAGATTTTGCTGAAGAAGTTTCTGAGCGCCAGGTGCGTTTGCAGAGCTCCTGTAGTGACAGCAGAATAGTACCCCCCAAAAAGTCACCCCATTTTGGAAAGTACACCCCTCAAAGAATACATCTTGGGGTGTGGTGACCATTTTGACCCCACAGGTATTAGAGGAAAGTATTCAAAAGAAGACAGTAAAAATGAAAAAATAGAATTTTTCCAATATGATGTTTGTTTAGTTTGAAATTTCTCAATTTCACGAGAAACGGGAGAAAACTCACCCCAATATATGTAACGCAGGTCCTCCTGAGTAGAACGGTACCCCATATGTGGGCATAAACCACTGTGTGGGCACACAGCAGGGCTCAGAAGAGAAGGAGTGTCATTTTAGTTACAGGCAATATGTGGGGGTTTACTGGTTATCTGGGGTGGTAATAGACAATATCGGGGTGTTTATGGGCAATCTGGGGTGGTTACTGGCTGTATGGGGTGGTGACGGGCAATCTGGTGGTGTTTACTGACTAACTGGGGTCGCAACGGGCAACCTGGGGTGGTCGCAACGGGCAACCTGGGGTGGTCGCAACGGGCAACCTCGGGTGGTCACAAGTAATCCAGAGTCTGTTCACAGTGATGGCGGCGGCCATCTTGGATCAGATGGCCGCCCTGGGAGGGGAGGGTCAGTGAACAGGTCACTAGGGTTAATTCTGGGGACAGGGGGGGGGGGGGGGGGGGGGGGGGGGGGACATGTTCTCATCTCCTCTCACTGTGGATTCACGGTGAGAAGAGATGAAAGCGTTCAGCTGCACTGGCAATGTCTGTTACCGGTGGCCGCCGTTATACTGATAATAACGGCGATCGCCGGTGAGGGGACTTGCCGGGACTGACCCCACACTCTGCCCCAACCCCTCAGCGACCTCCGATAGCTGAGAGGAGGGGGCTGCGGGCATTACCGGCGCCGCTGCACTATTCTGCACCATCGCAATAAAGAGCTGATGGCAGCAGAATAGAGCCCAATAGTGTTCGCCGTAAAAATCCGTATCGGCGGTTACTAATAACATAATACATGTATTCTCTGGGTCGCTACGGTTACGGCGATACCACATTTGTATAGTTTTTTTTTTTAACTATTACGGCTTTGGCGCAATAGAAACTATCTTCCTAGCAAAAACCCACAAAAAATGGTCGCTGCATTGCAAGATCCATAGCGTTCGCATCTTTTGCGCGACAGAGCTGGTTTTGGGCTTATTTTTTGCAGGAAGATCTGTAGTTTCTACTGATACCAAGTTTTATATGTATATGACTTTTTGATCTCTTTTATGATGTATTTTCTGAAGTGGATTGATAAAATACAGCTATTCTGGTAGTTTTTTTCTTTTTTTTTTTTTACAGCGTGTGTCGTGCGATATAATTATTGATATAGTTTTATAGATTAAGTTGTTACGGACGTAACGATACCAAATATGTATAGGATTTGTGTTTTTGATTACTTTTATGTAATGTTTTATAGTGTATGGGGAATGTAATGCATCTTTATTATTGGGGGGGCTGGGGGGGCTGTGTTGTGTTTGGTGCACTCTTTTTTTCACTTTTTTTACTTTTACACTAGTGTACATTACTGTACACTAGTGTAAAATACTTAGATCATTGATACAATACATTGCAGTACCTGATGTACTGCAATGTATTGTATCATGCCTCATGCTGACAGGCAATAGCCACGGCCACCCCTGTCAGCATCAGGCATCTCCATGGTGACCCCGGGGACCTTCATTAGGACCCCGGGATCACCATGGAGACATCGGGACCCCGGACGGCGCCGCGGGACATCGCGATCATGTAAGTGGACCTGCGGCGCCGTCCGGGATCCACCAGGACCCGTTAAATGCCGCTGTCATGGTTTGACAGCAGCATTTAACGGGTTAAACTGCCCGGAGCGGAGAATTCTCCGCTCCGGGCAGTTACAGGAGGGTGTCAGCGGTCACTGATCACCCGTCCTGCAGCCGCCGCCGGGCGGTAATTTATTCCGATGCGCCCGCCGTTAAAAGGCGTACGCATCGGAATAAAGCCCATTAGTGGCCGCCGTGAAAAGGCAGCATGGCGGTCACTAAGGGGTTAAATGTATAACCTAAACAAATAAATTGTAAAGATGAAACACAGAAAATCTATTCATTGGAAGGGTATACATTGATAGGCAAAGTTACACTATAATTCTAAAAGAATAAATATACACACCTATTAGAAGAGCTACTTCCATTATTTGCAATGACTTTGGGTGTTGTGTTTGCAGCTTTGGTAACAACTTTCAGTGTATTTTGAGATTTTTCTTTTAATTTTTCTTCAGAATGAAAAAAAAGGAGAAAAAAAAAAGAATAAAAGTTATTCACCAACAGTTTATACAGTACATAAATATGCTGTAATATTCAGATCTGGGTTTTCAATTTAATTGTCAAGAGACTGTGCTAATCATTGAAAGAGAGGGTTTGGCTTGTTTCACTGAAAGCAGAAGCATTCTGAAATTGCTGACGGGAAGGGGTTAAGGACAGGTTCTCTATTCAGTTAATCTGTATATTTACATTCCTACGGCACATACCCAGTGCAGTAGGAATGTATATATACGTTCCTGACTACAGGGGCTTCCCGATGCAGTGAGAGCGATCCCGCTCACATCAGTGTCCGGGGCCGGATAATACAACTTTGTAATGTATGCTATGTTAGTGAATGGCCCACTTCCCAGTGTTCCCCCCCATCCCCGGAAGTGTAGTGCACAATACATACCTGATTCGTGTCGACCCCAGCAGCCATCATGGGGACAATGACGAAGTCTTCGGGAGGACCGCACCAGCCCTCCTTCATGCTGGCCCCCCTCTGCTGCATCTTCCGCTGCTCACCCGCGATTGGCTGAGCATAACGAAGCTCAGCCAATCGTGGCTGAGCAGCTGAAGACGTGGCAGAGGGGGGCCAGCATGAGGGACGGCTGCAGCAGTTAGGCCGGCCTCCCGAAGATTACATCATTGTCACAAGATGGCGGCCGGGGGTCGACCAATTCAGGAGAGTATAATGCACAACACTTCCGGATTTACTGTGGGGGGGGGGGGGAGGGGAAGACACTGGAAAGGGGGCCCATTTACATATATAACATACATTACAAAGTTGTATAACGTTGTAATGTGTGTTATTTTGTGAATAATTGCTTAGTGCCGCACTACCCCTTTAAGAAACCCCTTATACACCTCCCTCCCAATAAAAGTTTAATATACCCCTTTGCCCATAATAAAGGGGGGGGGGGGCAGCATTGCAGACTTTTTTACACTATATATCAGGAAAAAAAATTATAAAAAAAAGTGATCAAAATTTTTCTGTTACATCAATTTGATATTAGTAAAAACTAGAGATCATGGCGCAAAAAAATTACACCCCAACCAGCCCTGTAGGTGGAAAAACAAAAGTGCTATGGCTCTTAGAAGGTGGGGAGGAACATTGCAATAATTTGACCTGGACTTTTGTGCATCAAAGGGCTCTGTCTTGAAGGGGTTGAAAAAACAAAAAACAAAAACAACTTTTTCACACGTCACAGAGACACGTCAAAAGTTTTGATTGGTCAAGGTTCAGACCAAGAATGATCAAGAGAACGAGATGGGAGAAGTCCCGGCGCATGACCTTTTCTCCTGGCTCTGTGTTATGCGACAGCCGCATAATGTAAGTCAATGGACCCATCCAAATAGAAAGGACACAGAGCAAGGAAAGGAACGCACTGCAGCGTGGACTTCTACCGGTCTGTTCTCCTAATGTCATGGTGAGAACACTCAGACCCTGACCGATCAACACTTGAGAATTCCCTCAATTTTTTTTATAAGATACACAGATACACTTTAATTCGCTTATTTTAGCGTACAAACCTAGCAAAGGGTGTTTACCAAGGGCCCAAAGCTTATTAAAGCATACATCCAGAGTAGGTATCCTGCTCAAGACTAAGGGTATGTGCAAACTTTGAAAAAGCTATGTAAAATCCATTGCTGCAGCGCGCGCCTTCGCCCATGCCAGACTACATTCTATGCACAGGTGGATTCCGTCGACCGTCTAAAGAATGAACATGTTCGACATGCGCACCTGCCCCAGTCCGCGAACGGCAGATTCCGCGACAAGTTTATGTGGCTTTTCCGAAGTGTGCACCTAACCTAACTTTGTATGTTCACATTAACAGAACAAAAGCAACCATAGGGCATAGCCTGGATCTTACTGACAGGAAAATCCTAAATAGATGACTATTAAAACACAGGGGTTCCACAGTATTACCATTGTAAGCTAGCTATTAAAAAGATAACTCAATACTCACCGAGATCCTCAGGGCTGGTTTCTTCTGGTTTTGCTGCATTCACCAAGACAGATGCCGACTGACTGGCAGCTCCTGGTCCATTCTGTACAGTGGGTGGAATGATGTTCCTGGCAGGGGGATCTTTATGATGAAATTCATTTTCAGGTACCATAAATGATTTCCTGCTTTTCAACTGTCCAGAGTAGCTGCAATTCGCACAACACATTAAATACACCAAGGCAATTGCTAGCCAAAGACACCAGTTAACCTGTGAAGTACTGCCACACCTCTACAGTGCACACAACTCTATTATAGCTAAGTTTCTATGTAAAGACAGACAGCTCACAGTAACATTAAAGAAGCACTCTGGGAATAGTTCTTTTTTTTTCTTTCTTTTGCCTATATAACGCAGCATAAGCTATTATAAAAGAATAATGTGTTTTCTTGTGTTTGCCATGTGCTTATCTGTGAAAGGTATGGTAAGGTGTGAAAGGTATGGAATTTTAGCCATATTGACTTGTATTTCTCCACTGAATGCTGCCTACACTCCCATAAAGGGGGTGGGCTGAGTATAATCAGGGCAGTGTTTCCTATTGAGATAAGCCTAATCTATATGGCTGGTGAGAAAGAGACCTATTGTCAAGTAA
Organism: Dendropsophus ebraccatus; assembly: GCF_027789765.1. NCBI lineage: Eukaryota > Metazoa > Chordata > Amphibia > Anura > Hylidae > Dendropsophus > Dendropsophus ebraccatus. Next base: position 51,715,703 of record NC_091463.1, read on the forward strand.
TTAGACCTATAATTTAAGTGTCTTATAAAGATATGAAGTATGTACCACATTTCGGCAGTGTTTTTGGCTGTAACGTAATGCATGTATGCAGCTGTGCTGGAATAAAACAAATGGCTCTGTATGACTAGTGATGGGGAATGCCCATTATAAAAGGCAAAAAATAAATACCCCCCAAAAAAACAAATAAGGAGTGTTTCTTTAATGCCTAGACTTACTGAACTACATTTTGTACAATGAGCAGTCTACACATACGTATTAACTACAAGTTCTCACACATCAAAGTCATAGTTATAAATCTTGAGTATATCTGCAAGAAATGTATCTGACAACTATAAGGACACAAGTAATACACAAGTTAATGGGCATTTGTCTTCTTACTGAATCTCCGTCAACTGTTCCAAAGGAACAGTATCTAACTTCCAGGACAACGCTACGTGTGGTGTTTACTACATTTAATACTAAGAAAATTTTCACATTGTTTATTTTATATTCAATGACTGCCTCTCATTAGTATTTTACCCCATGGCCAATGCATAAAGATCAGGTCTTTTTTCTTTCTCCTCTTGACAGATTTTATGCACTCTTCGTTCCAGGGCCTGTCCCAAGTTCAGCACTTTGGGATACCAAGGTAAGATTTTGGTCAGCACAATAAGAATATTCCTGATATGAGTATATTCTCCTGTCTCAAGACAGTGAACGGATGCCTGCAAAACAAGAAATATATAAAGAACACCTCTCATCAGATACTACCCTGCTCTATCCTACATGCGCCTTCCTTATCTGTCAACCATATGAACTTTTAATGTGATTTCTAGTGTGCCTAGAGGTACTGGCTAAGGCACCACATCTACAAAGTAATACATAGACAACATTACAGACAAAAGAATATAAAGAATATATAACTAAACAAACCCTGAGGCACAGCTACATGTTTATAACTGTAAGTGTTAATAAAGAGTATGGTATTATTATGTCACTTTATGAAGTTCTCTTAACAATAGATTACTTGTGCTACCAATACCTTAGTTAGCTTATAGTGCCATTTGTGGACGACGTGCCGGAAATTCTCATAATCTAACTGGTCCGCCTTGTTGCCTCCATCAAAATTGGATGCCCGTAGAATAGTAACAAAACCCGGATAGCTTCCACAATCCTAAAAGGGATAAAGAATAGATGGAAAACATTTTCGGAAACACAAGTTTGGCATGCATATGTTTATAAGCCTTCATATTTCTATTATGTGTTCCTTTCCATGGATTGTCCAGAGTTATGAAAAATAATTTAAGGGTGCTCTCTGCTTTAGACCATCCTTACTTCTTAGACGTATTCCTAAACAAGAATGTTTCATTGTTGGGTCACTAGAGATCAGCTGTAATCTGTGGGGAAAACTGGCTGTAAACCAACAATGACTCAGCAGCGCCAGCAGAGAACAAATGAAGCATTACATAGTGCACATTTAAATCAATGGGTCGTCTATGTAATGCAGGACTTCTGCAGGATCCTGAATACTGGAACCCTTTCTTTTAAAGGGGTTATTCAGCGCTACAAAAACATGGCTACTTTTCCTCCTCTCCTCTCCAATTAAGGTGTGGTTTGCAATAAAGCTCCATTTACTTCAATGGAATGGAGTTTGAAAACACACCCAATCTGGAGAGAAGAGAAGGGGAAAAAAGGCCATGTTTTTGTAGCACTGGATAACCCCTTAGAATTAGAATTCCCTTAAACAGCGACCCTCACATAGGGTAGAATAAACCTAGTGACAGCCTTAGATAAGTAAACTTTATTTACATATGACTGGGCAAGCCTATTAATAATAGGATGGTCAGCTGTGAGGAGCAGCAATTGTCACTCCAATGTCTATAAAACTTGGTTTCATTGTCCTAGTCCAGAGAGTTTCTCTTCCCTTAATCTGTAATACAAAAAGCCTGAAACACTATCACAGCTTTAAATCCACTATACAAAGATAGGAGGAACGAAAGTCCATGCTTCACTGACTATTGACATGAATGGCTGACATGCAGCAGGAAGTGACAGCAAAAAATCTGGCTGGAAAATGTGTTAGCAAGTAGTCGGCAGCCTGTCAGAAGCGGCATGAATATTTAAATGTGGGGCCCAGGATTTTAATCACTTGTCTCCAGCTGATGATGAAGCTCAACAGTTCACAATCCCGACATGAGGCATTCTCACAAGAAGGTACGCAGCGCAGAACGGCCTATCTCCTACTGTCAAATCCAGTCTGACAGAACATTTCTTCTCCTAACACTCAGCCAAAAATACAGCTACATATGTTGCTGTAATTAATTCTAACAGATTCTGGCAACTACTGAATATTAAGGAATTAAGATTTAAAACATACTGTAATACTACTAATTTCTATAATATTAAAAACCGCTGGTTATCTAAAGGTTTACTATTGCATTTGCGCCAACCTAGCTGCAGCTGTACAAGGGACCTGAGTGCATTGCTTTTAAATGGCACATTATGGAGAACAAACAAATACAAGGTACAGCATGTAAAAGTGAACTGCAAAAACCAAGCAGGGAACCTCCATATGACTCCATAAATGAATCAAGACATGTCTAGTCAGCAACTTAAAGAGAACCTGTCACCATTCTTTATCTTAATCACTTTCTTTAAGCAGTTTAATATTCATTTGACCTATTTTCCGGTAATTATAATCCCCAATAGTGTTTTCCATTTGTAAACACGCAGGGCGCGCAGCTATTTTTAATACAATAACTCAGGGCAGGCCATGTAGAACAGCATTAAGCCTGCTCAGCTTCTTATCTAGTGCACTCCCAGCGAGTACAAACAAGGAAACAGCACAAGATGGACAAAGTATGTCACGTTTTAAAACCCCCTTAAGAAGGACACATCTATTGCTTTCTATAACTAGATTTGGTTAAAAGAAACTGTTAAATGGTGTTAGGAAATGGAAGGTTTTCAAGCACTTGGCCAACAGCAATCCCTTCTGATCTCCACATACACAATAGATGCTTGAGAATGCATAGATTCTCATCTGGAGTGTTAAAATCCCACCAGGAGGCTATATAGCTATAAAAAAAAATATAATAATAATAATAATAATAATAATAATAATAATAATAATAATAATAATAATAATAATAATTAATAATAATAATAAATGAAAAATGTATATATGAAAAATGTTAAGTTCAGTCAATGAGATGGCCACACAAAAGGACAGTTAATATATAAAATGATCATCACCCTCCAGTTAAGGCTTATATGTAATTTTCTCACCTTGTCATATACTGCACGATCACTGTGCCACTTGGTAACAGTTTCCAGCATACAACAAAGAAATCTTCCATAGCGGCTGGCTTCATTTTCTGTGCAGCTAGCAACAGTGTAAATGATGTCTGAGAAGACCTGTATATTAAAAGACCAGATTGATTAGATCCAAAACGTCAACACTTCAATAATCTGCTATTTCTCGTAGGGCATATAAATGGGCACTGTCACTACATAACTTGACGTGTCATCGGGCTTGATATTAAACGTATTAATCACGGGGGGTCTCACTGCTAAGACCGGCTCTGATCAGCTGGCCGCTCATTCCATCAACATTTTCTGATAGACTTACATTGAAAAATATTGACAGAATGTCCGACCGTCCAGGGAGTGGATTGCACTGCTGCGATCTCTCCCCGGCTATTTCTCCTGATCCTAGCCAGTCTGGGCAGTGAGACCTGATGTGTTCAATAACATGTCAAAGGGTACTTGTAGTGACATTTACCCTTTAACCCCTTTAGGACATAGCCAATTTCAATTTTTGCACTTTTGTTTTAACCTCCTTGTGCTTAAAAGGCCATAGCGCTTACATTGGCATTCCCCCACTAGACCACCAGGCATGGGAAACACAGCCTTTTAAATTCAGCTGTCAACTTTGACAGCTGCATTTAAATGGCTAATTAGCAGGCACGGTGATCGGACTGTGCCCGCTAATTGCCGCGGTACCGGGCTGCAGATAGCACCCGGGATCACGGCGGTTTAGAGGGGTCGCCGTGCGGCCCCCTTTGATTGCCCCTAATGATGTTTAGGGGTTAAAAAGGTCTGATGTGTCTTTCATGCTAATAAGCATGTGCTATTTTAAAACTCTCAATGACACATGCCAAAGAAATGGATTAACAGATGTCGTGTTAAAAATTTTAATGGGTGGAGGTCTTAATTTTTCACACTGCCAATGATCACTATAACAAAAAAAAATGTCATGTGGACAGAGCTGGAAGAGAACATGCTTTGCACGCACTTCTCCTGGCTATATCTAGCAATCAGTGGAGGGTCCCTTTACACGGCCCAATATGAGCAGCCATGTACAGATACAAATCAGCGAGATCAGAGCTCATTTGCAGTGCCTTCAAAAGGCATGATAAATTGTGTAGCCAGGCAGCACGAATGATCGCTGTATCGTTCGTGTGGACATTAAGATTCATTGCTATTGGCAGCACATCCCCTGTTCACAAAGAAAGACGTGCCCCCAACAACAGTGAATGTTAGTGCCGCACAAAAGATCAATTCAGCTGATGAGTGTGTTTGCTGATCTCTGGCCCGTTTACACAAGCTGATTATTGGGTGAATAAGCGTTTCTAGGAATGTGCGTTACCAATAATCAGCAAGTGTAAATGAGTCTTAAGTCCCTGATTAATCTAAAGTTCTCATATTTTCTGAAGTGACAGTGTTACAGGGGCTCACTGGAAGGAGGAAATAATAGAAAGGATAAAATTAACAGTGATAACAGATAACACTTGACAGGATACTTACTCTATCATAACAAAGTAGTGTAGAAAAGTTTGGAGTTTTCTGCAAGTGTACAAGCTCTACAAACCGTGCACAGTATACAGCATCAATGGATGAGAACACACAGCGTGGAAATATACAAAGCTGTAAAAATTTGGTGATAGTCTCATTCTTGGTAGATCCTAAAAGCAAAAAAAAAACAAAAAACCTTACAATAAAAAAAATTAATACTACTGGTTATCATGTTGTTGCCCAAATGGAGGCTTTTTAAAGCATATATGATCTCTTGCTGGTTTGGGAGGGAGATTCTACTAATATTGAAAATTTCATTGCATACATTAACAATAACTATTTAAATCTTTCCTTTACCCATCATTACCATCCCACTAATATGGCATTTTTGGACATAAATCTCACTATGTCCACATCAGGCACTAGGGTATGTACATCAATATACAGGAAACCCACAGCTGGCAACACCATACTGCACGCATCCAGCCAACACCCCCAACACACTATCAGAGCTATACCAGTCGGTGAACTTACCCGTGTAAAACGCACTTGCTCTGACGCAGCTGAGTATAACATCCAGTGTGAACTGGCATCAGAGCGCTTGCGTGCCCGGGGCTACACTGGGCACCACCTCAAAAGAGCCAGGAGAATTGTAAATAACAAACACAGGGGCACCTTGTTACAGGGTCGTGTGAACAAAAACCCTGCCAATATGGATAACAAGGAATCCCATCCTCTCACCTTTTCTACCACCTATTCCCCGGAGTATCCTGATATCATAAAGATATTAAACAAAAATGTATCTATTTTAAGACAGGATGATACTCTGGCAGAAATTTTAGAGCAAGGCCACAGATGTGTAGCACGTAAAGGCAAATCCCTGGGAGATATTTTATCCCCCAGTATGTATTATGCTCCCAATACAAGTAACGCCAACAACATTAAGGGGAATTTCAGGTGTGGTCTTAACCGCTGCCAGGTATGTGTTCACACTAATACCAGAAAACGTTACACTGACAGCACTAACACCAAATCTTATGAAATTATTAACTTTATCAATTGTGAAAGCAACCATGTCATCTATATTATTGAGTGCAACCAGTGTAACCTCAAATATGTCGGTTGCACCATCAGAAAATTGAAAAACCGCATCAGCGAGCACATTGCCGGCATACGAAAGGGCAACACCATGAACTCTTCTGGTGCGGTAAAACATTTTCTTGAAGCACATGGTGGCAGTTTAGAGACATTTGGTTTCTATGGTATAATCAAAGTCAGCAAACCACACAGAGGAGGGGATTGGCGCAAGATTTTGCTTCATAGAGAAGCTGAAACTATCTTCCGCCTAGACACACGCAGACCTAGGGGGATGAACTATAAAAATGACCTTTTATTTCATTACTTATGATTTTCTAATAACCCCCATACATAGTGTTTCTGCCCTTCCTAAGTGTACCAGGTATTCTGGATCCAAAAGGGTTAACATTATTCATTGCCCCAGGATCCGCCCCCACGTACCAGGACGTGACCTCCATACAATTGGATGCTTTGTGTTTTTAACCAACCTTCTGTTCACTTACATTCAGACCATGATCAAGCGCAGTCGCGTGAAACGCGTTGGTCCGTTCAGTGACATCCTTTTTTAATGTATATTTATTAAACGCTAAGTTTTAGCCCCACGTCTGGAGTGTCGGTATCCACCACTTTTTTTCTTTCACATATATGCTTTATACACTGCCTATATGCGCTATATACACTGCCTAAAACTGAGGAAGACAAATACAAAGTAATTAAAAATGCTTGCCCTAATAACCAGTGTTGCTCCTGCAGCCGTGGGCTGCAGTCCTGCATACAGATGATGAATAGAAAGTACCGAAAGGGGCAGCTAGGACTCTCAACTTCTGAATGTCACATAACTAATACATAACAATTAGTTTTTCCTTTTTTCCTTTTAGACGAGTGAGGGCAACTTGTTCTTTCCTGTGGATTCACCATTATTATTATCTGTTTGTGAAATAGCTGCGTTACCAACTATTTTGTTTCCATGACGGCCCCAGCCACAAATGTCAGATTTAACATTCAAAAGCCTAAAAAAAAAAAACTTGTTCACAATTTAAATAAAAAGTTATGCCTGCCGCTCTCCTGAAGCCAGATGCCTTATAACCGGGGACAGGTTGGGAGACAGAGAAAAATGGGCAATATCCTGATATCCTGAGACACAGAACCCTTGTAGAGCTATTACACATGTAGGCGGTATTACAGATTTTTACTTTGGTTTCAACTGTATGATGGATCTTCAGATTATGTAGTCTATATATCCAGGGTGCACTTTGGTGTCAAAATAACCTCACATGAAATAAAGCTAAACCTGAGTTATGCAAACACCCATGAAACATATTTGAGGATAGAAATCTTCCACATGACAGGATCTGATCCCATTAGTAGTAGTAAATATACTGCTCCCACATAAAACCATATTACACAGGTGTGAATAAACCCTGAATCAGAGTAGAAAGCATTCCCTTTTTGCTTAGCCGCAGCACTTCATAAGAAGCAACTCCCTAAGCTTCCCATCCTACATTAATCTTGTGAGGCAAGCTCCTACACCTTGGCAGAAAAACAGCAAAAGTTGCAGTATGGTGCAAACATTCAGGTTTATCTAATGAGCAAGAAAATAACTAAGGAGAAAGACAGCCTGGGTCCGGCGAACACACGGATGCCAAAACACAAGCAAACAATATGAAACCTAATTCTGTATAGAATAAGTAAAATAAATAAATCACAAAAAACTAGAATGACCAAGATAAAACAATTAAGCTTATCACAGGATATCAACCCAGCTCCAATGCTGACCAGCTGTTTGGTGCCTGCACTAAAGTGGGAAAAGAGCTGCAAGCAGTTGGCTCTGGTCCCTGTGTAGCGGTAACAGCAGGGTACTGTAGCATCAGGTTCTATTGATGTGACTAGGAGCTGAGGCCGGAGTACACCAGCACTGCCACTACACAGGGACCACAACCAACTGCTTCTGCCTCTTTTCCCACAGTAGTGCAGGCAAGAAACAGCGAATTGACAGGGGAGCCATGTGTCAGCACCCTGTCGTTCAACTATTTATAGCCTGTCCTGTCCATCAATCATTTGATACTTTTTTCCAGGATAAATGATGTAACACAGAAAAGCTATACATTTAACATGGAAATTCTAGTGTTAATGTAGCTGTATAGAGCTTCTTTTATGCAGCAGCACTATATACTTTTAGAAAATTATAGGTAGGTAAATATTAAACATTTTTATAGATTTTAAACTGAGGGCAAAAATTATTAAATTCCAACATATTTTAATCATTACCAGTCAGTGGGCACCCAGAAACCTGGACACCGTATACATACTCATATGAAGACATCTATGAATTTCCAAGATTGAAGGAACCAAGCACAACTCTGGGAATGGAATGAATAGCTTTTCCACCTTTCTGCCCCAATCTTACTGTCAGTATGTGCTGGAGCAGTAATCTGGTAGCTATACATGGCCACATATCTGGGCCATGTCTGACCATGCATAGATTTAACCTTGCACTTGTGCATACGCATTGACCTACTATTATAATTCATCATCCAACCTTACAGACACTAAGCACAGTCAGAGATATAAGCTGCATGTATAACAGGAGTGCTGAATATGTGTACTGCACGGTACTGAATGCATTCAACCAACTGATTATACCTCCGGGAATTTACATATAATTTTTTTTTCCTGATATTTTATTTAACCAAGGGAAACATTTTCCTTAGGTCGATACATCTACAAAGTTAGCATTACAGGTAGCTTATAAGCAGAATATCAGCATTATTTCAGTAACTCCCTTTAGACGAACAAATTGAAGGTTTGTGACAAAAGGAGTGGTTTCACATTGGAGTTCAAAATAGAATTAAAAAACATAGGAGAGATTTATCAAACATGGTGTAAAGTAGAATTGTCTTTATTGCCCCTAGCAACCAATCAGATTCCACCTTTCACTCCTCACAGATTCTTTGGAAAATGAAAAGTGGAATCTGATTGGTTGCTAGGGGCAACTAAGACAATTCTACTTTACACCAGTTTGATAAATCTCCCCCATTATCTTGTGTGTACGTTGATGTAATGTTCAAAAAAGGTACAAAACAAAAAGTGATCAGCTTATTTACAGGAAGACCTTTCCATTAGTTTGGCCCTGCAAGAACCTATAAAATTCTAGTACGTGTAAAGTAGATGGACAGTGAGAAGTCAATAGATGAAGGTATGGCTGCTACGGGGTTCTCTTTGTACTTACGTGCCAAAAGCCAATTGTCCTTCTCCAGTTTCATTCTCTGCAGAACTCTAGCCACGTGCTCGGACTGCTTCTTCTCCTCCTCTACCAGCTTATCTTGTAGAGCAGTGCATCTTTCTCTTTCCTTTTTCTTTTTGTTTGGAGGCTGCAAAATATGTCAAGTAATGTTAAAGGGATTGTCCAGCGAAAATCTTTTTCTTTTAAATCAACTGGTGTCAGAAAGTTATATAGATTTGTAATATACTTCTATCATTTTTTGCGTTTTCGTTTTTTCCCTCCTCCCCTTCTAAGAGCTCTAGCACTTTCAGTTTTCTATCTACAGGCCATGTAAGTGCTTGTTTTTTACAGGAGTAGTTGTACTTTGTAATGGCGTCTTTCATTCTACCATATCATGCATGATGGAATTTATGAAGATATAAATTGGTAAAATCGTAAAAAAGAATGCAGCATGGTAACTTTTGGGGGGTTCCTGTGTCTACGTAAAGCACTATATGGTAAAAGCGACATACCACCACTATAGGTCAGTCCGAACACAACCATATAAAGTTTTACACATATTTTCTAATGTTATATATATGTTTTTTAAAGCAATCCTTTTTTTTTTTTGCAATTAATTATTAATTAAATGGGCCTATTGTGACGTTTATAACTGTTTTATTTTTTCACCTATGGGGCTGTATGGGGTGTCATTTTTTTCCGCCATGATCTCTAGTGTTTATTAATACCATATTGGTGAAGATTGGACGTTTTAATCACTTTATTAACTTTCTTTTTTATATATATATATATAATGTAAAAAAATACTAAAAAAAAAAAAAACTATAAACGGTAATCCTGGCACTTTTCACGCTCTTTTCGTTTACGCCGTTCACAGTTAGTGATGACACTTGTTATATTTTAATAGATCGGACAATAAGGCACTCTACGGTATATGTTTATTTATTTGTTTTTATATGTTCTGGGGGAGGGGCTTTCGGGTAGTGTAATAATGTTTTTTACTTTTTTTTTAAGTCCCTTTGGGGGACTTTTACATAAATTTGTTTGATTTCATACACTGATCATTGCTATGCCATAGGCATAGTATTGATCAGTGTGATGGGCGATCTGCTCATTGATCCTGCCTGTGCAGGCTTAGTGAGCAGATCACAGATCGGACCGCGCAGAGGCAGGTGAGAGACCTCCGGCGGTCCGTTTTAATGATCGGGACCCCCGCAGTCACACTACGTGGGTCCCGATCCTTAAGTGACAGGGGACTCCCCCTGTCACTTACACTTAAACGCAGCTGCAGCCTGCCCCCACTCTCCGGAGCGCGCTTCATAGGTCAGGATGTACCTGTAACGCCCTAGGTCGTCTAGGGGTTAAAAAAAATCTCAAATCTTCCCATACTTTTTAGTTACTATATGTCATGCAGGAAATGTTAGAAACATAGAAGATTGTCGGCAGAAAAAGACCACTGGGTCCATCTAGTCTGCCCTTTTAGAATTTCCATTATCATCATCTTAGGATAGATATAGGTTTATCCCAGGCATGCTTAAATTCTGTTATTGTAGATTTACCAACCACATCGGCTGGAAGTCTGTTCCAGGTATCTACTACTCTTTCAGTAAAGTAATATTTACTCATGTTGCTTCTGATGTTCCCCCCCAACAAACCTCTCACCGTGTCCACTTGTTCTTGAGCTCAGTTTTTTACTAAAAACACTTCCCTCCAGAACCTTATTTAGTCCTTTACCATACTTAAAGGTTTCAATCATGTCCCCCCTTTCCCTTCTTTCCTCCAGACAATACAGATTAAAATCCCTATGTGTTTCCTGATATGGTTTATGTCTGACACCCTCCACCATTTTTGTGGCCTGTCTTTGGACCCATTCTATTTTATTAATATCCTTTTTTAGATGAGGTCTCCAGAACTGGACACAGTATTCCAGATGTGGTCTCACTATATAGCAGAATCACATTCTCCTTCTTCCTACTGGTTATAGTTATACAGCCCAGCATGCTATTTGCTTTCCCCACTTATTTTCAGTCTGACACAGTGCTCTCTGCTGACATCTCTGGCTGAGACAAAAAGTTCCTGTCCCAGACAATAAAAATGTCAGTGAAAATAAAACATTTCCTGCAGGACTTATAGTAGCTGATAAGTATGGGAAGACTATTACAAATCTATATAACTTTCTAAAATCCGTTGATTTGAAAGAAAAAGATTTTTGCTGGACAACCCCTTTAATATAAAATTTGGATAATAATTAGAGATGAGCGAACCTCGTGCATGCTCGAGTCCATCCGAACCCAATCGTTCGGCATTTGATTAGTGGGGGCTGCTGAAGTTGGATAAAGCCCTAAGGCTATGTGGAAAACATGGATATAGTCATTGGCTGTATCCATGTTTTCCAGACAACCTTAGAGCTTTATCCAAGTTCAGCAGCCCCAGCTAATCAAATACCGAACGATCGAGTTCAGATGGACTCGAGCATGCGCGAGGTTTGCTCATCTCTAATAATAATGCTCATAGACAGACATAACCGATCAGCAGGGGGTCTAATCTCTGGAACACCCATCATTCTGAAGAATGAAGGGGTCACTGAACTGACCCTTTAAGGCCTTATTCCCACGTTCTGTTTACATGGAGTATATATAGACACTGTGCATAGGAACGGGTTATCGGAACTCCCAGCATCACGTATCATTATGACGATGGGAGCTCTGAAATAGTTTAAATCTTGCTGTAATGTACCGACACAGATTTAAACTGTTTTAGGTGTAAAGTTCCGATAATCAGTTCCGCTGCACAGCATCCACATAAACGGCATGTGCACGGAACGTTTGAATAAGGCCTTACAGTCCTCTCCTACACAGCAGCACTTTCCTTCCCCACTGTGCAGGGGAACTGCATTATAGGTTCACTCAAGGGAAAGGGTCTGGCTGCAGTTCCCTGAGGCAAGTGATTAAAAAGGTATACAGGCACACTTATCTAGTCAGTAAGGACTAATCCCCATGTTTCGTTAAACACGGAACCCACGGACGGGGAAGCCCTGTGGACTCTCCCCGCCCAGCATCATGCATCAATCATTGATTGTGGAAAGTGTTTGAATCATAACAGCACTGCAATGAAGCAGCCATGCCCACTCCCGGTTTAATACTAAAAAATGATGCTGGGCGGGGAAGGAGTCCACTACAGGGCTTCCCTGTCCATGTTTTCAGTGTTTCATGCAATGTTGGAACAAGCCCTAACAGGTTTTATGTTATTTTACAGAATTACCCCTTCTCCTTAGGCTAAACTATTTTTAACCTAAAAAAACCCCTTGACAGTAAATATACTTTCAAGTAGTAACAGAAGTGACATTTACCATTTCAAGATTGTCATCAATGGCTTTCATCTGTATCCGCAACTTGTTGACCTCTCTGTTGTAGCTGGACGTTGGAACGGCAAGGTCATACATTGTCAAGGACCAAAATGTGGCATAAAACTGGGGGCTGATGTCCTCCCACACTTTAGGGGGATGTAAGGAAACGACAGCTTCGTGCACAGGGGCCATGACAACTTCACAAGATGAAATGTATTTGTGCACCTTATGCTGCTGTTTGTTCCCCTTCTCGGTTTTCTTTAGCTCATCATATTTAGACTGAAGATTAGAAATGAACATAAAATTAAAGTTTTCTGAAAATCTTATTAGAACAGTCACATTTACAAGAAACACAATCCAACAGCTTTCCCTATGGATTTTTGAGATATTAAAAGCAAGACTGATTATCTTTGCTGTTATTACTGAGCTTGGCAGCTTCTTCCATAAGTGTTAACCTCTGCACTACCAGTTTTATGGTGCTTACTGTACGTTATGGTCTTTACGGCACAGTATATGAAAATATGTAAAATACTTTCTATAACCTTCCATTCTGAAATCTGCCATGACATCCAAGTCATGCTAAAATTAGTGCATAGAGCTGTACAGTGTGCCACCGTGTGCCAATAGTGATTCTCTGTGGCACTCTCTAAGAGACTAACCCCATATAATTAAAGACGTGAAGGTCCAGTAAATGTGCCTTTAACTTTAGGCACTTGGTAAAATACCCATTATCTTATAGTGCATTACTTACTGAAATGTGATGTGCATACATTGGCCTGGACAGGAAAAAAGCAGCATCATGAGGGGTGTGATATTCATTGCATAAAACATCTATGGAAGGAACACGTTTTATGTAATCCTCTGTACTCAGATTAGATGCCAGAAAGCCACCAAACTGAACAAGTGTGTCATGACACTAAAAAAAAAAAGAAAAGAAAAAAGGCAGGAAAGGTTAAAATTATAATCATACACAGTAAATTAACATGACCATAACTAGAACAAAGCATGCCTGACAACCTAGATAGGCTATGATTGATAGATAGATAGATAGATAGATAGATAGATAGATAGATAGATAGATAGATATTAAATACACACATAAATATATACACACACAAATATATACACAAGGCAGCACTGGCTCACCTGGTCATAGAGCTTTCCCACCAGCTTTAAATGTTTCTCTCCTCCCTCCTGGAAAACCACACCATTCCTCTGCTGAGCCATTAACAGGCACAATGGAAGGGCCAGGTCATGATCCAACAAAGCATCTTTTAACCTTTGAGAAGACTTCTTTGTATTCCTAATTTGTCCAAAATAACCACCCTAAAAAAAGAATATGAATAAACCTATTACATTTACTTATGAGGAAATTACCAACTGCAAATGAAGTTTAAGGTTAAAAGTACTTTTTTTAATGGCTTTATTTTATCTAATTTATATTAAGAATAGTCCCAAAATCGTGCAGTTCTCACTATGACCACTGGGCCTCACAAGACATTCACATGTTCTGTTCTGTAGAAATCACCTTTCTGCCACTGCATCCTTTACAACAGGGTTGGGGAACCTTCGGCCCCTGAGACCTCCGGATGCGGCCCGTGGCGCCGCTCTCGTGGGGCAGGAGCCTGCATACATAGCATCCTCCTGTGTCTGTGACGGCTGCCAGACACAGGAGGATGCTGTCTGTGCCGCCCCCTTTCTTACCAGAGCGGCGACGTCTTCCATCTCCTGCGGGCCACACACGATGACATTTCATCGCAGGCCGCCTGCAGGAGAAGACAGGCACAGGCTATAGGGGAGAGAAGAGGACCTGGGTAGCGTGGAAGCGGAGGAAAGGCAAGTGGGATGTTGATTTTTTTTTATTTATATGGGACAGGAACTGGGGGTGTAATTAGGCTACCAAGGACATGACTGGGGGTGTGTGTAAATTAAGCTACCAGTGACATGTCCCTGGTAGCCTAGTTAACTGCCCCAGTCATGTCACTGGTAGCCTAGTTAACCGCCCCAGTCATGACTGGGGGGCGGGGGGGGGTAATTAGGCTATCAGTGACATGACTGAGGTGGTTAACTAGGCTACCAGGGACATTACTGGGGGGGGGGGGGGTTAACCAGGCATACCAGAGGCATCACTGGGGGTTAACTAGACTACAAGGGGCATCACTGGGGGTTAACTAGACTACAAGGGGCATCACTGGGGGTTAACTAGAGTACCAGGGACATCAGTATCGGGTTAACTACATCTACCAGGGGCATCACTGGAGGTTAACTCTGGCTACAGGGCATCACTAAGGATTCACATCAGGTACGAGGGGAATCACAGATGGTTAACTACAATAGCAGGGGCACTAGGGGAACAATACTTTGCCTTGCCCTGGGTGCTGCAAACCCACACTACTAACTTCAGCGCACAGTATGCGGCCCTCGAATGATTTTATTAATGCCCGACTGGCCCTCGACATGGAACAGGTTCCCCACCCCTGCTTTACAATGAAAGGTACCATCTATACCACAGGATCCCCCACTGGCAATAGTTGATAGTTACAGCTGGCCTCCTCCCCCTCCCTGCACAATGACCTCTACAAGGACACAACATATCACTGCTCACACAGAATTAGCATCGCCTGTTTATAGGTCACATGTGATTATTGTAAAGCTGTGCCAGGGAATAATGACCAAAAAGAACACAAAGAATAAAATACACAAATGGGAAAACAACTATGTTGACTTTGATGCTTTTTTGGTGTAGCTCTTTGTGACTAGAGTGTATCTGTTCATGATCAGAACAAAAAACATCACCTTACTGAATGTAGTTTGGCTGCAACACCAAACTAGAACCAACAACATGTAATCCTTTTGTAAGCTTTACAGCTCATACATATGGTGAACCTAAGGTTTCCTACAAGCTCTGAGAAACACCCATACAAATCTCTTGGGTGCGACTGTACCTCTCTGTAAGAAATATCATGGAGGTGATCTCCCATACAAGCAAGGGAGCTGCCAAACAGCAGCACATTGAGTCTCTTTGACTATACTCCTTGACCCCCTTTACAAGCTAAAAGTGTCTCTGTCACTTAAAATAAAAGACTGACATGGCCTAGACAGGCATATGTTTAATGTTTTGATCACTTAGGGACCCCCAACCATTAGGTAAAGCCAGGAGCAGTTTTTTCTTTTTTTTTCCCTCTTGTGCATTATTGTAGCTGTATTAAAAAAATGACAATGATGGAAAAAAATGTATGTAGTTTGTGTTTCATATAATACAAGCAAATCTGTTAGTGAAGCAGCCCAAGATGAGATCGCCCTCCTAACAATCCCCCCCTACTGTTCATCTTCTGGTATGCAATACTAGACTGAAGATCACGGAGGCCTAAGATATCACAATGAGTGTTTGCTTTTACATCTATTTTTATCTCTGGATTCAAGTTCCCTTAAATGGGTTAAAAGACATGGTGGTCCTTTCCTGGGACCATGCCATTTTCTAGACCATCCAGCTTATCTGAAGGCAGCCATGTTATTTCTCAAAGCCTCACCGATCAATAAAGGAAGTAAACAGTAATGTTCTGATCTTTGCAATCTGACTAGATGAATGGATTCTTCCTGCTGTGTCAGCTGGCACTGCTTCCCTCAGATAGACTGCTGTGAAGGCAGGCAGCACAGCTCTTAGCTACAGATAACAGGAGCATCTCCAGGCTATGTACAACATAAGAAGAACAAGACAAAGCCACTGGACAGAACCTTTCTGAAAAGCTGCACAAAACTAGATACAGCCTTCAAATGTTTTATATTATTAAAGGGAAGCTGTCAGCTAGAAAAAAAAGACGCCCCAAACTGCCTACATGCTATAAAGTGAGACTATCCGTACCTCTAGTATAGTTGTTGGAGGCTAGTATTGATCTGATGTGTCAGAAGCATGGTCAGGGCACTAAGGTACCCTGGCCACCCACTATGACACTTCAGAGTGACAAAGTATTTTTGTAGGCGACTGCAGCGTCTGACAACCTGAATAAAGGTATGTATAGTCTCACTATAGATTACATAGCTATGTAGCCATGAAAACAGTTTAGGAAGTGGCAGCATGATTGTTTACTAGGGGAACCAAAGACACCGCTACATTTCCAGTCTCTTTATACTTCCTGTACGCTGCCTTTTTCCCCTTTACAATGGCCTTAACCTCTTTAGTAAATTATAATGGGTCCTTCTTCCTTTTACCTTTTCAAACCTCTCGTACGTGTAGTCTAGTTGCCTTTAATATGGCATTTTTCAATGCTGCCCACTGAGTGCTTGCTCCTGCTGTTTTATCCCACCCTCTTAATTCTTTATCTAAATACTCCCCCATTTTCTTAAAATCTGTCTTCCTGAAATCCAGTACTCTTGTTGTAGTATGGGATTGCACGCAGTCAGTTTGTACGTCAAACCATAAACACTGGTGGTCACTGGAACCTAAATTTCTTCTGCCTGTCATTGGGGGACACAGCACCAGTGGGTATAGGCTACTGCCACTAGGAGGCGACACTAGACAGTGACTCCGCCTGGCAGGCTTTACCCCTCCTACAGGCACCAGGCTAACTCAGTTTAAGTCCAGTGGGGGTCACCCAATTAGGGCACCCAAGTATTCTGGCATCCTTTTCTCTACAGCACAGCTCTCCTCCCTGCCACTCCCCTCCTTCACTGCCTCTCTCCCTCCCTGCCTACCCTCTCAGGCAGCTTGAGTGCAAGCCCCTCTTTCTTCAGGGAGAGGGGGTGGAGGGCATCTCTGTGAGCTCCTGCACGCAGGCAGCAGCCCCGTAGGGGACAGCCGGGGGGGGGGGGGGGGGGGGGTTTACCGGGCTCTTCTCTCTCCTTTCTTCCGGCGGCCGCGGTTTTCAGCGCTCCGCCCGTTTTCGGCCCTTCCCACCCACTGGCTTGCCTCTTATTGGCTACTCCTGTAGCCCCCATCTGCTACTTCCTGTGCCCCCTCCCTTCCTCCTCTCTGCAGCGCAGCAGCTTGTGGCCACCTGCTGTTCTCACTGCCTGCCAGTACAGCAGCCTCAGCTCCCTGTGCACAGCAGCAGCTCAGCATCCAGTGCAGCAGTTCCAGCGTGCCCCAGCTCCAGCATCCAGTGCAGCTCCAGCGTGCTAAAGCATCCAGTGCAGCTCCAGCGTCGGGTAGGCTCACCCAGTGGGTGATATCCCCCTCCTCCACTCCCCAGGCTAACAGCCCCAGCTACCATGTCTGGTCCCCGGGACGACCCCCCCCAGGCAGCTTGCTCCTGCGGCTGTGGCGACACACTGCGTGTGCTCGTTGCAAGAAAGTTCCCCTGCGGTCAGCCTGGCCCCCCTTAACCCTAGTGCCACCTCCCAGGAGGCCCCCCTCCAGGTTCATGTTAACCTTAATCCACCCTTGTATGCACGCCAGAGACAGATATAATTATGCATAAATGATCATGCGGCAGGCAGGCCAGACTAGGGGGGGTGCTCTGTGCAACAAAAAGAGAAGGAAAAAAACTTTGACCTACTGGGGATGGGTGTGACATGTCCAAAAAGTGTTAATTGCTCATTTGCCAATTTCGGTGCAATAACTTTGCCTGTAAGGATGTAAACATGACTGTGCAAACGAAAAAAAGACATACTTCAGATGAGATTTTTCAACCAGTCTGAGCCACTGTGACAAATCTGGTGCATTTGAAATTTGTTGGTCTAAGTTTGCATTGTGTATTAGAAAATCGATCCCCCCTTCCCCCCAGTGTGTGAACATGATACAAAGAAGAGACAAAAGTATATTATACTGTATAACAGCACATAAAGCTATTTTTTAAATATGTTCTCAAAATAAGTAACAGCGGGTATCACATTAGATCTCTCACCTCAGCTTTAAGTTGCTCTCCGCCTGTCATTGCTTCAAGCTGCTCCATTGTAATTTCCTCTGTAATTTCAATGCCAGCCATTTTTTGTACCACCTCTTTTAGAATCAGTAAATCAAAGCTGAAAAAAAATGTGAGGGTGAGAACAAAGCTGTTATGTGCCGCATTAGGCTCACAGTCAGAATTTTAACACATGAAGCTTCAAGTTTATACATATAGTTTGAATACAACCTGTTTTAATAGAAAACAAACAGTTACACTTATTGCTAGCTCTTTGTAGAAAGCTCTCTGCTATAACATAGGGGTGTCCCATGAGCTTAACCTCCATATGCTTCAGGTGAATGGACTGAGGTAAGTAGCTTATAAAGACTGATAGTACTCCTTGCATTGCCACAGGCCCTGTATCAAGCTAAATAAAGGGATCTAACGTTTATAGCCAACTAAAAAAGCACAAATGTATTCATGAACAAATATAATCTAGAAGCAAGATGGAAAGAATAGACTACAAGTAAAGCACTTACCTCTTTCCAGCTTTCAACTGATTTGCTACATACTGCAGAAGGCCAGCCAATTCAATGGGATATTTCCGAAAAATTGCTCCACAAAAGCTAGCCAAACCTAGAATACAAAAATGTACAGGTAAAACGTAACAAATCATTTACTGTGTAATCCGATGGCAACAGTAACAAGAGACAGTGTGGGACATCAGCACTGACGCAGCGGCTGGCAACAAACAATCGCTGTTTTACATCCAAGAACTATATACAGATCAAGAGGAGAACATAATATATAATTTTCCCCATTTAGGAAACCACATAAGAAATATAGATTGACATTGTCACATTGCCTTAAAAAGGGAACCAATAAGCACAACTGATATAGATGTATCTTCAAGGCCACCAGCGGCAGTAGCTTTACATTGGGGAGAAAGTAGTTTTATGCAAGCGCACGTGGAAGGTGTGTGTGTTTAGAGGGCAGCAGCTAGTCCTCTGGGCGGTGAGCCAACGGTAAATAGTCACGGCTCTCTGCCTGCCAGCGTGCTCTGCAGAGATAACTGACAGGCAGAGAAACCCATTAGTGGCCTCTCGGCCTGTCAATCATCCCTGCACTGTTTGCTGACAGTCAGAGAGCTGTGACTAGTCACAAGCGCTTCCCAGATGACTAGCTGTGCCCACCCCCCGTCCTTGCGTGCCAGAATAAAATTACTTTTTCTCCGATTTGAAGCTACCGCGTGCAGATGTGACCAGTAGTCTGGTGGCTGCACAGTAGATCTACTGTGCTGCTGGGAACCATATCGGCACGATCGTGCAGACTGGTTCACTTTAACTCACAATCACCACCATCAATGAACCAGAGCATGTATTGGACAGCTGCCATGTAATGCTACAATTTTCCCTCAGCAGTGGCTGCAGCTTCCTGCAGTGATCCACTGATTGATGGTAATTTCAAAAGACAGAATCATAGTGATCAACTGATCAACACCTTCAGTCTCACAGCAGTAATACAACTCCCTGCTCTGTGTTTCCTGGCAAAAATAGGTCTTAATGTAAAAGCAATAGAGCATTTTATTATGACAGAGAATAATAGTGAGGTGCTCCCTGGTCTGGTATGGCTGGAGTGCAAACAGAAGGCCTCCAGAAACTGCACTGACTTGTTGCTGAACTAGGCTCACCTTCATTTATGGCCCAGATTAAAGCGACTCTGTACCCACAATCTGACCCCCAAACCACTTGTACCTTCGGATAGCTGCTTTTAATCAAAGATCTGTCCTGGGGTCCCTTCGGCAGGTGATGCAGTTATTGTCCTAAAAAAAATACTTTTAAGCTTGAAGCCCCATGCCAAACGGAAGTATATGTGCCCTAACTTTGCACAACCTCTCTGTCCCTCCTCCCCACCCTCTTCATCATTAGGAATGCTCCAGGCAGATTGCCTCCTATTCCCCACCTGTATCAGCCCGGCACATGGGCTGGATCGCTAAGGACCTATGCAATGTTCAGCATGGAGAAAATGTTTCAGTGGCATTCCTAATGATGCAGAGGGTGGGGAGGAGGATCGGAGGGGTGGTGCAAAGTTAGGGCACAGATACTCCCGTTTGGCACGGGCTTCAAGTTTCAAAAAAATTTTTAGGACAATAACACCATCACCTCCTGAACGGACCACAGGACAGATCTTGGATTAAAAGCAGCTATCCAAAGGTACAAGCGGTTTTGGGGGAGGGGTCAGATTGTGGGTACAGAGACGCTTTAAACTACCTAGGGTCTAGTGCAGCTCCACTGCCTAGAGGACTGTCTACAGGAGTCCAATAGATGCAGTGACTGGATGATTAAACCAATACAATGGTCACAACATCACCTTGTGAGATTACAGGCCCCATGGTTACACAGTGCTGACCATGAAGTCATTCCTTTTAAATTATTACATGCAAAGCATTTCGCTTCTCAGGAAACCCTCATTAGGCATAGTACTCACCAACATAAAAAAGCCTTATATGCACACACTGTCCGTACATTATTCACTTGTTGTGTGACCTGACATACAATTTCCACACAGAACTATAAATAATTTTATAACACTTTATGTTTTAACCCCTTAATGACAGATGACGTACATTTACGCAATCTCGTCGCTAAGGGAGTTCAGGGGGGGCGCGCTGAGACCCCGCTCTAAACTGCCGCAATTCCAGGTGCTATCTTCAGCCAATCACCGCTCCCGCTAATTAAGACCGTTAAATGCAGCTGTCAAACACGACAGCTGCATTTAAAATTCTTCTGTGCCCCTGTCCCTGGTGTCTAGTGAGGGGATCTCCCGCCACACGATGCGATCGTGGAGGGGAGATCCCTTCATCTTACCGTCCCGGGACTCAGCGTCGGACTGACACTGATCCTGGCTCGGTATTCTGTTGATCTGGTCTGCAGCAGGCCAGACCAATAGAGCACCGATCTCTTGGATCGGTACTGTGTAATACAAACCCCCTCCCCTAATAAAAGTCAAAATCCACCCCCCTTTTCCCATTTTTTAAATAAAAATAAACAAGTAACATGTTTGGTATCGCCGGGTGCATAATCGCCCAAACTATTAAATTGTGCAATTCCTGATCTCGTACGGCAAACGTCATAAGCGCAAAAATTGCACATTTTTGGTTGCATCAAATCCAGAAAAACTAATAAAAAGACTTTAAAAAGTCACATATACGCAAAATGATGCCTCACACAGCCCCATAGACCAAAGGATAAAAGCATTATAGGCATGGTAATAGAGCAATTTTAAGGAACGTTTATTTTCTGTACAAAAGGTTTTATTTTTTTTAACCCTTTAAGGACATGGCCCATTTTCGTTTTTACGTTTTCGGTTTTTCCTCCTTGTGTTTAAAAGGTCATAGCACTTGCATTTTTCCACCTAGAAACCCACATGACCCCTTATTTCTTGCGTCACTAATTGTACTTTGCAATTACAGGCTGAATTTTTGCATAAAGTACACTGCGAAACCAGAAAAAAATTCAAAGTGTGGTGAAATTGAAAAAAAAAACGCATTTCTTTTATTTGGGGGAAATGTGTTTTTACGCCATTCGCCCTGGGGTAAAACTGACTTGTTATGCATGTTCCTCAAGTCGTTACAATTAAAACGATATGTAACATGTATAACTTATATTGTATCTGATGGCCTGTAAAAAATTCAAACCGTTGTTAACCAATATACATTCCTTAAAATCGCTCCATTCCCAGGCTTATAGCGCTTTTATCCTTTGGTCTATGGGGCTGTGCGAGGTGTCATTTTTTGCGCCATGATGTGATCTTTCTATCGGTACCTTGATTGCGCATATACGACTTTTTGATCGCTTTTTATTACATTTTTTCTGGATTTGATGCGACCAAAAATGCGCAATTTTGCACTTTGGGATTTTTTTGCGCTGACGCCGTTTACCGTACGAGATCAGGAATGTGATTAATTAATAGTTTGGGCGATTACGCACGCGGCGATACCAAACATGTTTATTTATTTATTTGTTTACTTTTATTTAAAACCTGGGAAAAGGGGGGTGATTCAGACTTTTATTAGGGGAGGGGGATTTTTACTATTAACAACACGTTTTTTTTTTTTTACACATATACTAGAAGCCCCCCTGGGGGACTTCTAGTATATACACTTTGATCTCTCATAGAGATCTCTGCAGCATAGATATGCTGCAGAGATCCATGAGATCGGCACTCGTTTGCTTTCGGCTGCTGCAGCCGGAAACAAACGAGTGCCGAGCCGAGGACGGCGCCATCTTGGACGCGTCCCCGGCCGGCATCAGTAACGGAGATCGCTCCTCCGGGACAAGGTCCCGGAGGAGCGATCTCCCCCACTAGACACCAGGGAAACGTTGCCTGCGGTAATCGGAGGCAGCTGTCAACTTTGACAGCTGCCTCCGATTAGCTAATTAGCGGGCACGGCGATCGGACCGTGCCCGCTAATAGCAGCGGTCCCGGGCTACTCGCGGCACCCGGGATCGCGGCACTTCAAAGCGGGGCCGCCGCGCGGCCCCGCTTTGAAGTGCTAATGAGGACATAGGACGTACCGGTACGTCCTATGTCCTTAAGAGGTTAAAGCCACCAAATAATATAAAAAAAAAAAAAGTTATGCAAATTGCATATTGTTTTAATCGTACCGACTTGAGGAAAATATATAACAAGTCAGTTTTTCCACAGGAGGAACAGCATAAAAACAAAGCCTCCCCCCAAATAAAAAGAATTGCGCTTTTTTTTCCCTTCAATTTCACCTCGCATTTAAATTTTTTTCTGGTTTCGCAGCATATTTTATGCAAAAATTAAGCCTGCCATTGCAAAGTAAAATTAGTGGCGCAAAAATAAAGACTCATGTGGGTCTGTAGTGGAAAAAATACAAGTGCTATGGCCCTTTAAAGAGAAGGGAAAAACGAAAACGCATAAATGAAAATTGGCTCAGTCATTAAGGAGTTAAGGATTTTCTTTTTACAGATGCTTACCAATATTAGATACATCATCCTTTATTGAAGTGTGGGTAAAAAGCACAGCTTAATATAAAGTGTATGCCTAATGGTATGCTATGCCTGATGAAAGTTTCCTGAGAACGCACTGCATCTCATAAAATGTATGAAAAGGTACTCTTAGCACCATGTGGACTATACATTGCTCAAGTGAGTTGTGTCCACACTATGCACCCTGGTGTCCATAAAAAGGGGGTGAGATGGGCATTGGACTAGTCTAATTCTGCCATTACATTATTTTTTGTGAAAACACTTTCCCGAGTTCACATGACAAGATATCACCCAGTTACCATATATAAATACATAGAGATATCTTACACTGTTTAATGCATAGAGATATCTTACACGGTTATGTGAAGGAAGCCTGAGGGTACATTCACACGTCCCCTATTTCTGTTTACAATTGCAGACACATCCATCATTATGGCCTGTAGGCTTTACGAGGTCCTTGCCAGGGCTATTATCTGAGCCGCAAAAAAAATGCTGGCTGGCACTAGCACAGACTGCAATTAAATGGGTCCGCGCAACTGCAGACAGCTACAGTTGCACATCCATAGAGCTGTCCATAGGTGTGGAAAGCAATATGGACAAATGAACCTGCCTAATTCCCAAACTACACTATTTTCCGGCGTATAAGGCGATTGGGCGTATAAGACGACCCCTGACTTTAAAAGAGATTGTCAGGGGTTTGCCTTATATGCCGGAAAATGTTAACCCCTGCAGTCAGGCAGGGGTTAACTGCAGCTAAATAATATAACAAACAGTTAACTCACCTGGGCCCGTTCCCAGCCTCAACGCATCATCTTCTCCGCTCCCATTCCTGGCGCAGCCAATGTGACATACTCTGACTGCGCCAGGGATGCCCGAAGCTCTCCCGAGCAGCAGAGTGTCTAATCGGAAGCGCCAAGCTGCTCGGGAGAGCTTCGGAAGAATGCGGAGGCTTCAAGAGGGTCAGAAAGTAGCCAAAGCCTCTGTCATTCTTCCGGAGCTCTCCAGAGCAGCCGAGCGTCTCCGATTAGACGCTCAACTGTTTGGGAGAGCTTCGGGCATCCCCGGAGCAGTCAGTGTACATCACATTGGCTGCGCCAGGAATGGGAGCAGAGAAGAAGACGCATGGAGGCCGGGAATGGGCCCAGGTGAGTTAACAGTTTTTTGTTTTGTTTTTTTAAATGGTCTCCCCATACCCGGCGTATAAGACAACCCCAGATTTCTGACAAGATTTTTCGGGGTTAAAAGGTCATCCTATACGCCGTAAAATACGGTATATGTACATAAAAACATTTAAATATTTAAATGGTTACCAAAAATAACCATTTATGGGAGATTTTGGTAATAAATCAGCAGTCTTTTGTGCCATCAGGACAAAAGAAAAGCACAGCAACTAAAAATCAACCACGTATAAAATTTTGCTAGTGTTGGCCTCCTCATTAAAGGGAATCTGTCACTAGGAGTATGAGGCCTTAAATGAAGGCAGGATAAACTAGTGACAGAAATGCTGAACAGATCAGTGTATTACTTATATCATTTTGTTCAGCCATTCTCCTAATATGCAGGAGAATAGGATTCCTGCCACAGCCCTCCCCCCGCTGCTGATTGACAGTTAACTGCCAATTAGCAGCTGCTGGGTGGAGTTTTCTGCTTCTTATGAATATCAAGGACTACAGGGCTCATGCACATTATGAAGAGGACAACTTATTGTCCATGTTATTCAGGAGGATCTCTCTGGATCAGCTGTACAGAACAATGTAAGGGATGCATTGTCCTATACAGCTTCTCTGCCACTAGTTTATGTTACCCTGAAATAGAACATCCCAAACCAACTGACTGTCAGATGGAAAAACCCCTTTAAAAAGACTAAGTTATTCCTTATGTACAGGAAAGGAGAGGACTCCCTTTGAAAAGATGGAACCCAGGGTCTATTTGAACAGAACAGCAGGTCACGCTTATGCACTTCTGCTCTATATCTGCATATTTATTATGTGGTTTTGTCAATAAAATATGACACTAAGAATAAAGAAATGTTACTTACTCTGCAACCAACTGGATATTGTAGTGTCATCATGCTTCATCTTCTCTTTTTCTGGATTTGCAAGTGCTTCAATTATACAGTCTGGGTAAAGTGTTAAAGATAAGCCAAAATATAGAACTACACAATTAAAGCTACAACTTTTTCACAAGAATTTTGAAGGCCTAATTATCACATCTATATATGTGTGAGCACAGGACTCCAATAACACACGTTAACGGGGATGGACTCTCACACTATGGCCGCCAAATGTGGACGGAACCTTGCCCAAATTGACCCGTAACTAGCCTCCAAATGTGGCTGTGGCTTCGTCTACAAGAGGCAGCTGCAACATGGTAACTAATAGAAAAGAAATCAGTCTACCCAGTGTTTTTTATTGTTTTACAAGGTTGAAAGGCCAGCACTCCATACTGCCTGTGCCAAGTACATACAAATATTTTATAGAACCTGTAATTTGGAATGGGCTTTGAGGTTTTACAAAACAAAAAGGATACACGCAAGGACATCATAGTTCAGAGAAGTGAGGTATTTCAATGAATCTACAACAGGTGTTATTAAGTTGTCATATTTCTGAATCTGTGAAAGTATCTGAAAAACAAAAAATCACAAATTAAAAAAAAATAAAGTTTCACATGAAGTTAAATGTTGTTTTTGTTTATTACAATACTTTAATTAGTTATACTCCAATTGGGCCATGTCAGACCTAAAGTAGCTAACACCAGTACATGTACAGCAAAAAAGGACTGCAGCACTCCAGAAATGGCAATCCAAGTTGAAAAGGAATTCATTTATTTAGTGCTGCAGTCCTTTTTTGCTATACATTGTGAACACCCTAGCATGAGGTGTTACTGCTGGCACTCGCTCCACTACCGCTTTCTTAGCAACATCTCCTGTTGTGGTTCCACTATAGTCAAAGTGCACAGACAGAAATAACAAACAATAAATATCATATCTCATCTAGTGCATGAATCAATAAATACTATATCCTATCTAGTGCATGATTTACGGCTAGTAAACTAAAGACCTTTTTACACAGGCCGATTATTGACAAGTAGTGTTGCTAGAAACGTTCCTTCAGTCTATAATTGGCCCGGGCACAGCAAACAAGCACTGATCATGCTGATCGGCGCTCCCTTGCTTTCTTGAGTGCTGTGGCGGGGAAGCGCACTGGTTTACCGCCAGGAGACCCCAAAACAAGCAGGAGCAGATAATGTATGCTCCAGGGCCGTAGGGGTTAAAGGGGTTATCCAGCGCCACAAAAACATGGCCACTTTCTTCCAGAGACAGCCTCACTCTTGTCTCCAGCTTGGGCGGGGTTTTGCTGCTCAGTTCCATTGAAGTGAATGGAGCTTAATTGCAAACTGCACCTGAACTGGAGACAAGAGTCGTGTTGTCTCTGAAAGAAAGTGGCCATGTTTTTTTAACACTGGATAACCCCTTTAAAGGCTCCGAGCTTAACATACTCGCAGCGGGATGACAATCCCGCTGTGAGTATGTCAGCCCATTGAAACGCATGGGCAAGCATCCACAGCGGATTTCACAGTGAGAAATCCGCTGCGGATACATTGTTAAGGCACCCTTACGGTGTATTTACAAAGACAGGTTTTCTATTGCAATTATTGAAGCCAAAGCCAGGAACAGACTATAATAAAGGGCAAGTCATAAAGGAAAGACCAAGATTTCTCCT
The DNA here is from genome assembly GCF_027789765.1 of Dendropsophus ebraccatus. NCBI lineage: Eukaryota > Metazoa > Chordata > Amphibia > Anura > Hylidae > Dendropsophus > Dendropsophus ebraccatus. The sequence continues at coordinate 51,742,681 of NC_091463.1, forward strand.
CTTTTCAAATCCATTCCTGACTTTGTTTTCACCAATTGCAACCAAAAATCTGTATGTGTGCACACACTTTTTCTCTATAGTGTGTGTCTGCTGCTAATTCTGTGTGTATAAAATGAGAGACTCTTTAACAAAATAACAAAACAACAGGTTGCCCTGTGGTGAGTCTGTCTATAAGATGGCCGACATGTAGATGCATGTGACCATGCTCTGCTCCGCCCAGTTTCCACCAATGAGCCTATATATTCCTATGGTGGACACGGGGGGCGGGGCATGGTCACATGCTCCTCCATGTCAGCCTTCTTATGGACAGAATCATCACAGAGCAGGGCTGCCCAGCCTGCAAAAGGGGAGTCTGATTTGAGCTCTATGAGGTAAACAGGGAGCTGCTGTCAGTAAGTAGTGTGAATACACTAACTAATACTGTACACTGAACCATTTTACTATAAAAAGTAGCCAACCCCTTTAAACACAGTAGCAGCTTTCTGTCTGTACAAGTTATGTCAGTTAGAACACCACCATCTTGTCCAGCAATTACATTGCCCCTGCGGACCTATAAACACACAGGTAGTTTATAAAGCAACAAATAAACGTACATAGTCAAACAAAATCGTTGGATTACTATGGCTTAGTTTTCCTATTTGCCGTCCTGATGGCTTCACATTTTCTTTCGTAAGACGTCTGAAAGGGATAAGAGGGAGAGAAAAAAAGAAAATGAACATTCGCTACACCTATAACATAATGTTTTATGAGCACTATTAAGAATTTAATTGGCCATAAACACACACCAAGTGCATGTATACAATAAAAGGGGGAGAAATCCATAAAACAACAACTCCAGAGGTCTCTCTGCGAAAATCTAAAAAAGGGCAAATGACTGCATCTCCCTCTCCATAGATCACAACTATGAGCCGCTGCTAGAAAAGACCTTATCATAACAGACATTCTCTGTTAACATTTGCAAGTAATAAAAATATTTTTTGCCAATTGCCTGTAAAACGTACAAGTCTTGGAAATTGGGAAGTCTTGTGTAACTACTGGGAGAATGTTTCTAATGAGAGCGGCGCTTAATGACGGAGCTAAGGATCTCCAGAGTACGGAGAATAATTGGTTCATAGCAATCTGTGATTGAACTCATTAGATTTTTTTCAGTGCAGCCTTCAAGAACATTTTGGGCAGGTGCAGTCTCAGGTCTATAACTCTCCTGTAAGTGGACTATTTCTGCCTCAGTGACAACAGAACTGCAGCACTGCAGTGTGCATTCATTTATCAGCAACAGCAATGGTTTATACTGGTGCCTTCAAAGGAATACTAAAGCGTATAATGCCCAGACTGAGCCAAAGATTTCTTAGTGCCCAGAGATGTGGTTATTGCATCTACACTTCAGGTTATCTGTAAATGTTTTCTAGCAAGTAGGCTTAACTAAAATCTTTATTTTTATTGTAAACCTTGTGATGCAGAAAAAAACTATTTTCGGGTGACATACAAATAACAGCAAGTTTTTATGCGGGTTTCAAGGGTGTACAGGTGGCCGTATAGATCAGACAATAGTTAGTGGTTATGGTCGGCAATTAAAGACTCCGATCCTTCATAAGTAACCGTGCACAATTGGATTGGCTGAACAACATTAACCATTAACCCATAGCTGCACCAGGACGTTATTGAACGTCCTCGTGCCGCTATGGGAGTTCAGAGGGGGGTCGCGCGGCGACCACCCTCTGAACTGCCGCGATCCCGGGTGCCGCGTGTAGCCCGGGCTCGCGGCTATTAGCGGGCACGGTCCGATCGCCGTGCCCGCTAATTAAGTACTTAGAAGCAGCTGTCAAAGTTGACAGCTGCTTCTAAATACTTGCTTTTATTCATACCTGGTGGTCTAGTGGGGGGATCGCCCCCCTGCGGCGCGATTGCGGGGGGGGGGCGATCCCTGCATCCATCCCGGGCCGGGGTCTGCTCCGTAATGGCGCTGATCCCGGCTCGGCATTCTATTGCTTTTGGCTGCAGCAGCCAAAAGTAATAGAACACCGATCTCATGGATTCATGCAGTATAACTATACTGCATGGATCTCTATGAGAGATCAGAGTACATATACTAGAAGTCCCCCAGGGGGGCTTCTAGTATATGTGTAAAGTAAAAGACAAATGTATTTTTAATAACACAAAACCCCCTCCCCTAATAAAAGTCTGAATCACCCCCTTTTCCCCATTTTATAAATAAAAATAAATTAATTAATTAATAAACAAACATGTTTGCTATCGCCGCGTACGTAATCGCCCAAACTATTAATTAATCACATTCCTGATCTCACACGGTAAACGGCGTCAGCGCAAAAAAATCCCAAAGTGCAAAATTGCGCAATTTCTGTCGCATCAAATCCAGAATAATTGTAATAAAAAGCGATCAAAAAGTCATATATGCGCAATCAAGGTACTGATAGAAAGATCACATCATGGCGCAAAAAATGACACCTCGCACAGCCCCATAGACCAAAGGATAAAAGCGCTATAAGCCTGGGAATGGAGCCATTTTAAGTGACGTATATTTGTTAACAACGGTTTGAATTTTTTACAGGCCATCAGATACAATATAAGTTATACATGTTACATATCGTTTTAATCGTAACAACTTGAGGAACATGCATAACAAGTCAGTTTTACCCCAGGGTGAATGGCGTAAAAACTCATTTCCCCCAAATAAAAGAAATGCGTTTTTTTTTTCAATTTCACCACACTTTGAATTTTTTTCTGGTTTCCCGGCACATTTTAGGCAAAAATTAAATCTGCCATAGCAAAGTACAATTAGTTGCGCAAAAAATAAGGGCTCACTTGGGTCTCTAGGTGGAAAAATGCAGGCGCTATGGCCTTATATACACGAGGAGGGAAAAACGAAAACGCAAAAATGAAAACTGGCTGTGTCCCCTAAGGGTTAAACAACATTAACAAAATTATTTTGGTGGGGGTGAAGGAAAAGACTGAAATAAGACTAAAGCCTTTCTCCGATTAAAACTTACTTATCCCTTATCCACAGGATAGGATTAAGAGATTAGGTGTGTGTCTTCTTCTGACCTCTGTGACCCCCCACCCCCCCAGCGATCTCCAGATTGACCCCCTGCTCCTGTGTTTTAAATACAGTCGTGGGTCGGAAAGTGACCCACCACTGTATTCATTCTCTATGGTGTGGCCAGAAAGAGAAGAGTGCCATACTTTGCTCTTTCTGGCCCCATAGAGAAGGTAGGTGCCGGGCGACAATCTAGAGATCGCCAGAGGCCCAGAGGTCAGGCCCCCCCCTGTGATCTCTTGGTTGTCCCCTATCCTATAGATAGAGGACAAGCAAGCTTTACTTGGAGAACCTTTAAAAAAAAAAAAAAGGCCAGAGTAAGTGATACCATTCATATGTGGCTGAAAGATAGCTCTAAAATCAACAAAGAGAAACAGTGTGTTACGTTAGGTGTAATAACTTTCTAACGTAGAGTGTAGTAACAGAAAAAAAAACACAGAAACAAGTTTAATTTATCTCGTGACTAAAGGTAATATGGAGGATGCAAAGAAATAACCAATACAAAAGGGAAAATATATTGAAGGGAAAATATCCCTGTAGTAAGAAAATGATATAATCATCTGAATACTTACTTCATAATGTATTTGGCTCTGTCAATTGTTTGTGCTTTAACTTTTACAAGCAACGGATGACTATTGTAGGTTTCATTCTTCCACTGTCCGTACAGACGATATCTTGAAATAAAACACAGATGAATTACAAGACATATGTTGTACAAAAATATCAGCAATAGGATTAAAGCAACTGATAGTAATTCAATAAATATGAAAGGTCCAAATATACGTCTTATGCACAAATTACCTCCCACGCGATTCATATTTAGCTAGACTGTCCCAGATGTGTGTGAAAAATAAAAGAGGGGTATATGTCCACGTAGCAAGCTGTATAAGAATGTGTTCCTATTGTCATACAAAGAACTGTGGCTAAAGCTTGGCTATCTGAACCATCTTAAAGTGGGCTCTGAAATCACCTAGAAGGGCAGGACTGAAAAATATGCTAGTGTACGCACCTATAGGCTTGTCATCTTTTTTGTGAGGTATGATATGCAGATATGCATTATTTGTACAGAGTAAAAGCTCATTAAATATGGACAGCAACAAAGCTGTACAGTATCAGTCAATTGCTCCCTTGGCATACACCTCAGCAAAGTAAGTCCGGAGGGGTGAAAGGGGGCAGGCCTTACCCTTGCATTACACTGCCTACCTGCAGGATTTACAAAGACTTTCTGGTAACAGGTGGATATATAAAGAGTGTGTTTATGGAGGCATATTGTATGGGGGAAGAAAGCATAAGGTAGGTGGTTACTGTGTGTTGCAGAGAAAAGACATTATGCAAAAGCCAAACTTCTAGGGCATTTTAAAGGCAAATAAACTAATGTGGCACAAATCCTCACACTGTCAACTTACCTGTATTGGTATGGAAAGGTTTTGATCATGCCCCATAGTTCCTCAGACATGCATGCATTACAATCCATTAACGTCAATGATGGAAGTAAAACTTGGTCTGTGATGCTTAGATAGCAGCTGAATAGGATTTCCTGTAGCAAATAAAAAAACATCGGATGGATGAGAAACAATGACAACGGAAACCTTTTTGTTTGTTTACATCAGCCGTCTCGGGAAAGAAGGGTAAGATGGAGAGAAAAGCTCTCACACAGTTGTCTGCGTCTTTAGCAGAAAGCAGAAGCTCAGAACTGGGAGGCGACTGAATTGATAACAACAAGTATGGAATGAATTATTAATCTCCCCATGGGCAGCAACAGATGAAAAGTTATGTTTCAGTGGAATACCCCTTTAATAATATAAAGTTTCTCTGCTTAGTAAAACTACATTATGTTTCTCCATACCCCTCCAATCCCCCAACAGAGTGCAAAACAGAGTTTTCATTCATATAATGGCATCCTATTGAGAAGCACGTTACACAACACTCTGCCTTCTCAATAGCTGTACACTGTGCTAAAGAAACAAGCACAGGCAATGTGAAGTAGTATAGTCACATGCTCCTCCATCTGCCATCTATGGGAAGCTCCATTCTACCACAAACATGGACAAGAGGGAATCAGCAGGGGTATGGAGCTGCAGAATCAAGCATCACCAAACCGAAAAGGAAAAATCATTTTTGAAGTAAAAATCTGTACTTAATTGCAGAAAAAAAATTAAACTACAGAAGGTGACCAACTCATTTTAGGTAATTTTCCCATGCTTGCAGCATTTTGTAATTGCTTGCATCCACTGACTTGATATAGAAATAAATTGTGTGATATGAGGACATTTAGATTTTCACAAGGTTGTTCCTTCTGTAGTTTTCTCAGACATTACTTTGTTACAATAAATACTTCATGTTGTGGACTTACCGTTTTCTCTTTATCATCTACTTTACTTGAATCAGACTGGAACTGAGAAAAAATTAAATAAAATTACATGCTTTGCATTTGACTGTTGGGTAGAACATGACAGCCAAAACACAATCCAGATTTTAACTAATAAAAACGCTTTAAATATTACTTTGACATTAACTAGACCAAAAGATAAGCACAGGTGCTGAGGTGGAGAAATATTCATTATAAGCAGTTCAGCACTGAAGCAAAAAAAAAAAAAAAAAAGGTGTTCCCTGTCTGAAGACACATCACACTGATCGACTGATAAAATGCCACATGAGAACATACGTTGCAAATAGGAAAATAAGTTCTACATTGCCAGGATAGAAAACCCACGGAAATAGATAAAAATTCACACAGTTGGAAGTTTGATGATCGACACATAGAACTTGGAAATGCCCACCGCTCTGCCTGTATTCCTCATAAAACAAAAATTTTAGTGAATTGTGAATTCCTCAAATATTCCACCTGGAAATCTATAAATAAGTGACAAACTGGGTGTTACAGTTAGAGATGTGTCCCTACATAGTCTGTGTATTCACACAGTTCTTTATTTTTTAGGGTACAAACCCACACACCGTATACACAGCAGATACGCAGCAAAAACGCAGCAGATTTGAAGCAGATTTGGTGGTGCAGATTTGATGCTGTGTCCAGTTATTTAGATCTAATCTGCTGCGTATTTGTTGCGTATTTGCTGCGTATCGCAGCAATAAATAAGTTGTGTATACGGTGTGTGGGTTTGTACCCTTAAGCACTTTTTTTCACTTTGTGTTTTAATGAATCGATAATAAAGAAAGTGCTGGGTTTCAGTGCATGTTTATGTAGCATTTTGTTCACTACCGGGACAGTGGTTTGTCTGTGCACCTAGAGAATAAAAGCGGATTCACAGGATTGTTACAACATGACAACTGAGCATCTCTTTATAGGGCAAAATATACATTGCTGCTGAAAATATACATGCTGAGAAAACAGCAGTGTGCACATATAACAACCAGTTATACTACACTAACAGCGACATACATTTACATGCAGTCAGGTTGTAGTACATATACGTATAGAAATGATGCCCTGATGGCTTAAAGTGACACTGTCACCCCCTTTTTGCATTCTGACTTCTCTACACAGGTGCAAAGGGTAAATTTAGCAGTTTTCATACTTCATGGTGCTTATTCAAGTAAAAAGTGATCTTTTATCAACTGCAGTTTGTGCTCAGTGGGTAGGGCTTCACGGCAACAGGACCACTTAGCCCCGCCCAGGCGTCACACCCCCTCAGTGATGTCATCGTTGCATAGGCCTCGCCCCCTCAACGCCCACTGGTATGGGCCGTCCTAGAGGGGGTGGGGCCTAGACCTCTAGGCCAGCATGTTCCAGTGGCCGGCGAGGGGGCGGGGCCTATGCACCGATTATAGCAATTTAGGGAAATTAATTGAACACAAGCGAAAAGTGGAGGTATTATTCCCAAAAAACAATGAAATTGAAGGCAAGGCACAAACCTCTTTCATAAAAGCTTTGCCCAGTCTGACAATTTTTGCTAGCAAAATTGGATCATGTGACAGGTGTGGCCCAAGGAAACACAGCATGCTGAAGACATCTCTTCGTAAATCTTCAAAACACTCCACTGGCTTAGGGGCTTTCTTGCTGCTCAGAGAGAAAACACAAGATCCCTTGGCACCTTTGGGTACTCCCACCCTAGAAGACAATATAAAAATGCATTACATGCAAAATCTACAGGACATGGAAAGATAGACACCGGAGTTCTCTTATATTGGTAACCCAAAACAATAAGAAATATATAAGTCTTTATTCAGGATTTTTTGCAGCAGCTCTATACCATTAGAGTGAATGAAGCTTAATCGTAATAGCCCAGACAACCGGACAATAAGGGTGGTGCTGCATTTACCAGAAAGTAGCTGTGTTTTTTTCTAATGCTGAATGCTGGGCGTAGTGGTGAACGGCACTTTTTATTACTTGACAGAACAACTTATTTACAGATACAGAATGGAAGACAAACAGTTTATTCAGAATTTATTGGCTCCAATAAGATGAATAGTGTACGTACCTTCGATACAGGGGCTCTATAGTAACATGGATAAGGTGACACAGTGCTAATGCAATAGGCTTATGCGAGGTGGCATAGAAGGGAGGCATCTGATCCATTATGTTTTGAGCATGCTGCCAGTCTCCAATCTTTAGCAGTGCTTCAAGTAACCCAAGCTTCTGGTTGTCAGGAGCCTGAAAACAAATTAAAATTACAACAATAAATAACATGAACCATGCAAGAGAGTGGTTTACCTAAAGATGTTGTCTGGGGAACACTCAGACTCTCACCACTGCCTAACCATGCCATAAAGCTAACATTATGAACCAGGGAGCGGACTGCGCTGACACATCCTCTCCCGTTCATTCTCCTGATCAGTACGGGTTTCAGACCCGGACATGTCTAAAGTTTTCCCAGACAACAGTGGCACTTTAAACAAAATTAAACCCCAACCCACCCATTTACGATCTTATGGCCGTCAGTTATTGAAAGTGTATGATCAGGATATGTTCAAAGCTTCAGTAGTGGTGGAAGCAGGCAGAACCCTGACAGAAAGACACTGCTGTCAATAATACACAACATGAAGGCTTATTCAGAGTATAAAGAATTGCGTTTGGTTGAGCTTTACTATTACTCCAACCAGACCACCAAAAATGTCCAACTGGGTCACATATAACTGTAGTCTGGTTCCATTTTCTGCAGATGCAGAGACAGATGGCTTTGGCCCCGTGCACACAGAGTAAGAGCAGCAAAATTGCCCACCTCCCAGAGGCTGGCGGCATTCCGCTGCGGGCAATTCCTGGCTTTCTGAACCAACATTACAGCTCAGATGCACCAACATAAATTAAATAAATAAATAATAAAAAGTACCAAAACACACAAATGTGGATGTTCTATTATGTTATGTCTTTGTAAATGTACGCCTGGTGTCCCATATACCATGTGTTTTGTGTTAATGTTGCCAGCAGAGTTTTTATGTTTTATAAGTTATTTACTGCTGATACAATGCAGGAGTAGTGAATATTTGTTGTGGAGTGCTGAGGAGTGGAAGGTGCTGGAACAGAAGCTGTATGATCTGGGCAGGTGAGTGTGACACTCACACTGCTCATCCAGCAACATAAAAAAAATTATACTGAAATGTCCTTTTAGATCTTAAACTGGTGTCAGAAAGATATACACATTTGTAATTTACTTCTATTTGAAAATCTCAAGCCTTCCAGTACTTATCAGCTGCTGCATGTCCTGCAGGAAGTGGTGAATTCTTTCCAGTCTTACACTGTGCTTTCTGCTACCACCTCTGTCTGTGACAGAAACTGTCCAGAACAGTAGACATTTTCTATGGAGATTTGCTACTGCTCTGGACAGTTCCTGTCACAGACAGAGGTGGCAGCAGAGAGCCCTGTGCCAGACTGAAAAGAATACACCACTTCCTGTAGGACGTACAACAGCTGATAAGTACTGGAAGATTTTTAAATAGAAGTTACAAATCTGTATAACTTTCTGAAACCAGTTGATTTAAAAAACAAGTTTTTTTTTTCCCACTGGAACACCTCTTTAACCCCTTAAGGACAGAGCCCAAAATGGCCTTAAGGACCGGGACAATTTTCAATTTAGCGTTTTCGTCCTCGTCTTCTTTTTCCAGCTACTAAGCCATGTGAGGTCTTGTTTTTTTCAGGTACAGGTAAAATTGCCTTTTGATCTACCATACCATGTATGATGGAACCCCCAAAATATAATTTATGGGGTGAAATTGAGGGGAAAAATACAATTCTGTTTACGTAATGCACTTTACGGTAAAACTGACATGATATCTTTATTTTATAGGTCAATCTGAATACAGTAAAACTTTTTTTCGCAAATAGCTGTGATTACAATGGCCCTATTGAATTTCTATTTTTCCACGTACGCGGCTGTATGGGGTGTCATTTTTTGCGCCATGATCTCTAGTTTTTATTAATACCATATTTGTGTAGATGAGATTTATTGATCACTTTTTATTCATTTTATTTAAAATAAAATGTAATAAAAATAATCAATCCTGGCATTTTTTTACCACTTTTTGTTTACGCCGTTCACCGTGCGGGAACAATATTGATTTATTTTATTAGATCGGAATGATTACGCACACTACAGTATATTATATATTTATTTCTTTTGTGTTTTATTTATAAAATGGGAAAGGGGGTGATATAAACTTTTATTTAGGGAGAGGCTATGGTGTGTTTTTTTTTTGTTTTGTTTTTTTACACTTATGACCCTTTAACATTTTTACATTGGATTTCTTACACTGATTATTGCTATGCCATAGAATAGCATTGATCAGTGTAATCTGCGATCACTGCATAGATCCTGCCTGTGCAGACTCTATACACTGACCGCCGATCTGACTGTCCATTCCATGTCCATTCTTCAGCACGAAGAGAGGAGGCTGGCGGGATTCCGTGGCGGAGAATTCCAGTTTTGCTCTGTGTGAATGGAGCCTAAAAGGTGGAATAAAATCTCACAAGACTTATTTCTTTGCCAAAAAGTTAATACAAAAAACATCTGAAAAAACTTTGCGAATTACAATAGCTTTCCTGAAAAGTAAAAAGGGCATCAAAACAACATGTCAGCACGAGTAATAAATATGCTGGGACATTTAGAAATAATGAACATTCTTTGTAAGTTAATAATTTTACCGCTGAGCATATAATCAAATTATGCTGCTTTCAACAATAAAATATGAATTAGAATTTTGGTTCTGCTCATTTGCGCTGCCTCTTGAGTATCGTTCTGCAATTTTATTTACATTCAAGGCACTAAACTAAACAAACCATGAAATCATTTTGCACAATCCAATTTAAAAGAAAACTTAAGGAAAAGTATCGGAATAATACCAAGAACATAAAACACTACAGGCAAATGGAATGCATATAATTGAGGCTTTGTTTGCATATAACCGGTGTCATTAGCAAAGACAACCAAAAGAATGGAGGAGAATGAATGAGTACCCAGAATTAAAAGCAGAAAGGACGTTGTTTTACAATTACAATGTCATTTCACCATTTCTCATATGAGAGAAAGGAGAAAAAAAAAAAAAAAGACGAATTTACATCAATTTACCTTCCCTGTATTCATCCCCTCCTTGTATATCCACCTTCCATGTATCCATCCCCTCCTTGGTTGAACTTGGACATGTGTCCTTTTTTCAACCATATTAACTATGTAACTACATTTTGAGTCCTTTCATTATTGCAGCTGGGTCTCACTAAACCAAAGCCTCTTTAACCCCTTCACATCAGTAATCTGTATATATGCGTTCCTACACTGACGGGGGCTTTGTGATGAGAGGGAGATCGCTGCAGGGAGAGCCCGCAGCCGACTCTCATTAACCCCTTAAACGCCATGATCTACAGCGATCACAGCATTTAAAGGTGCTCAGTGACAGATCAAGCATCTGTCACTGAGTGATCGGGACCCTTCGCAGGTGCCGAAAGGCGGGGGTAAGCTCCGTCCTGTCGGATCCGCGATCCATGTGTTGAGTCTGCTCTCAGGCAGGCTCTATACATAGATTGCCGATAACACTGATCTATGCTATGGCATAGCATAGATCGGTATATGCAATCTAATGATTGCATATTTGACAGTACATAAAAGTGTTTGAAAAAAATAAAAAAGGGTAATAAAAAAAGTTTTGAAAAGTATAAAAAAAAACCTTATAAACCCCCTCCCAATAAAAGTTTAAAAGACCCCCTTGCCCATTATAAAAATATAAATAAATAAAAACATATTACATATTGTAGCGTGTGGAATTGTCCAATCTATTTAAATATAACATTATTGTTCCCGCACGGCGAACGGTGTAAGTGGGGGGGGGGGGGGGGACACGCACCAGGATTGCTGATTTTATTAAATTAAATATCACAAAAAAATTAATAAAGAGCAATAAAAAAATTTGTTACACCAATAAGATATTAATAAAAACTAGAGATCATGGTGCAAAAAATGACTCCTGAACCAGCCCTGTAGGTGGAAAAATAAAAGCGCTATGGCTCTTAGAAGGCGAGGAGGAACATTGCATTAATGAATTAATTATATGAATTATATGAATATAATGAATTATATTTACACCCTGTGGCCGCCTCAGGGAGTTCAGAGGGGGGCCGCGCGGCGACCGGGAACGCGGCTATTAGCGGGCACGGTACGATCGCCGTGCCCGCTGATAAAGTAATCAGATGCAGCTGTCAAAGTTGACAGCTGCATCTGATTACTTATGCAGGCCGATCGCTGGTGGTATAGTAGTGGTAATTTCACCACACATTGAATTTTTTTTTTTTTTTTGCAGTGTACTTTATGAAAAAATTCAGTCTGTCATTGCAAAGTACAATTAGTGTCGCAAAAAGTAAGGGCTCATGTGGGTTTCTAGGTGGAAAAAATGCAAGTGCCATTGGCTTTTAAGCACAAGGAGGAAAAAAAACTAAGTGCAAAAATGCAAGTTGGCTCTGTCCTTAAGGGGTTAATTTCACCCGGACTTTTGTGCATCAAAGGGCTCTGTCTTGAAGGGGTTAAAATATTTTCCTTTAAAATCAACTGGTTTCAGAAAATTCTACAGATTTGTAATTTACTTCTATTGCCAGTCTTCCAGTACTTACCAGCTGCAGTATGTCCTGCAGGAAGTGGTGTATACTTTCCAGTCTGACACAGTGCTCTCTGCTGATATCTCTGTCCTAGGGTGGGTTCACACTACGGAATTCTCGCGGATAAACTCCGGTGTCTATGGAGCCGGCGGAAAGGCGCGCATCCGTGAGCGCGTACAGCCGGCGGAATTCTGCAGAGTTTATCCGCGAGAATTCCGTAGTGTGAGCACACCCCTAGACAGGAACTGTGCAGAGCAGCAGAGAATCCCTATAGAAAACCTCTCCTGCTCTGGACAGTTTCTGTTATAGACAGAGGTGCCAGCAGAGAGCACTGTTTAAGATAGGAAATAAAACATTTTCTATAGGAGAAACAGCAGCTGATAAGTATGGGAAAACTTGAGATTTTTAAATAGAAGTAAATCACAAATCTATACAACTTTCTGAAATCAGAAGATTTGAAAGAGAAAGATTTTCGCTGGAGTACCCCTTTAATAAGATCATCATTGGGACTGTCCTGTGGTAATCCATTATTGATGGCCAACCGTAAACAGGGTATGTACATAAAATAGTAAGGCATCCACCACACACAAATGAGGAACTGTGTCTAAGGACTTATTCCCATTTTCCATGTTTCATGGACGACACAGAGGTGAAAGGCCTGTAGAGGAACCCCCAACCCCCACCCCAAGCGGCAGCATCTCCAATATAATGCTGGGACCAGGAAAACTGTATAAATATGTGCGACGCTGTAATGACACAGTTTACCAGCTCCCAGCATCATAGTGAAGATGCTGCAGTGTGGGGAAGGGGGGGGGGGGGATTCCACATCTGTGTCGTCCGTGAAACACGGAATGTGATGTGGGAATAAGGCCTTAAACTATCCCAAAAGCCCACCAAACCTAGACAGCTATGAACAAATTAATTACAACAAAACATTGTAGCCTATTTCCAAATACACAAGCCATTCTCTCATGTAAGAAAAAAAAGAGTAAAAAACACCACTACAAAAGACAACCCAATACAAATTATCCACCGAATAGCCCAACAGCAACATTATTATTTTTTATAAAGCTCCCTTACTTGCAGAACACTATACAATAGATAAGGGTAACAAACAGGAACACTACAAGATCAAGAACACATTACATGAAGGGAAGTGGCAGACTGGTACATGAGGGACGATGACCCTGCCCGCGAGGGCTTACAATTTATTCCCTGTACTTAGGCTGCACAGTAAACGTAATAGCAGGTCCTGAGGGCCTAATTTGTATTCCACTATATAACGTAAAAGAAGAATTTCAAGCAGGGAAACTTTTTTCAATTCTTTCGGTGGAAGGCAGATTTTATTTGAAAATATCATTGAGTCTATGGGACAGGCGGAACTTCAAGTTAAGTCTGGCACCCGGCCTCCGCTTGAAATTCTGCCACATATTCTGTAGTGGGAACATACCCTAATAAGCAATATCATAAATAAGACATCCTAATAGGATGTTTAACTTCCTTTGAGAGCAGAAAAAAGCAGAAGCACTAAAATTACTGGATTTTTTTTTCTTTAAAGGGGTTATCCAGCGCTTCAAAAACATGGCCACTTTTCCCCCTACTGTTGTCTCCAGTTCAGGTGCAGTTTGCAATTAAGCTCCATTTACTTCAATGAAACTGAGTTTCAAAACCCCACCCAAACTGGAGACAACAGTCGGGGGAAAGTGGCCATGTTTTTGTAGCGCTGGATAACCCCTTTAAGACCAGTCCATTCAGATGCTATGCAATTTCCTGGCCAATTGAGCATACATACAGTGGAGGAAATGTTGCACATGAACATGTCCTAACAGACTACAGTAAGAGTTGAATCAAGTCACTTCTGGCTAAGGGAGGCTCATCCCTATTTTAATAGCAGACACAACTGATAGACAGGAGTGGAGTTCTAGACTGAGTAGGTCGAAGGTGAAAATCCAAAGTAATAGAATAGGTACCAGAAACAATGCAAGAAGTCATCCCAAACACTTTTTTCTACAAGTACGCGATTGTTTTTGCGCTACATATGGATTTGTTCAGATCCTAGGATAACCAAATTTACACTTACACAAGCTAAACACAATGGTGGACTTGCACTCCCTGACCCGTATAAATAGTAGCTCACAGCATTAGCTACCAGGGTACTAGTTGGTTTTCAGTATTCATCCTCCAAATTATAGGCTAAACCGGAATTCTTTATTTTAAAATATGCTCTCCCCAACTTACTATGGGTTAGGCCTATGTAGCGGACAAACATTTAGACTATGCACTTGCCTTTGACTATGTGTACTACCCTCTCAATATTTCATACACATACTGTAAGGCCATATTGTTTACACCAAATGTTGCAAGCATCTATCACGCCTATCACAGACAGTCCTAATTTACCTCAAAGTCAGCATGGAACAGACTTTCTGCTGAATCTGTGATCCCAGAGCCTAGTCACACACCTAAATACAATTTGCAATATATACAGAAACAACATTATTGAACCTCTGCCCAAAAGCTTAAAGGGGTTTTCTGATCTAACCCCTAGACGACCTAGGACGTACTGGTACGTCCTGAGCTATGAAGCCCGCTCCGGAGCGGAGCGTGCTTCATAGCAGGTGGGGGCCGGCTGCAATCAACAGCCGGCACCTCACCGTTAATGACACGCTGCAGTGATCGCGCTGCAGCGTGACATTAACTCCTTAAACGCAGCGATCGCGGCACGGCCGCAGTGTTTAAGTGTAAGTAACAGGGGGAGTCCCCTGTCACTCACCGATCGGGACCCATGCAGTGTGACTGGGGGGGTCCCGATCGTTAAAACGGACCGCCTCCTCTCTCACCTGCCTCCGTGCGGTCCGATCGGCGCTCTTGTCAATGAGCCTGCACAGGCAGGCTCAATCAGCAGAGCGCCGATAACACTGATCAATGCTATACCTATGGCATAGCAATGATCAGTGTAGAAAATAAAACTAACGTATGTACAAGTCCCCCAAAGGGACTTAAAATCACTATTACCCTACCCCAAAACCCCTCCCCCAATAAAAGTTTAAATAACCACCCTTTCCCATTATATAAATAAACATATAATATACCGTAGCGTGCGTAATTGTCCGATCTATTAAAATATAAGAAGCGTCATTGCGAACGGTGAACGTCAGACAAAAAAAAGGGGAAAAAGTGCGCGGATTACCGATTTTATGTTACATTACATATAAAAAAAAAAAAATTATAAAAAGTCATCAAAAGGTCCGATCTTCACAAACATGGTATTAATAAAAACTAGAGATCATGGCGCAAAAAATGACACCCCATACAGCCTCGTAGGTGAAAAAAATAAAACTGTTATAAGCGTCACAATAGGCCCATTTTATTAATAATTGCAAAAAAAGAGGATTTAATTAAAAAAATATATATAACAGAATCTGTGTAAACCTGCATATGGTTGTGTTCGGACTGACCTATAGAATAATAGTATCATGTCGCTGTTACCATATAGTGCATTACATAGACACAGGAACCCCCCAAACGTTACCATATTGCATTCTTTTTTAATATTTTACCTATTTATATCTTCATAAATAATATATTTGGGATTCCGTCATACATATTATGGTAGAATGAAAGACGCCATTACAAAGTACAACTATTCCTGTAACAAACAAGCCATTACATGGCCTTGTAGATAGAAAACTTAGAGTGCTAGAGCTCTTAGAAGGGGAGGAGGGAAAACCGAAAGCGCAAAGATCAAAATTTGCGCGGCCCACTGGGTCATTTTGGGCCTGGCCCTCAAAGGGACTTGTCTCCTATCTACAGGATGGGCACCTTTTAGGTCACAGGTGTCAAACTCAGGCCCTCCAGCTGTCACAAAACTAAAACTCTTTGGCTGTCCAGGTATGATGGAAATAGTAGTTTTGCAACAGATGGAGAGCCTGAGTTTGACACCCCTGTTTTAGGTTTGCTGCTGACTTAGTATCCCCCATCTAAGGCTGTATACTGCCTGCACTTTTTTTTTTTACTCCATTACATCTGCATTTTTTATGTTCAGAAATGTGAGCTGCCAATTTATAAGTTTTACCTTCTCTGCTTTTTCCTCCTCTTTTTCTTTTTCCTTCTCTTTATCTTCTGACTTATCAGATGAAAGAACCACCATAGTCAACTTTCTTACAATCTGTTTTGCTTCTATAACTTCCCTTTTGTGTTCTTCAAGAATGCTGTTGTCTAATGGCAGAAGCTAGAGAGAAAACAATAACAAAATACTTAAAATCCATGTACATCTGCAAGGCAATTTTACATTGTTTGCAAATACAGAAGACAAAACTTCAAGAAGACTATTAGACCAAGTTCACACTGTGTTTGCTTAAGGCCTCCTTCACATGTCCGGAAAAGTCACCCGGATTTTCTTTCAGGAAATCCGGACGGATTTCCGGACGCATAGACTTTCATTGGACACGGACACCCTTCCGGAATTTTTTCCGGCCGGCCAGCCCTGTAGTACCGGGCACAGTGTGCGGTGCAGCGGCGGGGGGGGGTAAGGTCCGGGCTCCGGCCAGAGTGCAGGTACGGGTCCGGGGCTGGCTCTCTATCCGGAATCGCGGGCACTTTCCTGATATACATCAGGAAAATGCCCATGATTCCGGCGCTCCCATAGACTTCTAGGACAGGATCTAAAAAATCCGGTCCTATTTTCCGGAAGGGTGTCCGTGTCTAATGTTAGCCTATGAGTCCGGAAATCCGGACAGATTTTCCGGACGTGTGAAGGGGGCCTAACAGTTTTCATGACTGAATTATAATACTATGTCTCACAAAAAAATGAGCATTAAGAACTCTTCTGGACTTACATGCACATAAAGGTCATCCAGGTCAATTAAATTCTGTTGTAAAAGAACAGCAGCAACTCTGTACAAAGAAGTAGGCGTCTCTCCATTAGGCTCCTGCAAAGATAAAGCATTTGTATAAACATAAAAAGACAAAGTCAATCACTGCACTTACAAACATTTCCCAGGAACCATGTGATTTACCTGGTAAAACTTGAATTTGAATCCAAGGATGTGGCACAGTGTCTGGAGTTCACACATACCCATATAGGATTCAATTAATGGAACAAAAAAATCATCATACTGTGGTCTGCATTCATATACTTCCAAGATGATATCCAACACTCTATTTGGATCAAGGTTAAAACATCCTAAGGAGGAAAAGAAAGTTTGTCTGTTTAGAAGATACTTAAAGGGGGAACGCTGGACAGGGAAAAATATTTTTTTATTTAAACACACACTGAAATTTCTATAGCTGTCTCTATATAATGTATTACCATGTCTGCACAGTTCTGTCACACTGGCAATTCACTGACATCGAGGGTGAAGGAAACTGGCTTCCCTGCAATCCACTCTGTCTCCTGCTCCCTATACTCTCCCTCCTCAGGAGATGAAAATCATGTGACCTCTGTCTCACATTCAGATTGTTTGCTGAGCACAGACTGAGGATGCAGAGGTGACAGGGTTGGGAGAAACAGGATGTTCTGGATCATAAACATTACTGGGAAATGTAGTGTGATAGCAGTGTAGGAAAGAGAAACAGCAAGAGATATGAAGCAGGCAGAAAACTACATTAGAGGAGCGGAACTACTGTACAAACACATGAGGAGTGTCAAAGGGAAACATGAGGAAGATACTTGTACTGTTCGGAAGGTTTGGAAACAGTTGGTTTGAAATTAGGCCCAAGTCAGTTTCATATAAGTAGTAGTATGTTTTTCTTTATTTTATATGCAAAACGTTAATAAAAACAAAGATACTTCAAGGATTTCTTTTTAATAATTCTTCAAGGACAGAGCTGTACAATGCAGCTATGACATTGGGACAAAGCAATGGCAACTACATTAAGCTACCATATAGTGTGGCGCTACCATAAAATAAACTGGGAAGGTGACTGAGCGTAGGTGGTAATAAGACCTTTCATTCAGGCTGCTGCTCTGCACCACATGTAAAGCCAACACAGCAGCTCTGGGAGAAAAGATGGACAGCAGGCCTCAGCAAACGGGATTACTCAGATTATAGTCTACGGTGCATAAATGGTAGTTACTATAACCAAAAAGCAATCTGCAATGTAATTATTTTTATTGACTGCTGCCGATGTCCCTGATGTCCAGTTATTGACATCCCAACACCTTAGAGCATATGCAGGGCTGAGGTCAACCTTGCCGTCATTACAACAAGAAAAGGCCAAAAAGGGAGCCTTTAGGAGTTTTAATACTTCGGTCCTTTCCTTCCAGTGTCAGCATGAAAACAAATCACTGGTAATGCTTAATCATTGATTGATAGATCGGCACAAATAGATTTTGGCGTCCGATTTATAAGGTTAGAGGTCAGGCAAATTAATATCTATATTCTCTAATCTAATGGTAAGTGCATGTATAATAATCACTGCAATAAATCAAAATTAAACAACAACTCTGATGCTGCAATTAAAACACATTACAAAGTTATACTATGTACTATGCCTCAATTACCTCCTTTTATTTTCAAAGTGTATTAAAGTAGCAGTTTACAAAAAATTTTTATCTCTGACCGTCCCTAGTGCCGGCCGCCCTCTGCCGCGTCATCAGCTGTTCAGCCGCGATTGGCTGAGCACAGTTATGCTCAGCCAATCGCGGCTGAGTAGCTGATGTCGCGGCAGAGGGCGGCCGGCACTAGGGACAGTCGGAGCGGTTCGGCTGGCCGTCCGAAGATGACATCATTGGCACAAGATGGTGGACGAGGGTCGGCAAGAGGCAGGTATGTATAGAGCACTACACTTCCGGGTCTGGTGTGGGTGGGGGGGAAACACTGGGAAGGGGGCGATTCACTAACATAACATACATTACAAAGTTGTATAACTTTGTAATGTGTGTTATTTAGTGAATAATTGTTTAGCGCCGCACTACCCTGTACTTTGCAATGAAACTTAATTTTTCCATAAACTATGCTGCAAAACCGGGAAAAAAAGTACATTTTTATTTTGGAGAGTTTTAGGTTAACTATGTGCCCCCTGTGGTAAAACTGACATGTCTATCAAGCTATGTTCTTCAGGCTAGTACGATTACAATAGGGAACTTATATAATTTATTTTATTTGACTGCTTTTAAGAAATTTAAACCTTATTTTAAAAAAACTAAATGTGTTTAAAATTGTTTTACCATCCTTCTAACACTTTTATTTTTTGGTCTATAGGGCTATTTGAGGTGTCATTTTTGCGCCATGAATTGTACTTTCTATCAGTAGCTTGATTGTGTATTTGCAACTTTTTGATCACTTTATATTACAATATAAATTTTATGAATGTTAGAAATGTGAAAAATGGGCAATGCACTTGGACAGTTTTTATATATTCATAAAATGGGAAAAGGAGGAAACATTTTTTTTTTAAGTCCCTGGGGGACTTCTATAATAAATGCACTGATCTCTCATAGAGATCAATGCTGTACATATGTTCTGCATTAATCTCTGAGATTAGTGCTTAATTACTAAGGGCTGCTGAAGCTGTTGTAATAAAGTGCCGAATCAGAATCAGCGTCGGTTGCAAATAGGCCCGACAAATAGAGATAGCCCATCCGTGATAAGTACCCGAAGACTTGGGATTTTTAAATAGATGTCAATTCTCTGGGGTAGCATTTAAGAATGCTGCAAAAAGCACCTTACAAAAATAATAAAACAAAAAAATACATATGTGGCATCTGCCAATTGAAGACAAGGCAGGGATGCCAAACCTAATTATTCACTAAAGATTATTTCACATACCCATAGCTACGTGGATAAGGGCACTGGATTCTATAAAGACAGAGTCACACCTAGACTGTAATTTCAGAGGAAACGTGCAAATAAACATTAACCAGAACTATTCATGGGGGGAAAAAAAAAAAAAGAACATTAAGAAACCTGCCATACCAATTAAAGACTTGATATTCTCCAGGATTAAATCACTTGTTATACTCCCCGACAGATCTTGTCCAAGCTCTGAAATTAATTTAGCATATCCTTCATTTTCTTCTCTTAATAAATTGAATTTCTGCTGTTTATAACTGCAAAAGAAGAAAAAAAAAACACCTTTTTATATCAGTAAATTGCATGTCCTAAGAGACTGTATAGTTACAATAGGAATCTGAATGTAATGAAACTAGAGGCACAAAAGAAACAGATAGTGAACACAAAGAGCCAGTAAGTGCACAATGTGCCAAACACTGTGAATCTCCTAGTCCCATCTGCCAAAAGGCACTTATAGGGGCATTACCAGGCAGTCAGATGATATTTGCCTGGGGAGACTGTGTTGTCAACACCAGAAAAACAACAGATATGCCTACACTTAGGCCAACTCTGCTCTATGTGAATATTTCCTTCTGCTTTTATTTTACAGGTCACAAAGGGAAAAAAAAAAAACACAACAATCAGGGTGATTGAAACTCATGATCTGAGGTATGTTCACATTAGATGCTATAGCTTTTATGCCCTGTTTATAAGTTGTTTAACACTGCATAAAATCTACAGTATGTACATTAAAAGTGAACATATAAGTGATCTCCAGCATCTTCCTTACCGAGGCTTTTTTGGCTTCGTTTCAGTGAAAAAATAACCAATCTTTTTCCTAAAGTGAAACAATCAGCAAATTGTGCTGATATGGTTCCCAACAGCACATTATAGATCTACTGTGCAGCTTTTGGAGCATACCAGCCTCGGCTGCAGCAGTAGCTTTACAAAGGGGAAAGAAAATCTTTTATTACGCCACAAGATCGGGAGAGGGGTGGAAACTAGTCTTCTGGGTGGGGAGCCGCCCTTGACTAGTCACAGCTCTCTGCCAGTCAGCAGAAAGACCCATTAGTGGTCTCTCTGCCTGTCAATCATCCCAGCACTGCAGAACCCTATGACTAGTTACAGGCGGCTCCCCCCAGATGACTAGTTGCCGCCTCTCTCCTGGCCTCGCACAGCGTAATAAAACATTTTATCCCTTTGTAAAGCTACTAATGCGGACTGGTAGCCTTGGGAAGCTGCACAGAAGATCTATACTGTGCTGCTGGGAACCATAAAAAAACTAAGCTGATTGGTTCTCTTTAAAGGGCAACTGTAATGTTTAGTGGGTGGCAGGATACACCATCAAAAAAACTGCCATGGCACCCCAGCCGTGCTTCCGTCCTGCCCCCAATGCAGGCACGCGCCAGATACAGATTCCTACCAGCAGCACAGATGCTTGCAATGCAAACAATCTGTATGTTGCATGTGCCTGCATCGGGAGCGGGGTGGGAGCGTAGCGTCAGGATTTTTGAAAGAGTCTCCTGCTGCCCGCTTAACATTATAGTTGCCCACCACATACACAATTCAATGCGAAACCACCATGAAATGCACAGGATTTCATCAAGAGCCCTGTTTGTCCATCAAGCAAGCAAAGGGCAGGGAATCATTGCGCGATAGGCCCTTGGGACCCCAAGCCATGCCTCTTTGACATTTCAGTGAGTGAGTTTTGTCTGGTACAGGTCTAAATGAAGTCCGGCACCAAGTCTAACATTTTTTTCAGGCTGAGGGAGTCATATTCACATGTCCCAGCATCTACGCAGCGCCACGTCCCGCTCCTGGACCCTGCCAGCTGTCTACTTAGCTCCCTGCCAGCTACTCACATGGATGCCCCTCTCAGCTAGTCAGTGACTGGGGTGGGACTAAGCTGCAGTCACTGATAGGGGGGTAGGGGTGTGGCAAGAATACTATTCTTCTGCATATTAGGAGTAAGGCTAAACAAAATGATGTAAGTCTATTTCTTACACAGAGGAGGGAGAGAAGGCGCTGCATTCTTCCAATTGGTACAGGTCTGGACCAAAGAAAACTTCTGACATGTAAAAAGTTTTCCCAAATGAGAGTGATACTTTAGGCACCAGTTAAGACCACCTGTCCATATGGATGCTATAAAGATCTTAGTATCTCCCAGTATTAGCCCAAGAAACTTCCTTTCTAGCAGACTTAGGGCCCTATTACACGGACAATTATCGTGCAAAAAATCGTTAAATCGTTTGAATTTAAACGATAATCGTTCTGTGTAATTGCAGGCAACGATCGAAAAAGTCATTTGTATGTCGTTGATCGTTGATTTAGATCTGAACCTAAAATTATCGTTAATCGTTCACTGTATTTCCACGTTTGTTCTCTCAAGTTCCGTGTTTTTTCACTGATCGTTCAGTGTAATAGCACATTGTTCATTGTTTTTCTGGGATCAGAACGAATAAACGATCATATTAACGATCGCAATAACGATCATAGTAACGATCGTAACTAACGATTATAGCTCTGTGTAATATCGTTTGCGATCGTTTATCATCGTTAAAAATCTCTCAGTATAATAGGACCCTTAGCTTAGCTTTGTATTACAATTCACCTGACTGAAAAGCAGCTGTTCTTTAGTGAAGAGGCGGCGTTCGCATATGCAAGAATCGGAAGTGATGGCCTCCCCACAAACAACTGTGCAGCTTATGGTTAATGCCATGAAAAACAAACGTATTATTAAATCCAAGGTGACTTAACAAAAAAACGAGGCCAAGAACAGTCTCCTGAACTGCAATGGTCATTAAAGGCGAATCTACTGTATGATCTTACAACAGCAGCTATTATTCCCAGCGCTCTAATAGCAATAAATCAACTGCAGCTTATTTCGGTCTAATCTGTGGTAAAGCCCAGCTCATAAATCACAGAAGTTGTATGAGATCTAATGTCAGCTATAGAAGACATCCCCAATCACACAGGTTATTTAATAAGACTGGTTAATCATGCTTGTAACTATTAAAAAAACAACAACAAACAGTCATTTTCAATACTACAGCTACACCTACAAGCTAAGAAAGCTGCATAAACCTAATTTACACTTCTAGGCATCAAAATAAATAATGGAAATAGAAGCCTTGAAAACCTCAATAACCAGAGAGCCAACATCCAAGCCCATATGCTGTGACGGCTTATGCACAAATTCCCACAATTGTAGATTTTTAAAAAACGTGGATTTTAGATTTTTACTTTCTAGCATTAGAAAGAAGCTACAAAGTCACAGGTACAGCCTGCCAGGGACTTTGAGCCATCTCGGAAGGGGGTTCAGAGCAGAGACAGAAAAAACAGTTTAGACTCCGATTTCTTTATCTTCAGCACAATGCAACAGGAATAGAACTGGGGGAAGGAGAAGGCATACATAGTAACAAGTGTGAATTGCTAGTTTCACCATGGGCAGCAACATAGGAAAGGTTATGTTTGAGTGTAATGCCCCTTTATTTAATCGGCATGTATAGGTTTGTAAAATATTATGACCAGCGTAGACTAGCAAGCAGCAATTAAACAGAAAGCAAAATGGGCAAATAATTCAGATGTGTACTGATGGCAAAAGATGCAACAATGGCTACTGGATCACAAAACTATTCCGGCAGAAATGCCTAACATGACAGGTATGAATATAGTTTCAAAAGGTTATTATCTACTCACAAAAGTTTGGTCTTTATTTTTACAGATTTCTGATTGAATTGCTGAGACTGCTTGATGAGTCCTAATGATTCCAGTGTTTCAGGATCCAAGCGTTCTTTTAGGATGGTGTCGGATATTAGATACTGTGAAAAACAAGACACAGTAAAAATGTTAAAAAAGTTCACATTTCATCCTATCCAATCTAAGAAAGCCTAAACATTATTGCAGAGTTATGAAGTCGTAAAAAGTAGGCGCAATTCCTACAGACACACACTGGACAGTTATTTAAAAAAACAAAACAAAAAAAAAAAAACACTATCCTAGAAATGCTTGTAAAAGGTCATAACATCTAACACACTAAAAGCAGAAAACATGAGTACATGCAGGGAGAAGCGTTTGCACCTCTTCCCCAACAAATGCAAAGCCATCTTACCAAACATGATAAGACCAATTGCGTAAAATGATCTCTCCTCCATTTCTCTTCTAGACAACTTGTTTCGATATCTATATTAAAAGAATAAAGGAAAAAAAGTCAATTTTAAAATATATTTAGACAATGACTTTTTTTTGTTTTGTTTTTATAATGAGACCCAAAAATGTGACCACTCTTGCCTCTTCATGGTTTACACGTGCCCATACTTGCTATGGTTGTACTGTGTGTAGTGGTGGTGTAATGCACTGCAGCACTCTCCAATTTGATAGTGGCGGCGACAGCATGTACAGGCACATGTAAAGATTGGAGAGGCTGCAGGGAGTTCAAATCTTTTGGAAATTACTCTTTTCTATTACTACCTCTAAAAAGAAACGTAAAATAGAAATATTTCTATCTCTTTATTACATTAAACAATTCTATGCCAAAACTTACCCAAAACACAAAACACGTCTGCTAGAATTGAGGGCATGTCATCCCTTAAGTCCTGGTAGGAAAAAAAAAAACAGCACTTTATGTATTTTGTATACACAAACAAAATAAAATTAAATAAAATTAAATAAATAGGGCCGGTCCATTTCAGACTGCCCCTTTTTGTCTGTCCCACAAAGGAACATTTTTCCTTTGCAAGACAGACAAGGGTGTAGTCTACTAGTCATTCCATTTTGACCTGCAGGACACACATGCATAGTGGACTATACTTGTGTCCCACAAGAAAAAAAGAAAGCTTGCACTGCCATGCGGAGGGGGAATCTATTGAGGTGTGGTAAGCTGAATTTTCCTACCTATATACCAGCAGACAGATTACACTTGGATTATTAGAGCCTATGAGTATGTTGCAGTATATGGCTGGACGATTATCGATTATGTACCACTTTGCCTATGGAAATTTTTTGTTTATATTACCTAGTGGTGCAATCCATTTATCAAACTTTCAACCGGTTCCTGCCATTTCTCGATCTGCAGTTAGGCCCACTCGGTGCACTGGGAGTGGGCCGAGCGCCCCTAGTTCACATATCTCCTACCCCGGGTGATATGCCTTCTTTACGATTAAAGGGGTACTCCAGGGAAAAGCTTTTTCACAGTAATTGAAACACATAACAAACTTATGTAACTTTGTAATTTGCTTCAATCCCCTATCTGCCCCCCTTCCTTTTCTTTTCTCCTCTCTACCTCCCACCGAGAAGTGAAGTAAACTCATTCTTACCTAATGATTGTTGACCCCAGGAAGCAATTTTGTGATAATGACATCATCAAGAGTGAGGCGGGTCTAAGCCCTGTTAAGCCAGCCTCCCTTTGTCAAATGACACAGGTTGCTCAGCTCTGATTGGCTGAACAAGCTGTAAGCC
The DNA here is from genome assembly GCF_027789765.1 of Dendropsophus ebraccatus. Classification (NCBI taxonomy): domain Eukaryota; kingdom Metazoa; phylum Chordata; class Amphibia; order Anura; family Hylidae; genus Dendropsophus; species Dendropsophus ebraccatus. The sequence goes on from NC_091463.1 coordinate 51,767,999, forward strand.
ATCTAACAGTTTTGCAGAGTCTGTTAGACATGACAGGAGACAAAGTGCATCATGGGAAAGCCCAAACCAGGAAGATAAAATGAAGCCATCAACTGGAGAAAACACGAAAAATTCAAACGAAGACGGACTCTGGAGGGATGGTAAATGTAAAAACTATGTTTGATTGTGTTTTTTTTTTTATCAGTGCCGGAGTACCCCTTTAAGTCTGGCCGCATAACTAAGAGGAAGAAACCGGGAGGCAGTTTGAAAAATTAACTGCGACACCAGGATCTATGCTAGGGTGCTGTTCTCTGCTATCCTGTGTGTCAGTGGGCAGGGGAGGTCAGTTCTGTGTCCTGCTGGATGTCCAGCTGCTCCTGGATATGCGATCTGCAGGGGGAAGCCACTGACAGCTGACTCCTCCTGCTGGCAGAACACAGAATTTTTTTTTTTTTAAATCAAATTTACAATTGAAAAAAAAAAAAATAATAATAATAATCTAATTGTGAGACCCTCAGAGGTGAATTAATTGAATTTAAATAATTGCTCAGCCCTAGTTGGAATACTTTGACAGAATTCTAAAGCATACCGGAGTCAAAGACTCAAAGTGTTATGTAAATGAAGCATTAATGCAAATGTGTAGAAGAAAACAAACCTGATACTTACTATAATATCTGACAGCACTCCAGAGGCTTGATCATGCTTCAGATTTCCTTTAATTACATGACAGGCAAGCTCATAAAGAACCTGCTGGATATCTAATACAGATAGAAAATACATTTAGTGTTATATATTATATAGTGCACGAGGAGGAAATTATTGTGAGGATCAAGTACATTCCTTTAAAAAAAACTTTGATAAAAAGGTTCTTAGTACAGGGATGCGCAGCATTCAATAAGCTTCAAACCCTTACAAGAGCCAGATTCATTTAAGTGGCCTATTAGCAAGTAGCACCATCAACAACCAAAAATAGCCCCAAAGTCAATCCACTAGTGTTGAGCGGATCTGTCAAAATGTTCGGGTTTGGCAACATAACCCGAACCCAAACGCTCTGCTAATCACCAGTAGCAAATTTCAATGTGCCTTGGCAACCTGGCACCTTACATTTTACATAACACAGATCATAATATCCTACACATCCACATCGTGTGTACATGCACAGACCACAATACATTACATGAAGAGATCCAGCAATCTGTGAATACTGTCGGCTAAGTCATTACATTAAAGGGGTAGTGCAGCATTTCTCTTTTTCTGCTTAAAGCGACTCTGTACCCACAATCTGACCCCCCCCCCCCCCCAAACCACTTGAACCTTCAGATAGCTGCTTTTAATCCAAGATCTGTCCTGCAGTCTGTTCAGCAGGTGATGCAGTTGTTGTCTTAAAAAACAACTTTTTAACTTACAGCCCAGTGCCTTACGGGCGTGGCTTAGAATATCTGTGCCCTAATTATGCACCACCCCTATGTCCCTCCTTCCCACCCTCTTCATCATTAGGAATGCCACTGGAACATTTTCTTCACGATGAACATTTGCACAGGTGTCTTAACGATCCAGCCCATGTGCCGGGCTGACACAGGTGGGGAATAGTAGGCAATCTGCCTGAAGCATTCCTGATGAGGAGGAGGGCAGGGAGGAGGCATAGAGAGGTTGTGCCAACCTAATGCATACACAATCTAAGCCACTCCTGTAGGGCACGGGCTGCCAGTTTAAAAGTTGTTTTTTAGAACAATAACTGCATCACCTGCCAAACAGACCCCAGGACAGGATCTTGAGCCCTGATTGGCTGCGCTTACTGGAAGCCATGTGATGCGCTCCAGCCAATGAAAAGGCTGCCGGAGTGCATGCGCACCAGCATCCTTTTCTCTCCCATTTACTGCACCCGGAAAGGAGTACGGCAGCCAAAGATGGCGGAGATGCGGCTGGATGGAAATTCAAATGGCAATCGTCTCCAGAGGGATGGTAATTATATATTCTGTGTGTGTCTGTGTTTTTATGTCTTTTTTTGGGAGGGGGGGGGGGCACCCTATCCCTTTAAGCTTTATAATAACTCACTGAAACAGTTATTCATAGAAGTCAACCTGACAGTGTATTGTATCGGAGATCAGGAGATCACTGGTGAAGGTACTACTGCTCTGGACAGTTTCTATCACAGACAAAGGTGGAAGCACCGTGTCTCACAGGAAAGAACAGACCGCATCCTGCAGGACATACAGCGGCTGATAAGTACTGGAACACCTGAGTACCCCTTTGAACAGTGTATAATAATTAAATATATATTTGATAAAAATATATTTTGTATTGTAAAGTGCACAATTGGCAAGACTAGTTGCTTGGAACTGTCCAAACAATATTGTTCCTGCACAGTCAACAGTGTAAAGAGTCAGGAATGCAGATTTTGTCACATAATATATCAGAGGAAGAAAAAAAAAAAAAAAAAAAAAAAGTAAAAAGCAATCAAAAATCCCCATCTACACTTATATGGTACCATACTAGTCACAGGCAGGCAGCTCCCCGCCCAGATGACTAGTTGCTGCCCCTCTCCCATCTGATTAAAACTACTTTTTTTTCCCCATGTAAAGCTACCACCGGATAGGCAGCTGGTAGCTTCGAGAAGCTGCACAGTAGATCTATGGTGTGCAGCAGGAAACCATTTCAGCACAATTCCCTTTTAAAAAAAAAAAAAAAAAAAAAAAATGCAAAAATTTAAACTGTCCTTGTCCTGGGGTTATCAGGCATTAGAACTGCTGTTGTATAGAAAATAATAAAAGGGCCTATGCTTACCTCTCTACACTCCTCTGGTGTCCTCCTGCAGTGTCTCCGGGCTCCCAGCTGAACCCTGCCGCCACCACTTCTAAGCCGAATTCGTCTCAGGAGTCACAGGCCGCTTGGTCAATAACTGGTAGCGGCGCACTCCCATCTACAGTCAGTGATTGGCTGAGTGTGTTGCCACTTCCAATTTCACCTCGGAAGTGGCGGTGGCTACAGTCAGCGCACAACACAGGAGACACTGCAGGAGGACACCAGGGGAGTGTGGAGAGGCTCTTTAATATTTTCTATATAACAGCAGGTATATATTTAAAGTTTAGCCAGACAATCCCTTAACCTCTTAAGGACATAGGACGTACCGGTACGTCCTATGTCCTCACTTGCACTTCAAAGCGGGGCCGCGCGGCGGCCCCGCTTTGAAGTGCCGCGATCCCGGGTGCCGCGTGTAGCCCGGGACCGCTGCTATTAGCGGGCACGGTCTGATCGCCGTGCCCGCTAATTAGCTAATCGGAGGCAGCTGTCAAAGTTGACAGCTGCCTCCGATTACCGGAGGCAACGTTTCCCTGGTGTCTAGTGGGGGAGATCGCTCCTCCGGGACCTTGTCCCGGAGGAGCGATCTCCGTTACTGATGCCGGCCGGAGACGCGTCCAAGATGGCGCCGTCCTCGGCTCGGCACTCGTTCGTTTTCGGCTGCAGCAGCCGAAAGCAAACGAGTGCCGATCTCATGGATCTCTGCAGCATATCTATGCTGCAGAGATCTCAATGAGAGATCCAAGTGTATATACTAGAAGTCCCCCAGGGGGGCTTCTAGTATATGTGTAAAAAAAAAAAAAAAAAAAAAAAAAAAAAAAAAAGTGTTGTTAATAGTAAAAAGCCCCCTCCCCTAATAAAAGTCTGAATCACCCCCCTTTTCCCAGGTTTTAAATAAAAGTAAACAAATAAATAAATAAATAAATAAACATGTTTGCTATCGCCGCGTGCGTAATCGCCCAAACTATTAATTAATCACATTCCTGATCTCGTACGGTAAACGGCGTCAGCGCAAAAAAAAATCCCAAAGTGCAAAATTGCGCATTTTTGGTCGCATCAAATCCAGAAAAAATTTAATAAAAAGCGATCAAAAAGACGTATATGGGCAATCAAGGTACCGATAGAAAGATCAAATCATGGCGCAAAAAATGACACCTCGCACAGCCCCATAGACCAAAGGATAAAAGCGCTATAAGCCTGGGAATGGAGCGATTTTAAGGCACGTATATTGGTTAACAACGGTTTGAATTTTTTACAGGCCATCAGATACAATATAAGTTATACATGTTATATATCGTTTTAATCGTAACGACTTGAGGAACATGCATAACAAGTCAGTTTTACCCCAGGGTGAATGGCGTAAAAACACATTTCCCCCAAATAAAAGAAATGCGTTTTTTTTTCAATTTCACCACACTTCGAATTTTTTTCTGGTTTCGCAGTGTACTTTATGCAAAAATTCAGCCTGTAATTGCAAAGTACAATTAGTGACGCAAAAAATAAGGGGTCATGTGGGTTTCTAGGTGGAAAAATGCAAGTGCTATGACCTTTTAAACACAAGGAGGAAAAACCGAAAACGTAAAAACGAAAATGGGCCATGTCCTTAAAGGGTTAAAGGCCAACGTCCACTGTGTCATTAAGGGATTAAACACTAGAGTGTTTTTTAAGCGTTAGAATGTGTTTCTGCCAAATTGCCATTATGCAGGCTGAAAAATGACAAACAAGCTTCTTAGAGTTATAATGCTATTACTGGGAACAGGTAGTCGCCAAGAGTCTTGTGATTTATACTGCGCTGTCACAACATAACATTTGCTTAACATTTACCTTTAAACGTCACATTTTCTTGTCCTTTTTCACTGAGGCTGCGACACAACTGCACACTGTGGAAATACAGCATTGTAAGTATAAAGTGAGAAATAATATAAACTCAGGATGTCAGTCTCATATAAATAACAAAATTATCAAATATTAATTATTTTTTTTTAAAAGACAGTAAGTGCACATACATTACAGAGGTCTATTTATTCACACATCTCCAGGAGCAATAACACAGAAATTACACAGTGGTCAATTCTAAGCAATGATGCTGTAAATATACTATTTAACACTACAAGTACGTGATAAAAGTGACAGATAATTTATAAAAAGGGGACCAGTAAACGGGGAACAGGTCATAAAGGAAAAACTGAGATTACTCCTTTTCTCAAATCCATTCCTTGCCTAATGCTGGGTTTACACGGAGCGATTATCGGGCAAATTTTTGCGATAACGATTGAATTCGAACGATAATCGTACCTGTAAACGCGGCGAACGATCGAAAAATTGTTCATTTTGAGCTTTTAACAGGTTCTTAAATCGTCGTTTGCAGAAAATTCGCCGATCGTTCCGTGTAAACAGTCGTTCACTAATTTTCCCTATGTGTGAGATAGGCTTAAGCGATCGCAAAACGAATTTTCTGTACGATATATCGTACAGTCTAAACGCTGATCGTTATAAAAAAAAAAATTGTTACTTCAAAATCGTTAATCGTACGATCAGGCGAATTATCGCTCCGTGTAAACCCAGCATAAGGGTCCATTTACACAGAAAGATTATCTGACAGATCTGCCAAAGATTTGAAGCCAAAGCCAGGAGTAGATTTGAAAAGAGAATTCTCAGGCTTTCCTGTATGACCTGATCTCTGTTTATAGTCTGTTCCTGGCTTTGGCTTCAAATCTTTGGCAGATAATCTTTCAGTGTAAATGGACCCTAAATGTGTCAGATAAACCTCTGTGTAAACACACCATATTCATGCTGCGTTTACACAGACAGATTTCTGAAGCCAAAACCAGGAACAGACTATAAACAGTGAACAGGTCATAAAGGAAAGACTGATTTCTCCTCTTTTCAGATCCATTCCTGGCTTTGGCTTCAAGAATCTGTCAGATAAATCTGTCAGTGTAAATGCACCATAAGACTCTGGCTGAGAACCACACCTGTTAGTGGACGTCATTAACCGGCCTGTGGGCAGTAGTGTCGCCACAACAGAGAGACCGGACTGGTCTCAAAATGCGTGTCGCTGGCATAATTCTTTAAAAAAAAATGTATGATATTTTATATCACTATTACCACCTGGACCAGTGGCTGAAGAAGTAGGATCCATCCAACGTCTTCATCCACCAGTATGCCGAGTGATCGGACTCGAGCATGCTACAGTTGCATTCATCTTTAAAAAAGGACAGCACATACCCTCTTTAGCCCTTTTCCTGGATTTATCATGAAACTAAATATAAGACAGCGCTCCATAGCATATTTCAGACACAGCTGAAGTGGTGACAGCACATAAAACTCTCACGTGAGCAGGTTTGTGCTGATGTAATGGTGCGTTTACACAGAGATTTATCTGACAGATTTTTGAAGCCAAAGCCAGGAATGGATTTAAAGAGAGGAGAAATCTCAGTCTTTCCTTTATGACCTGTTCTCTGTTTATATGCCATTCCTTGCTTTGGTTTCAAAAATCTGTCAGATAAATCTGTGTAAACACACCCTTAGGCACAACTACTGATAGCATGTGAATGAGACGCAACTACTCCCCACTAAAGCCCCTATTACACTTGGCAACGGAGAGGAGCAAGAGAGCGCTATCAGCACTCACTTGCTCCTTGTTCCCCGCCCTATGCAGCCGCGGGGGGGGGGGGTAGCAGATAATGGCGGTTTGCTGCCACCGCTCCTACTCCATGGAGTGACGGCAGCAGGTCACTGCTATATCAGTCGTTTGTCTTTCAACCTGTTGATAGAAAAACATCTGCAACGATCAGCTGACATTGTTCATGTCGGCTGATCGTTGCCTTCTATTACACAAGACGACAAACGGCCGAATACTGCTGATAATAGTTTCATGTAATAGGGCCTTAATCCCCACAGGGATTAAAGACAGTCTGTATCCTCCTCCACTCCAAGGTGAGTAAAACAGGTGAAGGTCCTAGGAGTAATAGTGGTATAAAATATAATAAAATTTATAAAAATAATTATGCCAGCGACACTACGGTTTGGAGACCAGTCCGGTCTCTCTGTTGTGGCGACACTACTGCCCACAGGCCGGTTAATGACGTCCACTAACAGGCGTGTTTCTCAGCCAGAGTCCCACCCTATGGTGTGTTTACACAGGGATTTATCTGACAGATTTAAGCAAGGAATGGATTTGAGAAAAGGAGAATTCTCAGTATTTCCTTTAAGACCTGTTCCCCCTTTATAGTCTGTTCCTGGCTTTGGCTTCAAAAATCTGTCCAACAAATCTCTGTCTAAACACATCATAAGGGTATGTTCACACAACGGAATTAAGTGCGGAAATTCAAGCAGAGTTTGCGCTGTGGACTCTGCTCTTCCTACTGACTCAATGTTATTTCTCAAGTGCGACCCGCAATCTGCTCAAAGAATTGAAATGTCAATTCTTTGGGCGGATTGCACTAGAGAAATAACATTGAGTCAATAGGACAGGCAGGACTTCAAGTGGAGTCCACAGCGCAAACTTCCAGTACATATCAGCTGCAGTATGTCCACAGGAAGTGGTTTATTTCCTGTCCGACACAGTGCTCTCTGCTGCCACCTCTGTCCATGACAGGAACTGTCCAGAGCAGGAGGGGTTTTATGTTACAATATATTTTAATAGATTTAGGCAAATTTTTATGAACAAGTGTACAACATTAAACAGTACATTGTACAGATCAAATCAAAGAAAAAGTAAAAGAACAGTAGTAAACAACTATATGAGTGTTACATCAAACAATCATTAAAGTCAATAAAACAGGAGTTTATATTTTAATTAAATCAGAAGAAAAGGTTCTCTATGGGGATTTGCTGCTACTCTTGACAGTTTCTGAAATGGAGAGCATCGTGTCAGGCAGGAAAGAATGCATCACTTCCTGCAGCATAAACAGCAGCTGATAAGTACCGGAAGACTGGAGTTTTTTTTGTTTTTTTTTTAAATAGAAGTTAGTTACAAGTCTGTAAAGCCTTCTGAAATTGGGATTTTTTTTCTTTCAGATCAACTAGAGTACCCCTTTAACAGTAAAAACAGTAAAAAGAGAAAAAAAATAACTTTGTTACTGTTCAGTCATCTTCTATTTCATTAACGCATACCCTCAGACATCACTCTGATTTATTAACACACATACACAAAAAAATAAATACTCCGCAGCTACCATTCTCCTCCTTCTGGTCCCTGATCTTCTGTCTTCTTCCTGCTTCCAGGATAAGTGCTTAGAGTTGGACCTGTCCGCTAAGCCCATCACTGGTCGACATGGGGCACCATTGCAGCCAGTGACTGGCTAAGCAGGTGGCTCAAGCTCTGAATCCCCTTCTCAGAAGAAGTAGAAGACAGATGATCAGGGGACCGCAAGGAGAACAAAGCTAGGCAAGTAATTCCCTTCTTAATATCTTGAGATAGATATTTGTTTATCCCAGGCATGTTTACATTCAGTTATTGTAGACTTACCAACCACATCTGCTGAAAGTTTGTTTCAAGCATCTACTACTCTTTCAGTAAAGTAATATTTTCTCACATTGCTTCTGATCTTTCCCCCAACTAACCTCTCACTCTGTCCTCTTGTTAGTATAGATCTTTAAGGCCCTATTACCTGAAACGATTATCGTATCCGGTCAATATTTTTCCAGTGTAATAGAAGACAACGATCAGCTGACATGAACGATGTTGGCTGATCGTTGTCTTTCAACATGTTGAAAGACAAACCACTAAGATAGCAAAAATCTGCTGCCAATGCTCCGTGTAACACGAGTGTCGGCAGGAGACCACGGCTATCTTCAATGGGCTGCCTGGACGATCTAGCAATCACCAGGATAGCGCCCCCCCCCCCCCCTCTGGCTCTTATCCGCTCGCTGGTGATGCGTGTAATAGCATTGCCCCGTGTAATAGGGGCTTTATTCTGTTTTCCCTTGCCCCAGCAGAAACACTGGAACACCCTTTACCGAATAGGTCCATTTTGGATCTCTGACTTGTGATTTTTCTCACACCCTGACAGCCATAAAATAATTTTTGACATATGTGCCTAGTCTTCTGGAGGAGGGGTTGTAATTTATTCTGGTGCTCCATGCCTTTTTTCCAGTCATGGAAATACTAAAAATGTGTACATTATAACATTTCTTAGAACTTAAAGGGGTATTCCAATCAAACATAACTTTTAATATGTTACTGCCCATGGTGACACTGAAAATTCATTCCATACTTATTATCTATTCAATCTCCTTTTCCCAGTTCTCAGCTGCTGCTGCTGTCTGCTGAAGACACAAAAATCTGTGTGTGAGCTTTTCTCTCCATCTCCCCCTCCCTTCCAAGAGGCTGATGTAAATAAGTCCCTATGTGCAACTTTGTAATGCCGGAGGGATAATCACAGGGCGTTAATTAGCAACTTGACCTCAGATTAACCCTCCCAGCATTACAAAGATTACAGCTATAAAAGTTACAGATAAAGCCTGCCAGGGACTTGTTTACATCAGCTGTCTCGGGAGGGGGGAGACAGAAAAGTTCACACACAGTTTTTTGTGTCTTCAGCAGAAAGCAGCAGCTCAGAACTTGTGGAAGGACACTGAATAGATAAAAACTATGGAATGAATTGTTAGTCTAACCATGGGCAACAACATATGAAAAGTTATGTTTGAGTGGAGTATCCTTTTAAGTAAAAATATGCTTTAGCTTTGTAAATAATAAAACACTCAATCCATATTGCTTTTTGCACCGATAAAGTTTTTTACGTTTATTTTTTCACTACAATATACACACAGGGTTGTAACTACAGTATAGCCAATGGCCCAATGCTTGACTTAGGAGGTATCATACAGTCATCATAATGCAGGTAGTGACAACCAGATAAAGTGGCTCTTTACTAATCCAAGACTCTTCTCACATTAGACTCATGACCTATTTTTATTAAAAAATACAAGTGAGGGATTTATAAGGGATAAAAGAAAAACTTGTATAGAAGAAATCAGTGACATCATACACTATTCCGTTTGGTAAAAGGCAACAAATATGAACATATACAGTGAGATCAATACCCGAAACTTTGTTAAAATGTTGTTGCTCAAAGAAAGACCTCATTCACCCATCTGCAATTGTCGACCCCCCCCCCCCCCCCCCCCCAAAAAAAAAAAAAAAAAAAAAAAAAAAAAAAACACAACACAGGTCCTAGTGTGGACTTGCCTTTGCAGCAGGGATGACTATTTTAATGCAGAGGCCCGTTTATTGCCAACCACTATGTATACACATTCAATTACGGAGCACACTGCAGATGTGTAAATTAGGCCTTAGCTCCAGACCCAGCATAGGGAGTGCCTACAAGGATAAGCCTGATCCCACGCACTCTATTTCACAAACTGCTCTCTTTCCTTCCCTGGTAGTAGTACATTTAGTCTACAGTTTCCTTCCCCCTCTGACAACCATATTTATGACTCCTGTATGTACCCCTGACGATAAAGAATTATGTAAAAACTTTGTAAGGGAATGCGGTGTGCTCCGCTTATTTAAAGAAGCTTTTTTTTTATTTAAGTATTGTATTGCCAACCAAAAGTTATACAAATCACCAATATACACTTAGTACCAGAAATGCACATAAAGTGTTTTTTTTTCCTGCACTTACAACTGCATCAAGGCTTTCTGGACAAAATGGTGATGTCACGACCCGACTCCCAGAGCTGTGCGGGCTGTGGCTGCTGGAGAGGATGATGGCAGAGGGATGCTCAGTGTCCCTCCAGTGCCCTATGTCCCTCTGCCATCATCCTTTCCAGCAGCCACAGCCCGCATAGCTCTGGGAGTCGGGTCGTGACATCACAATTTTGTCCAGAAAGCCTTGATGCAGTAGTAAGTGTAGGGGAAAAAGCACTTTACAAGCATTTCCTGTAATAAAACAATGCAAACAATGCAAAACAATACTTTAATAAAAACACTTGCAGGACTTCTCCTTTAAGGAGACATGTTTACAACTTTGTTATTATTGGTTGTGTCCCCAATCGACCTGTTGAAGATTAGATGAATCTATATCCCCCTACTGTGCAGGGGGCACAGAGGAAGAAGGTATGTCTGTTACCTTCCTCCTCGGCACTGTTCCTGTGCTGTTAGCAGTTTGATCCTCGGTTAGGAGAGCAAGGCTGGGCAGTGCTCCTAATGGTGCTTCAGACCGAGGATGAGAAATTAATAAACAACTAATTTACTCTAATACTGAGTCCTGCACCACTGTCCCTATTACAGACCCGTCTCCTGGTCCCTGTACCTAAATAACTTCAACAATGATGTGCTGACCCAGCAGTGAGTCAGAGACATGATAAAGGGGGTCGGCTTAGCTAATAGACTGCAAAAAGTGGCGGGACAAAATGGGGTCTGGTATTTGGACATCAGTGAAGTCTTTTAAATTACTGTACCCATGTAAATAAAGGAAATTTACTTGTAGCCAACAAATAACGTGTGTCCCTGGCCTGGACAACACCTTTACGGCCATCAGTAGAACCATCCAGATAGCAGTGTGGCATGATGGATATTTACTACTCAACCCCGTGTAGTCTGGCAACAACTTACCGGCCCCCATAGAGAGCACATGAATGATCGGGTAGGAAGTGCTGAGAGATGCATCCTCCTATATGAGGTCTGGAGCAGTCAGGCACTACATCTGACATGGCAGCTACCACCTACAACCATAGGATCGGTAGTTCCCTGCAGGGGGACTGCTGAGTGACCTCATGGCAGTGATAGTGTGATGTATTTCCCGGCTGGCATCACCATTGTAGGGACAGCCTGAAGCTGCTGCAGGCACAGAGCAGCGGTTTCCTATCAACCAATCAGGTGGCAGGATCCTTCTGTACTCCCGTTGTGGGATAATGAAAGCAGCCCGCTGATTGGCCGATATAAGCGTTGGCAGTGACTTTATAAATCCTATAGAGGAGCGGAGGCCACGGGCAGCCTCCACAAGATGGCCTCACTGCAGTAAAGCGAGATACTCAGAACTGCAAGGGATTTCCCGACAATGCCAATCCTCTCCATAAAGCTATCACACACCGGCCGCTCAGCTGCTTCTCCCCCGTACACTCCTCCTTTCCCGCCGTGTGCCATCCAGCCCTCCCCGCTCTCACGTTAGGCGGCCTGCAGCACGACCGGGCCGCCCGGCTCCCTCCCTCCCGCCTGTCTCTCCGCTCCCGGCACACATATAACGTACCTCCCGCCCCGCACCGAGCCCTGGAAGCCGAAACTACAACTTACAAGTCATTTTTTCCGGATTTTTCCCAATTCTTCACCCAATCAGCAGGTAGTACTGCCGCCGCCATCTTCCCTCTATAGTACAGATAGCCCGGATGTTTAGCACATCACTGGAGGTCAAAGGGGAGGTGGGAGGAGCGGTGCATGCCGGGAAATAGGCCTTCCCTGCCGCTCGTCACATGTAGAGGCGCCCGAGTACAGCGCTGTGTCTGCTATATACCGCGGGATAATACGGGAGGATAGTAATACACGGGGGGGGGAGGATAGTAATACACGGGGGGGGGGGAGGATAGTAATACACGGGGGGGGGGGAGGATAGTAATACACGGGGGGGGGAGGATAGTAATACACGGGGGGGATAGTAATACACGGGAGGGACTAGTAATACACGGGGGGGCCTAGTAATACACGGGGGGGGGGGGACTAGTAATACACGGGGGGAACTAGTAATACACGGGGGGGCCTAGTAATACACAGGAGGGACTAGTAATAAACGGGGGGGACTAGTAATACACGGGAGGATAGTAATACACGGGGGGGGACTAGTAATACACAGGGGAGGATAGTAATACACGGGGGGATTGTAATACACGGGGTGGACTAGTAATACACGGGGGAGGATAGTAATACACGGGGGGGATAGTAATACACGGGGGGGACTAGTAATACACGGGAGGGGGACTAGTAATACACGGGGGAGGATAGTAATACACGGGGGAGGATAGTAATACACGGGGGGATTGTAATACACGGGGTGGACTAGTAATACACAGGGGAGGATAGTAATACACGGGGGGGATAGTAATACACGGGGGGGACTAGTAATACACGGGAGGGGGACTAGTAATACACGGGGGAGGATAGTAATACACGGGGGAGGATAGTAATACACGGGACTAGTAATACACAGGGGAGGATAGTAATACACGGGGGGGACTAGTAATACATGGGGGGGACTAGTAATACACGGGAGGATAGTAATACACGGGGGGATAGTAATACACGGGGGGGGACTAGTAATACACAGGGGAGGATAGTAATACACGGGGGGGATAGTAATACACGGGGGGGACTAGTAATACACAGGGGAGGATAGTAATACACGGGGGGGATAGTAATACACGGGGGGGACTAGTAATACACGGGGGATAGTAATACACGGGGGAGGATAGTAATACACGGGGGGGGGGGATAGTAATACACGGGAGGGACTAGTAATACACGGGAGGATAGTAATACACGGGAGGGACTAGTAATACACGGGGGAGGATAGTAATACACGGGAGGGACTAGTAATACACGGGACTAGTAATACACAGGGGAGGATAGTAATACACGGGGGGGACTAGTAATACACGGGGGGGGGATAGTAATACACGGGGGGGGAAAGTAATACATGGGGGGGGACTAGTAATACACGGGAGGATAGTAATACACGGGAGGATAGTAATACACGGGGGGGACTAGTAATACACAGGGGAGGATAGTAATACACGGGGGGGGATAGTAATACACGGGGGGGACTAGTAATACACAGGGGAGGATAGTAATACACGGGGGGGACTAGTAATACACGGGGGATAGTAATACACGGGGGGGGATAGTAATACACGGGGGGGGACTAGTAATACACGGGGGGATAGTAATACACGGGAGGATAGTAATACACGGGGGAGGATAGTAATACACGGGGGGGATAGTAATACACGGGGGGGGACTAGTAATACACGGGGGGGATAGTAATACACGGGGGAGGATAGTAATACACGGGGGAGGATAGTAATACACGGGGGGGGGGATAGTAATACATGGGAGGATAGTAATACACGGGGGAGGATAGTAATACACAGGGGAGGATAGTAATACACGGGGGGGATAGTAATACACGGGGGGGATAGTAATACACGGGGGGATAGTAATACACGGGGGGGGACTAGTAATACACGGGGGGGATAGTAATACACAGGGGAGGATAGTAATACACGGGGGAGGATAGTAATACACGGGGGAGGATAGTAATACACGGGGGAGGATAGTAATACACGGGGGGGATAGTAATACACGGGGGAGGATAGTAATACACGGGGGGGACTAGTAATACACGGGGGGGATAGTAATACACGGGAGGATAGTAATACACGGGGGAGGATAATACACAGGGGAGGATAGTAATACACGGGGGGATAGTAATACACGGGGGGGATAGTAATACACGGGGGAGGATAGTAATACACGGGGGAGGATAGTAATACACGGGGGAGGATAGTAATACACAGGAGGGACTAGTAATAAACGGGGGGGACTAGTAATACACGGGAGGATAGTAATACACGGGGGGGGACTAGTAATACACAGGGGAGGATAGTAATACACGGGGGGATTGTAATACACGGGGTGGACTAGTAATACACGGGGGAGGATAGTAATACACGGGGGGGATAGTAATACACGGGGGGGACTAGTAATACACGGGAGGGGGGACTAGTAATACACGGGGGAGGATAGTAATACACGGGGGAGGATAGTAATACACGGGGGGATTGTAATACACGGGGTGGACTAGTAATACACGGGGGAGGATAGTAATACACGGGGGGGATAGTAATACACGGGGGGGACTAGTAATACACGGGAGGGGGACTAGTAATACACGGGGGAGGATAGTAATACACGGGGGAGGATAGTAATACACGGGACTAGTAATACACAGGGGAGGATAGTAATACACGGGGGGGACTAGTAATACATGGGGGGGACTAGTAATACACGGGAGGATAGTAATACACGGGGGGATAGTAATACACGGGGGGGGACTAGTAATACACAGGGGAGGATAGTAATACACGGGGGGGATAGTAATACACGGGGGGGACTAGTAATACACAGGGGAGGATAGTAATACACGGGGGGGATAGTAATACACGGGGGGGACTAGTAATACACGGGGGATAGTAATACACGGGGGAGGATAGTAATACACGGGGGGGGGGGATAGTAATACACGGGAGGGACTAGTAATACACGGGAGGATAGTAATACACGGGAGGGACTAGTAATACACGGGGGAGGATAGTAATACACGGGAGGGACTAGTAATACACGGGACTAGTAATACACAGGGGAGGATAGTAATACACGGGGGGGACTAGTAATACACGGGGGGGGATAGTAATACACGGGGGGGGAAAGTAATACATGGGGGGGACTAGTAATACACGGGAGGATAGTAATACACGGGAGGATAGTAATACACGGGGGGGACTAGTAATACACAGGGGAGGATAGTAATACACGGGGGGGGATAGTAATACACGGGGGGGACTAGTAATACACAGGGGAGGATAGTAATACACGGGGGGGACTAGTAATACACGGGGGATAGTAATACACGGGGGGGGATAGTAATACACGGGGGGGGACTAGTAATACACGGGGGGGATAGTAATACACGGGAGGATAGTAATACACGGGGGAGGATAGTAATACACGGGGGGGATAGTAATACACGGGGGGGGACTAGTAATACACGGGGGGGATAGTAATACACGGGGGAGGATAGTAATACACGGGGGAGGATAGTAATACACGGGGGGGGGGGGATAGTAATACATGGGAGGATAGTAATACACGGGGGAGGATAGTAATACACAGGGGAGGATAGTAATACACGGGGGGGATAGTAATACACGGGGGGGATAGTAATACACGGGGGGATAGTAATACACGGGGGGGGACTAGTAATACACGGGGGGGATAGTAATACACAGGGGAGGATAGTAATACACGGGGGAGGATAGTAATACACGGGGGAGGATAGTAATACACGGGGGAGGATAGTAATACACGGGGGGGATAGTAATACACGGGGGAGGATAGTAATACACGGGGGGGACTAGTAATACACGGGGGGGATAGTAATACACGGGAGGATAGTAATACACGGGGGAGGATAATACACAGGGGAGGATAGTAATACACGGGGGGATAGTAATACACGGGGGGGGATAGTAATACACGGGGGAGGATAGTAATACACGGGGGAGGATAGTAATACACGGGGGAGGATAGTAATACACAGGAGGGACTAGTAATAAACGGGGGGGACTAGTAATACACGGGAGGATAGTAATACACGGGGGGGGACTAGTAATACACAGGGGAGGATAGTAATACACGGGGGGATTGTAATACACGGGGTGGACTAGTAATACACGGGGGAGGATAGTAATACACGGGGGGGATAGTAATACACGGGGGGGACTAGTAATACACGGGAGGGGGACTAGTAATACACGGGGGAGGATAGTAATACACGGGGGAGGATAGTAATACACGGGGGGATTGTAATACACGGGGTGGACTAGTAATACACGGGGGAGGATAGTAATACACGGGGGGGATAGTAATACACGGGGGGGACTAGTAATACACGGGAGGGGGACTAGTAATACACGGGGGAGGATAGTAATACACGGGGGAGGATAGTAATACACGGGACTAGTAATACACAGGGGAGGATAGTAATACACGGGGGGGACTAGTAATACATGGGGGGACTAGTAATACACGGGAGGATAGTAATACACGGGGGGATAGTAATACACGGGGGGGGACTAGTAATACACAGGGGAGGATAGTAATACACGGGGGGGGATAGTAATACACGGGACTAGTAATACACAGGGGAGGATAGTAATACACGGGGGGATAGTAATACACGGGGGGGGACTAGTAATACACGGGGGATAGTAATACACGGGGGAGGATAGTAATACACGGGGGGGGGGATAGTAATACACGGGAGGGACTAGTAATACACGGGAGGATAGTAATACACGGGAGGGACTAGTAATACACGGGGGAGGATAGTAATACACGGGAGGGACTAGTAATACACGGGACTAGTAATACACAGGGGAGGATAGTAATACACGGGGGGATAGTAATACACGGGGGGGGGATAGTAATACACGGGGGGGGGAAAGTAATACATGGGGGGGACTAGTAATACACGGGAGGATAGTAATACACGGGAGGATAGTAATACACGGGGGGGACTAGTAATACACAGGGGAGGATAGTAATACACGGGGGAGGATAGTAATACACGGGGGGGACTAGTAATACACAGGGGAGGATAGTAATACACGGGGGGGACTAGTAATACACGGGGGATAGTAATACACGGGGGAGGATAGTAATACACGGGGGGGGGGGACTAGTAATACACGGGAGGATAGTAATACACGGGAGGATAGTAATACACGGGGGAGGATAGTAATACACGGGGGGGATAGTAATACACGGGGGGGGACTAGTAATACACGGGGGGGATAGTAATACACGGGGGAGGATAGTAATACACGGGGGAGGATAGTAATACACGGGGGGGGGGATAGTAATACATGGGAGGATAGTAATACACGGGGGAGGATAGTAATACACAGGGGAGGATAGTAATACACGGGGGGATAGTAATACACGGGGGGGATAGTAATACACGGGGGGATAGTAATACACGGGGGGGGACTAGTAATACACGGGGGGGATAGTAATACACAGGGGAGGATAGTAATACACGGGGGAGGATAGTAATACACGGGGGAGGATAGTAATACACGGGGGAGGATAGTAATACACGGGGGGGGATAGTAATACACGGGGGAGGATAGTAATACACGGGGGGGACTAGTAATACACGGGGGGGATAGTAATACACGGGAGGATAGTAATACACGGGGGAGGATAATACACAGGGGAGGATAGTAATACACGGGGGGATAGTAATACACGGGGGGGATAGTAATACACGGGGGAGGATAGTAATACACGGGGGAGGATAGTAATACACGGGGGAGGATAGTAATACACGGGGGGGGGGATAGTAATACACGGGAGGATAGTAATACACAGGGGAGGATAGTAATACACGGGGGGGATAGTAATACACGGGGGGGATAGTAATACACGGGGGGATAGTAATACACGGGGGGGATAGTAATACACGGGGGGGATAGTAATACACGGGGGAGGATAGTAATACACGGGGGAGGATAGTAATACACGGGGGAGGATAGTAATACACGGGGGAGGATAGTAATACACGGGGGAGGATAGTAATACACGGGGGGGATAGTAATACACGGGGGAGGATAGTAATACACGGGGGAGGATAGTAATACACGGGGGAGGATAGTAATACACGGGGGGGGGATAGTAATACACGGGAGGATAATACACGGGAGGATAATAATACACGGGGAGGATAGTAATACACGGGGGGATAGTAATACACGGGGGGGGGATAGTAATACACGGGAGGATAATAATACACGGGGGAGGATAGTAATACACGGGGGAGGATAGTAATACACGGGGGGATAGTAATACACGGGGGAGGATAGTAATACACGGGGAGGATAGTAATACACGGGGGAGGATAGTAATACACGGGGGGGGGATAGTAATACACGGGGGGGATAGTAATACACGGGAGGATAATAATACACGGGGGAGGATAGTAATACACGGGGGGATAGTAATACACGGGGGGGGGATAGTAATACACGGGGGAGGCTAGTAATACACAGGGGAGGATAGTAATACATGGGGGGGATAGTAATACATGGGGGGGATAGTAATACACGGGGGAGGATAGTAATACACGGGGGGGGGATAGTAATACTCGGGAGGATAGTAATACACGGGAGGATAGTAATACACAGTGGGGTAGTAATACACGGGAGGATAGTAATACACGGGGGGGGGGATAGTAATACACGGGAGGATAATAATACACGGGGGAGGATAGTAATACACGGGAGGATAGTAATACACAGGGGAGGATAGTAATACACAGGGGGGATAGTAATACACAGTGGGGTAGTAATACACAGGGGGATAATAGTATATGGGGGGTAGTAATACACAGGGGGATAGTAGTATATGGGGGGTAGTAATACACAGGGGAGATAGCATATGGGGGCTGCTGGTAATACACTAATACACGGGAGGATAGAAATACACAGGGGATAGAAAAATACACAGGGGGGATAGTAATACACGGGGGGCTAGAAATACACGGGGAGGATAGAAATACATGGGGGGCTAGTAATACACGGGGGGCTAGAAATACACGGGGAGGATAGAAATACATGGGGGGCTAGTAATACACGGTGGATAGTAATACACAGGGGGGATAATAGTATATGGGGGGGTTGTAATACACAGGGGGATAGTATATGGGGGGTAGTAATACACAGGGGAGATATTAGCATATGGGGGCTGCTGGTAATACACGGGGTATACGGGGGCTGCTGATAATACACGGAGGTATATTAGTATATGGGGGCTACTGATAATACACAAGGGGATAGTAATACATGGGTCTGCTGATAATACACAGGGGTATATTAGTATACGGGGCTGCTGATAATACACGGGGGTATATTAGTATACGGGGGCTGCTGATAATACACGATAATACTGAAATACTGATAATACAACAAATAATACATAGGGGATAATAATACATGGGGAGTAACAATATATAATACATTAGGAACAATAATAGGGGATAATAATACATGAGGTGTATAACAAATATTAAAATGGGAGACAATAATCCACGGGGGAATAAAAAATTTGAAAATGATGATAAATGGGGTGGGGGATAATAAATACACAGAATAATAATACATAGGGGGTGTGGGGGGATAATAAATACACAGGATAATACATGGGGTGGGGGGATTATATACACAGGATAATAATACATGGGGTGGATTAAAAACAGGAGTGGATTAAGGGTACAAACCCACTTGACGTATTTGCTGCGTGAATCAGTCCTAAAAATAAGCAGGCAAAACTCAGGTTGGCTTTATACAATTGTTCTGCATTAAAATACGCAATTGCGTATTTTTGAAGCGTGAAGCTACATGCGTTTTTCACACAGGTTGTTAACAACTGATGCTTTGCTAACAACAAGCTTCACGCTTCAAAAATACGCAATTGCGTATTTTAACGCAGAACAATCGTATAAAGCCAACCTGCGTTTTGCCTGCTTATTTTTAAGACTGATTCACGCAGCAAATACGTCAAGTGGGTTTGTACCCTAAAAACACAGAAAGGATCTGTTCACACAATGTTGAAATTGAGTGGACGACCGCCATATAACAGTAAATAACTGCCATTATTTCAATATAACAGCCGTTTTAAAATAACAGCAAATATTTGCCATTAAATGGCGGCCATCCACTCAATTTCAACATTGTGTGAACAGATCCTTTCTGTGTTTTCAATCCACTCCTGGTTTTGGTTGCAATATGAGGACCACAATACTGACTGAAATATACGTAGTGTGCACCCAGCCTTAGGAGACAAATCTTCTATGCCTCTGTCTCACATTGTGTGTGTTTGCTGAGATCAGGCTGATGATGCAGACAGGGGGCAGGGTGTGATGTCCCAGGAGGCTTGGCTGGATGACCCAATCCCCTAAGTGATTCTCCATCTCTGACCGGCCAGAAGCAGGTGTTGCACTGATTTCTCTAATTGTGCAGTGAAATTAGGGCTGTGTTCACACATGTTGAAGTGTCATTGCAGTACTGCAGTGTATTCACAAAAATGATGCAGTAACACAAGTAAATGATGCTAAACGGCAGAGAGGATCAGAGCCTTATTGTGGGGTTCAACTTCAAAGATAAAAGATGCTTGATCATAATATGTGCGTGGAAAAAAAAAAAATCAAAAAGTTCTTTACTTTTATCCAATGTCAGCATTACAGGTAGAGCGTACAGCGTGCTGTGTGGTGCTGCAGGTAGAGAATACAGCGTGCTGTGTGGTGTTACAGGTAGAGCGTACAGCGTGCTGTGTGGTGCTGCAGGTAGAGAATACAGTGTGCTGTGTGGTGTTACAGGTAGAGAATACAGCATGCTGTGTGGTGTTACAGGTAGAGAATACAGCGTGCTGTATGGTGTTACTGGTAGAGAATATAGCGTGCTGTGTGGTGTTACAGGTAGAGAATACAGCGTGCTGTGTGGTGTTACAGGTAGAGAATACAGTGTGCTGTGTGGTGTTACAGGTAGAGAATACAGTCTGCTGTGTGGTGTTACAGGTAGAGAATACAGCATGCTGTGTGGTGTTACAGGTAGAGAATACAGTGTGGTGTTACAGTTAGAGAATACAGCGTGCTGTTGGGTTTTAAAGGTAGAGAATACAGCGTGCTGTGTGGTGTTACAGGTAGAAAATACAGCGTGCTGTGGTGTTACAGGTAGACAATACAGCGTGCTGTGTGGTGTTACAGGTAGAAAATACAGCGTGCTGTGTGGTGTTACAGGTAGAGAATACAGCGTGCTGTAGGGTGGCGGACTGTGATGAACAGCTGAGGGAAAGCATTGCATTCTGAAACCTGTAGTACTGTGTACAACTGCTCAACCAAGAAGTACAGAAACACAAAACAGCACAACCCTCCCCCCCCCCAAAGAAATAGATTTTTGTTAGTTTAAAAAATGGAATAGATAGGTAAGTAATGCTTTATGCTTTTGCAGAAGTTTAATTTTTTTTTTACCTCTACCTAGAGTTCCCCTTTAAACCAATGGAGGAGGCATGTGATGTGGCAGTTAAGCAGCTCAGCTCTGCCTTCTTGACACTTGGATGATAATTAATAAATTTCCATAAGCTCCAAGAAAGACAACATTTGCTTTTATACCCTAACAGCTATACAATAGTGTCTGCTAAGGATGGTCCGAACCTGCCGAGGTTCGGGTTCGTATGAACCCGAACGCTCGGCATCAGATTCCCACTGCTGCTCCGTGCAGCTCCGTGCAGCTGCTGCTCCGTGCAGCGGGTGGATACAGCAGGAGGACCGCCTGGAAAACTGGAATGCAGCCTATGGCTATGGCTGTATCCCAGTTTTCCAGGCGGTCCTCCCGCTGTATCCACCCTCTCCACGGAGCGGGCAGACAGCGGGAATCATTGCCGAGAGTTTGGGTTCATACGAACCCAAACCTCGGCAGGTTCAGACCATCCCTAGTGTCTGCAGCTCCTAACAGTAAACACTGCTTAGAGATTCCCTCTAAGGGTGCCTTCACACACACCAGATCTGCAGCGGATTTCTTGATGCGAAATCCGCTGCGGATCCAGTGTCAGTGCATCTATATGAGAATACATACTCACAGCGTGATTGACATCCCGCTGCATGGAAGTTAACGCCCGGCGGCCAGGGCATACATAACTTGCTCCGGCTTGCTTTGGGGGTTCTCGGCATGATGTCCCGCTCAGCCAATCAGCGGCTGCATCGGGGCAGTGCACTGATTAGCCGAGCGAGACGAGCAGGGGAGCAGATCATGTATGCTCTGGCTGCCGGGGATATACTTACATACACACACATTGACATTGCGAGTATGTATTCTCATACTCAGGGATAAAAAGGCACTGGGTCTGCAGCGGATTTCGCTGTGGATCCAGTGTGTGTGTAGGCACCTTAAAGAGTCACTGTTGTGAATTTTTTTTTGCAGAAATCAATAGTCCAGCGATTTTAAGAAACTTTGTAATTGGGTTTATTAGAAGAAAAATGCATTTTTATCATGAAAAAGCAGTTTGAAGCTCTCCCCCCGTCTTCATTGTTCTCCTATAGAGAGAGGGAAATAAAACACCAAAACAGGACAACAAAGAGTTAATCTACAAATACATCACCGGCTATCTCCTCAGACAGTGAGCACTGACCTCAGTGACCTCTGAATACGCTGTCACCCCCCATGCCGACGATCGCCGCTATTGGCTTATCAGTTCAGATCAGCCAATAGCGGCGATCGGAACCTTTCCGGGCCATCGGTGACTCGATAACCCGGAAAAAAATGGCGGCCGGTGCTGTCCGAGGACGGCACCGACCGCCATTACTGTAAAAAGTAATGGTGGTCACGGTGCCACCGGCCCGATCGCCGTGAACGGCGTGATCAAAGTCCCCAAAAGTTATAAATACCTGCTCCGGACCCCTCAGCTAGGTAGCTGAGGGGTCCAGAGCAGGTATTTGTACATTACTCACTTGTCCCGGGGTCCTGATCGGCGTCTTCCAGGTTCGCGGCGTCCTCGTCTTCTGGTCGGGTCTTCGGCTCCTTCCGTGACGTCCCGTTCGGCTTTTTTCGGCTCCAGCGTCGTCTTTTTTCGGATCTTGCGCTCCGCTGCCCCCTAGCGGCTGATAAGTGTAATACACGTATCAGCCACTATAGGGATGTTCAGTATGTAATAAAGATTTTTGGTTTTTTTCCAATTTTTTTTTTTTCTATTTTCCGCACCCTATCGCCGCTGAGTGTTGATCAGCATCGCACGAAAGTGTGCTGCTAATCAGCAACTCCTCCTTTTTGGCGTAGGGTGGTTTTTTTTCTATATCCTACTGCCACGGTCTGCTTATCAGCAACACCATTTTTGGCGTAGTTTTTTTTTTTTTTATACTTACTGTAAAAAAACACGTAAAAAACACTACATTACACCACATTACACTACATTGAAAAGAGTTTGACACTACATACCCCATATACCAATCCCTATATAAAAGTGGCCCCCGGCGTGTTTTCGGTATCGGACGCATACGCTATTATTGCCTCCGACACCGAAACAGCCAGTGAGGATGAATGGGGGGGATCCTTCGTTCCTCCATTCATCCTCATCCTCCAATGACGTATCTGGGGGTAATGTAGCATATGCTGCCTCCCAGACACGTCTTTTCCGCCAGTACCGTCCCAATAAGAGATGACGGTATGACGTGAAATTCTACTAACTCTGTGAGAGTACCCCAGGGTACACTTACAGATATAGGGTACGTGCACACTGCGGAATGGCGAAGGATAACCCTTTGTGCATTCCGCAGCTGGCACCCACCGGCGGACTGATGCAGGCGCGTGTCTCCACCCGTGTCATAGACTCAATGTTATGCACGGGCGGATTCCATCGTCCGTCCAAAGAATGAATACGTTGGACGGAGAGCGGAATCCGCCCGTGCATAGAATGGAGTCTATGACACGGACGGAGACGCGCGCCCGCATCAGTCCGACGGTGGGTGCCAGCTGCGGAATGCACAAAGGGTTATCCTTCGCCATTCCGCAGTGTGCACGTACCCTTAGAGTGTATGAAGGAAGGGACACCCGAATCCAGCCCCCAGATGCCCCCACAATGCCCCCCCCATACTCGGAGTTAGTGGGGAGATCATTCGGGAACTGATCTTCCCACTGCTCGATAAAGGTCACCACCTGTATGGGGATAACTTTTATACCAGCACCCCCTCTTCCGGTCCCTCGCTGCCTGAGCTACTGTAGCTTGCGGCACGATCCGAAAATATCAGAAGCAGTAATAGAGCCCTAATATTTAGCAGCCATGGAGCGGACCCAGCGCTTCTGGATATGAAGGACCCCGTATCGCATCAGGAAAACATTTTCCAGGTGACGTCCCCCACACAGGAGAACGGGAGACCCCAGAAGAAGCGCAGAGTGTGGCATAACAGGGGGATCAGGAGGGACACCATTTTCCAGTGTGACGCCTGTCCTGATCACCCTGGCCTCTGCATACTGGATCGCTTCAAGGCGTACCACACATCATCGGAGTTCTACATTTTCTAAATTCTGTCCCTTATTCCTATTTCAGGGGTCACGTTGATCCAAGGATTATTCTGATCGCCATTATGGAGTCAGGAACAAATTTTTTCCCTGTGATGAGGCTACTGTCGTCTACCTCACAAGGGATTTTTGCCTTCCTCTGGATCAACACAGGTTGAATTTGATGGACACCTGTCATTTTCAACCTTATAAACTAATAATTGGCCTAATACCCCCAAATAAATTAGAATTGTCCCTTTTCCCCAGCTAAATAGGTATGGCCGCCATTCCCATTAGAGGATGCCATGATGCAATTACAAAGCCTCTGTGCGGCCAGGACAGTAGAAACCCCCCACAAGTGACCCCATTCTGGAAACTACACCCCATAAGGAATCTAACAAGGGGGGCAGCGGGGACATGGCCCCCTGGTGACGGCCACATTTGGGACGTGAAAATGAAAAAAATAGTATTTTTTATTTTCACGGCACATGTTCTACACATGTGCCCGTCACCAGTGGGGTCCATATGCTCACTGTACCCCTCGTTAGATTCCTTATGGGGTGTAATTTCCAGAATGGGGTCACTTGTGGGGGGTTTCTACTGTCCTGGCAGCACAGGAGCTTTGTAATTGCGACATGGCCTCCATCCTCCATTCCGGCCTCTAAATGGGGCTCTGTCCCTTTGGTGGCTTGCCCTGTGGCCATATGGCACATTATGCCCACATGTGGGGTATTTTTGTACTCAGGGGAAATTACCCTACACGCTTTGCGTTTATTTTCTTTTTTAACCCCTTGTGGAAATGGAAAAAAATCAAGGCTAGACCAGCATTTAGTGTAATTTTTTTTTTATTTTTACTCTAAATCATTGATCTTGTCATGATTTTTTCATTTTCACAAGGGGCTAAAAGATAAAAAAAAAAAAACACAAAATGTGTAAAGCAATTTCCCCTGAGTACGGAAATACCCCACATGTGGACATAAAGCGCCATGCGGGTGCAGGTAAGCCTCCAAAGGGAAGGAGCGCCATTTGGTTTTTTGAGGCTGGATTTGGCTGAAATGGATTTCGAGGGGCCATGTTGCATTTAAAAGGCCCCTGTGTTGCCAAGACAGTTGAAACCCCCCACAAGTGACCCCATTATGGAAACTAAACCCCTCAAGGAATGTAACAAGGGGTCTAGTGAGCATATGGACCCCACTGGTGACGGGCACAAATGTGGAACAATGTGGCGTGAGAATGAAATATTACATTTTTTACACTATAATGTTGGTTTAGCCTTGAATTTATCATTTTCAAAAGGGGTTAAAAGAGAAAAAAAAACACAAAATGTGTAGAGCAATTTCCCCCGAGTCCGAAAATACCCCCCATGTGGACATAAAGCGCCATGTGGGCGCAGGGCAAGCCTCCAAAGGGAAGGAGCGCCATTTGGATTTTGGAGGTTGGATTTGGCTAGAATGGATGATGAATGCCATGTCGCATTTACAGAGCCCTGGTGCTGCCAAAACACTGAAAACCCCCCACAAGTGATCCCATTCTGGAAACTACACCCCACAAGGAACCTAACAAGGGGTGCAGTGAGGATATGGACCCCTTGATGACGGGCAGTGAAAGTGAAAAAATGAAATTTTTCACTTTCACGTCACATTGTTCCACATTTGTGCCCGTCACCAGTGGGGTCCATATCCTCATTGCACCCCTTGTTAGATTCCTTGAGGGGTGTAGTTTCCAGAATGGGGTCCCTTGTGGGGGGGGTTCCAGTGTTTTGGCAGCACGAGGGCTCTGTAAATGCGACGTGGCCCTTGAAATCCATTTCAGTGAAATCCAGCTTCCAAAAGCCAATTGGCGCTCCTTCCCTTTGGAGGCTCGTCCTGCGCCCGCTTGGCACTTTATGTCCACATGTGGGGTATTTCCGTACTCGGGAGAAACTGCGCTACATGTTTTGTGGGGGTTTTTTCCTTTTATCCCTTTGTGAAAATGAAAAATTGAAGGCTAGAACAACGTTTTAGTGTAAAAAATACTTTTGTCTTTTTTCACACCACATTGTTCGGAAAATCTGTGAAGCATCTGTGGGGTCCAGATGCTCACCGCACCCCTTGTTACATTCCTTGAGGGGTGTTTTTTAGGTTTTGGCACCCCAGAGCCTCTGCCAACCTGAAGTGGTACAGTCAGAAATGACCAAATATAACGGAGCCATTGAAATTCACTAGGCGCTCCCTTATATCTGAGGCTTGTGGTTGCATCAAATAGAGCAATAGGGCCACATATGGGGTATTTCTATAAACTGCAGAAACGGGGCAATAAATATTGGGGTGCATTTCTCTGGTAATAGGTTCATAATTATGAAAAATATTGGATTACAATAAAATCTGCACAGAAAATTAAAATTTTCAAATTTCTTACACACTTAGCTTTTATTTCTGTGACTCCCCTAAAGGGTTAAAACACTTTCTGGATGTGCTTTTTGCAGAGTTTGGGGGGTGCAGTTTCTGAAATTGGGTGCTTTGTGGGGCTTTCTAACACACAGTCCCCTCAAATACACTTTAAGGCCAGGTTCAGACTATGTAACTGTGCGGCTGTATTTGCGGCTGTAATTGTGCGGCGGTATTTTTGGTGGTTCATGCGTACGCTGGAAAGTATAGGATATACGGCTGCACAGTGCACACTACGTATGAATCTACGGCCCGATCGTAAACGGACCCGTAAAAAATGAACAAGACCATTGTTTGCGGCTGGACATGCGGCCGAGGATTGACAGGCGGTCCGTACGGAGTACTTCAAAAATAGCCGGCAATGATGCCGAATGCCGATGCCTCTAATAGTTAATATATTAAATTAATAAAACACATTTTCTTTGTAATAAAGTCCCTTTCGTTGGTCAATAATTTAATTTTAACGAATCCATCATTTTGCAATTAAATATACTGTTAAAATAAATAGATATATAAATAAATGTATATTTATATATATATATATTTATTTTTTGACAGTATATTTAATTGCACAATGATGGATTCGTTAGAATTAAATTATTGAACAACGAAACTGAATTTATTTCATCGAAAATGTGTTTTATTAATTAAATATTAATTAGTACAGGAAGCTCCATAAGCCGTTAATTCATATGCGGCAATAGAGCTTTCTGTACTAATCATCACTTTACTTTAATGAAAACATCAAATGTTTCTTCTAATTATGTTATCACAATAGCATTATTAGAAGAAACATTTAGAATTATATGTGCGCTCAGCTGATTGGCTGATCGGCTCAGCGCACATATAATTAGCGGGTCCGCAGCACAGTCACTTCATTGTGCTGCGGACCAGCGAAGAAGACACATCGGGGTGAGTATAGAGCTCTCCCCACCCCCTCCCCAGCACTGCACCCCTCCCAGCAAGGAAGGGGGGGTCAGTTAACCCCTTCCTTGCTGGGATGGGTGCAGTCTGACATCAGTCTGGCCCCCAAGGGGTTAAGGGGGATGCAATACATCCTCCCTTAACCCCTTGGGGGCCAGACTGTAAGCAGCGATCTGTAAAGATGCTGCATACTGTAGATTATTTATTTATTTAAAAAAAAACGCATAGGGTCCCCCCTATTTTTATAACCAGCCGGGTTAAAAACCAAACGACAGCAGCCTGGTAACATCAGGGTGGGAAGAGCCATTGGTTTAGGCCCTCCCCAGCCTAAATCTTACCAGCCTGCTGCCGCCCGGTCCAGGAGCGCCAATTTTGACGCTCCGGGACCACTGGCACCCGGCTCTTCCCAGTACCCCTGGTGGCATTGGGTACTGGGGTAATAATGGGGGGTTAGTGTTAGCCATTTTATACCGGCTAACACTAGGCCCCAACTTAGTAATGGATTCCGTCTATTAGACGGCTTCCACTAGGAAGTCTATAAAGTAAAGAAATAAAGACAACACAGAAGTGAAAATTTTTTTTTATTCAAATAAAAACACCCCCACACCCCTCATTGATCATTTTATTTAAAAAAAAACACCAAACAACCGCTGGTCATCGACGTAGTCCACGGAATCCGACGTAATCCACAGGATACCGATATCTGAAAAACAAAAAGGGAGAAACACACAAAAAACACACAAACAGAAGCACAACACCCATCATTGTGAGCGGTGTTGTGCTCCTTACAGTATGCAGCATCTTTACAGATCGCTGCTTACAGTCTGGCCCCCAAGGGGTTAAGGGAGGATGTATTGCATCCCCCTTAACCCCTTGGGGGCCAGACTGATGTCAGACTGCACCCATCCCAGCAAGGAAGGGGTTAAGTGACCCCCCTTCCTTGCTGGGAGGGGTGCAGTGCTGGGGAGGGGGTGGGGAGAGCTCTATACTCACCCCGATGTGTTCTCTTCGCTGGTCCGCAGCACAATGAAGTCACTGTACTGCGGACCGGCTCTTTATATGTGCGCTCAGCCGATCAGCCAATCAGCTGAGCGCACATATAATTCTAAATGTTTCTTCTAATAATGCTATTGTGATAACATAATTAGAAGAAACATTTGATGTTTTAATTAAAGTAAAGTGATGATTAGTACAGAATGCTCTATTGCCGGCAATATGAATTAACGGCTTAATGGAGCTTCCTGTACTAATTAATATTTAATTAATAAAACACATTTTCATTGTAATGAAATCAGTTTTGTTGTTCAATAATTTTATTTAAACAAATCCATTATTGTGCAATTAAATATACTGTCAAAAAAAAAAAAAAAATATATATATATATATATATATATAAATACATTTATTTATATATATATATATATATATATATATATATATATATATTTATTTTAACAGTATATTTAATTGCACAATGATGGATTCGTTAGAATTAAATTATTGAACAACGAAAGGGACTTTATTACAATGAAAATGTGTTTTATTAATTAAATATATTAACCATGAGAGGCATCGGCATTACTGCAGAGGATCGCAAACCCCGGTAATAGCGATTCATGTAAACTGTTTCCCTGCTTTCCCAGATGCATCCAGAGGTGTTTGCATCACTTTCTAAAGATTTTATTTGTTATTTTTAGTTGAACCAGATTTCCAAGTAAATGAACGTATGTTTTCAGCCGCATGTCTATATTTTTCCACGGCCGTAGTTTCAGCCGCACATTTCTAGCCGCATAAAAAATACAGCCGCACACATACATAGTGTGAACATAGCCTAGATCTGCAGTTCTGACTTCCTCTGGTATGCCTCTTATCCTGATGTTGTTTCTACGGCTTCTGTTTTCTATATCATCTTAATGTAATCATTTTTTGGGAGATTTTTAGCGACTCTGTGGAGTAAATTAGTTTTTTAATCTGTATATCTTGTTTTGATTGAGTTTTCTCTAAGTCAGAAGATTTTTGTTGACTACTGAGAGATCTTTTTGCCAAGTAGCCTTGAGGTCTGTCGCAAGGATACTCAAATGTTGTTTGGAGGGGATCAGTGCAAGAAGCGCCTGAAGCCGCTACCAAAATCTATCCAACTATAAAATCAACCTACAAAAATCGGAAGCGCTTAACCTTTCTCTTCCCCCCTCTGTCGCTGCCTCCCTAGCATCTGCCTTTCCTTTTCGTTGGTCGCGCTCTTCGCTGACTTACCTTGGGGTCCAGCTAACGCCCGTGGTATCTGACCTCTTCAAAGCTAACTTCCCACCCTTGCTTAGTCGTATCGATGCAGACATGCTCAGGTGGCACGGGGGCACCTTCACCTGGTTTGGGCGCTGTGCGATCTTCAAGATGAATGTCTTGCCACGATTGCTTTACCTCTTCCAAGCCCTCCCAGTGGCGGTGCCCTTGTCCTACTTGCGTCAATTGTCTACACTCCTTACGAAGTTTTTTTGGGCATATAAGCAGCCCCGCATAGCCAAAGCGATATTGTACCGTCCCAAAGCGAGAGGAGGTCTGGGTCTTCCTAACCTTTATCAATACTATGCTGCTGCTCATCTCTCTCGGGTACTAGATTGTCATCGCCACGCCCCCACTAAATTATGGGTAGGCCTGGAAATGTCGGTCTCCCCAATCTCCTTGTTGGCAGCTCCATGGATCCCGGCCTCCTCTCGTTTCGCTGGTTCCCATCCCACTATTGTCCCCACATTGAAGATGTGCCATAAGCATCTCTCTGCTGGCTTTTTGGCCCCTCATCCCTCTCCCCTGTTCCCTGTCTTGGGTAACCCCTCTTTTCCGAGTGGCACAGAAGATCCAGTTTTTCGGGCTTGGTTCAGAGCTGGCTCATTCCGAGCCATCGCTTTTCTTCAGGCCTCGGCGTGGCGGTCCCTCACTGACCTCAAGGATCTCTTGGACCCAGCTCCCTTGGGGTTCTGGAGGGAGTTACAACTCCAC
Organism: Dendropsophus ebraccatus; assembly: GCF_027789765.1. NCBI lineage: Eukaryota > Metazoa > Chordata > Amphibia > Anura > Hylidae > Dendropsophus > Dendropsophus ebraccatus. The sequence goes on from NC_091463.1 coordinate 51,798,943, forward strand.
CATTTCCTTTGCTCCCTCCCGAACCCCTCGGGCTTCTCCCGTCCTTCCACTTTGAAACTCTTTGTCTGGGCTCGGGACCACTCCGCCATTCTCTCTCCCTCTTATACTCCCTGTTGGGCTCCCCACCAGAACAGCCACCACCTCCCTTTCTCACCGCCTGGGAGGAAGATCTAGGTATCTCCCTCTCTGCGGATCAAGCTGACAGAGTTCTAACCTGTACACACTCCTGCTCTATATCTTCTCGCCTCCAGGAGGCGGGTTACAAATTGCTTTCTCATTGGTATCGGGTCCCCACCCGGCTTCACCGGATTTTTTCTGACGTCTCGCCTCTGTGCTGGAGAAACTGTGGTGAGGAAGGCACTCTCCTACATATTTTCTGGAATTGCCCCAAATTGGTACCCTTTTGGAAGGAGGTGTGGCGTATCTCCTCCACCTTCACCGATCGGCGGCTGCCTTTCTCCCCAGAACTCTTTCTCTTGCACATTGTGGACATGCCCCTTAAGACCTACCGGCGCTCTGTTCTCCGACACCTGATTAATGCTGCCAGAGCTTGTATTCCGGCTCTCTGCCCCCGAGCATTGCCATGTGGATCCACAAAGTGGAGGACATCAAGCACATGAAAGATCTCACTGCACAGATGCATGGCTGTGACAAGCAGTTTTTTCGGACTTGGTTCTACTGGGACCAGTTTGTCGAGACGGATGAATACAAGACTCTCCTGGCTCAGTGAGGTGCGGCCTGCTCTCTCCCCCCACCCCCCCATCCCTCCCTTCCCCTTCCTTTCTTCTTCTGTTTTTCTCCCTCTTCTCCTTTTTCGTTTGCTCAGTGGCTTCTCTTTGGTCTCTGACCGAGTTGTAGCATGCTCCTTGCTCATACATACCTGTGCAAGAGGAAACTATGGAGTGCATTTGTTCGGTTCAGCACATCCGTCAGTAGTTTTCTTTTTTGTCGCTTTTGTTTACTTGAGTTCCTACTACTTGTACCGTTTCACCCAGTTGGGTGTGGCATGTAATGTTTTCCTTTTACAAAATTGTGAAAATTTAATAAAATTGAGAATTAAAAAAAAAAAAAAAAAAGAAGAAGCGCCTGAAGCTCCGGGTGTCCTTGTAAGGCCCTCATGGCACTTTCTGTGGGGATTGACTGTTTTGGTGTGCTCGGTGGGCGCTTGTAAATAACTGAGTCTTCTGAAGTGGCTGAGTTATCGTCTGACGAGGATCTGTTGTTTGTATAAGGGGATTTGTTCAGATTATGTTTCTTTGGGGTTTTTAGGAGTTTTCTTTTGTTTGGAGGAAGGGACTCAACATCCGAATCGAGTGGAGTTGTAGAGCCCTCTGAGCTGTCTGTTTCTTGACATCTATTTTTTTGTTGTGGCGGCTTGTGTGGGGGTATTGCACCTGTGCCACGGATTGATTGTCATAATCGGAAATGTCACTTTCCTCAATGCATTGTGATGGGTCATCAATTGTATGAGACATGGTTTCACTCAGTAGGGGATCCTGTAGCTCTTTTGAGTGTATGTGAGATACATTTTTGGATATAGTTGGTAAAGGGTTCATGGTTGTGGAAGCAGCCCTTATCTAAATGTCTTTATTTGTATTAATCATAGTTGCCTCTTCCGGTAAAAGCGTTTCTTGATTTCTTATAAACGGGGCTATCCACTGTGGATTGCTGTTATCTGTGAGTTGGAGTTTATGGTTTACAGATTGGTGTGACTTTTGGGGTTCCCATTTGACTTTTATGGTCCCGTTTTTGTCTTTGTCCCTTGTTGTTAGGGATTCATGCCCCTGCCCTGCCACCTCCAATATGGCTGACCGCATATGTTGTTGGATGGTTGTCCCCTGTGAATTTCTGGGGTGTTCTACTGGCTGATCTGGGGTCTGGAGGGCTAGTTGTTGCACTTGTGCAGTAGTACTCACTGTGTGTAGAGTCTGCAGCGAGTCGGGTGTTGGGTTTGACTTCTGCCCGTTCAGTCCCTGTTGCCGTGCCTCCTCCAAGATGGCCGCTCGCATAGTCTGCTGAGCGGTATTTCCTTGGGCATTTCTGGGGTGCTCTGTGAGTTGCTCTGGGGTCTGAAGGGCTTGTTGGGGCTCTCGAGAGTCCTTACTCACATTGAGGGGTCTCTGCAAGGTGTCGGGCGCCGGGTTCTTCTGTTTACAGTTGATTTCCTGCTGCCGTGCCTCCTCCAAGATGGCCGCGTGCTCCCGCTGGGTAGCGCTGCGGCTGGCTCTGCTTGTTATCTCCCCCTTCTGCTTCACCGAGTCCATGTCGGCAGGGCTCAGTTTGTTCTTGGCTGAGTCCTTCTTTTTTGCCTGCTTTTCTGATCTCTTGGCATCAGGCATGTCGGCAATATCCATTGTAGAAGCTCAGGCCTGGGACGGAGATCTTCTCAGCAGCTGCCGTCCATGTAGCGTGCCAAGCCACGCCCCCCATAAGTTTTTCTTATGTCTGACTATAAGAGGCCTTGTATTTTGCAGAGCAATTTGAAGTTTTTAAGGGTGCCCTCACAGCATTTTTTTGGGCATTTTTGACTTTGTGTGTATTATGTTTGGATGCAAACATGTCCTGCCTCAACCTCTGACCGGTTGATCAAGAATTTGAAGAGCCAGAGCCCGGTACACTTTAAGCTTAGTGTGCCAGGCTCTGGTGAACAAAGAGTAAGTCAGGTGAGTATGGATGCTTCCCCCTTTCTGCACTGCACCTGTCCCACCAAGGAACTTTAGGGCACTTAACCTCCTTCCTTGTGGGTACAGGTGCAGTGTGAGATTAGTCTGGCCCCTAAAGGGTTAAGTGGGGATGCAATGCATCCTCACTTAACCCCATGTGTGACTGACTGTAAGCAGTAAAGATGCTGCATACTATAAGGAGCAAAACACCTCTTAAAATGATGGGTGTTCTGCTTCTGCCTCTTTTTTGTGTGTCTCTCCTTTTATTTTTTTTCAAATATCAGTATTCAGAGGATTATGTTAGATTCCTATCCTGGTACTACTAGGCTCCTGCTGTTGTTTTTTTTTTTTTTTTTTAACCTGGCTGGTTAACCCCTTAAGGACAGAGCCTGAAATGGCCTTAAAGGGAACCATTCACCCCGTGGCCCCCGGCAGAAACTGACATACAGTGACATAAAGGTCAATATACTTACCACATCGCTCCCGGTCCCGTCCCGAAGCCCGTTGTTGACACGGAGAAATCGACGATTCTTCTTCTCGCGCCCATTATGGTAATGAGCGCCGCCGGGTCCGAAGTCCAGCCTTCTCCCCGCCTCCGACACTTGATTGACGCCAGGTCCTCTTCCTCCTCGTCTTCTTTCTTCTCGCCGGATCCCACGCAGGCGCCGTGACAGTCGCTTTCGGCGCATGCGCAGTTCACAATTGAAGCCGCTCCGCAGCTTCACTGTTTACTGCGCGTGCGCCGATTTGCTCGAACACCGTATCCTTCCTGTTTACCGCGCAGGCGCAGAAGAGGTGACGAGACCATCACAGCGGCGCCTGCGCGGGAATTCGGCAGAAGACTGAAGACGTCAATCAAGTTCCAGGAGGCGTGGATGGGCGGCGACGAGAAGAGGACCTCATGAATAAGTTGGGCTCGTCCGTCGTTTCCTATGGACGTTGGACTCATCTCAGCTCATTACCATAATGGGCGGGAGAAGAAGAATCGGCGATTTCTCCGTGTCAACAACGGGATCCGGGAGGGGACCGGGAGCGATGTGGTAAGTATATTGACCTTTATGTCACTGTATGTCAGTTTCTGCCGGGGGCCACGGGGTGAATGGTTCCCTTTAATGACAGAGACAAATTTTATGAATATGACCTGTGTCACTTTAGTCATTAATAACTTCGGGATGCTTTTACCTATCCGGCTGATTCTGAGATTGTTTTCTCGTGACATATTGTACTTTACATTTCTGGTAAATTGGAGTCGATACTCATAATAAATCTTTATGAAAAAAAACCAAATAATGTGAAAAAATGCATTTTTCCAACTTTGAAACTTTTTTGCGTATACAGAAAGTGGTTATACCACATAAATTATATATTAAATAGCATTAGCAACATGTCTACTTTATGTTGGCGGCATTTATTAAACTATCTTTCATTTTTTTTAGACAATAGGGAGCTTAAAACATTAGCAGCAAATTTCCAAATTTTCAGTAAAATTTCAAAATCAGATATTTTTAGGGACCTGTTCAGGTTTAAAGTGTATTTGAGGGGCCTGTATGTTAGAAAGCCCCACAAAGCACCCCATTTCAGAAACTGCACCCCCCAAACTCTGCAAAAGCATATCCAGAAAGTGTTTTAACCCTTTAGGGGAGTCACAGAAATAAAAGCTAAGTGTGTAAGGAATTTGAAAATTTTAATTTTCTGTGCAGAGATTTTATTGTAATCCAATATTTTTCATAATTATAAACCTATTACCAGAGAAATGCACCCCAATAATTATTGTCCCGTTTCTGCAGTTTATAGAAATACCCCATATGTGACCCTATTGCGCTATTTGATGCAACCACAAGCCTCAGATATAAGGGAGCGCCTAGTGAATTTCAACGCCTCCGTTATATTTGGTCATTTTGGACTGTACCACTTCAGGTTGGCAGAGGCTCTGGGGTGCCAAAACCTAAAAAACACCCCTAAAGGGACACCATTTAGAAAACTACACCCCTCAAGGAATGTAACAAGGGGTGCGGTGAGCATCTGGACCCCATAGGTGCTTCACAGATTTTCCGAACAATATGGCGTGAAAAAAGAAAAAATTTATTTTTTACACTAAAACGTTGTTCTAGCCTTCAATTTTTCATTTTCTTAAAGGGATAAGAGGCAAAAAAAGACACAAAATGTGTAGCGCAGTTTCTCCCGAGTACGGAAATACCCCACATGTGGCGATAAAGTGCCAAGGGGGCGCAGGACGAGCCTCCAAAGGGAAGGAGCGCCAATTGGTTTTTGGAAGCTGAATTTCACTGAAAAGGATTTCAAGCGCCATGTCGCATTTACAGAGCCCTCGTGCTGCCAAGACACTGGAAACCCCCCACAAGTGACCCCATTCTGGAAACTACACCCCTCAAGGAATCTATCAAGGGGGGCAGTGAGCATATGGACCCCACTGGTGACGGGCACAAATGTGGAACAATGTGACGTAAAAGTAAAAAATTTCATTTTTTCACTTTCATGGCACAAATGTGCCCGTCATCAAGGGGTCCATATCCTCACTGCACCCCTTCTTAGATTCCCTGAGGGGTGCAGTTTCCAGAATGGGGTCACTTGTGGGGGGTTTCCAGTGTTTTGGCAGCACGAGGGCTCTGTAAATGCGACATGGCGTTCATCATCCATTCTAGCCAAATCCAACCTCCAAAATCCAAATGGCGCTCCTTCCCTTGGGAGGCTTGCCCTGCGCCCACATGGCGCTTTATGTCCACATGTGGGGTATTTACGGACTCGGGGGAAATTGCTCTACACATTTTGTTTTTTTTTCCTCTTTTAACCCCTTGTGAAAATGATAAATTCAAGGCTAAACCAACATTATAGTGTAAAAAATGTAATATTTCATTTTCACGCCACATTGTTCCACATTTGTGCCCGTCACCAGTGGGGTCCATATGCTCACTACACCCCTTGTTACATTCCCTGAGGGGTGCAGTTTCCATAATGGGGTCACTTGTGGGGGGTTTCAACTGTCTTGGCAACACAGGGGCCTTTTGAATGCAACATGGCCCCTCGAAATCCATTCCATCCAAATCCAGCCTTCAAAAACCAAATGGCGCTTCTTCCCTTCGGAGGCTTACCCTGCACCCGAATGGCGCTTTATGTACACATGTGGGGTATTTCCGTACTCAGGGGAAATTGCGCTACACATTAAATGTTTTTTTTATCTTTTAACCCCTTGTGAAAATGAAAAAATCATGACAAGATTAATGATTTAGAGTAAAAATTTTACAAAAATTACACTAAATGTTGGTCTAGCCTTGATTTTTTTCCATTTCCACAAGGGGTTAAAAAAAAAAAAGAACAAAAAACGTGTAGGGTAGTTTCCCCTGAGTACGAAAATACCCCACATGTGGGCATAATGTGCCATATGGGCACAGGGCAAGTCACCAAAGGGACAGAGCGCCATTTAGAGGCTGGAATGGAGGATGGAGGCCATGTCGCAATTACAAAGCTCCTGTGCTGCCAGGTCAGTAGAAACCCCCGACAAGTGACTCCATTCTGGGAACTACACCCCATAAGGAATCTAACAAGGGGTGCAGTGAGGATATGGACCCCACTGGTGACGGGCACTTACGTAGAACATGTGCCGAGAAAATAAAAAATACAAATTTTTTCATTTTCACGTCCCAAATGTGGCCGTCACCAGGGGGCCATATCCGCGCTGCCCCCCTTGTTAGATTCCTTATGGGGTGTAGTTTCCAGAATGGGGTCACTTGTCGGGGGTTTCTACTGTCCTGGCCGCACAGAGGCTTTGTAATTGCATCATGGCATCCTCTAATGGGAATGGTGGCCATACCTACTTAGCTGGGGAAAAGGGACAATTCTAATTTATTTGGGGGTATTAGGCCAATTATTAGTTTATAAGGTTGGAAATGACAGGTGTCCATCAAACTCAACCTGTGTTGATCCAGAGGAAGGCAAAAACCCCTCGTAAGGCAGACGACAGTAACCTCATCACAGGGGAAAAATTCCTTCCCGACTCCATAATGGCGATCAGAATAATCCCTGGATCAACGTGACCCCTGAAATAGGAATAAGGGACAGAATTTAGATAATGTAGAACCCCAATGACGTGTGGTGCGCCTTGGAGCGATCCAGTATGCAGAGGCCGGGGTGATCAGGACAGGCGTCACACTGGAAAATGGTGTCCTTCCTGATCCCCCTGTTACGCCACACTCTGCACTTCTTCTGGGGTCTCCTGTTCTCCAGTGTGGGGGACGTCACCTGGAAAATGTTACCCTGGTGCGATACGGGGTCCTTCATATCCAGAAGCGCTGGGTCCGCTCCATGGCTGCTAAATATTAGGGCTCTATTACTACTTCTGATATGTTCGGATTGTGCCGCAAGCTACAGGGCAGCGAGGGACTGGAAGAGGGGGTGCTGGTATAAAAGTGTTCCCCGTACAGGTGGTGACCTTTATCCAGCAGTGGGAAGATCAGTTCCCGGACGATCTTCCCACTTGTTCCGAGGATGGGGGGGGGGAGGGGGCATCTGGGGGCTGGATTCGGGTGTACCTTTCTACATACACTCTAAGGGTAAGTGCACACTGCGGAATCGCGACAGATAACCCTTCGTGCATTCCGCAGTTGGCACCCGCCGGCGGACTGATGCAGGCGCACGTCTCCGTCCGTGTCATAGACTCCATTCTATGCACGGGCGGATTCCGCTCTCCGTCCAACGTGTTCATTCTTTGGACGGACGATGGAATCCGCCCATGCATAACATGGAGTCTATGACACGGGTGGAGACATGCGCCCGCATCAGTCCGCCGGCGGGTGCCAGCTGTGGAATGCACAAAGGGTTATCCTTCGCCATTCCGCAGTGTGCACGTACCCTATATCTGTAAGAGTACCCAGAGGTACGCTCACACAGTTTGTAGAATTTCACACCATACCGTGAACTCTTATTGGGACGGTACTGGCGGAAAAGACGTGTCTGGGGGGCAGCGTACGCTACGCTACCCCCCAGACATGTCACTGGATGATGAGGAGGATGAGGATGAATGGATCCCCCCATTCATCCTTACTGGCTGTTTCGGTGTCGGAGGCAATAATAACGTATCCCTCTGACGCCGAAAACACCCTGGGGGCCATCTTTATACGGGGACTGGTATATGGGGTATGTAGTGGTGTAGTGTCAAACTTTATTCAATGTAGTGTGCTGTAATGTAGTGTTTTTTACGTGTTTTTTTACAGTAAGTATAAAAAAAAAAACCTACGCCAACAAAGGAGTTGCTGATAAATGCCGCACTTATGTGCAGCACTTATAAGCAGACCGTGGCAGTAGAATATAGAAAAAAAACACCCTACGCCAAAAAGGAGGAGTTGCTGATTAGCAGCGCACTTTCGTGCGATGCTGATCAACACTCAGCGGCGATAGGGTGCGGAAAATAGAAAAAAAAAAAAAAAAAAAAAACTTTCTACATTCTGAACATCCCTGTAGCTGCTGATAAGTGTATTACACATATCAGCCGCTAGAGGGCAGCAGAGAGCAAAATACAGAAAAAGCCGACGCTGGAGCCGAAAATAGCCGAGAGAAGCCGAACGTGACGTCACGGAGGAAGCCGAAGACCCGAACGAACACGAGGACGCCGATCGCAGACGCCGATCAGGAGCCCGGGACAGGTGAGTAATGTACAAATACCTGCTCTGGACCCCTCGGCTACCTAGCTGAGGGGTCCAGGGCAGGTATTTACTATTTTGTGGGACTCTGATCGCCGTGCCACCGGCCCGATCGCCGTGAAGGGCCGGCCGGCCGTTCACGGCGATCGGGCCGGTGGCACGGTGACCACCATTACTTTTTACAGTAATGGCGGTCGGTGCCGTCCTCGGACAGCACCGACCGGCATTTTTTTCCGGGGCATCGGGTCACCGATGACCCGGAAAGGTTCCGATCGCCGCTATTGGCTGATCTGAATTGATCAGCCTATAGCGGCGATCGTAAGCACGGGGGGGGGGTTAACCACCCCCCGTGCCGTGAAGCTAAGATGGCCTGCTATGATTTATAGCAGGCCATCTTCCCCGACCGCTGTGTGTGAACACACAGCGATCGGGGAAACATCGGGCGTACCTATACGCCCGTTTGCGTTAAAGCCCACCCTGCGGGGGCGTATAGGTACGCCCAATGTCGTTAAGGGGTTAAAAAAAGGGGTGAACCTTACGAGTGAAGTGTGCAAGGCTCTGCTTAGTCAATCAGCAGCTGATTTGGTAAACACTGGGAGAAGACCAAAGGGTAAGTTTACCAGACCTGCCCCACTGGAGCACAGTCTGGCCCACATGGGGTTAATTTAAACCCCTGGGGACCAGACTTTAAACCTTTCGCACCCACTAATTGGGCACAGACTGGCCCATATGGGGTTAAGTAAGGGTCCTTTTACACACAGATTATCTGACTTATTTTTTGAAGCCAAAGCCAGGAATAGATTTGAAAAGAGGAGAAATCTCAGTTTCTTTTATGACCTGTTCCCTTTTTATAGTCTGTTCTTGGCTATGGCTGCAATAATCTGTCAGATATCTGTCTGTGTAAAAGGACCCTTAATGGGGGTGTCCGGGATTTTTTAATAAACTAGCATTGCATTGACTTCTGTTTTTATTAAGAGCGTTTGCTAAGGCTCAGTCACATGACCACTACTTCCTGTGATATCACGTTCCCTGTCTGTTTCCTGTTCCTACCAGTGATCATCAGGTGAGTGTGACATGAATCCATATTGTGTTAGCCCCACCCCTGTAGTAGGAGCTAACATCTGAGCCCAGTAGAAATTGCAGCATGACAGGGAAGAGACCAGGAGCTGATAGCTATGTTGTGGGGAGCACAGAGATTAGCTATGTTGCTTTGTAGTGTTGGAGTCCTAGGTTCATATGTCACTAAGGATAACAGCTGTATGTCCCCCAATGTTTGCATGGATTTTATCACACTCTCCAAAACATTGTGAGCCCATTGGGGACAGAGACCAATGTGAATGACAACAATCTCTGTACAGCACTGCGGGATAAGTTGGAGCTATATTAATAAAGAACCAATATTGTTATTATTGTACAGTCCAATGAGAAAAAGAGCTAGCACTCACCGTCTGCTGTAAAACATATTCCAGTTTATTCGGGGTTCACTTCAGCATGAATCGGGGGAGGGAGGTAGTGTGGGCCTGACGAAACGTGCCTGCGCGCACGTGAAACAGCCTGTCGCCCGACGCACCTGCTTCTACCTCCCTCCCCCGATTCATGCTGAAGTGAACCCCGAATAAACTGGAATATGTTTTACAGCAGACGGTGAGTGCTAGCTCTTTTTCTCATTGGACTGTATTGGATTTGCTTTCACCATAGCTATATGCACCACCCAGCTGTATATCCATTTGCCTATACATCCTCTACTCTAAAGTCCTGATCTAGAGTGTCTACTGAGCCTTACATGTGCTTTAGTGCTCGCTCCTATTTTTCTTCTGGTTTACTAATTGTTATTATTGTACTGTAAAGATGTACAGTGGCCAGGCAGTGTAATATGGAGAGATGTTATTTAACCTCATGTCAGTCACCATTCTATTTATTGCTGAAGTAAACTTGCAACAGAATCCTAACTCATTTAAGCCCCGCCCAGCTGAAACCCCTCCTACCTGCAGATTGCTGACCCCTCTGACCTTGAAGTTCCTTATGTGAATAAACACAAATCATAAGGGTTATTCACTTGTCCGTACCTGCAACTGCAGACAGAACATAGGACTAATGTATTCCAATGGCTCCGTCCGTCCATCCATGTATAGGGGGCGGCGATCTGTGCCACAAAAGAAAAAAAAAAAAGCACAGGTCCTAATCTATCAGCACCTGGGCCCTACCTGAGTTGCTGACAGTGTGCTGTATTTGGCAAACCCCTTGTGAGCATGGTGCCTTTTGGTCATTTGTCTGTGCAGTGGATTATGCTCAATCTCAGGTCTTCTGTAATGAACAGTCAAAGAGGAGTTGTAGCTCAGCGTTTCTGCCACATCTCACCACTCCTTCCTCCTCCCTCTTGTTCATTTATAACCTCTACTGCCCAGCCTCCTGCTTAGCTCAACGAGTGTCTCTGATTGCAGCTCAGTGCTCTGTAGGCAGTTTATGTCTGAAAGAAACACTCAGAAATAGTTGAATCTGTGAGCACTAACATGTTGGACTTTACTGGTAAATCACCTGTCTAGAGACCACCATCAGTTCTTTCTTTGGTTCGAACCCCCTGGTAGAAATGAAAAATAAATATTCATTTTTTTATTTCTCGCATCATTGTATAAAAAATAATTAAAAATAATTTGGACCTGACTTGGAATTTTTTGCACTTTTAAAAAATATACAATAATAAGAAAAAAAAATAGATAGTTATATTTTATTTCTATCAGGCATTTCGAACCAAAGAAAGAACTGCTGGTGGTCTCTACACAAGTGATTTACCCGTCAACCACAGCTCTAACACATTTGGATTCAACTATATCTGTAAGATTCTTTCAGCCATAAACTGCCTACAGAGGACTGACACCCCTACCAAATATTTCCCTAAGGAAAAACAAAAACATCCGAGCCACAACACCAGTTTTTCAAAAATATGAACAAAGTTTATTTAAAACAGCATAATTTTGATACATTTATCCAGAAAAAATATTTGAAAAGAGAGCAGCACAAGACAAACAGCACAACATAGGGAAAGGGAGACTGTATACAGCAGAGCAGCCCTTGCCCTGATATCACTATCATGCACACACTCCTTGAGGAAATGTCCACACCTCAGCGTTTCTGGTGCAGGGAGCCTCTATCTATCAGGTGGCCTGCACTGGAAACTAGGAGATGACTTGGGACTCCCAGAGAGAAGAGCTCTGGGGAGCCTGTGAGAGGTGAATAGGTGTTTTTCATTTTCTATTTTGTTACTCTCACTATGGGGGCAGCACACAAGGGGTCTGTATTACTGGGGGAGCACACAAGGGGTCTTTATTACGGGTGGAGCACACAAGGGGTCTATATACTACTGGGGGAGCACACAGGGTTTTATATTACTGGGAGAGCACACAAGGGGTCTATATACTACAGGGGGGCCGTACTACTGGTGCACTGGATACTGTGCGGGGGCACTTTGGGGGTGTTATACAGTGTGTGGAGCACCAATTCCGATAACACTGGGGGGGGGGGGGGGCAAAAACAAACTCCGCACAGGGCGCTGTCTACCCTAAGGCTGGCCCTGGCTGTGATCAAGGCCTTATGGCCGTAACGTGTCCAGGGTGAATGTTTTTTTTACCACATGTTGTGGTTTGTACAATAAAGATCAACCTTTTATGGACTTTGTGCTGGATAGTGAATCTGGCCCATTGTATGCCAACAATAACAATGAATAAGCCAAATAGTAATAAGGCGCCCGCTCACATGATGGTAGTGCCTATAGCTAGTTCTATGACGTCACATATAATGAGAGTATAACAAATCTCCTGTCCTGAATGCTATGATGCCATACACGCGGGATGTCGCTCAGTAAGTGGATGACTTCCAGAAGCTTCGCCGTGTGCGCGGCCGCTGTGCTGTGCTTTCAGTGCGCCGCCATTAGGTGGCAGTGCTGCTGACATCTGTGTTGCAGGAAATGCCTGTATGGATCCGCGGCTACTACTTCCAGGTAACGAGCAATCGCTTCCCGGTGTCCTGAGCAGCGCAGCCCCGTCCGTAGGACTGTAAGTTCCCTGCTGTTTATATAAGCTGTGACGCGCTGTGTGTATGGAGGCTTGTAGTGCGTCATATAGATGTACACTGTGCTGTGCTCTCCATTGGCACGTAGGGGCGGTTACCGTGTTCTCAGCACTGTGTAGCGTGACAGCCTGCTGTGTGGCCCCCGCAGGTGCTATACACTCATGTGGGCTCAGCTGCGGCGGCTAGAGGAGTGACAGGCTGCAGGGTGACCTGGTGATGTAATACGCTGCAGGCGGCTCCCTACACGCCCAGTCATGCGTACAGTACGTGCGTGTGCTCAGCGCTGATGGAACATTCCGTCCTGTCCCCTCCCGCCTCCCATTTGGTGGCTTCCTGATAACCACGTGGTTGTGTGAGCTGTCACGGTCAGGACATCGCAGTGTCAGCGGCCCCGCCCTCTGTCTCACCCTCCTTCTCTAGGGGACACAGCGGGAGTAGAGAACATGGCTTCCTGCAGGTGAACTAGTACACTGACAGGTAAGGGCAGTGTTCAGACCTGCATCACTATCTCCTTTCATCTGCTCCATCACTGAAGAGCTGAGCAGGCGGTGCCTGTGTCCTGGATAGAAACAGAGCCACCCCTGTCCTCAGGTTGTGTATGGTATTACAACTCACAATGCCAAGGGAACTGAACTGCTAGACAACATACACTGAGCACAACAGCGGTTTAAAAGGGTTGTCCACACTTATCAGCTGCTGTATGTCCTGCTGGAAATGTTTCGTTTTCAGTCCAACACAGTGCTCTCTGCTGCCATCTTTGTCCATGTCAGGAACTGTCCAGAGCAGGAGAGGTTGTCTATGGGGATTTGCCGCTGCTCTGGACAGTTCCTGACATGGACAGAGGTGGCAGCAGAGAGCACTGTGTCAGACTGAAGAGAAATCATTTCCTGCAGCACATACAGCTCACACAACACATTAGATTGAGGACAACAGTGCTTTAAAGGGATTGTCCATCAAAAATCTTTTTCTTTTAAATCAACCGATGTCAGAAAGTTATATAGATTTGAAATTTACTTCTATTTAAAAATCCGAAGTCTTCCCATACTTATCAGCTGCTGTTATAAAATAAAACAGCGATATAAAATATCTTTATTTTTTTGTTTTATTTAAAGCGAATGTTCCGTCAGCTTGTACACGTACATTCGCTTTTATATTACCCATGTATAGAACGGTGGCGGCACAGCGAAGGCGCCGTGGTCCGTTTTTTGAACCGCGTCCCGGTTCCCGTGTATGGCGCCATTCTATTCACGGGTACCGAGCCGCGGCTGAAGTGCTTGAGGCCGCCCCCCAGTGAGGAAACTCCCGCCCCTCTATGACACTGCTCCATTGATTCTAACCCATTGATTCACCTTCTTCCCCGCGCTGGCGTTGTTCTATACATGGGTAATATTAAAGCGAATGTACCTGATGATACATTCTCTTTAAAGGGGAACTATCAGCAGGTTTGTGTAAATGAACCTGCTGATATCCCCCAGCAGCTCTTTTCCTCATGTTGTCAGTGACGGTTTTGATCATTCTGACGCATTTTGATTAAAGAAGATATTCAAATGGCCGCCTTAGGCTACGTTCACACAGAGCAAAAGGGGCGGATTACGCAAGGAAATATTTCTGCCTGAAATCAACTTACGCTGAATTCCAAGCAGAATGTAAGCAGAATCCCTGCGTATTCCGCTAGGAAAGTGTTCAGCTCGTAATCAGCTCTTGACAAATTCAGCGCGGAATACTCGAGGAATCCGCGCTGAATCTGCATGCATTCAGCGCTGAAATTCAGCGAGTATTTGGTGAGTAAACTAGACTATACCAGAATATATACTAGAATCCTCCTCCCCCCCTTTTTTCCACATTTCCGCACTGATTCAGCGCGTAATTTCCGCTTGTATTCCGCTTGTATTCCGCGCTGAAACAGAAAATCAGAGCCCCATTGATTTGTATAGGCTTCCGCTAGTGGAAGAATGAACATGTTCATTCTTCTGGCGGAAAGCGGATTAGTTCAGTGCGGAAATTCCACCGTGTGAACTGCAGAGCAGAATTTCTATTCAACACAATGGAAATTAGCTCTGCACCTATTTTAACGGCTGAAATTTCAGCGCAGAAATTCAGCTGCTTTTGCTCTGTGTGAACGAGCCCTTAGGAGCACTGTGAGCGCTGTCTGGGTGCCTAAAGCACTCCTCTCAGCCGCCTTCAGATATTCAAATATGCATAGTAATGGTGCAAAGTGAGCCTTGTCCAGGCACCAAGAGCACCCCGCCCGCTACACCCACTTTGCAAATTCAAATATGCATAGTAACGGCGCTCCTATGAATATGCGCAATGGGCGTTGTCCGAGCACCCCCCTCGGCCCGTCCTGCTAGCCCCTCCCACCTTTCATATTCATATGAGCGTTGTTACCATGCATACTTAATAATGCTGAGCAGGCCGAGGGGGTGCTCTAGGTGCCCAGACAAGCAGTGTTGTTAGACTTTTTGAAAATGGCGACAAAAATCACATATATGATCATCCACAAGAGATGCCCAACACATGGAGCATGCCATGAATTTGAGATTCTGTACAATGTGTTAATGCCTGCCCCCCCACACACACCCCCCTCACACACACACACACACACACACACACACACACACACACACACGTTGTAGTAATGCAGGTTGAGGGTACAGATGCCATGGGGGATGCCCAGCACATGGTGACTCACATCCCAGCCACTATACCCAGTTGCCCATTGTATGAGAAATGTTTTGGCAGCGGAGAGATTGGATTGTGTGGTCTTCTTATATTACAGCTGCACATGGGAATCAGACTACGCTGTAGTCAGCGAGAGGAGGGCGACACAGGAATTGTATATACCGTATTATGATCACATCACAGCATCTGACCCGCCTTTTTCAAATATAGAAATAGGAAACTGCTAAGTAGCAATTTTCGTAGACACAGACCTGTATTCCTGGGGGGGGGGGGAGCTGCATGTCATAAAAGTGAATGAAACTGAAGACTTCCCCTTCTTGGAGAAAACTGCAAAATCCCCTTTGTGCTCGTTGGGGAAATTGTGGCAAAATGTCAGTATTTTCCAGCTGGTGTCAGTCAGAGGCCCTGCCCACCTTACATGCGAGGTGCTGGCATAACTACATTGGGAATACGCTCTCCTGCCAGTTTCTAGCCACGTTGTAATAGTATAGCTGAACCTTTGCATCAGGGGAGCATCTTATTCCTGAATAGCGACATCAAGGTAGGGCTCCTGGGTCACAACCTAGACAGGTGTTTGGAGCTACAATCGGGCCGGTCAGTGGGTAATTCTAATATTTTTATATTAGAATTGTTTATATGCTTATATTTTTTCATACTTTTTTTTTATTTTTTTACTTCAAAGTACAATATTAGATAAAGTAAGGATCTTCTTTTTCTTCAGGATGCAGTCTGGCCGACAATATAAATGTATGTATATTTATGTGGGACTGCTGAGTCTACTGACTAAAAAATAGGTAGTGATGCATTTTCATAAGAGATGAGCGAACTTGGAGCATGCTCGAGTCCATCCGAACCCGAACTTTCGGCATTTGATTAGCGGTGGCTGCTGAAGTTGGATAAAGCCCTGAGGCTATGTGGAAATCATGGATATAGTTATTGGCTGTATCCATGTTTTCCAGACAACCTTAGAGCTTTATCCAAGTTCAGCAGCCCCCGCTAATCAAATGCCGAACGTTCGGGTTCCGATGGACTCGAACCCAAACCCGGTTCGCTCATCTCTTATTTTCAACATCCAACCCTATTGATGTCGGAGGATCAAGTTGGCACCTAAGCTATCTCGCTGCGCCTTACTTTTCCTGTAGGACTCGCATGTATTTCCAGCTGGGAAATTTTTCCTTTTTACACAGAACTCAAAAACACAATAGACTACTACTATATACACACACACACACACACACACACACACATGTGCTCCGGTATACATCAGAATAACTTTTTGTCAGTATTTTAACATATACATCCAGCATAGTCCAAAACGAGATGTGAATTGGTCCTCATTCCCATCTCAGACAATTGTAAATTATCCACATGATATGCCATACGTGTCTGGTATATGTGGGTTCCACCTCTGGGACCTGCGCCTTTCTCAAGCATGCCCCTTTTGACCTGTTTTACCAGAATGCAGTGGAATGGGACTACAGAAACACTAAAGTAAAGCTGAAAATCCTGCCCTGACGGTGGGTCTGGTGATGCATACTAACAGTTGGGGTTATCAGACCCTCGGTCGGGCAAGGATGTTCTCTAAATGCTGACGGCTGTAATACGTACATAAAATGCATGCTTATTGCACTATTGTGGACCCAGCTTTAGGGTATGTACACACTACGAAATCCGTGCCAAACTTCAAGAAGAATTTGCACCGCGGACTCCGCTTGAAGTTGCGCCTATCCCACTGATTCAGTAAGACGTCTCACGGGCGCTCTGACATCCGCCCAAAGAATTGACGCACCAATTCTTTGGGCCGATGGCAGAATGTGCGTAAGACATCCTATTGAATCTATGGGACAGACGCAACTTCAAGCGGAGTCCGCAGTGCGAATTCTTCTTGAAATTTGGCACGGATTCCGTGGTGTGAACATACCCTAACTTCCATAGAAGTGAAAGGGAGTTACAGGAACAGTTGTGAGCATTTAGAGGAAGCGGTTTAATTAAGTATTCTGAAAGGGATGTATGTATGTATATACAGTATATGTTTCTTTAGAAAAGTGAACCCTCACAGTGCAATGAGTAAATATTTTCACATTGTTGAAATTGGACACAGAATCTGTGAGTTTTCATATTAAGGGCTTAAAAAGATTTCATATGGATGTCATAGAGGGACCCTCTGCTCTGGCAGTCTTTTATGTGGTTGCCCATTTACATTTACTTCCATGTCTTGTATAAGTGAGACCCACAGGAATAGGGAATTCCCATTCATTCTAAGGGTCCTTTTCCACGATCAATAATGTATTGTTTACTGGGCCTATTCCACGGCCCGATAATCTTTTAGCGAGGGCTGCAGGGACACCGTTACCGATGTCCTTGCAGCCCTTGTTGAATCACCATACATTACCTACACATGTTACAGGTCTTCTCCTGCGCTCCTTCTTCCTCCTGGTCCCGCGCGCAGCAGCTGCTTCGGTGCGGCCTGTCTGAGCTGACAGACCGCTCAGCCAATCACTGGCCATGGTGGTCCTGGCCAGTGATTGGCTGAGCGGTCTGTCAGCTAAGACAGGCCGCACCGAAGCTGCTGCTGCACGCGGGACCGAGAGGAAGAAGGAGCGCAGGAGAAGACCTGCAACATGCTTAGGTAATTTATGGTGCTTGTGAGATCGTCGTTCACCCGCCACGCATCACTATTCCACACAGCGATGCACGGTCGGTGCCCGATGATTTTAGGTTGAGGCTGATCGTTGTCTGTATTCCACGGAGCGATAATCGGCCAAATCGGGATGATTATCGCCCCCGTGGAATAGGGCCCCTAAGTAGGGTTGTCAGATCTATTTCTCTTGCTTGTTTTTATCTTATTTGGTTTATTTCAATAGTGGTTGTAATTGATCCACCATTTGAACCATTCTGCAAAATATATATTACTCTGAATTGGTTAAAGAAATGTTTTAGTAACTAGCTTATTTTATTTCAGTACATTTCATTTATTTATTTTAATTTCTCTTGCTGTAGATAAACTGTTCTTCCCAGAGGACATGACATGTAACTGCCCTAAAATGTCCGATGGTGCTTACGACATGGAACTAGAGAGTGACTACTCTGAGGAATCCAATCGATTGGCATCATTTACAAATTTTTTTCGAGGTACCTGTCCTGTCTCGGCTCCAGCCCTGGCCCGCGCTGGCTTCTATTACACTGGTATTGAAGACAGAGTTGAGTGCTTCAGCTGTAAAGCTGTAGTTGAAGGTTGGCAACATGGAGATACAGCGATTGGCAAGCATCGGAAAGTCAGCCCAAATTGTAAATTTATTAATGCTTTTAATTCAAGGAGTGAAAACATACAGACTCAAGCTCCCATGAGTCAAGACTCTGGTCCGCAGCTCGTAAATAATTGTACAAACTATGATCTTGGCCACACATCCAACACGGATATTCAGACTGACTTCTTGTTGAGGACGGGAAGAGTAGTTGATGAATCGGAGATAAAATACCCTCGATTTATAAATATGTGCACTGAAGAAGCCCGACTTAAAACATTTAAGAACTGGCCAAGCTATGTGCGTATCACACCAAAAGAGCTAGCGAGTGCCGGTCTGTTTTACAACGGCACAAATGACCAGGTGAAATGTTTCTGTTGTGGAGGAAAGCTAATGAACTGGGAGCCCAGTGACGTGGCATGGACCGAGCATCGCAAACATTTTCCAGACTGTTTCTTTGTTTTAGGTCGAGATGTCGGGAATGTAGCTCTTGAGTCAAACAGTATATTTAGCAATACAAGAAGAGGTTCTGAAATTCCAGAAAATCCTGCTATGATTCAGGTTAAGACACGGCTGGAGAGTTTTGCCAACTGGCCTTATGCTGTTAATAAAGAGATGCTTGCAAGAGCAGGATTTTATAGTACAGGTGAGAGCATTGTGTACTTAATATAAAACAAACAAAAAGTAAAAAATTATGGGACAACACACTTTATTGTTATTAAGATATACCAATTATTCTACAGCACTTTACATGGCATATAGTAACATCCGTTTCTATTCTATTTCATTATTAGGCACTTTTGCAGTAGGGCAAGTTATAGGTAGGGGTGTAGGGAGAACATAGAAGCCGTTTGTGCTTGTTGTGTCTTGTGTGATTCAAGTCCAAGGGGGGATTTATGAAGACCGGCGTAGTGAAGACCTCTTAGTGAATCCGGCCAGCCGGGCGCCCGAACCTGCCCCCAGCGTACTAAATCTACACCTGCTTCCAGCAGGTGTAGATTTTGATCATGATTTACGCCTGCGAGCAGGTGCGGGAGGAGGCCACTCCTCCTCCCCGCCCTGTCCTGCTCCCCCAGACCGCCCATCGGGCAAGCAGGGCGTACAGCAGGGAGAAGGGACAAATCTGCACCTTCTCCCTGGCGTACGCCTCGGGTGGATGTTTGATAAATGTCCCCCCAAGAGTCTGTGCTGAAAAGCAACTTTGTTGTTATCCTGTCTGTTCTAAGATTATTTGCCAAATTGGGCAGATATAGCTCTGTGTAATAAATACAACAATCAGCCAAGGAGCGAGCAATTGTTCGTACATCATTGTCTTTCAACAAGCTAATTAAGTACTTGATTGATTAAGTACTACGGCATCAGTATATAGAAAATGATAAAGATTATGCTTGCTTCTCCATGCTCCCCCCGATGTCCTGCCATGTCTCTGCGCCTCCACCACAGCCAGACTTGACTCTGCAGTGACAGCCCACTCAGCCAATTACTTACAGACGGGACAGCCATGTGGCCACTTATTGGCTAAGCGGGCTGTCAGTGCAGAGATGGGTTTGTCTGCAGCTGCTGCAGTCAGCACAGGATGCAGAGACACAGCAGGAGGACACTAGGGGAGCTTGAAGAGGTAAGCATAATGCTTATTGTTTTCTATATACTGATGCCGGAGTACCCCTTTAAAGCTAGGGCTTGTACATTGCTAGTGGTTTAAGTGATTCAATCTGGTCATAAATCATCTTAGATACTTATCCAGAATAGTAGCAATAAGGCAAGAAGACAAACCCAGTCAAAAGACAGATGGACAGGCGTTTTACAGGATACTGCAGAGGCTGTAGACGAAAAACAAAACAAAATGTGTAATACAAGTCTATGGAGAAAATATGGTTTGCGCCATGATAAGTACACAGGAAGAAAAAAAAAATACATTCAAAGAATTTACTCAGTAGCAATGTAAAGATTTTAAGTTAGTGATTGTTAATAACTTACTGTTTTGTATCATAGGTGAAAATGACTCTGCAAAATGTTTTTACTGTGGTGGAGAGCTGAGAGATTGGAAAGGAAAAGATGACCCTTGGGAGTTACACGCAAGATGGTATCCGGGGTAAGATATGGGTGATATAAACAGGGCAATGCTGCAATACCCTGCACGACCACTTCAAAAAATTACATCTGCGAAGTTCAGTAATGTAAAAAATGAGCAGGCTGCAGCACCCTCACGAGTACTTTGGCTGATCAGCAAGTCTGTCCCCCACCAATCAAATACTTTAAGAGACTGTATAACCTCTAAAAGAAATAAAATATAGTTTACGGTTATGTTGACACCATAGGATAAAAGAAAAAAATGGCCATAATGTTAGTTCTATTTTCAATGTAATAATGCTCTCCATTATAGTCAACGGGTAATTGGCTGGCAGAGCACACACCATATAGAATAATGGCTGTAATTGGTTACAAATAATCAACATGCTCATTATATACTGTACTGTCCCATAGTAAAAGTAAACTTTTTAATTTATTGACTAAAGGGAAACTATCAGCAGGTCCCTTTTGTGCTCTCTTACCCTCATCCTTGGTGCCGTTTCCATGTATTTAGTAGTTATATCCATAGACTAATTGGGCGCTTTGGAGCACTGAGGATGGAACTACTGCTTCCAAAGCGCCGATCTGCCCCCGGGCAGCCCGCCCGCCTCTCCAAATGAATATCAATGGAGTGGGCTGACGTAAAGTGCTCCAAAGCCCTATTAGCAAAGGGATATAACTACTACCTTCATCTTCATCTCTTCGTGCACAAAAGGGAAATATCAGCAGGTTAGATTTGTCTAACCTGCTAATAGTTTCACTTTTAAAAAGAAAAGAAAATAGTTTTGTTTCCATTGTAATCATTCATTTAGGGTATGTTCACACGTACCAAATCTGCAGCTGATGTCTCGCTGCGGATCCCTGCCCAGTAAACTCTATGGGCAGACAAACTCGCAGCAGGATGCACATCCCGCTGCGAGTTTGTCCGCAGCCCGCCCCGTTAACCAGTTGCCGGAGCCTATACTTCACCTGGTCCCCGCTCCGGTTTGCTTCGGGGGTTCTCGGCACGTCTCGCTGCCCCGCCACAGCGCACTGATTGGCTGAGTGGGACGTGAAGAAACCGGGATCCCCGAAGCAAGCCGGAGCGGGGACCAGGTGAAGTAAAGGCTCCAGCGGCCAGGGGTTAACGGGGCGGGCTGTGGACTAACTCGCAGCGGGATGTGCATCCTGCTGCGAATTTGTGTGCCCATAGAGTTTACTGGGCAGGGATCCTGCGGATCCAGTACGCGTGAAAGTACCCTAAAAGAGTCTTTTGATTCCATGATGAATATTTTCTGTTATATAGCCTAATGTGGGTCTTAACAAACAAGAAGTGCTGCAGCTGACCTGGTATTTCCTTGCTGCTAGTTACCAATGTAGTCACCTGCAATTATAAACATAAAATACATGTTTAGTTCTGCATGTGGTGCTTCTATTTAAATGTCATGATGGCCCACTGCTGAATTAGTGGAGATTTCCTCTAAGGCTAGATTCACACAGGACGGATCCGCTGCGAAACCCAAACTGTTCTTTTCATTGTGAATGCCGTCCCCCTCTACCCACCACCGCCCAGAGCATACTGTACCTGGTCCGTGCTCTGGCTGCATCTGAGGCTCCCAGCTCCTGTAGGTCCTGCTCAGCCAATCAGTGACTGTGGTGGGGAAATGCACTGATTGGCTGAGCGGGACCTATGGGAATTGGGAGCCTCAGATGCAGCCAGAGCGCGGACCAGGTACAGTATGCTTCGGGCAGCGGCAGTTTTAGGGGGCCGGCATTTACATACTTGCAAGTTCCTTTCTCCAAGAACACGCAATGCGACCGCAATGCACTCAACCAACATTCTGATCTAATGGGCGCCTTGGGCATTGTGGTTTTTATTGTGTATTTGTACACTTTAAAGCAAAAAATCTATATGTAACAGGCACAGCCAGAATTCACAAATGTTGCAGGTATTTAGATCATCACCTATCAGCTGTTTACACTTATGTCATGGCCTCCTTTTTTCCTGAAAGTATCTAACTTCTGCTTTGTGCTTTTCTGTCACTGTAGATGCAGATTTCTAATTGATGAAAAAGGCCAGCATTTTATCAATCATGTGCAGTTAACCAGGCCTCTACCAAGCAAGCTGGTAAGTTCTATTTTTTTTCCTGGTTAAACTAGATGCTTCACAAAGGAGTGACCAACAATATGCGTCAGACGTGATGACTGTTTTCATGCGGAGAAAACAACATTCCAAACCTTAGGGAGTGTCTGCTTCATGTTTACCTGTTTGACAATAGCTCACATCTCTGATTCAGGTGCAGATTTGTACACAAAGGAACTACAATTTTTTTTTCTCCTTCTTACAACCAGTTGGGTCCCCAGAGGTAGGACCCCCAACAATAACAAAATGATAGGATATAATAGTAATATTTCATCACCTTATGAAGCAGGAAAACCTGTTTAAGTGGTTTAAAATAGTATGTATAAATGTTTTAACATGTTTAATAGAATGTTTTGAATGCTGCAATGTAACTTTTTTTTTTTTTTAATACATCTTTACTTTAGGAAAGTGACACCCCACCTGCTTTACCTGAAGGTAATAAAACCTATTATACATAGTTACTCCCAAAATTGGCCTTTTTGCCTTTTACACACATTACAGGGTTTGATTTGTCTTTCTTAGTTAAAACTAAAAGTGTCTAAGGACCCTATTACATGAAACAATAATCATCGTTTCCTGTAATAGCTTATGTTGAAAGGCAACAATCAGCCAACATGCACAATGTTGGCTGATCGTTGTCTTTCAGCATGTTATAAAATCACGATAGCGGACTGCTGCCCGTCGCTTGCACAACTGGAGCGGCGGCAGCAGACCACCGCTCTGCCCTATGGACTACCCAGACGATGTAAGGATCATCCATGCAGCCCCCCAGCCTCCCCCCCCCCCCCCCCTCCCTGCTTGATGTCTGTGTGTGTAATAGCACAGACAGCGATCAGGGAACGAGAAGGAAGCGAACGCTGATCTGACAGGTCGATGCTCACTACCTCCTTTACATCCCTTTGTCTAATAAGTCTCCCTTATCATTTCAACAGTGTCATTCTGGATGTAACTGCTATGGACTCCTTTTGATTATTTAGGACATTATTTTATTATTAATGTATTATTTATTTATTTGCTTGCTGAATGCACAATGCAGATAATTTGTAAATAGTTTTCCTTTAAAAAACTTCCTGCTATTTAACTGCTGCTCAGATAAAGCTAAAGATGGGCTTTCTGTAATGACACAACAGCTCAAGGAGTTAAGGTGGGGGAATCCAAAGAGGACAGGCTGGAATAATTGAGGAAACTTTTTTTAAGTAAGATAGGCTATTATTATATACAAAGCAAGAATAAAAAATAGCTTTGTAAAAATGTCTATACTATAGGCACTGTGTCTTAGGGGTCTTAAAGGGGTAGACCGGCCCGGGGGTATTTTTAAGCTATCGCCAGGAACGACGACGGAGATCACTTACCTTCCCGGTTCCAGAGACGGATCCCGGATCGCACTGCCTGTACACCCATCCTGTGGCTGCTTCCTGGTGTGAGCTGTGGCATGAGACGTGACGTCTCAAGGCAGCTCAGCCATTCAGCGGCCGTTGTCCCGCCTTGGCCGCTGAATGGCTGAGCTGCCTTGAAACGTCTCGTCTCATGCCGCAGCTCACACCGGGAAGCGGCCGCTGTAGGGGTGTACGGGGCACCGCAATGCTGGCACCGGGGAAGTAAGTGATCTCCGCCGTCTATAACCACCCCCTCCCCCGGGCCGGAATACCCCTTTAATAGTGTTTTTTACCAAGTCTTTATTTCAGGAAGTAAGTCTAAACTCCTAAAATAAAACTTTTAAGGAGGTGTGCAGAGTATGGAAAGTAAGCATTGGGACAAAAACCAGGCCATAATTTGTCACGGCTCTCTGCCTTTGTATTAAAAGTGTAAGTTCAGCGGTTTAGACTAGAGATGAGCGAAACGTAACCATGCTCGAGTCCATTGGTTAAGCATTTGAATACCGGTGGCTGAAGAAGTTTGAGGGAGGCCTAGGGAGTTTGAGAAACATGGATACAGCTATCTCTAGTTTAGACTTTTCATTAATCGTTCCATGTCTTTTGCGGCTGCACATCTAGCCTTGTAAAATGGCCCCGAGAGAAATCTTTTAAGTGGCATCTTTTTGTTTCAATCTTTCTATTAATTTTTCAAAATAATGTTAATACAGAAAATGTGAGTGGCATCTTTTAATTGTGGGCTGATTGTGATGCCTGCTTATATTGTCTCCGCCTGACAAAATGAGCAATTGTGTGTCTGTGCCACTTCGGAAATAGGGGTTAAAGTGTTGAGTATCTTTCTTAGCCTAACTTTATGTGAATGCAACTAGCTACTGGAAGCAAAAACAACTTCAGAGCCATGAGCTCACAGTACAGTAAGGGCAGATTAAGGGCATGGCGTTCTAGGCACTACTGAAGTACCCCCTTGCCCTTTATAGAATCCTCTAATATGAGTTTACTTGATGCCTTTACATATCCCAAGATGAACTGGAGATGCATCACCTGGTCATCTCTATGACATGTCAATTAATCTAAGCCATCCATATTATTATATTGTCTGTATTTTCATACAGTTATGTTTCTTTCTAGACAGTGAACTAGTAAAGAACCCTTTGGTGATTCATGCGCAGCAAATGGGATTTCATTTAGAAGAAATTAAGAAACTTATGTTGAAAAGAATAAAAAACACTGGACAAAACTACACGTCTGTTGAAGTTCTGGTCTCAGACTTATTAAATTCTCAATCTCCAAACAGTAGTGTTAAGCCCACAGAGAATGGTAAGATATATGGGAAATTGGCAATTAAAGCTTCTAAATTTTTAGTACAAACATTTGCACATTCTTAAAGGGCTAATTCAGTTAACGTGTGAGAAAATCACATTGGTGGAGTCTGATTGATACCCGACCACCCATGATTATCAGATGAAAGGGTTTAGTGAGTGGTCAACCCCTTTTAGCTCTGTTCTTGTTACTCAAAGTTTGACACAACATTCTAAGCAAATTCAAATGAATCGCTTCTCAGAGTTTTGGCTAAGATCAAGTGTAGTATCTGTACTTATCTGTTTAATACAAGATACATCCTCTATCTGGGGACCATATATTAAATGGATTTTAGAACATTGAGATGGAAAAAGAGCTTGCTCTGGCATTGACCTGGTCACGTCGCAGAGATCCTATGGTTACCAGATAGAGAATTCTTCCTCTGTAGAGGGAGAATTCTCTCTCTGAAGCCCTATAGATGCTGTGGTCGTGCTGACCATAGTATCTATAGGGTTAACTCTTAGCACCAGAGCGCGGCACCAGTGCTGAGAGTTGTGGCGGGTTCCTGGCTATCACTGATAGCTGTGACCCGCTGTGGATGACACAGGCGCAGCCTCTATTCTTAATCATAAATTAAAGTATCACTAGATTTATACATGTCAGTTTTTCAAGATGGAACATCCATAAAATTCCATGTATAAATTGATAATTTTTTTTTTCCATATCCCAGAATATGTATATAGACCACATCCTTAATGTACAATGTGTCACATAAATAGTTTTTTTTAATAAAATTTGCTTTTCATATTTTACAGAGAACAGCATAGAAGAAAAGTTAAGAAAACTGGAAGAGGAAAAAATATGCAAAGTGTGTATGGACAAATCCGTCTGCATTGTGTTTATCCCTTGTGGTCATCTAGTAACATGTGCTGACTGTGGCGAGATTCTTGATAAATGTCCTATATGTTGTACTATTATAGAAAGAAGGCAAAAAATTTTCATGTCCTAAAAGGCAACTGTCATTTAGTATTAGATTATATTATGTAGATTATATTCTAAGTTCAATAAGTTTAAGGGTTTTTTTGTGTATTTTTGTTTCTTTATTTTTTCAAAATAAAATTTTATTGTATAAAGGATCACAACAATGTCTGCCCCAATTTTTGCAATACCTTATGGTATAACCCATAGGTGTGTCCTGTTTAGAAACATGGCTGCAGATCAAAATGCAAACCTATGTAAGGGAAGTTGTCTGGTATGAGCTGCAGATACATGCAAAGAGTTCACAAGGAGGTTAAAGGGAATGTGTCACCTAAATTTTCTTTAACTGATTAGAATAAGATACTAAAACTTTATTCTTCTTTATTCTATTGTTTCTATTTTCTGACAGAATTTTTTTTATTTTATTTTACTTTTGTACATTGTTATGGGGGCTGCCATATTGCTGGGGCTGTTCTTAAAGGGGTTATCCAGCGCTACAAAAACATGGCCACTTTCCCCCTACTCTTGTCTCCAGTTTGGGTGGGGTTTTGAAACTCTGTTCCATTGAAGTAAATGGAGCTTAAAGAGTCACTGTTGTGAAAATTTTTTTTGCAGAAATAAATAGTCCAGGCGATTTTAAGAAACTTTGTAATTGGGTTTATCAGGCAAATATGCCATTATCTGCATGTAAAAAGCCTTTTTTAAGGTCCCCCCTTCCTCTCCTTTCTGTCATCCACTCCTCCGAATGAGGAGACCTAAATCAGACGCATCCTGTTTGTTCTATGAAGAGGGGAGGGGGGGAAAGAGACTGAGCAGAAATGTCAACAGCAGAAAACAGAGAACAAAGGATTCCTCAGTGGGAGAGCTATTTAGAGGCTATTCAGCTGTCAGATAGCTCAGTGGTGACTGTCAAAGGAGAGAGCCTGTGTTGTAGCTTTTAATTAACTCTTTGTTGTCCTGTTTTGGTCTTTTATTTAGCTCTTTCTACAGAAGAACAATGAAGACAGGGGGAGAGCTTCAAACAGCTTTTTCATGATAAAAATTCATTTTTTGGCTAATAAACCCAATTACAAAGTTCTATCTGTACTATTGATTTCTGCAAAAAAAAAATTTCATGACATTGACACTTTAATTGGAAACCGCACCTGAACTGGAGACAACAGTAGGAGGAAAAGTGGCCATGTCTTTGTAGCGCTGGATAACTACTTTAACAGCATTTAGTGGCATGCTTTACAGCAAGACTCGTTGATATAGACAACAAAAGACAGACTTTGTCCCCTTGAGATTAATGTAAAACATCATTGAGCATGCTCTGTGACCTTTCATAAGGTCATTCCACAGGGAGCTGCTATTGTCTCCTCTATCTACAGGCGTCACATGTCGCTGCAATGCTGTACAGCTCACTTTACAACAGCCTTCTCATCGCTATATACACAACAGGAAGTCTCAGCTTAGTTTTAACCGCTGTTTTGAGAATGAAAACTGCAAGATCTCAGGATTATTTTATGATATAATAGATAGAAAAGGAAATTTTAAAAAATGTCACCAGAAATTCTTAAAAAATATGTATAACATAAAAACATTATTTAAACAATTTCATTTTCTGATGAAACATAGGATATCTGCAGATCTTCATTTGCACACTTAAAAATCACAGTGCATTTAAAGAGCTGGTGGTGCAGCGTCACACCACCTCCTCCTAACACCTGCACTGCTTTAAGTGTGCAAATGACACTGCATCTGCAGCACTAAAGGTGTTGTCATGTTTTCAACCTCCTTGGGACCTCTCTGCAGGTACCGGTTGCGGTGCTGACAGATTCTATTTAAAAAGTTATTTGCTAGTTTTTTTGGGGGGTTGTGTTTTTCTTCTTAGATATAGGTATTCTAAAAGTGAGTGCAGAAAGGTAAATAGATCTGTAGATCAGACTGCGCTGTAGAATTTGGGTCCTATTCCACGGGCCGAGGAGGGCCCGATCAACGATGTAAACGAGCGACGATCTGCTAGATCGCCACTCGATTACTGGGCCTATTCCACGGCCCGATGATCGTTGAGCGAGGGCTGCAAGGACATCATTACCGATGTCCTTGCAGCAGCAGTGATACATTACCTGCAGGTCTTCTCCGCGCTGTCTTCATCCCAGGGTCCTGTGCACTCTATCTTCTGAATGGCCGGTCAGCTGACAGGCTGCTGCGGTCCCGGCCTGTGATTGGCTGAGCGCTCCGTCAGCTGACCGGCCATTCAGAAGATAGAGCGCGCAGGACCCTGGGATGAAGACAGCGCGGAGAAGCCTGGACAGGTAATATATGATGATGCTGCTGCTGTCAAATTGTTGGTCGCCCGCCGCGCACCGCTATTCAACCGTAGCGATGCGCGGTGGGGGAACGATGATTTTAGGTCTGGCCCTAAATGAATGATCAGCTGATGACACGATCATCGGCTGATAGTTCTCTCTATTTCACCGAACGATAATCGTCCGAATCGGGCCAAATGTGGCCGATCCGGCCGATTATCGTTACTGTGGAATAGAGCCCTTTGTGTTGTATTTTTTAATCTTTTTCTTATTTTGCTACAGAGTCACCAATTTGGACCTTTTTCATCTGTATAATTAAATTGATAACATTTTAGCATTTACATTTTATTAGTGGATCCAATGAGGAATGCTTCATGTTATCATGTGTGTAAATATAATTATGATTGATATTTTTTGTATGGCTATGTAGATCTTTAAAAATGTTTTGCTGTTTGATTTGAAAATTGTCATTGTGTTTATACACATATTTGCCTTAATTGTTCAACCATAGTGTATTACGCACCTTTCACTTTTGTATCCACTCGTGGGTATGTGAGCTTTGTATATAGCTTTAGGAATGGCCTATCGGATTTCATGAATTTTAAAAGAACAGAGGTATGCCATACCATGCTGCTCATGACTGGCCAAGTTCCGTGCACAAGCCCTATTAATTTAAATAGGGGTCATGCACAGGAGAGGCCAGCAAGGGACATACCCAGCGGTGACCCATGAGCAGCATGAAAGGTACCTTATAAAACAAGGTTTTGTACTGTGACATATCCCCTAAAGGCTTCAGCTACACCATTAAAAAGATGTTAAAATGTTTGACCCAGTTTTATGTTATACAGCAGTAAAGGTGAAAGTTTGAGACATGTGTGTAGTTCATGCAATGTGATATGATGTATCCACAATAGCGGGCCTTTAGGATGGGATAATATTTTTTGAAGGTTCCCCTGTCGCATTGCTGCTATTAGATCTAAGATGGCAAACTAAAATAGCTTTGTTATTGGTAATGTGTTCTTTTATGGTTCAAGGGTATTAGTCATGACCTGGTGCAGAGAGTCCCACAAAGTACTGAGAGTGTGGAGAAAAGCCAGCCTTTTTACATTTGACATCTTCCATCAAAGTTTTTTTCATCCTCACATTGTGGCGTCTTTGTCTGCTTCAACGCTCATAAGCCAGCAGAGTATATTCTATGCTTATTCCCAGACAATTTGTGAGCATAGTGTCATGGAGCCTTGTGCCAAACGCAGCCTTACAGATAGGTAGCTTTTCACATAATGGGATTCCAAGTAACGTTTTGGGAGTTTGGAGAGGCGTAAGCAATCCACAGGGTAAATTGCAGAAATAATTTAATAGATACACCTGTTTAGGGTGTGTTCACATGTACATGATTTGCTGCGAAGATTTGAAGTTGCAGATTCCAAGCATTCTAAGCTGGGCCATCAAATCTGTTGTGGATCAGCTGCAGATTTAAATCTGCCCCATCAAATCTGCTGCGGATCCTGTACATGTGAACGCACCCTTAGGCTGGGTTCACACTACGTATATTTGAGGCTGTATGTTTGAGGCTGTATAGCAACCAAAACAAGGAGTGGATTGAAAACACAGAAAGGCTATGTTCACATAATGTTGTAATTGAGTGGATGGCCGTCATTTAATGGCAAATATTTGCTGTTATTTTAAAACAACGGCTGTTATATTGAAATAATGGAAGTTATTTACCGTTATATGGCGGCCATCCACTCAATTTCAACATTGTGTGAACAGATCCTTTCTGGGTTTTCAATCCACTCCTGGTTTTGGTTGCTATGAGGACCTGACATGAGGACCAAATACAGCCTGAAATATACATAGTGTGAACCCAGCCTTAAAGTGCACCTGCCTATTAGCAAGCGCATTAAAGGGAACCTGTCACCCCCGTGCCGGGGTGACAGGCTCCCGACCCCCCGTTAGAGCCCCCTATACTTACCTAATCCCGCCGGGTCCCGCTTCTGGATTCGGTCGGGTCCCGGAGATCTCAGCCGCTGCAGCCCGGCGCGCGCGCTGACAGATGAGTCCAACACCCATAGAGAATGACGGAGCGCTGGACTCTCCTGTCATTCTCTATGAGCGTTGGACTCATCTCTCAGCGCGCGCGCCGGGCTGCAGCGGCTGAGATCTCCGGGACCCGACCGAATCCAGAAGCGGGACCCGGCGGGATGAGGTAAGTATAGGGGTCTCTAACGGGGGGTCGGGAGCCTGTCACCCCGGTACGGGGGGTGACAGGTTCCTTTTAAGGGTCCTTTAACACTGCCTGATATGTGGCCATGTACAGCCACAAACACAGAATCTGCAAGATCAGTGCTTGCTTGCAGTGCCTTTACACAACACAACTTATTTGAGTGGCCTGTACAAGTGATCATTGTATCGCTCATTTAGCCATTTAAGTACACTGTTATTGACTGCACATCATCTGTTTACACAGAGAGGTATACGGCCGATGATTTTACCAGCTGCAGAAATGATGGAATGGCCTTGCTTGTCGGCTGATTGCTGACCCTTTTACTTTATCAGGTGAATGAATGTTCCTGGGAACACTTGTGCAACAATTGACCCATGTACAAGAGCCTTTAGAGCGAGCTCATATTTGACACTCAATCACTTGCCTGTTCAACGAATACTGTAATCTTATTTTTCATGACCTATAGTTCCATGTACATTTTAAAATCTATTTTTATTACATTTCTGTATATAAAAATTATGCAATATCTGTAAATTTTGTAATTATGCGCACTTATTGTAATGTAAATTGTTCTTATGTCAGTAATGCTGCTAATATACTCTGATTCTTGTAAATCATTATTTAACCACATGAATCTAATATAGTGATTCCTTTAAAATGTCAAAGGTGTTGCTTAAACTTTGTAATGTAAACCTTGTTTCTAGTATCTCCCTATTTTTATTCTTTAGCCTTGTGTGTGCAGCATGTAATGTCACCAATGGATAATTTCAATCTGGTTTCCATAGCTACATCATATGAGGAGATTTATCACACTTTTTGCAAAGGATGGTTGCCCATAATATGACCAATCAGATTCAAGCTTTTTTTAAAAGAAAGAAGCAATCTGATTGGTTTCTCCACTCAACGGTTGCTCCACTGTTTTTTGCACATAATGTGAAAATCTCCCCTTATGTGCGTAAATAAAAGAAACAACACATTTCTGAGATACTGTAAAGTCTCTTTTTAGATGACCCCTCAAAATAGCATTAAAAACAGGTCTAGGGCGTGGTCTACTCAAACAATGACATGTGCATAATAATGGGACTGAAACAGTCGCAGGAAATCAGGCCTGGGTAAAGAGTGGTTTCACTCTATATGCATATCCATATCGGCTAGGTCCTGGCAGATCACTTTCGCTACATACACACAGCCGTCTGAATGACCGCTGCATGTATGTAATTCTGCCGGCCGCTTAACCCCTTCAGCTACCGCCCAGCTCCCGCTCTGTATACATTACCTGTCCTCGATGCACGGGGTCCCGGCGTACTGCTCTCCCGCCCAGCCAATCAGTGGCTGCGGCAGGGCAACACACTGATTGGCTGGGCGGGAGAGCAGTACTCCGGGACCCCGTGCAGTAAGGACAAGTAATGTATACAGAGCGGGAGCCGGGCGGCAGCTGAAGGGGTTAAGCGGCCAGCAGAATTACATACACGCAGCAGTCGTTCAGACAGCTGTGTGTATGTAGCGAAAGTGATCTGCCAGGACCTAGCCGACTCACAGCGTTATTAACGCTGCGAGTCGGTACGTGTGAAGCTACCCTAAAGGAGAACTCCGGCCAAAATGTGTTTTTTAATATGTTATTACATAAGCAAAGTTAGACAAATTCCCAATGTACACTAATTATGGGAAATGCACATAAAGTGCTATTTCCCTCAATTTAGTACATCAGGCAGGGTTCAAATTGTCTAAAAAAATGTGACGGCACGATCCGCTTGGTATACCTGAAATGTCCAGCAGGGAGCGCTGTATATGTCTATGTAGCTGAGTGTGCATGTATTTACCATAGGGAGAGAGGGGTGTAAGCTGATGGTCATCATTCACATTAACAGGTCTCAAGGAAATGCCGCTCTACCACTTTTGTAGAACTACAACTCTCAGCATGCGCTCCTGACTGCTGCTCAGTCCGCACTGCATCGGGCAGCCCGGGGAGAGAGGTGCATCTAACTACCTTCCCCCCTCCCTCCCCGTGCTGCCCGGTGCCATGCAGCACCCTAAAATGAAATAAACATTATATTAATTACCTATTGTAATTGTACTGACTTGAGAGCATAGATAACATTTCAGTTTTACCACATGGCGAACATAGTAAACACAAAACCCACCTGGAATTTGAAAGAAAACTAATTTTTTATCCCCAATTTTATTTGTTTTGCAGCATATGTTATGGAAAAATTATGTCATTACAAAGTAAAATTGGTATATACCAAAAGACTGGGTAATGCACTGCTAGGTAATAGGTGCTAATGGTGTGACATACTATACCAACCACAAATCCATATATAAGAAACAGAGGTATGTCAGAACTCACCAAGCACACAAGCATTAGTTCAAAAATAAGTATACATAATCTTTATTCATATAACTGTACTTACACAAAACAACCCTATATAGACCCTAAATTAAAAACACTTAAAACACCCAAATATATCCAGGAGGGACCCTTAAGCAATACATGGAATCCCTACCTCCCCGTACTCAGCTGCTATATAAGAACCAACACTCTATACAATACATATATATACAATACACCCATCTAAGAATAAGTAAATATACCAAGAAAACTTATATATATATATATATATATATATATATATATATATGTATATATATATATATATATATATATATGTATAAAGTTTTCTTGGTATATTTACTTATTCTTAGATGGGTGTATTGTATATATATGTATTGTATAGAGTGTTGGTTCTTATATAGCAGCTGAGTACGGGGAGGTAGGGATTCCATGTATTGCTTAAGGGTCCCTCCTGGATATATTTGGGTGTTTTAAGTGTTTTTAATTTAGGGTCTATATAGGGTTGTTTTGTGTAAGTACAGTTATATGAATAAAGATTATGTATACTTATTTTTGAACTAATGCTTGTGTGCTTGGTGAGTTCTGACATACCTCTGTTTCTTATATATGGAAAAGTAAAATTGGTGTCACAAAAAAAAATAAGCGCTCATATGGGTCTGTAGGTGGTGTTTTTTTGTTTTGTTTTTTTCATTACCTCATTTTGTAATTGCAACAGTTTCAGTCCACTGTGCCAGAGTGGATACTGCCTGCCTGACTGAATCAGCCAGTAGAGAGGGACAAGCAATTCAGCTGCTGTTCCTAGATGCGTTAGAAAATATGTTTTATGGAATGGGATCGCATTCGGGCATAACCCTAGCTGATGGGTTAGTGAATGGGGATTCCCACATACTAAACTTTCTAAACCAGCGCTTCTGAAACCTTTTCTATTGAAGCCTCACCCAACAGAGCAAAGTGATACACTTGGGCCTCACCAGAGTTACCAAGGGAATACCAGAGCCTTGCCATCTGAGGTGGAGGTCCATGCAAATATAAAAGAAAATTGCTCAGTCTAGCCTTCATTTCTCTCCTAAATGCTGTATGACATTAGAATAAGTACAAAATGAGTCAATAATGTTCCTAAACCAAAGACTGTGGCAGGACTTTGCAGCTTATAGTCACTTTTGGGAAAACTACCTTCCGAGGGGCACCTTACACTAATTTACCCATCAGAAGTCTGGATAAAGTATAAGGCTATGTTCACATTTGGCAAGACAAGAGACCGGCCGTTCCATGACCCAGCCGGGTCATGGAACGGCGGTCTCCGAAAAGATCATCCCAGAAGGATTATCTTTAGAGCTGCAGAGTTCTGGTGCGGGTGCATCTGTGCCCGCATCAGAACTCCCCACAGCACACTATGGAGTTAGCGGCTGGAGCTGCTCGCTCTTTAGTGTGCACTGACAGGGTTTTCTGCGGCCGCTATTAAATAAATAGCGGCTGCAGAAAACCGACATGTCAGTTGTTTGCAGCACCGCTGGAGATCCCAGCCAGAGCATATACTATGTGTATACTCTCCGGCCGGGATCCCAAAGACGGCAAGGTATTGTATATTTTCATAAAAATGACACAATGTGCAACAACAGCCGTGATTTTACAAAAATATACGTTGTGAGAACATAGTCTAAGAGTGTGTAAAAACGCTTATAATATAAATGTTAATAGAAAAATATAAATATAAATGTTAATAAAGTATTTGTATTGAGTGTTACTATCATTTAAACGAACTTCTGACATGTCAGAAGTTTGTATCGGTGGGGGTCTGGGTGCAGAGACCCCCAGCGATTGCAGCATGTGCTTTGCCCCTTCTTCTCTGCTATAAAGTGCTTATATGAACAGTCTATGGAATAATAATGGAAGCCTGTGGAATAATGTATGCAGGAAGTTCCATAGCCTCCCATTATAACATACACTGCTCGTATTAGCAGTTCATATTGAAGAAGAATTAGCAAAGCGTGCCTGTCTCTTCGTTCTATTATTATTATTTATTTATAGAGCGCACTTAATTCCAGAGCGCTATACAGGCGACAGGGGTAACAAACAAGAACATTACAAGATCAAAACACATTACATGAAGGCAGATGGCAGACTGATACATGGGGAAGAGGACCCTGCCCGCGAGGGCTTACAATCTATACAATCAATTCTAGTGATTGGCGGGGGTCTCAGCACCCACACCCCCACCTAAACAAACTTCTGACATGTCACTATGATATGTCAAAAAAATTTTAAATGATGGTTACACTTTAACAAAATTCTAATTGAAGAAAGAAAAAATATAAATTAACTCTGCATCAGTTTTTCTGGGTACACTTGCGCAGTTTTTTTTTAAATCTATGTTTACTCTTATTTTATTTAGAAATGCTCAAAGACCGCAATTTTTGAAATAAAAAAGTATAGCAAAACATGAGGACTAATGACATTGCACTCAAAAAATGGGAATGACAAAGCACAGTGGTCCCTCAACATACAATATTAATTGGTTCCAGGACGACCATTGTATGTTGAAAATATTGTATGTTGAGACCAAAATTCTTTGGAAAACTGGTAATTGGTTCTGAATCCATTTTGGGGGATTCGGAACCAATTACCAGTTCTCCCAAGAATTGTCATCCCTAAATGAAAAAACATAAAGATTTAAAGGAAAACAGGCAGATAACTAATAACGATAAAGCAAATCCTTACATACAACAGTCAGAAAGCGACTGGAAACTGTAAATTACTTTCCAAGTAGAAGATGAAAGCATTTTCAGGGTCCTGTACAGATCACTTGGGGTCCCAGAAAAATAAAATGAAGCCACCCTCACCTGGTGTCCAAAGGAGCAACTCATCCTGGCACAGGTAAAGAGCAGCACAGAACATGTAGTATCACACTATACTCTGGAGAATCACTACTAGACAGCCAACCAGTGCATGCATTTCACTAATACTGGGGATTTACCAGTAAAATGGCCAGTTTCATTGGTTGATCATCTTGTTACTCACATGTGCTGCAGATCCTGACTGTCCATAGCATTGTATGTTGAGTCTGGTCTTAAGTTACGATGGTCAAGAAAGGACCATTGTATGTTGAAAATATTGTATCTTGAGGCCATTGTAGGTTGAGGGATGACTGTAGTATAACCACCAGAACAAGTTAAAGTGACACTGTCACCCCCTATTTGCATTCTGACTGCTCTCCACAGGTGTAAAGGGTAAATTTTACAGCTTTCATTACTTATTTTATATCACACCTCATGATGCTTGTTCTGGTAATAAGTCGTTTTTATCACCTGTGGATTGGTATATGTGGGCGGGGCTTTGCGGCCTATGTGCCACATCGATCCGCCCCTAGCGCCACTTAGCCCCACCCCATCAATGACTTCATT
Source organism: Dendropsophus ebraccatus (assembly GCF_027789765.1). Taxonomy (NCBI): domain Eukaryota; kingdom Metazoa; phylum Chordata; class Amphibia; order Anura; family Hylidae; genus Dendropsophus; species Dendropsophus ebraccatus. The sequence goes on from NC_091463.1 coordinate 51,835,360, forward strand.
GCCGCATAGGCCCTGCCCCCTCAGCGGCCATTGGTGTGGGACAATCTAGGGGGTGGGGCCTAGAGCTTTAGGCTGGCCCTTCCAATGGCTGCTGAGGGGTGGGGCCTATGCAGCGATGACGTCACAGATGGGACGGGGCTAAGTGGCGATAGGGGCGGAGCGATGTGGCACACAGGCCACGAGGCCCCGTCCACATATACCAATCCACAGGTGATAAAAACAACTTTTTACCAGAACAAGCACCATGAGGTATAATATAAAATAAGTAATGAAAGCTGTAACATTTACCCTTTACACCTGTGGAGAGCAGTCAAAATGCAAAAAGGGGGTGACAGCGTCACTTTAAGTTACAGAAATAGTGCGTAGCAGGATAAGGCATACAAGTGATCCTGATCCTAAAGCCCTTGCTAAACATTTCTAGCTAACTCCGACCTTAGACGTTAGAAGCCACAACAAAGATCAGTTTGTGCTTCACATAACAAGTGAAGAGGAAAAGTAAAATCGAGAAAGAAACAGAAAAAAGAAAGCACTACAAGAATATGCATCCAGAACCCAGATGTCCCCTTCTAGCTCACCTTAAGGTATCCGCAAAGCCTGGAGCCCTTTGCTCAGTATTTTAAGGAACTCAGCAGGGAAGTTGTTACAAACATCTTGCAGCCTTCAGTGTCTCTGCATTTGTTGGGATGTCATTGGCAATTGCTAAGGGAGCTGCCAGTAGGTACCTGAATGCATTTAGGGTGGCAGAACATTTCTCAGACAACCATTAATAACCTCATTGATAGCATGCCAAGGTATGTACGTGGGTGTATTTCTGCGTATGGTTCTCATACTTGATACTAAATAAAGAGATGTTTCAAATATTTTTTCATCATTTACATTTCATTAACATGTCTAATAATTCTGTTATTTTTATAATTCCGCAACTATTCCTTCTTAGTGTTGCAATTTCAGTGTTGAAGAGTACAGTTTGGGTTCCAATTATGCCTTCATCCTTTCTGTAAGAAAAAGGTCAGGTTAAATTTCGCACACAGTCCAATTTGTGACTTGGGCACACACACTATAGGCCACGCCAATTTGACACAGCGCTGCAAGTTTAAAAGTTGTTTTTTAGGACAATAACTGTATCCCCTGCTGAACGGACTCAGGACAGATCTTGGATTAAAAGCAGCTGTCTGAAGATACAAGCGGTTTGGGGAGTTAGGTTGTGGGTACAGAATCACTTTAAGGCATATAACAATTTAGCTAAAGAATGATCATAACTGTATGGAATAAACAAGCCAAAGGTAAGTAACGTTTAAATGGCTCTTAGGTCGTAGGTAGAGATGAGCTATCCAAACTGGTAACTAACCAAATTTTTGTCTGTGTTCGATCCAACCTTCCTTTTTTTTAAATGGCGTTCATGGGAATATCCATAATCACTTTTTGAAGTGTTATTACAGCTTAAAGTCTCCCCCTATTGACAGCCACTCCCCTTCAATATAGTGTAGCAGGGAACAGGAAGTCGTCATTCAGTTGCTGGAGTCAGGCAGAGAAGCAAGCAGAAGAGTAGTGAGAAACGGAGAAAAAATTGACATAATATGCAACGTCCCTCTGTAGGTTAAAGGGGTATTCGGGCGCAAAAAAAAAAAGCAATCAATCATAAACATAGTATTCCCACTAACCATTCCTCCTAAGTATGTCTCCGTTTGAATTTCCCCGCTGTTTGCAGGTCCCTGAAGCTCGGTGGCTTCATTTTTTCTTTGCTTCCTGGTTTGGGCTTTCCCATGATGCACTTTGTCTTCTGTGATGTCTAACTGACTCTGTAGAACTGTTAGTTTGCTTACAGCTTGCTCAGCCAATCAGAGCTGAGCAACCTGAGTCATCTGACAAAGGGAGGCTGGCTTAACAGGGCTTAGACCCACCTCCTCTTGATGATGTCATTGTCACAAAATGTCTGCCACAGAGCAGCCTGGGGTCAACAGTCATTTGATAAGAATGAGTTTACTTCACTTCCTGGTTGGGGGTTGAGGGGGGAAAAGATAGGGAAGGGGGCAGATAGGTGATTGAAGCATATTACAAAGTTATATACCTTTGCAATGTGTTTCAATTCCTGAGAAAAAACTATTCGCTGGAGTACCCCTTGAACTTCGCCCAAGATGGGCAAAAAGGAAGTTATTTCTTAATATGACATCGTAGAATAGGGCCATTACTTTACTGGACTGAAGGAGCTGATGAACATGTTACGCAAGCTGTACACACATTTCAGCTATTCATACTCCGCATGCCCTCTGAAACGCCCTCTGCCAGAATCAAAAGGCAGTATGGTCTGCTAGAACATCAGCTGATCTGTGACGTGCCGACAAGATGGAACTCACCTATCAACATGTTAGCTGTACAAGCAGAGACCGGCGGTGTCAAACATTCTCATGAGGCATTCAGGCAGCTTCATACAAAGCTACAATTTCCAAGTTACCATTGGCAGATGATGTGTGATGTCAATTGCTTGCACTCTTTAAGGACACCACTCTTTACATCAGCCAAAATGACTACAGCATGAAACATGGGGACCCAGACCAGTCCATCGGTTTTCAACTTCAACCTGAGTCGGGGGATGGATCAAGTGGTGGTGGAAGAGGCGAAGGATTTATACGGCCAGCCTCTTCACACAACACCGCATGGAGGAGCTGGAGGAAGAGGTGGTGGAGGAGTACAACCCCAGCACACTATGGAGGTATTCTGAGGAGACAGGAGAGGAGAGACAGTCAGTGACCCTCTGGCAGATGGCAACATGCCGGCTGGAATGCTTGCGGTCCAACAGTTGTATTGACTTAATCCGAAAAAGAGATGACAATTGGCTGGCCACCCTGCTTGGCCCCCGATACCTCTCTCATGGTTTCTTGAGTGGTTTCACGGTATAGGAAGGGTTTCTTGATGGGATATATATCACTGAGGATGCAGTCCTCTAACTGTGATATAAGAAACTTCTAAAGCTACTACCAGCAGCTATCTGTTTCTCAAAGGCAGGTTACCTTGCCTTATTTTTTGTGCATTCTTTCGTTAATGCACCATTCAGGTGAGGTTTGTTGGGAGTGACCAAAGTGAGGGTGGGAAGGTCACTCCTATACATCATTAGGTGTTTCCCAATTCCCAGTTTAAGCAAGCTTGAGACAGCTCAAACACCCAAAGAGATTAATGCATATGATGAAATGTGCACATTGTGAGAACATACAACTACCTCCACCTCCCACTGTCTGTCCTTGGCCCCTTTGGGTCGAAGAGAGTGCTACTACTGCCGATACTGCCACCTCCAACTGTCTGTCCTTGGCCCCTTTGGGTCGAAGAGAGTGCTACTGCTGCTGCTGCTACTACCTCCAGGTCTGGGAGCTAGGCCCCTCAGGATCAAGAAGTATACTACTGTCGCTGCTGCCTCCAGGTCTGTGCTAGGTTCCTTTGGGTCTAAAAAAAAGTGCCAGTGCTGGTGCTGCCACTTCCAGGTGTCTGTTCTAGACCACTCTGGGTAAAATAGGTTGCCCCTCATGGTGCTGCCACTTTGATATGCCACTGATCCACCAACGTCCACTGCTGACCAGGGGTAAAACATCATTTTTCACTGCTGTCCTAGAAGAAAATGTAAGTATATACCGCGGGTCCACTAATGTCCACTGCTGTCCTGGAAGAAAACTTCATTTTACACCGCTGATCAACCAACGTTCACTGCTGACTATGGAGAAAACTTCATTTTACAACAATGATTCACCAACATCAACTTCTGTCCTGGAAAAAAACGTAATTTTACACCGCTGATCCACCACGTCCACTGTGGTCCTGAGAAAAAGCATCATTTTGCAACATTCATTAGCCGAAACAGTCAATACCATCTGCTACTGACAGCTTCAATGCTGTAACATGTGTCAGATATGGTGAAAGTGAAATGCCCTGCCTGAGGATTAACATTTTTAGCCCTATGAAATGTTCCCTTTTTTTCCCACTGTAATAGCGCCTGCTGCCTCTCAAACCTATACTCTGTAATACCACCACTAATATAGCTGCAATTGTACTGCTATTATAATACGGTTTGTTTAGGTTCGGTTTGAATTAAACCCGAACTTCGTGTCAAAATTGGACAAACTGTTTAAACCAAACTTTTCAAAAGTTCGCTTATCTCTAGTCATCAGTATCATCCTTTTAACAAAAACTAGAAAACATAAAGCAGAGTAAACACACAAAAAGGGGAAAACATCAGGAGGGGAAGAATAGGCAGGACCAAAAAAGACTATTACAATATTTATGTATTTATTTATGTACAATATGTATTATTTCTGGTAGTGTAGGAGTCCAAAGGGGACCATAAAGCATTGAAAAGATATGTCCTATTGTTTAACCCCTTCGCGTAAGTAATCTGTATATATACGTTCCTACTGCACATACCCCGTGCAGTAGGATGTATATATATGTTCCTACACTAAGGGCCCTATTCCACCGGACGATTATCGTTTGCATAATCGTTAACGATTAACGATCTCAAATGACCGCAATTGCGAAAGACCTGAAAACGTTCACTCATTTCCATGGAACGATAATCGTTACTTATGATCGTAATTGCGATAATTTTTTCTTCACTATTTATTCGCTATTGCGTTCGTATCTATTGCGAACGACCGAACAATGTCTTATTCAATGCGAACGTTTTGCGAACGAGCAACAATAAAAATAGGTCCAGGTCTTATAAAGCAATCAACGATTTCTCGTTCGGTTGTTAATCGTTAACTGCATTTCAACCGAACAATTATCGTTTAGATTCGAACGATTTAACGATAATCTGAACGATAATCGTCTGGTGGAATAGGGCCCTAAGGGGCCCTGATGAGAGCGAGATCGCTGCAGGGAGTGCGATCCCGCTCTCATCTGTGTCCAGCGCCGGAGGTAATGAGAGTCAGCTGTGATCCTTCACATAACTCCATTGGCGAAAAAATTTAAATAGTACAGGTCTTACAATATGCAAGACACAAACAGTATTTATAGTATAAATGGCATAAACTATAACAAAAGCCATATAAAATGGATATCACTGTAATCGTACCGACCTGACGAATAAAGATAACATGTCATATGTGACATATAGGAAACAGGGTACAGAAAAATGATGAAAAAAAGCTTCTAAATTGTTTTTTATTTATACCACCTCATAAAAATTAAATTAAAAATGATCAGGGTGTCACATGTCCCTCAGAATGGTGCAGATGGAAATGTCAACTTGTCTTACACAAATATTTTGGCGCCCCAAAACCTGAAATAAGAAAAGACCCCATGTCTGCTGTCTGTGGTTGAGTCAGGGGACACACTGCGGCCACATATGGGGGATTTCTAGAAACATTGAAACATGGGGAATAAATAGTGAGTTCCATTTCTCATTTAGTGTTTGCTGTGTTAGAGGAAAAAAATTGATTAAAATGGAATATCTGCCAAAAAAAAAATAAAAATTTTAAATTTCCCCTGCAACTTGCTTAACTTTCTGTGAAACGCCTAAAGGGTTAAGACACTTGAAATGCTCTTTTGAATACTTTGAGGGGTGCAGTTTTTACAGTGGATGGATTTATGGGGGTAACTTACATACAGGCCCCACAAATCCACTGCAGAATTGAACTGGTCCCTAAAAAAATCTGAATTTGAAATTTTCCTGAAAATTTGAAAAATCCCTGAAAAAAATTTCGAAGCTCCCTAACATCCTAAAAAAATAAAAGGACGTTCACCAAATGACGTCACCATAAAGTATACATGTTGTAGATGTTGCAGTAGTAATTAGTTCATGTGGCATGACTACCTTTCTCAGAAAAAGAGAATTTTGAATATGAAGGATTGTAAATTTTTAAAATTTTTGCGCAAATGTGTTTTTTTACTAAAAACTACTAAGAGTATACCACTAACATAAAGAAGAATATGTCGCGAAAAAACAATCTCAGAATAACTGTGATAGTTAAAAGCATTGCAGAGTTATCACTACATAAAGAGACACAGGTCAGATTTGAAAAATAGGCCCCGGGCATTAAGGCTAAAACAGGCTGTAGAGGCAAGGGGTTAAAAAAACCCTTATAAACCCCCTCCCAATAAAAGTTTAAAAGACCCCCTTGCCCATTATAAAAATAAAAATAAATAAATAAATAAACATATAACATATCGTAGCGTGCGGAATCGTCCGATCTATTAAAATATAACATTATTGTTCCCGCCCAGTGAACAGCGTAAGCAGAAACAAAAAAATTGCATCAGGATTGCTGATTTTATTAAACTATATATCACCAAAAAATTTATAAAGAGCAATCAAAATTTTTATGTTACACCGATATGATATTAATAAAAACTAGAGATCATGGCGCAAAAAATGACACCCCAACCAGCCCTGTAGGTGGAAAAATAAAAGCGCTATGGCTCTTAGAAGGCGAAAAGGAACATTGCGTTAATTTGACCAGGACTTTTGTGCATCAAAGGACTCTCTCTTGAAGGGATTAAGGAAGCATTTAGATAGTCTAGAGATCTATCTTATCTCTTATACAGTGCATATTGTTGAAGTAGCCATTCTGCCCCAAATTATCGCCAGCTTTCAGGGGAAATACGCTTACCTAAAATAGTATCCCACCTAATGTGAATTACTCTTATTCTGTAGTGCAGGAGTGGGGAACCTTTTTCCTGTCGAGGGCCAGTCGGGCATTAATAAAATCATTTAAAGGGCCTCATACTGTGCACGGCAGTTTGTAGCATGGGTTAGCAGCACCTGGGGCAAGGCAAAGTATTGTTCCCCTAGTGCCTCTGCTATTGTAGTTAACCCTCTGTGATGACTCTAGTACCTGATGTGAATCCTTAGTGATGCCCCTGGTAGCAAGAGTTAACCCCCAATGATGCCCCTGGTAGTTTTAATAAACCCCCAGTGATGCCCCTGGTAGTTCTAATAAACCCCCAGTGATGCCCCTGGTGTCTGAGGTTAACCCCCAGTGATGCCCCTGGTAGCTGATGTTAACCCCCAGTGATGCCCGTGGTAATCCTAATAAACCCTCAGTGATGCCCCTGGTAGCTGATGTTAACGCCCAGTGATGCCCCTGATAATCCTAATAAATCCCCAGTGAAGCCCCTGGTAGCTGATGTTAACCCCCAGTGATGTCCCTGGTGGCTGATGTTAACCCCCAGTGATACCCCTGGTATCTCTAGTTAACCCCTTATTGATGCCCCTGGTTGCTCTAGGTAACCCCTTATTGATGCTCCTAGTAACTCTAGGTAACCCCCCCCCCCAGTCATGCCCCTGGTGACTCTAGTCACCCCCCCCACACACACACACACACACAGTCATGCCCCTGGTGGCTCTAGTCACAGCCCCCCAGTCAGGCCTTGGTGGCTCTAGTTAACCCCTCCAGTCATGCACCTGGTAGCTCTAGTTAACCACCCCAGTCATGCCCCTGGTGGCTCTAGTTAACCCCCCAGTCATGCACCTGGTAGATCTAGTTAACCCCCCCAGTCATGCACCTGGTAGCTCTAGTTAACCCCCCCAGTCATGCACCTGGTAGCTCTAGTTAACCCCCCCAGTCATGCACCTGGTAGCTCTAGTTAACCCCCCCAGTCATGCACCTGGTAGCTCTAGTTAACCCCCCCAGTCATGCACCTGGTAGCTCTAGTTAACCCCCCCAGTCATGCACCTGGTAGCTCTAGTTAACCCCCCCAGTCATGCCCCTGGTGGCTCTAGTTAATCCCCAGTGTCTGTCTCAAATAAAAAAATAAACATCCCACTCACCTTTCCTCCGCTCCCACAATGCCCAGGTCCTCCTCTCTCCCCTCTTGCCTGTGCCTGTCTTCTCCTGCAGGCGGCGCGCGATAAAATGACAGTCCGCAGGAGAAGGAAGACGTGCGCCGCTCTGGTGGGAAAGTGAACGGCACTCACAGCATCCTCCTGTGTCTGGCAGCCATCACAGACACAGGAAGATGCTGTGTATGCTGACTCCTGCCCCACCAGAGCGGTGCACGTCACAGGAGAGCTGCGGGCCGCATCAGGAGGTCTCAGGGGTCAGATGCGGCCCACGGGCCGGAGGTTCCCCGCCCCTGCTCTAGTGCAAAGTGTCAAAAAGGATTCCCCAACTCTTAAGTGCTGAGGGCTGTAATGCCTCCTGGCTCCCTCTCCCACCGCTGTTCCTCTTTGATTTAACCTCCAGATCCCATTGCTGAACCCTGCTTCCAAATCTTCTTTCTGTGCCCTGTATACAAATTGTCTGCAGGTGCAAGATTTGGAAGCAAGGCTCACCTGTCAGCTCACTGTCAATTAAGCAGGGAGCGAGGAGGCATTTTAGCTTACAGCACGTCAGGAGATTGGGACCGCCTCTTTGACGCTATACATCAGAGAATAAAAGCATGTTTCTACATTCTGGAAGCACAGACAGATATAAAAAAGCTACCTTGATTGTGAATTGCAGCTGATTGCTCTGTGAAAAAGATTTTATCACTTGTCATGTGACTTTCCTGGGTGTCAGCAGATTGGGTGCAGACCACAACCATTGTAGATAGTGTTAGGAACTCACCTGCCAGGGCTCCTGCGGCATCCTCCTCGGTCCCGGCTTCCTCTGTCGGCGCTAGGACCCAGCGCCGAGGCAGCCGCCCGAGCCGGGTGACGTCACGGAGACCTGACGGCGTCCCTGGTAACCAGGGACGCCGTGGCTCCGTGTCACTCGTGGCGGCCGCCCAGCCTGTGCAGCTAAACGGCATCATGCTCAGGCTGAGGGGCGGATCGCTCCGCCACTCAATCTGTAGCAGACCAGCTGCTAGGTATCTGGGATCAGGGGGTCGGACCAATGGTGTGCTGGTCCGGCCTCCTGACCCAGTATAAAGTGTAATCACTGCCAGCTCTCTTTGCTGGCTATTAGTTGTACTGATCCCAGCTCCCCAGTTCCCTGTATTCTGCCCTATTCTTTCTACATTATCTTGCCTGGATTCTGACCTTTTGCCTGTCCCCTGACTACCCGCTTCTTACTGATTTTGTACTGCATTGCTCGTTCGGTTCCTGACTTGGCTAGTTGACCTTCCCGCATTGTGTTTGTCTGTCTGTCTGCGTTTTATGTTCTGCACGTATTCAGCATAGGGATTGTCTTTGTGGTTGTCCGCGACCGCTTAGGGTCGACCGAGGCAAGTAGGCAGGTGACAGTGGGTGGGATCAGATTCAGGGCCCACTGTCTCGTGTCTTGTCATCACCTGCCTATCGTGACAGAATAGCCAGCCCAAAAATTATATATATACGTCTCCCGAGGGTTATCATGGATCCCATTAAGACATTGGTAGAGCAGATGCAGAACCTGAACACGTTGGTCCAAGGACTCGCGGAACGTGTCCAGGAACAGGAGGCTGCTCCCCGTCAAGTGACTATGACGACCCCTTCTCCGCCCGAACCACCTGTACAACTCCCGGAAAAGTTTAAAGGGGATAGAAAAGATTTTCGGACATTCAGGGAGGGATGTAAATTATTTTTTCGGTTACGTCCACGCTCCTCTGGGGACGAGAACCAAAAGGTGGGAATTATCATGTCCCTTCTGCAAGGACCCCCACAAGAATGGGCATTTTCCCTACCTCCCAACGCCATTGAGCTAAGTTCTGTTGATTATTTTTTTTCAGCTCTTGGCCTGCTATATGGCGACCCTGACAGGACTGCAGTGGCCGAGCGCCAATTAACCTCACTACAACAGGGAAAAAGACCAGTGGAAGACTATTGTGCAGAATTTCGACAGTGGTGTATTCCATCCGGTTGGAATGACTCTGCATTACGGTACCAATTCCGTGTAGGTCTCTCTGATCAATTAAAAGATCTATTAGTGGCTTATCCGCCTCCTGAGTCCTTAGAGGAGACCATGACATTAGCTTTAAGGGTAGATAGGCGCATGCGGGAGAGACGTAGAGAGAAATTAACCACTGGTCCTTGTAAATCCTCATCCTCTATCTTTTCTCCTCCTAAACCTGCTCCTTCTCTGTCATTACCCCAAGAAGAACCCATGCAGATTGGAGCCACTGATGCGAGGACAAGGCGAGCCTATCGTTTACAGCACAATCTCTGTCTATACTGTGGCAAAGCTGGACACCGTGTTCGGGAGTGTACCTCCAGGCCTGGATCACCGCCGGAAAACTCCAGCGCCTGAGTGACTATCGAGGGGGTCATTCAGGCGCACAGGTACCGCTCGATAGTAAGAATAAATTGATGGTGCCTATTACTCTTTCTTTAGGGGAAAGAAGTATTTCAGGATCAGCCCATATCGATTCTGGGGCATCTGCTAATTTTATTAATTCTGGTTTTTGGTCCAGTCTGGGGGTATGTCCACTTCAGCTTAAGTGCCCGCTGAGTATCACTGGGGCGGATTTTACACCACTGGCGCAGAGTAAGGTGAGATATATCACCCCCCATCTTGAGGTAAAAGTAGGTTCTATCCATTCTGAGTTCCTTGAATTTTTGGTTAGGGATAATTTGTCCTCGGACATTATTTTGGGGTTGCCCTGGTTGACTGAGCATAACCCGGTGTTTGACTGGTCAAACAGGGAACTCATTCAATGGGGACCGGGATGTGCTTCCCATTGTATTTCTTTGCATCAAACGGAATGTTCTTTGTTGGAAGGGGAGATCCCCGAATTCTTATCTGATTTTGTTGATGTCTTTGACGAAAGATCAATAGACGAATTACCTCCTCACCGTCCATACGATTGTGCCATTGATCTAATTCCTGAGTCTAGATATCCTAAAGGTCGGATGTTTAACCCCTTAAGGACAGAGCCAATTTCGATTTTTGCGTTTTCGTTTTCTCCTCCTTGTGCATCAAAGGCCATAGCACTTGCATTTTTCCACCTAGAAACCCACATGAGCCCTTATTTTTTGCGTCACTAATTGTACTTTGTAATGACAGGCTGAATTTTTGCATAAAGTACACTGCGAAACCAGAAAAAAATTAAAAGTGTGGTGAAATTGGAAAAAAAAAACCGCATTTTGTTTATTTGAGGGAAATTTGTTTTTACGCCATTCGCCCTGGGGTAAAACTGACTTGTTATGCACGTTCCTCAAGTCGTTACGATTAAAACGATATATAACATGTATAACTTATATTGTATCGGATGGCCTGTAAAAAATTCAAACCATTGTCAACAAATATACGTCACTTAAAACCGCTCCATTCCCAGGCTTATAGCGCTTTTATCCTTTGGTCTATGGGGCTGTGTCATTCTTTGCGCCATGATGTGTTCTTTCTATCGGTACCTTGATTGCGCATATACGACTTTTTGATCACTTTTTATTACAATTTTTCTGGATTTGATGCGACCAAAAATGTGCAATTTTGCACTTTGGGATTTTTTTGCGCTTACGCCGTTTACCGTGCGAGATCAGGAATGTGATTAATTAATAGTTGGGGCGATTACGCACGCGGCGATAGCAAACATGTTTGTTTATTTATTTACTTTTATTTATAACCTGGGAAAAGGGGGGTGATTCAGACTTTTATTAGGGGAGGGGGCTTTTTATTGACAACAACACTTTATATTTTTTTTTTTACACATATACTAGAAGCCCCCCTAGGGGACTTCTAGTATATACACTTTGATCTCTCATTGAGATCTCTGCAGCATAGATATGCTGCAGAGATCTATGAGATCGGTACTCGTTTGCTTTCGGCTGCTGCAGCCGGAAACAAACGAGTGCCGAGCCTGGGACGGCGCCATCTTGGAGCGGTCCCCGGCCGGCTTCAGAAACGGAGATCTCTCCTCCGGGATAACATCCTGGAGGAGCGATCTCCGCCACTAGACACCAGGGAGACGCTGGATCCGGTAATCGGATCCAGCTGTCATGTTTGACAGCTGCATCTGATTACTGTATTAGCGGGCACGGCGATCGGACCGTGCCCGCTAATACCTACGGTCCCGGGCTACACGCGGCACCCGGGACCGCCGCGGTTCAGAGCGGGGCCGCCGCGCGGCCCCGCTCTGAACTCCCTAACCGCCAATAGGGCGTACCTATACGCCCTCTGTCGTTAAGGGGTTAATTTATCTAGGACAGAAAGGGAGGCTATGCGTGAATATATCAAGGATAGTTTACGCAAAGGTCATATTCGTCCTTCCTGCTCTCCACTAGGGGCAGGATTTTTCTTTGTTGGTAAGAAAGATGGCGGTCTACGTCCCTGCATTGATTATCGGGAATTAAATAAAATCACTATTAAAAACCAACATCCTCTTCCATTGATTCCGGATTTGTTTAATCAGATTGTGGGGGCTCAATGGTTTTCTAAGATTGATCTGCGTGGAGCCTATAATCTGATTAGGATAAAGGAAGGGGATGAGTGGAAGACCGCATTTAATACCCCTAAGGGACACTTCCAATATCTTGTTATGCCCTTTGGGCTATGCAATGCCCCTGCCGTGTTCCAACACTTTGTGAATGACGTATTTTTCGTGAGTACTTAGGTCGGTTCTTAGTGGTGTATTTGGACGATATACTGATTTACTCTCCTGATTGGTCGTCCCACATATATCATGTGCGTAAGGTTATGGAACTTCTGAGATAAAACCATTTGTTCGCTAAGTTGTCGAAGTGCCAATTCGGTGTTCAGGAGATCTCATTCTTGGGATACAAAATCACCTCCAATTCTTTTGAAATGGACCCCCTTAAAGTAGCAGCCATTAAAAAGTGGGAGCGTCCCAACAGTCTCAAGGCGTTACAGAGATTTTTGGGATTCACTAATTATTATAGGAAGTTTATTCAGGGTTTCTCCGTAATTGCCAAACCTTTAACTGATATGACTAGAAAGGGAGCGGATTTGGTAAACTGGACTCCTGAAGCTGTTTTGGCATTCGACAAACTTAAAGGGTGTTTTTCTGTGGCTCCAGTATTGATTCAACCAGACTTCAAGCAACCTTTTATTGTTGAGCTGGATGCCTCAGAGGTGGGGGTGGGAGCTGTCCTCTCACAAGGCTCACACACGCTCACCAATCTCAAACCCATAGCCTATTTTTCTAGACAGTTCTCTAGAGCTGAATGTAACTATGATATAGGCAACAGAGAACTTCTTGCCATAAAATGGTCCTTTGATGAACGGAGGCATTTTTTAGAAGGGGCCAAGCACAAGATTAAGGTATTGACTGATCACAAGAATCTTGTTTATCTAGATAAAGCTAAACGTCTTACCCCTCGGCAGGCCAGATGGGCACTTTTTTCACACAATTTGATTTTGAGGTAACCTTCAGACCTGGCTCCAAAAATGTAAAAGCAGATGCTTTATCACGTAGTTTTGACATCAGTAGTACTCCCACAGAGAACCCCGAAACAATTTTATCTCCTGGGGTAGTGGTAGCCATTTTACAGCCTGATCTGGCGGCTCAGGTGATAGACTCACAAGACTCACAAGCCATGGCCCCTAGAAACACCCCAGAAAACAAACTCTTTGTTCCCCCCAAATCTTCGTCTTAGAGTTCTTGAAGAGTCTCACTGCTCTGTACTAGCAGGTCATCCAGGCATCGCTGGAACTAGATATCTTTTAGCTCGTCATTATTGGTGGCCATCTTGGGCCAGAGATACGAAATTGTTTGTGGATGCATGTGAGGTCTGTGCTAGGTCAAAGGTGTCTCGTAGATTACCGGAGGGACTTCGTCAACCTTTACCAGTACCTACCAAACCCTGGACCCACATCTCTATGGATTTCATAACTGATCTACCAGTCTCCAAGGGTAAAACAGTGATTTGGGTGGTCATCGATAGATTCTCTAAAATGTGTCATCTTATTCCTCTTAGTAAACTCCCTAATGCATGTAGTTTGGCTTCTCTATTCATTAATCATATTCTCCGCCTGCATGGGGTTCCCGAAAATATTGTTTCTGATAGGGGGGTACAATTTGTATCAAAGTTCTCGAGAGAAAACTGTGGCCGTTTGGGTATATCTTTGTCTTTTTCCTCAGCGTTCCATCCTCTAATGGGCAAACAGAGAGTAAACCAGTCATTAGAACAGTTTTTAAGATGTTTTGTTGCAGGTTCTCAGGACAAATGGAAGGAATATTTACCTTTAGCTGAGTTTGCACTAAATAATCGTGAAAATCAGTCTCTCAAAATGTCGCCTTTCTTTTGCAATTTCGGGTTTAATCCTAGGTACTCTTCCGTTCATGCTGCCGAGTCGATCAACCCATCCGCTGAAAAAACCTACAAAAGACTGTGCACAGTCTGGGCCCAGGCTCTGCAGAACCTGGTTAAAACCCAAGAATGTTCTAAAAAACTATATGATAAAAGACGCATATCTGGCCCAGAGTACAAGGTGGGGGATAAGGTATGGCTCTCGACCAGAAATTTGAAATTGAGAACGCCATCCGGTAAACTGTCGCCTAAATTCATCGGTCCCTATGTAATTCTTAAGATCATTAATCCTGTTTCTTTTTAGTTGCAATTGCCGAAGAGTATGAAAATCTATGATGTTTTCCACAAATCACTGTTAAAGAAATATGTGGATAGTGGAGAGAATTCTGGATTCCCGTTGGGTCCAGAGTTCTTTGTAGTTCTTTGCAATCCCCTCCAATGAACCAGGGTTCATTGGAGGGGATTTGGCCCTGAAGAACGCACTTGGGTCGCAAGTAGGGACATGCATGCGCCGCGTCTTGTTCGACGATTTCACTCATGCAACCCTCTCAAGCCGGGTCCTTTAAATAAGGGTCCTGAGGCCCCTCATAAAGGGGGGGGGGTAATGTTAGGAACTCACCTGCCAGGGCTCCTGCGGCGTCCTCCTCGGTCCCGGCTTCCTCTGTCGGCGCTAGGACCCAGCGCCGAGGCGGCAGCCCGAGCCAGGTGACGTCACGGAGACCCGACGGTGTCCCTGGTAACCAGGGACGCGGCGGCTCCGTGTCACTCGTGGCGGCCGCCCAGCCTGTTCAGCTGAACGGCATCATGCTCAGGCTGAGGGGCGGATCGCTCCGCCACTCAATCTGTAGCAGACCAGCTGCTAGGTATCTGGGATCAGGGGATCGGACCAATGGTGTGCTGGTCCGGCCTCCTGACCCAGTATAAAGTGTAATCATTGCCAGCTCTCTTTGCTGGCTATTAGTTGTACTGATCCCAGCTCCCCAGTTCCCTGTATTCTGCCCTATTCTTTCTACATTATCTTGCCTGGATTCTGACCTTTTGCCTGTCCCCTGACTACCCGCTTCTTACTGATTTTGTACTGCGTTGCTCGTTCGGTTCCTGACTTGGCTAGTTGACCTTCCCGCATTGTGTTTGTCTGTCTGTCTGCGTTTTATGTTCTGCACGTATTCAGCATAGGGATTGTCTTTGTGGTTGTCCGCGACCGCTTAGGGTCGACCGAGGCAAGTAGGCAGGTGACAGTGGGTGGGATCAGATTCAGGGCCCACTGTCTCATGTCTTGTCATCACCTGCCTATCGTGACAGATAGGTATTAAATACTCCACAGCACTCCAAAATCTTCAGAAAATTTCAAAACTTGGTTTATTTTATCACAGCAAACTGTCTTTTAGGATGGCAGTAATTGTCAGGCCAAATATTAATCATTATTTGTTTAATTGCAGCCATCATTATAAAACTAGATTTGTATTTCCAGGGAAATACATAGTGCTTGAAAAGAGCGCCCCTTTACCAGTGACTTCCTTTTAAGAGAAACTTTAACCCTGAGTGCCGTCCCTTTAAGAGCAACTTGGGTCGCGTCCCTTTAAAAACGACTTGGGTCCCATCCCTTTAAGAGCGACATGGGTCCCTTTAAGAGCGACATGGGTCCTGTCCCTTTAAGAGCGACTTGGGTCCCTTTAAGAGCGACTTGGGTCCCTTTAAGAGCGACATAGGTCCCTTTAAGAGCGACATGGGTCCCGTCCCTTTAAGAGCGACCTAGGTCCCTTTAAGAGCGACATGGATCCCTTTAAGAGCGACCCAGGTCCCTTTAAGAGCGACCTGGGTCCCTTTAGGAGCGACATGGGTCCCGTCCCTTTAACCCCTTAAGGACGGAGCCACTTTTTGTTTTTGCGTTTTAGTTTTTTCCTCCTTGTGTTTAAAAGGCCATAGCACTTGCATTTTCCACCTACAAACCCCCATGAGCCCTTATTTTTTGCGTCATTAATTGTACTTTGCAATGACAGGCTGAATTTTTGCATAAAGTACGCTGCGAAACCAGGAAAAAATTCAATGTGTGGTGAAGTTGAACAAAAAAACGCATTTCTTTTGTTTGGGGGGTATTTGTTATTACGCCATTCGCCCTGGGGTAAAACTGATATGTTATTCATGTTCCTTAAGTCGTTACTATTAAAACAATATAGAACATGTATACCTTTTATATTATGTGATGGCCTGTAAAAAATTCAAACCATTGTTAACAAATATATGTTCCAAAAAATCGCTCCATTCCCAGGCTTATAGCGCTTTTATCCTTTGGTCTATGCGGCTGCGTGAGGTGTCATTTTTTGCGCCATGATGTTTACTTTCTATCGGTACCTTGATTGCGCATATACGATTTTTTGATCACTTTTTATTACATTTTTTCTGGATTTGATGCGACCAAAAATTAGCAATTTTGCACTTTGGGATTTTTTTGCGGTTACGCCATTTACCGTGCGAGATCAGGAATGTGATTAATTAATAGTTCGGGCGATTACGCACGCGGCGATACCGGACAGGTTTATTTATTTATTTACTTTTATTAAAAACCTGGGAAAAGGGGAGTGATTCTGACTTTTATTAGGGAGGGGGCTTTTTACTAATAATAACACTTTTCTTTTTTTTTTTTTTTTTTTTTACACTTATACTAGAAGCCCCCCTTGGGGAACTCTGCTACTTAAGGGTATGTTCTCACTTACCGGATCCGCAGCTGATTTTCTGCAGCGGATCCGCAGCAGATCCACAGCAGATTTCATTTAACTAACTGAACACAGCATCAAATCTGCACCATCAAATCTGCTGCGGATCCTGTAGTTGTGAACGCACCCTAATGGCTGGGTTCACACGCTGTAACTGTGCGGCTGTATTTTTTATGCGGCTGTAAATGTGCGGGTGAAACTCCGGCCGTGGGAAAAAATAGACATGCGGCTCAAAACATACGGTCATTTACTTGGAAATCTGGTTCAACTAAAAATAACAAATAAAATGTTAAGAAAGTGATGGAAACACCTCTGGATGCATCTGGGAAAGCAGGGAACACAGTTTACATGAATTGCTATTACCGGGGTTTGCGATCCTCTGCACTATAGCCGATGTGTCTCATGGTTAATATATTGAATTAATAAAACACATTTTCTGTCTAATAAAGTACCTTTTATTGTTCAATAATTAAATGTAAACGATTCCATCATTTTGCAATTAAATATACTGTTAAAATAAATATATATATAAATAAATGTATATTTATATATATATTTATTTTTTGACAGTATATTTAATTGCACAATGATGGATTCGTTAGAATTAAATTATTGACCAACGAAACTGAATTTATTTCAACGAAAATGTGTTTTCTTAATTAAATATTAATTAGTACAGGAAACTCCATAAGCCGGTAATTCATATGCCGGCAATAGAGCATTCTGTACTAATCATCACTTTACTTTAATGAAAACATCAAATGTTTCTTCTAATTATGTTATGACAATAGCATTATTAGAAGAAACATTTAGAATTATATGTGCGCTCAGCTGATTGGCTGATCGGCTGAGCGCACATATAAAGAGCCGGTCCGCAGTACAGTGACTTCATTGTGCTGCGGACCAGCGAAGAGGACACATCGGGGTGAGTATAGAGCTCTCCCCACCCCCTCCCCAGCACTGCACCCCTCCCAGCAAGGAAGGGGGGTCACTTAACCCCTTCCTTGCTGGGATGGGAGCAGTCTGACATCAGTCTGGCCCCCAGGGGGTTAAGGGGGATGCAATACATCCTCCCTTAACCCCTTGGGGGCCAGACTGTAAGCAGCGATCTGTAAAGATGCTGCATACTGTAAAGAGCACAACACCGCTCACAATGATGGGTGTTGTGCTCCTGTTTGTGTGTTTTTTGTGTGTTTCTCCCTTTTTGTTTTTCAGATATCGGTATCCTGGGGATTACGTCGGATTCCATGGACTACGTCGATGACCAGCGTTTTTTTTATGTTTTTTTTTAATAAAATGGCCAATGAGGGGTGTGGGGGTGTTTTTATTTGAATAAAAAAATTTGTAAACTTGTGTCTTGTCTTTATTTCTTTACTTTATAGACTTAGTAGTGGAAGCCGTCTAATAGACGGAATCCATTACTAGGTTGGGGCCTAGTGTTAGCCGGTATAAAATGGCTAACACTAACCCCCTATTATTACCCCAGTACCCAATGCCACCAGGGGTACTGGGTTATAAAAATAGGGGGGACCCTATGCGTTTTTTTTTTTTAAATAAATAAATAATTAAAAAAAAACGCATAGGGTCCCCCCTATTTTTATAACCAGCCGGGTTAAAAACCAAACGACAGCAGCCTGGTAACACCAGGGTGGGAAGAGCCATTGGTTTAGGCCCTCCCCAGCCTAAATCTTACCAGCCTGCTGCCGCCCGGTCCAGGAGCGCCAATTTTGACGCTCCGGGACCACTGGCACCCGGCTCTTCCCAGTACCCCTGGTGGCATTGGGTACTGGGGTAATAATAGGGGGTTAGTGTTAGCCATTTTATACCGGCTAACACTAGGCCCCAACCTAGTAATGGATTCCGTCTATTAGACGGCTTCCACTACTAAGTCTATAAAGTAAAGAAATAAAGACAAGACACAAGTTTACAAATTTTTTTATTCAAATAAAAACACCCCCACACCCCTCATTGACCATTTTATTAAAAAAAACATTAAAAAAACGCTGGTCATCGACGTAGTCCATGGAATCCGACGTAATCCCCAGGATACCGATATCTGAAAAACAAAAAGGGAGAAACACACAAAAAACACACAAACAGGAGCACAACACCCATCATTGTGAGCGGTGTTGTGCTCCTTACAGTATGCAGCATCTTTACAGATCGCTGCTTACAGTCTGACCCCCAAGGGGTTAAGGGAGGATGTATTGCATCCCCCTTAACCCCCTGGGGGCCAGACTGATGTCAGACTGCACCCATCCCAGCAAGGAAGGGGTTAAGTGACCCCCCCCCCTTCCTTGCTGGGAGGGGTGCAGTGCAGGGGAGGGGGTGGGGAGAGCTCTATACTCACCCCGATGTGTCCTCTTCGCTGGTCCGCAGCACAATGAAGTCACTGTACTGCGGACCGGCTCATTATATGTGCGCTCAGCCGAACAGCCAATCAGCTGAGCGCACATATAATTCTAAATGTTTCTTCTAATAATGCTATTGTGATAACATAATTAGAAGAAACATTTGATGTTTTCATTAAAGTAAAGTGATGATTAGTACAGAAAGCTCTATTGCCGGCATATGAATTAACGGCTTATAGAGCTTCCTGTACTAATTAATATTTAATTAAGAAAACACATTTTCGTTGAAATAAATTCAGTTTCGTTGGTCAATAATTTATTTCTAACGAATCCATCATTGTGCAATTCAATATACTGTCAAAAAATAAATATATAGATAAATATACATTTATTTATATATCTATTTTTTTTAACAGTATATTTAATTGCAAAATGATGGATTCGTTAGAAATAAATTATTGATCAACGAAAGTGTCTTGATTACAAAGAAAATGTGTTTGATTAATTTAATATATTAACTATTAGAGGCATCGGCATTCGGCATCATTGCCGGCTATTTTTGAAGTACTCCGTACGGACCGCCTGTCAATCCACGGCCGCATGTTCAGCCGCAAACAATGGTCTTGTTCATTTTTTACGGGTCCGTTTACGATAGGGCCGTAGATTCATACATAGTGTGCACTGTGCAGCCGCATATCCTATACTTCCAAGCATACACACGAACCACCAAAAATACCGCCGCACAATTACAGCCGCAAATACAGCCGCACTCTTACAACGTGTGAACCGAGCCTAAAGGGGTATTCCCCCCCAAATTATTTTTGCATTAATATGTTGCCCAACATGTTCATTCTTCAGCGCGGAGAGAGCAGCACTGTGCGCCTCCCATAGACTCCCATTATGAGAGGGAGGCTAACGGCATTCGTCCGCCGTGGAATTCCGCTAGATTTGTTACGTGTGAACGGGGTCTATAATGGTAAAGATCATTGCTCGGTTACCATGACAATCTTACTCATATCAGTGAAACAAAATCATTAAGGACTTCTATCTTCTACATCTTGTATTGGCCAATAGTGGACATGTGACTGTGTGAATGTTGTGATACATTGCCTGACAAGACCTTAAGAGTTACTATTGGCTGTTATATTTCAGCTATTTGCATATGTGCTGTGATTGGCTGTTAGCGGTTAGAGTGTGGCCATTAATTTCCAATGGGTCATTATTTTCTATGGGAAATTACGGGTCTTTAAACATAAATTTCTTAAAAACGACAAATCCGATCAAAAAATAACAAAAAATAGATAGCACACCTGTCACTACCAAGGGCTTTGAAACGCAGTTTGAACGGAGTCTGTGCGCAAAGCGGTTCGGGCTGTATTAAACGCAGAAGAATAGCTGGAAGAAGAAACGCAAGAACAATACGGATTACAATATAGTGCTTTTTCAAGCACGATAATAAATGCTGATATTTGGTCAGAAAAAAGCGGCCTTCCTAAAAGACTGCCATCAAATGCATAAAAAAGGCAGTGTGTGAACATATCTTTGAGAAGGTCATTTTCTAGGGAACTGAAACTGTATATTGTCTTCTACTGGAGCTAACTACAGGTTGAGTCAAAATTCTAAGGGCTTATTCCCACGTTTCATGAAACATGGACAGGGAAGCCCTGTAGTGGAGTCTTTTCCTGTGCGGCATGATGTATCAATATCATGCCAGAAGCAGGGAAAGTGTTTGAAAATTTGTGTCTGTGTCATTACAGTGCCGCAAATATTCAAACACTTTCTCCACAGAAACCAGAAGAACAACAAAATGAGTATTGGCTGCAGCTCTTCCTTCTCTTTGTAGACAATGCATCATTCTCTGATGTTCCAGAAAGCTTAGCTGGATCTTGTCTCTAAGCTCTATACCCACCCCTCTGAGTTATGTCACCATCTCTGACAAGCCCCTACAGCCTACACCACCCTCTTCCTGCTATAAACACATACATACACTGCATTATTGTTGTAATTTGGAGGGGTCTCTACTGCAATTTTCCAGCTGTTTTGCCTCAAATGTTGGTACAGAGAATAAAAGGAAAAATTGAGCGTGAATAACTATAAAATAAAGTCAGGTGTTGGCAAAAGATGTCCAAAAATAATTGTCATGATCATTATTTTGGCATCTGCACAGACAACATCCATTATTTCATTCATTGTGTACATTGGACGTCAGTCATTCCACTGACTTCAATGCATTGCAATGAAATTAAATAAATCACAGGAATAACTGACTTCTTTTTAAATAGAAAAAGCAGACGCCTTTTCTGTTGTTTTTTTTTTAATGCAGTGTGAACATAACCCAAATATGCAACTTTCAGCAAAATAGTGGTAAAACAGCACAAATGCAACAAAAACATCATGTGTGATCGGCCCTTTAGCAGCAGGTTTGGTAACCTCACTTATTTATTTAAACTTTTCATGTCATTCAGACATAACCAATGGAAGGGATGCAACAGAACAAATAAAGAATCTGTATAGTAAAGCAGAATACGAATGCATGAATCCCAGATAAAGGCCAAATTACAAAAGACAAAGACTAAAAGCATACAGAAAGGAGCAAATCTGCAAGCTTAGGCTAGGTTCACACTATGTAACTGTGCGGCTGTATTTTTTATGCGGCTGTAAATGTGCGGATGAAACTACGGCCGTGGGAAAAAATAGACATGCGGCTCAAAACATACGGTCATTTACTTGGAAATCTGGTTCAACTAAAAATAACAAATAAAATGTTAAGAAAGTGATGCAAACACCTCTGGATGCATCTGGGAAAGCAGGGAACACAGTTTACATGAATTGCTATTACCGGGGTTTGCGATCCTCTGCAGTATAGCCGATGCCTCTCATGGTTAATATATTGAATTAATAAAACACATTTTCGTTGTAATAAAGTCCCTTTCATTGTTCAATAATTAAATTTAAACTATTCCATCATTTTGCAATTAAATATACTGTTTAAATAAATATATATATAAATAAATGTATATTTATATATATATATATTTATTTTTTGACAGTATATTTAATTGCACAATGATGGATTCGTTAGAATTAAATTATTGACCAACGAAACTGATTTTATTTAAACGAAAATGTGTTTTATTAATTAAATATTAATAAGTACAGGAAGCTCTATAAGCCGTTAATTAATATTGCCGGCAATAGAGCATTCTGTACTAATCATCACTTTACTTTAATTAAAACATCAAATGTTTCTTCTAATTATGTTATCACAATAGCATTATTAGAAGAAACATTTAGAATTATATGTGCGCTCAGCTGATTGGCTGATCGGCTGAGCGCACGTATAATTAGCGAGTCCGCAGTACAGTGACTTCATTGTGCTGCGGACCAGCGAAGAGAACACATCGGGGTGAGTATACAGATCTCCCCACCCCCTCCCCAGCACTGCACCCCTCCCAGCAAGGAAGGGGGGTCAGTTAACCCCTTCCTTGCTGGGATGGGTGCAGTCTGACATCAGTCTGGCCCCCAAGGGGTTAAGGGGGATGCAATACATCCTCCCTTAACCCCTTGGGGGCCAGACTGTAAGCAGCGATCTGTAAAGATGCTGCATACTGTAAGGAGCACAACACCGCTCACAATGATGGGTGTTGTGCTCCTGTTTGTGTGTTTTTTGTGTGTTTCTCCCTTTTTGTTTTTCAGATATCGGTATCCTGTGGATTACGTCGGATTCCGTGGACTACGTCGATGACCAGCAGTTGTTTGTTGTTGTTTTTTAATAAAATGATCAATGAGGGGTGTGGGGGTGTTTTTATTTGAATAAAAAAATTTTTTAACTTGTGTCTTGTCTTTATTTCTTTACTTTATAGACTTAGTAGTAGAGGCCGTCTAATAGACGGAATCCATTACTAAGTTGGGGCCTAGTGTTAGCCGGTATAAAATGGCTAACACTAACCCCCTATTATTACCCCAGTACCCAATGCCACCAGGGGTACTGGGAAGAGCCGGGTGCCAGTGGTCCCGGAGCGTCAAAATTGGCGCTCCTGGACCGGGCGGCAGCAGGCTGGTAAGATTTAGGCTGGGGAGGGCCTAAACCAATGGCTCTTCCCACCCTGGTGTTACCAGGCTGCTGTCGTTTGGTTTTTAACCCGGCTGGTTATAAAAATAGGGGGGACCCTATGCATTTTTTTTTTTAAATAAATAAATAATTAAAAAAAAACGCATAGGGTCCCCCCTATTAATAAAACACATTTTCGTTGAAATAAAATCAGTTTCGTTGTTCAATAATTTAATTCTAACGAATCCATCATTGTGCAATTAAATATACTGTCAAAAAATAAATATATATATAAATATACATTTATTTATATATCTATTTATTTTAACAGTATATTTAATTGCAAAATGATGGATTCGTTAGAATTAAATTATTGAACAACGAAAGGGACTTTATTACAAAGAAAATGTGTTTTATTAATTTAATATATTAACTATTAGAGGCATCGGCATTCGGCATCATTGCGGCTATTTTTGAAGTACTCCGTACGGACCGCCTGTCAATCCACGGCCGCATTTCCAGCCGCAAACAATGGTCTTGTTCATTTTTTACGGGTCCGTTTACGATAGGGCCGTAGATTCATACATAGTGTGCACTGTGCAGCCGTATATCGTATACTTTCCAGCGTACGCATGAACCACCAAAAATACCGCCGCACAATTACAGCCGCAAATACAGCCGCACAGTTACATAGTGTGAACCTAGCCTTAATCTGCAATGTTTTGACCTTGCAAGGGCCTTCATTAACCCCTTAACCCTTTAAGGACATGGCCCATTTTCGTTTTTACGTTTTCGGTTTTTCCTCCTTGTGTTTAAAAGGTCATAGCACTTGCATTTTTCCACCTAGAAACCCACATGACCCCTTATTTTTTGCGTCACTAATTGTACTTTGCAATTACAGGCTGAATTTTTGCATAAAGTACACTGCGAAACCAGAAAAAAATTCAAAGTGTGGTGAAATTGAAAAAAAAACCGCATTTCTTTTATTTGGGGGAAATGTGTTTTTACGCCATTCGCCCTGGGGTAAAACTGACTTGTTATGCATGTTTCTCAAGTTGTTACGATTAAAACGATATATAACATGTATAACTTATATTGTATCTGATGGCCTGTAAAAAATTCAAACCGTTGTTAACCAATATACGTTCCTTAAAATCGCTCCATTCCCAGGCTTATAGCGCTTTTATCCTTTGGTCTATGGGGCTGTGCGAGGTGTAATTTTTTGCGCCATGATGTGATCTTTCTATCGGTACCTTGATTGCGCATATATGACTTTTTGATCGCTTTTTATTACATTTTTTCTGGATTTGATGCGACCAAAAATGCGCAATTTTGCACTTTGGGATTTTTTTGCGCTTACGCCGTTTACCGTACGAGATCAGGAATGTGATTAATTAATAGTTCGGGCGATTACGCACGCGGCGATACCAAACATGTTTATTTATTTATTTATTTGTTTACTTTTATTTAAAACCTGGGAAAAGGGGGGTGATTCAGACTTTTATTAGGGGAGGGGGCTTTTTACTATTAACAACACTTTATTTTTATTTTTTACACATATACTAGAAGCCCCCCTGGGGGACTTCTAGTATATACACTGTGATCTCTCATTGAGATCTCTGCAGCATAGATATGCTGCAGAGATCCATGAGATCGGCACTCGTTTGCTTTCGGCTGCTGCAGCCGAAAACGAACGAGTGCCGAGCCGAGGACGGCGCCATCTTGGACGCGTCCCCGGCCGGCATCAGTAACGGAGATCGCTCCTCCGGGACAAGGTCCCGGAGGAGCGATCTCCCCCACTAGACACCAGGGAAACGTTGCCTCCGATTAGCTAATTAGCGGGCACGGCGATCAGACCGTGCCCGCTAATAGCAGCGGTCCCGGGCTACTCGCGGCACCCGGGATCGCGGCACTTCAAAGCGGGGCCGCGCGGCGCAAGTGAAGTGCAAGTGCGGACATATGACGTACCGGTACGTCATATGTCCTTAAGAGGTTAAAGGAGAAGTCCGGCCAAAATTATTTTTTGATATGTTATTACTTATGGAAAGTTAGACAAATTTCTAATGTACATTAATTATGGGAAATGCACATATAGGTCTATTTCCCTTAATTTAGTAGATCGTGGAGTGTTAGAATTCTCTCAGAAACATTGACGTCACGACGAACGGTGTAATTCCTATGTCCAGCAGGGGGCGCTCTATATGTAGAATTCTATAGGACTTTATTGTTTCTATGGGTGTCTATGTAAAGTAATGTAATGTAGTGTACAGTATGCTTTATTGAATGAATACATCTATGGAATATTTTGGGGAGCAAGTGTCCTTGCTCCCCAAAGTATTCCATAAATGAATTCAATCAGTACATTAGAAGGGCACCGAGCTGGGAGGGAGAGACGTCCCAGTGCATCTACTTTCCCCCTCCCTCCCTGCTCGGTGCTGCTGCCGCCACATATACACAGTACTATTCCCCCAAAATCTGCTCATAGTATAAGCAAATGATGGGGGAATAGTAGCAGGGCCGATCTTCATCATTGCCGATTCGCCACACTCCCGCCGCACTGGACTATATACACTGAACTACTGCTCCCATCATCTGCTCATAATATAAGCAGGTGATGGGAGCAGTAGCTGGATTATCGCTATCACATGCCTGATGCTGCCGGGCGCAGGGGGAGCTGCTTATCAAACAGGAGCGATCATGTGCTCCCCCCTCCTCCTTCTTCCAGGGTCCGGTAAACTTCTCCTATCCCACTGCTGACTCCCCGCCTGGCCGCCCCTCTCCGCTCTCACATACAGGCTCCCGATGCTTCCTGGTGTCCGCACTGACCATCCTCTCCCACATGTGCTGGCCAGGAAGCATCGGGAGCCTATATGTGAAAGCGGAGAGCGGCGGCCAGGCGAGGAGTCAGCATTGGGATAGGGGGAAGTTTACCGGACCCCGGAAGAAGGAGGAGGGGGGAGCGCAGGGGGCATGATCGCTCCTGTGTGATGAGTGGCTGTGCGGTGGCAGCGGATCGGCGATGATGGATCGGCAATGATGGAGATCGGCCCTGGTACTATTACCCCATCATCTGCTCATACTATGAGCAGATGATGGGGGAATAGTACTGAGTACATGTGGCGGCAGCAGCACCGAGCAGGGAGGGAGGGGGAAAGTAGATGCACTGAGACGTCTCTCCCTCCCAGCTCGGTGCCCTTCTAATGTACTGATTGAATTCATTTATGGAATACTTTGGGGAGCAAGGACACTTGCTCCCCAAAGTATTTCATAGATGTATTCATTCAATAAAGCATACTGTACACTACATTACATTACTTTACATAGACACCCATAGAAACAATAAAGTCCCATAGACTTCTACATATAGAGCGCCCCCTGCTGGACACTCCATAGGAATTACTCCGTTCATTCTAACACTCCATGATCTACTAAATTAAAGGAAATAGCAGTATATGTGCATTTCCCATAATTAATGTACATTAGAAATTTGTCTAACTTTCCATAAGTAATAACATATAAAAAAAATAAATAAATTTGGCCGGACTTCTCCTTCCTCTTAAGGACATAGGACGTATGCGTACGTCATATGTCCTCACTTGCACTTCAAAGCGGGGCCGCGATCCCGGGTGCCGCGAGTAGCCCGGGACCGCTGCTATTAGCGGGCACGGTCTGATCGCCGTGCCCGCTAATTAGCTAATCGGAGGCAGCTGTCAAAGTTGACAGCTGCCTCCGATTACCGGAGGCAACGTTTCCCTGGGGTCTAGTGGGGGAGATCGCTCCTCCGGGACCTTGTCCCGGAGGAGCAATCTCCGTTACTGATGCCGGCCGGGGACGCGTCCAAGATGGCGCCGTCCTCGGCTCGGCACTCGTTCGTTTTCGGCTGCAGCAGCCGAAAGCAAACGAGTGCCGATCTCATGGATCTCTGCAGCATATCTATGCTGCAGAGATCTCAATGAGAGATCACAGTGTATATACTAGAAGTCCCCCTAGGGGGCTTCTAGTATATGTGTAAAAAAAAAAAAAAAAAAGTGTTGTTAATAGTAAAAAGCCCCCTCCCCTAATAAAAGTCTGAATCACCCCCCTTTTCCCAGGTTTTAAATAAAAGTAAACAAATAAATAAAGAAATAAACATGTTTGCTATCGCCGCGTGCGTAATCGCCCGAACTATTAATTAATCACATTCCTGATCTCGTACGGTAAACAGCGTCAGCGCCAAAAAATCCCAAAGTGCAAAATTGCGCATTTTTGGTCGCATCAAATCCAGAAAAAATGTAATATAAAGCGATCAAAAAGTCGTATATGCGCAATCAAGGTACCGATAGAAAGATCACATCATGGCGCAAAAAATGACACCTCGCACAGCCCCATAGACCAAAGGATAAAAGTGCTATAAGCCTGGGAATGGAGCGATTTTAAGGCACGTATATTGGTTAACAACGGTTTGAATTTTTTACAGGCCATCAGATACAATATAAGTTATACATGTTATATATCGTTTTAATCGTAACGACTTGAGGAACATGGATAACAAGTCAGTTTTACCCCAGGGCGAATGGCGTAAAAACACAGTTCCCCCAAATAAAAGAAATGCGTTTTTTTTTTCAATTTCACCACACTTTGAATTTTTTTCTGGTTTCGCAGTGTACTATATGCAAAAATTCAGCCTGTAATTGCAAAGTACAATTAGTGAAGCAAAAAATAAGGGGTCATGTGGGTTTCTAGGTGGAAAAATGCAAGTGCTATGACCTTTTAAACACAAGGAGGAAAAAACGAAAACGTAAAAACGAAAATGGGCCATGTCCTTAAAGGGTTAACCACCGTGGGCATACATATATGCAACTGCAGCCTGGGCCTTAACGTAGCAGGGCGTAAATGTACACTATAAACAGCCAGGCCCTCATTCTCAATGGCGGGCTGACACGATTGAGCGGCAGCCCGCCATTAACCCCTTAAACGCTGCGATTGCATCTCTTGTCACTTACCGATTGGGACCCATACAGCCAGGGGCGTAGCTAGGGGTCCAGCCTAGGGGGGGGCGAGTGATTCTGAGTGGGCCCCCAACCTATTATGTTACCCATAGGAAACCTCAGTAGACCACAATGCTTTTCAAATAATAAAGGGTATATTCTGCTCCATTACTCAAAGTGATTAAGGATTGAGAGCAGTGTAGGAGGCTTTCTAAATTTCACATATATAACCGTGTAAAAAGGGGTTATTAGAAAACCATAGCCGCTTTGTTCCAAAAACAGCACCACCCATGTCCTCAGTTTGGGTGTGGTATTGCAGCTCAGTTCCACTTAAAGAGAATAGAGACAAATTGTAATACAACACACACAGCCTGCAGGTATGTTGCTGGTTTGGAAAGACTATCTTTGTCTACACTTAATTGCGGTATAGGTAATAA
Organism: Dendropsophus ebraccatus; assembly: GCF_027789765.1. Taxonomy (NCBI): domain Eukaryota; kingdom Metazoa; phylum Chordata; class Amphibia; order Anura; family Hylidae; genus Dendropsophus; species Dendropsophus ebraccatus. The sequence goes on from NC_091463.1 coordinate 51,863,975, forward strand.
ACTTTTTGTCATTAGACGATGTTAGCTGGGTGTGATCACCATATCACTATATCATCATCTATCTCTGCATATCATCATCTATCTCTCTCTCTATCTATCTCCTATCTATTGTGGCATGGTGGGGCTGTAAGAGGCAGTTCTATGCCTCTGGAGTGGGAATTAGAGTTCAGGTGGAGCTCCTGGTCCAGATACTCCACTCCAGCCTAAGGCTGCATTCCCAGGATCAGCATCAGGGTCATCGGTGACCCGGAAAGCAATGGCGATTGGTGCTGTCCGAGACAGAACCAATCGCCATCAGTGTCCCCACCAAAGATGGCGGCGGTGCCACCCCCACGATCGCCGTGATAGGCCGGCCAGTACCGGCCGGCCCATCACGGCAATCAAACTGTTAAAAAACAGTGTCGCCGGGTTCTGCACCCCTCAGCTAGGTAACTGAGGGGTGCAGAACAGGTGTGTATAGTTTAGGTGCACTATACTCACCTGATCTGGGCGTCCGGAGCGACGATCTGCGGTCCGCGGCGTTCTCTTCTCTTCGTCGCCTCGCTTCCGGGTTTCATCGGGTCCAGCGTCGTCTAACTTCGGAAATGTTCGGCTCTTCGGGCTTCGGCGGGTCTTGGAAGTCTTCGCCAGCGTCGCTCTACTGCCCCCTAGCGGTTGATCAGTGAATATTATTCACTGATCAGTTGCTTTGGGTTAAAAAAAATTTTTTTATGTGCTCTAACGCCGCTGAGTGCTGATCAGCATCGCACGTAAGTGCGCCGCTGATCAGCAACTCCTCCTTTTTGGCGTAGGGGCATTTTTCCCCCCTATATCCCACCACCACTGACTGCTGATAAGTGCCGCACATAAGTGCGGCATTTATCAGCAGCTCCTTTCTTGGCGTAAGGATATTTTTTCTTACTGTCAAAAAAACTGAAAAAACACTACATTACACCACTCTACATGAAATAAAGTTTTACACTACACTACATTACACAATTAGATAACCCATATACTAGTCCCCATATAAAGATGGCTCCCAGGGTGTTTTCGGCATCGGACGCATATGTTATTATTGCGTCCGACACCCAAACAGCCAGTGAGGATGATTGGGCGGGATTCTTTTTCTCTCCATTCATCCTCATCCTCATCATCCAGTGACGTGTCTGGGGGTAGCGTAGCGTACGCTGCCCCCCAGACACGTCTTTTCCGCCAGTACCGTCTCAATAAGAGATGACGGTATGGTGTGAAATTCTACAAACTGTGTGAGAGTACCTCAGGGTACACTTACAGACTTAGGGTACGTGCACACTGCAGAATGGCGAAAGATAACCCTTTGTGCATTCAGCAGCTGGCACCCGCCGGCGAACTCATGTGGGTGCGTGTCTCCACCCGTGTCATAGACTCCGTTCTATGCACGGGCGGATTCCGTCGTCCGTCCAAAGAATGAACACGTTCATTCTTTGGACAGAGGGCGGAATCCACCCGTGCATAGAATGGAGTATGACACGAGCGGAGACGCGCCTCCATCAGCCCGCCGGCGGGTGCCAGCTACGGAATGCACAAAGGGTTATCCTTCGCCATTCCGCAGTGTGCACGTACCCTTAGAGTGTATGAAGGAAGAGACACCCGATCCTGCCTGCCCCCCCCCCCATCCTCGGAGTTAGTGGGAAGATCGTTCGGGAACTGATCTTCCCACTGCTGGATAAAGGTTACCACCTGTACGGGGATAACTTTTATACCAGCACCCTCTTTTCCGGTCCCTCGCTGCCCGAGCTACTGTAGCTTGCGGCACGATCCGAAAATATCAGAAGCAGTAACAGAGCCCTAATATTTAGCAGCCATGGAGCGGACCCAGCACTTCTAGATGTGAAGGACCCCGTATCGCACCAGGACAACATTTTCCAGGTGACGTCCCCCACACTGGAAAACAGGAGACCCCAGAAGAAGTGCAGACTGTGGCGTAACAGGGGGATCAGGAAGGACACCATTTACCAGTGTGACACCTGTCCTGATCACCCCGTCCGCTGCATACTGGATCGATTCAAGGCGTACCACGCGTCATTGGAGTTCTACATTATCTAAATTCTGTCCCTTATTCCTATTAAAGGGGTCACGTTGATCCGGGTATTATTCTGATCGCCATTATGGAGTGGGGAAGGAATTTTTTCCCAGTGATGAAGCTACTGTCGTCTGCCTCACGTGGATTTTTTGCCTTCCTCTGGATCAACACAGGTTGAATTTGATGGACACCTGTCCTTTTCAACCTTATAAACTAATTATTGGCCTAATACCCCCAAATAAATTAAAATTGTCCCTTTTCCCCAACTAAATAGGTATGGCCGCCATTCCCATGATGCAATTACAAAGCCTCTGTGCGGCCAGGACAGTAGAAACCCCCCACAAGTGACCCCATTCTGGAAACTACACCCCATAAGGAATCTAACAAGGGGTGCAGTGAGGATATGGCCCCCTGGTGACGGGCACATTTGTGCCATAAAAATAAAAAAAATGGTATTTTTTTATTTTCACGGTACATGTTCTACATATGTGCCCGTTACCAGTGGGGTCCATATGCTCACTGCACCCCTTGTTAGATTCCTTATGGGGTGTAGTTTCCAGAATGGGGTCACTTGTGGGGGGTTCTGACTGTCCTGGAAGCACAGGAGCTTTGTAATTGCGACATGGCCTCCATCCTCCATTCCAGCCTCTAAATGGCGCTCTGTCCATTTGGTGGCTTGTCCTGTGCCCATATGGCACATTATGTCCACATGTGGGGGGTTTTCGTACTTGGGGGAAATTACCCTACACATTTTGCATTCATTTTCTTTTTTAACCCCTTGTAGAAATGGAAAAAAATCAAGGCTAGACCAACATTTAGTGTAAAAAATGTTTAATTTTTACACAATCATTGATCTTGTCTTGATTTTTTCATTTTCACAAGGGGTTAAAAGATAAAAAAAAACACAAAATGAGTACAGAAATACCTGTGGGCTTAAAGCGACATGCGGGTGCAGGGTAAGCCTCCAAAGGGAAGGAGTGCCATTTGGTTTTTGGAGGCTGGATTTGGCTAGAATGGATTTCGAGAGCCTTGTTGCATTTAAAAGGCCTCTGTGTTGCCAACACAGTTGAAACCCCCACAAGTGACCCCATTATGGAAACTACACCCCTCAGGGAATTTAACAAGGGGTGTAGTGAGCATATGGACCCCACTGGTGACGGGCACAAATGTGGAACAATGTGGCGTGAAAATGAAATATTACATTTTTTGCACTATAATGTTGGTTTAGCCCTAAATTTTTCATTTTCACAAGGGGTTAAAAGATAACAAAAGCAATTTCCCCCGAATCCGAAAATACCCCACATGTGGACATAAAGCACCATGTGGGTGCAGGGCAAGCCTCCGAAGGGAAGGAGCGCCATTTGGATTTTGGAGTCTGGATTCGGCCAGAATGGATGATGAACGCCATGTCGCATTTACAGAGCCCTCATGCTGCCAAAACACTGGAACCCCCCCCCCCCCCAAGTGACCCCATTCTGGAAACTACACCCCTCAGGGAATCTAACAAGGGGTGCAATGAGGATATGGACCCCTTGATGACAGGCACATTTGTGACGTGAAAGTGAAAAGATTAAAGTTTTCACTTTCACGTCACATTGTTTCACATTTGTGCCCGTCAGCAGCGGGGTCCATATGCTCACTGCACCCCTTGTTAGATTCTTTGAGGGGTGTAGTTTCCAGAATGGGGTCACTTGTGGGGGGTTTCCAGTGTTTTGGCAGCACGAGGGCTCTGTAAATGCGACATGGCTCATGAAATCCATTCCAGTGAAATCCAGCTTCCAAAAGCCAATTGGCACTCCTTCACTTTGGAGGCTCGTCCTGCGCCCGCTTGGCACTTTATGTTCACATGTGGGGTATTTCCGTACTCGGGAGAAACTGTGCTACACGTTTGGTGTTTTTTCTTTTCTTTTATCCCCTTGTAAAAATGAAAAATGAAGGCTAGAACAACGTTTTAGTGTAAAACAATAGAATTTTTCCTTTTTTACGCCACATGGTTCTGAAAATCTGAGAAGCACCTGTGGGGTCCAGATGCTCACCGCACCCCTTGTTACATTTCTCGAGGGGTGTAGTTTTCTAAATGGTGTCCCTTTAGGGGTGCTTTTTATGTTTTGGCACCCCAGAGCCTCTGCCAAGCTGAAGTGGTACAGTCAAAAATGACCAAATAAAACGAAGGCATTGAAATTCACTAGGCGCTCCTTTATATTTGAGGCTTGTGGTTGCGTCAAATAGCGCAATAGGGCCACATATGGGGTATTTCTATAAACTGCAGAAACAGGGCAATCAATATTGGGGTGCATTTCTCTGCTAATAGGTTTATCATTATGAAAGATATTGGATTACAATAAAATCTCTGCACAGAAAATTAAAATTTTCAAGTTTCTTACACACTTAGCTTTTATTTCTGTGACTCCCCTAAAGGGTTAAAAAACTTTCTGGATGTTCTTTTGCAGAGTTTTTTTTTTTTGGGGGGGGGGGGGGGGTGCAGTTTCTGAAATGGGGTGCTTTGTGGGGCTTTTTAACATACAGTCCTCTCAAATACACTTTACCTGAACAGGTCCCTAAAAATATCTGATTTTGAAATTTTACTGAATATTTGGAAATTTGCTGCTAATGTTTTAAGCTTTCTATTGTCTAAAAAAAATGAAAGTTTAATAAATGCCGCCAACATAAAGTAGACATGCTGCTAATGCTATTTAATATATAAATTATGTGACATAACCATTTTCTGTATAAGCAGAAAAGTTTCAAAGTTGGAAAAATGCATTTTTTAACAATTTTTCACGTTGTAACAAATCTTTATGAAAAAAAAACAAAATAAGTATCGACTCCATTTTACCAAAAATGTAAAGTACAATATGTCACAAGAAAACAATCTCAGAATCAGCCGGATAGGTAAAAGCATCCCGTAGTTATTAATGAATAAAGTGAAACTGGTCATATTCATAAAATTTGTCTCTGTCCTTAAGGCCATTTCAGGCTCCGTCCTTAAGGGGTTAATAACCTAAGAATTTTCTAATTCCAATTCTCTAAATAACACCATAGCTATCAAATAACACCAGTATACATGAAGTAAATATTCTCACTATACATGTTACTGCCATACTCACAAGAGGAATCTTTACTACATGAATTACAGGTGATGTTTTGAATATTTCGCTTTTCCTTAGTTCTCCATCTGTCCCCGCCATCATGAAGATTTCTTTTACCATGACTCGTCTCCACAGAATCTACTAGAGAAACATTTTAGGCACCTCGTTCAAGCATCATCCTCTTCTCCACACAAACTCCCCTGTAGTGAAGCCCCCTTTATGTAACCTCTTTATTGTATACCCCCCCCCCTCTTTGCAGTATAGGTCCCTCTGTAGTATACCCCCCCTCCATGTGGTAGTTGTACAAGATGCGACTGGGAAAGCTGAGTGACCACCATTACACTGAGCTGGAAAGCTGGGTGACCACCATTACACTGAGCTGGGTGACCTCCATCATATAAAGTACAGTGGCATTGACTGGGTTAATACCTCATGTGCTGTACAGCCAATCTCTCCTCCTTATGTATACCACGCTTCAGCAGTGATGGTCAGTAACTCAGTATACAACCCGGGCTCGGACTGGGGGTGGGGCTTGTTTTCAGGGGGTGGGGCTTATCAGGACCGTCGCTGCTGTCCCCCCTCTGTGCAGTGAAAGTTTCCCCTCCCTCTCCTCTGTGTTGTAGCCCCAAGGTGAGTGTAAAAAGTAACAAACATCTAACAAATACCTCTCGTCCGCAGCTCCTCTTCTGGCTTCCGATGCAGACAGCCAGCCTAACATACAGAGGCTGCCTGCACAGGAAGCACCCTGGTCTCCCGCCTGCTATTCCACAGCTAAGTCACTCTGGCCCGGGGATTTGGAACTTAGATTCCAGATCCCCAGGCAGGATTCTCTGAAGCTGAGGGGCAGGGCGGCTACGGCCCTAAACAGCTACTGGGGGACTGGCCCAAGAGGCAAATTTCACCCTACCACCTGGATCAGCCGGCCTCTGTCAGTGGGCCAGGGCGACCGCCCCCTTTGCCCCCCCCCCCCTAATTTCGCTACTGCCTACAGCGTGTCTGCGAGGGTCCCGATCGCATGGCCACAGGCAGGCTCTATCAGTAGATCACAGATTACACTGATCAATGTTATGCTATGTCATAGCAGTGATCAGTGTGAGAAAAATAATATATGCATGTAATAGTCCCCTGGGGGAACTAAAAAAAAAGTAAAAAAAAAAATATCTAAATAAATGTTTTTAAAATGCCCCAAAGCCCCTTGCTATATTATATGTCGTAACGTGCGTAATCGTCCGCTCTTTTAAAATAAAACAATATTATTACAGCATGGTGAATGGCATAAACAAAAAGCAGTATAAAAAAAAAAAAAGCCAGGATCGCTGATTCTTTATTACAATTTATATATAAAAAAAATAATAAAAAGTGATCAATACATCCAATCTAAACAAATACAGTATTAATAAAAACTAGAGATCATGGCGCAAAAAAATGATGCCCTATACAGCCCCATAGGTGAAAAAATAAATGTGCTATAAGAGTTACAATAGAGCCATTTTAAATATACCTCTTTGCAAAAAAAAAAAAAAAAAAAAAAAAAAAAAGGTTTCACTGTTAATAAAAATACTAAAACATTAGAAAAGCTATGTTAACATGCATATCACTGTACTCAGACCGAACTATAGAAAAAAGATAAAATGTCAGTTTTACCGTAAAGTGCATTATGTAAGCACGCCCCCCCCCCCCCCCCCCCCCCCCCCAAAAAAAAAAAAAAAAAAAATTGCGTAACTGCATTATTTGTCCCAAATCTCCCTATGGCTATGTTCACACAAAGTCAAAAATAGAGAAAAAGCGTCCAATTTTGATATTTTAAAAAACGTCTGTTTTTAACACGATTTAACTGACTTCAATGGCAATGCATTGAAGTCAATGGTAAGACGGACGTCTAATGCACACATTGTATTGAATAACGGACATTTTTACCATGGACGTCAAAATAATGAACATGACCATTATTTTCGGACTCTTTTGCAAACAGCGGGCATTTTTTTAAAGTTCACACGCAGTTTTTTTTTTCCACCGTTCTTTCTTCGTTTTTCCTATTAAATTCAATGGACTTTTTAATTAAGCCACACCCAAAGGGCAATTAGTAACTCCAAACTAAAGTAATGTGCAAACACCAGTCATTGCACTAAGCCAGACAGCTATTCCGTTATTTTAGCCTCAAAATTACGGAAAAGCAAACCCGCTCTGAAGCGCCACGATCTCGGGTGCTATGTGTAGCCAGGGACCGCGGCCATTAGCGTTTGCGGTCCGATCGGTGTGCCCGCTAATTATACATTTAAATGCAGCTACACTTAAATGTATGCTGTGACCCATTCCCTTGTGTCTAGATCTCCCCCCCCCCCCACCCCGTAATGCGATCGTGGAGGGGAGATCCCTTCTACTTACTGAAACGGGGTCAGCATCATACTGACGCTGATCCCACCTCGGCAATCGATAAATCTGGTCTGCTGCAGACCAGAGTAATACAGCAATGGTGTAATTGATCATTGCTGTATAAGGGTGCGTTCACACCTACCGCATCCGCAGCTTATTTATCGTTGCGTATATGTCGCATACAAATCCCTGCGTTTTTTGTCTCATAGGATTGTATTATATGGAATTTCCGGCAACTATCCACAGCGTTTTTTGTTAAACGCTTGTAATCATGCGTATATGGCAGCGGATTTTAGTCACGTGATGCTAATGATGTCACTTCCGCCCCAGTGGATCGCAGAGGCGGAAGAGTCGACAAGGGCCATTATTGCGTCGTGCTCCACAGGTAGCGGGTCTTATCTTCTGTTCCTCTGCTGGGATGCCGCCGTATCACCGCATGAGTATAAACGTGAGTCGTCTGATCGAATTGGTGAGTATGTATGTCTGTTAATAATGTGTTCAGATGTATATTATATTTTAATATCGGGTTGTAGTCCTCCAATGTGCATGTTAGGTGTGGACATGGCGCGAATAGCATGATCAGTTAGCACTTATACGGCAAGTATGTTAGTATGTAGTGAAGACTTTTTGAATTTTAAAATTCTGCAAAATTGTATTGCATTTGTAGCAAGAATAGCCTATGCTGTGCAATGGCGCCAGTCTGTCTGTCAGACAGGGAAGGCAACTCTGACTCCCATAGGCTGACATAGTTTCAGAGAGGCTGGCGCCAGTCCGCGGAGGAGAAGTTAGCGGGAAAATATAGCCAAGGCAGCTTGTGGCGGAGGCTTTGGTCATATGCTTCCATTGATGAGGCAGAGGGTTTTTTTTGGCTGTGGTGGCACAGTAATTAGACATTTATTTCCTCTTGCTGCTCATCCCCCATGACAGAACAGCAATGTCATGCACCAATCAATAGTTATGCTTGGAGAGCCACATTCCTTTTTGTGCATTTTTAAAAAAATTTTCATTGTAATTTTCTGTGCATGTGTGAAATGTTTGCTGTGCAAGTTTTGTGCATGTGTGAAATGTTTGCTGTGCAAGTTTTGTGCATGTGTGAAATGTTTGCTGTGCAAGTTTTGTGCATGTGTGAAATGTTTGCTGTGCAAGTTTTGTGCATGTGTGAAATGTTTGCTGTGCAAGTTTTGTGCATGTGTGAAATGTTTGCTGTGCAAGTTTTGTGCATGTGTGAAATGTTTGCTGTGCAAGTTTTGTGCATGTGTGCAATGTTTGCTGTGCAAGTTTTGTGCATGTGTGCAATGTTTGCTGTGCAAGTTTTGTGCATGTGTGAAATGGTTTCTGTGCATGTGAGAGTGTGTTGTTGGCGTGCAACTTGTATGCATTCGGATAGTGATTGGTTTTCAACTTGTGTGCCTGTGGTAAGAGTTTGCTTTGCAAGTTGTCTGCATGTGTGAAAGCTTTGCAGGACAAAGTGTGTGCATGTGTGTATTCTTAGCTTGCAACATTGTGTGCATGTTGGAGGTGATTGCATTGCTAGCTGTAGGCTTTGCAGAAATGTTGACTGAAGTAGTTGTGTGCATGTACCTCGAGCCTTCAGTCCCTGCAGCCTCCTCTGGGGACCTCAATTTGAGGACAGGAGATGATAATCATCCTGTTATAGTGGTGATCAAGGAGCTGGAGTTATGTGCGTCCGGGAGGAGTGTGGCCGGGAATAAGGGGTATACTGAGTATGTTTGCTACTCCCCCAGTCTAGCACATGCTCACCATTGTACCCCATGTTCCCCACAGTCTGCCCCATGCTCTTTCAAGTCTCCAAGGTCTCATGGGGCTCCTAGCTATGTCCCTTACCCTCATGTACACCCGGACTATAACAACCTACATCTTTTCTTTAACTTCAAATAAAACATTCATCTTAATCTGTACTATTACACCCATCATCTCTTTCTGTCCTTATTCCCCCGTCATATTTACCTGTACTACTACACCCCACATTTTTAAAGGGGTTGTCTGGCGCTAAAAAATTATTCACAGTATAACACACATTACAAAGTTATAGAACTTTGTAATGTATGTTATGTTTGTGAATGGCCCCCTTCCCCGTGTCCCACCACCCCCACCCGTGTACCAGGTTGTTAAGTTTTACTTAAATGGTGAAAGCATTTTGTACTTTACAATGCCATTGTGTACCTTGTAGCAGCTTTTTTAAATGTTTTTAATTATTGTTTTAGATTTCCATATTTTTCACAGTGTATTTTTGTCATATCTTCTAGGTGGAGTCCCATACAAGTTTATGGGACATAACGCATGAAAGTTATAGTGACCGGCATGTAAAGGCAGAAATTTGGCTAAAGATATGCAAAGAATTATATCCAGAGTGGGAAGAATATGCAAAAACCTTGAAAAAGCAAATAAGTACGGAAAATTCCATTGTTATACATATATGAAGCTAAACCTTATCTTATGCAGTTGTAATGTTGTTTTGTAGTGGTTTGTGGTTAAGTTTGAACACTCGATTATATATGTTTTATACTAGACACTGACTTGAAGAACAGATGGCGCTCTTTACGTGATCAATTTCGTAAGTTTGAAAATGAGAAGGAAAAGAGTGGCTCCTCACCCAAAAAACGCAGGATGGCTTATTATGAACAACTTCACTTCCTACACAGCGGCCGTGAGATGCGCAGGTTAGTATTCATTAGCCAATAATATTGCTGACAATAATGTATGTAAGGGCCGTGGCGATCTAAATGCAATGTCCCCCCATGTCCATGTCACATTTCAGCATGACTATTTTTTGACAAAGTGAAGGACCATTATCAGCATGACAGCACTATATATATATTTTTCTTTTTCTTATCACATATTGCAGCACTGATGGCAACATATCTGCTCCAGAAAATGAGGAGGATCCCAGTAGTCCAGCACAATCCACAGGATCTATTGGTGACATGTTTGAAACGCCGGATACAGCCCCTGGACCATCACAAAGATCAAGTGCAACACCTCGCAATCGCCCAAGAGCCTCTGGTGACCAAAATGTCGCTGCTGCCTCTGCTATGCCAGCTAGATGCATCCACTCTCATGCTATGGAGCGTGAGACCTTAAGCATGATCCAAAGGGTCGACAAAGAGGACCACTGGGATCAGTTGTCCTCTTCCATAGCTGAACGCCTTAGGCGTCTACCAGAGGCAAGACAGTGGCTGTGTGTTTCAGTTTTGTTTGAGGTAATGTCTTTGTATGCTGATCCGAAGCCTATTCCTGATAATGTATCACTATTTGCTGCTCTTAAGCAAGTAACTGAACATTATCAAAGAAGCTCTCATCAGCATATGAGTACATATTCTACAGCAATAACTTCACAAACATCAGCTGGGACCTCAGCACTTAGACATGGCAGATCTCCCTCTGTTGCAGAATGTTCTCAATTAGGGTCTACAATTCAGTCAAGGGGGTCATTTCTGGAGATGTTAAACAGCTCGGAAATTCCTTCTAGTGGCACTCAGGAGCAGCAATATAATGCTCCAAACCCCACATTCACAGAGGCTGGCAAAGTGGCATCACATGTGCCGCCGTATGAGTCACCCATAATGTATTGAACACATTGCGCTAAATGAGACAGTAAGGGCCCTATTCCACAGGAACCTTAATTGGTCAAATCTGCGCTATTCAGCCACACACTTCCAGATTATCGCTTGGTGGAATAGAGAGGACTAGCAGTTGATGATCGTTTCATCAGCCGATTTTTCATGCCTTTATTTACGGCCAGCCTGAAAATCATCTATCCCCCACTGCGCATAGTTACAGTGTAATAGCGGTTCACGGCAGGAGAGCAACTATTTGAGAAACAGTATTCATTACCTGTTGGGGCTTCTACTACCCTAAGTCTTTCTCCCCGCGTCCCCTGCGCTCTTGCTTTACAATGGACTGGCAGCTGACAGGCCACTCAGGCAATCACAGTCTGTGGCGGTCCTGGACTTTGAATAACTGAGTGCTTAGTCAGCTGATAGGCCATTCTGAAGTTAGATGGTGCACGAGCTGGGAACGAAGACATAGTGGACAAGAAGACCTGACAGGCTATGTATTGCTGCTGCTTCTCCAATCGTCGATCGCCCACTGAGCACCGATATTCAGTCTTAGCGATGCGCATTGGGGGAATGATACTTTTTGTTCTGGCCCTAAATAAATGATCAGCCGATGATCGTTCTCTCTATTCCACTGAGCGATAATTGTGCAAATGGGGTCAATTTAGGCCATTATTGTTACTGTGTTACTGAATAGGGCCCTTAGGGCCCTATTCCACCGGACGATTATCGTTAGCATAATCGTTAACGATTAACGATCTCAAACGACCGCTATTGCGAAAGACCTGAAAACGTTCACTCATTTCCATGGAACGATAATCGTTACTTATGATCGTAATTGCGATCGTTTCTTCTTCCGTATTTATTCGCTATTGCGTTCGTATCTATTGCGAACGACCGAACGATGTCTTATTCAATGCGAACGATTTGCGAACGAGCAACGATAAAAATAGGTCCAGGTCTTATAAAGCGATCAACGATTTCTCGTTCGGTCGTTAATCGTTAACTGCATTTCAACCGAACGATTATCGTTTAGATTCGAACGATTTAACGATAATCTGAACGATAATCGTCCGGTGGAATAGGGCCCTTACACTGTTGTTTGCGCCCAGATTGGTCCGTGGAATGGGGCCCAAAAGTATTTGTGTGTTTACACATTGCTACTCAGGTTGTTCACGTTTACAGTTGTATATGCTATGTTAGCATTTTGTTTACGTTTACAATGTTGCACTTTTTTCTGGGTGTGTAGCCTCAGAAGTTAACTTTTTTTGTTTTTACAATTTTAGCTAGATTACTTTGTGTGGCTGCAACACATGTAAGCTAATTTAACTGACTGTGGAAGAATCTGTGTTTGGTAAAGTTCTATATTTGCACATATCAAACTTTCTTTACCCAGGCATATCCGCATTTTCCACAGAATACCAACACTTGTCCCATTGGCATGTAACTTGCTATTTCTAGTGCTGAAGTCAAAAGCAAACCTCAAAAAGAATGTGAGCACTGTCTGTTGAAGATTATGATATTTTGTGCAATGGCCAACTTCCATCATGAGCAACGTGCACCACCATGTATCATCCTCTCTACCAGACAATGGAGGCAAAAAACTGTTGGCGAGTTTGTGCCCTCCTCTTTGTAACAATATGCAGCAGCATTAACACAGTAGAGTCTGTGTGGCCTCCTTTTTTTAAGGCTTACAGTCCACAGATGCGACCCTTTACTTGTACTGGGTGTAAGTTATGGGTGTTTAGATGTTGGTATTGAGCAAGACCTGTTATATGAGCTTTGCACCCCACATTCACCAGACACTATTTGCAGTTACAAACTGTAATGATGGCGAACCTTATAACACACAATATGGAGATTGGGGCCCATGAAAGAGCACCCAGAATATGCTGTCTGATGTAAAAAATGATTTCTGTGTGCCAAGTGGCTGTATGCAGGTTGATGTTACATAAAGAATCAACACATCTAGCAAATGTTCACGTTTACATGCGACTTTAGACATTTGCTAAATGATTGATCACCAACTATGCCCAACGTTGTAGTGCAGCATTTACCATAGAATTACAAATTCAAACACAGGCTAATTTTATAAAAAAATTTGGAATTTATTTTAATTATAGGACTTTCCACCTTTTCCCTTGTGCAATACACGAGGAAAGTGTGGTGCACCATACTTAGTGAATTGCTGTTAACCCCGTACGACTTATTGGGTAGGCGAAGTAATGTTGATGAGGTCTGGCTGGCTGCTGTAACCGGCCATCAACTTGGCCACCCTGTGCCACATAATCACCAGTTCAGTTGTAGTTGGCTGTGCCTTGTTTGGCTCAGGTAATCACCCTTGGGCAATAGATTAGGTGGCAGAGGGGTCACAGCCATCCAGGTCAGTATTACCTCCAGAGGCTGTTGGTTTACACCCTAGATGGCGGAGCTGGTTAAAGAGGATCTGTCACCCCAACTGCCGGGGTGACAGGTTCCCAACCCCCCCTTACAGCACCCTATACTCACCTGATCCCACCGACTCCCGCTTCCTTATTTGGCCGGGCCACTGAGTTTTCATCGGCCGAAGCCCGTCGCGCGCGCTGACAGGAGAGTACGACGCTCATAGAAAATGAAGGAGCATTGGACTCCCCATTCATTCTCTATGAGCGTTGGACTCTCCTGTCAGCGCACGCATCGGGCTTTGGGCAACGAAAACTCTGTGACCGGCCGAATCAGGAAGCGGGACAAGGTGGGATCCGGTGATTATAGGGTGGTGTCAGGGGGGTCGAGAGCCTATCACCCCAGCACCAGGGGATGACAGGTCTCCTATAACAACAATTGAGTATCAGTAATAAACCACATTTGCCGGGTGGGGAGCACACGTTGAAGGGGGTCAATCTTGCAAATAAAACATACAATTATTTGCATCACTGTAATTTGTGTTTGTTAGTAAATTATGTGTAAATGACGCATTACCCGTTATGGGTGTGAACCATATTGGGCCCCTAAGCAAATTGCCTACCATAACATCTAATTGTTACTCTGTCAGTCAATAGTGGTCTTTTTTGGTAAAATAGTGTTGGTTAATCTTACGGGAATATGCACATCTGTAATGTGGATTAGCCTTTTCATGTGCCCCAAAGCATTTAAAAAAGTTTAGTTTTTGATAAATGTTTAATATTTTGTAAGTTCATTACAGTGTCAGTCTCTGTAGTTTCGAATCTCAGTTATTTACGCAACCCACTTGTGTAGTATGGCTTATGTGGTGCATGTTATCTATTTGGGCGGATGTATACAATTGATGTTTAAGTTTTACCTTTTTTTTATTTTTTATTTGCCCCATATTAGTAACATCGGTTTCCACATACAGATATCGGCAAATAATCTCTGATCACACTGGGGTGCAAGTTTTAATAATTCCAAAATGACCACATGTTGTATATTTTAAATTTTAGAACATTTGGTTCCCTTTATGGATCTATAATTTTTTTGTTATTGTAAGTTTGTCATGAGCAAAAAATTCTGACCTAACATTGCAGTTTATGTTTGCGAAGTGTTAAATAAAAGTTTTTGCAAATTCTAAACTGTTGTCCACTGTTTTTTCAACGTACATAGGGCAACATCTCAATCCAGAGGGCATCAATGTGAATGTCAATAGTAGCAAAAACACATTATTGTGTTTTTGTTGACGGCTATCTTCATCCGCTTTGAAATGTAGCAGAAGCAAGGGCCTGAGTTATGGGTATGGCCACAGGGATGTTTTGGATTAACCTCCTGGATGATCACTTCTTTAATTACCACACTCAAGGCATACATCAGTGTGCTTGTGCCATAACTTATATTTCTGGTTACTAGGGCCTAACAGGCAATACCTCTTGCAATTTTGATTATTCAAATGTGTAGTAACAAAATAATGGTTAATTCAACTACCATGTTTGATGTTTCCCAATTGATATCTTTCGTTACCTACAGTGAAGCAAAATAAAACGGCAATATTTACCCAGAAAACTTATTTAGAATCGGGTCAATTGCGCTTCAAGTCCTACTGGATATTAAAATTAAATGGTAACTTAGGACTGGGCGTTATACTGCAAAAATACCGATACCGTCACTGGCGTTGGTTAAACGACCTAAACACGGCCAGGACGGTATTTGCGGTAATTTATCTCCCCTCACCCGGCGGCCGCATGCTCTTCTCCCCTATGTTACTCTCCCTTGCGTCCCTGCTCCTACGCTGCCCGGCCAACTATTCTTCTGTCTGGGGGAGGGGGGGCATGTGTGACGCTCACATTTCTACCTGTTACAAGCATGTGGGGTGCCAAGCATTCTGGTGCAGGGAGAGAGAGGGGTGCCGGGTGGAGAGGTGGGGGCTGGACAGCTTGATCCTCCGATTAACCTCCCAATCCCAGCGAGGTCGCACATTTACTGGTGCCGGGCAAGGGATGAAAGATGCTGCTGCGGGGGCTGAAGATGTGACAGGCTGCATCTAGGCCGCAGTTCTCTCTCTGGTGTGTGCTCAGCGCTGCTACTGCCGGGCTGCACGGTTTCCCTGCCCCCCCTTCTCCGCACATACTGTGGCTGCAGGCGGTCGGGTATAGGTCTGCACATCCTCGCTCCATGGGGCACCGCTCTCTCTCCTGCACAGGAATCCGTCAGTGCTGGAAGCAGCCATGTGTGACACTCAGTCCGGGACGCTGCCGGCAGATATATGTGCTACAGGATTCCTGTGCGAGAGAGAGCGGTGGTTGCCCAGGGGAGCATGGAGGTGCCGACCCCATACCTGACCCCTGCAGACACTGTATGTGTGGGACAGGGGGGGCAGGGCAGCATGTGACAGTGTGACCGGGGGTAGATATTGGATAGAAAGATATGGGTAACTAGATAGGAGATACAGAGATAAATAGATAGATAGATAGGAGATTAATAGATAGATAGATAGATAGGAGATAAGGAGATAGAAAGATAGTACTCTATCTATCTATCTATCTATCTATCTATCTATCTATCTCCTATCTTCCTCCTATCTATCTATTTATCTCCTATCTATCTATCTATCTCCTATCTATCTATCTCCTATCTATCTATCTATCTATCTATCTATCTCCTATCTTCCTCCTATCTATCTATTTATCTCCTATCTATCTATCTCCTATCTATCTATCTATCTATCTATCTATCTATCTATCTATCTATCTATCTATCTATCTCCTATCTATCTCCCTGTCTATCTCCTATCTATCTGTCTATCTATCTATCCATTCGTCCGTCTATATCCTATCTATCTATCTCCTGTCTATCTATCTATCTATCTATGTATCGCAAACAGTAAATGCAGCACACATATCCCAGACCTTGTATCAAGTAAAAAATACTCTGCAGCACTCTGATGGTAATACAAACGTGGATTTATTCTATACAACAATGTGAAGCAAACTTCAAAATTAATATACGACGCTCCGGCATCTCCTATGCCATTTTTAAGTGCCACTTGAAAATGATGTAGGAGACACCAAAACATTGTGTATTACTTGTGAAGTTTGCTGGACATTGTTATATGGAATAAATCCACGCTTGTATTACCATCAGAAAATGGGGTTTTCAAAAGGGGTGTGGTTTTTAAAAAGGGGGTGTCATAATTATCGTATAATTTATCGTTACCGCGGCTGCATGTGCGATAAACCGCGATATTGATTTAGGCCAATATCGCCCAGCCCTATTGTAACAATAAAAGTTCCGCCACCATACTTGGCTATCCAATTTTTAGAAAAAATTTAGTTTTTGGATGTGTACTCTACATGTGTTTGAGTCTCTCTGTATTGCACTCTCTCTTTCATAATATGTGTATATATATAACCATATGAGTATGTGTATGTTACTTGTTTAAATTTTAGTTATCTGTATCTAGATAGATATATCTCTCCAGATAGATAGATAGATAGATATATCTTGCTAGATAGTGAGACTTACGCATATCTCTGAAGATAGATGCAGCTATATCTGTGTGGAACCATATATATATATATACATAGACAGAATTAGAAAGAGAGAGATTTCACCATATTGATTATATATTGGTATCTATATAGAGATATATGTTTAGATATATATAAATGACTATTGATATTAATATAACTAGATATGTGACATTTATGGCTAAGCTGTTTGATATAGCCCTATATCAATGTGCGAATCTAGGTATGTTATTTACATCACCATTTGCATAAAATTTGTGGTGGGCAATGGCTACATAACAAATGGTAAAACATAGTCAGACACAAAAGAAGGAATACACAATATGTTAGGCTTTTTTTTTTTTTTAATTACACATCATGACCCTTTTGAGGGCTGAGACCCACACTTGGATGTAGATGGTAAGTATAATTTTTTTTTTTTTTTTTTTTAGGGGGGGGTTAATAATTAAACAGTATATACACATAACACACAAATCAAATAAAGTCCTAATATTCTGTGTGGTTCCCAATTACCACAACAACTGCAAATATCAAAAACTGGTAGGCTGCTGGCAGTGTGTCCAGTAGGTTGTCCTTGAATGTAGAGGTCAAATCTTCAAGCTGCAAGCGTAGACTGTTGAGACATGTTGTGTGCATCCATGTCCACTCCCCCCTAGGCCCTGGGTGGCTACTCATCACCAACACAGGAGTGTTGCCAGGGCACGACACCTTCAGGAGTTATGAAATAGTCAGCAAACAGATCTCGAACCTGCACACCCTGATTGGATGAGAAACCCCCACGCCAGTTGATGCCTGCATCAACTGGGGCTTGCTGTGCCTCCACAACTACGTCAGAGATGTTAGATCGACAGTAGTTGTGGAGAACACAGCAAGCTTTGATAACCAGATCAACCGTGGGGGTATCCAATTGGATGACAGTGTTCAAGACCCGCCACTGGCTACACATAATCCCGAAGGTGCACTCCACAACTCTACGTGCCCTAGACAGCCGGAAATTAAAAATCCTCTTCCGGGGATCCAGTTCTCTCCGTGGGTATGGGCGCAGCAGGTTTGGCATTATTGGGAAAGCCTCATCCGATACCATCACGAAGGGTACTGGCTCTGTGGAGCCCGGAAGAGGTCGGGCGGCTGGAAGCGTGACGCCCTCTCGGAGAACTTGCAGTCCAATTTGAGATGCTTGCAGCACCCGAGAATCACCCGAACTGCCATAGGCACCAACATCAATGGCTACAAACATGCAGTTAGAATCAGCCACAGCCATCAGAATCACAGAAAAGTACTTTTTATAATTGTAAAATCTGGATCCTGAGTGCGGTGGCTGCTTCACCCTGACATGTTTGCCATCAACCGCACCTAAGCAGTTCGGATAGTTGGCTACAGTTTGAAAGCCTGCCGCAACCTGGAGCCAACGTTCTTCGGATGGGCGCGGCATCACCTTAGGCTGCAATTTCTGCCAGATTGCGCTGCATGTACACCTAACTATTCCAGAGATGGTAGATTTACCAACCCGGAATAGAAGGTGCAGGGATGCATAGCTTTCTCCTGTGGCTAAAAAACTACATATGCAAAAAAGAGAAGAGGGGGGGGGGGGGGAAGACAAAGAAGATAAAACCATTAAAATCAACCAAATTATAAAAAGCTTAATGTACATATGTAATCTTAAAAAAATTTACCGCAAGGTGATGAGTAGTCTTTCCTCAGGGCAAATTGACCTCCGCATCCTGGTGTTCTGAAAGGTAAGTGGCAGTTTCACAATCTGCACTAATTCATCAAACTGCTCAATGGTCACACGGCAAAAGCTGGTAAACTTGCATGGATAGCTGTAAATTAGAAGACCACACAAGAGATGAACAGTGTGCTACCACACAAACTAATTTTGCAATAGTCTGTAATTCACCAAGGCTTCAACTGCATGCTTACCGTCGCAAATCCCCATATAGATTGTAGAAGAAGCCTTTGGTGTTATGCTCACGAAGATAGGGATGCACCCACAGACGCTTGTAACAACACTCCTAGAAAGAATAAAAGGCAAAGGAATATTTTGGAGCAGCACGGCACATCTCCCAAGCACATTGAAATCTATATTAGGTATATTTAATAATTCTTTTCAAGCTAAAAACTAGTGCAATGACGAAAGATACCCATTACTGTTTACTCTTTGGTAAAAGTCATCACTTCTGCTTCTTCCACCATACCACAAATTAAGAATTTCAACACAGATCCCAAGAAGTGGCATAGCTACCATTAATAAGGATAAGGCTTTTGCTATGGAGCCCTGGCCCTAGAGGTGGCCGGCCCCCCTCAAAAAATGTGGCCTGTCTCAATGGTGCTTCAGCAGTGGCAGTACTGTGAAAGAGCCCCCCCCCCAAAAAAACACACATACACAGTTGGACAACTACCTAAAGGGAGAGGCATCAATCTCAAAGCAAGGCCCTGGCCCTCCCCTAAGCACATTGTCCAACAGCCACTGGCAGAGATGATCCCTCACCATAGTTGACAACAGCCCCGTTTGTTTCCTGGTAGGGCCTGGCCCCAATATTGGCAAATCCTGGCCCAGTGTGGGAAGCACCGCCCCCTGATGCCCACCACAAATGGAATACTACCTAATCCCAGTGGGCCAGAGGACAGAATCAATGGAACACAGGAAGGAGGGTAATTATAGTGGGGACACTTAGGTTCCCTAGCATCCTGTGCCATGTGGTCACTCAGTTTGTCTAGCATCATGTATAATGGGGTCACTCTTCTTCCCAGGTATCCTGTATAATGGGGTCACTGAAATTCCCTGGCATCAGGTAAAATAGGTTCACTTAGCTACCATGCCATCTGGTATAAAGGTGTAACTCTGCTGCCCTGGCATCTGGTATGATGGGGTCACATAGCTTTTCCAGCATCTTGTATAGTAGTGAGTCTAATTGAGGTCACCCAGCTTTCACACCATCCTGTCTAATAGTCAGTATAATGGAGGACATCCACATTTGTAAGGAACTTGTTTAGTAGTCGGTATCGTTAACGGCCTGCAGTGTCAAACCCCACTCTCCCTCCTCCGCCTCAAAGCGGTCCCCACATCTGCATGGACTCATCGTGGCACATATATTTAGAGCAAACTTAGAGCAACCTCCTACTCCTCACCGCCAAGCAGTGTAATAATTTTTACTACTGTGTAAAAACATATTCTCGGACCTTAGTAATAAACATTTCCATCTTTCCACTCAACAGCAGATATGGTTGCAAGTCACATATTATAAGGGAAAAAAAAAAAACCCTGGTGAGGAGGGCATCACTGACATCTGAAATTACAACTTTTTACAGCCATGACTGCATTTGATGAGGTAAACAGAAAGACAAATAAATTACATTTGAATGTACGTAATTGACCAAAAAAATGCCACCCAAGACGCCGAAAAACCAAACACCAGTGAACACCATTGAAAATAACCGGTTCAATTTGAAAAAATTTTTTTTTTTACCTCATGCAGAATTTTTTGGTGACACAGCGTAAGTGCTAGTCGCAGGAGTAGCGGAATATAACGTCGCCTAAGGCGAAGACGGCCATGTGAACCTGGCATTTTGTGTTTGATTTTAGGCTAAATTCACCACAGTGGCCAAATTTTACAACACTGAAGTGATTCCTGTCACGGATTTAGTGAGGCTAATTTGATAAGGTTATTTTTTTTTTAATTTCAATTAGATGCCAGGAAACTTTATTCAACATTCTATCATTCAAAACGGACATTTCAGTTGCGATAAACTTGCTGCGGAAAAACCGCACAACGCACACGTACGCGGATTTCTCGCAGGTTGAAATCTGCACTACCAGACCTGCGGATTTCTGCGGAAAAATAAGCTGCGGATGCGGTAGGTGTGAACGCACCCTAAGGGTACGTGAACACTATGGAATGGCGACAGAAAACCCTCACGCATTCTACAGCATTCTACGGAATCCGCCCGTGCATAGAATGGAGTCCATGACATGGACAAAGTTGCACGCACCTGCCACAATCAGCGAGCTGCGGAATGCGCGACAGCCATTTCCGTCGCCATTCCGTAGTGTGCACATACCCTTAAGTATTCTGTATTGATCTCTATGAGAGATCACTGCAGTAATACTGAAAGTACTTCAGAGACCTTAGTACAGATCATGGCGCAAAAAATGACACAGCTCCATAGATCAATGGATAAAAAGCGTAATAAGGCAGGGAATAGTGCAATTTTAAACATTTATTTAAAAAAAAAAAAAAGATTTACATTTTTTTAAAAGCAGTCAGATGAAATAAAAGTTATACAAGTTACATATTGTGGTAATCATACTAACTTGAGGAACATATATAACATGTCAGTTTTACTATAGAATGAATGGCATAAACACAAAACCCCGCTAAAATGAAAACCATTTCCTTTTTTTTCAGTTTCACTGCGCATACAATTTTTTTCTGCCATTGTAAAGTACAATTAGTGGCGCAAAAAATAAAGGATCACTTGGGTCTGTAGGTTAAAAAATGCAAGCACTATGGCCTTTTAAACATGAGAAGGAAAAAACGAAAATGCAAAAACGAAAATTAGCCCGGTCCTGAAGGGGTGAACTGCATTTAGTGACATGCTTTACGACAGGCATCGTGGACATAGACAACAATAGACAGAGTCTGTCCCCTATATAATATACATAGTAAAATTAGAAATTTTAACATAAAAATTTAAATATGCAAAACAAGAGTCCATGGAGCCTCGGTTGCGAGTCTCAAAAAACGGGAATAGCCCGATATCCCTAGCCTGTTACCACGGGGTGCCTTCATGATGTGGAGAGAACCACACCACCCTGATAAGTAGTCGCTTAAAGAGGACTTGTCACCCCCGGTGACAAGGTGACAGGCTCCTGACCCCCCGTTAGAGCCCCCTATACTCACGTGATCCCGCCGGGTCCCGCTTCTGGAGATGGTCGGGTCACGGAGATATCGGCGCCCGAAGCCCAGCGGGCGCGCTCCTCAGATGAGTCCAACACTCTTAAAAAATGACAGGAGAGTCCAGCACTCCGTCATTCTCTATGAGCTGCAGCGGCTGATATCTCCGTGACCCGACCATCTCCAGACGTGAGTATAGGGGGCTCTAACGGGGGTCGGGAGCCTGTCGCCCCGGCACGGGGGGGTGACAGGTTCCCTTTAAGTCCCACTCGGTTGCAAGTATTGGAACATAAATGGGGAAACAACAGGGTGGCCCCTTTTGTGTCAAAGTCCAACTCAAGGTGTGAGCATTGCGACATGACACAGGCTTGCAAAGGCAGGCATCCATCCACAAACAGCCGTTTCGGGGCATTTGCCCCTCGTCAGTGTGGAGCAGGATTCTGACTAGTTGGGGCAATGACAAATTAACCAACAAAACACAGTAATCACTGAGCTCAAGGAGATGTGAAATAATTCCAATGAAGTACTCAAGAGTCTCCACTGATGCCTCCAAAAATTTAAATATGCAAAAGAAGAGTCCGTGGAGCCACGGTTGCAAGTCTTAAAACACGGGAATAGCCAGATATCCCTAGCCTGTTGCCAATGGGTGCCTCCATGATGGGGGGAGCACCACACCAGTGACTAACATAAAAATTGATTTCAACAATAGGTGATCTTCTGATGACACATTCCCTTTAAAGGGGAACTCCGGATAAGAAAAACTTGTTTTCTACTAAAAGTACATTAAAAGTTATATAGATGTGTCTATACATTGTATTACTGTATCTGTACGGTTCTGCCACACTAGTAGCTGATAGAAATCCAGGAAGTGAAAAAAAATTGCCTCTGTGTCAATCCACATTGTCTCCTGCTCTTTCTGCTATCCTCCCTTAGGAGACAAATCTTTCATGCCTCTGTCTCACATTGTGTGTGTCTGCTCGTCTCAGCAGGTGTTTCAACTTTCGCAAAAGTCTACAGAGAAATTAGGGCTGTGTTCACACATGTTGGATATCATTGCAGTACTGCAGCATCTGCACAAAAATGATGCAGTAACACAAATAGATAATGCTAAACAGCAGAGAGGATAAGAGCCAACACTGCCAATCCCACCTGCACAAAAAACAAGGCATAAACAGTATTTCCCATGTAAGATAATATCGATAAAGCCCTTTTTGTTGGAATCAACTTTAAAGATAAAAGATGCTTGATCATAATATGTGTGTGGAAAGGGGGAAAAAATATTAATGGTGCGTTCACACCTACAGGATCTGCAGCTGATTTTCTGCAGCAGATTTCATTTAAATAACTGAACACAGCATCAAATCTGCTGCAGATCTGCTGCAGATCCTGTAGGTGTGAACGCACCCTTAAAAAGTTCTTTGCTTTATTCCAATATCAGCATTAGGGTGCCTTCACACGTACCGTATTGCTGCGTTTTTATCGCTCCATTTTTGCTGCGTTTTTGGTGCGTCTTTTTACATGCGCGTTTTGATTTTCACATGATTTTCATGTGAAAATCAAAACTCGCATGTAAAAATCGCACCAAAAACGCAGCGATAAAAACGCAGCGATAAAACCGCGATAAAAACACAGCGATACGGTACGTGTGAAGCTACCCTGACAGGTAGAGAATACAGCGTGCTGTGCGGGTGGGACCACAATGAAATGATAAAGTACTGCAAATAATTCAGTAACACAATGAAACTGCAATGTGTGAACACAGCCTAGATGTTCTGCAATAGATTTGGGCGGGGAATAGGCAGGTTGGGGGACTGTGATGGAACAGCTGAGGAAATCATTGCATTCTGGAACCTCTAGTACCGAGTACATCTGCTCAACTAGGAAATATAGAAACACAAAACAGAACAAAACCCCCCAAAACAAATGGATTTTTGCTAGTTTTAAAACCGGGATAGATAGGTAAGTATTGTTATATGCTTCTGCAGAAGTTTAATTTTTTTTTACCTCTACCGGGAGTTCCCCTTTAAGTTATTGACCACCATTTTTCATGTTGGGAACTGCAGGGCTGTCCTACAGTTCCTGGTCTACTGCTCTGATCCAGCACTGCTACACAGCGCTATTGATATAGAGCAGGTTACCCCCTCTGTGTACTGTATATTCCTATTAGCTGCCTTTCAATATCGCTGTGTGTGGCAGCCTCTGCACAGAGAGTGTTGGTTACTTTGAATTTTTATCAGTCTTTAGTACATGTACTAATTAGTAATTTACAATAGTAAAGTGGAGAATTAGAAAAACTCTAAGGCTGGGTTCACACTGCGTTTTTAGCATACGTTTTACGGATCCGTTTTTTTAATGGAAAAAAAAAATAGTGTCAGCAATGTTTTTGTGTCTGTCGAAAAAACGGATCCGCTTTGATCCGTTTTTTTTTTATAATGGAAGTCAACGGAAAAATGGATCAAAACAGATGCACACAAATGTATCCGTTTTTGCAATCCGTTTTTTTTCAAAAAACGGATTGCAAAAACGCAGTGTAAATCCAGCCTAACACTTCCTCTTCTGTACAGATGACTTTCCAGCTATGTCCATACTATCATCACAGACAGGCTTAGGGTCCTATTCTACGGAGCGATAATAGGCCGAATCGGCTGATCGTTTATTTAGGTTCAAACCTAAAATCATCGGGCACCAACCATGGATCGCTGCGTAGAATAGCAATGCGCGGCAGGTAACCGACGATTTCACAAGCACCATGCTTTACCTAAGCATGCTGCAGGTCTTCTCCTGTGCTCCTTCTTCCTCCCGGTCCCGTGTGCAGCAGCAGCTTCAGTGTGGCCTGTCTTAGCTGACAGACCGCTCAGCCAATCACTGGCCAGGACTGCCGCAGTCCCTGCAGCTCTCGCTAAACGATTATCGGGCTGTGTAAGTGCGATCAGAGTCCCCCAAAATAGTAAATACCTGCTCTGGACCCCTCAGCTAGGTAGCTGAGGGGTCCAGAGCAGGTATTTGTACATTACTCTTCCGGGTTTGCGGCGTCCTCCGTCTTCTCATTCGGTCTTCGGCTCTTTCCGGCGGTCCCCATCGGCTTTTTCGGCTATTTTCGGCTCCAGCCTCGTCTTTTTCCGGATTTTGCGCTCTGCTGCCCCCTAGCGGCTGATATGTGTAATACACTTATCAGCAGCTACAGGGATGTTCAGAATATAGAAAAAGTTTTGTTTTTTTTTTTCCAATTTTTTTTTCTTTCTATTTTCCGCACCCTATCGCCGCTGAGTGTTGATCAGCATCGCACGAAAGTGCGCTGCTAATCAGCAACTCCTCCTTTTTGGCGTAGGGTGTTTTTTTTCTATATCCTACTGCCACGGTCTGCTGATAAGTGCCGCACATAAGTGCGGCATTTATCAGCAATGCCTTTGTTGGCGTAGGTTTTTTTTATACTTGCTGTAAAAAAAAAACACGTAAAAAACACTACATTACACCACACTACATTGAATAAAGTTTGACACTACACCACTACATACCCCATATACTAGTCCCCGTATAAAGATGGCCCCCAGGATGTTTTCGGCGTCAGAGGGATACGTTATTATTGCCTCTGACACTGAAACAGCCAGTGAGGATGAATGAGGGGGATCCTTCATTCCTCCATTCATCCTCATCATCCTCATCATCCAGTGACATGTCTGGGGGGTAGCGTAGCGTACGCTGCCCCCCAGACACGTCTTTTCCGCCAGTACCGTCCCAATAAGAGATGGCGGTATGGCGTGAAATTCTACAAACTCTGTGAGAGTACCTCAGGATACACTTACAGATTTAGGGTACGTGCACACTGCGGAATGGCGAAGGATAACCCTTTGTGCATTCCGCAGCTGGCACCCGCCGGCGGACTGATGCGGGCTCATGTCTCCACCCGTGTCATAGACTCCATTCTATGCATGGGCGGATTCCATCGTCCATCCAAAGAATGAATACGTTGGATGGAGAGCGGAATCCGCCTGTACATAGAATGGAGTCTATGACACGTGTGGAGACGTGTGCCTGCATCAGTCCGCCGGCGGGTGCCAGCTGTGGAATGCACGAAGGGTTATCTGTCGCGATTCCGCAGTGTGCGCGTACCCTTAGAGTGTGTCTAGGAAGGGACACCCAAATCCAGCCCCCAGATGCCCCCTCCCCCCCATCCTCGGAACAAGTGGGAAGATCGTCCGGGAACTGATCTTCCCACTGCTGGATAAAGGTTACCACCTGTACAGGGATAACTTTTATACCAGCACCCCCTCTTCCGGTCCCTCGCTGCCCGAGCTACTGTAGCTTGCGGCACGATCCGAACATATCAGAAGTAGTAATAGAGCCCTAATATTTAGCAGCCATGGAGCGGACCCAGCGATTCTGGATGTGAGGGACCCCGTATCGCACCAGGGCAACATTTTCCAGGTGACGTCCCCCACACTGGAAAACAGGAGACCCCAGAAGAAGTGCAGAGTGTGGCGTAACAGGGGGATCAGGAAGGACACCATTTACCAGTGTGACGCCTGTCCTGATCACCCTGGCCTCTGCATACTGGATCGCTCCAAGGCGCACCACACGTCATTGGAGTTCTACATTATCTAAATTCTGTCCCTTATTCCTATTTTAGGGGTCACGTTGATCCGGGGATTATTCTGATTGCCATTATGGAGTCGGGAAGGAATTTTTTCCCTGTGATGAGGCTACTGTCGTCTGCCTCACGAGGGTTTTTTTGCCTTCCTCTGGGTCAACACAGGTTGAATTTGATGGACACCTGTCATTTTCAACCTTATAAACCAATAATTGGCCTAATACCCCCAAATAAATTAGAATTGTCCCTTTTCCCCAGCTAAGTAGGTATGGCCGCCATTCCCATTAGAGGATGCCATGATGCAATTACAAAGCCTCTGTGCGGCGAGGACAGTAGAAACCCCCCACAAGTGACCCCATTCTGGAAACTACACCCGATAAGGAATCTAACAAGGGGGGCAGCGGGGATATGGCCCCCTGGTGACGGCCACATTTGGGACGTGAAAATGAAAAAAATTGTATTTTTTATTTTCTCGGCACATGTTCTACGTAAGTGCCCGTCACCAGTGGGGTCCATATTCTCACTGCACCCCTTGTTAGATTCCTTATGGGGTGTAGTTTCCATAATGGGGTCACTTGTGGGGGGTTTCTACTGTCCTGGCAGCACAGGAGCTTTGTAAATGCGACATGGCCTCCATCCTCCATTCCAGCCTCTAAATGGCGCTCTGTCCCTTTGGTGGCTTGCCCTGTGCCCATATGGCACATTATGCCCACATGTGGGGTATTTTCGTACTCAGGGGAAACTACCCTACATGGTTTGTGTTCATTTTCTTTTTTAACCCCTTGTGGAAATGGAAAAAATCAAGGCTAGACCAACATTTAGTGTAATTTTTGTAAATTTTTTACTCTAAATCATTAATCTTGTCATGATTTTTTCATTTTCACAAGGGGCTAAAAGATAAAAAAAAAAACACTAAATGTGTAGCGCAATTTCCCCTGAGTACGGAAATACCCCACATGTGGACATAAAGCGCCATGCGGGTGCAGGGTAAGCCTCCGAAGGGAAGGAGCGCCATTTGGTTTTTGAAGGCTGGATTTGGATGGAATAGATTTCAAGGGGCCATGTTGCATTCAAAAGGCCCCAGTGTTGCCAAGACAGTTGAAACCCCCCACAAGTGACCCCATTATGGAAACTACACCCCTCAGGGAATGTAACAAGGGGTGTAGTGAGCATATGGACCCCACTGGTGACGGGCACAAATGTGGAACAATGTGGCGTGAAAATGAAATATTACATTTTTTACACTATAATGTTGGTTTAGCCTTGAATTTATCATTTTCACAAGGGGTTAAAAGAGGAAAATAAATGTGTAGAGCAATTTCCCCCGAGTCCGTAAATACCCCACATGTGGACATAAAGTGCCATGTGGGCGCAGGGCAAGCCTCCGAAGGGAAGGAGCGCCATTTGGATTTTGGAGGTTGGATTTGGCTAGAATGGATGATGAACGCCATGTCGCATTTACAGAGCCCTCGTGCTGCCAAAACACTGGAAACCCCCCACAAGTGACCCCATTCTGGAAACTGCACCCCTCAGGGAATCTAACAAGGGGTGCAGTGAGGATATGGACCCCTTGATGACGGACACATTTGTGCCATGAAAGTGAAAAAATTAAAATTTTCCCTTTCACGTCACATTGTTCCACATTTTTGCCCGTCACCAGTGGGGTCCATATGCTCACTGAACCCCTTGTTAGATTCCTTGAGGGGTGTAGTTTCCAGAATGGAGTCACTTGTGGGGGGTTTCCAGTGTCTTGGCAGCACGAGGGCTCTGTAAATGCGACATGGCCCTTAAAATCCTTTCCAGTGAAATTCAGCTTCCAAAAGCCAATTGGCGCTCCTTCCCTTTGGAGGCTCGTCCTGCGCCCGCTTGGCACTTTATCGCCATATGTGGGGTATTTCCGTACTCGGGATAAACTGCGCTACACATTTTGTGTCTTTTTTTCCCTCTTATCCCTTTAAGAAAATGAAAATTTGAAGGCTAGAACAACGTTTTAGTGTATAAAATAAATTTTTCTTTTTTCACGCCATATTGTTCGGAAAATCTGTGAAGCACCTGTGGGGTCCAAATGCTCACCGCACCCCTTGTTACATTCCTTAAGGGGTGTAGTTTTCTAAATGGTGTCCCTTTTGGGGTGTTTTTTAGGTTTTGGCACCCCAGAGCCTCTGCCAACCTGAAGTGGTACAGTCAAAAATGACCAAATATAACGGAGGCATTGAAATTTACTAGGCGCTCCTTTATATCTGAGGCTTGTGGTTGCGTCAAATAGCGCAATAGGGCCACATATGGGGTATTTCTATAAACTGCAGAAATGGGGCAATAATTATTGGGGTGCATTTCTCTGGTAATAGGTTTATAATTATTAAAAATATTGGATTACAATAAAATCTCTGCACAGAAAATTAAAATTTTCAAATTTCTTACACACTTGGCTTTTATTTCTGTGACTCCCCTAAAGGGTTAAAACACTTTCTGGATATGCTTTTGCAGAGTGTGGGGGGTGCAGTTTCTGAAATGGGGTGCTTTGTGGGGCTTTCTAACATACAGGCCCCTCAAATACACTTGGGTAAACCTGAACAGGTCCCTAAAAATATCTGATTTTGAAATTTTACTGAAAATTTGGAAATTTGCTGCTAATGTTTTAAGCTTCCTATTGTCTAAAAAAAATGAAAGATCGTTTAATAAATGCCGCCAACATAAATTAGACATGTTGCTAATGCTATTTAATATATAATTTATGTGGTATAACCACTTTCTGTATAAGCAAAAAAGTTTGAAAGTTGGAAAAATGCATTTTTCACATTATTTGGGGTTTTTTCATAAAGATTCGTTATAAGTATCGACTCCAATTTACCAGAAATGTAAAGTACAATATGTCACGAGAAAACAATCTCAGAATCAGCCGGATAGGTAAAAGCATCCAGAAGTTATTAATGAATAAAGTGACACTGGTCATATTCATAAAATTTGTCTCTGTCATTAAGGCCATTTCAGGCTCTGTCCTTAAGGGGTTAAAGGGGTGCTCCAGCGTAGGGGCACTTTTTTGGGGGGACCGGGGAGGAGGTGTCTGAAATAAAAGACGTCCACTTACCGCCCCGGTTCCAGCGGCGGGTCCCGCATCACGGCGCTCCGGTGCCCGGTTCATGGCCGCTTCCGGGTGTCTGACGCCGCCCAAGACGCTACGTCTCAGGGCCGCTCAGCCACTCAGTGAAGGAGGCGGGATCCGAGCGGACTTCAAACCGGAGCGCAGTGATGCTGGAACCGGGGAGGTAAGTGGACGTCTTTTATTTCAGCCACCTCCTCCCCGATCCCCCCAAAAAGTGCTCCCACGCTGGAGCACCCCTTTAAGACCACAGCTTTGCCTCCCCCTCCATAAGGAATGACCTCTAGACAGGTCATGTCCAAGAAAATTCTAGTAAATAAGGTATAGACCTGTCTATTATGTCCAAATCCAAGTGTCTCTATTCCCATCTGACAACGTTATCCCCTATCAATAGGCTAGGGGATAACTAGCTGATCGTGGGCATCTGAACACCTGGGCCTCTTGTAGTCTGCTGATAGAAAGGAGCTGTTTTTGGAAGAAACAGGTTATAAAAAAAAAAAATTACATTTTTGGTATGTGGCTTTAATCAGTAAAAAATCTAAATCATATATTCACTTTAAAGGAGAAGTCCTGCGAAAATTTTTATTACAGTATTGTATTGCCCCCCAAAAGTTATACAAATCACCAATATACACTTATTACAGGAAATGCTTATAAAGTGCTTTTTTTCCCTGCACTTACTACTGCATCAAGGCTTCACTTCCTGGATGAAATGGTGATGTCACGACCCGACTCCCAGAGCTGTGGCTGCTGGAGAGGATGATGGCAGGGGGACATAAGACCAGGTTATGCGATTTTACCTACTTGCACCGTACCTATATGTCTACACCTCTATATACTGCCCCAGGGGCGTAGCTAATGTCTCCTGGGCCCTGGTGGGAGAGGCCAACTTGGCCCCCCCCCCTCCTTTCACGACCAAGTGATGCTATTGGTGTATATATATATATATATATATATATATATATATATATATATATACATACACACACCAAGACAGATATTACCAATAACACCAGCATATTGGAAGAGAAAGTATTATGACCGTACATATTACCGCCATACTGTTACCGACCAAATCCTGTATACTGAGACCAATATTACCAGTAAGGAAATGTTTTTTTTTTTTTTTTTTTTTTATTTTAACGATATTTTATTGAAGTTATACATAAATACAAAGTGATAAGAACAATTATATAATAATAGATAAACTATTACAAGTCAGTAGACTTATATAAAATTACATAAATAAATATAACAAATCATTAAAATAAACAAGAAAGCAACCAATTATTGCTTTAACATACAAATGAAGTAAAATTGTATCATACTATGCTCTATATCAAGTACAGGTAAGTACTCCCAGGGTACCTTCTTCTCTGAGCCACGAATCCACGGAATCTGCCAGACAGACATATTAGGCTCCTCACACTGGCACCATCCTCATCTCTCTACACACTGCACATCTGTATTGGCCCCTTTACACCCTCATTTAGTGGGTAGCCCTGGCTCTATGTGACCCCCTAATAATATATGCCCCCCTCTGTGTATTCCCTCTCCTCCTATGTTGCCCCCCCAAATAGATGGACCCTCTCCCCCCATGTTGCCCTGCTTATAGATGGTCCACTCTCCCCCCACCCTCCCTTATAGATGGCCTCCTCTCCCCCCTCCATATAGATGGCCCCCTCTACCCCCTCCCTTATAGATGGCCTCCTCTCCCCCCTCCCTTATAGATGGCCTCCTCTCCGCCCTCCTTATAGATGGCTTCCTCTCCCCCCTCCTTATAGATGGCCTCCTCTCCCCCTCCCTTATAGATGGTCCCCTCTCCCCCCACCCTCCCTTATAAATGGTCCCCTTTCCCCCTCCCTTATAGATGGTCCCCTTTCCCCCCAACCTCATAGATGCCACCCTCTTTCCCCCCACCCTCATAGATGCCCCCCTCTTCCCCCCCACCCTCATATATGCCCCCCTTCCCCCCCCACCCTCATAGATGCCCCCCTCTTTCCCCCCACCCTCATGGATGGCCCCCTCTTTCCCCCCACCCTCATAGATGCCCCCCTCTTTCCCCCCACCCTCATATATGCCCCCCTTTCCCCCCCCCCACCCTCATAGATGCCCCCCTCTTTCCCCCCACCCTCATAGATGCCCCCCTCTTCCCCCCCTCATAGATGCCCCCCACTTACCCCCCTCATAGATGGCCCCCTCTTTCCCCCCACCCTCATAGATGCCCCCCTCTTCCCCCCACCCTCATAGATGCCCCCCTCTTTCCCCCCACCCTCATAGATGGCCCCCCTCTTTCCCCCCACCCTCATAGATGGCCCCCCTCTTTCCCCCCACCCTCATAGATGCCCCCCTCTTCCCCCACCCTCATAGATGTCCCCCTCTTTACCCCCCCTCATAGATGACCCCCTCTTTCCCCCCACCCTCATAGATGCCCCCCTCTTTCCCCCCACCCTCATAGATGCCCCCCTCTTTCCCCCACCCTCATAGATGCCCCTCTTTCCCCCCACCCTCATAGATGTCCCCCTCTTTCCCCCCACCCTCATAGATGCCCCCCTCTTCCCCTTATCCTCATAGATGCCCCCCTCTTCCCCCCCCACCCTCATAGATGCCCCCCCTCTTTCCCCCCACCCTCATAGATGGCCCCCTCTTTCTCCCCACCCTCATAGATGCCCCCCTCTCCCCCCCACCCTCATAGATGCCCCCCTCTTTCCCCCACCCTCATAGATGCCCCCCTCTTTCCTCCCACCCTCATAGATGCCCCCCTCCTTCCCCCCACCCTCATAGATGCCCCCTCCTTCCCCCCACCCTCATAAATGCCCCCCTCTTCCCCCCACCCTCATAGATGGCCCCCTCTTTCCCCCCACCCTCATAGATGCCCCCCTTTTCCCCCCCCGCCCTCATAGATGCCCCCCTCTTTCCCCCCACCCTGCAGGCTAATAGAAAAACAAAACAAAACTTAACTCACCTGACAACTCGCTCCCACGTTGATCCTCACCCCTCCTGGTCTGTCCCCGGCTGCTGCGTGGCTGCCGGGGTTGTCACGTCCTATCCCCGGCAGCGCGCGCATCCCAGAGCTCCCTGCGCGCCGGAAGTCAGTGCCCAAGGCGCGCAGGGATCTCTGGGATGCGCGCGCTGCCTGGGATAAGACGTGACACCCCTGGCAGCAGCCGGGGGAAGCCGGAGCCGGTCTCTTGTTACCGCAAGCAAAACAATGCTTGCGATCACAAGAGTGATTGGTCGGGAGGGCCTCGGTTGCGGCGGCGACCGCGGTAGCTACGCTATTGTACTGCCCTCTGAAGAGACTGGAGATGATCAGAGCGTGATCAGAGGGTAAAAGAGAGATGTTCTGGATGAAGAAGAGGAATGCTGGAAGCACGTCAATGAGAACAGCTCCTGGAACGTTATCATTTATATCATTCACAATACCCAAGGAACGAAGGAGAGACACTTATCTATAAACAATTTTTGAATAATAAAACAGTGTTACCTTGACTGCGCAGTACAGGATGCTACTGACCATTTATGGACTGGCCTACCAGAGTGTGACATGTTTGTGTCTTGTGACTTGGAACCCCGCCTGTATTGGATGTTACATATTTCATATGAATGAGTAGTACCGCCCCATATTCTGTCTATAAAATGTGACTACCATAATAAAACTTGGGCCATTTATCCAGGCTTATAATTATGATACAATGTCTTATCTGTGTCCGTGATTTATAAGTGACGAGTTGGTAATACTGCAGGTTACAGCTCTAGATATATTTAAAAACCATCCATCCTGGGTATTTGACTTTTCTCCATAGAGACGGGTCAACATCTAAATTTAGACTTATCAGACACTGAGGGACATAGAGCACTGGAGGGACACTGAGCATCCCTCTGCCATCATCCTCTCCAGCAGCCACAGCCCGCACAGCTCTAGGAGTCAGGTCGTGACATCACTATTTTATCCAGGAAGTGAAGCCTTGATGCAGTAGTAAGTGCAGGGAAAAAAGCTCTTTATAAACATCTCCCGTAATAAGTGTATATTTTCGTATAACTTTTGGGGGGCAATACAATAATAAAATTTTTCGCCGGACTTCTCCTTTAAGGTGGACATCTATATCATAAAAATCAAAGTCTGTCTGTCTGTCTGTCCTTCTGTCTGTCTGTCTGTCTGTCCTCTATAGACTTCCAAACGCCTGAACCGTTTGACCCCAAATTTGGCACACAGATACATTGGGTGCCCGGGAAGGTTATTGCGAAGGTCCCGTCCCCGCCAGATGTACAGGAGGGGAGGGGGAGGGGAAAGAGAGGCGCCCCATAGAGATGAATGGGAAAATCTCCTCACTGCAAACACAGGTGATATAATTAGCTGCAGCAGACACGGCAGTTGGAGCCTTAGCAACCAATAGGATTACTGCTTTCATTTTCACAGGGAGCAATGGTTGCTAGGGAAGCTGCCTCACAACATCCACAGTAATAACTGGTAAACCCCCTACTCCATCTATACAGTACATGTATATACAGAACCCCCTACTCCAACTATACAGTACATGTATACAGGACCCCCTACTCCATCTATAAGGTACATGTATACAGGACCCCCTACTCCATCTATACAGTACATGTATATACAGAACCCCCTACTCCAACTACACATTACATGTATATACAGGGCCCCCTACTCCATCTATACAGTACATGTATATACAGGACCCCCTACTCCATCTATACAGTACATGTATATACAGGACCCCCTACTCCATCTATACAGTACATGTATATACAGAACCCCCTACTCCATCTATACAGTACATGTATATACAGGACCCCCTAATCCATCTATACAGTACATATATATACAGGACCCCCTACTCCATCTATACAGTACATGTATATACAGGACCCCCTACTCCATCTATACAGTACATGTATATACAGGGCCCCCTACTCCATCTATACAGTACATGTATATACAGGACCCCCTAATCCATCTATACACTACATGTATATACAGGACCCCCTACTCCATCCATACAGTACATGTATATACAGGACCCCCTACTCCATCCATACAGTACATGTATATACAGGACCCCCTACTCCATCTATACAGTACATGTATATACAGGACCCCCTACTCCATCTATACAGTACATGTATATACAGGGCCCCCTACTCCATCTATACAGTACATGTATATACAGGACCTCCTACTCCATCTATACAGTACATGTATATACAGGACCCCCTACTCCATCTATACAGTACATGTATATACAGGACCCACTACTCCATCTATACTGTACATGTATACAGGACCCCCTACTCCATCTATACAGTACATGTATATACAGGACCCCCTACTCCATCTATACAGTACATGTATATACAGGGCACAACAGGTATACCAAACTGTGACTGGGTAACACTGCTACACCAGACCTGACCAATACCGCCATACTGTGACTGGATAACACCATCATATCAGACCTGCCCAATACCGCCATACTGTGACTGGATAACACCTCCATACCAGACCTGACCAATACCGCCATACTGTGACTGGGTAACACCGCCACACCAGACCTGACCAATACCGCCATACTGTGACTGGATAACACTGCCACACCAGACCTGACCAATACCGCTATACTGTGCTGGATAACACTGCCATACCAGACCTGACCAATACCGCCATACTGTGACTGGATAACACTGCCATACCAGACCTGACCAATACCGCCATACTGTGCTGGATAACACTGTCATACCAGACCTGACCAATACCGCCATACTGTGACTGGATAACACTGCCATACCAGACCTGACCAATACCGGCAAACTGACTGGGTAACACCGCCACACCAGTCCTGACCAATACCACCATACTGTGACTGGATAACACCGCCACACCAGATCTGACCAATACCGCCATACTGTGACTGGATAACACCCCCATACCAGACATGACCAATACCGACACACTGTGACTGAGTAACACTGCCATACGGGTAAATACAACCCTGCAGGTATACAGGACACTACAGGTATACAGGACCCCAAAACTATACACTACAAGTGCACGGGACCTCCACAAAACTATATACTACAGGTATACAGGACCCCAAACTTTACACTACAGGTATACAGGACCCCAAAACTATATACTACAGGTATACAGGACCTCCACCAACTATATACTTCAGGTATACAGGACCTCCACCAACTATATACTACAGGTATACAGGACCCCAAACTATACACTACAGGTATACAGGACCCCAAAACTATACACTACAGGTATACAGGAACTCCACCAACTATATATTACAGGTATATAGGACCCCAAACTATACACTACAGGTATACAGGACCTCAAAACCATACACTACAGGTATACAGGACCTACATCAACTCTATAATACAGGTAAACAGCACCTTCACCAACTCTATACTACAGGTATATAGGACCCCAAACTATACACTACAGGTATACAGAACCTCCACCAACTCTATACTATAGTTATACAGGACCTTCAAACTATTTACTACAGGTATATAGGACCCCCGAACTATATACTACAGGTATACAACACCTCCACCAATTATACACTACAGGTATCCAGGACCCTCAAACTATAAACTACAGGTATACAAGACCTCCACCAACTATACATTACAGGTATACAGCACCAACTATATACTACAGTTATACAGGACCCCCAAACTATACAGTACAGGTATACAGGACCTTCACCAACTGTACACTGCAGGTATACAGGACCTCCCTCAACTATACACTATAGGTATACAGCCCCCCCAACTATGCACTACAGATATGCAAGACCCCTAAAAACTATACATTATGGGTATACAGAACCCCTCCAACTATGCACTACAGGTATACACTAATTCCACTGATTAACTCAGATGAAACAATACCTTTAGCTTGGCCTCCTGGGCACCTTAGAACAAATCTAATTAACATACTGACACTTTATACCCGGGCAGCGCCGGGTACATTTTCTAGTGCACATTAAAGGAGCAGTTCACCCATTTTTTATTCTTTCCTATCAACTGGTGCCAGAGATTTGTAATTTACTTCTATAAAAAATCTTAAGTTTTCCAGTACTTATCAGCTACTGTATGTCTTGCAGGAAGCAGTGTATTCTTTCCAGTCTGGAGAGCAGGAGAGGTTTTCTATGGGGATTTGCCACTGCTCTGGACAGTTCCTGACATGAACAGAGGTGGCAGCAGAGAGCACTGTGTCAACTGGAAAGAATACACCACTTCCTGCAGGACATAAAGCAGCTGATAAGTACTGGAAAACTGGAGATTTTTTAATAGCAGTAAATTAAAAATCTCTGGCACTTTCTGGCACCAGTTGATTTGAAAAAACTTTTTTGGTGAACAACCCCTTTAGGACACCATACACTTTATACTGATGTTGACAGCGGGTTCAGCCTTTAAGTGCCTGGAAAAGCTGGATCCAGTCCTCGGAAACTGGAATGATGAAAATGCTATCTCTGTGTTTTTGTGACAATGCTTATTTAAGAGGTTTTCATTTTGTGGTCTAGGTTAAAGGTATTATAAAGACTGTTTTCCTGCGCAAAAAAAGTGGATATCAATGGGAGCATGGGCCTTGATAAATATTGCACAATTTTTGTGGGGGGTTTTATGGATTAAAAAAAGGCCTAACAAACTACGCCAGGGTCTGACTGGAGTACTGCTGCTCAATAAAAAAGTAGCTAATCTAATATAAACCCCAACCACGAATGAAAAAAAGAAAAAAATAATAATTCACAGCCTGTGTAAGCTGCTCCAAAACAGTGCAAATGGCTTGATAAATGGTGCGTAAAATATACGTTTCACGCAAAAACACCTTCTTCTCCAAAATAATAGGGCAAAATGAATGATGCATATGCCCATGTAACTTAATTGGCAAATGGTATAAGAGATCAGACCCTCTCTTTATGCTGTCCTTATTGTAAGGTCCGTATAGTAAGGACACTGGAGGGTGGTTATAAAGTTGTATGAGGTCAGACATGAAATTATTGCAAACCAAGACTCTTGATTGGTCAAGAAATTGCAACTCCTGTCATCAATACACTGCCTATGAATGTTCTCTCACTACATAATGGCATTTATGCAAGATTTATAAAATGAAAATTTAAGGGTATGTTCACACGTACTGTATCTGCAGTGGATTTTACGCTGCAAGTTCACATTCAATTTAATGGAATCATACACTCAGCGCGATTGTCATCCCGCTGCGAGTATGTTAAATTCAGCGCCATTAACCCCCGCCTGGGAACATAGTATACCGGGTCCTCGCACCGGCTTGCATTGGGGGCTCCGCACTGTTTGGCTGACTGCAGGGAGCCCACGAAGCAAGCCAGAGCGGGGACTTGGTACAGCATGGTCTCGGGCCACGGGGGTTAATGGCACTGAGTTTGACATACTGGCAGTGGAATGACAATCCTGCTGAGAGTATGTCAGCCCATTGAATTGAATGGCCAGGTATCCACAGCGGATTTCACTGCAAACTCACAGCGTAACATCATCTATGGATACGGTATTTGTGTGATCGTACCCTAACAGAACTGGAGAGAGAAAAAATTCTATCACACATGGTTCCTATTTAGATGTAGCAAAATAGTTGGTAAAACGTAATAAACATGTGATTTTATTATCATTGCCTTGTTAGCACTAGGGAATCCTGCACTGTACTATATGTACAGGAGCAGCCTCACACATTACACATCCCCCCCTGCTGTAAAGGGAATATTGTGAAAATGTCATTTCTGGCAAACACCGCCCAATAACAGGCCAAACCCTGGTAAACCCCGCCCCTTGGCAAGCCACGCCCTATCAAAGCCAATGAGTCCATAGACGGTGTATGATATTGGTACAAAGAAGAGTGGACACACTGTGCGATTATCCTCCGGGGTTATACCCCACACAGACGGCAGAGGACGCTGTATACGTCTCCTCCCTGCACCCTCACAGCTCTGGCAGGTTATACGGGGCTCATACGTGTCCCACCTCCAAGCCTCACACTCTATCATGTACATGGCGCCATTTTTAAGGCATGTATGGCTCCCGTCACACTGCGCCTCACGCTATGTCGTTTCACAATACTCTGCGAACACTTATACACGCCTCCCTATTGCCAGCACGTCAATGGGCAAGTGTGGCGAACGTTCGCTGCCCGCGGGGCGATTCTTCCTGTTTACAGTCCCTCCCTCTTCAGAATTGCACGTAGGCAACAGGGAGCCGCCGCCATGGTGGACGCGGAATAACAACATACGCCATTAGCTTGGCAGCAACGGCAACGCCGCGTCGGGGCCGGGACCTTATATCACCATGAAATATTGCGCACGTCAGTCACTGTAGTGCGGCCAAGTGACCTAAAAAGAATTGTGTATTCATCCGCCGCCTACTGTTTATAATTCCGCCGCGCGCATCGCGGCCTGGGAGAGTAGAGCGCAGTGCGCATGTGTGAGGGCGCCTCCGCCCCGTCTTCCTCAGCACGGAGCACTTCCTATTAACTCTTTATGAGGGCGTCGTGTGCAACAACGGGAACTAATACAATAATGGCCGCTAATCCATTGGGGGTGTTGAGTGAGCTTTGTGTGCTGGGCCGGACGGGGAAGTGATTACATAACAGAGGCAGTGGCTGCTCTTTATGTGTAATGGAGTACCTCACACCCCCGCCTGAGGCGTCCAGCTGCGATCTCTAGTATCCCCCCTCACACAATGAGACTCAATCACAGAACAATAGGGCTCCAGTCAGTCAGAGTGACGAGACAGCCGCCACACAGGCTCTGGGGAGGCAGCGAGCGCCTCTACTTGCTGTGACTGAAAACTCCTTGTAATGTACTTGTAGATGTCCCAGCCAGATGGCCGCCATTACTGAACACATCCTCCAGGCCCAGTGTATACAGTCATAGGTGACTTCTCCTGTGGGGGCGGCCACCCAAACACTGGCCTGGCTGTGACTGGAGGAACATGGTGCACACAGCGCTGCCGCATCCCGTAGGCCTGCAGTACGGTATGGAGGAGGCGCATGGCCAGGCTCAGCCAACCTGTGGCTCCCTTATGCTGTGTTTACAAGAAGCGATAACTCGCCCAATCGATCATTTAACGATTTTGAAGCAACGATTTGGTTTTTATAACAGTCAGCGTTTAGACGAATAAATCGGTAGAAAATTCTTAAGAAAAATCGTTATCGAGATAGTTTTTAAGATCGCTTAAGCCCATCTTTCACATAGGATGAATCTTTGAAAGCGATCTGCGGATTTTTAGAAAACGACGATTTGAGAACATGTTGAAAGATCAAAATGAAAGATTTCTCGCTCATCGTTTGCTGTGTTTACACGGAACGATTATCACTCAAATGTGACCGTTATTGTGAAAATTGGAGAGATGATCGCTCTGTGTAAAGGCAACATTAGCTGGTGGAGAACTACAGCTCCCATCATGCCCTGTCCTCTTTGGCTGTCAGGGCGTTGTAGTTTTGCAGCAGCTGGAGAGCCACAGGTTGGAGAACACTACCATAGGCGACATGTCTGCCAACCAATGTCCTTACTGTACTCTGTTATGGACAGATTCAAGGAGAGACTGTACGACTAAGTTCACATTGATTTAACTTTTCTTTTTTTTTTTTTTTAAGAAGAAAAATCTGCATAAATTTTAATAATAAAAAAAGCAATATAAATAAGACGCAGTTTTTTTTACGGATCCATTATTGCTGATAGTATATTACCCCTTTAGTGACTACTAGAGATGAGCGAACCGGGTTCAGGTTTGAGTCCATTTGAACCCGAACGTTCGGTATTTGATTAGTGGCGGCTGCAGAACTTGGATAAAGCTCTAAGGTTGTCTGGAAAACATGGATACAGCCAATGACTATATCCATGATTTCCACATAGCCTTAGGGCTTTATCCAACTTCAGCAGCCACCGCTAATCCAATGCCGAAAGTTCGGGTTCGGATGGACTCCAGCATGCTCCAGGTTCGCTCATCTCTAGTGACTACAGATCCGTGAGCCGCAATTGCTGCATGGATCAACTTATCACCTATAATGGTGGGGTGTAGTCGCGGACGGCTATAGATGCACATGCGTATTACTCTCCATAGCTGTACGCATGTGTGCACGCCGCCTGTTGTATGTTCACGTAAGAATGAAATGTTGTGGATGTGCTACAGACTTTAGACAAACTTTGACTTCCCCATTGAAGTCTATTGGGAGACGGCAGCAAACCTGCAACATTTCAGTCCAGTGTGAATACATCTAAAACCATCCAATACTGAGCAGTGCTGATGACCCCAGATGGTAGGTACAATGTATGTAGCTGGCCCCGCCCGCCCCATACACATTGGCCTATAGCATTGAAAAGTGTAAACGAGTGGGATCTGATATTGTCGCATTCTAAAGACGCAGAGCTGGCCCTTCTGGGGTCACGTGTCACTCTGTAGACATGCCTCGTCTACCGATCCCATATTCCGCCTCAGTCTCCCTCGAGCAGTGCTCCCGCGCACAGCAGTGAAGGGGTTACCAAAACTTTTCTTCCTTTTTCCAGCAGCCGTAGAGTTAAATCCCTGAAGGGAATACGTCTGACCGGAAGGTGGCGCTGCGCCCCAGCAAGAGCCGGCTGTTCCCTTGTGACCACCAGGTGGCGCCTGCGCGCCTCATTCGACTTCGAGCTGCCGAAGAGCGAACAACTCGAGCCGACCGTGAGCCGTCTCCAAAGCGCTTTTTATTTGTGTTCTAACCTTGGATTCGGGATTGGGGGCTTGTGCTTCAGTGGTCTTCCGTCTAACAGCCGCGTACGGCCCTCTTTAGTTGGGATTAGCAGGAGGCGGTGGGACGAGGCCCTCCCCCCGGGAGGCGCGCTGTGTGGGAGACGAGGTAAGTTGTAAAATGGCGGATACGTGTGTGGAAGTTTTCTCTCCGCGGCCTTGTTGTTGAGGAGCCGACTTGCTGGGGTTCTTCCCTCCGCTTCGTTCTCTTTTGGTGGCGGTGTTGTGAGGCGAGATGGTGCTGGGGCCTGGGCCGGGAAGCGGCGGCGGTGGCCGGGGGTGGGGGGAGGCGGGGAGAGCGGCGGTGGGGGGAGTGTGGAGGACGCGGCCTTTCCTCCTGGGCTTTGCCCGGTTTCCCGCTGTCCGGGGAGGTAAACACTGCTCCCCCCGGGGGTGAGGCCTGGGCCGCGGCCCGCGCTTTATTTACCTCCCGCCCGCTGATCCCGGAGCCCGGGCCGCCGCCGCCGCCTCCTCTTTCCTGCCCACAACCTTGGGCGCGTGCCCCCTGACCCTGCCCGGGGCTCGCAGCCCGTCACCGCCGTTTTGGCGCCAGTCTCAGGAGAGGGCCGGGAGGAGTAAGCTGGAGTTCCCGCTGGAGTTCCTCGTCACTTGTGTCACAGTGTATCGGGGATGGCAGCAGTGAGGGCACCGGGCTCTCCACATACAGCTGTGCCCTGACTGATCACTATCCTGCCCCCTGTAAGGAAACCTGTGTGCAATGGGCAAGCTTAGTGACTAACCCCTATGTTATGGTGGCCATGTTGGTTGTCTCAGCTTCCCCAGAACTAGATGGACTTTGGACAACTTGTTAGAAGTAGGTGACCTCCTGGGTGTGATGGCCAGAAGGCGGAGAGGGCCCCTAGCAGAGGGGGTTAGGGTGTACAGAAGCGGAGCAGGCTATATTTGGGTGGCTTGTGTGACCTGCCCCTTGTCCTTACATGATGTATATGTGTCAGGGATCTGCTGAGTGCGCTTGTCCTCCTCTGCTGGCTCAGGGCAGAGCTCTAGGAAGTCAGGGCCAAGATGGAGGAGGGGGATGTCACTTCATATGTGGTCACACACAGGGGTTTTCTGCTTCAGTGGCCTGTAACCTGTGGCCCAGCACCTGTTGGGAGCAGCTGTCAGGATATGCTCGGAGTTGTAGTGTCACAGCTGCAGATGAGGCGTAGGTTTCCGGTGACGGCGTGCCCCTCGTACTCATGTAATATGGGAGCTCGCTTCTTGCCATTGTACTTTAGCAATGAGACCCTCTGTAATGTACATAGATCATACGGTGTGGGGCGGCGGATCATTCGCAGATGTTTGGCTTTCCACGACTAGTTCATCACTCTCACAATATCCCTGTTTGTGCAGAATGCATTGGCTGTGATCATTCTGTGCAGTTTTCCCCCCAAATACTTCAAAACTAAGTAAAAGACATTCACATTTTTCTGGAATAAATGTTTTTCAGTCTGAAGATGAATAAAATAAGTTGACCTCAGAATTGTATGGTTTATTGGCTATGATACGTATAAGTTGTAGGAACAGACTCCCTAGTCATCCAGCCACACCTTCCTGTTTACTATCTGGTCAGGGCACCTCCCCGTCTCCATCATATTCTTATGGGATTAATCCATAGCCTAATAAATGTAAATCGCGTGCCTTTTACAGAGCAGTCACATGACTCACTTGTCTGTAGTGTGTTAACCTTCACATATGGGCTGCCTAAGCTGCATGTAGAACTATATTTTCAGCATTGGTGGTGTTAGTCTGCTGAATGTAGGATCTGAAATGAAATATTGTTTATTCCATTCACTTAGCATTACTTGCAGCTGACTGATGTTGTCAAAGGGAGGGGGAGATCGGGCAACCTAACTGCGTCACACCACCACCACCAGGGCCTTCGGCTTGTTTGCTGCCACCCTCCCCTTTTGTTGCTTCCTATTTGCTGGCTGTGTTGGGTGGGTGCGGTTACAAGTTTGTCCCTTTTCCAGTTGCTGGCTTTCTCAGGTCTTGTGAAGCTTTGCATATTTCCATGCTGGAAAGAAGGAAAACAATTTAACCTGTACAGCGCTTTCAGAATGAGGAGAGCAATGCAGAACAGTAAAATATGAAGCTGTATCTGTATAGTAGGTGAGCAGTATGTAAAACTGCTCACAAATATGTCTGCCATCAGCATATTGTATACAAGTGAAGGAAACGTAGTTGTAGGTCACAGCGCTTAGCTGTTTCACTTGTCTGAATTGTTCTTCACAAGCGCAGCATGTGGTTGTGACAGCTATGGCTGCCTTAAGCTATGCACAGTCTAGGTAATGGTTTATTAGGGGGTTCTTATATGTCTACTAGTCTTCAGTGAAGTCTAAGAACAGTATTGGGGATATGTGGATATGGATATATCTTTTTCTTTGGACTATTAGCAGTGTTTAAGATTTGTTTTTAATTTTGAAAAGAAAGTGGATCTGCATAGAAGATTATGATTGTGTTATCTAAAGGCTTCATTCGCACGAACAGTGATTTTTTTTTTTTTTTGGGACCATATTTCCACAATCCTCCCCCCCCCCCCCCAAAAAAATAAAACTAAAAATAAATCAGAGCTCCATATTTTTGTGCTTGTTATGGATGTAACATTCACAACAAATACGGATGCCAAATACGGAGTTCTGTTGGTCAATTGTTCTGCACTTACAGGCCAATAGAAATCAGTGGGCCCCAAATTTGTCCGCAATTGCAGATAATCAATTACGCAAAAATTTGGGGAACGTGTGTAAAAGGCCTGAATGTCTGTCTGTCCTTCTGTTAGTGACATGTATGGTTTGTTGTTTTCATAAATGTTGCTCTTTGTTAGATGTTGACACATTTAAAGATTTATACATGAAGAATGGTAAAAAGGAGAAGATCCACAGCGTCCAAAAAAAGATTTGTTGTCTTTAATATGAGGCATATAAAAAGTTACAAAAGCTAAAAACTTAGGCC
The DNA here is from genome assembly GCF_027789765.1 of Dendropsophus ebraccatus. Classification (NCBI taxonomy): domain Eukaryota; kingdom Metazoa; phylum Chordata; class Amphibia; order Anura; family Hylidae; genus Dendropsophus; species Dendropsophus ebraccatus. The sequence goes on from NC_091463.1 coordinate 51,908,338, forward strand.
TACGTTTTTATCTTTTGTAACTGTTATGTGCCTCATAATAAAGACAACAAACCTTTTTTGGACGCTGTGGATCTTCTCCTCCTTTTTACCATTATTACCGGCTGCGGCCCGCTACTACTCCACTTGCCCCTGCCTGAATGTCCACCATCACACAACAAACCACCTATGGTGAGCTGAGTTTTTTCTTTTTGTTTATGAGATGTAGCAACAATGTCTGCCCTTGAAAAGCCATAAATACTACTAGACCTGGCCTCTTGTCATCTGTGTTGGTCACAATAATGCCGCATTAGCAAAGCAACTAGGATGGACATGTTCAAATCGCAAGAGACAATGTCTATGGATATGTTAATATGAATTTTATTTTCTTAACATTTAATGTGATCTTCTTTTATTCAAAGTGCAATAAAAATTCACAGGATATGCGCATGAAACAGCTGTAACAAATTTCTTAGGTGCCTGGCGTTCGCTAGCTGCCCAGCATGTCCTGTGAATTTTTACTGCACATTTCAATAAAAGATCAAATTGAATGGTGAATGCACTTTCTGTCTCTTCACTATATAGATTGGTGTTCGCTTTTGAGTTTCCCGAGTGAGCACCAACCAGTGATCTATGAACATACAATTGCATCCTACCCACATTCATACACCTTGTTGTGGGAGTGCCGGTGGCTGCTCTCTCATAAGGTTCATTTTATTTTCTGTCTGCTAAAATGTGGACTTTTTCTTTCTTTTCAAACCATTCATTCAATGGGTACCTAATAACAGTCACAATCACCTAAAGGATGAATACTGTGCAGATTTCCATGTAGGAAACCCACAGTGTTTTACAGTAGTAGCAACTTGGGCTGCAGGTATTTGGTAATGGTTATGGTTTTCATCGGTGCAACCTGCCTTTTAGGGTATAAACACACACACCATATACGCAGCGTATTTACTGCTGCGATACGCAGCAGATAGGCAGCAGATTAGATCTAAATAACTGAACACAGCATCAAGTCTTCACCATCAAATCTGCTGCAGATTTGATGTATATATACGGTGTGTGTGTACCCTTAGGATAGCTTCGTACATACCGGTTTGGCAGCAGATTTCACGCTTCGAGTTTGCAGCAAAATTCGCTGTGACTCCTGGTACTGTGAACTTCAATAGGGTAACATACCTGCAGCGGAATTTTCATTCCACTGCGAGTATGTAACCCGGCCCCTTTAACTTCAGCCTGTAGCATACATTACCTGCTCGGTGCCATGGCAGCATGTCAGGGTCCTGCTCGGCGAATCGGTGCACAGCCCAGAGCAGGTAATGTATGCTGGGGGGGGGGGGGGGGGGTTTAAAGGGGCCAGGTTTCATATTTGCAGTGGAATGAAAATTCTGCAGGTATGTAACCCTATTGAATTTCACAATACCAGGATTCACTGTGGATTTCGCTGCATAATTTAATTGCAGTGCATAATGTTTGTGAAGATGCTGCAGTACTGCAATGAAACGTTAACATGTATGAACATAGCTCTAATTTCACTGCAGACTTTTGCACAATCAGTGAAGTTGCAGCAGCTGCTTCTATAACTCCTTGTCTGCTCAGGTGTAGGCTAGAGGGACTGGTCAGAGTTGTTGAATTGGTGACTCACTTGGGTGTGAGAGATCCAGCCAAACCTCATGTGACAACATGGTGATGTCACGACCTGACTCCCAGAGCTGTGCGGGCTGTGGCTGCTGGAGAGGATGATGGCAGAGGGATGCTCAGTGTTCCTCCAGTGCCCTGTGTCCCTCAGTGTCCCCCTGCCATCATCCTCTCCAGCAGCCACAGCCCGCACAGTTCTGGGAGTCGGGTCGTGACATCACCATGTTATCCAGGAAGTGAAGGCTTGATGCAGTAGTTAGTGCAGGGAGAAAAGCACAAAAGTGTATATTGGTGATTTGTATAACTTTTGGGGGGAAATACAATACTTTAAAAGTTTTCGCCAGACTTCTCCTTAAACCCCTTTATGACCAAAGGTCACTGATGCGCGTTAACGCTTTTATTTTTCCACCTACAGGGTTGTTTTTTTTTTTTTTTTTTTTGCATAATGATCTATAGTTTTCATTGGTATCATATCTGCGCGACTGTGTCATAACAGACTCTGTCATTACAGTGCTGCGGAGATTCAGTTTCCCTGCTGCCGGCATGATATTGACACATCATGCCAGACGGGGAGCAAATCCATTCCTTGCCTTTCCCGTCAGTAAGGTCCCCATATTGGACGTGTGCATGTAGCCTTCTGGTGCTACATGGCACCAGGCTATTTCATATAGTGCAGTCTGTAGAACTTAGTCATAAATTACAGTTGAGGTTCACTATAGGTATTTGTAAAATTATGCATCCATGTACTAATAACCTGTATGCATCTAATGTTCTATTGGGAGTCAAGCTGAGAGTCATTTGTAGAGCAGGATCTGGGTGTACTTCTAAATCAGACTGAAGAATAGCATGTAATGTCAATCAGCTGCTTCTAAGCCCAGCAGGATATTATCTTGCATTAAGAGGCATGGACTCATGGGACAGAGTATTTCTGCCTAGATAAGTATTAGTGTGGCCTCATCTGGAGTGTGCAGTTTAAGGCTGGGTTCACACTATGTATATTTGAGGCTGTATAGCAACCAAAACTAGGAGTGGATTGAAAACACAGAAAGGATCTGTTTACACAATGTTGAAATTGAGTGGATGGCCGCCATTTAATGGCAAATATTTGCTGTTGTTTTAAAACAACGGCTGTTATATTGAAATAATGGCAGTTATTTACTGTTATATGGCGGCCATCCACTCCATTTCAACATTGTGTGGACAGATCCTTTCTGTGTTTTCAATCTACTCCTGGTTTTGGTTGCTATGAGGACCTGACAAGAGGACCAAATACTGCCTGAAATATACGTAGTGTGAACCCAGCCTAATAGTAAGAATTGGTTCACAGAGAGCATAACAAAGTAAGAAAACATAAAAGGACGCACTGCTAAACTAATAAGTGGTATAAGGGACGATTAATACAATTTCTTTACTCTTGATGACAGCTTTTTCTTGTAGTTTTTATTCAGCTTTTTAACCTCTTAAGGACATATGACGTACCCCTACGTCATATGTCCTCACTTGCACTTCAAAGCGGGGCCGCGCGGCGGCCCCACTTTGAAGTGCCGCCAGTAGCCCGGGACCGCTGCTATTAGCGGGCACGGTGTGATCGCCGTGCCCGCTAATTAGCTAATCGGAGGCAGCTGTCAAAGTTGACAGCTGCCTCAGATTACCGGAGGCAACGTTTCCCTGGGGTCTAGTGGGGGAGATCGCTCCTCCGGGACCTTGTCCCGGAGGAGCGATATCCGTTACTGATGCCGGCCGGGGACGCGTCCAAGATGGCGCCGTCCTCGGCTCGGCACTCGTTCGTTTTCGGCTGCAGCAGCCGAAAGCAAACGAGTGCCGATCTCATGGATCTCTGCAGCATATCTATGCTGCAGAGATCTCAATGAGAGATCCAAGTGTATATACTAGAAGTCCCCCAGGGGGGCTTCTAGTATATGTGTAAAAAAAAAAAAAAAAAGTGTTGTTTATAGTAAAAAGCCCCCTCCCCTAATAAAAGTCTGAATCACCCCCCTTTTCCCAGGTTTTAAATAAAAGTAAACAAATAAATAAATAAACATGTTTGCTATCGCCGTGTGCGTAATCGCCCAAACTATTAATTAATCACATTCCTGATCTTGTACGGTAAACGGCGTCAGCGCAAAAAAATCCCAAAGTGCAAAATTGCGCATTTTTGGTCGCATCAAATCCAGAAAAAATTTAATAAAAAGCGATCAAAAAGACGTATATGGGCAATCAAGGTACCGATAGAAAGATCACATCATGGCGCAAAAAATGACACCTCGCACAGCCCCATAGACCAAAGGATAAAAGTGCTATAAGCCTGGGAATGGAGCGATTTTAAGGAACGTATATTGGTTAACAACGGTTTGAATTTTTTACAGGCCATCAGATACAATATAAGTTATACATGTTATATATCGTTTTAATCGTAACAACTTGAGGAACATGCATAACAAGTCAGTTTTACCCCAGGGCGAATGGCGTAAAAACACATTTCCCCCAAATAAAAGAAATGCTTTTTTTTTTTCAATTTCACCACACTTTGAATTTTTTTCTGGTTTCGCAGTGTACTTTATGCAAAAATTCAGCCTGTAATTGCAAAGTACAATTAGTGACGCAAAAAATAAGGGCTCATGTGGGTCTCTAGGTGGAACAATGCAAGTGCTATGACCTTTTAAACACAAGGAGGAAAAACCGAAAACGTAAAAACGAAAATGGGCCCCGTCCTTAAAGGGTTAAAGGGGTTATCCAGTGCTACAAAAACATGGGCCCTTTCTTTCAGAGACAACACGACTCTTGTCTCGAGTTCAGGTGCGGTTTGCAATTAAGCTCCAATCACTTCAATGGAACTGAGCAGCAAAAACTTGCCCAAGTTGGAGACAAGAGTGGGGCTGTCTCTGGAAGAAAGTGGCCATGTTTCTGTAGTGCTGGATAACCCCTTTAAGCCAAAGCCTGAAGTGGATCTAGCAGGAAGGTCCTTCATTTCTATTCATTATTCCTTCTAAGTGCAATTTGGGCTTTGGCTCAAAAACGTAATTAAAAAGCTGCTACAAAACACTTCATGTGAAACCTCCCTTAGGAAAGCTTCGCACATACAGGATCACAGCAGATTTCACGCGGCACAATGAGCATTCCACAACGAAACCCGCTGCGATCCTGTGTCCTGTCCTGCCCAGTGAATCTGCTACCCGTCCGTGCTCCAGCCTGCTTCTGTGGCTCAGCGAGCAGGTAAAGTATTCACCGGGCAGCAGCGGGTTAAGGGGTACGAGGTTTTACATGCTCGCAGCAAAATGTAAAATCTGCTGCAAGTAAGTAAACCTATACAAAATGAAAGTACCGGGATTAGCTGCAGAACTTGCAGCGTGAAATCTGCTGTGAGGCTATGTTCACACAACGTAACTTTTGTATTAATCACGCCTGTTGTTGCCGATTTACCACAACGGCGGTAATTAAAAGTTACGTTGCACTGCAGTCTAAGGGAATCCTGGCCAGAGTGTATACACTCCAGCCGCGCTCTCCATTGTCTGCTATGGTGAATTGGGATGCGCCCACATGCCAATTCAGCACAAATGAAGATCATCCGGCTGTGACTACAGTATCAGCTGGGATGAGCTTCACTGACACTGGCCGCTCTGTGACACAGAACGGGCTGTTTTTTATATAATGTGAACCTGGTTTGATTAGGTACATGTGAATCCACCCTTAGGGTATAAACCCACACACCGTATATGCAGCGTATTTACTGCTACGATACGCAGCAAACTCGCAGCAGATTAGATGTAAATAACTAAACACAGCATCAAATCTGCACCATCAAATCTGCTGCGTATTTGTTGCATTTACGGTGTGTGGGTTTGTACCCTAAGGGTACAAACACACACTGCATATACGCTGCGTATTTACTGCTGCGATACGCAGCAGATTAGATCTAAATAACTGAACACAGCATCAAATCTGCACCATCAAATCTGCTGCGTATCTGCTGTGTGTTTGTACCCTTTACCCTTAGAGTACAAACACACAGTTTATACGCAGCAGATACGCAGCAGATTTGATACTGTGTTCAGTTATTTAGATCTAATCTGCTGCGTATCGCAGCAGTAAATACGCAGTGTATATGCCGCGTGTGTTTGTACCCTTATTAGGGTACAAACACACACACCGTATACGCAGCAGATCTGCAGCAGATTTGATGGTTCAGTTATTTAGATCTAATCTGCTGCGTATTTGTTGCATTTTTGCTGCGTATCGCAGTAGTAAATACGATGCGTATACGGTGTGTGTGTTTATACCCTAAGGGTACAAACACACGCAGCAGATACGCAGCAGATTTGATACTGTGTTCAGTTATTAAGATCGTATCTGCTGCGTATCGCAGCAGTAAATACGCAGCGTATATGCTGTGTGTGCTTGTACCCTTAGGGTACAAAAACACACGGCATATACACTGCGTAATTACTGCTGCTATACGCAGCAGATTAGATCTAAATAACTGAACACAGCATCAAATCTGCACCTGTGCATCTGCTGCGCATACGCTGCGTGTGTTTGTACCCTGAGGGTACAAACATGCGCAGCAGATACGCAGCAGATTTAATACTGTGTTCAGTTATTTAGATCTAATCTGCTGCGTATCGCAGCAGTAAATACGCAGTGTAGAAACCGTGTGTGTTTGTACCCTTAGGGTACTAACACACACAGCGTATACGCAGCAGATACGCAGCAGATTTGATGTTGCATTCAGTTATATAGATCTAATCTGCTGCGTATTTGCTGCGTATCGCAGCAGTAAATACGAAGCGTATATGCCGTGTGTGTTTGTACCCTTAGGGTACAAACACACGGCATATACGCTGCGTATTTACTGCTGCGATATGCAGCAGATTAGATCTAAATAACTGTACACCGCATCAAATCTGCTGCATATTTGTTGCATATCTGCTGCGTATCTGCTGTGTGTGTTTGTACCCTTAGCGTACAAACACACGCAGCAGATACGCAGCAGATTTGATACTGTGTTCAGTTATTTAGATCTAATCTGCTGCGTATCGCAGCAGTAAATACGCAGCGTGTAAGCCGTGTGTGTTTGTACCCCTAAGGTATGTTCAGGCAGGTAGTGCCGGGGGCTATACTCCATGCAGCTTTCAGTTCTCTAGCAGCTTTGTTGAGTCCCTGTACCTTATCCCATCCCCCAACAGACAATCTTAGGGCCCTATTCCACCGGACGATTATCGCTCAGATTATCGTTAAAACGTTCGAATCTAAACGATAATCGTTCGGTTGAAATGCAGTTAATGATTAACGACCGAACGAGAAATCGTTGATCGCTATATAAGACCTTGACCTATTTTTATCGTTGCTCGTTCGCAAATCGTTCGCATTAAATAAGACATTGTTCGATCGTTCGCAATAGATGCGAACGCATTAGCGAATAAATAGCGAAGAAAAAACTCGCAATTACGATCATAAGTGATGATTATTGTTCCATGGAAATGAGTGAACGTTTTCAGGTCTTTCGCAATAGCGGTCGTTTGAGATCGTTAATCGTTAACGATTATGCAAACTATAATCGTCCGGTGGAATAGGGCCCTTAGTTATGCCCTATGCTGTGGAAACCCTGGGGAGGACATAAGTTTTCTGATAGACTTATCCATTTATGAAGATGAAACATTCTCTGTATGGATTAGAAAAAGTTTATTTGCCAAAATAGACAAGTCTTTAAATCCGTAAAACCTATGAACCAGGTCAAATCGGTAAATAAAGGCTGCTTCAAAAAGGCTTTTGTTTATTCTTTTAATAAAATAACGGACTCGTTTGGGTAAATATATAGTATTACTGTCTAATGTTCTAGTCTAATAGGCTTTTTGAGTTCAGATGGGATTTTTTCTTTACTCTTTGAGGTCAGATACCTACCCCCAAAGCTCCTCTTGAGTCATGTCTTTTCATATCCATGGCGCTCAGAAAGTTGCCACTGGTTTAGCCCCTGAAACCACAGGAATCAGCTGCTATCTGATTATAATATACAATCATATATTCTACACACACAACTGGACAGCATACTCTAGATCAATCTTCACTGTTTACCATACAAACCAATCTACGTTTAGTATGGTCTCTGCCTGTTGTGGCTTCTTTTCATTCAAGTACAATACCAGGCACAGCAAATACCTAAATTATTGAGCTTTGCCTATTAAGCAGTGTCTGGAGCGACACCTGTTTTGCCATTTTGGATTATTATCTGTTTAGGTACGGCAGAAGTGGAAAGAATCAGTAACCTGTAACCTCATATGCTATGTGTGCCAGCTGTAGTTTGCAGTTGACACCTGCAGCAGCCATGATGGGGGATAATTCATTCTCAACCACAAACTTTATTGCACATAGAGGCAAAATTACAAAGCAGTATCAAGGGGAAAAATTGGATATCATACTAGTTCCATTTAACACCAAAGATATCCCTTCAGTTGGGGAAAAACTTTCATTATGACAATTGCATCTGAGGGGTTAAAGCTGGGGCTACTTGGCAGTTCCCAGTTATGCGCCCAGTTGTATAAGTAATGGGTGTTGTACTATTCTTCATTCATGCAAGTTAACAATCTGCAGTTGCAAAAAAAATAAAATAAAAAAAAAATAACATCCAGGATGTGTTAAAGGGGTTATCCAGCGCTACAAAAACATGGCCACTTTTCCCCCTCTCTTGTCTGCAGTTCAGGTGCAGTTTGCAATTAAGCTCCACTTACTTCAATAGAACTGAGTTTCAAAACCCCACCCAATCTGGAGACAACAGTAGGGGGAAAGTGGCGATGTTTTTGTAGCGCTGGATAACCCCTTTAAACACTGTGACTGTGGTGATGTGATTGCAGCAGCTTGTGGGTCGCAACTCAACCCTATGTACTTGTATAATTGAAGGACTTGTATGACTGGAGTACCCTGTGGAACCCCAGCTTTATGCTTGTGTTTTTACACAGAATATTTTACAGATTTTGAAGCCAAAGCCAGGAATGGATTTGAAAAGAGGTGAAATTTCAGTCTTTCCTTTATGACCTGTTCTGTATTTATAGTCTGTTCCTGGTTTTGGCTTCAAAAATCGGTCAGATATCTATGTGTGACAGAACCCTTAAACACACAGCCATGTTCAACAGGTGATATACGGCCCTTGTGCTGTCTGAATCTCACAAAATTAACATAAAGGGGGGATTTATTAAACATGGTGTAAAGTAAAACTGGCTCAGTTGCCCCTAGCAGCCAATCAGATTCTACCTTTCATTTTCCAAAGAGTTGGTGAAGAATGAAAAGTGGAATCTGATTGGTTACGTGGGGCAACTGAGCCAGTTCCACGTTACACCATGTTTGATAAATCTCCCCCTAAGGCTGCATTCACACGTCCGTAGATTTTGCGGACCTACATATGGTGAATGCATGCAATGGATTGTTTCCCCGCCCAGCATGATGTCAATATCTCTCTTTCAGTGACATATAAATTCTTTGAATCGCCACGGCACTGTAGTGACAGAGCAGGGGCGATTCAAAGAGTTTCCCCGCTGCTGGGCTGGTATTGACTCATCACGCCAGATGGTGAAACAATCCATTGCATGCATTCACCTTCCGTAGGTCCACAAAATCTTTGGACGTATAAATGCAGCCTAAGGGTAGCTTCACACGTACCGTATTGCTGCGTTTTTATCGCTGCTTTTTTGGTGCGATATTTTTTTTTTATTTTTATTTTTTTACATGCGAGTTTTGATTTTCACATGAAAATCATGTGAAAATCAAATCTCGCATGTAAACATTGCAAAAATCAAAACTCGCATGTAAAAACATGCAGCGATAAAAACGCAGCGATACGGTACGTGTGAAGGCACCCTTAGGCTGGGTTCACACACAGTATATTTCAGGCAGTATTTGGTCCTCATGGCAACCAAAACCAGGAGTGGATTGAAAACACAGAAAGGCTATGTCCACAAAATGTTGTAATTAAGTGGATGGCTGTCATTAAATGGCAAATATTTGCTGTTATTTTAAAACAACAGCCGTTGTATTGAAATAATGGCAGTTATTTACCGTTATATGGCGGCCATCCACTCAATTTCAACATTGTGTGAACAGATCCTTACTGTATTTTTAATCCACTCCTGGTTTTGGTTGACATGAGGACCTGACATGAGGACCAAATACTGCCTAAAATACACTGTGTGTGAACCCAGCCTTAGGGTACCTTCACACGTACCGTATCGCTGCGTTTTTGTCGCTGCGTGTTTGGTGCGATTTTTACATGAAAATCATGTGAAAATCAAAACTCGCATGTAAAAATTTGTACCAAACACACAGCGATAAAAACGCAGCGTTAAATACGCAGCGATACGGTACGTGTGAAGCTACCCTTAGGGTATGTTAACATCTAATTTTTGGCCCCACGTCAGGCTACACATCAGGAATCTGTGAAAAAAGGAAGCTGACGTGCAGCTTTTGAGACCTGCATAAAAGCAGTGTATGTCCGGCAAATGAGCAGAACGTAGTCACATAATAACTCCGTCCTGCTCATTCAAGTCAATGTGGCCGTCGGGCGCACGTCGGCATCCTTTTTTCACTGACTCCTGACGTGTAGCCCGATGTGGGGCCAAAAACAAGATGTAAACATACCCTTAGCTGGGAATGGGTTTTACAGCATCCTTATTTTGATGGAGTAAGCTCCTGAATAGTCAGAGCGTTAAATTACTGAAAGGACTTGGCTTTGTCAGGTCAGGACAGTAGTGTAGTGCTCTGGCTGTTAGGAGCTAATTGTACCCTAAAGAATTATGTTGCTTCTTTTCCCGTTACAGAGAAGTATTCACCAGTTTCTATTTTACAAACTCTTTTTGGTAAATAAAGGTTTTATTAAAGGAAGCCTGTCACCACGGCTGCCGGTGTAAAGCCCACCCCCCCTGGTGGAGCCCCTTATACTTACCCCATCCTCGAAGTCCCGGTCCCGCCAGATTGACAGGTTCCTTTTAAAATATGTGATAACAATTAGAGATAACAATTAGCATCACATAAATAGCGACATAGACTCTGACCCCATTGCATTAAACCCAAAAGTATATCAGATCCAATATGATACAGAACTGTCAGGGGGCATTCAGAAGTCAGTAGAATTCTGTGTGTACACACTCCTAAACAGTTTAAAAGTTTGTGCAAGGGTACTGACCTCGTTTTTGTTTATTTTGCCTAAACTACTCCTTTAGGCTTGGTAAGCTGTAAATATAACTAGATTGAATTGTATAGATGGTAAAGAAAGCAGCAATATAACACAACTCTTTGTTTTTGGTCCAGTGGGCTGTAGTCTGTCACTTAAGGCCCTATTACACAGAGCGATCTGCCCAGTCAGGCCAATTCGGCAGAATGTTGTTCCATGTAATATAGACAGCAATCGTCCAAAGAAAGGATCAGCTGATCAACATGTTGAAAAATTATTGGCTGCCAACCGTGCATCTCTATAGCGATGCATAGCTCATGACTAAAAAAAAATAAAAATATACACCTGTCTACGCTCCTCAAGGTTCTCCTAGCTTTTGCCCGCTTGAACTTCGGAGCTGGTCTCTAAAGTCACAGTCCACTCGACCAATAATTGGCTGAGCGCCTGTCGCTTCAGAGGCTTGCTCTGAAGTTCCAACGGCGGCTGCAGGACCGCGCAGACACTTGGAGAACACCGAGCCAGGGCTCCAGATGGCGACCAAAATGGTCGCCAATGCGACTGACGTTTTGCAAATGGCGCCCAGATCTATTAATCTGGGCGCCATTTGCGACTGGCCCCGGCGGCAGCGCGCTGTCTCTTTAAGATGCGCGGCCTGGGGGCAGTGAGCTGCCTGGGGCCCTGACTTCCGGCACAGGAAGCCGCGTCAGAGACGCTTCCTGTGTCAGAAGTCACAGCCCCGGCGTACAGGGAGCTCACTGATGCGCCGCGCTGCCGGGTATAGGACGGGACACCCCCGGCAGCCGTGCATCAGCCGGGGACAGCGTCCGAAGAAGAGGATCGCCGGGGGAGCGGGTTGTCAGGTGAGTTTGTGTGTTTGTTTTTTTTAAATATTGCTTAGCATAGAGGAAAGGGGGGGGGGGGCATCTATAATGGGGGGAGAAGAGGGGCCATCTTCAAGGGGGGGAGAGGGGGCCATCTATAAGGGGAGGGGGTATCTATAAGGGGGGGAGAAGAGGGGGCATCTATAATGGGGGGGAGAGGGGGCATCTATAAGGGGAGGGGGTATCTATAAGGGGGGGAGAAGAGGGGGCATCTATAATGGGGGGGAGAGGGGGCATCTATAAGGGGAGGGGGTATCTATAAGGGGGGGAGAAGAGGGGGCATCTATAAAAGGAGGGGGTATCTATAAGGGGGGGAGAAGAGGGGGCATCTATAATGGGGGGGAGGAGGGGGCATCTATAATGGGGGTAGAGAGGGTCATCTATAAGGGGAGGGGGCCATCTATAAGTGTAGGGCAAACTGGCTGCAGACACTGGGAGATAGATATATGCACAATTATTATTATCAGGGCCCCTCAGGTGTCTGTATTGTAGGGGGTCACTTGCATTAGTCACTAGGTGAGAGATATATCTATCTATATACACATCTTGTGGGGGGTCACTATGGCTGCAGTCAGAAGTCTAGCTCAGTATGTATAGACTGTTGCAAGCTTTTAAAGGGAACCTGTCACCCCCGGTGCCGGGGTGACAGGCTCCCAACCCCCCGTTAGAACCCCCTATACTCACCTCATCGCGCCGGGTCCCGCTTCTGGAGATGGTCAGGTCACGGAGATCTCAGCCGCTGCAGCCCGGCGCGCACACTGAGAGATGAGTCCAACGCTCATAGAGAATGACGGAGCACTGGACTCTCCCGTCATTCTCTATGAGCGTTGGACTCATCTCTCAGCGCACGCCGGGCTGCAGCGGCTGAGATCTCCGTGACCCGACCATCTTCAGAAGCGGGGTGAAGATGAGGTGAGTATAGGGGTCTCTAACGGGGGGTTGGGAGCCTGTCACCCCGGCACGGGGGTCGACAGGTTCCCTTTAAGTTCAAGTTCAGAAGAGTAAGCCTCATTAAAAGGCTAGCCAAGTGAAGCTGAAGTACTGAGTCAGACTGTATATGGTTGTCAAGTTGCAAGTTTCCATGTTGAACGTTTTCAAACTAAGAAAAGAAAGAATCTAAAGGAGGAGGAGGCTGCCGCGGCCTCTGCACACAGTAAGTCCCATTTAACATAACATTAATTTTACATGGTTTAAAATGTTGGCGACCAAATATTCTATTTGGCGCCTAAATTTTTCAGGTTAGGAGCCAATGGCTCCTAGGTAAATTTTTTAGTCTGGAGCCCTGCGAGCTGTTTAATAGGTTCTTTACTAATTTGAGATTTTTGTTGGTTCACTCTAGAGATAAGTGCAACTCGAGCATGCGCGAGCCGGAAAGTTGTGCTCATCTCCTCTTCACTGCTCTTCATTTCATCTGTCTTAATGTGCACACAACCCTATGAACTAGCTATACAAAAGGAAATGTATATCCCCAGAACAGCAGCTGCCAGGGAACGTCTGGTAAATAATAAATTGATACGATATTTAGTCACGAGGTTTTATTCTCTGTATACTATACAGAGAAGGAGAAGTTCGGCCAGGGAGATTTTCTTTTCAAAAGTGCCGGTGAAAATAATAACTTGCACTTATCTTCCCGACTCAAGTACTGGGGGCTGCACACCACTGCTCTGGCCCCCGGCCACTTCCTGGTTAGATAGGGGACCTGGCACATGATGTTCCTCCTCCCTCTTCTTCATTAAAGGGAAACTCCACATTAAAAGCACATTAAAAGTTTTATAGATGTGTCTATACAATGTATTACCATATCTGTGTGGTTCTGCCACACTGGTAGCTGATAAAAATCCAGGAAGTGAAGAAAAATGGCCTTTGTGCCAATTCACATGGTCTCCTGCTCCCACTGCTCTCCCTCCTTAGGGTGGGTTCACACTACGGAATTCTCGTGGATGAATTCCGTTGGCTGGCCACGTACCTTTCTGACGGCTCCATAGACACCATTCTGTGGGCCGGCGTATTCAGCTATCCGCTGAAAGAAGTGACATGTCACTTCTTTCGGCGGATAGTGGATTATGCCGGCCCATAGAATGGTGTCTATGGAGCCAGCGGAAAGGCGCGCGGACATTATCTGCAAGAATTCCTCAGTATGAACCCACCCTTAGGAGACAAATATTCCATGCCTCTGTCTCACATTTGTGTGTGTTTGCTGAGCACAGGCGGATGATGCAGACAGGGCGTGATGTCACAGGAGGCTTGGCTGGATCCCCCAATAACCTAAGGCCTTATGCACGCGTTCAGTAATTTTTTTCTGGTCCTGAAACAACCCGCTAAAATTTACGGATTGGACATCCTTATTTCCGTAAATCCTTTTTTTACTACTCCAATGCTTTTCAATGCACTTCATCCGTATTTTTTTTTATGGAAATACGGATGCCAACATATTACAATCCGTAAACAATTGATTTCAATGAGAGGATCTGTAAAAAAATCAGGGTCCGCACCGGGTCCGTACTAGGACATGTCCTTTTTTTTTTTTTTTTTTTTCAAGATTGATTTTCATCCATTTCTGCTACTGATAGTGTGAATAGCCCAATAGACATCAATGTGCACTAACTCGGATCCGTAAATTGCGGAACATGTGCATAAGGCCTAAGTGATTTACCATCTCTGACTGGCCCCTCCCTACACCTGAGCAGGCAAGGAGAGACAGAAGAATGTGCTGGGACTTTACTGATTGTGGAAAACTCTGCAGTAAAATTAGGGCTAGGGCTAGGGCTGGGCGATATGAACGATATGCAAAAATATCGTCATCAATTCAGATGACGATATAGATTTTCGGCATATCGTCATATCGCGATACATGCCCACGGAGCGGTAGTGAATAAGCTTCTCACTTACCGCTCCGTGGTACCGCGCTGCAGGGCCTTATGTTCACGCATCGTCAGCGCGCTAGCTGACGATGCGTGTGACGTCAGATCTCTCCCAGTGCATGCTGGGAAGAAGACGCGGCCCGTCTCGCCTCGCGGACTCCGTCAGCCAGCCCTGCAGGAAAGGTAAGTAGCAGAGGGGTCGGGGGTTCAGATGGCTATGGCATGGGGCTGATGATGGCCCTGGCTGGGGGGACATAATAAGGCAATGGCATGGGGCTTGGCTGGCACATAGGGAAAGCTGATGATGGCATAGGGGAGGGGGAGATGACTGGCACTGGGGGGGGGGGGGGGCTGATAACTGGCACAAGGGGGGGCTGATGGCACAGGGGAGGGCTGATGACTGGCACAGGGTGGGCTGATGGCACAGGGGAAGGCTGATAACTGGCACAAGGAGGGGCTGATAACTGGCACAAGGAGGGGCTGATGGCACAGGGAAAGGCTGATGATTGGCACAAGGGGGGCTGATAACTGGCACTTTATTTTAAACAATTTTGTGTTTTACTAACACTTAATCTTTACATTGTTTGGAAAAAGATCTGTTATACAATACACATCTTAAAAAAAATTCTTAGTGTTGTAATTTGTATACACACAAAAAAAAAAAATTGATATATCGTTATATCGTGCATGCATCAAATTATATCATGATATAAATTTTAGGCCATATCGCCCAGCCCTAATTAGGGCCATGTTCACACATGTGCGAGTTTCATTGCAGTACTGCAGAATATTCTCAAAAATGATGCAGTAAGGCTGGGTTCACACTGCGTTTTCGCAATCCGTTTTTTTTATCCGTTTTAAAAAAAAAAAAAAAACGATAAACGGATTTAAAAAACGGATGCATTTGTGTGCATCCGTTTTGATCCGTTTTTACCATTGACTTCCTTTATAAAAAAAAAAACAAAAAACGGATCAAAACGGATACGTTTTTTTGACGGACGCAAAAACGTTGCTGACACTAATTTTTTTTTTTGTCTGTTAAAAAAACGGATTGCAAAAACGCAGTGTGAACTCACCCTAACACAACTAAATGATTCTAAACGGCAGAGAGGATTAAAGCCAGCACTGCCAATCCCACCTGGAGAAAAAAAAACGAGGCATAAACAGTATATCCCATGTAAGATAAGATCGGATAAAGTCCTTATTGTGGGGCTCAACCTCAAAGATAAAAGATGCTTGATCATATGTGCGTGGAAATGAAGAAAAAAAAAAAATAAATTTAAAAAGTTCTTTACTTTATTCCAATATTGGAGTTACAGGTAGAGAATACAGTGTACTGTGTGGTGTTACAGGTAGAGAAATCAGCGCTGTGTAGTGTTACAGGTAGAGAATACAGTGCGCTGTGTGGTGTTACAGGTAGAGAATACAGTGTGGTGTGTGGTGTTACAGGTAGAGAATACAGCGTGCTGTGTGGTGTTACAGGTAGAGAATACAGCGTGCTGTGTGGTGTTACAGGTAGAGAATACAGCTTGCTGTGTGGTGTTACAGGTAGAGAATACAGCGTGCTGTGTGGTACAGGTAGAGAATACAGCGAGCTGTGTGGTGTTACAGGTGGAGAATACAGTGCTGTGTGGTGTTACAGGTAGAGAATACAGTGTGCTGTGTGGTGTTACAGGTAGAGAATACAGCGTGCTGTGTGGTACAGGTAGAGAATACAGTGTTGTGGTGTTAAAGGTAGAGAATACAGTGTGCTGTGTGGTGTTACAGGTAGAGAATACAGCGTGCTGTGTGGTGTTACAGGTAGAGAATACAGCGTGCTGTGTGGTGTTACAGGTAGAGAATACAGCGTGCTGTGTGGTGTTACAGGTAGAGAATACAGCGTGCTGTGTGGTGTTACAGGTAGAGAATACAGCGTGCTGTGTGGTGTTACAGGTAGAGAATACAGCGTGCTGTGTGGTGTTACAGGTAGAGAATACAGTGCTGTGTGGTGTTACAGGTAGAGAATACAGAGTGCTGTGTGGTGTTACAGGTAGAGAATACAATGCTGTGTGGTGTTACAGGTAGAGAATACAGCGTGCTGTGTGGTGTTACAGGTAGAGAATACAGTGCTGTGTGGTGTTACAGGTAGAGAATACAGCGTGCTGTGTGGTGTTACAGGTAGAGAAAACAGCGTGCTGTGTGGTGTTACAGGTAGTAGCTGTGTGCTGTGTGGGTAGGACCAGGGGCGGATTAACTTTACCATAGGCCCTGGGCTGTTCACCAAGCCTGGGCCCCCCCACCCCACTAACTATGGCAGCACTAGCCTGGTGTTCATAGTACAGGACAGATAATGTCATGATGTCCATGATTTGTGCAAAATTGCCATAAAAAACTGTGATTTTTTTGCAAATCATGGCGGAAGTGTAGCCAGGAGACACTACACCACTGAAAGTATGTCTTTTTGGGTGGTCATGGGCCCCCCAGGAGCCCAGGGCCCCGGGTTGCCGCCCGAAATGCCCCTATTGTAATCCTCTACTGGGTAGGACCACAATGAAATGATAAAGTACTGCAAATAATTCAATGAAACTGCAATGTGCGAACACTGCCTAGATGTTCTGCAACTGATTTGGGTGGGGGATTGTGATGACCAGCTGAGGGAAAGCATTGCATTCTGGAACATGTAGTACTGAGGAACTGCTCAACCAGGAAGTGCAGAAACGCAAAACAGAACAAACTCCCCCAAAACAAATGGATTTATATAAGTGGTGTTTAGGATAGATAGGTAAGTAATGCTATTTACTTGTTTAGAAGTTTTATTTTTTTCCCCTCTACCTGGAGTTCCCCTTTAATAGTCAATGCTGTCCTGCCTCCGGCTTGCTCAGCTGTCAGCCAGTATCTCTGATCAGTTTGTCTGAAATAAACGCTCATATAGGCTACGTTCGCACTTAGGAAAAGTGGCGGAATTCTCAGCCGGGGAATGCCGCCAGCCTCCTCTCTCCGCGCTGAAGAATGAACATGTTCATTCTTCAGAGTGGCGAGAGAAGCCATGTGAGCCTCCCATAGACTGTCCTTATGACAGGGAGGCTGGCGGCATTCTCCACGGTGGAATTCCGCCACTTTTACTATGTGTGAATGTAGCCATATAGTTCAATCTCTGAGCCCAAATGTTTTGGAGCTGTGGTCTAGGGGTAACTCACTTGCAGTTGACTCTTTGGTTCAAATTCCCTGGTGGAAATTAAATGTCTTTTTTTCATTTATTTATTTTTCTCATTATCGTATTGGATTTCACACTGCGAGTTTGCAACAAAATCCAATGTGGATCCTGGTAGTGTGAAGTGATTGGGTCACATATCCGCAGCAGAATTTTCATTCCACTGCCAGGATGTGACCTGGCCCCTTTAACCCCCCGCATCCCACTGCCTGCAGCCCCCGGCCCGCAGCATACATTACCTGCTTGGCGCTGTGGCTGTGTGTGAGGCTCCCGGCTGCCCTCACTCCCCAACAGCCAATCAGTGCTGCCGTGCACTGATTGGCTAATGGGGAGTGAGGGATGCCGGGAGCCTCACACTCAGCCGCAGAGCAGGTAATGTATGCTTGGGGGCGGCAGGATTACATACTTGCAACGGAATGGAAATTTTGCTGCAAACACGCAGCGTGAACTCCACTGCAGATTCCGTACGTGTGAAGGCACCCTTAAAGCGACTCTGTACCCACAATCTGACCCCCCCCCCCCCCCCCTTTGGATAGCTGCTTTTAATCCAAGATCCTGTCCTGCGGTCCATTTGGCAGGTGATGTAGTTATTGTGCTAAAAATTTACCTTTAAACTGGCAGCCCGTGCCCTACGGGAGTGGCCTGGATTGTGTATGCATTAGGCTGGCACAACCTCTGTCCCTCCTCCCCACCCTCCTCATCATTAGGAATGCTCCAGGCAGATTGCCTACTATTCGTCACCTGTTTAGCCCAGCACATGGGCTGGATCGTTAAGACACCTGTGCATTGTTCAGCATGGAGAAAATGTTCCAGTGGCATTCCTAATGATGAAGAGGGTGGGGAGGAGCGATGGAGGGGGTGGTGCAAAGTTAGGGCACAGATACTCCCGTAGGGCACGGGGTTGTAAGTTTAAAAGTTGTTTTTTTGACAATAACTGCATCACCTGCCGAACGGACCCCAGGACAGAAATCTGAGTCACTTTAAGGTTATTTTCACACACAGTACACAGGCTAGGTTATGTTCACACACTGAAATTTAGTGGATGGCTGATATGACTCTTGAGAGATGACTCTTGAGAATGGCAAATAATTATTATTTTAAAACAGTGGCTCTTATTTGCCGTTAAATGGTGGCCGTTCACTAAATTTCAACAATGTGTGAACATAGCCTTTCTGTGTTTTCAGTCCACTCCTGGTTTTGGTTGCAAAATACTGAGCAAAAATACTATGTGGGAACATAGCCCTAAAAATTATACAATAATAGGAAAAAATAAATAACGACCTATATTTTACTTCCATCAGGGGATTTGCACCAAATAATGAACTGCAGGTGTTCTCTTGACAGGTGAGTTACTCTAGAACACAGCTACAACACATTTGGGCTCAGAGATTCAACTAAGGGTGGGTTCACACTATGGATTCCGTGCAAATAAATTCCGTCTCTAGTACCCACTTGTGGCCGCACACCTTTCCGCCCCTGCCATAGACACCATTCTATGCACAGGCGGAATTGGCCCGCCCATAGAATGGTGTCTATGGAGCAGGCGGGGATACCGCTCTCCCATTTGGGCCTATTTTCCTCAGTGTGAACGTTCCCTATCTAAGTGGTTATTTCAGACCAAATCAAACAATGGCTAACAGCTGAGAGAGCAGGAGGCTGGGCAGCATAGATTATTCATGGAGAAGAGGGAGGAGGAAGGAGTGGTGAGGCGTGCCACAGTGTGATAAAAACAATTCCCCTCTGACACTTCATTACAGTAGGATTGTGCATAATCTACTGCACGGACAAAATGAAATATTTTACTATGCAGCCGGGGCTGCAGTGGGGACATAAACTTGCCCTGTTCCACCACCTTTGCCAGGTTCCAGGCTGCCTGCTCTCCACTGCCACCAGTGATTTCAAAACCTCCTGTGGCATGCTGTTCCTGATGGAAATGGAAGCTCGGTATAGAGTGCGCGTCACCACATGTTTTGAAATCTGTGGTGGAGAGCAGACGGGACAGGTAAGTATATGTTCCAGATATCTCCCCTGCAGTCCCAGCGATATAGTAAAATATTTTATCTAGTTTAGCGACACATTCACATGTTCATTGATGGAACAGTTGAATGCCCCCTTAGTTTAATAGTCAGAATGTTAAACTACCGTATTTTCCTGTGTATGGGCATATAAGACCAACCCCAACTTTTACTGTTAAAATATAGAGTTTAGGATATACTCATCATATAAGACTACCCCTCTTCCAAAACAACAAATAAAAATGAATAAAAAAAACATCAGACAGCAGCGAGATTTGAGAGGCAGAGAAGGAGGTACAGTAATACCGGTTCGGATACAAGGGCGGGCCAGACGAGTGAGAGGGAATTCTTTTCTGAGTACAGCGCCACCGTATCTCTCTTTTTCCATACCCCCCGACAACTGCAGCTTGCTTATTTCTTCAAACAGTATGTGGCAACAACAGATTGTCCAGTCTGGTTCTGAAGTTTTTCAGCACTTGCCCCATAAGACGACCACTGACTCATGAGAAGATTTTCCTGGGATAAAAAGTAGTCTTATACGCAGGAAAATACTGTATTTCTTTTGAATTTTGTTTTTCAGAGGTAAAAAAAAAAAAAAAAAACGAAAAAACACCTGCACTGATACCTGGAATGAGTATACGGTCATAAAGTGTTTCACTCTGGAAGCATATTTTCCACTATGACAGGTTTTAGTGTACACCCTTCCAAGCAGTTGTTACATTAGTGTTTTATATCCATGACAACTAAATGTGTGGGAGCATTAGCCAAGTTCAGCACATTCATGGAATTACAATTTTTTGTGACCTCTTCAACTGTGTTTTACAAAATATCAAGTTGTTTTTTTATTTTGTTACATTGCAAAATGAGTGGAGATGTAGGTACTAGAGTTGAGCGAACCTCGAACATGCTCGAGTCTATCCGAACCCGAAGCATTTGGCATAGCGGGGGCTGCTGAAGTTGGATAAAGCCCTAAGGCTTTGTGGAAAGCATATCCATGTATTAATGTTTTCCAGACAGCTTAGGAGCTTTATCCAACTTCAGCAGCCACCGCTATGCCGAATGCTCGGGTTTGGAAAGACTCAAGCATGCTCGAGGTTTGCTCATCTCTAGACTAGGTACTCTATGTTCACACTTGGTAAAACAACGGACCTTGTTTTACATGTTCACCCAGACGATACTGCATTATTGGCCGGATGAACATTATTTGGAAATCATTACAATCCGTCCCACCATTTGGGTGTGCCTAGAAATCAATTAACTATTGATTCTCAGTCACACTACAGCCACAAGCCACACTGTGTATGAATTGTTAATTATATCAGGCCTCTGTATGGAAACAACGGCCGGAAATAATTAGCAGGTTAATTATTTCCACAGACGTTGTTTCAATTGAATTCAACAATGATAATTTTTTTATGATAAGAATGACTGTTGTTTTACTTGGCAACAACTGCTGTTCTTGTCCTATAAAATACATAGTGTGAACACAGCCTTATAGTGTAACATTTCTTATTTTTGTGTAATGTAGCATATTTATGGTTTATCCCCTCATCTGTTTTGCTTAAGAAAAGGCAGGGGCATAGGGAAAAGTAACAAAGAGTATTAACTTGCCTCTTCAGTCCTGGATCATCGCTACTGGACCCATGCCGGGACAGGAATTGCCCCCCCAGCGCTACAAAAACATGGCCGCTTTCTCCAGATCAGGTCTGGTTTGCAATTAAGCTCCATTCACTTCAAACTGGAGATGAGTGGTCCTGTCTCTGGAAGAAAGTAGCCAAGGGATAACCCCTTTAAACAGACACTGGCATTTAGAAAAACACACACATACTCTTACAACTGGTGTCTTTTTTTTTTTTTTTTTTTTTTAATTTTACGTTTGTTTTTCTACCAGAAAATGCCCAATATAGGGCATATGGATATAATAAAACGGGGTCCACAGCTTAGTAAACGTCTCTGTGAGGCTGTTGTGGTGGTCTCGAGCTGGACAGTCATTCAGCATAGTGGCTATCATATAATCCTACGTTAGCCTTGCAGCAGGCATTGTGGGGGAAGTGCCTGGCTGGAGTTGGCATCCCTGATAAAATCAGCCATTTGCTGTTGTTCCTGGGAGCAATGCTTGTACAGATCCCCTTGGGGGTGGGGGGGTTAGGGGACTTTTTCGCTGGGATCGGGGACAAGGGAAAAGACGTCCACTCACCTCCCCGGTTCCAGCGGCGGGTCCCGCATCACGGCGCTCCGGTGCCTGGTTCCCGGACACTTCCTGGTGTCTGACGCGGGCCCGAGACGTGTCGTCCCAGCGAAAAAACGCCCTTTAAAGGCGTTTATGGTTACAATATACTGGTGGCCTGTCAGGATATCGGGCCATCAGTATCAGATTTAACACCTTGCATTTTACCCATCAGAGCCACTGTGGGACCGTTCTGTGTGAGTAGGAGCTGAGCTGCAGTAACCCAGCACAGCTGCTACACAGTGAACGGAGATGTCTGCTTATGTCTTTCTCTGTGGATCAGGCACAGGGCTAGCTAATCCCACCGATCCCCAGAGGATTGGGCAGCAACATGTTGTGACCCCCTTTTAACTTAGACTCCTTTTACTCACATAGATACCTGAGAGATCATTGAAACCAAAATCAGGAACAGATAATGAAGAAAAGTGTAGGTCATAAAGGAAAGACTGAGACTTCTCCTATTTTCAAACCCATTCCTGGCTTTAGCTTCAAAAGTATGTCAGATAATTTATCGGCGTAAACGCCCCATTAAGAGTTAAATTGATATTTATTGTAAGATATATTTACCTACATGTTCTATACATTTAAAGGAGGATATAGAGAGACTTGGCTAAGGGGGCAGGGCTTGGTGTTCCTGGCCTTTTATTAAAGACAATGCATTGGGAGAATGCTCCTTGTGCTGTGTGGGGGTAGAAGGTTGATCTCCTGGGACACAAATAAAACTATTCTACAGCAATCAGGGTATTAGTGGACGTTTTTTTCGTTTTTGTTTTCTATGTTTCCCATTCCTTTAGTTTATTTTATAAGTTAGCTGATCCTTTTCCTGCTGTGTCCCGTGCAAGGCTAAGCTGATGTTTGTTATATGTTGGCAGGTTCCTGTAGGCACTTGGTGGAAATCAGTCTATGAGCATAGCATAATTTGTTCCTGTTGTAACAGATGTTTATTTATTACCAGCCATCCTTTCATAACATTGCAGAACCAAATTAAATGTTTCACGGAGAAGTCCAGTGCTGCAAAAATTTTTTGGAAAAGCAGAGACAGGGGGAACATAACCACCACAACTCACCTGTCCCTGTCCAGCGACAGATTGCCGCTCCAGGACTCCCGCCGGGCTTATCATCATCATCATCTTCTCGGCTCTGATTGACAGCCCACTCAGCCAGTCAGGGGCGGGACACCGCTCCAGTTACTGATTGGCTAAGTGGGCTGTCCATCAGCAGGAAAGGCATTTTCCCACGAGTAGTGACATCATCACAATTTTGTGGAAAATGCCTTCCGGCGGGGGTCTGTGAGCTGGTAAGGTCATTATTCAGGATTCTCTTTCATAGGTAACAGTATGGCTGTACCTACCACTGCCCCCTGAGGTTAAAGGACAACTCCCGCGGGACCCCCAAAAAAAAACAAAACACAGACACACACAGACACCATACTCACCATCTCTCCGGTGACGATCGCCACTCGATTCGCCCGCCGTCCGCCTCTCCGTCGCCACCGTCCGCCATCCAGCGATGTCTCCGACTTCCGGGTCCAGGGGATGGAAAAGGCTGCCAGTGCGCTTGCGCACCGGCAGCCTTTTCACTGGCTAGAGCGCATCACATGGCTTCCAGCAAGCTCAGCCAATCAGGGCTGAGCAAGCTGGAAGCCATGTGATGCGCTCCAGCCAATGAAAAGGCTGCTGGTGCGCATGTGCACCAGCAGCCTTTTCATCCCCATTCACTTTGCATGAAGACGCCGAGGAGGAAGAAGAAGACCCGGACCGCCCCTCGGCTCTGACGTCGTCGTCACCAGATGCCGCCCCGGAGAAGAGGTCCGTGACGATCGTAATAGGTAATGTATACATTCTTTAACTTCCGGGGTGGGGGGTCGGGGGTCCGAACGTGGGGGAAGGGGGCCAGGCCGGGTATTTAACCACATTACAAAGTTATATAACTTTGTAATGTGTGTTAAATGAGCAAAAAAAAATTTTTGTGGGAGTTGTCCTTTAATAGGGCTAAACTGACACATTATATTTAATGAAACATTTCAAATGTACAAACATTTTTGAATATGTAGTATCAGTCTATCAGATATAGCGGTCTGGCACTATCCGACTTAGGTAGTTTATAACATGGTAGCAGTGTAAGGAGGTAGAAAAATTACGGAGGTGCTCACACAAGAAAAAATGTGTAAATCATCAAAAGAGAGAATAAATTGAGGGCACTCACCGTTAATATGACAATCTTTATTCAATCCTCTCTAAAAACATATATATTCCATGTGCAGCAGTGAACCGGGATCCGGGATTCCCGGTTCACTGCTGCACATGGAATATATATGTTTTTAGAGAGGATTGAATAAAGGTTTTGTCATTTTAACGGTGAGTGCCCTCAATTTATTCTCTTTTTTGATGATTTTTGAATATGTACTGTTAGGTAAATACATACAACCCCCCCCCAACACACACACACGCTTTATATCACATCCTCTGTTGGTTTAGCTTCAAAAGTTATAGTGACAGTGACCATTTAACATAAAAACTTGATTTAAATGGACAGTCATTTTCTGCTGACACACTCCCCAGGTTATCTATGATTAGGAAAAAAAATAACTTCTTGAAACAGCAACACTCTTGGATGCAAACATGGATACTGCTGTTTCTACGTATGTGTTTGGAATGTGATGCAGATTGTGGTAACTCCCCTCTACCATTTCTTTACCAATAACCATGCAATGTTGTCGATAATACTGGCTATTGCAGATGCACATGTGGAAACAAATCGTTTTGGTGGTGCACAGATAGTTCTCATTCTGTCCATCTTGGCGCAGGACCATAGTTAAGCTGTTGGCCAGCAGTACTCACATCTGGGCTTCCTTTCCTTTTGTATAACTTTCTGACACCAGTTGATTTCAAAATTAATTTAAATTAGTCAATTACTTCTATTAACAAATCTCAATCCTTCAAGTACTTATTAGCTGCTGTATGCCCTACAACAGTGTTTCTTAACTCCAGTCCTCAGGCCTCACCAACATGTCAGGTTTTGAGGTGATATAATTATACTCAGTGCATCAGGAATTATCACAGGTGTTCTTTGTATGAGATATTCTGAAAACATGATGTGTTGGTGGCTCTTGAGGACTGGAGTTGAAACCCTGCCCTTCAAGAAGTGGTGTCTCTTCCTCCTTCAGCGCCATGACCCAGCTGATGAATGCCCTGCTCAGCCAGTCAGTGACTAGGGCGGGACACCACTGCAGTCATGGACTGGCTAAGGGTCCTATTCTACCGGACGATTATCGTTCAGATTATCGTTAAATCGCCCGAATCTAAACGATAATCGCTCGGTTGAAATGCAGTTAACGATTAACGACTGAACGAGAAATCGTTTATCGCTTTATAAGACCTGGACCTATTTTTATCGTTGCTCATTCGCAAATAGTTCGCATTGAATAAGACATCGTTTGGTCGTTCGCAATAGATACGAACGCAATAGCAAAGAAAATTACGATCATAAGTAACGATTATCGTTCCATGGAAATGAGTGAACGTTTTCAGGTCTTTCGCCATAGCGGTCGTTTGAGATCGTTAATCGTTAACGATTATGCAAACTATAATTGTCTGGTGGAATAGGGCCCTTATTCTCACCATTTGCCATTGGGTCGTGACATCCGGCAGGGTCCGGTGGCATGGTGCTGCACGGGGGGTAGTTAGTATACTCTTCCCCCCCCCCCCTGTTGGCGTTTTTAGTTTTGGATTTCCCCAGACTTCTCCTTTAAATATGTTAATGCTGATATACAAGTTTTTAAGGTGGTTGTCAGTGAGCAAAAGAAGTATTTCTGAGCACCCCTGGGACTGTAGGTTAGGCTTTAAAATTTATCGTTGTCGCCCACACATCTTCCTGTGTAAACTGACAGCACAGGTGTGTATGTATGTGTGTGTGTGTGTGTGTGTGTGTATATATATATATATATATATATATATATTATGTATAAATCTGTGCTGTCAGTTTAAAGATCACAAGCAGCCCTGTATACTTCTGCGCTGCTTGTAATCCGGCATTTCCCTCCAGCCACCGGCTGTATCTTCAGGCCCTGCCTCCTCCAGAATAATTGGCAGCTGGAGGAGGTGGCCAAAAGGCTAGAGACCTGGATGCAGGATCACAAGCAGTGTGGATGTAAGTATACACTGCTGCTTGTCATCTTTAAACTGAGAGCACAAGTATAGCTATAAATAGATATCTAAAATCTACATCTATATTTGTGCTCTCAGTTTCCTAGGCTGCACAGATGATCCTTGTATCATTCGTGCAGCCCGGCCTCTAGATTTCTTGTGTGTAAAGGCACTGCAAGCGAGCACCGATCCCGCTCATTTGCGGCTCCCTCAGTCAACAAATCTGTCTGTTGGATCCTAAGGAGGAGGGAAATGGGAGGCATAGAAAGAGGGCAGGTAAGGGACAGCTCTGTAAGTAAGAGCTCACCCCAGGGCTATTTACACAGCTTTATCGTGGCTGCTATGCTGCCTGCAGCTTTTCCAGCAGTGCAGTAAGACAGTGCAGGATCCACTCCTCTCAGTCAGCAGACACCATAGACATTAAGATGCCTGGGGCGAACTAAAACTACAGATTACAGAGCAGAAACCATAAAATAAATAAAGGTATATAAGAGATATATGATGTCTAGGTATAATGCTTCTCCTCATGTACAGACACTGCAGAGCATCATGAGCAGCTGCTTAAAACAACAAGTACGCTTTAAAGGGGTTATCCTGTGTTAGGGTAGCTTCACACACACCGCATCACAGCGGAGTTTCAGATTTGATCTAAATAACTGAACACAGTATCAAATCTGCACCATCAAATCTTTTGCAGATCCTGTATGTGTGAATGCACCCTTAAGAAATGTTAATATATAGCTGCATTTATATAGAAAATAATAAAGGGGCTTTGCTTACTTCTCCATGTTCCTCTGGTGGCGAACTCAGCTTGGGAGTGACAGCTCAATCAGCCAATCACTGGCCACAGTCTTGTCTCATCTCAGTCAGTGATTGGCGGAATGGCCTGTCACTCCCGAGACCAGTACAACTAAGAAGGGGCGGCAGCTACAGTCAGCGGGGTACCCAAAGATGTAGCAGGAGGACATTGTGGGCACCGTGGAGAGGTAAGCATAAGCTTACACAGAGAAAACCCTTTAAATCAAGTTTTCCTGTAAAATCTAATTTAACTATTTTAGTGCTTGTTATTGTGCATGTCAATAGAAATCAGCTCTTGAAATATTGCAGTTTTCATTCTAGCAGGAGTCCTTGAAATAGGCTGACACTGGTGTTTTTGTAGAGCTCACTTTTCAGCATTTATCTCATTATGATCACAGGCAGGATTACATTGAAAGTTAACACCTCTATTATAAAGCTGGAGGCAGATAACACCGGGTCACACCAGTGACAATAGCTGATGGACGCAGCTTAGTGCTTCTCCTTCCCTGCACAATACCTCCACACAGGTCACACAGAGCTTGCATGCAAAGCTCTTTACAAGTCACTAGGTCATTTTCTACCAGATCACTCTTTGGCTGCTGTAAAGCAAAGTTCTTAATTGCTGAAAAGAATTCTAAAATAAAAAAAGAAATTGTTTAAGTATATTGTTTTAATTACTAAAAAGGTTTATTTTTGTGAATGGAAGAACATGGTATTTTTTTAACTAATATTAACATCCAAGGCATTTTGATGCAGCTACTATTTTATTAATAATCAATTGTTACTTGCTGCTTCTTAGTCCTGCTTCTGACAAAATGTGTTTTCTTTGCTTCCCCCTTCCCTTGTCTAGTGGACATATGGCTCTACTTATCTTTTGGTCACTATAATATAAATGTGGGGGAGGTATATGAAAATGCAAGTAGTATTTCAAATCATTTAAAGTGCCCGTTGTTAAAAAAAAAGATTTCTGATGTGTCAAAAGTTTTGATCTGACAACGATTTCTAGGTATAGCCAGGATAAGTGTGCGCTTGAGCACTTCTCTCCCTGGCTGCCTGTAATCCCTGTTTTACTCTACAAGGTGAGCTCCATAGACTTAGGCTACATTTACATGCCCGCAAATTTGCGGACATTACGGCAGGGAAGGAATGATGTGTCAGTATCATGCCAGCAGCGGAGAAACTCTTTCAATTGCCGCAGAAAATTTGCAGACTAGTAAATGCCGTGAGACAGAGCTCACGGAGCTGGAGAGGAAAGTGGGTGCTTGGCCTAGCGCTTATTTTGGCTATATCTAGAGATCGGTAAGATCTAAACTGTTAGTTTTTTTTTATTTATTTTAAGTCAGATTTATAACTCGCTTGTAAAACCTACAGTATTTTTTCCACCACTGATCTACTGTATTTTCAGAAAGTTGGCAAGTAGTTTGTTTATGCCAAAATATTTTTTTTTCCTTCTCTCCCCCCCCCCCTTATTACATATCCACAGTGATATGTGGTTACTATATATGATTGTGGTACACAGGGTGGTATGACAGTTTCACTTTGGGGCAACATGCACATCCATTGCTGATAAGTTTGTTGTAAGATTGATCCATTTGACTGATGGATGAATTGGAGTTTGTATGGCTGGGAAATGTAACATTTGGAACCGCAATACTCTTTTGTTGTATTATCCTCTACAGAAAGTCAAACTCTGTGCAGTGAACACTGGTTAGGAGCTTGCAGTGTAGCGTTTTACGCGTGAAGCGGCCGTTGCTCATTGCCTTTTTAGAATGCACTTGTATGCCCTGCTGATTTCTTCAATAAAAGCATTGTTCTATCATGTAGGTGAATGCTGTGATACCTCTTCTAGTTGCATTCTGTTGTTGTATATCATGGTAGTGTACACAAAATATGTTTCAGTATTATTCATCATAAAGCATATGATCAGGTATACGAAGCCTAAGGGTGGGTTCTCACCTGCATTTGTCTCATTTAGGATTAAATCCATTTACATTAAATGAAACAATAAGCACAAACAGATGCAAACTGATTGCAAAACTGTTTTTTTTTTTTTTTTTTTTTTTTTTTAATTTTGTTTTTTTACTGGTCCGTTTACATTTTGGCTTTAAAGGGGTAGTGCGGTGTAAAACATTTTTTCACCAAATAACACACATTACAAAGTTATACAACATTGTTTTCTTTAAGTGAATGGCCCTCTTCTCCATGTTTCCCCCCGACTGTGGACCCGGAAGTGTGATGCATTATACTCACGGAATCACTGTCGCCCCCGGCCGCCATCTTGGGATGATCACTTCATTTTTAATAGGGGGGGGGGGGGGAGGTAGATGGTGGAACACGGGGAAGTTGTTGTTGTTTGGTTAAAAACTTTTTTTACACCGCACTACTCCTTTAAAAAGCAGATAATTTACATCAGTTTGCTTCAGTCGGTATCCGTTTGCATATTAGTTTATATTCCTTCCTTGTTTCTCACCACTTTGTCATCATTGAATATAAAGTGAAAAATTAAAGGAGACCTTTCACCCCCCGTGCCAGGGTGACAGGCTCCTGACCCCCCGTTACAGCCCCCTATACTCACCTGATCCCGTCGGGTCCCGCTTCCTGATCCCGTCGGGTCACGGAGTTATGAGCGCCCGAAGCCTGGCGCGCACGCTCACAGGAGAGTCCGACGCTCATAAAGAATGAATGGGGAGTCCGATGCTCCGTCATTCTCTATGGGCATCGGACTCTCCTGTGAGCGCGCGCCGGGCTTCGGGCGCTCATATCTCCGTGACCCGACCGGATCAGGAAGCAGGACTTGGCGGGATCAGGTGAGTATAGGGGGCTGTAACGGGGGGTCGGGAGCCTGTCACCCCTGTACGGGGGGTGACAGGTCTCCTTTCAGTAAAAAAAAAAAAAAACTATGCAGATTTGGTATCACTGTAAGAAAAAGTGTTAAAGGGGTTGTCCAGCAAAAATCTTTTTTCTTTTAAATCAACTGATATCAGAAAGTTATATAGATTTGTAATTTGCTTCTATTAAAAAATCTCCAGTCTTCCCCTACTTTTCAGCTGCTGTATGTCATGCAGGAAATGTTTTATTTTCATTAAAGGACAACTCCCGCACTAAGGAAAAAAACCAAAAACCAATCAGAAACCTAGCTTTTGTACTTATCATCCCTCCTGAGCTGTCACTGTTTGAATTTCCCACTGTCTGTGTACCTTCTGATTTCTAGTCTTGTTCTTCATTTCTTCCTTGCTTCCTGGTTTCAGCTTCCCATGATGCACTTTGCTGTGACAAGCCAGCCCCCTGCTGTGACACAGCAAGTGCCTGCCCCTCCATTCACTACAACTCCCATCATACACCAAACATAATCCCCTCTCTGGCTCTCTTCAGTCAGGCTGCTATATACACACACTGAAGCTGCACACACATACTTTCACCTCACTGTAGTGTACATTCTGCAGGATTAGGTCAGGGCAGCAGGGGAGAGATAAGACGTCTGTGTAGCTGACATGCCGGGAGTGAGGAGAAAGATAAGCAAGTGACATCACTCACTCACTGAGTCCACTCGGCAGCAGGAGGGAGTATGGGGGAGCGGGTCCTGTAGCTGGTTATGTGCCGGGAGTCAGTCACAAGTCATTATTGAGTTGCAGAATGACAGATCGCTTACAGTTGCTCAGCCAATGGGAGCTGAGCAAGCCTAGTCACCTGACCAGGCAGGGGAGGGGGAGGCTGGTGTGACAGGAGCTAGCCCAGCCCTCCTGCTGAT
The DNA here is from genome assembly GCF_027789765.1 of Dendropsophus ebraccatus. NCBI lineage: Eukaryota > Metazoa > Chordata > Amphibia > Anura > Hylidae > Dendropsophus > Dendropsophus ebraccatus. The sequence goes on from NC_091463.1 coordinate 51,938,974, forward strand.
GACACATCGTCACTAGAAGGAGCTGAGAGAGCAGCCTGGTGACGACAGTAATTAGGTATGAAGGAGTTTCTTACACTTCCTGGTGGGGGGTTGAGGGGGGAAAAGACAGGGAAGGAGGACAGACAGGTGATTGAAGTATATTACAGTGTTATATAACTTTGTAATGTGCTTCAATTACTGGGAAAAAGTTTTTCATGGGAGTTGTCCTTTAAGACACAGTGCTCTCTGCTGACATCTCTGGCTGAGACAGGAACTCTGTCTTGGTTTTTTATAAATCCCCATAGAAAACCTCTCCTGGTCTGCACAGTTCCTGTCTCGGCCAGAGATGTCAGCAGAGAACACTGTGTCAGACTGAAAATAAAACAACATTTCCTGTAGGACATACAGCAGCTTATAAGTATGGGAAGACTTGAGATTTTGTAATAGAAGCAAATTACAGATCTATATAACTTTCTCATAGCAGTTGATTTGAAAGAAAAAGATTTTCTCTGGACAACCCCTGTAATAAAAGTTAAGCCGTGAATCCAAAAAATGGCAGCAATAAAAAGTTAAATTTGTCCCTCAAAAACAAGCTCTCATATAGCTGCATCAGCCAGAATAAAACAACGGTATGACTCTTGGTGGGCATCAGTGAAAAAAGTAAATTACTTGGTCACTAAGGGGTTAAGGATTTGAAAATCATTTCAAAATACATTTGGAGGCCGCAGAAAGTGGTGTTTAATGGAGAAACTGCATTATTATACTACTATACTAGGGCACGGTGGGTTCCTACTGCACTGTGACCTGAAAAACCTGCATGCATGTGTTTACATGGCTGAGCTCTTCATGCACAGAAGGAATTGAACTTGCTGCAGATTCTATACCATTAATGTGTTTATACAGCTTACACTGAACTATAGATGAAAAAAAATGTATATACAGCAAGCCCCCTCTGCTGGTGGCTGCAGGGATCCTGTAGGGAATCATATCACATGTTAAATGACTGACTGACTGTTTTTCTTTCTTTGGGTAAAGTATGCCACTGACCCAAAACATCCATTTAAAAAAAAAAATAAAAAAAATACTTTTTTCCACATTGGATTTTATTGAATTCGGTGTGATAACATCCTTTAGTTTCACTCGTAGGATCTGTGTTATGGCCATTAATATGTTTGCTAGGAATAACTTGTTTTGTTAGGCTTCCCTCAGACTCTACTTTTGCACTTTTTTTTTTTTTTTTTTTTGGGATGAAAAGGATAATCAAAAACAGCCAAAGGACTTGCAGCAGTTCTTCCTGCTTCTGACTGTTTTTAGTGTAATACAATATAGCCATTTTTATCCCCAGTTTTTTCCCAGTACAAATCATGTGATTCCAGGATTCCTAATGAAGAACTGGATAAAGTTTGTGGGGATAAAAACGCCAGTGTTATTGGTGGAGACATAATGCAGAACCTGTCACAATTTCACTAAACTGAGACCACACTGAAAAACTCCAAACTGTCAGGAAGAACTGATGTAGCAAAAAAAGTCCTGTGGGCTTTGTGTTTGTTTTCCCTATTGACTTTCATCCCCAGTCCAGCCTCAATGAACTCTTGAAGGCTCCCAACACTTATGCCAAACAGAGCTTGTAGTGACTAATGGTGCGTTTACACAGGTAGTTTTATCTGACAGATTCTGGAAGCCAAAGCCAGGAATGGATTTGAAAAGAGGAGAAATCTCAGTCTTTCCTTTATGACCTGTTCTGTTTATAGTCAGTTTCTGGCTTTGGCTTCAAAAATCTGTCTGTGTAAATTCATCATCAGACAAACCTCTGACTGCTTCATTAACTCATATGTAATAAGTTGTAACATAATTATTAAAGGACAACTCCGTCGAAATTTTTTTTTGGCTTATTTAACACACATTACAAAGTTATATAACTTTGTAATGTGGTTAAATACCCGGTCTGGCCCCCTTCCCCCACTTTCCGACCCCCGACCCCCCCACCCCGGAAGTTAAAGAATATATACATTACCTATTACGGTCGTCACGGTCCTCTTCTCTGGTGTCGGGTGATGTCAGAGCTGGGGCGGTCCGGGTCTTCTTCCTCCTCGGCGTCTTCATTGAGAGTGAATGGGAGAGAAAAGGCTGCTGGTGCACATGCGCACCAGCAGCCTTTTCATTGGCTGGAGCGCATCACATGGCTTCCAGCTTGCTCAGCCCTGATTGGCTGAGCTTGCTGGAAGCCATGTGATGCGCTCCAGCCAATGAAAAGGCTGCCGGTGCGCAAGCGCGCTGGCAGCCTTTTCTCTCTCATGGACCCGGAAGAAGGAGACATCGCTGGACGGCGGACGCAGGTGACGGTGAGGCGGACGGCGGGCGAATGGAGTGGCGATCGTCACCGGAGGGATGGTGAGTATGGTGTCTGTGTGTGTCTGTGTTTTTTTTTTTTGGGGGGGGGGGTCCCGCCGGAGTTGTCCTTTAATGTTCATAGACTTGGAGGTTATGCATTTCTCCTGACTCCACCTCCACGTTCCCTCATTCACCTGACTGGCCCTAAATAGTGAGGTTTTGGCCTCTAGGGCTGCCACCCGTTTATTGTTTTTTTACAGTCATTGAAAAGTCATCAGTATTGCTTCAATTGATGTTTCTGTGCAATATATACCAATGAGCTATCATCTAGGCTAGAAATTGAATTACACTTTGAGGCTATGTTCCCACAAAAATTTTTGCTCATTATTTTGGTCTGTATTTTTCAAACAAAACCAGGAGTGCATTGGAAACACAGAAAGGCTATGCTCCCACACTGCTGAAATTTAATGGATGGCCGCCAGCGGCCATTGTTTTAAAATAACAGCAATTATTTGCCATTAACTGGCGGCCATCCACAAAATTTCAACAGTGTGTGTACATAGCCTTTCTGTGTTTCCAATCCACTCGGGGTTTTGGATGCAAAATACTGAGTGTGAAAAATGACTGGTGCATTCATATTTCAGTCACTCTCCATAGACTTGGATTGGTGTGTTTTTTTTGTTGTTGTTTTTTTAATCCACAAAGAAGAGTGTAGCATATGCTGGGTATTTAAAATGCTTTTTTGTTTTATATGCCTATGTGAATTAACATTACGGCCCCCAAACAGAAATAACGTATATGCATGTCTCAAAAATGTCTTCAGAAACCTTCACAAAAGTGTATATGGAATGAAAGAGAAAACACAATTCTGGCAATAGCAAGTGGATATGGTTCTTATCTTTTATGTCAACTTAATACCTTAGTGACCACCAGTATGCCATTGTTATGCCATCTAAATGGGCCTTATTGTGACCAATACAGGGCTCCCTATCTGCCAGGACTAGAGAATCATCCTCTCTGGGCAGTTTTGCCATGGTCGTCATGATGCGGCTTATAACCGACTGTCCAGTGTGTCTTATTCCATCGGCAATACAGTAAAGTGATCACCAGCTGCTCATGGGTTTCCATGGCAGCCCATGTAAAAGTGCCAGAGATCAGCTAACAAGCAAGGAAACGCCAGCATGTCGGCTGACTTGATCTTTTGAGTGGGAAATGTGCCAAAGATGATGATGAATTTAGGTGGTCACATGAACTATACAGTGATCATTCATGTGGCCTGGCCTGTAATTGATAGTGCCAAGTAAAGCAGGGCTGTGGAGTCAAATTTGGAGCTAGTTTTGGCTGTAGTCAGAGTCGAAACAGACTCCAGCTGTTACAAAAAAAAAAACAAAAAAAAAAAACTTTTTTCTATTTTCTATCAATCTAAGGACCTTATTTATTAAAACCATAAAAACCCTTTCTCACATAAATACATACAAACAAACATATATTTAGTTATACAGGGTGTAGTATTTCCTCCATATATCAGTAATAAAGCACCGGCCCTATTAGATGAGGGTGGTCGGGGAAAAGTTGTCGGTCGCTATTTGACAGTGTTTCTGAGCTGGAAGAGACCATTTTGTGGGGCCGGATTTTGACGGTCAGCTTGTGCGAAGTAGATACCCCCCTTTTTTCTGTGTCATCTAAAACTATAAAGAAATTATTGAATATCCTTAAAGTGTTAGGGTATGTTCACACTACTGAATACGCCCGGAAATTTCAAGCTGAGGTCGCATAGCGGACTCCACTTGAAGCTTCCTCTGTTAACGCGCTCTTGTAAAATGAAAGTCTAAAATTGTACTGCGTATGATTTATCACAGCAGATTTCACTGCAAAACTCCCGCTGGGGACTCACTGCGTGTGAAGGCATTCATAGGCAGCTTTTGTGGGGGGTTTTTCCCCCATTGCGTTTTCCTTGCAATTCCCTCCAGCTGTTGCAAAACTACAATTCCCATTGTTCCTGGAATAATGGGAATTGATTTTGCACAGTAAAAGAGCTGCATGTTATTGACTAGCCAGCTTCAATATTGTTTTTGTTTTCTTGATGTTTTAATTATGCCTGCTTTTATGGGTTCTTAAAATCATAAAGTATAAGTACAGCTAGGTGTAGGTTAGGTGGTAGGCTAGGTGTTTCCTGTAGTGAGCTGGGTTGCAAAGAATGCTAGTGGGTTATCAACTGGATCAACCTCTGAATGACCTGTCTTCAGCTTAGGTTTGCTTGGGCTAGAGCTCCACCGTGTGATATTTACTTAGGTCAAAATCTTGGAGCAGAGAAAACCCATTTGTTTCTCAGATCAAATAATAGAGAGGGCATTTATTAACGAAAGGAACATGAATTATCATCTTAAGAAACACTGTAGAAACTTACTGCTAACAAAATATATCATTATGCTTCTTGTTATTTTCTAATTCTTTATTTGGCTGGACATATTTTAAATATAGAACATGAAGTTTAACCCCTTCAAGACCGAGCCCTTTGATGCACGAATGTCCGGGTCAAATTAATGCAATGTTCCTCCCTGCCTTCTAAGAGCCATAGCTCGCCATGATGTCTAGTTTTATTAATATAATAATGGTGGTAACCAATATTTTGGTCGCTTTTTATTCATATTATATATATATATATATATATATATATATATATATATATATATATATATATATATATATAATATATTAATACACATATACACAGTAATACCTCGGTTTTCGAACGCTTTGGAACTCGAACTGCTTGGTATTCGAACGAAAATTTACCCAGAAGTAGTGTTTGGAATTCGAACTTTGCTCGGTTTTCGAACATTTTTCGAGCGTTTTTGCGAGCGTGGATGGTGCGTTGTACCTGGCGAGTTAAGCAGTGGTGAGGCTTCACATACAGTACAGTGCTATATAAGACTGCTGGAGTGCATATACAGTGCAGTAGTAGTACAGGCAGTGCACCACCATCTCCCATACATTACAGTGCTTGGATGGGGGGGGGGACGCTATACAGTAAAGGATGGGTGAGGAGTTGATGACTACTGTACTATAATTGCTGGTTCTGATGAACATTTCTTATGTTTAATGTCCTGTACAGTATAGTGCTGTTTTGTACTGTACTGTAGTGATTATACTGAGCACTTATCAGTGTAATAAATGAGTATTGTAGGTTATTATTGGTGGCTGCTGGAACCAATTAATCACATTACATTATTTCCTATGGGAAGACACTGCTCGGTTCTCAAACTGCCTTCCGGAACCAATTAAGTTCGAGAACCGAGGTACCACTGTATATGTGTGTGTGTGTGTATATGTGTATGTGTATGTATATATATATATATATATATATATATATATATATATATATATATATATAATATTTTAAAAATCAGCAATCTTGTACTTTCCCCCCTTTCGTTTACGCTGTGTTATATTTTAATAGATCGGACAATTCCGCACAATACGATATGATATATATATATATATATATATATATATAATTATTATTTTTTTTATTATTTCTAGTTTTATAATGGGCAAGAGGGTATTTTAAACCCCTTTTTTTTTTTATACGTTTTAAAACCTTTTTTTTTTTTAATTACACTATTTTTACACTTTTATTTTACAGTAAAACATGGAATCATTATATTGCATATACTGATCTATGCATAGAGCCTGCCTGAGAGCAGACTGTATACATGGATCGCCGATCTGACCGGATGTTAAGTGGATTACCCCCGTCCGTCGGTGATCAGCGTCGGTCCCAATCACTCAGTGACAGGAGCTTGACTACCTTGCTCCTCTGTCTCCCGTGTAATAGGAGCTTTAGTTATTGTTTATTGTGATGAAAAAACCCGTGTCTCTGGTTTAGACAGTGTGAAACTCCTGACAAGGTTGCCTATTCTTCTAGGCTTTACCCACTAACTCTGGGACTGCTGAAATCTAGAGGTAGAGTAAGCAGAGCAAAAATCTAAAAAATGCCATTTACAAGTTTATATATTGCACACCAAAATTGGACCTACAGAAATAAATATAAATGAACACCTATATAGATATCACCAATCAACGCCTACCACAAAAAAGGGGGGTGGGTGGGGGGTGGCAGTCTTGCTTGCAAGTGTCTAAATCACTATTAATATGTTTTATTTTTATTCTGCAGGTATTTGCTGTGCTAGTAGGTGTATGAGACAGATATTTCAGGAGCGTTTGTTTGTCAGAAGATGATAAAGAAATGATAGCAGCTCCAGAAATCCAAGCTGACTTCAATCTCCTCCAGTAAGTAACCACTATACTCTTTGTGCCCTTTTTCTTATTTGTGTTATAGGAGAAGTAAAGCAAAATTTTTATTAAAGTATTGTATTGCCCCCCCCCAAAAAAAAAAAAGTTATACAAATTACCAATATACACTTATTACGGGAAATGCTTATAAAGTGCTTTTCTCTCTGCACTTACGACTGCATCAAGGCTTCACTTCCTGGATAACATGGTGATGTTACAACCCGACTCCCAGAGCTGTGCGGGCTGTGCCTGCTGGAGAGGATGATGGCAGGGGGACACTGAGGGACACAGGGTACTGGAGGGACACTGAGCATCCCTCTGCCATCATCCTCTCCAGCAGCCACAGCCTGCACAGCTCTGGGAGTCGAGTTGTGACATCACCATTTTATCCAGGAAGTGAAGCCTTGATGCAGTTGTAAGTGCAGGGAAAAAGCACTTTATAAGCATTTCCTGTAATAAGTGTATATTGGTGATTTGGGTAACTTTGGGGGGCAATACAATACTTAAACAAAAATATTTGACGGACTTCTCCTTTAAATAACAGAAGCCAGGTAATATGAATTGATTGCTTTGTGCAAAGCTAACTATATGCATTTACATGGCCACTGTCTGTATAACTTTATAAATCTAAATAAGCAGGGGATGTAAAATTAAAGGGGTTATCCAGTGCTACAAAAGCATGACCACTTTTTTTTTGAGACAGCACGACTCTTGTCTCTAGTTCAGGTGCGGTTTGCAATTAAGCTCTGGAAGAAAGTGGCCATTTTTTTGTAGTAACCCCTTAAGTTTACAATTTACATTATTATTTTTTTTTTTAGATATCATGCTGTAAAACAAAGCTTGTCTCCAGGTCCAGTCTCCTGAAGGCAGATTTTTAGTTTTGTGCTAGTTGAAAAAAAGAGACCAAATACAGGTCCGCTCATCTATGCTCACAGAGAAAGTCATTGGATTGACGGGCACATTAAACTTCCTGCATTTAGTAAAGCTTTGTTTTAAAGCATGGTAACTTAAAAAAAAATATATATATATAACAAAAATAATGAATGTAAACTGCAAACTTGCTTTATTTCACATCTACTGTTGGTTTAGATTTTGAAAGTTATAATGACGATGACACTTAGTATCGCTGTTATAACTTTCAAAATCTAAATCAACAGTACATGTAAAATAAAGCAAGTTTGCAATTTACATTCATTTTTTTTTGTTGTTATGCTGTAAAACAAAGCTGAACTTATCTAATATCTACTTCAAGTCTCCTGAAGGCAATATTGTGGTCTTGTTCTGGTTGTAAAAAAGAGACTAAACACTGGAATTCTGGCCAGTACAGAGAGTCACGGCTCTGTATGTCCATTAATCACATGACTGCCTTCTCTCTGTGACCGCTCAGATGGCCTGGGATACACAGGACTTCTGTTTTCTGAGTCAGAAAACAGGAAGTGCTGTGTTTTCCATGAAAACCAAATAAATAATAGTGTTTGCAAACTTGCTTTATATCACATTTACTGTCTATTTAGATTTTGGAAGTTATAATGACAGGGACACTTTAAAGCAAGTCAGTCACCTGCATAATCTGCTATGGATCGGCTACAGTGTCATTTACTATGGGAAGACATTACAGCAAAAAAGCTTTTCCAAGTGTTAACACTGGATACCCCTTCACAACTGTGTGTCCTGCTCTTCTGTCAAGTAGACAATACAAGCCTACTTTACAATAGTTTTTATCCACTGCTGTTCCTTTATAGGGGTGTTTTTTTTCTAAGATGAGTTCTACATTTTATTTGTACCTTTTTGGGTTACACACAGCTTTTTAAGCTGTCCAAATATTTTTGGATGTAGCTATGTCAGATGTGTGTAGTACCCCTAAAGAAATACTTGAATTTTTCCTCTAAACTCTTTGCTTCTAAGGGTTTATTTCATGTCTTTAAATAACATACTTTTATTTTAAAGATATATTACATATTTATGTTTGTTTTTTTCCCTTTAAACAGACCCCTGGATCCTTCTCTCCATGATATGGGTCCACTGTCCTGCAATGCAGGACCCAGGTATACTACTTTTAATGCTCTGTTGGTAAATTGTTTGATTTAATGCTGTAAGGGCCATGTCAGGTCAGCGCTCGCTTCCTCCTCATTCACCGTGATATTGTGATATTTTAATCCTGAATTAATGTATTATTGTTTTGGCCCTGTCATTTAAAATAGTCTTTTTAGCCCCTTAAGAAATGATGACATAAAACACTGTCCCCCTCTCCGGTCGATGTGATCGCTGAGGGTGATCCTTACGTCTGCCCAGGCCTCAGCTAGGCAGTTTTAATCACCCCCTCTTCCGATTTTATATTTGCTATCACTGCATGCATAATTGCCCAAACTATTAATTGCCCAAACAAAGTTTTAATTTTTTAAAAGCCGTAAAAAAAAAAAAATAATAATTGTAAGTTGCCTATCATTGTACTCGTACTGACAGGAACATAGACAACATGTCACGGCGTAAACATGGAAAAACATGCAATTTTTGTATTTCGGTTTCACCAGGAAAGTCATTTTTTTCTGATCTAGCGGCATATTTTATGGAGAAATTAAGTCTGTTGTTGCAAAATACATTTGGCACTAAAAATAAGGGCTCATGTGGGTCTGTAGGTGAAAAAAAGCAAGTGATATGGTCTTTTAACCCCTTAAGGACCGGGCTACTTTTTGTTTTTGCGTTTTCGTTTTTTCCTCCTTGTGTATATAAGGCCATAGCGCTTCCTTTTTGACACCTACGGACCCACATAAGCGCTTATTTTTTGCGTCACTAATTGTACTTTGCAATGACAGGCTGAATTTTTGCCTTTAATATGCTGCGAAACCAGAAATAATTATATGCGCAGTGAAATTGAAAAAAAAAAAAAAAGGAATTATTTTTCTTTGGGAGGGCTTGGTTCTTACGCCGTTTGTCATATGGAAAAACTGACTTGTTCTGCATGTTCCTCAAGTTGGTGCGATTAAAACGATATGCAACTTGTATAACTTTTATATTAATTGATGGCTCGTAAAAAATTTAAACCTTTTACAGAAAATAAATGTTCCTTAAAATCTCTCTATTCCCATGCTTATAGCGCTTTTATCCTTTGGTCTATGGGGCTGTGTGAGGTGTCATTTTTTGCGCCATGATCTGTTCTTTCTTTCGGTACCTTGCATATGCGACATTTTGATTGCTTTTTATTACAATTTTTCTGAATTTGATGCGACCAAAAGTGCGCAATTTGGCACTTTTTGAATTTTTTTTTTTTTTTACGCTTACGCCGTTTACCGTGAGGGATCATGAATTAAATATATTAATATTTTGGGTGATTACGCAGGCGGTGATAACAAACATGTTTATTTTTATCTATAACATGGGGAAAGGGGGGTTATTTGGACTTTATTAGGAGAGGGGGTTATTTATTAATAAAAACACTTTATTCTTTTTTCTCACACAGTAATTAGAAGCCCCCTGGGGGACTTCTATATACACAGCACTGATCTCCCATTGAGATCAATGCTGTGTATATAATAGAGCAATAATCCATCAGATCGGTGCTCTATTATAATGGTCTGCTGCAGACCATCTGAATAGATTGCCGAGCCGGGATCAGCGTCATTCCGACGCTGAGCCCCGGCCGGCTCATTAGATCGGATCTCTTCCGGGAGCCCTCTCTGTTTACCCTAACGACCGCATGACAGGTATACCCGTCATGCGTCGTTAAGGGGTTAAACATGAGGAAGAAAATAAAGTGAAAGAGGCCGCTATCTTACAGAATTAGGTTCCCAGAGTTACTAAACATGTATTGTTGTGGTAGCATATCTGTACATGAATATTTACAGTTTGTGTACATTTGAGCTCTGCTATAGGGGAGTTTAGCCATACACTTTGGAGGGAATTTTACCATTGACTTGCGTCATCTGCCATAAAGGTTCAAACTTGCAACTTTTTGGTGCAATTACAACAAAATTAACCCTTTTGAGAAAGTGGGTGGACCACAGTCTAAAAGGGGCTTTGCCACAACTGCCTGGCAGATTTATTCTGGTTTACTCTTGTGACCTGGCATAATTCATAGCAGAAATCTGTGGCTGCTCCACCCTGACAGAGATTGCCATGTGCAGCGCACAGCCAACATTGCATGGCAGTTTATTATGAAGTTTACTTTTACGCCAATCTTAGTGTATTTCCCCCTTTTTACATGTCTTAAAAAGGATTTTTGTTATGACTGCAGTAATGGTATCCTCTCCATTATACATTTATCACTGTTGGTACCCATTGTGTATGTAGGGAGAAAAAACTATATATGCATATTTACAGATTTTCTCTTTAAATTTTAGGGAAACAGAAACTCATTTCTCATCAGATACTGACTTTGATGACACTGAAGGAAAAATCCCAAAGCAAGGCAAAGGAAAGGTATGATTTATTTATTTGTTACATGTCTAATATTATGGATAGCTGACTAGTGGTCTATAACAAATATTGTAAGCCCTTTTTAGATGAAATGGATAGTTACAAATAAAGCATGGTATTCATGCACCTCAATAAATTATTCTTCAAATAAATTATGTTTTGGTATGTAGAAATGTAAAAAGAAATATATTTTTATATTCTATCGATCTATATATAGTAGTGCCTCAGTTCTCAAACTGCCCTGAACTTTAACAGTTCTGTTCTCAAACAATATTTTCAAGGAAAGTTTGCTTCAGAACTCAAGCACTTGCTCTGCTTTCAACACTTTTTCAGCACCTAGTCTTGAAGTCTGAGGGTATGTTCCCGCTACGGATTGTGTGTGGAAATTTTAAACGGATGCAGCACAGAGTCACAATGACTGAATGATATTCTCAATCCTCTATCCGCCCCAAAAAATTTTGTGTGTGGGAACATAGCCTTAGGGTACAAACCCACACACCGTATACGCAGCAAATACGCAGCAAATACGCAGCAGATGTGATGGTGCAGATTTGATGCTTTGTTCAGTTATTTAGATCTAATCTGCTGTGTATTTGCTGCGTATCGCAGCAGTAAATACGCTGCATATACGGTGTGTGGGTTTATACCCTTATAGTGTAAAAGCGCTCTGCAACACAGATCCCACAAAGAGACACTGATGCAGTGCAGGTGTTGTTGGCGTCACTGTGTAGCTGCAATGCTTTGTTTTCCTTGTTGTTTGCCACCTGCCTGAGCCTTCCCCTCCAGTCCTCCCCTCTACTGTATTGCCTGTACTGTCTAGCTCCTCCTGCTGACACCATACACTTGCACTATAAAGAATGAGGTGTAATGGTCTCTGTGTGCACTATTTTGTTTAACATGGCTAGTTCTGTACTGATTAAATTGTACATTTTTCAATGATACATCCAGGTACAGTAGTAGCTATTGGTGGATGCTGGAACTAATTAAACACATTACTATGTATAGAGAAAAACCTGCTCAGTTCTTAACCAGCCAGAATGGAGTGTGGTTGAGAACAGAGGTACCACTATGTATGTATATTTATTATATATAATTATTTTTTTTTTTTTTTTACTGAAAAACTAAGATGAACCTCAAATGACTGGCTAAAGAAAAGGGGATAACTAGACGAATGTTAGGGATCTGAACACTGGGATATCTGTTATGAAAATAAGGGAAATTTGGTTTCCTGAATGTATGGAGCACACTGCTGAGTCACATTGTTGAGTTTCGCACTCAACCACCTAAGCTGATCACTAGTGCTGGGAGACTTGCTGAACTGTTCGGGTTTGGCAGTGTTACCCGAACGCTAAGCATTTGACTCCTGGCAGCTGGAGAAGTTGGATAAAGCCTTAGGGAGTCCTGGAATACATGGATACCGCCATAGGCGGTATACTTGTTTTTCTGCCAGCCCTAGGGCAGCACCCAACTTCTCCAGCTGCCAGGAGTCAAATGCTCTGGTTTGGAGAACATTACTGAACCTGAACAATTCAGCAAATCAGCTTAAGTGGTTGATTTAGAAAGAGTGCATAAAAGTGAAAAGAAAAGTCTTTAGCACAGCTATATCTTTATTTTTGACCAAAAATGTAGGTTAAAGTTCTGTTGCAGTTAAAGTCTTGGAACCCACTCCTATTTCTGTTTTATGAACTTTATGAACAGAAATATCAAGATGACATTTTATGGTGCGTTCACACGTACAGGATCTGCAGCTGATTTTCTGCAGCAGATTTCATTTAAATAACTGAACACAGCATCAAATCTGCTGCAGATCTGCTGCAGATCCTGTAGGTGTGAACGCACCCTTAAAGAAACCTTTTTATAGAATCCAAAACTACCAAAATTATCTTTGTTTTTCTGAAAGTGTCCGTCATAACCGCACATTTCTGATTTTATTTTTCTAGATTTTTACCATTTCAGTTTGTTTTTTTTCTTTGCAGGTCTTTACAAATGTTGTGAATTTTATTGGCTGTGACAAATCTGTAACCATATGACATATATCATTGCATTTTCTGTTAATAGAAAGGAAAGAAAGCTGCTGCAGAAAGAAACAAAGGTGCTGCCTTGAGAGCTGGTGGTCCTAATTGGATGAATGGACACCATCAACAGAATGGGGTGGAAAACATGATGCTGTTTGAAGTTGTTAAAATGGGAAAAAGTGCGATGCAGGTGAGCGTTAGTGTCACTGTCATTAGTCACCAAACTTGTAGCTGTACCTCTTTACCATGTTTCTTTTGAATTTTGTGGAATTTTGCCGTTCCTGAGTCAATATATCTGCCCCGCTGCGCTTATTTTACATTGTCTCTGAATCTGGAGGTGAGCAATTCATTCAATGACGCAGTCTGTCACCAAAAGCTGTCCAGGCTCTGTCTGGGGCTCCGGAGCGCTGCCGGGTCAAAGAGCTGTAGAGCCGTCCCTTGTGTAAAGCGCAGGCATGACTTATATGTCATGTCAACTGTTGTTTTTATTTATTTATTTTTTTTTTTGTTTTTTGTTTTTTTTTAATTAAGAATCAGATTTCTACTTTGGGGAGACGGGTCTAGTATTACATAGAAACAGCGCCTCCTGCAGGCGAAAAGTATATAAATGAATTACATGGTAATAAAGCAATAAAAAAAAAAATAGTGAAAGTATTGTATATTAGAAAGTTTTTGTTAAGCCCTTGTTTTGTTTTTTAGTAAAAAAACAAAAAACAAAAAAAACAAAACAAAGATAACGACGGTCACACTTTAACCCCTTCCTGCAAAAGGACGTGTTGGCACATCCTCCTGCGGGTAAGGTGGTTTAGAGAGGGGTTGTGCCAAAGCAATTACCACCATGGCAGATCGCCGCTCCCGGCTAATTAGCCATTTGGATGCTGTCTAGTGGGAGGGATCACTGTTGCTCTGCACCCCCTTCATCTGACCAGAGCTTTTATTAATCAGCTGGGATCTAACATCTCCTCTCCCAGCTGTTAACTTGGGATCTGGCTATATAATTATAAGTGATGGCATAGACACTGCCTCCTAATAGCACAGTTATTTGTAGAAAATGTGTCATGCCATTATGGCCTTGTCAAGAACAGGTTAAATTGGATAAAAACTCTTAAATTCACAAACAAATAATTCTGGTTTCACATTTAACTCTTGTTTTTTTTTCTTTTTTTTTCTTCAGTCCGTTGTAGATGACTGGATAGAAGCCTATAAACACAATAAAGATGTAGCACTTCTTGATCTCATCAACTTTTTTATTCAGTGTTCAGGATGTAAAGGTAATTTATGTATTTAGTATGTTACATTAATTTGCTGTTTTAGGTTACCTTGGCCACACTGATAGTTTCCTTGTCTAGTTCAATGTATCACAATGTTTTTGAGCCCAGTACACCTTAGTCTGTGTTCCCATTACAGTTGTGCAATATGTTAAATGTAAATATCAACAATCTGTCAAATCCAGATGCAAACACACATGCACATATAGGTAAGCACCTCATTGACATTTAATTTAGTTAAACGTTCTCAACTAGTGACTACATTTGGGTCATTTTCTGAACGTATGTGTATATTGACTCAGGAAAGGAACCAAAAGTGGCCACTAGTTTACACTTTCCGGGGCCAGTACTTGCAGCATATTGCACAATGGTAATGTGAACCCAGTCTTAACCCAGTGCTATTAATTTTTTGCAACTGTATCTACCATGTGTGTTACAAAGAAGTAGGGGACAGATAGATGGGGGTATGCCTGCAGGATCATAGGACACTCACTGTTTTTGTTTGTTGTTGTTACATCACATGTGAGTTTTTCCAAAGTTGCTGACATCTTTAACAAATATTAAAAAGAAACTATTGCGACACTGTACATAGCATAGTATAGTACTTCTCAATTCCAGTCCTCATGGCCTACCAACAGGACATTTTTTGAGGATATCCCATAAAAAAAACACCTGTGGTAATGCCTGATACACTGAGTATTATATTACCTGTATAATACTAAGGAAATCCTCAAAACATGACCTGTTGTTGGGCCATGAGGACTGGAATTGAGAAGCACTGGCACAGTACGTAGTTGAGAATGTCACTTCTAAGCTCATTTAAATTTGCCAATATCAAATAAAGCAGTCAATGTGTGTTTTAAGTATCAATGTTTTATTGAACATATTGATATGTTTTTGAATCAACAGGTGTGGTCTCTGGAGAAATGTTTCGTCACATGCAGAACTCTGAAATAATTAGGAGAATGACTGAAGAGTTTGATGAGGTATATACTTTATGCTAGTAGTACAGAAGAGCTGCAATTTTTCAATTACTTCAATTTTTTAATTCTATATAACTTTCTGGTATCTGATAAATAGCCCCTTATAGACCCAATATTTTAGTAGTTTGAATGTTTCCACATGTGGTGATTTTTATGGGCAATCATAAGATTTTTTGCATGCATCAGTTCTGTGCTTTGCCAGTAGAGTCAGTCTGAAGCCCATATTACACAGGGCGACTGTGAGGAGCAAACAGGGGCTGTCAGCGCTCGTTTGCTCCTCGTTCCCCGCTTGCTGCCATTGCACGTGGCGGCAGCGAGCGGATGAGAGCCATGGGGCCGCGGAGAGGTGCGAGGGGGCTGCCTGGGTGATTGCTAGATCATCCGGGCAGCCCATAGCATATAGAAGCGGTCTGCTGCCGCTCCTATTGCACGAATCAACGGCTGCAGATCGCTGCTATGAGTCGTTTGTCTTTCAACAAGTTAAACGACAAATGACTACAATGATCAGCCAACATTATTCATCTCTGCTGATCGTTGTGTTCTATTACACAGGCCGATTATCGTCAGTAACAGCAGATATTGGACGAATGCGGCCAATAATCGTTCTGTGTAATAGGGCCTCGAGGTAGAGTATAAGCAGACTATAGCAGACACAGATACATAGGGGCACATGTCAATAGCCAACTTTTTTGCCACTCTTTTTCTCCGGTGTGCGGTGCTGGATTTATCAAGGGTGTATAAATCCAGCATGGCTGAGGTGCAGCAGGTTAGAAAGAAACCCACCCCAGAGCTTGAGACTTTTTTTTTATATTTCTTTATTATGTTTCACGTTTTTAAAAATACAAACATAAGGCATTGCATCATCATACACAGAGCCAATTTCTGTACGTACATACAGTCAATTACAGTCAGTCTTCTAATAATATCTCGTAATAAATACATTGTATGAAGTATAGTAAACATCTAGCTCTCCCCTCACCCCTACCACCCCACCGCTGTGGGCACCGGGAAAAAGTAAATAAATTGATGCATTTTTGAGCTTGAGGCATTTTTTGAGGATATTATTAAAATTTTATAGCAATTTAAAGAGTTTTTTCCATCATAGAAAACATTGGAATATCATCTATAGTGCTTAGAATGATTGTGGCTTTTAAGCTGGTTTAAAGGAAATCTGTTAGCTGCAATTCACATTTTAAACAGCTAACACTGTAAGGCTGGGTTCACACTGCATTTTTTAAATCCGTTTTTTAATCCGTTTTTTGCAAAAAACGGATGCATTTGTGTGCATCCGTTATGATCCATTTTTCCATTGTAAAAAAAAAAAAAAAAAAATTTTTTTTTTTTTTTTTGACAGACACAAACGTAGCTGACGCTATTTTTGTGTCCGTTTTACAATGGAAGTCAATGGAAAAACGCATGCACACAAATGCATCCGTTTTTTGCAAAAAACTGATTGCGGAAACGCAGTGTGAATCCAGTGATACTGTCACCCCCTTTCTGTATGAGGACTTCTCTACACAGCTGTAAAGCCTAAATTCTGCAGTTTCCATACCTTACTTTGATAGATTTCTTGATGCTTGGTCCAGTGAAAAATGCTTTTTACTGCTGTGTAAAGAAGTCGTCATACAGAAGAGGGGTGACAGTGTCACTTTAAACAGCTGTTATGTGAAAGGTATGTTTTAAATGTACAGATTATGTACAGATACAACTATATGAAAGGGAAAATGGACTGGCATACTCATACCCAAGTCTTACATAAAGTCCCGCCTCTATTTTCCCAGATGGATTTAAAAAGAGACACATGTGTCTTAGTAAAGATGGGCGGACCTACGCCTGTTGCCTTTTTTCCAGCGTTGCTCCCACCCACATGTTGTGTAGGAAACTCTAGCACTGTTTAAGTGAATAAAAATTATACTTGTACAGTTTGTTGATGTGCTCAAAGTCTGCAGCTTTTGCTCTTCTGACTGTTAATACACTATTTTGTCTTTGTAGGACAGTGGTGATTATCCTTTAACCATGGCTGGTCCACAGTGGAAGAAATTTAAGTTCAGCTTTTGTGAATTCATTGGTGTTTTAGTCCGCCAGTGCCAATACAGCATCATTTATGATGAGTATATGATGGACACAGTAATTTCTCTTCTCACGGGCCTTTCTGATTCACAAGTTAGAGCATTTCGTCATACAAGTACATTGGCAGGTTAGTACAGAGTGTTTATGGGACTAAGATAAAATAAATGTTGTGAATAAAAATTATATTTATTAATAATAATAATAATAATAATAATAATAATAATTTATTTTCTTTCACTATTTTTACCTTTTTGTTTCTCTTCTGCCAGCTATGAAATTAATGACAGCCTTGGTTAATGTTGCTCTTAACTTGAGCATCAATATGGACAATACACAAAGGCAGTATGAAGCAGAAAGAAACAAGATGATTGGAAAACGAGCTAATGACAGACTGGAACTTTTGCTGCAAAAGCGGAAAGAGGTTAAAATTTATAGATTTGGTGTTTTTTCCCCCATAAATAGCACTGGTTAAGTATAGGGAGAAACGGTATTAAACTGCAGGCCCAGCCACTAGCACCCCCTATCAGTTACAGGCACACAGTTGGGCTTGCATGCCAACAATCTATTCAACACTGTGGGACTGATGGTGATAGCGCATGCCTGAGCATATATTTATTATTTGACTGTGACCCTGACCCTGCAGCTCGGTCATTAAAGTGGCACGATAATTCAAACAGTTTCCCCACTCCTGGCATGAAATTAATACATCATGCCAGGCAGGGAAACACTACAGTACAGGGATTCACTGTCCACGCTTCACAGAGCTAATACGGAATGTGTGAATCCAGCCTGACGTGACCTTTTGAGTGCCAATGATGTATCGCTATTATTTTGCATTTTCTACACTGTGCTTATTCTAAATATGCATGTGTTTGTCCATGTAAAGATGCACGTGTTTCATTTTTTTCCCATTTTAGTAACAGATTAGGTGTCTTATTTGTGTCTTTACAGTTACAAGAAAATCAGGATGAAATAGAAAATATGATGAATGCAATATTTAAAGGTGTTTTTGTACACAGATACAGGTATGACTATTGGTACATTATGGTAATGATACAACCTAGTTTTTTTTTTTTTTTGTTTTTTTTTACATGCAAACTTTTATCCCCTACCTGCTCAAATTTATGATGTTGTCCTTGTGCTGTACATTTATATAGCTGTGATTGTGTGGTCTTAGCACCTTATTAATAACTCTCATCCCGGCTGTGTAACCCCTGCAGTCACTAGTGATGAGAGCACATTTACTGTTTGTTTGTATGTATGTATATGTATGTATTTTAGACTTTAACATCTATTAAATAGTGGCTTTTTTTTTTAGGGATGCTATTGCAGAAATAAGAGCAATATGTATAGAAGAGATTGGTGTCTGGATGAAAATGTACAGTGATGCCTTCTTAAATGACAGCTATTTAAAATATGTAGGCTGGACAATGCATGATAAGGTAAGCAAAAAATAAGGTTATTTGTGTTGAAGCCATTACAAATTTAGCATTTCAAATTAATCGTTTAGATGGTCATTAGCTCAGTGAGGAAGTCTGTCACAATACAGCTGGTAAGATACTGGGAATATTAACACAGACTTAACATTTGTCTCATCAACTTTTGAGTAAAGTATAGTAATTTGTCTTTGGTTCCCAGTCACTAAAAACATCCATCTTATTATCTAGTGTAGCATATCACAATTGTCAACATAAACAACGATTTAATAAACATAATGAACTACACACACTCTTTTTGGCCATTAAATTGCATAAAATGGGTATTTCCCCACATAACTCTTTATTAAAGGGGTTATCCAGTGCTACAAAACATGGCTACATTCTTCCAGAGACAGCACCACTCTTGTCTCTAGTTCAGGTGTGGTTTGCAATCCAGCTCTATTCACTTAAATAGAACTGAGTTACTTCATCCAAACTGAAGACAAGAGTGGTGCTGTCTCTGGAAGAAGTGACCATGTTTTTGAAGGGCTGGATAACCCAAGTGCTGAGACTTTTTTGACTGTGAAAAGGAAATCTCTGTGTGGAAAGGTTATGTGTCAAATAGTTCAGTAGGTTAGATGAATCTAACTTGCTGACAGCTCCCTATTGCGCATGGGGTGCTGAGGATAAATGGATGTCATCCTCATCGCCATTCCATTGCAGTGTTAATGTTGTCCTGTGTCCGGTAAGGCTGTTTTAAAGCCCTGCCTCTCCCCCAGAGTGTCAGTCCAGTGGTTATCAGTGGAGCGGGCAAGCTGGGTCAGCACTCTGGGGGCGTGGCACTGTTCCAAACTGCCTTACCGAACAGAGGATTACATTAAACTGCAGCGCAGAGGTTGAAGGTAAGACACACCCTTTAGGACCCATGACATTTTTGTAATGGGACCGTTAATGGATTATGGAGAGGGCTTAGGCCAACTCCATACCCAGTGACTCCTGGCAGCTCTGAAGTGATTGCCTTGCAACTGTTTAACCCCTTAGATCAGGTGTGTCAAACTCAGGCCCTCCAGGTGTTGCAAAACTACAATTTCCATCATGGCTGGATAGGTAAAGCTTTGTTAAAGCCTGCCTATGCCAACAGAATGCAGATCTCGTGGATCAGTACAGTATATTTATACTGCATTGATCTATTAGCAAATCAACAATTGCCCTTACTAGTCCCTTTAGAGGACAAATAATGTGAACAAAAATAAATCGTCACTTTCTAACCCCTTACTCTTCTTTATACCTATATGGGAGCTCACTTTTTGTGCAATAATCTGTAGTTATGCCTTTTTATTTCATTTTGTTTGTGGGATATGATGTGACCAAAAAAAGCTGGTAGGGATATATGTATGTATGTGCATGCGTTTGGCATGCAGTTTTGAATTTACATTTTGGTAGAACAGACTTACCCACACGCAGTAGTGATTTGCCTTTTTTATTAAAATATTTGTGTGTGTATATATATATATATATATATATATATATATATATATATATATATATATATATATATATATATATATTAATATATATATATATATATATATATATATATATATATTTTTTTTTTTACAAATATTTTTAAAAACCTTTTATTTTTAAGAAACATTTTTATTTTTCTGTTTCTAGCAAGGAGAGGTTCGTCTGAAATGTCTTACTGCTCTGCAAGGTCTGTATTACAACAGAGAGTTGAATTCCAAATTGGAGCTGTTCACAAGTCGTTTCAAGGTATTTTTTTCTCCTCTAATGAAAGTACATCCTTAATTTACCTGTGCTTTGAAGCCTCTGTTACAGCTGATGATTTTGATTCTCTTTTCAGGATAGAATTGTGTCAATGACTCTTGACAAGGAGTATGATGTGGCTGTTCAGGCAATAAAGCTCCTAACTCTGGTTTTACAGTGAGTGAAAATTACCACATTATCTAATATTCTAGGCCAACTTTGGGTCAGATAAACAATATATTTTGAGGGGAGGGTTTCATCTACTTGTTTTCCTGTCAGAGAAGGCAACTACCTGCTCCAAATGCTCTGTGCCGTGCAATGGTTAATAAAACTCTGTCAGTAGGTTTATGCTTTCCTATCTCAGGGTAGCATAAAATAGCAACAGAGAGGCTGAACAGAATGATGTATCACTTACATTGTTCTGTGCAGCTGATTCAGAGATATCCTCCTGAATAACATGGACAATAAGTAGTCCTCTCCATTATGTGTGTGCCCCCTGTAGTCCTGAATATTCATGAAAAGCAGAAAACTCCGCCCACCAGCTGCTGATTGGCAGTTATCTATACATGCTGTGTATAGGCAGTCAGCTGTCAATCTGCAGGGGGAGGGGTGTGGCAAGAATCCTATTCTCCTGCATATTAGGAGAACAGCAGAACAAAATAATGGAAGTAATGCATCAATCTGTTCAGCATTTCTGTCATCAGCTTATTCTGCCTTCTTTTAAAGGGAACCTGTCACCCCCCGTGCCAGGGTGAAGGCCGCCCAACCCCCCACTAGAGCCTTGGATACTTACCCCATGTCGCCAAGTACTGCTCCTGAAGCCGGTCCCTGGACGGAGATATCCCCGACTGAAGCCCGGCGTGCTCTGCAGACAAGAGTCCGACGCCGATAGAGAATGAATGGAGCCGCCATTCTCTATGGGCGTCAGACTCATCTCAGCAGCGTGTGCGCCGTGCTTCAGACCGGGATATCTCCGTCCTGGGACCACCCTATCTTCGTTGTGGATACGCCCTATACTGATACGTCCTATACAATCCCTCTCTGGTCCCTGCACTGAACTCGTCCAGCATGGAATATATTCACAGCAGCCCGATCTTCAGTATCAGCTATAACTGTACAACAGTCTGCAGAGCCTTTCTGTGACAGGTCCTCAAACCGGTAACTTTATGGAATGAAAATCCACCCACCTTGATTAGCCTCAGCCCCCCTTGCTGTCCTGAAGAATAAGTGATCATGGAGAGATTAAGGAGGTGACTGGCCCTTATGGCAATGTAACGTGTAGAAATCAGATTTATGCTATGGTAGGTAAACCTAGCTAAAGGAAGGTACTTCTAACATGAGTATTGGGAAGTATATTGAGGAACCATTGTATCATAACCCAGCATGTGTGTCTTAAATAAGTTACAAACTGTACTTCTTGAAGAAACTTTTATGTGTCATTTATTTGCTACCAGTGTAACAATGTACATATTACTTTGCTGTTTTCTTTCTTGTAGAAGTAGCGATGAGGTTCTCACTGCTGAAGACTGTGAAAATGTGTACCACTTGGTGTATTCTGCCCATCGACCTGTAGCTGTTGCAGCTGGGGAGTTTCTTTATAAAAAGTAAGACACACAGCTCTCTTATAGTCATCCTTGTATGCAGCACATGTTCTGGTTGTGAAAAGCTCCTCACAGTATCTGCATAGAAATTAACCTCTAGTGTTCATTTTAAAGGAAAAATGACAGTAAGTATATATATATATATATATATGTATGTGTGCGTTTATATGTGTGTGTGTGTGTATATATATATATATATAAATATAATATACATACACACAGTGGTACCTTGGTTTAAGAGTAACTTGGTTTATGAGCGTTTTGGTTTAAGAGCTCACAGTTTTTTAAAATTGTGACTTGGTTTAAGAGCTCCCTGTACTGGGTGGAAGTGCGAGTGAAGGAGGGGTATTGTCTGCATAGCGGGGTCTACAGCACTGTACTCTGACCCAGGAAGTCTCCCTCACTTCCCAAATCATAGCAGATCCACTTCAGGCTGGGGCTTGCATCAGGGGACAGGACTGTGGAGGCAACTCCTCTCTCCCCGGACAGAAAGTGCCGCTATACTGTGCTCACATATACCCTGCTCATTCTTTCATGCTTCCTGCAGTCTCTGTCAGTCCTGATTGGTCTAAGCTGAACACACACCCCTTCCCCATTGCTGTCATGTGACCACACAGACCTCTGACAGCAGCCCTGCTTTTCTATTCTAGCCTCTTGTACTACGCTACTGCAGTATGGGGATCTGCAGTTCCATCCTGTATGTACAAACTGCTGCTGTGTTATCAGGTTTATGCAGTTACTATACATTATACTCCACATGCTGATTGCTATACTGTACAGTAACTTATAATATCACATATCCTGCTGTTTCAGAATGTTTGTTTCATTAGTTTTACATGTTATCCAGAATAATAAATCATTACTTTGGGGGGGTGGAACCAATTGTCTGCATTTCAATGATTTCTTATGGGAAAAATTTGCTTTGGTTTAAGAGTGGATTTGGATTACAAGCACAGTCCCGG
The DNA here is from genome assembly GCF_027789765.1 of Dendropsophus ebraccatus. Taxonomy (NCBI): domain Eukaryota; kingdom Metazoa; phylum Chordata; class Amphibia; order Anura; family Hylidae; genus Dendropsophus; species Dendropsophus ebraccatus. Next base: position 51,962,077 of record NC_091463.1, read on the forward strand.
AAGGAATTATGCTCGTAATCCAAGGCACCACTGTGTGTGTGTGTGTGTGTGTGTGTGTGTGTGTATATATATATAATATTATTATGCATGCATGCTGACAGTTTAAAGAGTCACTGTCATATTTTTTTTTTTTGCAGAAATCAATAGTCCAGGCGATTTTAAGAAACTTTGTAATTGGGTTTATTAGCCAAATCTGCCATTATCTGCATGTAAAAAGCCTTTTCCCAGGTCCCCCCCCTCCTTCCTCTTTTTCATCCACTCTGAAAAATCTGAAAATTGTGACTTGTTGCAGGAGACGTCCCCTGTCTGCTCTAGGGAGAGGGGAGGGGGGAGGAGGAAGGAGGGAGTTAGCCGGCAGCAGAAAGCAGATAACAGAGGATTACAGGCACGGAGCTGGGTGACAGCTGTAATCTGAGCTCAGACAGGTCACTGGTGACTGTCACAGGAGATATCCCGTGAGGGATTTGTAGATTAACTCTTTGTTGTCCTGTTTTGGTCTTTTCTTTAGCTCTCTCCATAGGAGAACAATGAAGACAGGGGGGAGAGCTTCAAACTGCTTTTTAATGATAAAAATGCATTTTTCGGATAATAAACCCAATTACAAAGTTTCTTAAAATCGCATGGACTATTGATTTCTGCAAAAAAAAAAATTCACGACAGTGACACTTTAACTGTCACTTATGAAACAAGCATCCTGGTATTACCATCCCTTTATCTTGTAAGATGCTTCTTTTATTTCCCTGAGACAATGTTACAGAGGCGTGTCTGTGACACTGCTGGTGCCCGGCCCGCTCTCTGTATACTATAGCGCCTCCAGGCTGCCGGGCCTTCTCACAGAAATATTGGTAACCAGTTTCATCTTTGGCTGTGCAGTATTTTAGGCTAGCCAAAGGTAAGCTGAATGTCAATCAGTGAAGAGGCAGGAGGGCTGTATTTAGAGAGTGAGGAAGGCTCCAGCAATGTTACAGACATGGGGGCAAAAAACAAAAAATAAACATGTTTTGTTCAGCTGCTTCAAATCTGCAGCATAGCTGCCACATGTAGCTGTATCCTAATATGTTTGTAAACCTCTTTTGTGTTTTTCCTTTTTGACAGACTGTTTAGCTGTAGAGAGCCTGAAGATGATGGAATTTTAAAGAGAAGAGGAAGACTTAGCCCGAATGCAAACCTTGTGAAGACTTTGGTTTTCTTCTTTTTGGAGAGTGAGGTATTAAGAAGAAAATATTATTATATTGCTATTATTGCTGTATACACAAGTAATATGTGTTGAAAAGTATGTCAGTTCACTTTTTCAAGATATTCATTTCTGGTTAGCAAATAAAAACTCTTGTTTAAGCCTGATTTTTCCCCTTTTTATAGTTGCACGAACATGCCGCCTATCTTGTAGACAGTATGTGGGACTGTGCCACTGAATTGTTAAAGGATTGGGAATGTATGAACAGCTTGTTGTTGGATGATCCTCTGAATGGTGAAGAAGGTAAGTACTCCATAATAATGCTTTATTTTTTTTTTCTATCTACACACACACACAACACACACACACACACACACACATACACACTCTCACACTCACTCTCTTTACCTCCCTCCGTCGAAACTCTGGTCTGTTGCCATCGAAACCATAAGGATTTACATAGGTGCTATATAGACACAGTAAATTCCTTTCCTTGGTGCACAACTAATTCTCATTCTGTCCATTTCGGGGGAAGAGACCAGAGGTCAGTTGTTTGCCAGAAGTACTTGCTCCTGAACATCCTTTCCATGTTTAACCCCTACAGCACTAACAGACCGTCAGGAAAGTGCGCTAATTGAAATTATGCTCTGTACAATTCGCCAAGCTGCTGAATGCCACCCACCTGTCGGCAGAGGAACAGGAAAAAGGGTAAAATTACTGCTTAGAATGTATTAACCAGAAATTCTATACAATTTAAATTTGTTGTCCAATAAAGCTTACTCAATTGCATGTAAGTGACCTCCCGAAGATTATGGGAGGTTGATTGTAGTGATCCTCAATTAATTTGCTGAAAGGACATTCTATTTGTATGTGAGAAACCCATAAAACATCTTTAAATGCTGTCTACAGCAACCTCTCATACAGAGAAGCATATTAAGGTTGCCTTCATTAAAAAAGTGCTAGCCTGTCAGTCTGTTTTTGAAGTGATATTACTTAACTATTTGGACTCTATATAAGTTACTATACTCAGTTTTAGAGGTTATTTAATATCTTTGTATTTTTAGGTGCTGACTGCTAAAGAAAAGAAAGCACAGTTGGATGACAAGACTCGCCTTACAGAACTCTTTGCAGTGTCTCTGCCACAGCTTTTAGCAAAAGTGTGTACTATCATGTATATCCCGATGTGTGCATGTAATAAATGCAATAGGATTGGTGTATTGAATATGTTTGTATAGTAGAAATAAAACAGCATTTTACAATTTTTTTACTTAGTATTCGGTTGATGCAGAGAAGGTGACTAATCTCCTGCAGTTGCCCCAATATTTTGACCTGGAAATCTACACAACAGGACGTCTAGAAAAGGTAATTTTTTTTTTTTTTTCCTAATAGCAGTTTTGCAATTCTAAATGTCTATATTAACCACATGTTCTGGCATTTGCAGTGTGCTGTGGCACTTTTATGTTTTTATGTTGAAAGGATTTCAGTCATTAAAATTTTTTAGACAGCTTACTTAGAAAAGGATAAGAAGTAGGGAGCACGTTGTGGCATTGTGCTGACTTCCCTGTTGTCAGTCTTTTCCATCTAGGAAGCCCCATAGACTTTTATAATCGAGTTGCTTGGACAAAGATAGCTACATGCCAGGGAACGAAATGCAGTACCATGTACTTCTTCCAGCTTGTTGTTCTGATCAGTATGGGTCTCAGCAGTAAGACACCAACCAATGAAGTCCATGTGTCCCTTCTTAAGGGCCTATTTAAGTCCTAGAGTAGCCTTAAAAAAATTGCATACAAATCCCATACCAGAGTATGAAGCATTGCTGAAAAAAAATCTACATGACTACAAAAACTCTTGTTTTGATGGTTGTCATAATTTGCTGTAGACTTCAAAGTAACATTTGGCAACAGTATACATGTTAACTGGGTCGTGTGTGTGTTATCAGTGACGTTTCTAACTTTGTATACCTTTTGGGGTTATTTTTCTTTTTTTTACAAAGCATTTGGAAGCGCTACTTCGCCAGATACGGAGTATTGTTGAAAAGCACACGGATACAGATGTCTTGGAAGCTTGTTCGAAAACCTATCATGCTCTCTGCAACGAGGAGTTTACAATATTTAATAGAGTGGATATTGCAAAGAGTCAATTAATTGATGAACTGGCAGATAAATTTAATCGCCTTCTTGAAGACTTCCTGCAGGAGGTTTGTTTTTTTTTTTTGTTTTTTTTTTGTGTGGAGTCAATAGTTGGAACTTATATGGAGGGATATTCCCATATGTATCATCTGCCAACCTAATAAGTGATAAATGAAAATGGAAGCAGGGGTGAACGCGATTAACACATTCAAAATGTTTGGTGTTTAGGGGTCTTTAAAGGGTCGCTGTTGCTTTAAGAAACTTCTGATGTGTCATAAATCTATTTAAAGAGATTAAATTGATGTGTGTCCAGATGCTGACACCTACTGATTTCTAAACAATTGAGCAGAAGTGCTCAGCTGGGCACTGTATCTGTTTCCACTTGGCAATGCTCTGCTTTCCTCAAAGCCATGCATGTTGTGTAAGGATTTAGTGAAAGAGGCTTTCTATAAATTTAAATTTTGAGAGAATTTCTATTAATCTGTACTTGGTATAATGTGTTTACTGAGGAGAGCTGAGAATAGCAGAGTGAAGAGGTCCAGCATTTAGATTGGTGCTTTTGCTCAGTTGTTTTATTGGTCGGTTTGGGTCTAAGTACCTGGGTTGTCCTTGATCTAAGCATAAGAAATGTCACTGACATGTCAGAAACGTCTTAAAACAACAATTACTGTTTAATTTAATTGATACTGATTTGATGGACCCTGGGTCATGATGTGTCAGCCCCACTCAGGCAGTCAGCGGCTGAGGCAGGACCGCTGACTGGCTGAGCAGGGACCCCGCTACCGCCACTGACTGGCTGATCAGGGCTGACAGGTCACAACCTGGGTCCCCACTCAGACCAGGAGGCGACCGAGAATCTGAGGAGCTGACAGAGAGCCCCAGCACTGGAGCTGGGTAGGTAGGTGCATGTAGTTATGTCCAGCCACCTCCTTCCTAACTCTTTTGAAAAAAAATGTTGGGCACTGGACTTCTCCTTTTAAGTAATATCATAACAATTGATCCACCAATATTTTATACCTACTCTCATACTACTACAGGATTCCTGAGAGAAAATCAGTATCCAGAAATAAAAATGTTTTTCTTTTTCTATAATCATTTCTAGGAAGAAGAACCTGATGAAGATGATGCATATCAAGTGCTGTCTACACTAAAAAGAATAACTGCTTTCCATAAGTATGTGTTCATTATTATATATAAATTATTATTTTAATTGTGTGGTGTTTTTTTCCAAATGTAAAATGTAGGTTTAGAGGGGGGTTTTGGATTATTAGTTTTTGATTTACATGGGTGCCCAGCAGGGTGGATTTGTTTTAAATCAAACTGATTTAAATCACGATTTAAATCACGATTTAAATCACTAGTCCGGAAGGCTTGATTTAAATCAGTGATTTAAATCAAAGTTTCTACCTAAACTAGTTCTTGCTACTTTAACATGCAAGTAGATGAAGATTTTTAGAATCACTTTTTATATTACTTTTTTCTCCCCAGTTTAATGGGTTAATCATTCATATTTGGACACCACTGTTCTGTTGTACTTAGGAAGGAGAAAAATAATCCTGAACTTAATAACAATTTAAATGGATTTATTCAACTGAAACAATAACAACATTACAGCATACGTTATTTGCTTAAACAAACATCCATGTTAACTAATTTGGCTAAACAAAAAAAAAAAAAAAAATAGTCCAAACAATCAGAAACATTGTCTAACTTCTTGGACTTGGTACTGAAGGGGATGATTCTGTATTCATAGGTTTGTAGAACAATAGGATTAAGGTCTTTTTCTCAACTCTGTTCATGTTGTAACATTTGAGAACATATACAGCCTTTATTCTACTGAGTTAAACAACTCAGCTTTATCTCATGATGGAAGAACCTTTGGATGGTAAAATATTTTCCTCAAAAAGCAGTTTATTGAAAAAAATCCGATTTAAATCAAAAAAATCCGATTTAAATCAAAAAAATCCGATTTTTTTAAAAAAATCATTGATTTTTATCCACCCTGGTGCCCAGGCAGGTGGTAAAAACAAAAAAAGTTCCCTGTGCTTTCATTATACTCCAATCCCTGCTATATATCACTTCCGGGTTTGGGGTCAGTACAAGGTATTGACCTTTACTTTAGAATACCTAATACCCGTTGGATTATTCAGCTATCCTGTTTTGTAGTACAGACACCTTTTAAGATTGTATTCTAAATAATTATACAATACTGAATATTGCAGGATAATGACTTAAAGGGAACCTGTTAGCCTGACACACGAGGCAGAGCCCACCTGACCCCCCCCCCCCCCCCCCTGTAGAGCCCCCGATGCTTACTCGCTCCTGACTGTTCCGCAGCTGAGAAATCGCCAACCGGCAATCTGTGTGCTCAATATGTAAATGAAAAGTTTGACGTCCATAGGATATCACTGCTCCAGTGATTTCCTATGGATTTTGGACTCATCTCTTATAATTTACATACTGAGCATGCAGATCAATTTCTCCATGGCATGACTGGCAGAAGTGGGTGAGTTTTGAGGGCTGTGCCCTGGATTCCGGGCTCTCAGGTTCCTTTTATGCCCTTTTAAATTCATGAGTTATGGACTTCAAATTTAGAGAAATTTGAACAAAAGAACCCTTTCTGTGTTTTGCAGTGCACATGATCTTTCCAGGTGGGATTTATTCAGCAGCAATTACAAGCTATTAAAAACTGGCATTGAAAATGGAGACATGCCAGAGCAGGTCAGTTTATTACACTTCACAGGTATTTATTTATTTTAAATTGCTCCCTGACTGCAGGTTCCCCCCATATACTCACCCGTTATAATCGCTTTCCTCTAACGCCCACTTGCTGTCCTGCATCTAAAGAAGTAAGAAGTCAGTTTCTTCAGTGCATCTCTATGAGAGCGCTCTCATAGAGATGCAATAAAGACCCTGATTTTCAGAGGGTTTGGAGGACATAGGTGTCAGTGTGATCTCAACAGCGCTGTAGCAGCTTTCCGGGAACGCAGTCATCACAAGTGAGTCTACAGGGGACCCTGCAGCCGGGGAACAAATTAAAAAAAAAAAGTGTGCTACTTAAATAATTCTTTGGTAACATAATGTGTCGTGCTTCTGTTTCAGATCGTCATCCATGCTTTACAGTGTACCCATTATGTGATTCTCTGGCAACTTGCAAAAATATCAGAAACTGGCTCAACTAAGGTATTTTCTGATTATTGCATCTTCTCACTCTTGTCTACTTTTTCTGCTGTAATTTTGTTCTCTTCTATTGTCTAATACAAATAAATTTTATTTTTAGGAGGAGTTGATAACATTGAAGAGACAAATGAGGGTATTTTGCCAAATATGTCAGCATTACCTTACCAATGTGCACACTGCTGTAAAAGAACAGGTTTGTAGTCTTTTTGTTTGCAAAATTTGAGTGGCTTTATTATATAGTTAAAATAATTGACTTTAGAGTATTTATTACAGTATAGGAATACAAGCAGATGCCTCTTATTTTGTGTAAGTAAATGACAAAAACCTTATGTTAAAAAAGGGTTAACAACCACTGCGGCTTTATCCACTATTGCGGCTATGTTCACACGACGTATCTTTTCGTAAAAGTACGGCCGTTGTCGCAATCGGCAATAACTGACGGACTTTTTGCGAAAAGATATGTTGTCTTGTGCTCTATGGGATCCCGGCTGGAGTGTATACAAATGGTATGAATTCCTTTAGGGATCCCTCGCAGCTGCAAAAAAACTCTGTCAGTTAACACAATAGAGCAAGCGGCTCCGGCCGTACGCTCTATTGTGTGCTGTGGGGAATTCTGATGCAGGCGCCCACGGATGTGCCCGCATCAGAACTCTGTGGTCCGAAAGATCATCCGGCCGCTACTGCAGTACCGGCCAGGATGATCTTTTCAGAGACCGTCCGTTCCGTGACCCGGTCTCTTACGATGTATGAACATGGCCTAACTCTGTACTCTAAGGGGGCATTTATTAAGACCGGCGTACTCTGGCCATTAAACAAGCATGCCTTACTTCAGGTATACGCCAAGGAGAACGTTAACATTTGCGCCTTCTCTAAGGCGTATGCCAGGGTTACAACATGATAAATATTCCCCTAAAAGGTGTAAAAAATACATTGTTAAATTTGGAAATATATTGAATGTGAAAAGCCTTTGCTTGTGTGTATGAGATGAATACCCAGAAAGCATACGCTGCATGACTACATGGTATTATTAATGATCCTGATGTGTGTATTTGTATATAATGTTTGTGTATATAGATATAAATACATAAAGATGTACATATTTGTATTAATGTCTAAGACATTGTTAGAGCCTAGATGTCTTGTTGATTGGTCTTAGGAAACCCATCAGTACCACCTTGTGGTCATACTAGGAAAGTGAGTTCCCTGCGTGAAATCTGCAATTGCAATATCTGTTTGCCTCAAAATAACCACATGAAGGCATTGTGTATTTTAGTAATTGGTTGAGAACATTGACTTTTTCTGATCTACTTTAAATAAAACAAGAAAAATGCCATGTCAGACTCGAGTATGATTAATCTGAGCCATATAAACATGGTATACTAAACACACTTAGCTGAAGCTGTTCTGGCAGATAGCACAGGTTGTATAGATTGCTCAATACTGAAGTATATAAACGAAGGACTGCCGGTGCAGATATGAAGCTGGGGATTATTTCCTTATAAACAATACACTGTTGTACACTGCAATTGTGCTGTTGTGTACTTGCAATTTTGCACACTTATGGTTAAAACTTAAGATGTAAAGAAATGATTGCAGATTATTTAATTGTAAATGTATCTTTATTAAAGTTTGTGTTTACGTTATTTGTTCCAGGCATTTACTATTCTCAGCGATGTGCTAATGATATTTAGCCACCAGATTGTAGTCGGGGGCCGTGAAGCTTTAGAGCCACTTGTGTATTCCCCAGATTCCTCATTACAATCTGAGTTACTAAGCTTTATTTTGGACCATGTCTTCATTGACCAAGATGATGATAATAGCAGTTCAGGTAAGTGGCTACTTAGCGCTACATATTACATATTCTTTTCATTCAAACGTTTTGAGTTGCTTTATTGTTTTTCAATATTATCTAATGTACATATTTTAAACAGGTCACTTTCAGTTCTTGATTTTTGCTTGTCCCAGCTAACATTACTTGCACAACTGCTCTTGGAATTGCCTGGTCTCCCACAGTTAAGATCTCAGACATGTCAAATGTTTTTTATTTTTATTTTTAATACTAACAGGTACTTTCACTCATATAATACACTACAGTACTTCTAAACTGCAGTGTATTATATCTATGCATCCAATTTGGCCCTGCCTCTGGAATTTCCTAATAGTTGGAAAACAGGGAGACACCTCCTATCAAACCTTTTGGATGCCATTTTTGCTGTTGAATACAGTAGGATATTGAATATTAGTTACTGCCCACACCCACTGGAGTTGATACAGCTTGTATGCATCACAGGACAGGAAAAGGTGAAATCATTTTTTGCTACAAATGTGTTGGTGCGGGGGGCAGAGATGATATGAAAAGTGAGTAGGTAGTGCGTGAGCAGGGTGGATACGGCGGTTGAATCTACTAGGGGGATCTGACAATTTGTCGGGGTTTTTTTTCTTTTTCTTTTTTTTTTTTTTGTTTTTTGGGTGTGTTTGTATTTTGTTAGCTCAGAGTGGCTTAGTGTGGTCTGTCTGGTCTGGCCCGGGGGTGGTGTTGTTGTGGGGGGGTTGGGGGGGGGGGAGGGGGTGTTGTCGTTTTTTGGGGGGGACGGGGACGTTTCCGCACTGGTAGGATAGGGAAATATTGTGATAGGGGTGGGCTTTTGGAGGGTTGGATAGGTACCCCAAGGTTTTGGGTTGGTGTTGGTTGGGCCGCAGGGTGACTCCACAGTACTATGAGTTGCTGTAAGAGACCGGTGACTTATTTGGGGGGTATTCTCTGTGGTGGGATGGGATTGGGGTTAATAATATTTGTGAAGTGTCTTGTTTGTTTTGTAAAATAAATAAAAAATTTATAAATTAAAAAAAAAATTAAAAAAATGTCTTGGTGCCAGCTCCCATATAACACCTTTAAGAGGTCCACTCCTTAACAACTTAGAGCAGTTTTTATGCAGGGGAATGCATACAATATAAAGCAGGTGGTGCTGATCGCTTGCTATTGTACACCCTGGTGCCATCTCTGCCCCAAATTTATGGTGCACATGCACCACTGCCCAGATGGTGAAGAGAAAAACATTTGAGGTTTTGAAGCAGGAAAAACTATTCAAAGGCAATCAATAGTTGATCGGTGGGCTGCCAACACCCACACTTTTCGTCAAAAATTTGTTCAGTTTCTGCGTAAGCAGAAGAACCTGGACAGAAGTAGTTGGCTTCTCAGAGACTGCAGTAATACAATTCTGCCACTACACTGAGTACAAGACCACTGCTTCCGGGCCTGTTTTCAGTGTACTGTGTGTGCCGAACAGCTGATTGCTGGTGGTGCGCCAATCAATTATTGAAATCATATCAGTACTTTTTTTCCTGGGAAACCTCTAATTATTAGACAAGGCCACCTTGTTCCACTGCTCTGTGGTGTAGCTCTTTTTTATTGGTGGACCTGGGTTTGCGTTTTGCATTCCCATATATTGCAGACGACTGTGTTTTGATACCTGTATATTATAGTCAACATTATTTTATGTGGGATAAATCTTTTATATATATATATATTTTATGTAGATGGTCAACAAGATGATGAAGCCAGTAAAATTGAAGCATTACACAAAAGAAGAAATTTGCTTGCAGCCTTTTGCAAGCTTATAGTGTATAATGTGGTGGAAATGAATTGTGCAGCTGACATCTTCAAGCAGTATATGAGGGTATGTATGTGAAGAGATTTGATAGCTGTCAAAAGAATTAGCAGTTTCTTTTATTGCATCCTGCATATCTTTTCAGCAATTTGAACTTAAGACATGTCTCTTACCAGACAAAGCCTTTTTGTCAAACTCTTTATGTCTAGTGCTGAGCACTGCTGTTATACCTTAACGTTTAAAGGGGTTATGCGATGCTGAAACTTTTTTTTTCTCCCCCTCCCTTCCAAAGCATGCCTGCAAGTGATGTCCGATAGCTGCACATTGTCTCAGCAATATCGGAAATACTGTGCAGCTGTTTGACATCACACTTCGACGTAGTTTCGCACATCCCATGCCTCAGAAGGCTTACTTCCGAATAGTAGGAATTTAAGAAAGCGATGGCCAGCAAGCAGAAACCTTCAGACATCTCCCGCTAGCCTCACAACCCCTTTTAAGAAACGTTTGTGTTGTAGCCCTAGCAAAAATCTGTACGTTAAGTCATCTGTGTGGAATTGTTCTCTTCCTTGTAGCAAGCTGTTGTGAATTATTGTTGAAGTATGAAAGTTAATTGAACAATTTCCCTTGATATTGTTTGTGTACTGGGGTTACTAATATAATCATTTTTTTTCCATAGTATTATAATGATTATGGAGACATCATAAAAGAAACCATGAGCAAAACCCGACAGATCGATAAAATCCAATGTGCAAAGACTCTCATTCTCAGTTTACAACAGGTATGCTGTGTTGTGGGTCACTTTTTTTTTTTTTTTAATTTAAGTATACCCTATATATTGTACAATATCAGGTTCATATGTTATCTTTTTTTGCCCTGTAAGTTTACTACTTTTCAGTGAGAATTAAGATTAGTTTAATACATAATTACATTTTGAATAGTTTGGCTACTTAAGGGGAGGGGGGATCCCAGGCTATTTTATTCAGTTTGAATCTATCCTAAAGGAATTCTATACAAAAATCACAAAGGAATAGTGGCTTAAAGGGGTAGTCTCACCTTGACAATAATGGCTTATTCACAGATTATGCATCCTAAATGTCCTCTTGTTATAAATGTCCTTTTGAGAACTAGATGGGTACATGTTCCTTAGATTGGACCTGCATATACACTCACCGGCCACTTTATTAGGTACACCTGTCCAACTGCACGTTACCACTTCATTTCTAATCAGCCAATCACATGGCGGCAACTCAGTGCATTTAGGCATGTAGACATGGTCAAGACAATCTCCTGCAGTTCAAACCGAGCATCAGTATGGGGAAGAAAGGTGATTTGAGGGCCTTTGAACGTGGCATGGTTGTTGGTGCCAGAAGGGCTGGTCTGAGTATTTCAGAAACTGCTGATCTACTGGGATTTTCACGCACAACCATCTGTAGGGTTTACAGAGAATGGTCCGAAAAAGAAAAAACATCCAGTGAGCGGCAATTCTGTGGGCGGAAATGCATTGTTGATGCCAGAGGTCAGAGGAGAATGGGCAGACTGGTTCGAGCTGATAGAAAGGCAACAGTGACTCAAATAGCCAACCGTTAAAACCAAGGTAGGCAGAAGAGCATCTCTGAACGCACAGTACGTCCAACTTTGAGGCAGATGGGCTACAGCAGCAGAAGACCACACCGGGTGCCACTCCTTTCAGCTAAGAACAGGAAACTGAGGCTACAATTTGCACAAGCTCATCGAAATTGGACAGTAGAAGATTGGAAAAACGTTGCCTGGTCTGATGAGTCTCGATTTCTGCTGCGACATTCGGATGGTAGGGTCAGAATTTGGTGTCAACAACATGAAAGCATGGATCCATCCTGCCTTGTATCAATGGTTCAGGCTGGTGGTGGTGGTGTCATGGTGTGGGGAATATTTTCTTGGCACTCTTTGGGCCCCTTGGTACCAATTGAGCATCGTTGCAACGCCACAGCCTACCTGAGTATTGTTGCTGACCATGTCCATCCCTTTATGACCACAATGTACCCAACATCTGATGGCTACTTTCAGCAGGATAATGCACCATGTCATAAAGCTAGAATCATCTCAGACTGGTTTCTTGAACATGACAATGAGTTCACTGTACTCAAATGGCCTCCACAGTCACCAGATCTCAATCCAATAGAGCATCTTTGGGATGTGGTGGAACGGGAGATTCGCATCATGGATGTGCAGCAGACAAATCTGCGGCAACTGTGTGATGCCATCATGTCAATATGGACCAAAATCTCTGAGGAAGCTTCCAGCACCTTGTTGAATCTATGCCACGAAGAATTGAGGCAGTTCTGAAGGCAAAAGGGGGTCCAACCCGTTACTAGCATGGTGTACCTAATAAAGTGGCCGGTGAGTGTACGTAGGCCACAAATGTTAAGTTACAAATACAACTTTTAGGAAGGTTTATGGAGCCTTTATAAAATATGGGATCTGCATGAGTAAAACTGTTATTTAGCATAGTACTGAATTAATTCATTGTCATTTGCTAAGCATAGCCTTATATAATGTTTTATTAGTGTAAGATATCTCTGAAAATAAGAACTAGTGAAAAGTTTGCATGCACTAATTGATTTTTTTCTTCTTCTCCCCATTAACAGCTTTTCAATGAGATGATCCAGGAGCATAGCTTTAACTTTGACCGATCATCACCAACATTCAGCGGCATAAAAGAGCTTGCAAGGCGCTTTGCTTTAACCTTTGGACTTGATCAGCTTAAAACCCGAGAAGCCATTGCAATGTTACACAAGTAATCACATCTTTATTTTACATGTTTTTAGATAAAACCTAACCAGTTGTAACATTATTTGTAGGTGCTTTATTTAGGGGGGGAAACATTTTGTATGTGTCTGACTTTGTGTGAAGAACATACATCACACTAGTTTCATTATAGACTATTAATATTTGGGACAGTTTTTCCATTCAATGACAACAGGCAGAGGTTATATCTGTGAGACACTGGAAATAGAACACATTATTTGTGGTGGAAAACGGTTGTGCCACATTTATTTTGAGTTTTGAAGAAATGTGATTCACACAGTTTAAGAGTTACATGCCATAAATTGCTCATGATCTTTGTAGAATCCATGTACCATGTCAATATAGTGCTGTTAAAGTTTGTTTGACAATTTGGGCTTTATGCCCTTTTTCAAGCTAATGAGAACGCAAAGAACACAGCCAGATTAGGGCAGTAGGGTCAATGGGCTCCAAATTGCATTAACATGAAGACAGACTGCGCCGGGTGTTTGTGGATAAGGCCTACATTTCAACTACTACAATGTCCATTCTTTGTAAGCAAGAATTTCAGAATGTGCTGATGATTTTCTTAAAGTGAATCTGTCAGCTGTCATTTACGTTCCAAACTGATGACACTGTTAGGTCAAAGAGACACAGGAACCTTTTCATCTATCCATTTGTGCTTCAAGAAAGATTTTTTTCTTTCTTTCTCCGATACAGAGTGTCAGATAGGCTTTGCCAAGGTCCTGAATAGTTACAATGCTTCCTCTCCCCTCCCTGCCTGATTGACACCTGGAAGCTGAGTCGCAAGGAGGGTCAGGTATGGGATGGGGAATAAGGAGTGTTACGGCTTGCTGCACTTCAGGAGTTTGGGAAAGCCTCTTTGTACTGAAGAATATAATTGTTTTTCTATGTTCCAGAAGCAAAGACTGCTATATGAAAGGTACCGTGTGTCTCCTTGACCCAACAGTTATCTCTTTGGAAAATGAATTGTAGCTGACAGATACTCTTTAAATATGACTGATGTCTAGAAGGATCACACACCGTCTGCCATATTCTGACTTTGTTTCCATGTATATAGTTATCTGAGAGGGTTTTTTTGTGTGCTTTGATCTGTAGATTTATTAGTACCCTGGCACTTTTTTAGTTACTTTTTATTTTTTTTATTGTTTTTTTGTCCCCCCCCCCCCCTTTTTTTTCCCCACCTTAGATCTAATAAAATACATCAGTTTAGGCATTTTCTCCTTTTTATGGTTTTCACAATGCAGGATTAATACAAAATGTTAATAGTTCATATATTCCCGTTGATACCTCATGGTATCCAGAGGATTAATTGACCAGCATTGGAGCTCAGTTACTGACCAGTGTTGCTTGAAAGGGATTGGCTTCCTAGTTCTCTCCATGCCACCTTAATGTCACTATGATGTTCCAGTGTTTTTGCATCACGTTTCCCGATAACCAACTAATATATATAAGTTGTGTACTTCAGTTTAATTTCCCTGTGAGCTTCTAAGACTTGCACTTTGATGTGGAGAGTGGAGGACCTTTTGCCAAATGACTAGGTGTAGCATCTATATTTATTCTAATTTTTTTTACTAACTAAACACATTTTGTATATTATAGGGATGGTATAGAATTTGCCTTTAAAGAGCCAAGCCCCCAAGGAGAGGTCCATCCACCTCTAAACATGGCTTTTCTTGACATTCTCAGCGAGTTTTCATCCAAACTACTAAGACAGGACAAGAAAACAGTGTAAGTAGTGACTTATATGGGTCATTTATTTTTAATGTAAACTAATATATACCCATTCATATGTGTGTTGCAATAGAAACCATGCAAATTTTGTTTTGTTTTTGCTTTTTTTTTTTTTTTTTAATAGATACGCATACTTGGAAAAGTTTATGACGTTTCAAATGTCTCTCCGAAGAGAAGATGTCTGGCTACCACTCATGTCTTATAGAAACTCTTTATTAGCTGGAGGAGATGACGACACTATGTCTGTTATGAGTGGAATGAGTGGCAGAGGCTCTTCAGTAAGGAGTAAAAAATCTAAACCGGCAACAGGGAAACGGAAAATACCAGAAGGTAATCCACAAACTAAGTAATCTTTCTTTTTTAAGGTTTAATGCATATCTGTGTGTACATATATAAAATGTATATATTTTTTTTTTTATCATGTTAGCTGAAGAAAGTAGTAGCAGTGATAGTATGTGGTTAAACCGGGAGCAGACGATGAATACACCAGTCATGATGCAAACTCCACAACTAACATCCACAATCATGAGAGAACCCAAACGATTGCGGCCAGAAGAAAGTTACATGCCCGTTTACCCAATGCAGCCTGAGCATCACCAACCTTCCATTGATTATAAGTAAGTGTTACATGATACAATTCCTTAAGTTGTGTAATGCTGAAGTTTGACTGGGATTAAATTGTTTTAAAGCAAGATTGATAATAACAGCCTGCGTGAAATTGTGTTCAGTACACAGGTAACGTGGATGCTTGCTCAGCGACAGCAAGAAGAAGTAGCAAGACAACAGCAAGAGAGAGCAGCAATGAATTATGTGAAGCTGCGGACTAATCTGCAACAAGCCATGTAAGAAACTGTGAAGTCTCTAACAATATTATGAGGACCTGGCTGCTGATAGCAAGGTCCTAACCCTCTATGCAGCAAGCTCCGCTCCTAAACTTGCTTAGAGCCCCTGGACTTAAAGGAAATCTGTCAGCACTTAAACCTGACCCGAGTTGCTGACAGTGTTATATAGGTGCCACCCTATTCAACATGGTACCTCTAGCTTATCAGTCTGTGTAGCAGAAAATGTGCGATCTTAGTGTGACCAAATTTGTTTCGGTTCTCTGGCTGTGCTGCACTCTGTGACCCCTCTTCCCGGCTTCCTCCACCCTCCTCGTTTTGAATAATAATTTCGAATCGTCCTCCAATTCCCGCGTCAAAGATGACCTGCATGTCCTGCGTCATAAACTCATTTATGCTCCGTGTCCAGGGAGAGCGGAGTACTTGCATTGTCGGAAGAAAGCTTCACGGCTTCTATGGCGCTTGAATGACTAGGGCTCAGGAATTCCTGGAAACTGGAGACCAATATGAAATTATTGTTCAAATGCCGGAGGGAGGAGAAACCAAAGAGGAAGGCGTGACAGATTGCGGCACGGCCAGAGTGCCACTGCGACACTTGGCTACACTAAGGTTGCACTTTTTCTGCTAAAGGTACCATGTTGAAATGTGACCTATATAACACTGTCAGCAACTCAGGTCATGTCTGAGTTCCCAGATTCCCTTAAATGGCATAAATGTATGCTATGCGTTGTTAAGTGACAGGCTTCCATGGGCAAACCTCATATGTCAGAAAGGGGTTAAAGGAGAAAGTTCAATTGACTGGTTGTTCTAGATCTTTTAGAATTCTGTCCACAGTGCATTTATAATAAACATAATATTCCAACCATGGCTTTTTCCTTTTAAGACGGCGTAACCCTGGGTTAATGGAAGATGATGAAGAACCAATTGTTGAAGATGTAATGATGTCATCTGAGGGCAGAATTGAAGATCTTAATGAGGGAATGGACTTTGACACAATGGATATAGACTTAGTAAGTTATATTGATGTCTGTGTATATAGTTAATAGTAAGATTATGTGCAGTAGGTGTGTGTATGTATATACATATAGCTATAATCTTATGGCACAAATAGTGTTTTCTGCAGTGCTATTCTTACCATAAAAAAAAACAAAAAACCAACCGACCCTTTATTGACCATTATATGAGTCAGTGATATCTCTCAGTATTTGTGGTTATTGTTTTTTTTAATAAATCTGGTAAAGCTATAGGCACTGCTTTATTGAAGGGTGTAAAATATACACCTGTTCTATGGCATCCTGGCTTCTGATGTTATTTGTTAGAAGCATAAGTAAGAACCTATTTTAAAATTTTATGAGACTTGAAAGAAACATGTGTTATGCAATCTAAAACTAATAGAAGTTAGAAATGATAGAAGTTATATTATAGAATTAATATAGCACCACATCTGTCCTCAGATTGTGTGTGTGGTACTATAATTCAGCTCCTTTACCATCAATGGACCTGAGTTTCAATACCACACACAAAATAAGAACAAGAAGGATGTTTGTGGAAAAAAGTATTTTTTTTTCCTGTAAGGGTATGTGCACACTACGGAATTGCGACGGAAAACGCATTGTGGATTCCACAGCTCACCCCCTCTCTCGGACTCTGGCGGCCGCACGCATTTCCGCCCGTGTCATAGACTCCATTCTATGCATGGGCAAATTCCGACGTCCGTTGAAACACTGAACCTATTCATCCTTTGGACGGACGGTGGAATCAGCCCGTACATAGAATGGAGTCTATGACACGGACGAAAATGCGGATGGCTGCCAGAGTCCGCCAGCGGGTGCGAGCTGCGGAATCTGCTACAAGTTGGCACGTACCCGAAGCCTGGAAAACTCCTTTAAACATTCAACCTTTTTCGAATTACTTACAACCTTTTTATAGTAATCAAGCAAAAGTAGCTTGCATACTTTAAAGAAGCCCCCTCACCCACCCAAAGGATTTGTACATTTTTTTTTTTTTTCTTTCTTTAAACTCAAACCTTTAAATACTGGAGTTTCAGCAGTGGAGTTTTCTTTCCAGTCTACATGATGCTTTCTGCTGCCACTCTTGTTCCTGTCAGTAACTTTTTTGGCACTAGTTGATTACCAGTCAAATTTTGTATTTTTCTGGGGTACCCTTTTAAACATAATATCAAGTATCTCCCAGGCGATAAAGTACTATTTGAAATGTGCAATGTAAATGGCTCATTTAGTGTATTGCCTGGACATCAATAAACCGATTATATTAAACAAAAAAAAATAGGCTAGTGACCATGTGTTTGTTTTTGTGTATTACAACAGCATGCATCATATAATTATTTTTTTTTTTACTTTGTTTCCTCTCTTTAGCCACCATCTAAAAACAGACGAGAAAGAACAGAGCTCAAACCCGATTTCTTTGATCCTGCTTCAATCATGGATGAATCTGTAAGCTTAAAATACATAATCCCTGCCATTCTAAAAATAATGAAATAAATGTGCTTTGTAAAACATCTAAAAGGAAACTTGGGTAAACCCATTAAAAAATACACATTTCAAAGTTTAGAGAATTGAATGGTTTAAAACTTGATCTGTTTTTGTGAAACATGTAGCCAATCATGTACAGGAACATAATTTTAGTATATATTTTGTATTCGTAATTCGTAACCAAAAAACTTTATTCTGTAGTACATTTTTTTAGGATTTGACTGTTAACTATAAACCGTTTGATATGAGTGTGTTTCTGCTTGTAAACTGCACAACTTATGGCCTTAAAATTATTTATATAAACCAAGCAGACAGGAAAATTCAGTAGGGGTGGCGTATGATTGATGCATGAGGCTGGGATTTAGAACATCAAAGGAGAGAATCTCTTTACATCAACCTCCGGCCCAACACTAAGCATAATATATTGTATCCATTTTGCTTTTTATTATTTTTATTGGAAACAGTTTGCTTTGTGTACCTAGTTATAGTGTTCGCTTTTAGTTAAGTATTTAGGTGGTCCTTGACTGAGAGCTTTGTTGAAGGGCTTATGATACTATCCCAGCACCACACTGACGCTATCTTCTGACATGTTTTAGACCTTATTCTCACGCTCCCTAATTCACAGATTTTACAGAGCGTGAAGCTACGCAGTGGCCTTGATTTTGGGAGAGATGAAAGTGTTTAAATCTTCGTAAGACTTTACTGATCAGTAAACCCTTTCAGCTCTTTCGGCATCATATTGATACATGACGCCAGGAGTGATGGAAATCCTGCACAGCTTCACGCTCCGTGGATAACGCAGCATGAGAATTAGGCCTAAGGCTGCATTCCCACGTTCCGTGATCCTGACGGATCACGGACGTGGAATGCATGTACTGGAGTCCCCCCGCGCCTGAACAGCATCTGTAATTAGATGCTGGGAGCGGGGGAGACTGTATTCATAAGCGCCGCGCTGTAGTAACAGTACAGTCTCCCCCGCTCCCAGCATCTAATTACAGATGCTGTCCGGCCGCGGGGGGACTCCGGTACATGCATTCCACGTCCGTGATCCGTCAGGATCAAGGAACGTGGGAATGCAGCCTTAGTGATTTAAAAAAAAAAAAGTGATAAACTTAATACATGGATCCTCTTTAGACAGGTGGTGTGATCTTGAGTGAGGCTGGGTCTGTCTGGAGAATATATAAATGTATAGAGAGATAATTGAAGTAGTCTGTATTTGTTTTTTTCTAATAATTTGTGGGTTTTACCTAAAATTTGTTACTTATAAACCGTTAATACAGTTGTTATAAATACACTGAGCTGCTTTGCCAAAAATACATGGCAAAGGAACACAAGAAAAGTTTGTTAAACCACTTCATGTAAATTGTAAGTGAATGTCATTCACTACAATAAACAGCTGATGGCAGCAAAACACATCTTCACAAGTATAGATCTCTTCCCATAACATTTCATTGTTTTTGTTTCTTTTACTTGCTTTTGTACTATTATTTTGCTAAACTCCAACGTAGTCTCTTTTGTTTTTCGTTTTCCATTTCTATCTACATTTTTACATACTCCTAACTTCCATTTGTTTTTTTTCTTCTCTCTAGGTTCTTGGGGTATCAATGTTTTAATACCAGTTCATCTATCAACTCTGTGGTGAAGTTTTTTTTAAATGGAAGCAAAAGTTTTTAATGACAGATTTGTGGTAGATAAAATGAAATTCTGTACAGAATTTTCTCTAAGGAGAATTTGATATGCTTACCAAGATTAAGTGCATTGAGGGGCAGTTTTGAATGCCTGAAAAAAAAAAAAACACAAAAAACAAAAACAGAACTATAAAGGACAAGTAAACAGTTTGCAAATAAGCTACAATGTATTATTTTGGAAAATAAACCTTTTATTTATATATATTTAGTTTGTCCAGTTATGACGCCCTTTCTTTTATTTTATTATGTCTCTTTCAATTAAAAAAAAAATAGCCTGCCAGTCAATAGTGTTAACACTATGAAACTGATTAGCGTTTACATCTGTGATTGGGTATGGTTATGAATTCCCTCTGTTTTTAATGTCATCCCATTTTTATAGTTATCCAGTATGTTGCGAACAGTTCCTAATTTTTAACATTTTTGTGTTAAATACAGAAGGCCCCCCCCCCCTTTTTTCTTTTTAAACTGGGTTAATGAAAAGGAGCCTTACTGAAAGCCTTTTTCATATACTACTTTTGTTAACTGCCCGAAGGTATCAAAACATAACGCTTACTTATTAACCAACCTAAAAGTTTGCTTGTCCTTTAAGAAACATGTAATGTTGTGAAAATCCTTCCAGTAGTGCCACTGTATTTTGTCTCCAAATAAAAAGCTTATTGTAGTATGTTTGCAGAAAAAAAAAAAAAACTTTAAACAGAAATTATACAGCTTATTAGAGTGTGGGAATAGGGTTCTAAATTTTAAATAAAAATGATATATATATATAAATTGGTGCTGATTTTATAATTGCGCAGTTTGTTTAGTTTTTTTCTTACTTTTAAATTCCAAGTTAAAATGAGGTTTCAGAAATATATTGAAAGTTTTAACAATGTTTAAAATAGTTGAAGCGTAAATGATCGCTTTAAAATGATTTTTAAATTTGTATTTTATATTTGTTTTATCTATTTGTCTTTGCAAGCAGTCTTCAGGTTAAGTATACTTCCAGCAGGTTACAGTACATTTCTTCTATTTTTAAATTAGGTTAAGAATCTAGAAAACTCGTAAACACTTAGCTTTATTCTATAAAAAGCTCCACACATCATCCTTAGTTCACAACTAATAGTCAATATTCACCATCTGACATCAACTCATTTTTGCCAGGCTTAGGCAGCTAGACATTAAACTAAATTTAACTTATATTTCATGTGTATATTTTTGTCAGTTGTCTTTCATTTCCTGAGGTTTAAAGTCATTCCATGCCTTATGCTTGCAATACACAAACTTCTCTTGTGTACAAAAAGAAAAAAAAAAGAAAAAAAATACTGTTAAAAAAAAAAAAAAATGTAACAATCACGTTTAGGCTGTGGTAGCCAAAAACCATAAATTATCTAGAGAATTCTAAAATATAATTTTTTTTTGAACATCATAGTTGTAACACAGAACCTGTTATGTCTAAAACATGTTACATAAGTACTCAATGTCTGAAATGACTGCCTACCCTACCTTCACACCACTGCATTTATTAGAACTGCTGAAAAGACTGTGTATATACCATTTTAAACTTAAGTTGATTTCTTTCTTACTCTAAGCAGAGTATATCTTTGTGAAAGCAGTTCCTACAGCTTTGTTTTCAACCAGCTAAAATGTTTTATATATTTACCTAACCTGTTGTCCTCCACATTCTATTGTCCTCTGTACCGTTTTCTGATTTGTATTTATGTCTTGAGACAGTAACTTTTTGAATAAAAATAAACCTACAGTATATCATGTTTAATTCTATTCAATTCTATGTCATACAGGAAAAATATTCATGACCGCATGTAAAACTTAGATACACTGCAGTATTTTTTGTATTTTTGCTTCCTACTGTATGTGTTGTAATTGTATATGTTCTCCGCTTTCAGGGGATTGTACTTAAGGGGTGGTCACTGAGGATGCTATCTATAACAAAGACCATGCATGTGCTCTAAACAGGTGTAGATCACCCCCAGGACTTAAAAGAATATCAAGCTTCCAAGAAAAAACATTGTGAATCATACAAAAGCATCGGCGCAACCAACGGTTAAAGCAAATCACAATCCTTGCATTTACAATGAATAATAGAGGGAGGGATGCCACCTTGTCCAGAGGGAGCACATCTGGATTTTTAGGAAATAGCTACTACTCACAAGGAGGAGGGAGAGAGGAGGAAAAATTGAATTATTATTATACAAAAGTTATTTTTAGTACCTAGTTCTAATCTATAAATTAAAATCTAGGTGATTTATGCCCATTAAGCCATGACCTGGGATATCCCTTCAAAGAGTCCTTTCCTTGGCCCTCAGCTAGGAAGGATTGTAGAATCTGTCGTTGGTTAAAGGGGGCTTACTTCAAATACCAGAAAGAGATTTCAATGTCACACTGAGCAGATTACCAAGTGGTATATATAAATTTTGCTAAACCATAGAATATATTTCAGAAACAACAGTTGCTTCCACTATTCTCTTGTCTCTCTTCCAGGATCTTGTTAGCACTCACAGTTTTTACATAAACTATAGTTGTGCTTTCAGTCGTCCTGAGAGAGAGAGGTCTGTATGATACCATACTTCCACTACGGTCTCGGAAAAGCTCCATTCGAATATCTTCTACAGAAGGAACTGCAGTCATTTTCCAGCTTCACAACATATAGTTTCTATTTTCCTATAAACTGACTCTCAATCAGGAAGTGAAATATTTATTTACTCACTCTAGGGTCACTGTCTAGTTCGCCTTAAAACTTTTAGGTCTCCAAATTCTCTTTAGATTTGGTACTCCCAAACAAAATTCTACAAGCATGCCTTCCAGTCTGTAATTTCCTTCTAGAATAGATATCTCAGGTATATGGTCAATTGTATGCTAATATATCCCTTTACTCAGCAAGATGTAAAATAGTGACTGCAAATGAGCAGACTTCTAAGGGGTATGTCCCTGGTTCCCTAACCATAGAAAGTGCTCACTACAGATGCCTCTTTCTTGGGTGCTCAGGTATGTGACCTTTTGGTTTCAAGTGAGATGGTGCCAGAAAGAAGCAGCAATGTTCTCCAACCTGTGGTGGCTCAATGCTGTAGGACTAGTGCTAATGCATTCATCATCTATATCAGACATGTTAAACTGTGGGCCGCAGGCCAAATCTGGCCCGTGGTGCCATTTATTTTTGGACCACCACACTATTCTACTGTTATATGAAATCTGGCCTGCCAACATTGCAGATTATAATATGGGAGGCCCGAACGGCTGCTTAGACCTTCCATATTATAATCTTGTAGGCCGGAGGCACTTTTTAGCCTGTGGCCTAGCAGTATGTGAGCAGCGTCCAGACGCCAGAAACACAGTGGCATCTGGACTACGGGGGAGGGCTGGCTACTACATAAGAGACTATGGGGGAGGGTTGGCTACTATACGAGATTTGGGGAGGGCTGGCTTCTATGTAACATACTATGGGGAGGGCTGGCTACTATATAAGAGACTGGGGGAGGGCTGGCTTCTATATAAGAGATTATTGGGGAGGGCTGGCTACTATATAACAGTCTATTGGGAGGGCTGACTTCTATATAAGACTATTGGGGAGTGCTGGCTACTATAAAAGACACTATTAAGAAGGGCTGGCTTCTATATAAGAGACTATTGGTGAGAGCTGTCATATATATATATATATATATATATATATATATATATATATATATATATATATATATGAGGCTGTCTACTATTTGGGGCACTACTGGAAGGGATGGCGACTATATGGGTGACCATTGTGAGGGCTGGCTACTATGTGGGACACCAATAGTAGGACTAGCTACTATGTGGGGCAATATTGGGAGGTCTGGTTACTATGTGGGACACTATTGGAGGAGTTGGTTACTGCATAGGGCACAGTTATGGGATTAGTTACTGCTTGGGGTAAATAATGGGTAACTACCATTAGGGTTGGGGTTTAACCATGTCATAGCAATTTGTCATATTTATCATAGTGCACAGTGCTGGGAGACGCACACCACTGACAGGAATGCAGCATGCACTCTTCAATAAATGTCAATGTTGGCCCTCGACTTAGTCTAATTTTTTTTATTTTGGCCCACTGTGTATTTGAGTTTGACACCCCTGATCTATATAGTTACCATGTTACAGTTAGCCCTCTGTCTACAGTATTCTACGTAAACATGCAGCGGGCACAGGAGTTCCCTGATGACTAAAGAATGCAAACCTCTAACCAAGGGTGCAGAATCCAACACAATGTGGTTGTCAGTGGTCCACATTACAGCAAGATTGAACCAGAAAACAAACCATCTCAAACACTCCACCCAGTGGCGTGAAGTCTCACTACATTCCAATCTTCAACCAAATAGTGAACAGAATTCTAGTCTTGCAGGGGACAACAAAGAGAATATTAAAGCATGCATGTTCTTCTTCTTGTACAACTTCAAACTCTGTCAGTTGTTGGCCTCTTAAGACCAAGTCATCTGGAGAAAGTTAAGGTATGTCTTTATACGTAAAATATACTACAGGAACAAGCAGAAGCCATCACATTCCTTCCTTTTTGATCCTACATGGCTTGATCTGTATAACAGATCCACACTTGTCTGGTTTGTATCCTTAAGTAGATTCTAAAAATATTCTCTCACAAAATCTACACCTTTACGGCCTGGAGGCTGAGCAGGAAAATTTGACAGAGAGGCGTTCATCATCCATCCATCCATCCATTTATTGTGTCTACAATGCAGACCCAGGTCCGTGTTTGTGGCTTGCATCGCCAATTCTTAGTAAAGGGGTCAATGAAAATGCAGACAGTTATGAATGCAAGTCTGCGGTTATAGATGTGTGTGCTTATGAGGCTGGATGAATCTAACTGCTCATATATCCCTTTTGTACAGGGGGCTCTGAGGATAAAAGTAAGGTTATCTTAACCCCTTTGTGCTGCAGCTAGTTTGGGCCTTAATGACCAGGCTAATTTTTCAAAATCTGACCTGTCTCACTTTATGCTCTTATAGCTCAGTGATGCTTTAACGTATGCTAGCGATTCTGAGATTGTTTTTTAGTGACATATGGCACTTTATGTTAGTGGCAAAATTTGGTCACTACTTTGTGTGTTTTTTGTGAAAAACATCAAAATATCAAGAAAAATTTAAAAAAATTGCATTTTATGAACTTTGAAATTCTCTGCTTCTAAAAAAAGAAAGTCGTAGCACATAAATTAGTTACTAAGTCACATTACCAATATGTCTTCTTTATTCTGGCATAATTTGGTAAACATATTTTACTTTTTTAGGGTGTTATGGGGCTTAGAAATTTATCAGCAAATTATCACATTTTCGTGAAACTGATTTTTTTAGGGACCAGTTCTTTTTTTAAATGGATTTAGAAGTCTGGTATCCTGAAAACCCCCATAAGTGACCCCATTTTGGAAACTACACACCTTAAAGAATTAATCTAGGGGTATAATGAGCATTTTAACCCTACAGGGGCTGGAGGAAAGTATTCACAATTAGGCAGTAAAAAAATTGAAAATTTAAATTTTCCAATAATATATACGTTTAGATTAAAGTTTCTCATTTTCAAAAGGAACATGAGAGAAAAAGCACCCCAAAATTTGTAATGCAGGTTCTCTTGAGTACAACGGTACCCCATATGTGGGCGTAAACCACTGTATGGGCACACAGTAGGGCTCAGAAGGAAGGGAGCGCCAATTAGCTTTTCCAATGCAGATTTTGCTGAAGAAGTTTCTGAGTGCCAGGTGCGTTTGTAGTGCCCCTGTAGTGTCAGCAGAGAGAAAACCCCCCATAAGTCACCCCATTTTGGAAAGTACACCCCTCAAAGAATTCATCTTGGTGTGTGGTGACCATTTTGACCCCACAGGTATTACAGGAAAGTATTCAAAAGAAGACAGTAAAAATGAAAAACTCGAATTCTTCCAATAATATGTACGTTTAGTTTGAAATTTCTCAATTTCACGAGGAATAAGAGGAAAAAAGTACCCCAAAATTTGTAACGCAGGTTCTCCTGAGTACAATGGTACCCCATATGTGGGCGTAAACCACTGTATGGGCACACAGGAGGGCTCAAAAGGGAAGGAGCGCCAATTAGCTTTTTCAATGCAGATTTTGCTGAAGAAGTTTCCGAGTGCCAGGTGCGTTTGCAGAGCCCCTGTAGTGTCCACAGAGTAAAATCTCCCAATAAGTCACTCCATTTTGGAAAGTGCACCCCTCATAGAATATATTTTGGGGTGTGGTGAGCATTTTGACCCCACAGGTATTTGAGGAAAGTATTCAAAAGTAGACAGTAAAAATGAAAAACTCGAATTTTTCCAATAATATGTTCCTTTAGTTTGAAATTTCTCAATTTCACGAGGAACAGGAGAGAAATGTCACCCCAATATATGTAAAGCAGGTTCTCCTGCGTAGAACGGTACCCCATATGTGGGCATAAACCACTGTATGGGCACACAGCCAGGCTCAGAAGGGAAGGAGCGCCAATTAGCATTTTCAGTGCAGATTTTTCTGAAGAAGTTTCTGAGCGCCAGGTGCGTTTGCTGAGCCCCTGTAGTGTCAGCAGAATAGATTCCCCCCAAAAGTCACCACATTTTGGAAAGAGCACCCCTCAAAGAATTCATCTTGGTGTGTGGTGACCATTTTTACCCCACAGGTATTAGAGGAAAGTATTCAAAATTGGCCAGTAAAAATTAAAAACTCGAATTTTTCCAATAATATGTTGGTTTAGTTTGAAATTTCTCAATTTGACGAGGAACAGGAGAGAAAATTCACCCCAAAATCTGTAACGCAGGTTCTCCTGAGTAAAACGGTACCTCATATGTGGGCATAAACCACTGTATGGGCACACAGCAGGGCTCAGAAGGGAAGGAGCGCCAATTTACAGGAGCAAAACCGCAGCTAGTAATGGTTATTAGAATAGCGCAGTTACTAAAATAAAATAAAAAAAATGAGATTACAGGTAATGTGGGGTGGTTACGGGCAAACAGGGGTGGTTATGGGCAACCTGAGGTGGTTACAGGTAATCTGGGGTGGTTACGGACAACATGGGGTGGTCACGGGCAACCTGCTGTGGTTACAGGCAACGTGGGGTGGTTACAGGCAACGCGGGGTGGTTACGGGCAACGTGTGGTGGTTATGGGCAACGTGTGGTGGTCACGGGCAACCTGCTGTGGTTACGGCAACGTGGGGTGGTTACAGGCAACGTGGGGTGGTTACAGGCAACGTGGGCTGGTTACAGGCAACGTGGGCTGGTTACAGGCAACCTGCTGTGCTTACAGACAATCTGGGATGGTTACGGGAAACGTGGGGTGGTTACGGGCAACCTGCAGTGCTTACAGACAATCTGGGGTGGATACGGGCAACGTGGGGTGGTTACGGGCAACCTGCAGTGCTTACAGACAATCTGGGGTGGTTACAGGCAACGTGGGCTGGTTACGGGCAACCTGCTGTGCTTACAGACAATCTGGGGTGGTTACGGGCAACGTGGGGTGGTTACGGGCAATGTGGGGTGGTTATGGATAAACTGAAGTTCTTATAGGCAATCTGGGGTGGGTACCTGTAATCTGACATGGGCACCGCAATCTGGAGGGGGTCATTGGCAATTTGGGGTGGTCAGAGGCGACGTGTGGTGGTCAGAGGCGACGTGTGGTGGTCAGAGGCGACGTGTGGTGGTCAGAGGCGACGTGCGGTGGTCAGAGGCATCGTGGCATGGTCAGAGGCATCGTGGCGTGGTCAGAGGCATCGTGGCGTGGTCAGAGGCAACGCGCGGTGGTTACGTGCAATCTGGGGGGGGTTACATGTAATCTGGCATGATTACGGGGAACCTGGGGGGGTTATGTGCAACCTGGAAGGGTTACAGACAATCTGGGATTGTTACTGATAAACTGAAGTGCTTATAGGTAATCTGGGGTGGGTACATGTAATTTGGGGTGGTTACGGGCAATCTGGAGGGGGTCACTGGCAATTTGCGGTGGTTACGGGCAACGTGCGTTGGTTACGGGCAACGTGCGTTGGTTACGGGCAACGTGCGGTGGTTACGGGCAACGTGCGGTGGTTACGGGCAACGTGCGGTGGTTACGGGCAACGTGCGGTGGTTACGAGCAACGTGCGCTGGTTACGGGCAACGTGCGGTGGTTACGAGTAATCTGGGGAGGGGTTAGGGGTAATTTGGGAGTAAACTGCAATTATTACTATAATAAAAAGTGTGTGTTTTATTTTTTTGTATGTTTGTCACTTTTTGTTCTTTATACATTCATTTTCACTGTATTACTATGATTACTGTGATATTTTCTATCACAGTAATCATAGTTCAGTGACAGAGACCAAATTGGTCTCTGTCACTTTAAATTTTCAGAGCTTGGCTGGTTGTGAAGCGCATGCGCACTTCATAACCAGCCAGGACGTCGAGGAGGAAGGAGCTCCAGGAGCAGGTAACGTATATGGGGAAGGGGGGGGGGGGACTGGGGGACGGGGGTGACAGGGGGGGTGGGGGGCGACTTGGGGGGTGGGGGGACATCACTTTTTATCCCCTGTCACCAATCATTTATGGTGACAGGGGATAAAAAGTGCCGGGAGCACATGGTACAAGCGATCAGCGGTATATAGTATATACCACTGATCGCTTGTACCGGGACCCCACAGGGGGGTCCCCGATGACTGCCCCATGCTCTCCGCTACCTCCGGTGGCGGAGAGCATGGAGCTTTCATTCATTTTAACTTTTTAATCGCTGTGAACCGACGTTAGTCGGTTCACAGCGATGGCGGCGGCCATCTTGGAAATGATGGCCGCCGGGGGAGGGGGGTTAGTTATCGGGGCACTAGGGGGGTCTGATCCGGGGTCTGATATACACTTATTTCATCTCCCCCCGCCGTAGATTCACGGCGGGGGGAGATGAAAGGTGGCGGCGGCACCGGTAATCCTCTTTACCGACGGCCGCCGCTATAACGTTAATAGCGGCGATCGTCGGTAAGGGGGGGGGGGCGGGACGGACCCCACACACTGCCCCAACCCCTCAGCTACCTCCGGTAGCCGGGGGGATGGGGTGGGGGCCGTCCCGGCCCCGCAGCCTTATTCTCTGCCATCGCCGTAAAAAGCTGATGGCAGCAGAATAAGGCCCATTAGTGACCGCCGTAGAAAGCCGTATCGGCGGTCACTAAGGGGTTAAAGGAGTTATCCAGTGCTCCAAAAACGTGGCAACTTTCTTTCAGAAACAGAACAACTCTTCTCTCCAGTTCAGGTGTGGTTTTCAATTAAGCTCCATTCACTTCAATGGAACTGAGCAGCAAAACCCCGCCCAAGCTGGAGACAAGAGTGTGGCTGTCTCTGGAAGAAAGGGGCTATATTTTTGTAGCGCTGGATAACCCAATTAATCCTCAGTACCGTTTCTGTGTAGTTATATCTGCCATGGCCAATCACGCCCCTTCTAATGAATATCAACGGGCAGGCCGGATCAATGCACAAGGGGTGATTGTCCCGCCCAGAGCTACTACCACTAACTACACGGAAACGGTGGCGAGGATGAAGGTAAGAAACTTACTGCAAAAGCCCATTGGTGGTGATATTGTAAACAGATTGCAGAGGGGTGATCTGTTTTTTCAGGCCAGGCCTCAGCGTCGCAATGATGCTGACCCCGGCTTGGACTGTCCACCCAAAGTGGAACACTGATCTCACTGATCAATGCGGTATGTGTGTATATATATATATATATATGTGTATATAATATAGCATTGATCTCTATGAGAGATCAATCCTT
This sequence comes from Dendropsophus ebraccatus, assembly GCF_027789765.1. Classification (NCBI taxonomy): domain Eukaryota; kingdom Metazoa; phylum Chordata; class Amphibia; order Anura; family Hylidae; genus Dendropsophus; species Dendropsophus ebraccatus. The sequence goes on from NC_091463.1 coordinate 51,991,438, forward strand.
AAAATCCTTTAAATCCTTTCCCAATTTTATAAATAGAAATGAACTAAACATATTTGTGCGTAATCGACGAACGAATAACTTATCACATTTCTGATCTTGCACAATAAATGGTGTAAGCGCAAAAAAAATGCCAAAGCGCAATATTGCTGATTTTTAGTCGAATCAAATATTAAAAAATTGTAATAAGTGATGAAAAAGTCACATTCGCATGCAAGGCACTGATAGAAAGTACAGATCATGGTGTTAAGAATGACACCTTACTCATCCCCATAGCCCAAAAAATAAAACTGTTAGAAGGATGGTAATTTTAAAGCGACTCTGTACCCACAATCTGACCCCCCCAAACCACTTGTACCTTCAGATAGCTGCTTTCAATCTAAGATCTGTCCTGTGATCCGTTCGTCAGGTGATGCAGTTATTGTCCTAAAAAAAAAATACTTTTAAATTTGAAGCCCATGCCAAACTGGAGTATCTGTGCCCTAACTTTGCACCACCCCTCCGTCCCTCCTCCCCACCCTTTTCATCATTAGAGATGCCACTGAAACATTTCCTCCTGTCTAAACATTGCACAGGTCCTTAACGATCCACCCCATGTGCCGGGCTAACACAGGTGAGGAATAGGAGGCAATCTGCCTGGAGCATTTCTAATGATGAAGAGGGTGGGGAGGAGGGACAGAGAGGTTGTGCAAAGTTAGGGCACAGGGCTTCAAGTTTTAAAGTATTTTTTTAGGACAACAACTGCATCACCTGCCAAATGCACCGCAGGACAGATCTTTGATTAAAAGCGGCTATCTGAAGGTACAAGTGGTTTGGGGGGGGGGGGCAGATTGTGGGTACAGTCGCTTTAAGAACATTTAGGGTTTTTTAAAAAAAAGATTTTAATTCTCTTGCCATGCTGGGGAACGCCCCTGGGCACTTGAGCCTCATTTAAATATTTACAAAAAGACATATTGGGGGAGATTTATTAATCTGGTGTAAAGTAGAATTGTCTTGCCCCTAGCAACCAATTAGATTCCAATTTTCATTCCTCACAGGGTCTTTGAAAAATGAAAGATGGAATCAGATTAGTTGCTAGGGGCAACTAAGACAATTCTACTTTATACCAGTTTGATAAATCTCCCCATTGTGTTTCTGGAAAGGACTATGGAGATAAAGGTATGTCTGTACTTGTATGAATGTATGTCTGGGAAGAGAAGCCCTCTCAAGCCATTGGCTTATTTACACCTGTTTTCCAGCAGGCAGGTCCACTTTAAACTGAATGCCTACCGTCTCTTTATTTCCACAGTTCTATTAATAACTAGAAAATGTACCCGGCGCTGCCCGTGTATAAAGTGTCAGTGTGTTAATTAGATTTGTTCCAAGGTCGCCCACGAGGCAAATCTATGCCATTGTTTTTTTTTTTGTTTTTTTTTTGTTTAAGGGGAAATCGCAAAGAGCTATATGTACCCCTTTATACACTATATAGCCCTAAGGTTCTGCCCTGTTTATGTAAACATCCTAAATACCTAATAGCCAAACTTAGCTGTCATGTGATCAGACTGTATACAGAGCCTGGTTATGTACAACATTGGCAGTGTTATATACAGCCTGGTTACATGCAACATTGGCAGTGTAATATACAGCGTGGTTATGTACAACATTGGTAGTGTTATGCTGAGCCTGGTTATATGCAACATTGACAGTGTTGGTGGAGGTCCTGTATACCTGTAGTATATAGTTGGTGGAGGTCCTGTATACATGTAGTGTATAGTTGGGGGGGTCCTGTATACATATAGTATAGAGTTGGTGGAGGTCCTGTATACCTGTAGTGTATAGTTTGGGGGTCCTGTATACCTGTAGTATACAGTTGGTGGAGGTCCTGTATACCTTTAGTGTATAGTTTGGGGGTCCTGTATACCTGTAGTGTATAGTTTGGGGACCCCCCACCCCCGACGACTGCAGACCATAAGTAAGGTGTGTGTGCAGAAAACCTGCAGCTTATAATAATAAGTGCATACATAATCCTGCATCATCATAATCTGACCCTCTTAGGCACTACCTTTCATCCTTGGTGAGGACAACACAGAACAGGTTTCAAAGTTTCTAACTGTATACACTCCCCCCACTTGCAGGTAGCTCCCATATTCTATACAACACCCCCCCCCCCCTCCCCCTTGCAGGTAGTCCCTATACTGTATACACCCCTCCCCCCCTGCACGTAGCCCCCATACTGTACACACTCTCCCCCTGCAGGTAGTCCCCATACTCTATACACCCCCCTTGCATGTAGTTTCTACTCTGTATACACTGCACCCCCCGCAGGTAGCCCCCATACTGTATACACTACCCCCTTCTTGCAGGTTGCCCCCATACTGTATACACTACCCCCTTCTTGCAGGTTGCCCCCATACTGTATACACTCCACCCCCACAGGTAGCCCCCATACTGTATACACTACCCCCTTCTTGCAGGTTGCCCCCATACTGTATACACTCCACCCCCACAGGTAGCCCCCATACTGTATACACTTCACCCTCGCAGGTTGCCACTATACTGTATACACTTCCCCCAGCAGGTAGCCCCCATGCTGTATACACTCCCCCCTGCAGGTATCCCCCATACTGTATACACTCCCCTCTGCATGTAGCCCCCATGCTGTACAAACTCCCCTCTGCATGTAGCCCCCATGCTGTATACACTGACTGGTTGAGCAGGCAATCCATCAGCCGCTCTGTGAAATTGCAACTGGAGGAGCCAGGGCTGAAACATACACCAAACCCGGGCGAAAATGACTTCTGGCAGCTGTGAGAGAGACCCAAGAGCAGCGCTACGGGGCACAGAGACTTGTAAGTCACGAGACTTCTTTTAGGAAATTTGTCAGCTGTAATTCATGTTCCGAACTGCTGACACTGTTAGATGCTGTTATGTCAAGATGACACAGGGTACCTTAAATATATTTGTCTGTGCTTCCATAGCATAGAAAATGCTTTTATTCTCTGGTACAAAGAGTCAAAGAGGCTTCTGCCACCTCGGTCCATGTCAGGAACTGTCCAGAGTAGTAGCAAATCCCCATAGAAAACTTCTCCTGCTCTGGACAGTTTCTGACATGGACAGAAGTGGCAGCAGAGAGCACTGTATTAGACTGGAAAGAATATACAACTTTCTGCAGGACATACAACAGCTAATAAGTACTGGAAGACTGGAGATTTTTAACTATAAGTGAAATACAAATCTTTATAACTTTCTGACACCAGCTGATTTTAAATGAAAAAAAAAAATTGCCTGAATACCCTTTTTATTATACATATTCACCACAAATCTGAACCAAATCTGTTGCACATTTTCATGCTTTTTGGTGTTTTTTTTTTCTGCTATTTTCTCATTTTAGTGTAAATTGCTATTAGCGTTTTATCCCTTGCAGGGTTTTTTTTTCCACTACAAGTCATGTGATTCTTTATCATGTGATTCCAGGTTTTCTGTTAAAGAACATACCCATTTCCCAAAGTTATTCACAGGATAAGAAAAAGGAAGATCTATAGAGAATTAATAGAGTATTGTCCCCTCTGTTTATTTGAAGGGGAAACGTTCCTCACATTTTCGTGACCACTGGAACCCCCACCAATCAGTTTGATATCCCCTATCCTGTTAATTTTAGGGGGGCAGCTACCTAGGCCACACCTGGATGTATGTGTGAAGGGGTGCAATACATTGACTTGCCCCTGATGCTGCCACCACACACAAGAGCCACTGGGTTGTGTATATGTGATGTATATTTATGGTGGTGTCCATGTTGCTATGATTGGTGTGACCCTGTCGCATGAAAATACCTTGCAGGTGTAGGTATAAACCTTGCGATGTTTTTCTTCAAGATTCGAGTGTGCCTTTATACCCAGGATACACACATCCATGCAGGATTTCTACTATCCACTGCTCCATCCTACATGCGCTTATTGTGCAGGTGATAGGTCTGTGTAGTAGGCAGATGTCCAGCTTTATGACTCTGCAATATGTGATGGACCCCCAACTCCCAAACATAAAGTTAAGATAAAGAACACAAAATAAAGACACAACACATTGTAATCAGGTGTCAAAGGGGCCCAATTTTATTTAAAATGACATGACACTGAAAATGGCAGACCCCCGACTCACGAAGAGTCACCCTCCAGCACTCAGGCGAGGAAAAAAACCCCTGTGGGGGAAACCTCGAGGGAGCCATGGCTGGAGAGTTGCCCCTCCCCTGGGCTTAGAGGGTAATACCATACTATAAATATAATAAACTGGATGTGAGAGAAATATGGCTGCAATATGTCACCTTATTGATGGCCGGCGGCTGTATCTCTTCTCCCTCACAGATCCAGGTCCACTTCTCAAGAAGTTGGAGACTTGATGAAGGGGTAGTCTAAAGCAGACCACCCCTTTTCCCCTGCTAGAACCTCCAAATTACATCAAGGGTAGGGGGCAGTAAAGTCTACAAGCTCAAGGTCCTCTGGCACTTCCAAGATGGCACTGATCAGGGCGCAGTGCATTGCTTTATGGAACCGTCTTTATGACATAAGTGATTGTCATCACCGTGCACGGTTGCCATGGTTACTGCAGGTAAACACATCTGAGGCATTAACCCATTCATGACTGGTGACACGCATTACTGCAGAGGTCACTAAACACACTTGTTACCAAGCAAACAGCTTATGGTTAGGCCACACTAGAACACTAAATAATGTGATTTGATGTGGCCCATAGCAACCAATCACAGCTCAGCTTTCCTTTCTCAATTTACTCTGGTAAAATAAAAGCTGAACTGTGATTGGTTGCCATGCGCAACTTAGGCAGTCTAACTTGTCCATAGTAACCAATCAGAGCTCTGCTTTAATTGTATAAGAGCTTGTTAAGATATGAAAGGTGAGCTGTGATTGGTTGCTAGGGGCAAATCATACAATGTTTTCATAGATTGATAAAACTGCGCCATTGCTGGAAAACGTATGATGGTGATGAGTGAAAACACATGACATCAAGCTTCCCCATAATGCTTTGCAGTCAGCCCTTCCTCCATACCTCCCAACTTTTTGGAGGGACACTTGTGATTCACAGACATTTCTATACACTACAATTCCCAGCATTTCCTGTCAGTCAGTTTAGAATCCGCTGGTATACGGTCAGTGTCGGACTGGAGTGCCTTGGCCCACCAGGGGAAATCATTCTTGGGGCCCACCCTTCTGCCACCACACTTATCTATGGTAACATTAATAAAGGTACATTAACACGGCGTGATATGGGGCAGTGTAGGGCTGCAAATGATTGCTAATCAGCAGGGCAGGAATATATAGAGATGTGCAGCCGACAGCAATGATCTTAGCCGCACAAAAGATCAAATCAGCCGACTATGGGGCATTTGCTTGCATGTCAGCCAATCTCTGGCACTTTTATATGGGCCGATCATCGGCTGAATAGACTTCCTAGGAGCACTTGTTACCGATTATTGGCCGGTGTAATCGCGCTATAAGACAATTTTCTTTGCATGATAACACTGTATGCTACCAATAACACCAGTATATAAAGAGCAAATATCCCCACACATATTACCGCTATACAGTAACTGACCAAATCCTGTATATGAAGACCGATATTACCAATAAACCAGTATACAGGAGGGAAATAGTATCACCATACATATTACCGCTATACTGTTACTGACCAAATCCTGTATACTGAGACCAAAATTACCAGTACACAAGGGGGAAATATTACCGCCACACCACAACCATCACCACCATATTGTTACTGACCAAATCTGGTATACTAAGACCAATGAACACCGCACCAGATTACAAGTAACAAATAATACCCCCACATACTGACTAACACCGCCATTTACTGACTAACACCCCCACATACTGACTAACACCACAGCTGCTACTGAATAAAATGCTCTGAACAAAGATCAATATCCCCTCATACAGTCATACAGAGGTAGCCCCAGCTCTACACTATATACGTTACAGTGCACATAGATTTAGTGACTCACAGGGGACGTCTTCTCTGATCGGAGTTCTTCCCTTTTCATCTACTTCTTCATCTGCCCTGGGCCGTTATGAGAACTTCTCCGAGCCACGAATCCACAGAATCTGCCAGAGAAATATATTAGGCTCCTTACTCTGTCACCATCCTCATCTCTCTACAAACTGCACATCTGTATTGGCCTCTTTACACCTTCTCTCAGTGGTTAGCCCTGACTATTGTGTGTGTGTGTGTGTTTATATATATATATATATATATATATATATATATATATATATATATATATATATTGTGCACACACCTTGTAGATGGCCCCTTGTTCAGTCCTCCATATAGATGGCCCTGTGTGCCTCTACTATAGTAGAGATCCCCCTCTGTGTAATCCCTTTATAGTAGATGACAACCTCTGTGCATTCCCTATTATCAGGGATAAGGAACCTTGGCTCTCCAGCTGTTGCAAAACTACAACTCCCTTCATGCCTGCAACAACTGCAACAGCTGGAGATCCAAGGTTCCCTATTCCTGCCCTATAGTATATGGCCCCCTCTGTGTAGTTCCCTTATAGATGACCCCTCTGTGTAGTCCACTAAAGTAGATGCCCCCTATAGCCTATTGTATACACACCGCACCCAGTATAGTTAACCTTATAGATGCCCCCCATTGTTGTCCCCCTCTGTGTAGTGCCCTTTATAGATACCTCCTCAGTGTTGTCCTCCTTATAAATTGCCCCCATCCAGTGTCCCTTATAGATGTCTCCCTGTGTTATCCCCCTTATAACTGGCCCGCTTGTGTTATCCATCCCCCCATATAGATAGCCCCCTTATGTTGTCCATCCCTACCCCCCATATAGCCCCTTATGTTGTCTATTCCCCCGTATAGCCCCCTTATGTTGTCCTTGCCCCATATAGCCCCCTTAAGTTTTCCTTCCCCTGTATACAGCCCCTTATGTTGTCCTCCCCTGTATACAGCCCCTTATGTTGTCCTCCCCCTGAATACAGCCCCTTATGTTGTCCTCCCCCTGTTTATAGCCCCTTATGTTGTCCTCCCCCTGTATACAGCCCCTTATGTTGTCCTTCCCTGTATATACCCCCCTTATGTTGTCCTTCCCTGTATACAGCCCCCCTTGTGTTGTCCTCCCCCTGTATACAGCCCCCCTTATGTTGTCCTTCCCTGTATACAGCCCCCCTTATGTTGTCCTGCCCCTGTATATACCCCCTTATGTTGTCCTCCCCCTGTATATAGCCCCCCTTATGTTGTTCTCCCCCTGTATACAGCCCCCCTTATGTTGTCCTGCCCCTGTATATAGCCCCTTATGTTGTCCTTCTCCTGTATATAGCCCCCTTATGTTGTCCTCCCCCTGTATATAGCCCCCCTTATGTTGTCCTTCCCTGTATACAGCCCCCCTTATGTTGTTCTCCCCCTGTATACAGCCCCTTATGTTGTCCTCCCCTGTATATACCACCCTTATGTTGTCCTGCCCCTGTATATAACCCCTTATGTTGTCCCCCCCTGTATACAGACCCCTTTATGTTGTCCTCCCCCTGTATACAGCCCCTTATGTTGTCCTCCCCCTGTATACAGCCCCCTTATGTTGTCCTCCCCCTGTATACAGCCCCCCTTATGTTGTCCTCCCCCTGTATATAGCCCCCCTTATGTTGTCCTCCCCCTGTATACATACCCCCTTATGTTGTCCTCCCCCTGTATACATACCCCCTTATGTTGTCCTCCCCCTGTATATAGCCCCCCTTATGTTGTTCTCCCCCTGTATACAGCCCCCCTTATGTTGTCCTGCCCCTGTTTATAGCCCCTTATGTTGTCCTTACCTGTATACAGCCCCCCTTATGTTGTCCTCCCCTGTATATAGCCCCCCCTTAAGTTGTCCTCCCCCTGTATACAGCCCCCCTTATGTTGTCCTCCCCCTGTATAGCCCCCCTTATGTTGTCCTCCCCCTGTATACAGCCCCCTTATGTTGTCCTCCCCCTGTATATAGCCCCCCTCATGTTGTCCTCCCCCTGTATACAGACCCCCTTCTTGTCCTCCCCTGTATACAGACCCCCTTCTGTTGTCCCCCCCCCCTGTATACAGCCCCCCTTCTGTTGCCCTCCCCCTGTATACAGCCCCTTATGTTGTCCTCCCCTGTATACAGCCCCCTTATGTTGTCCTCCCCCTGTATACAGCCCCCTTATGTTGTCCTCCCCCTGTATATAGCCCCCCCTTATGTTGTCCTTCCCCTGTATACAGCCCCCTTATGTTGTCCTCCCCCTGTATACAGCCCCCTTATGTTGTCCTCCCCCTGTATATAGCCCCCCCTTATGTTGTCCTTCCCCTGTATACAGCCCCCTTATGTTGTCCTTCCCCTGTATACAGACCCCCTTATGCCATCCTCCCCCTGTATACAGACCCCCTTATGCTGTCCTCCCCCTGTATACAGCCCCCCTTATGCTGTCCTCCCCCTGTATACAGCCCCATATGTTGTCCTCCCCCTGTATATAGCCCCCCTTATGCTGTCCTCCCCCTGTATACAGCCCCTTATGTTGTCCTCCCCCTGTATATAGCCCCCCTTATGCTGTCCTCCCCCTGTATACAGCCCCATATGTTGTCCTCCCCTGTATATACCCCCTTATGTTGTCCTCCCCCTGTATATAGCCCCCCTTATGTTGTTCTCCCCCTGTATACAGCCCCCCTATGTTGTCCTCCCCTGTATATACCCCCTTATGTTGTTCTCCCCCTGTATATAGCCCCCCTTATGTTGTTCTCCCCCTGTATACGGCCCCCCTATGTTGTCCTCCCCCTGTATACAGCCCCCCTATGTTGTCCTCCCCTGTATATACCCCCTTATGTTGTCCTCCCCCCTGTATACAGCCCCCCTTATGTTGTCCTCCCCTGTATACAGCCCCCCTTATGTTGTCCTCCCCTGTATATACCCCCTTATGTTGTCCTGCCCCTGTATATAGCCCCCCTTCTGTTGTCCTCCCCCTGTATACAGCCCCTTCTGTTGTCCTCCCCCTGTATACAGCCCCCCTTATGTTGTCCCCCCTGTATACAGCCCCCCTTATGTTGTCCCCCCTGTATACAGCCCCCTTATGTTGTTCTCCCCCTGTATACAGCCCCCTTATGTTATCCTCCCCCTGTATATAGCCTCCCTTATGTTGTCCTCCCCTGTATATAGCCCCCCTTATGCTGTCCTCCCCCTGTATACAGCCCCCCTATGTTGTCCTCCCCTGTATACAGCCCCCCTTATGTTGTCCTCCCCCTGTATACAGCCCCCCTATGTTGTCCTCCCCTGTATACAGCCCCCCTTATGTTGTCCTCCCCTGTATACAGCCCCCCTTATGTTGTCCTCCCCTGTATACAGCCCCCCTATGTTGTCCTCCCCTGTATACAGCCCCCCTATGTTGTCCTCCCCTGTATACAGCCCCCCCTTATCTTGCCCCTTCTGATAAAAAATAAAAAAAAACCACAAGACAACTCACCTAACCACACGCTCCCCCGTCGGTCGCCGGTGTCCTCTTCTCTGACAGGTGAGCAGCTCCGATGTGAAGTCCCGCCGGCGCCATCACTGACCTCAGTGTGCGCCGCGGTGGCTGGGACTTCCGGTATTTGCTCCATGACCCGGAAGTCCTAGCCGCCGCGGCGCACACTGAGGTCAGTGATGGCGCCGCCGGGACTTCGCAACGGAGCTTGCGTAACTCTTGTGATCGCAAGCAAATCTCTGCTTGCGGTCACAAGAGTGATTGACAGGGCGGGAAGCCGTAGGCTTCCGGCCCTGTCAATCACAACACTGCTTACATTTAACTGGAAGCGATTGTTGCGATCGCTTCCAGTTAAAAAGGGAGGTGCGGCCCCCGGCCCCCCTAGGAGCAGGGGGCCCACTCCAGCTCGGGGCCCACCGGGGGTTTCCCCGGCCCCCCGGTGGCCCAGTCCGAGCCTGTATACGGTTATATATGGCGGATTTGGTAACATGAAGGAGACTGCTGACAATCTGATGTAATTGTATGTGGAAAGGGCGGCCAAGGAGTATTATAAATAAAGCTGTTGAAATGAATAGAGAAGGAGAGGATGCCTACCTGGAAATCCTCCAGAATAAAGACAGTATGGGGGGCATGTAAAACTACATTTCCCAGGTTTTCATAGGAAATCGGTGATCACCCGATTAGTTGATCACTGGAGAAACTGCATTGACTGTACAAAAGGGGTTGTCTAGTTGTTTAAAAGTAAAATAGTCTACAATATTAAAGCGGTACTCTAGAAAAAAATATCAAATCAACTGGTGCTACAAATTTGTAATTTACTTCTATAAAAAAAAAAAAAAAAAAATCTCCAGTCTTATAGTACTTATCAACTGCTGTATGTCCTGCAGAGGGTGGTGTGCTCTTTCCAGTCTGACACAGTGCTCTCTGCTGCCACCTCTGTCCATGTCAGGAACTGCCCATAGCAGGAGAGGTTTTCTATGGGCATTTGCTGCTGCTCTGGATGGTTCCTGACTGGACACAGGTGGCAGCAGAGAGCAGTGTGTCAGACTGGAAAGAATTCACCACTTCTGAACTATTACACACCAAAATAGGGTGGGTTACCTCTACGGAATTCTTGAGGATAAACTCCGTGACACAGTGCTCTCTGCTGCTATCTCTTTTCATGTAAGTAACTATCCAGGAGAGGTATTCCCCCCCCCCCCCCTTTTTTTTTATTCAGTCCATGATTCCAGTGAATTAGTGATTCCAGGTTTTATATTAAAGAACTGAGGAAAAAACACAAATTTGCTTATAGACATAAACTCACTGAATGGCTGAGCAGGCAATCCGTCAGCTGGTCAATGACATTGCAGCTGAAGGAGCTGTGGCCGTGACATATGCAGAACCCGGTCACAAGTGACTGAAAATGACTTCTGGCGAATGTGGAAGAGACCTAAGAGTGGCGCAGGGGCACGGGGACTGGTGAGTATACCTATATGCATAAATAAAAAAAAAGTCAATTAGCTTGACAGTGTAAACTTAGACTAGACAGTGTAAAAATGCGCCATATCAAGGTCAGGTTCATGCCATGTTTTACTCTTTTTTTTTTTCTTACTCTTTGACAGATACCTCTCCATATAGTTATAATTGATGCTACTTTATACCATCTGTTCTTCATAGACTCCCAAAATTCATACTGGAATGCCTCCCGTTCTTGCTTTTTGTGCTGAATCATAATGTTATGATTGTGATTTGTCTATAAAAACATCAAACACTACTACTCTTAACATGACCATAATATATTATTATGCTGCATACACAGAAGACCACAACCCCCTACATGACCATAATCTATTCCTATTATACCTTCTGCAAAAACACTACTCCAAACATGGCCGGACCACTGGAGAAGAGCATAATACAAATTCTATAATACTCTATGCCTCCAACACTACAACCCCCAATATGACCAGAATCTATTTTTATTATACCTTCTGCACCAGGCTTGGAATGGCCCACAGGGGAGCAGGGGAATCCCTCAATGGGCCCGACCCCTTGGTAGGCCCCTGAGCAAGAGGTGGGCCTCCCTGTTTAGCAGCTCCATAATGATATATAATCCCTTAGCACTGCTGCACATGCCTGTCACCCAGTTACTCACTGCATTAATATAGTAACCTGGGGTTTTATCCCATTATATAGATGCAGGGAGTAACTGGAGGTGACAGATAGCAACATGTAGTGTGCAGAATCAGCACATCACCTCTTCCCTGGGACCTTTCCCCACCCTCCTTCTTTCAGGCTGCCTCCATCATCTCTATGTGCTGCTGCTGGTAGTAGGCACACAGGAGAATGGAAGGGAGAGGGGCTCCAGCCTGCACAGTGTGGCCTTGGAGAAACAGATCTGACAGCATCTGAGCTGTACCTGGTGATTTTCTGTACCAGTGGTAAATCTGTGAACATGAAAAATGTATGTGGACATGTGTGTATGGTGAATGTGTGTATTATCTATGCATATATGTAATGTGCATTTGTTTATATCTGTATATAATGTGTTTATGTGTGTATCGTGTAGGTGTGTGTACTATGTATGCATGTAGGTATGTGCAGAAGGTAGTGTGTGTGTGCTGTGGCTGCAGCAGGCTGTATGTGTATATGTGAGTTATGGCTGCAGTAGGCAATGTGTCTGTATGTGCGCTATGGCTGCAGCAGGCAGTGTGAGTGTGTTATGGCTGCAGCAGGCTGTGTGTGTGCGCTATGGCTTCAGCAGGCAGTGTAAGTGTGCTATGGCTGCAGCAGGCTGTGTGTGTCTTATGGCTGCAGCAGACTGTGTGTGTATGTGAGTTATGCATGCAGCAGGCTGTGAGTGTGTGCACTATGGCTTCAGCAGTGGTGTGAGTGTGTTATGGCTGCAGCAGGCTGTGTGTGTGTCTTATGGCCTCAGCAGGCTGTGTGTGTGTGTGTCTTATGGCTGCAGCAGGCTGCGTGAGCATTTGTGTGTGTGTTATGCGTGTGTGTTATGCCTGCATCAGGCTGTGTGTGTTTGAGAGAGAGATAGGTAAGTAGAAATGAAAGTGGTATTTTGGGCAACAGTGAAAATCCAGGGGGAGTGAAGGTGGTGGGATAATAAAAAAGTCCTATTTACCCATCCCAGTACCCTCACAGTGCAGCATCACCACTCATGGTCCCGCACTGGGCTGCCTATCCTGAGATGTTATTGCTCCACTCAGCTAATCAGTGAGGCAGGACACAACTGCAGTCACTGACTGGCTGAGCAGGTAGTTCCTGTGGGGCCAGGGGCTGGCTGGCAAATTTTAGCCTGGGGGGCAAGCACACAGCAGTGGCCCATGAGTAGCCGGCTAGCGGTCCATCCTTCAAGTACCACTCTGGCCCTTACCTATTATTACGCTCCCTACATCAGTGCGAGGAAGGTAGATGCCACTCGGACCTGTACTTCCTCCAGCGGAATTGTTCTGACAGTTCGGATAATGTCTCCAGCCCTTCCAGTCATTTGTGACCAGGGAATTCCTACTACTCACTGTGAAGGGGTCGGAAGTCACTTTCCTGTATAAGTATATGGGACGGCTCAGCACTGACACTGAACCATAGTCCCATAGACTTACATTGACAAGGTGACTTCTGGCCCCTTCACACAGAGCAGTGGGAATTCCCTGTCACAAATAAACAGAAGGGAAAGAGACATTATTCGAACTGTCGGAACATCGCCGCTGGCAGAAGTACAGGCCGGGGGTACCATCTACCATCCGTGCACTGATATGGGAAGCGCAATAATAGGTAATGGCCGGAGTGCTTCTTTAAAGGGAACCAATTAGCACAATTGTGCTAATATGGTTTTCAACTGCACAGTATAGATTTACTGTGCTGCTCCCTGAGGCATGGTGGGATGGTGGGAAAGCTGGGTGACCACATCAGCGGTGACCGCTGCAGGGGATGCTCTGTGTGGGGTGGGGGGATATGGGGGCTGCTGTTTGTGTGTGTGGGAATGGGGGGGCTGCAGGGGATGCTGTGGGGGGGATGGGGGGCTGCAGGGGATGCTGTGTGGGGGGGGGAGGCTGCAGGGGATCCTGTGTGGGGGGAATGGGGGAGCTGCAGGGGATGCTCTGTGTGGGGGGGATATGGGGGCTGCTATTTGTGTGTGTGGGAATGGGGGGCTGCAGGGGATGCTGTGGGGGATGGGGGGCTGCAGGGGATGCTGTGTGTGTGGGGATGGGGGTCAGCAGGGGATGCTGTGTGTGGGGATGGGGGTCAGCAGGGGATGCTGTGTGTGGGGATGGGGGTCAGCAGGGGATGCTGTGTTTAGGGAGGCTGAGGGGATGCTGTGGGGGGGGGATGGGGGAGCTTCAGGGGATACTGTGTATGGGGGGGCTGCAGGGGATACTGTGTATGGGGGGGCTGCAGGGGATACTGTGTATGGGGGGGCTGCAGGGGATGCTGTGTATGGGGGGGCTGCAGGGGATGCTGTGTATGGGGGGCTGCAGAGGATACTGTGTATGGGGGGGCTGCAGGGGATACTGTGTATGGGGGGGCTGCAGGGGATACTGTGTATGGGGGGCTGCAGGGGATGCTGTGTAGGTCTCCCCTGTACAGATGTTACCTGGCTCCCTGCAGAGTGCAGACCACCATCTTCTCTGTCTTCCGGCTCCTCTATCCAGGCTGTAGGAGTGACAGCTGGGGGGACAGAGCGGCCTCTAGTGGCCGGAGGGAGAAAGAGCAGCAGTTTGCTTTTAACTATAAGCCTCATAGGCTTTAGTTAAAAGTATAGGGGTCTGCTGAGGGGGCGGGGCTTCAGCGGCGGCCCACAGCACAGACCGGCCCTCCAGCACTCTTAGGTGTCAGAGAAAAGAGCGCTGGGGCGGTTAGAAGCTGCAGGGCGGCCTGAGACCTTCAACGAGCTGTCAGTGAGTGGCAGCTGTGCGGCCCCATACTGTCTTGAGGAAGACCGGCCCGGGGGGCAGATGCCACCCTGCCCCCCGGGCCCAGCCCGCCCCTGTGTGGGGCCATGATGATTCAGAAGCATGGATGCTGACAGAGAGCTCATAAATCTGGGCCTTTGTCTAACCCCTATACCACTATTCCTCTTATAGTCATTCTTCATGGACGTCGGACTCATTACTGGTTATTAGTATAACGCGCGCGCAGAGCTTCTGACGGCAGATTCTCAGCGGTGGGACTTCATGGAAGGGGTAAATATATGGGGCTCTACCGGGGGCGAGTTGGGCAGGCTCTGCCCTGGCAGCTGGGGTGAAAGTTTCCCTTTAAGCACTTAGACCTGTAGCAGGCAGGCATTGGTTGGTGACTGGTTTACCCACCCTTACCTGCACTGCCTTATTTATAAAAATGGCCGGACCATAGTAACAATGAAGCACTTTGCGCCTCTGCCTTTTTGTCTCAAACACATTCTAATAGTCTGTAAGTTCATGCATGCGAGCAGGGACCTCACTCCTCCTGTATGGATAATTATATGTATATTTTTGTCTATGTATGTACCCCCAGAATTGTAAAGTGCTGCAGAATCTGTTGGCGCTATAGAAATAAAAAAATAATGTTATTATTATTATTATATTACTATGGCTGATCCCTCTATATCACTATGTGTGCCCTTTCTATCACTATAGCTGACCACTCTATATCACTATGCTTGACCTCTCTATCACTATGGCTGATCCCCCTATATCACTTTTTCAAAACAGCCATGTGAACATAGGACAGCGGACCCTAGCGCTGAAATTGGGGAGGTTAGTGTTGTTATGTTCACCACCTCCTCCTTTTTGGATTAAAAAGTCTGTGCTCGGACTTCTCCTTTTAATAGTTGCAGCTCCATTCTGTGCATTCTTCTTCATATATCTGTCTCATATATAGT
The DNA here is from genome assembly GCF_027789765.1 of Dendropsophus ebraccatus. NCBI lineage: Eukaryota > Metazoa > Chordata > Amphibia > Anura > Hylidae > Dendropsophus > Dendropsophus ebraccatus. The sequence goes on from NC_091463.1 coordinate 52,006,762, forward strand.
AAACAAATAATAACACCTTCTTCTTCTGGTCATATTCAGGATAACAATACTGGCCAAGCAGCAGTGGTCAGCAATGTAAAGATTTCTTCTTCGCATCTGGAAGGCCTAGGCTAAACATACAGACGCTATCACAGACCAAACAAAAAGTGGTGTGACTTGCCAGAAATTATGACCTTTATTCTTAAGTATCCATACACGACTGGATTTAGGACAACTTTAATAAATATGAAATAAAAAATAAAAAAAAGCTAGATTAAAAAATGCAGGACATGAGCAGGTCGTTGGAAACACACAACTTGTAGCCATTTGTCATTCAGCCCACACCACATGCTTTATACCCTAAAAAAAAGCAAAATTCACTGCGAATCGCGCTGTCAATTCACTTCATTTTGCAAAGAGAATTCACAGCGATTCTCTGGATGCAGTAAACTTAGTGGGTTATACCAATTCTTTTGGGTCAGTGAATTGAGCATCTGCCTTTCAAACTCAGTGGGTGCACTCAACTCATAGGGGGACATTTATCAAGCAAAAAATGCGTATTTTTCAGCGTAAAATAGCCAGATTTTATGCCCGGTACTTTAGGGGGGCGGGGAGGGGGTGTGGAGGGGGCGGAATGGGGGGCGTGGACTCTGGGTCCGCTTAATTCATCATTTTTTTTTTTTGCAAAAAAATGATCAGGAAACCTACTCCAGCTCTAAGTTAGCGTAGGTTTCCTGGCGCAATACTGGTGCGCACAGGATTTATGTAGAGGCAGTGTGCCTCTACATAAATCTGCGTACTGTCGGCGCTGCAGGGACATTTTTAAGTCCGGCGCAGAAAACGCCGGACTTAATTAAAGGGGTAGTGCGGCAGTAAAAAATTATTCACAGAATAACACACATTACAAAGTTATACAACTTTGTAATGTATGTTATGTCTGTGAATGGCCCCCTTCCCCGTGTCCCACCACCCCCACCCGTGTACCCGGAAGTGTAGTGCATTATACATACCTGATCCGTGCCGACACGCGTCCGCCATCTTGTGCCAAACGTCATCTTCGGCTGGCCGGCCTGAACACCTTCGATTTTCCAGAGTGCCGGCTGCGTCATCAGCTGCTCAGCCGCGATTGGCTGAGCATAACTGTGCTCGACCAATCGCGGCTGAGCAGCTGATGACGCGGCCGGCACTCTGAAAGATCGAAGGTGTTCGGGCCGGCCGGCCGAAGATGACGTTTGGCACAAGATGGCGGACGCGTGTCGGCACTAATCAGGTATGTATAATGCACTACACTTCCGGGTACACGGGTGGGGGTGGTGGGACACGGGGAAGGGGGCCATTCACAGACATAACATACATTACAAAGTTGTATAACTTTGTAATGTGTGTTATTCTGTGAATAATTTTTTACCGCCGCACTACCCCTTTAATGTTCCCCATAGTGTGTTATACTAATTCCCTGAGATCAGTGAACACAATGCCCACCTTCCAGACTTAGTGGGTGCTCTCAACTCATACTGTGTTATATTAATTCACTTACATCAGTGAATACAGCGTCCGCCTTCCAATCTTAGTGGACACACTCAACTCAATTCACTTGGTACCAATTCGTTTGAAAAATGTCCTTGCAGCGCCAACGGTTTTCAGATTTATGTAGAGGTGCAATGCCTCTACATAAATCCTGGAGAGAAACCTATGCGAGCTCAGAGCAGTAAACTAATGGGTAATCTCGGAGTAGTGCTACCACGATTCCATGGAAAGGTCAGAATGTTTCCTCTGCCCTGTCTCTTGTGGGGACCCAACTGTGCTTGCAAGGGCAGTGAGCTAGAGAGCTCATGGTGAGCCTAGCACTCCCCCCAGAGTCTAAGCCCCTGTACTCAGATGATCTTATGGAGGAATGTCCAGAGAGCCAGGATTCAGAAGCAATCTCTGAGACTGCAGGAGTTCAGAGGCCACAGACAAGTGAGGAGAGCCAAGGAGGGCCAGCTTTGGGGCAAAGTCCAGTCTCATCCTATGGAGGATGAAAGCTCGGGAGAAGAGATATTTGTCCCGGAATATGAAGATGTCGCAGATCCCACATGGAATATCTGGTGAGAAAGTGTAATTTTACGCCGCTCGCTTACTGATATCCACTGCTGTCCTGGGATAAAGTGTCATTTTACATTGCTCATTTAACAATATTCACTGCTATCCTGGGAGTAAATTGATATTACACCAATGTCCACTACTGTGCTGGTAGAAAGTGTAATTTACGCTGCTCATTTACCAATGTCCACTGCTGTCCTGGGAGAAAGTGTCATTTTACCCTGCTCATTTACCAATGTCCACTGCTCTCCTGGGAGAAAGTGTCATTTTACGCTACTCATTTATCAATTTCCACTGCTGTCCTGGGGAAAGGGTAATTTTACACTGCTCATTTACCAATGTCCACTGCTGTCCTGGGAGAAAGTGTCATTTTATGCCACTCATTTACCAATGTCCACTGCTCTCCTGGGAGGAAGTTGCATTTTATGCTGCTCATTTACCAATGTCCACTGCCCTCTATGGAGAAAGTGTAATTTTACGCTGCTCATTTACCAATGTCCACTGCTCTCCTGGGAGAAAGTGTCATTTTACGCTGCTCATTTATCAATGTCCACTGCTGTCCTGGGGAAAGTGTCATTTTATGCTGCTCATTTACCAGTGACCACTGCTCTCATGGGAGAAAGTGTCATTTTACACTGCTCATTTACCAATGTCCACTGCTCTCCTGGGAGAAAGTGTCATTTTATGCAGCTCATTTACCAATATCCACTGCTCTCATGGGAGAAAGTGTCATTTTACGCTGCTCATTTACCAATGTCCACTGCTCTCCATGGAGAAAGTTTCATTTTACGCTGCTCATTTATCAATGTCCACTGATGTCCTGGGAGAAAGTGTCATTTTACGCCGCTCATTTACCAATGTCCACTATTCTCAATGGAGAAAGTGTCATTCTACGCCACTCATTTACCAATGTCCACTGCTGTCCTGGGAGAAAGTGTCCTTTTAAACTGCTCATTTACCAATGTCCACTGCTCTCCATGGAGAAAGTGTAATGTTACGCTGCTCATTTACCAATATCCACTGCTCTCCCGGGAGAAGGCGTAATTTTACGTCACTGATTTAGCAAAAATGACTGCTGTCCATGGAATAAGTGTCATTTTACGCTTCTCATTTACCAATGTCCACTGCTGTCCTGGGAGAAAGTGTCATTTTATGCCGCACATTTACCAATATCCACTGCTGTAGGGCTTTTATTGAGAATGAAACTTAACATTTTTTACACCATTTTAATTTGTGTCTGTGTTGGCATGATATGCACCACATTTCTATATGTTTGTTTGAAAATCTGGTGCCTTGCATGACTTAGCTTTGTTTACACCACCTATAGAGTGGTATAATCTGCAACACAGTTACAGGCATATTTGCTTTGAAAATGACGACCATTTCCCTTAGGCGAAGAAGGTGTGGCGCCAGTTTTATCTTCTCAGATTGTTATATTAAAGGCGCCAAAGCACATGGATTAATGCTTGGATTCTTTCGTCCTTCCTGCAGCTTTTCCCTCAGTTTTGCAGCCACAAAGGAGCAATGGCAGTATTTGACATGCATCGTTTTAATGCATTAAAGCATAAAGAATGTATTCATGTAAAATTTATTTCACAAAACTTTGACTAAACATGCAATCTTATCCATGTGAACCTGTGGAGGAGAGAAAAATTTTGATTTAAAGAAAGATTTAAAATACATTTTTCATACCTTATGGGAGATTTAATATATCTAGAATTGTATTGGCGCTTCAGTGAGCATTTAGCTACAGGCACAGAAGGGAGAAAGAGATATAATGGTTTTAATGTAACTAAGACTTGTGGATTTGTATTTAGTTTCCCTGCTGAGCTTTCTCGTCTACATTTTTTTTTCTAAAGGACCATGATTATCTTGACTGCAAAAGCAGCAGGTATTAAAATGTAGTGATTCCTGTGATCAATCGGAGATGCCAGACTTCATTTGCGTTTGATGTTGAGAAATATATCTCAAAACATGCTTAACAATAGTTCTGCTCCAGGCATTTAGGATCTGTTTGTGAACTTTTAGCAGGTAGAAATAGTGTTATTAGAAAAAAGTGGATTTTTTTTTTTACCCGTTACTATACTTTACTGAATCTAAACTTACAGGGGTTCTGCCATCTCCCTAAAATAATTCCCCCCAAGCCCCTCTAGACTTGCTCACTGCTGACAGTGATGGGGAAGCCAAAATTAGCTTGCTGGCCATTTTGCACAATTTGCTTAACTCCTGTTAGCTTTATATACTCTTTTATATACACGTTTACTCTCCACCTCGTGCATGATAAAAGGAGTATTCTCATCTCAACTAACATTGTAATGCTCATCAAGTTAAATATTTTTACAACTACATTTATTTAGCAAATTTATCTCCTCCTGATATGCTGTTATTTCTCTTATTGTTGACCGCTTATTGTCAAGGTCTAAAAGCAGCGGTCTGGCTGGTGTATATATATTTATAGATTATACAGTATATACACACTGTATCACCATACATCTACATTATAGCTATATATGTTGCAGTGAAATGATAGAATCAAGGATTTGATCAATCACTAGTGATTTGATCAAATACCGTGAAATGATAAAATGGCCAAGCCCTTTCATCATTTCCCTGAAGAAAGTCAGTGATTTGATCAAATCCCTGAGCCCTTCCAGGGAAATGATGGAATGGATTTTTATCACTTCCCTGCAACATACCTGCTGCTCCCCGCTTGCGGTGTGATGCTGCTGATGATGCCTCCTGTTCCCGGCTCTGCTCCCCTGTCCGCCTCTGTTCCCGTGTGCTGCGTGATGACGCCCCCTGCTCCCGGCTCTGCTCCCCTGTCCTCCTCCTCCTGTCCCGTGTGCTGCGTGATGACGCCCCCTGCTCCCGGCTCTGATCCCCTGTCCTCCTCCTCCTGTCCCGTCTGCTGTGTGATGACGCCTCCTGCTCCTGGCTTTGCTCCCCTGTCCATCTCCGGTCCTGTGTGCTGCGTGATGATGCCTCCTTCTCCTGGCTCTGCTCCCCTGTCCATCTCCGGTCCTGTGTGCTGTGTGATGATGCCTCCTGCTCCCGGCTCTGCTCCCCTGTCTGTCTCCTGTCCCGTGTGCTGCGTAATGACGCCCCCTGCTCCCGGCTCTGCTCCCTTGTCCTCCTCCTCCTGTCCCGTCTGCTGTGTGATGACGCCTCCTGCTCCCGGCTCTGCTCCCCTGTCCTCCTCCTCGTGTCCCGTCTGCTGTGTGATGATGCCTCCTGCTCCTGGCTTTGCTCCCCTGTCCATCTCCGGTCCTGTGTGCTGCGTGATGATGCCTCCTGCTCCCGGATCTGCTTGCCTGTCCGCCTCCTGTCCTGTGTGCTGTGTCATGCTGTCTCCTGCTCCCAGCTCTGCTTCCCTGTCCACCTCCGGTCCCGTGTGCAGCTGCCTCCTGTTCCCAGCTCTGCTCCCCTGTCCGCCTCTGTTCCCGTGTGCTGTGTGATGATGCCTCCAGCTCCCGGCTTTGCTCCCCTGGTCGCCTCCTGTCCTGTGTGCTGTGTGATGATGCCTCCTGCTCCCAGCTCTGTTCCCCTGTCCGCCTCCGGTCCTGTGTGCTGTGTGCTGATGCCTCCTGCTCCCGGCTCTGCTCCACTGTCCGCCTCTGGTCTCGTGTGCTGTGTGATGATGCCTCCTGCTCCCGGCTCTGCTCCCCTGTCCGCCTCCGGTCCCGTGTGCTGTGTGATGATGCCTCCTGCTCCCGGCTCTGCTCCCCTGTCCGCCTCTGGTCTCGTGTGCTGTGTGATGATGCCTCCTGCTCCCGGCTCTGCTCCCCTGTTGGCCTCCTGTCCCGTGTGCTGTGTGATGGTGCATCCTGCTCCCGGCTCTGCTCCCCTGTCAGCCTCCGGTCCTGTGTGCTGTGTGATGATGCCTCCTGCTTCCTGCTCATCTCCCTTGTCCACATCCAATCCCGTGTGCTGTGTGATGATGCCTCCAGCTCCCGGCTCTGCTCCCCTGCCCGCCTCCGGTCCTGTGTGCTGTGTGATGATGCCTCCTGCTCCCGGCTCTGCTCCTCTGTCCACCTCCAATCCCGTGTGCTGTGTGATGATGCCTCCAGCTCCCGGCTCTGCTCCCCTGTCAGCCTCTGTTCCCGTGTGCTGTGTGATGATGCCTCCTGCTCCCAGCTCTGCTCCCCTGTCAGCCTCCGGTCCCGTGTGCTGCGTTATGATGCCTTCTGCTCCTGGCTCTGCTCCCCTGTCCGCCTCCTGTCCTGTGTGCTGTGTGATGATGCCTCCTGCTCCCGGCTCTGCTCCTCTGTCCACCTTTGATCCTGTGTGCTGTGTGATGATGCCTCCTGCTCCCGGCTCTGCTCCTCTGTCCACCTCTGATCCTGTGTGCTGTGTGATGATGCCTCCTGCTCCGGGCTCCGCTCCCCTGTCCACCTCTGATCCTGTGTGCAGTGTGATGATGCCTCCTGCTCCCGGCTCTGCTCCTCTGTCCACCTCTGATCCTGTGTGCTGTGTGATGATGCCTCCTGCTCCTGGCTCTGCTCCTCTGTCCGCCTCCTGTCCTGTGTGCTGTGTGATGATGCCTCCAGCTCTTGGCTCTGCTCCCCTGTTGGCCTCCTGTCCCGTGTGCTGTGTGATGATGCCTCCTGCTCCCGGCTCTGCTCCTCTATCCTCCTCCTGTCCTGTGTGCTGTGTGATGATGCCTCCTGCTCCCGGCTCTGCTCCCCTGTCAGCCTCCGGTCCTGTGTGCTGTGTGATGATGCCTCCTGCTCCCGGCTCTGCTCCCCTGTCAGCCTCTGGTCTCGTGTGCTGTGTGATGATGCCTCCTGCTCCCGGCTCTGCTCCCCTGTCAGCCTCCGGTCCTGTGTGCAGTGTGATGGTGACTCCTGCTGCCTAAAAATTACCAGCTTAGCTACCTGTGTCAGCTTCCTATTTCCTTTGTTAAATAGTTACGAATAAATAATTTTCGTTTCAATGACTATTGTCGTGTTACTTAATAAATATAGAGCCGGGCAACTCCTGACTCGTTCATTTCTTCATTTCCCTTAAAAGGGTTAGTGATTTGATCAAATCACTGACTTTCTTCAGGGAAATGATGGAAGGACTTGACCATACCTTCATTTCCTGGGATTTGATCAAATTACTAGTCATTTGATCAAATCCCTGAACTCTATCATTTCACTGCAACAATTATATGATGTATATTTATGATGGTGCCCATGTTGCTATGATTGGTGTAAAAAGAGTAGAAATCCCGGCAACTCACCACTGGATCATCATATAGTGTAAATTTATTTCAGTTCCATAAACCAAGTGTGAACATAGTAACAGCAGAACGCGTTTCGGCAATACGCCTTTATCAACTGCCCAATTAATAAAGGCGTATTGCCGAAACGCGTTTTGCTGTTACTATGTTCACACTTGGTTTATGGAACTGAAATAAATTTACACTATATGATGATCCAGTGGTGAGTTGCCGGGATTTCTACTCTTTTTGGACTTTGCTGGGACTGTGCTCCTTTCCTCGTGCACCACCCACCTGCCACGGAGTGCCGCTCTCATTTTTTGCTATGCTTGGTGTGACCCTGTCACTTAAAAAAAACCTTTTGACAAACCTTGCAGATATAGGTAGAAACCTTGCGATGCATGTTTTTTTCTTCAAGATTTGAGCATGCCTTTAACCCTTTCAGGATCGGGCCAATTGGATCGATCATTTTTTTCTCCTCCAAGACCCACTGCTAGTAACTTGTCAGTCACTCTATGCGAACAGCATAACATGCCACTTTAGTTTCTTAAAAGGAGAAGTCCCATGAAACTAACAAATCTCAGGTAGGTGGAGGGGTGCAGGAACATAATAAAAAAAGTATACTTACCCATCGCTGTGCCCCTGTAGCTTAGTGATATTCAATAGCCCCCAGCCTCCTGCAGCTCCTCCAGCTGCAATGTCACATATTTGGATGATGCATTGCCCAACTCAGCCAATCACTGACTGGGGATGGACAACGCTGCAGTTATTGACTGGCTGAGCAGGCAATCCATCAGCCAAGTATGTGACATTGCAGCTAAAGGAGCTAGGGCTGTGACATACACAGAATCCTGTCGAAAATGACTGAAAATTATTTTCAGCGCTGTATGAGAGAGAGAGCCTGTCACTTAAGGACCAGTGATTTACCAGTATGCCAGTGGGTCCAGCGGCAGTATGAAGTGGGTTCAGGGCTGAGCTCACTTCTTATCACGTGGGGACTGTGGGGATCAGCAGCCAGGTCCTCACTGTTAGTGACGGTGCGCTGCGTTTGGGTGGCAGCCCGCCATTAACTCGTGCAGTGCCACAACAGTGACAGGAGCTATGCTTCTGTCTTTGTCTGATCAGGACCCCCCACAGTGTGACTGCGAGGGTTCTGATTGCTGAAATTGACTGCCGGAAGTCTCTTATTTTTATCCCAGCAGTCAGATCAGCGATCAATGTGTAGAGTCTGCCATAGGCAGGCTCTATACATTGATCTTAGATAACACTGATCAATGCTATGCTATAGCATAGCAATGAACAGTGTTACTGATCCAATGTAAAATTGTAATAGTCCCCTAGGGGGACGTAAAAAGTGTAAAAAAAAATAAAAAATAAAATAAACATGCCATTGCTCCACCCCCAATAAAAATTTAAATCACTTAACTTTCCCATTTTATAAATAAAACATATAAAAGTAAAAAATGAATAAACATATTATGTAACATAGCGTGCGTAATTGTCTGATCCATTAAAATGGAACAATCTCATTTACACAAATCTGATACATATAAAAACTAGAGATCATGGCGCAAAAAAAGACACCCCATATAGTCCCATACTTGAAAACACATAAGCTTAAAAAGGGCCATTGTAATCATACCTCTTTGCAATAAAAAGTTTAACTGTTAAAAAATAGTAAAACATTAGAAAAGCTATATAAACGGCATATCACTGCATTCAGACTGCCGTATAGAATAAAGATATCATGTCAGCCCCCCCCCCCCCCCCCCCCAAAAAAAAAGTTGCATTTTTCCCCCAATTTCACCATATAAATAATATTTGGGGGGTTCCATCATACATGTTACAAAGTACACTTATTTCTTAAAAAACAAGCCCTCACCTGGCCCTGTAAATGAAAAAACAAAAGTGTCATTGCTCTTAGAAGGGGAGGAGGAAAAAAAGAAACATGTTCTATGTATGCAGCATTCTTATATGTTATGGTCATGTTGAGAGTAGTAGTGTTTTCTGTTTTTATAGAATAAAACCGGGCAAAACCATTAGGATTCAGAACAAAAAGAAAGAACCTCAATATGGTGCATTTTTACACTGTCTAGTCTAGGTTTCCACTGTCAAGTTAATTTACTTTTTTCTAATTTAATTTAAAGAGGTACTCCATCAAAAAGTTTTTTTTCCTCAAATAAACTGGTGTCAGAAAGGTTTGTAAATTTCTTCTATTTAAGAGTCTTCCAGTACTTCTCAGCTGCTGTATGTCCTGTGGGAAGTGGTGTATTCTTTCCAGGCTGATACGGTGCTCTCTGCTGCCACCTCTGTCCGTGTCAAAAACTGTCCAGAGTAATTTCCTGACATGACCAGAGGTGGCAGTATAGAGCACCGTGTCAGACTGGAGAGAATACACCACTTCCTGCAGGACATACAGCAGCTGATAAGAACTGGAAGACTTGAGGGTTTTTAATAGAAGTAAACTACAAATCTATATAACTTTCTGACATCAGTTGATTTTAAAGATTTTTTTTTCTTGCTGGAGTAATACACCTTTAAGCTTTAAAAGAGTTCTCTGCAAATAAAATAAAAAAGTAAAGAGCAGGAAATGTTATAAAATCTATATTAGAAAAAAAAACACTCAACTATTACGTACCAAAATATGCGCTGAAAAATGTATGCGATGTCTATAATACACGTGACAGTTTAGATGTGTCAGAAAGATTTGTAAATTTCTTCTATTTAAGAGTCTTCCAGTACTTCTCAGCTGCTGTATGTCCTGCAGGAAGTGGTGTATTCTTTACAGGCTGACACGATGCTCTCTGCTGCCACCTCTGTCCATGACAGGAACTGTCCAGAGCAGTAGCAAATCCGCATAGAAATTCATTTCAGGGGAGATTTATGAAAGGGTGTAAATATACACCTGGTGTAAATTTCCCAAAGCAACCAATCACAGCTCAGCTTTCAACTCTGGTAGAAAAAAAAGAGGAGCTGTGATTGGTTGCTGTGGGCAATTTACACCAGGTGTATATTTACACTCTTTTATAAATCTCCCCCTTCATGTCTCGGACAGAAGTGGAAGCAGAGAGCACTGTGTGAGACTGGAGAGAATTACACCACTTCCTGCAGGACATACAGCAGCTAATAAATACTGGAAGACTGGAGATTTTTCAATAGAAGTGAAATGCACATTTTTTATAACTTTTTGGCAGTTGATTTGAAAAATAAATAAATAAATAAATAAAAAATCCCCAGAGTACCCCTTTATTTCCACAAAATTCACTACAAATCTGAACCAAGATTAAGGTTTTCATGCTTTTTGGTGTTTTTCTGCAATTTTCTCATTTTAGTTTAAATTACTACTGGCGTTTTATCCCCCATGTTTTTTTTCCCAGTACAACTTATGCGATTCTTTATTATGTGATTTCAGGTTTTCTCTTGAAGAATTAGGGAAAAACACTAATTTCCATATAGACATGACAATATTCCCCCTATAGCTTGCTATGATTTCACCAATGAACACTATAGCAGAAAAATGTCTTATGGGTATTGCGCTTCCCTTAATATCAGCTAACATCTGGTTGCAGCGGTTTTGACCCTCCAAAATTCCATATGCCATATTTCTGAAAAAGGCCTTGTCCTAGTCCAACCATAAAATATATAAGAACATATCCCTCTCCCAAAGTTATTCACAGTATAAGGGATAACAAGACCTATAGAGAATTAATGGAGCACTGTCGCCACTGTTTGTTTGAGGGGGACACGTTCCACACATTCTCCTGACCACTGGGACCCCCACACCAATCAGCTTAATATCCCCTATCCTGTGGACTGGGGGTGGGGTGGCAGCTACCTAGGCCACACTTGGATGTATGTGTAAGGGGGCGCAATACTTTGCCTTTACCCTGATGCGGCCCACACACACACGAGCCACTGGGTTGCGTATGTATGATGTATATGTATGGTGGTGTCCATGTTGCTATGATTGCTGTGACCCTGTCACTTGAAAAAACCTTTTGACAAACCTTGCAAATGTAGGTATAGACCTTGGGATGCATGTTTTTTCTTCAAGATTTGAGTGTCCCTATAATCCAGGGATATGTACATACATGCAGGAGCTCTAGTAGCCACTTCTCCATCCTACTTGTGCTCATTGTGCAGGTGATGGATCTGTGTAGCAGGCAGATGTCCAGCTTCATGACTCTGCAATATGTGATGGATCCCCAACTCCCGAACATAGTAAGTTAAACCAAAGAATACAAAATAAAGACACAACACATTGTAATCAGGTGTCAAAGGGTGCAAATTTTATTTAAAATTATATGACACTGAAAATGGCAGACCCACGACTCACAAAGAGTCACCCTCCAGCACTCAGGCGAGGAAAAACCCCCTGTGGGGGAAACCTCAAGGGAGCCATGGCTGGAGAGCTGCCCCTCCCCTAGGCTTAGAGGGTAATACCAAACTATAAATATACTAAACTGGATGTGAGAGAAATCACCTTATTGATGGCTTGGCGGATGTATCTCTTCTCCCACACAGATCCAGGTCCACTTCTCAATTCGATGAAGGGGTGGTCTAAAGCAGACCACTCCTTTTCCCCGGCTAGAACCTCCAAATTACATCAAGGGTAGGGGGGAATAAAGTAGTTAAGCTCAAGGTCCTCTGGCGCATCCAAGATGGCACTGATCAGGGTGCGGTGCATTGCTTTATGGAACCTTCTTTATGACATAAGCGTTTATCATTATGACATTAGTGTTTATCATAGTGCATGGTTGCCATGGCTACTGCAGGTAAACACATCTGAAGCATTAACCCAATAATGACTGGCGATGCACTTTACTGCAGAGGTCACTAACCCCACTTCTGACCAAGCAAACAGCTTATGGCTAGGCCACACTAAGAACACTAAATAATATAGTTTGATGTGGCCCATAGCAACCAATCACAGCTCAGCTTTCATTTCTCAAATTACTCTGGTAAAATAAAAGCTGAACTGTGATTGGTTGCCATGGGCAACAGTCTAACTTGCCCATAGTAACCAATCAGAGCTCAGCTTTAATTGTATAAGAGCTTGTTAAGATATGAAAGGTGAGCTGTGATTGGTTGCTCTGGGCAAATCAGAACATGTTTTGCAGATTGATAAAGCTGCTCCATTGCTGTAAAGCTTATGATGATGATGATGATGATGAGTGAAAACACATGACATCAGGCTTCCCCATAATGCTTTGCAGTTAGCCCTTCCTCCATACCTCTTAACTTTTTGGAGGGACACTTGTGGTTCACAGACATTTCTATACACTACAATTCCCAGCATTTCCTGCCAGTCAGTTTATAAATCCACTGATATACGGTTATATACGGCGGATTTGTTAACAGGAAGGAGACGGCTGACAATCACATTTAATTGTATGCTGAAAGGGCGGACAAAGAGTATTATACATAAATTTGTTGAAATGAATAGAGAAAGAGGGGATCCCTACCTGGAAATCCCCCAGAGTAAAGACAAGCAGTATGGGGGGCATGTAACACTACATTTCCCAGGCTTTCATAGGAAATCAGTGATCACAGGATTAGTTGATCACTGGAGAAACTGCAAAAAGGGCTTGTCTAGTTGTTAAAAAGTATAATAGTCCACAGTAATAAAGTGTTACTTCAGCAAAAAAACAAAAAAGAAATCTTTTAAATCAATCGGTGCCATAAATTTGTAATTCTTTTATTACAAAAATCTCTTAGTCTTTCAGTCCTTATCAGCTGCTGTATGTCTTGCAAGAAGTGGTGTATTCTTTCTTGTCTGACACAGTGATCTCTACTGCCACCTCTGTCTGTGTCAGGAACTGTCCAGAGTAAGTTCCTGACATGAACAGAGGTGGCAGTATAGAGCACCGTGTCAGACTGGAGAGAATACACCACTTCCTGCAGGACATACAGCAGCTAATAAGAACTGGAAGACTTAAGGGTTTTTATTAGAAGTAAATTACAAATCTATATAACTTTCTGACATCAGCCTTCAGGCTGTGTTCACCCTACGTAAAAGTACGCCCATTGTTGCCATCGGCAACAACGGCGGTACTTTATACGGAGTGGAACAATGCCTCTGCTTCAATGGGATCCCGGCCGCAATTCAATGAATTGTGGCCGTAGGAAAAGTCCGTAGGAAAATCAGTGCACGCAGCGGTTCCGGCCGCTCGCTTCACTGTGTGCTATGGGAGGTTCTAAAACGGACGTGCGCTGATGTGCCCGCATCAGAACACTGCGGCCAAAAGATCATCCAGCCGGTACTTAAGTACCGGCCAGGATGATCCGTGCAGAGACCGGCCCTTCCATGACCCGGCCAGTTCACGGAACGGCCAGTCTCTATATGTCGTGTGAACATAGCCTTAAGCTTTAAAAGAGTTCTTTGCAATTAAAATATAAAAAGTAAAGAGCAGGAAATGTTATAAAATCTATATTAGAAAAAAAAAACTCAACTATTACGTACCAAAATATGCGCTGAAAAATGTATGCGATGTCTATAATACATGTCACAGTTCATACTGTGTATATACATTATATAAGGAAGCTGAAATGTCACAGATTGCGCAGCTCACATCCGTTCGCGGACTCTGGCAGCTGCACGCAATTCCGCTGCTCCCATAGACTTAATTCTATGGTCCGCCTGAAGAATGCGCGGGTTAATTTTTCGGGCGGACAAACCACAGAATGAAGCATATGGAAGCAGCCAGAGTCTGCGAGCTGCAGATTCCACCAAGAGTGTTTTGTTGGGATTCTGTAGTGTGCACATTCCCAAACACTTTGGGAACGCTGATTATGGTCATGATGGGGGTTGTAGTGCTTTATGTATAGCCAATAAAAGAATTGTATTATGGTCTTGTCCAGTTGTCAGATTATGTTGGGGGTTGTGGTGTTCTATGCAGAGGGTATAATAGAAATAGATTGTGGTCATGTTAGGAGTTGTAGTGTTGTAGGTATAGAGTATTATAATAATAATTAGTGTTTTGCTCTTGTCTAGTGGTCAGGCCGTGTTGGGAGTTGTGGTGTTCTATGCAGAGGGTATAATAGAAATAGATTATGGTCATCTTAGGGGTTGTGGTCTTCTATGTATGCAGAAAAAATAAATAAATAAAAAAAAATAATAATAATAATATATTATGGTCACGTTGAGAGTTGTAGTGTTTTATATTTTTGCAGAATAAGCCTATGTTCAAACTACGTAAAACAATGGCCGTTGTTTTCACCAGCTGGAATTTTGCGGTAAAAAAAACGGCCGTAGAATTACGAGCATACGGGCTGTTCGTGAAACAACAGCCGTTGTTTAATATTGCCTCCTAGTATGTTTTTAATCGGGCTGAAACACGTCATTTAATTGAAATACTGCGACTAGCCCAATAAACCACTCAGTAAATTTTTTACATTAAAATCAAGTTTAATTTGGCCGAAATAAATTTTACGTGTGCAGCCGCATTGAAATTCATGGCTGTAGTTGCAACATTACCGGCCGCAAATAAATGACATGTTCATTTTTCATGGGTCCGTGCGAACTACGGCCGTAGTCTTATATGCCGTGTGCATTGTACGTCCGTAGTTCGTACAAATTGCTATATCGTATCTTCCTCAAAACAATGGCCGTAGTTTTGTGGTGAAAACTATGGCCGTTGTTTTACGTAGTGTGAACATAGCCTAAAACTGTGCAATATGTCCAGATTGGATTTCTTCAGCACAACAGAAAATCTAGACGTGTTCCACATTCTAGACAAATCACGATCATAACATTATGATTCAGAATAAAAAGCAAGAACGGGAGGTGTGGCAGTATGCATTTTGGGAGTCTATGTAGGACAGACGGTATAAAGTGGTGTCCACCATAACTATATAGGAAGGTATCTGTCAGCGAGCAAAAAGAGTAAAAACCTGGTGTGAACAAAAAGCAGCAGAGAGCGCTGTGTCAGACTGGAAATAATACACCACTTTCTGCAGGGTATACAGCAGCTGATAAGTACTGAAAGACTGAAGTTTTTTTTTAAGTTAAATACAAATCTATATAACTTTCTAATACCAGTTGATTTAAAAATAAATAAATAAAGCTTGATATCCCCTATCCTATGGAATTTGGGAGGAGCACTGGCCCGGCCTGTGTCACACTAGAGTACCTTGGGCCCACCTTGGAATTTGACCCTACATATACCAGATATAACAACCACCAAACACACTTTCACATTACTATGGCAGCTTTGCATATCGCTATATATGTGACCAGCGATGCCAGCTCACTGCTAGTAACTTGTCAGTCACTCTATGCGAACAGCATAACGTGCCACTTTAGTTTCTTAAAAGGAGAAGTCCCATGAAACTAACAAATCTCAGGTAGGCAGAGGGGTGCAGGAGCATAATAAAAAAAGTATACTTACCCGTCTCTGTGCCCCTGTAGCTCTTGCTTAGTGATATTCAATAGCTTCTGCAACTCCTCCAGCTGCAACGTCACATACTTATGGCCCTATTCCACGGGCCGTTTTAGAGGAGCAAACGAGCGCTATTAGCGCTCGTTTGCTCCTCGTTCGCCGCTCGCTGCCGCCGCTATTCAACGCGGCTGCAGCGAGCGGGTGAGTGCGGGAGGGGCGGCGGGGAGCTGCGGGGGGGCTGCTCGGAGGATCGCTGATCGTCCGGGCAGCCCATAGGATATAGCAGCGTCTGCTGCCGATGCTCCTATTCAGCGGAGCGACGGCAGCAGATCGCTGCTATATCAGTCGCTTGTTTTTCAACATGTTGAAAAACAAGCGACTGCAACGATCAGCCGACATGAACGATGTCGGCTGATCGTTGCACTCTATTCCACGGAACGATTATCGTCCGTAGCGGTCGATATCGTCCGAAAATGAACGATAATCGTTCCGTGGAATAGGGCCATTAGCTGATGGATGGCCTGCTCAGCCCATTTACTGACTGGGGATGGACACCACTGCAGTTATTGACTGGCTGAGCAGGCAATCCATCAGCCAAGTATGTGAGATTGCAGCTAAAGTAGCTGGGGCCGTGACATACAAAGAACCCCGTCGAAAAATGACTGAAAATTATTTCCAGCACTGTGGGAGAGAGAGTGGCGCAGGAGCACAGGGACTAGTGAGTATAGTTTCTTTATTATCTTCCCGCACCCCATTGCCTGCCTGTCATTTGTTAGTTTCATGAGACTTCTACGAATCTATCAGCTGTAATTTATGTTCCAAACTGCTGACGCTGTTAGATTCTATTAGGTCAAGAAGACACATCATACCTTAACCGCTTAAGGACCCATGTTGTACCGGTACATCATGGGAGCCTGTCACTTAAGGACCAGTGATTTACCAGTATGCCAATGGGTCCAGTGGCAGTATGAAGTGAGTTCAGGGCTGAGCTTACTTCTTAACACGTGGGGACCGGTTGCTAGCAGCCAGGTCCTCACTTTTAATGACGGTCCGCTGCGATTGGGTGCAACAGTGACAGGACCTATGCTCCTGTCTTTGTCTGATCAGGACCCACCACAGTGTGAGTTCTGATCATTGAACCTGACTGCCGTAAGTCTCTTATCTTCATCGCGGCAGTCACATCGGCGATCAATGTGTATAGTCTGCCATGCGCAGGCTCTATACATTGATCTCAGATAATGCTGCGTTTACACGGAACGATTATCGTGCGAATTCGCACGATAACGATAAAGTTCGAACAATAATCGTACGTGTAAACGCTGCGAGCGATCAAATGACGAACAAGAAATCGTTCATTTTGATCTTACAACATGTTCTTAAATCGTCGTTCGTCGTTCGCAAAAAATTTGCAGATCGTTCCGTGTAAACAGTTGCTCGCCAATCTAACCAATGTGTGAGATAGGCTTAAGCGATCGCAAATCGATCGCAAAACGAATTTACGTACGATATATCGTACCGTCTAAACGCTGATGCTTATGAAAAAAAGTCGTTACTCCGACATCGTTAATCGTACGATCGGGCCAATTAATGTTTTGTGTAAACACAGCATAACACTGATCAATGCTATGCTATGGCACAGCAATGAACAGTGTTACTGATCCAATATAAAAATGTAATAGTCCCCTAGGGAGATGTGAAAAGTGTAAAATAAAAAAATTAAAAATGTTTTAATAAACATGCCATTGCTCCTCCCCCAATAAAAATTAAAATAACCTAACTTTCCCATTTCATAAATAAAACATAAAAATCAAAAAATAAATTAACATATTATATACCATAGCGAGCGTAATTGTCTGATCTATTAAAATAAAACAACAGCTGTCCATGACAGGAACTGTCTAGAGCAGTAGCAAATCTGCATAGAAAACCTCTCCTGCTCTGGACCAGGGGCGGGCTGGGCCGGGGGGCAAGGAGGCATTTGCCCCCCAGGCCGGTCTTTCCCAAGAACGTTATAGGGCTGGGCCAGCCCTATAATATACTTGGGAAAGACCGGCCTTAGATTAACTAGCAGCGCCGCGGCTGCGCTGCTAACCGGAAGTTAAAGGACACTGCCGGACCGAGTGTTTGGCAGCTCCCTCGGTCCGGCGACGGCCCTCAGCTTCCGGTTAGCAGCGCAGCCGCCGCACTGACATCTAATCCTTAGGAGGGTGGGGGAGGACCGCAACTCACCTGTCCCGCTCCCCAGCAGCTCCTCTCTCATCTTCCGGCGCAGGCATCAGGGTACAGAGACGCTGCCTGCGCCGGATGTGACCTGCAGCCTCTATCTGCAGGGACACTCAACACAGGCAGCGTCTCTGCACCCTGATGCCTGCACCGGAAGATGAGAGAGGAGAAGGCGCGCTGGAGAGGAGCCAGAGACAGGTGAGCCAAGTGGGGGGACTTGGCTGCTATGTGGGGGTGGGGGGGAATTGGCTGCTATGTGGGGGTGGGGTGGGGGGAATTGGCTGCTATGTGGGGGTGGGGTGGGGGGAATTGGCTGCTATGTGGGGGTGGGGTGGGGGGAATTGGCTGCTATGTGGGGGTGGGGTGGGGGGAATTGGCTGCTATGTGGGGGTGGGGTGGGGGGAATTGGCTGCTATGTGGGGGTGGGGGGAATTGGCTGCTATATGGGGGTGGGGGGAATTGGCTGCTATATGGGGGTGGGGGGAATTGGCTGCTATATGGGGGTGGGGGGAATTGGCTGCTATATGGGGGTGGGGGGAATTGGCTGCTATATTGGGGGGGGGGGGGAATTGGCTGCTATATGGGGGTGGGGGGAATTGGCTGCTATATGGGGGTGGGGGGAATTGGCTGCTATATGGGGGTGGGGGGAATTGGCTGCTATATGGGGGTGGGGGGAATTGGCTGCTATATGGGGGTGGGGGGAATTGGCTGCTATATGGGGGGGGGGAATTGGCTGCTATATGGGGGTGGGGGGAATTGGCTGCTATATGGGGGTGGGGGGAATTGGCTGCTATATGGGGGTGGGGGGAATTGGCTGCTATATGGGGGTGGGGGGAATTGGCTGCTATATGGGGGTGGGGGGAATTGGCTGCTATATGGGGGTGGGGGGAATTGGCTACTATATGGGACACTATAGAGGGGGGATTGGCAGCTATATGGGGCACTATGGAGGAGGGAATTGGCTGCTATATGGGACACTATAGAGAAGTGATTGGCAGCTATATGGGGCACTATGGAGGAGGGAATTGGCTGCTATATGGGACACTATAGAGAAGTGATTGGCAGCTATATGGGGCACTATGGAGGAGGGAATTGGCTGCTATATGGGACACTATAGAGAAGTGATTGGCAGCTATATGGGGCACTATGGAGGAGGGAATTGGCTGCTATATGGGACACTGTAGAGGAGGGAATTGGCTGCTATATGGGGCACTATAGAGCAGAGAATTGGCTACTATATGGGGCACTATGGAGGAGGGAATTGGCTACTATATGGGGCACTATGGAGGAGGGAATTGGCTACTATATGGGGCACTGTAGAGGGGGGAATTGGCATCTATATGGGGCACTGTAGAGGGGGGAATTGGCATCTATATGGGGCACTGTAGAGGAGGGAATTGGCTGCTATATGGGGCACTGTAGAGCAGAGAATTGGCTGCTATATGGGGCACTATAGAGCAGAGAATTGGCTACTATATGGGGCACTATGGAGGAGGGAATTGGCTACTATATGGGGCACTATGGAGGAGGGAATTGGCTACTATATGGGGCACTGTAGAGGGGGGAATTGGCATCTATATGGGGCACTGTAGAGGGGGGAATTGGCATCTATATGGGGCACTGTAGAGGAGGGAATTGGCTACTATATGGGGCACTGTAGAGGAGGGAATTGGCTACTATATGGGGCACTGTAGAGGAGGGAATTGGCCACTATATGGGGCACTGTAGAGCAGGGAATTGGCCACTATATGGGGCACTATGGAGGAGGGAATTGGCTACTATATGGGGCACTGTAGAGGGGGGAATTGGCATCTATATGGGGCACTGTAGAGGAGGGAATTGGCTACTACATGGGGCACTGTAGAGGGGGGATTGGCAGCTATATGGGGCACTGTAGAGGGGGGAATTGGCATCTATATGGGGCACTGTAGAGGAGGGAATTGGCATCTATATGGGGCACTGTAGAGGGGGGATTGGCAGCTATATGGGGCACTATGGAGTGGGGATTGGCTACTATATGGGGCACTATAGAGGGGGGATTAGCAGCTATATGGGGCACTATGGAGTGGGGATTGGCTGGAGCTGGGTGCGGCGTACGGAGCAGCTCGGATGCTGCTGAGTGCTGACACTTCACAGCGGCATCTACACAGTTACACCGGCTATTTAACTGTGTAGATGCCGCTGTGTCAGCAGCATCCGAGCCGCTCCGTGCGCCTCAGCCGATGGCTTTGGAGATTGTCCCGTAGTGAGGAGGCTGCGGCCTGTGTGCGGGGGCTGGGAGTCACAACGAGGAGGGAGGGAGGAGTGACGCTGGGACCGGGCAGCATGGAGCAGGAGGTGAGGGTTCTGCTCCACTACAACTATTACTATCCCCAATGTACTATACTAGTGCTGGGTCAGCACTAGTATAGTATGTTGGGGATAGTAGTTGTATAGCTATGTGTCAACCATACAACTACTATCCCCAATATACTATACTAATGTTATGTGTCAGCCATACTACTACTACCCCCAATATACTTTACTTGTTTTATGTGTCAGCCATACTACTACCCCAACCTACTATACTGTGCATCTGCCATACTACTACTACCCCCATCATACTATACTGTGCATTTGCCATACTACTACCCCCAACGTACTATACTGTGCATCTGCCATACTACTACTACCCCCAACCTACTATACTGTGCATCTGCCTTACTACTACTACCCCCAACCTACTATACTGTGCATCTGCCATACTACTACTACCCCCATCATACTATACTGTGCATTTGCCATACTACTACCCCCAACATACTATACTGTGCATTTGCCATACTACTACCCCCAACCTACTATACTGTGCATCTGCCATACTACTACTACCCCCAACCTACTATACTGTGCAACTGCCATACTACTACTACCCCAACCTACTATACTGTGCATCTGCCATACTACTACCCCCAACCTACTATACTGTGCATCTGCCATACTACTACTACCCCCAACCTACTATACTGTGCATCTGCCATACTACTACTACCCCCAACCTACTATACTGTGCATCTGCCATACTACTACTACCCCCAACCTACTATACTGTGAGTCAGCCATACAACTATTACCCCCAACATACTATACTGTGTGTCAGCCATACTACCTTCCCAATCTCGCACATTATACAGTGTTTGCACCAAAAAAGTCATATATGCAAACACGGTACCAATCAAAGCTGCAAATCACTGCGCACTAAAAAAAGACTCTCAGACAGCCCTACCGGCTGAAAGATTTTAAAAGTTATGGAAATCAGAAAACAGCATTATATTGAATCAAGTATCGAAATGGTATTGAGTATCGAAATAAAAAAGTTGGTATTGGTATCGAACTCAAAATTCTGGTATCGTGCAAAATTCTGGTATCTGGTAGCCCCAATACTATAATTCTGTGGCATCTAATTTCCCCACACTGATTTGGGAAGGGTAATAGTAGGTAAAGGCCAGAGTTGTCCTGGAAGGATGGGCAGCTAACCGGCTACTCATGGGCCAGTGCTGTGTGCTTGCCCCCCAGGCTTAAATTTGCCAGCCAGCCCCTGCTCTGGACAGTTCATTTCTCGGACAGAAGTGGAAGGTGAGAGCACTGTGTGAAACTGGAGACAATACACCACTTCCTGCAGGACATACAGCAGCTGATAAATACTGGAAGACAGGCGATTTTTCAATAGAAGTGAAATGCAAATCTTTAAAACTTTCTCACATTAATTGATTTGAAAGAAAAAAAAATAGCAGGAGTACCCCTTTATTTAAACAAAATTCACTACAAATCTCAACCAAGATTTAGATTTTCCTGCTTTTTGGTGTTTTTACTGCCACTTTTCCTGCAATTTTCTCATTTTAGTGTAAACTCCTATTGGCATTTTATCCCCCGTGTTTTTTTTTTTCTGTACAAGTCATGTGATTCTTTATTATGTCATTCCAGGTTTTATGTTGAAGAACTAGGGAAAAATACTAATTTCCATATAGACATGACAATATTCCCCCTATAGCTTGCTACGATTTCACCAACGAACACCATAGCAGAAAAATGTCTTATGGGTATTGCGTTTCGCTTAATATCAGCTAACATCTGTTTGCAGAGTTTTGACCCTCCAAAATACCATATGCCATATTTCTTACAAAAGTCCTTGTCCTAGTCCAACCATATAATATATAAGAACATATCCCTCTCCCAAAGTTATTCACAGTATAAGGGATAACAAGACCTATAGAGAATTAATGGAGCACCGTCCACACTGTTTATTTGAGGGGGACACGTTCCACACATTCTCCTGACCACTGGGACACCCACCAATTAGCTTAACATCCCCTATCCTGTGGACTGGGGGTGGGGTGGCAGCTACCTAGGCCACACCTGGATGTATGTGTAAGGGGGAGCAATACTTTGCCTTTACCCTGATGCTGCCCACACACACAAGAGCCACTGGGTTGTGTATATATGATGTATATTTATGGTGGTGTCCATGTTGCTATGATGGGTGTGACCCTGTCATTTGAAAAAACCTTTTGGCAAACCTTGCAGATGTTTTTTCTTCAAAATTTGAGTGTCCCTATAATCCAGGGATATGTACATACATGCAGGAGCTCTAGTAGCCACTTCTTCATCCTACTTGCGCTCATTGTGCAGGTGATAGATCTGTGTAGCAGGCAGATGTCCAGCCTATGACTATGAGCAATATGTGATGGATCCCCAACTCCCGAACATAATAAGTTAACTAAAGAACGCAAAATAAAGACGCAACACATTGAAATCAGGTGTCAAGGGGTGACAATTTTATTTAAAATTACATGACACTGAAAATGGCAGACCCCCGACTCACGAAGAGTCACTCTCCAGCACTCAGGCGAGGAAAAACCCCCTGTGGGGGAAACCTCGAGCCATGGCTGGAGAGCTGCCCATCCCCTGGGCTTAGAGGGTAATACCATACTATAAATTTAATAAACTAGATGTGAGAGAAATCACCTTATTGATGGCTTGGCGGATGTATCTCTTCTCTCGCACATATCCAGGTCCACTTCTCAACTAGATGAACTGTAGTCTAAAGCAGACCACCCCTTTTCTCCTGCTAGAACCTCCAAAAACATCAAGGGTAGGGGGGAGTAAAGCAGTTAAGCTCAAGGTCCTCTGGCACATCCAAGATGGCACTGATCAGGGTGCGGTGCATTGCTTTATAGAACCTTCTTCATGACATAAGCGTTTATCATTATGACATAAGCGCTTATCATAGTGCACGGTTGCCATGGTTACTGCAGGTAAACACATCTAAAGCATTAACCCATTAATGACTGGCAATGCGCTTTACTGCAGAGGTCACTAAACCCACTTCTGACCAAGCAAACATCTTATGGTTAGGCCACACTAAGAACACTAAATAATGTGGTTTGATGTTGCCCATAGCAACCAATCACAGCTCAGCTTTTGTTTCTTAAAATTACTCTGGTAAAATAAAAGCTGAACTATGATTGGTTGCCATGTGCAACTTAGTCTAACTTGCCCATAGTAACCAATCATATCTCAGCTTTAATTTTATAAGAACTTGCTAAGATATGAAAGCTGAGCTGTGATTGGTTGCTCTGGGCAAATCAGAGCGTGTTTTGCAGATTGATAAAGCTGCTCTATTGCTGTAAAGCTTATGATGCTGATGACTGAAAACACATGACATCAAGCTTCCCCATAATGCTTTGCAGTCAGCCCTTCCTCCATACCTCCCAACTTTTTGGAGGGACACTTGTGCTTCAAAGACATTTCTATACACTACAATTCCCAGCATTTCCTGTCAGTCAGTTTAGAATCTGCTGGTATACGGTTATATACGGCGGATTTGGTAACATGAAGGAGACGGCTGACAATCTGATTTATTTGTATGCTGAAAGGGCGGCCAAGGAGTATTTTAAATAAAGCTGTTGAAATGCATAGGGAAGGAGGGGATCCCTACTTGGGAATCACCAGAGTAAAGACAAGCAGGCTTTTATGGGAAATCCATGATCACAGGATTAGTTGATCACTGGGGAAACTGCATTGACAGTACAAAAGGGGTTGTCTAGTTGTTTAAAAGTAAAATAGTCCACAATATTAAAGCGGTACTCCAGCAAAACAAAAAAAATCTTTCAAGTTAACTGGTGGCAGAAATTTGTAATCTCCAGTCTTTCATTACTTACTAGCTGCTGTATGTCCTGCAGGAAGTGGTGTATTCTTTTTAGTGTGACATCATGATCTCTGCTGCCCCACTCTGTCCATGTCAGAAACTGTCCTGAGTAAGTTAGAGCAGCATAGAGCAGTGCTTCTCAAACTGTGAGGCGGGCCTCACCAGTGAGGCGCCCCCTAGTTGTTGGTGAGGCCCAGCTGGGGAGCCAGTTTTCACAAAGTAACTATGATCTGCACAGACCTTTAGCTGTTTGCAAAAATCTCCATTTTAGCAACAATATTGATTTATTTTGTACTTACTTTATTAGAATAATAGAGCTTGGGAGACAGGTGAAAGGTAGCCCTAGCATTATTTTCAGCTTTTAAATGGACTTTCACCACAGATGGTGAGGCCCAGGCACCCTCTTGGTCAGTCTGGTGAGGCCCAGGCATTGCCTTAGTCTGTTGGGTGAGGCTCAAGTAGAAAAAGTTTGAGAAGCACTGGCATAGAGCACTGTGTCAGAATGGGGAGAATATACCACTTCATGCAGGACATACAGCAGCTGATGAGTACTGGAAGGCTTGAGGGTTTTTTAATAAAAGGAAATTCCACATTTTCAAATTCCAAATTTGAATTTTTTTTTTTTGCTGAGTATCCCTTGAAGCTTTAAAGGAGTTCTCCACAAATAAAATGAAAAATGTAAAGGGCAGCAAAAGTTATAAAATATATATTAGAAAAAAAAACACTTCTCAACTATAACACACTAAAATATGCGCTGAAAAATGTATGTGATGTCTACAATACACGCTGCAGTTCACACAGTGTGTTGTTATAGATATATTATATAAGTAAGTTAAAATGTCACATATTCCAAGTGTATTGCTGAGGAGTTGGGCAGATCTGTCAAAATGTCAGGGGGACATTTATTAAGTCCGAAGTTTTTTACGCCGGACTTAAAAATGATTTATAAAAAAAGATTTATGTAGAGGCGGACTGCACAGTCGAAAACCTACGCCAGCTGAGGGCAAAAAAAAATGCTGAATCACGCGGACTATGAGTCCGGGCCCCCGTACCGCCCCCTCCACACCCCCTCCCCTGGCTGGGGTCACACTGCGTTTATGATGTGATTTGGTTTGTATGTGCCACTGCAGCTGGCTCCATTGAAATGAATAGGACTCCACCTGGAGCTTGTGGAGGTGTGATGCTGTTTCTGCAAGGCAGCCAGGTTGTTCTGAACCCAGACCTTCTTTCTGTATTGTTATGTACATATATGTCGGTAATGTGGTAGGGTTCTATAGGGCTGAGAAGCAAAGAGCAAAGGGGAGAGAAGCACGGGGGGGGGGGGGGGAGAAGTATGGGGGAAAGAAGCAGGGGGGAGAGAAGCTTGGGGGAAAGAAGCACGAGGGGAGAAGCAAAGGGGAGTGAAGCACAGGGGGGGGAGAAGTATGGGGGAAAGAAGCACTGGGGAGACCAGCACGGGGGGAGAGAAGCATGGGGGGGGGGGAGAAGCACGGGGGGAAAGAAGCACGGGGGAGAGAAAGGCACGGGGGAGCAGCATGGGGGAAGAAGTACGGGGGAGAGAAGCATGGGGGAAAGAAGCAGGGGGGAGACAATCATGGGGAAGAGAAGCACGGGGGAAAGAAGCACGAGGGGAGAAGCACGGGGGTAGAGAAGCACGGGGGGAGAAGCACGGGGGGGGGAGAAGCACGGGGGAGAGAAGCAGGGGGGGAAGCATAGGGGAGAGAGAGGCATGGGGTGAGAGAAGCAGGGGGAGAACCATGGGGGAGAGAAGCACGGGGGAGAAGCATGGGGGAGAGAAGCACAGGGGAGAAGTATGGGGAGAGAAGCAGGGGGGAGAAGTATGGGGGAGAGAAGCAGGGGGGAGAAGCATGGGGGAGAGAAGCACAGAGGAGAAGTATAGGGTGGAGAAGCATGGGGGAGAGAAGCAGGGGGAGAAGCATGGGGAGAGAAGCACAGGGGAGAAGCATGGGGAATAGAAGCATGGGGGGAAAAGCAGGGGGAGAAAGTATGGGTGAGAGAAATAGAGGAGAGAAGCATGGGGGAGAGAAGTATGGGTGAGAGAAGCAGGGGAGAGAAGCAGGGGGAGAAGTATGGGGGAGAGAATCAGGGGGGAGAAGTATAGAGGGGAGAAGCATGGGGAAGAGAAGCACGGGGAAGAGAAGCAGGGGGCAGAAGTATCCGGGAGAGAAGCAGGGGAGAAGTATAGAGGGGAGAAGTATGGGGGAGAAGTATGCATCTTAAAGCATAAAATAGTGTGTGGTTGGGATCAGGTGGGATAATGTGTGTGTGAGGGGGGTCAGGTGGGGTAGTGTGTGTGGTCAAATGGGATAGTGTGTATGTGTGATGGGGGTCAGGTGGGGTAGTGTGTGTGGGTGGAGGGGGTCAGGTGGGGTAGTGTGTGTGGGTGGAGGGGGTCAGGTGGGGTAGTGTGTGGGTGGAGGGGGTCAGGTGGGATAGTGTGTGTGGGGATGGAGGCCGGGTTAATTGCAGACAGGAGGGAAACTTTTTTACTATGGTATGTACAGCAGGCGGATTATTACTATATAGGAGGCACTGCAGAAGGGGCATTATTACTATATGGAGGGTACAGCAGGGGGCATTATTACTATGGGGGCAGAGGCATTATTACTACATAAGGGTACATAGCAGGGGGGCATTTTACAATGTGGGGTAATACAGCAGGATGCATTATTACTATGCGGGCACAACACTGGGCATTATTACTATTTGGGGGCACAGCAGAGTATCCTACATACAGGGGGCAACACACTTACCTACCTACTCACTGACACCAGGTAGTGGAATTACTACTGTATGGGGGCCTATAGGAGGGGAAAAGGGAGGGAAGTTGAAGGAAAAGTGCGGAGCCTAATATGTTTGTCTGGCAGGTTCTGAAGAGATAAATTGCAGCTGGAAGAAATCATTGTGGTGGTCCGGGCCGGATGGAGAGGAAAAGAGAAAGAGAACAACTCAGATTAAAGAAGACGTCATCTGTGAGTCACTGAATGAGGTTTTTGCATTTTGTAGAACGTTATCTGGTAGGAGTTCCCCGAGGTAGAAAAGGTTGGAAAACACTGGCCTAGAGGATATGAGTTAGGGTAGACCTCCCAGAGGCTGTGTGTACTGAGAGAGCTGTGAACTGAGAGTGAGCTGTGCCTGTGTCTGCTTGTGTCTGCTTAGCTGCAGTTATTATGAGTGGCGGCAATAGAGCTGGGCTAATAGAGCAGTCATTGGGGTTACTAACTTCTGCACTGGGCTCCTTCGCTATCTGCTTATGACTGCATTCAGAGGGCCCAGGCCCCGGATGTTTTAGGACCCTAGTAACGCCCCTGCCGTCCGAGGATCTGAAGAAATTGTTCAGGAGATCAAAGAGTGGATAAAGTCATCGGAGGCAGGATGTGTGGAGTACTCGGACGCCTGGCGCAGAGTGGCTTGTTCACGGGGTTCACGATGAAGGAGTTATAGTACAAGATTTTCCCACTTCTTTATTGTAATGATGTAAAAACTTATTACTGTGTTTTTCTACTGTGTTTACGTTATTACAATAAAGAAGTGGGAGAATCTTGTACTACGACTCCTATCCTTCATCGTGAACCCCGTGAACAAGCCACTCTGCGCCAAGCATCCGAGTACTCCACACATCCTGTCTCTGATGAGTGAATCCTGTCTTTGTCCTCCAAAATCTTGTGACAGTGACCCGGGCAATAAGGTATATTATCATAAAGTGTAGATCTGCGCTTGTTTACTGAGCAATTACATAGGCTGGCTATCCGGCAGGAAGGGCTGCACGGACATCGTTAGCGTTGCCTTTACTGTAAAATAATAAAGTATGTACTTACCTTACCACGTTCTCTGGTGCCCTTGGGCCTTCTCTGGTCTCTGCAGCTGCAGCTCTGCTTTCTTTTCCGGTCACTGCACTGACAGGCCGCTCTGCCAATCTCTAGCCGAGACAGGACCGTGGCCAGTGATTTACTGAGCGACCTCCCATTGCAGAGACTGGAACAGAAGGCATGCTGCAGCTGCAGAGACCGGGGAAGGCCCCAGGACAATCATCAGCCGTCGGCCGCACATCACTATTACGGCCCGACGGCCAATGATTTTAGATCTGGACCTAAAGAAATGATCAGCTGATGATCGTTTTATCGGTTGATCGCTCTCCTTAATACACGGAGCGATAATCGGCCTGGTTCGTCCGATTACACTGGCCAACATATTTTCAAAAGTTGTTTGGTTCCGAAATAAAATTAGCCATTTCTTAATGATTTTTATTTGCTGAATTCAAATATCACAAGGAAAAATGTGAATTGGCTCTAGTTTCTATGATATCAAAGAGTTCTCATGTTACTGTTTTGTGAATTGTATAGAATGCAGTATAATAGCCTACAGATTTATTACTACTTCAATCATAAGGAAGCAAGTTTACTGTTCATAAACTTTTGAAATATATTCATAGGAAACTTAGTTCTATCTGAAATCACATACAATTTACAGGCATATCTAAGAGTTTTTACGAATTAATTATGTTTATTGAACTCTGGAATGTAGGTCCTTATTCAATGGCTTCTCAGTGCATTTACACGTCTTTTCTATTCATACATGGGATTGCCTCTGATAACTGTCCAACAGTAATCTGCAAGCATTGATGGGTTCCATTGAGGCTAGGTCCACACTGCGTTTTTGCAATCCACTTCTTTCATCCGTTTTTTGCAAAAAATGGATGCATTTGTGTGCATCTGTTTTGATCCATTTTTTCCATTGACTTCCATTGTAAAAAAAAAAACGGATCCATTTTTTTAACAGACACAAAAACGTAGCTGACACTACTTTTGTGTCCGTCAAAAAAACTGATCCGTTTTGATCCGTTTTTTTTTATAATGGAAGTCAATGGAAGAACGGATGCACACAAATGCATACGTTTTTTTTCATCCGTTTTTTGCAAAGAAAACGGATTTCAAAAACGCACTGTGAACCTAGCCTTACCCTGATACCTTTTTTCCATATTGGTCATTCTAAGATGATGCAATATACCAGTTGATGATGCAATACTGATAACTTTTCCTAGTATTGTATCACAGGCTGTGAGAAATATAGAAAGTATGTCCATATCTTGAAAATTAGAGCCAATTTCAAAATTTGAACATTATTTTCGATTTCAGCACCCCAAAATTAGTTAAGATCAACTGTTTTCATGACGGAACCTTTTTGGCCGTTGACCAGTGTTATCGATCCGTATAATAGGGCCCTTATTGTTACTGTTTGGCTGAATAGGCAATGGTTCATGCCAAGCCTGATGCTGCACCTCAGGGACTATGGTTCTTTGACAAAGGCAGAGAGAGTGAAAGGTAAGATTGTTTTATTTTTTTTTTAGAATTTTCCACCTGCCTAAGTACACACATATAAAAAAAAAAGTTGCTTACCAGATAACTTTGTTGAACTATGCTGGTATATGCAACGCAAGTTTATTTGAACAAGTTCAGGATGTATCATATAGCATAGATAAAGAGTTTCCACTATGATTTGCATGCTCTTTCATATTATGTTTATAATTCACGTGAACTGCCTTTTTCACACTTCATATGTCACTTACAGCAACATGCAAATGGCTCTTACTAAAATATATACCACACTGTGCATCTGAAAGGGAGCTTATTTGAAAATGGAAAAGGCAACCTGTTAACTTTCACAGATTAAGGCAATTACGATACATTGTGGTAGAGATGAGGTGAGCAAAGTGTAAAGAGCTGTTCTAGCAGACAGTTATATATGTGCACATGTGCATCTGCTAAACTCAGGAGGTTAACAGCTTAATGTGCCCATACAGGGGTGAGCATAACACTGGTTAAATAATATTCAAGTTTGCAGACTGAGCTGGCCAGGGTAGAAGCTAACCTTCATTTTCATGATCCCTAAATCAGGATCTAATGTACTGATCATTGTGGATTCAAGTATTGTCATCCTGAAGGTTTCTCACAATTTCCAAAGTCTGGACTGTGGGACGGAGTTGGATATCCAGATCTTTCATAACTCTTATGGTCCTTTAAGACAGAACGATTATCATTCGAATTTGCACGATAATGATCGCATTTAAGCGATAATCGTTCCGTGTAAACACAGCAAACGATCAATCGACAAGCGAGAAATCGTTCATTTTGTTCTCAAATCGTTGTTGATCGTTCGCAAAAAATTTGCAGATCGTTCCATGTAAACATTCTTTCAACGATTTCACCTATGTGTGAGATAGGCTTAAGCGATCGCAAAACGATTTTTCCGTACTATGTATCGTTCCATCTAAACGCTGGTCGTTATAAAAAACACATCGTTCATTCAAAAACGTTAATCAGGCGATCGGGTGAATTATCGCTCCGTCTAAAAGGAACATTACTTTACTTTTGAGGATGAATTACATAGTTACATAGTTACATAGTTAATACGGTTGAAAAAAGACACATGTCCATCAAGTTCAACCAAGGAGCGGATGGATACAGGGAAGGGGGAGGGGTGATAGGTTCTATACATATGCATTTATATTATTTTGGTCTAAGAACTTGTCTAGCCCTATTTTGAAGCCCTCTACTGTTTTTGCTGTGACCACATCCTGTGGTAGACTGTTCCACAGATTCACAGTTCTCATGGTAAAGAAGGCTTGTCGCCTCCGGAGATTGAACCTTTTTTTCTCCAGGCGGAGGCAGTGCCCCCTTGTCCTTTGAGGGGGTTTTACCTGGAACATCTTTTCCCCATATTTCTTGTAGGGGCCATTTATATATTTAAATAAATTAATCATATCTCCCCTTAAACGTCTCTTCTCCAGACTAAACAAATGTAATTCTTTTAATCTCTCCTCATAACTAAGATGCTCCATTCCCCTTATTAGTTTAGTTGCCCGTCTTTGTACCCTCTCCAGCTCTAGAACATCCTTTTTATGAATCGGGTTCCAAAACTGGACGGCATACTCCAGATGAGGCCGCACCAAAGCTTTATAAAGCGGTAATATTATATCCCTGTCCTGAGAGTCCATGCCTGTTTTAATGCATGACAATATCCTGCTGGCCTTACAAAGCAGCTGACTGACATTGTGTACTGTTCTGTAGTCTATTATCCACAAGTACACCCAGATCCTTCTCTATCAGTGACTCTCCCAGAGTAACTCCCCGCAGAACATATGATGCATGCGGGTTATTAGTACCCAGGTGCATAACTTTACATTTATCCACATTGAACCTCATTTGCCAAGTGGACGCCCAAACACTCAGTGTGTCTAAGTCATCCTGTAACATCTGCACATCCTCCATAGACTGTACTGTACTACAAAGCTTGGTGTCATCTGCAAAGATAGAAACATTGCTGTTAATTCCATTCTCAATATCATTAATAAACAAGTTAAACAGAAGAGGGCCCAGTACTGACCCTTGGGGTACACCACTTATTACCGGGGACCATTCGGAGTAGGAATCATTGACCACCACTCTCTGGGTACGATTATTAAGCCAGTTTTCAATCCAGTTACACATTAAATTTTCCAAACCGATAGACTTTAACTTACCCATCAGACGTCCATGAGGAACTGTGTCAAACGCTTTTGCAAAATCCAGGTACACGATATCCACAGCCGCGCCACCATCCAGGCTTCTACTTAC
Source organism: Dendropsophus ebraccatus (assembly GCF_027789765.1). NCBI lineage: Eukaryota > Metazoa > Chordata > Amphibia > Anura > Hylidae > Dendropsophus > Dendropsophus ebraccatus. The sequence goes on from NC_091463.1 coordinate 52,038,451, forward strand.
CTCTTCATAGAAACATATTAGGTTGGTTTGACAGCTTCTGTCCTTAGTAAAGCCATGCTGGTTATCACTTATAATACTATTAGCCACTACATATTCCTGGATGTAGTCCCTTATAAGCCCCTCAAATAGTTTCCCCACAATGGACGTTAAGCTTACGGGTCTATAGTTACCTGGGGAAGTTCGAGAGCCCTTTTTGAAGATCGGCATTACATTTGCCTTACGCCAGTCCCTCGGCACAATACCAGTAAGCAAAGAATCACGGAATATTTCATACAAGGGTAGTGAAATTACAGAACTGAGTTCCCTAAGAACTCTGGGGTGCAATCCATCAGGCCCTGGAGCTTTGGTTACATTGAGTTTGTTTAATTTATCTTGGACCATATCTATAGTAAACCAGTTCAGTACATTACATGTGTTAGCAGCACTGGCCCCACCCACCTCAGTACTGGCCCCACCCACCACAGCTCCATCCTCTTTTGTATATACAGAACTGAAGAACTTATTAAGTAACTCAGCTTTCTCCTGATCCCCAGTTATTAATTCCCCTTCACCATTATTTAGGGGTCCTACATGCTCTGACCTTGGTTTTTTTGCATTAATATATTTGAAGAATTTTTTGGGGTTACTTTTGCTTTCTATAGCTACCTGCCTTTCATTGTGAATTTTTGCTGCTTTTATTACATTTTTACAGGTTTTGTTGACTTCTTTGTAATGTTTAAATGCTACAGCTGACCCCTCTGATTTATATTTTTTGAATGCCCCTTTTTTCTCATTTATAGCCCTTCTAACCTCGGTTGTAAGCCATGTGGGATTGGATTTTAACCGTTTATATTTGTTACCCATAGGAATATATTTGGCAGTACAGTTATTTAATGTGGATTTGAAGATTTCCCATTTATTAGCTGTATCAGTATGCAACAGCAGCCGCTCCCAGTCTATGCCCTGAAGTTCTGCCCTTAACCCAGGAAAATTGGCCCTTTTAAAATTAAGAGTTTTTGCCCTCCCAACATGTTTTTCTTTTCTACACTTTAAGCTAAAAGTCACTATATTGTGGTCACTATTCCCCAGGTGTTCATGGACAGTGACATCCCCAACCAGCTCAGCGTTGTTAGAAATAACCAGATCCAACAAGGCATCACTTCTAGTTGGCTCCTCCACAAACTGGCCCAGAAAATTATCCTGCAGGAGGTTAAGAAATTCCCTCCCCTTTGTGGTTTTAGCTGAACCGTGACCCCAATCTATATCTGGGTAGTTGAGGTCCCCCATTACCACTACTGTCCCCTCCCGGGCAGCCCGCTCTATTTGTCTATTCAACTGGCCATCTACCTCCTCAGTAATGTTGGGGGGTCTATAGATTACACCAAGAATAATTTTTTCACTCTTTACCTCCTTCTGTAGTTCTACCCATAATGCTTCCACATCATCATAGTTATCTCCCACTATTGCATCTTTTACACTCACTTTAATATCATTTCTGACATACAGACATACTCCTCCTCCCCTTCTGCCCACCCGGTCCCTTCTGAACAACGTAAATCCCTGAATATTGACAGCCCAGTCATGTGAGGAGTCCAGCCATGTCTCAGTCACACCAACCACATCAATGGACTCCTCCAGAACCAAGGCCTCTAGCTCCCCCATCTTGCTGGCTAGGCTTCTGGCATTAGTAACCATACACTTTATATTACCATTGAGTTTAACCGATTCATTATAAGAAATGGGATTTATTACTGTGCTGTGGCTACAATCATCCTCACTGTTCATCCGCAACATGTGGATCTCCCTATGCACTGGTCTTATCCTCCCCCCACAGGACCCTTCTCCTCCCTCCTCAATGTTCTGTCCCCTCTCTAACCTATTTGCCACTACATTACATACTATTTCGGACCCAAAGGGTGTCATGATATCCAATCCCAAACCATACAGGACCCCTGCCATGATATTGAACTTCATCTTGTGATCTCCAGACAAGCACATAAGTGGAAATGGGAAGAATGGTGATACTTGACTTATTAGCCTTCATAATAGCCTTCTCCATGTCTTCAGAGTCCACGTTTTGTAGTTTTGGCCCTACTGAACATGCTGTTTATCAATAGAGCTTTGACTACTGCAGCTCCTCCATGGATATCATCTATGTATAGTGTACACCTGACCAGTGGCGGATTATAATGTGGGCCCGAGGCTTCGGGGGGGCCCATGCCACGCCGCCCACATTATAATCTGCCACTGCACTCTCTTGTGACCGCAAGCATTGTTTTGCTTGCGGTCACAAGAGTCCGGCTGTCCCCGGCTGATGCGCGGCTGCCGGGGGTGTCCCGTCCTATCCCCGGCAGCGCGCGCATCAGAGAGCTCCCCGTGCGCCGGGCTGGGACTTCCGGCGCATGGCGAGCTCTCTGATGCGCGCGCTGCTGGGGATAGGACGGGACACCCCCAGCAGCCGTGCATCACCCGGGGACAGACCAGGGGGCGAGAGGCTCGATGGGGGAACGGATGGCAGGTGAGTTGTGTTGTATTTTTTTTTTGTGTTATCTGCTGTGCACGGGGGGGGGGGGGAGGGGAGAGGGGGACCATCTATAAGGGGGGGGAGAGGGAAGAGGGGGACCATCTATGAGGGGGCCCAGGGTACATTTAATCCGCCACTGCACCTGACTGTTCTGACTGTGCAACCCCTTCAATATTTGGAGGAGCAGTAGTTTTTCCTGTTTTTTGGATACAATTTGATAAAGTGCTCTTTCCACTCAACCTTTGACTTTCAACCACAGTTAATTCTGTTTGCAGATGTTTTGCTAGTCTTTACATACTGACATGTGATCAAGGAAACAGTAGACCTAAACACACCCATCAACTCTCCTACCAGGCGCATACCAAAAATTATTCCTCTGGGAGGTCTCACACTCTAAAAACAAAGAAATACCCCCCCCCAAGTAATAAGGTTTATGAACAGAGACATAAGCTACGTAATGATTTTGTAAAAACAAACAAAAAAAATTGATATTATTGTTGTTTTTTCCAACATTTGTAGTGGTCAAATGTATCTGGTTTAATGTCACTACAAATAACTTTTGACATCATCAAAAGATATTAATCACAGCGGGTCTCACTGCTGAGACCCACTCTGCTCAGAAGATATAGCCGTGGTGAAATTGAAGCCCCAAGACAATTTCTCTTTAACCCTCTTTATAACCTATTCTTGACTTCCAGACCCCTCTTTAGTCATTTTGATAAGGTGTCATTACAGTTAACTTTGAGAGCATGTTTACTATCTTATTGAGATTTAAAAAAAAATAATACTAATCTGTTAAAAATCTGTAAAATATATTACTAGGTGTCAAACAGTACAACTAACAAGATGAACGCTCCACATCCAGGAAATGACCACAAAACCTGTAATCTGAAAACAAAGTAATGTAGAAACCACATAGAGAATACATGAAGAAGTGTGAGATTTTGCAAAAAAAAAATAAAAAAATAAAATTGATATTGCAGTGAGCATATGGACCCCACTGGTGACGGGCACATATGTAAAAAATTTTTCATTTTCACGGCACAAATGTGCCCGTCAACAGGGGGCAATATTTCCGCTGCACCCCTTGTTAGATTCCTTATGGGGTGTAGTTTCCAGAATGGGGTCACTTGTGGGGGGTTTCTACTGTCCTGGCAGCACAGAGGCTTTGTAACTGCATCATGGCAAGTCTCTAATGGGAATGGCGGCCATACCTATTTAAATGGGGAAAGGGACAACTCTTAATTTATTTGTGGTTATTAGGCCAATTATTAGTTTATAAGGTTGAAAATTGGCAATTAGAATAATCCCTGGATAAACGTGACCCCTGAAATAGGAATAAGGGGAAGAATTTAGAAAATGTAGAACTCCAATGACGTGTGGTACTCCTTGAAGCGATCCTGTATGCAAAGGCCCGGGTGATCAGGACAGGTGTCACATTGGAAAATGGTGTCCTTCTTGATCCCCCATTTACTCCACACTCTGCACTTCTGGGGTCTCCTCTTTTCCAGTGTGCGGGACGTCACCTGGAAAATGTTGCCCTGTTGCGATACGGGGTCCTTCATATCTAGAAGCGCTGGGTTCGCTCCATGGCTGCTAAATATTAGGGCTCTATTACTGCTTCTGATATTTTCGGATCGTGCGGCAAGCTACAGTAGCTCGGGCAGCGAGGGACCAGAAGAGGGGGGTGCTGGTATAAAAGTTATCCCCGTACAGGTGGTAACCTTTATCCAGCAGTGGGAAGATCAGTTCCCAAACGATCTTCCCACTAACTCGGAGGATGGGGGGGGTGGCATCTGGGGGCTGGATTCGGGTGTCCCTTCCTTCATACACTCTAAGGGTACGTGCACACTGCGGAACGGCGACGGATAACCCTATGAACATTCCGTAGCTGTCACCCGCAGGCGGATTGATGCGGGCGCGCGCGTCTCCGCCCGTCTCATAGACTCCATTCTATGCACGGGCAGATTCCGCCCTCTGTCCAAAAAAAGTTTAATTTGGCTGAAATAAGTACTCTGTACGGGACCGCAGGGAAATCCACGGCCGTGAGTTTCAACATTTCTGTCCTCAAACAATGGTCTTGTTCATTTTTCACGCCGCCGTATACGATCCGGCCGTAAGCTCATACGTAGTGTGCATTGTGCGGGCGTATACCGTATACTTTCAAGCGAACGCATCAACCTCAAAACTACGTGCGTATATTCGCGGTTTGCACTATGGACGGATTCATACGCAGTGTGAACATAGCCTAAATCTCTAAGTGTACCCTGAGGTACTCTCACAGAGTTTGTAGAATTTCACACCATACCGTCATCTCTTATTGGGACGGTACTGGCGGAAAAGACGTGTCTGGGGGGCAGCATACGCTACGCTACCCCCAGACACGTCACTGGATGATGAGGATGAGGATGAATGGAGGAAAAAAGGATCCCTACCATTCATCCTCACTGGCTGTTTTGGTGTTGTAGGCAATAATAGCGTATGCCTCTGACGCCGAAAACACCCTGGTATATGGGGTATGAAAATGTAGTGTAAAACTTTATTTTGTGTAGTGTAATAGTGTTTTTTACGTGTTTTTTTAACATTAAGTATAAAAAAAAACCCTACGACAAAAAAGGTGTTGCTGATAAATGCCGCAGACAGTGGCAGTAGGATATAGAAAAAAAACACCTTGCGCCAAAAAGGAGGAGTTGCTGATTAGCAGCGCACTAACGCTGATCAGCACTCAGCAGCAATAGGGTGCGTAAAATAAAATAAAAAAAATGAAGAAAAAAAAAAAAAAACACAAAAAAAAAACACTTTCTACAACCCTATAGCTACTGATAAGTTTATAATATACACTTATCAGCTGCTAGGGGGCAGTAGGACGCAAAAGCTTGAAAAAAACAGATTGATGACGGGACCAACAGAAAAAGCCGAAGACAACCGACGGGAAGAAGGACACCGCGGTGCCTAAAAGACATTGCTCCTGACCCTGGATCAGGTGAGTATGGGCCAATACCTGCTCTGGACACCTCAGCTACCTAGCTGAGGTGTCCAAAGCAGGTATTTAACCCTTTGTTGGGGGAAATTTATTGGGATCGTCTGATCGGGACGTGGCACCGTGGACACCGTTACCTTTTACAGTAATGGCAGTCGGTGCTGTCTCGCAGATCGCCTCTATTGGCTTTATTGGTAGGAAACCCCGGGCGTAAATGTGCCCGTTTGCATTAAGGCCCAGCCTGGGGGGTTGGGCGTACATATACGCCTGCGGTCATTAAGGGGTTAAAGGCCCATATAGAGAAATATTTTTTTGCATACACATTTACATTTATATAGCGACCTTGCCTCTCTTGACATGCTGCGCTTTCCTCCAATTGTTGACAGCTCATTGTAGAGAGTAGTTAGTAACAGAGAAATTGGATGGGAAGAGGTATATTGATTTATATTATTCGTGTTCCCACACACTGTCCCAGTATCTGACTGGTCTTCCGAACAACATTCTAAGGCTATGTTCACACTACGTATAACTACGGCTGTAGTTCTCGCCGCAGAACTACGGCTGTAGTTTTGTGGGGTGGAACATAGCCTTATTGTCAATTGGATCCCGGCCGGAGCGTACACACATTGTATACGCTCCGGCCGGGATCCTGTGCGGCGCCGGAAAAAACTGAAAGGTCAGTTTTCTGCGGCCGGAATTCAGTGAATTCCGGCCGCAGAAAGACCTGTCAGTTCAAACAGAGAAGCAAGCGGCTCCGGCTATGGGAATCTCTGATGCAGGCGCGCGCTGATGCGCCCGCATCAGAGCTCCGTGGCCGGAAAGATCACCCGGCTGGTACTTAAGATGATTCGGCCGGGGTCACGGAACGGCCGGTCTCATACAGCGTGTGCACATAGCCTAAAGCTGTGGGGATGAGTTCCCTGCAATGAAAAGTAGAGACAGTATAAAACTCAGCCTGAAACCTTGTGCATACATTGGTCAGAACAGTCAATGCAGTTATTTAGTGGATGCTGCATAACTATAACAATACATCTATAAACATATGTTAAGGGGTAGAATATAATTGTAGGAGTTCCTGGTATGTTCTGATCAGTAGCTACTAAAAAAAAGGTCAAGAAAAGATAACTGGTGGACTGGTGACTGGGTCATGGGAGCAAATGCTAGACTGTCTGCTCTGATCCCTCAGAAGAGCTACTGCAGTACAAACTGCTAAAAAAGTTAATGTTAGCCATTATAGGAAAGTATCAGAACTGAAAGTGTCGTCTCCACTGCATATACTGTGTGACTGTATAGCTGTAGATTGGCCATAGTACACGTGCTGACCCCTCTCCACCACCAAAACTGCCTACAATTAGCATGTGAACAGAGAACAAAAAAAAAACACAGAGAGGTGATCCCTACTGCACCATCATCCAAGAGCAGGCAAACAAATATATCAGTTATGATGAATCTCCAATCTGCTTGATCTGGGCATCTATGCAGGTACAACACTGAATGAACCAGAGAACATAGAGTTTTTAGCAATCCAGTGCCATAGCAAACTAGGGCAAAATAATAATAATACTAGTAGTCACCTTGATGCACGATACATAAAAGACCATTCATCTGATATAGATTGATGTAATTTACTGTGATAAATCAAATACAGGCAACACGTTTAAGCGTCTGACTGACTCCTTCCTCGAGTTGCCTGTACAGCGGTACCTTGGTTTAGGAGTAACTTGGTTTGAGAGCATTTTGGTTTAAGAGCTGACAGTTTTTCAAAATTGTTACTTGGTTTAAGAGCATTGCTTTGGTTTAAGAGCTTCTTGTACTGGGTGAGAGGGGGAGCGGGGGAGGGGCAGGGTCTGCATAGCGAGGTCTACAGCACTGTACTCTGACCCTGGAAGTCTCCCTCACCTTGCAAATCATATCAGATCCACTTCAGGCTGGAGCTTGCATCAGGGGACAGGACTGTGGAGGTAATCTCTCCATAGCTTTAACCCCTCTCTCCCGGACAGAGAGCGCTGCATGTATGTGCCCACATATGTCCTGCTCATTCCTCCATGCTCCCTGCAGTCTCTGTCAGCCCTTGTGTTTCCCATTCTCTCCATTACTGTACAGTAACTTATAATATCATATATTCTGCTGTTTCTGAATGTTTGTTTCATCTGTTTACATGTTATTCAGAATAAAAAAAAATCTATATTTTTGTGGTATGGAACCAATTGTCTGCATTTCTATAATTTCTTATGGGAAAATTAGCTTTGGTTTAAAAATGGATTTGGATTACAAGCACGGTCACGGAACGAATTATGCTCATAACCCAAGGCACCACTGTATTTGGTTTTATTGGAATACATTTCATCTACCTCTATTGGAAGAATCCATGGTCCTTGATGTATTTTGTGCTAAGGTGAATACTGTGTTGTTTTTTCCCTGGCGGGTGAGCATTATAATTGGATTAGGAAGTAATAAAAGAAGGTGACTTGGTAAGATGGATTATATTTTCTTTTAGATGTGCGGCTGGCTGGTTAATCATATGCTGTTTATCTGGTGAAGAGATGGAACCAAGATGCACTATGGAAGGAAGATGAGAACAGTATGATGCTCCTGTCAATCTGCTGAGGAACCTTGGATCCTGGCATATATGTGGGCTACATAACATATACCACTTACCTTCACATTGTTACAGGCTAAGTAAACCCTTTCATCGCAATGGAGGTACTGTACCTTATGGCCTTAGGCAGAAGAAGGGCTGGGTGTATCCAATTGGGGCTGATAACTCTGCCTCCCCAGATAGGTACTGCAGTTTATAGTTAAAAAAAAGACATTATTGTTCAATCCAGGAGAGGCCATTGCTAGACTAGGGACCATGTCTCTGAGGACACCTTAACGTGGTGACATGGTACACTCTGTTTGATCAAATAGTTAGCTAAGATACTAATTTTTTAATATATTCAGAGCAGGTTTTTATCGTGTGTACACCGGGGGGGAGCATGTTCGGTAAACGCTTGCACCTGTAGGTTGCTGTTGCACTCTCTCACTGCAACCTGCAGTGTGAACAGAGGTACAGAGGTGTGGCCAATTTTTTTTTTTTCTGTTGTATGTGGGGTGTGTGGCTCTTGTTGGCTTGCACTCCATCCATGTCCCAAGGTTGCTATAAAAATAGATTATTTGGATCTTATCTGTCTAGTTGTAGCCTTATTCAGCCCAGGAGAGGCCATTGTTAGTGTGAAAATGCTAAAGTAGGGACCATGTCTCGAGGACGTCTTAACGTGGCGAGATGGTACACTCTGTTTGATCAAATAGTTTGCTGAGATCCTCATTTTTTAATATCTATAGAGCAGGATTTTATAGCGTGTACGATATATACGGTAAGTGCTTGCAGCTATAGGTTGCTGTTGCATTTTCTGTTTGTTTTTTTTTTTTTTAACTGTACTTTATATATAAATCCTTTTCTATTCCTAAAATATTTCCCTTCAGTTATTTTGACAACCGGATACTTTTGTAGACACTAGGTAAAATACACAGAAACACTCTCACATACAGAATTGAAGAACCTCCTGTTAACACCATCAGATACTATGATTTATAACTCATAATACCAAATAATGGAATCCTGCTGTTTGGGAAATAAATTACTCTTATTTTTCTAATTTACAGGCTGATTTAACAAGTCCCTCAATTAGCATGTAATTGATCAAGTAAGCCTCGGTGCATACATAGTGTTTAGCTGATTAACTTTATGGTAATTAAAGAAATATGTCAAGATCAAAAGTGAACTAAAGGAACAATTCAGCTATAATTGACTTTTCATTAAACACTTGTGCTTAAACGGAAGTCTATTCATTTCTGATAGGTTGTATTGATAACTTATCGGAACAATCAGCAAATAATATCATGAACGCTTAGTCCTCTTCTGCCCTACAAATCATAGTATCCCAGATGTACAATATGATATTTACATTGAGTTGAACAATGCTATTAGTTCTATAAGTGAAAAATAAAGGTTAAAGGGAAACTTCCAGTACTTATCAGTTGCCGTATATCCTGCAGAAAGTGGTGTATCCTTTCCAGTCTGGCACAATAATCTCTTCTGCCATCAGAAAACTCTTCTCCCAACAGAAAACCTTTCCTGCTGTCCAGAATGGAAAGAATACAACTGCAGGACATACAGCAACTGGTAATTACTGGAAGATGTGATTTTTTCATAAAGGGAAATTACATTTCTGGCACCAGTGGATTTAATTATTTATTTTTTTGCAGGTGTACCCCTTCAAGTTTGACCTCACATGCTTTACTGCATGTTGTAACATGTTCACACTGTAAAAGCAGTCTACATTGAGTTTAAAGCGACTCTGTGCCAACCCTAACCCCCCCCCCCCAAATTGCTTGTACCATTGGATAGTTGCTTTTAATCCAAGATCTGCCCTGGAGTCCATTCGGCAGGTGATGCAGTTATTGTCCTAAATAACAACTTTTAAACTTGCAGTGCTGTGTCAAATTGGTGTGGCCTAGAGTGTCTGTGCCCTAGGCTTGCAACAACCCTCCGACCTGCCCTTCTAATCATTAGGAATGCCCCTGGGTAAGATTTCTCCTATTTATCACTTGTCTGAACACTGCATATGAGCTGGATCGTTAAGGCTCATGTGCAGTGTTCAGACAGGTAATCAATAGGAGAAATCCTGCCAGGGGCGTTCCTAATGGTAAAGAGGGCAGGGAGGAGGGCAGAGATGCGGTGCACACCTAGGGCACAGACAATCTAGGCCACAGGTCTACGAGTTTAAAAGGTGTGTGTTTGGGACAATAACTGCATCATCTACCGAATGGACCTCAGGACAGTTCTTGCATTATAGGCAGCTATTTGATGGTACAAGCGGTTGGGGGGGAAGGGGCAGATTGTGGGTATAGAGTTGCTTCAATGCACTGCATGTAATCTAGTAAGCATATACAGGCTCCCATGTAGTCATATGTTTCTACAACTATACCACTTTACCCACAAAATTACTAGAACACACAATGGCATTGATATGGATAAGTGTTAGAGGGGTTATTCAGTGTTACGCATATTTTATAGACTGCTGCCCTGCTAAAGAACACTCCTGCAGTGACATCCTACTCAGCCAATCACTGGCTGCAGTGCTGTACCGTCTCAGTCAGTGATTGCCTGAGCCAGAATTATATTAAAAATTACCTAACTGTGGATAACCCCTTTAAATGACTTCAGCTTACATTTATTCTATGTGATCAATAGAACTAGACTGACTGCTGGTAGAGCAATGAGGGATTTTCCTTTAGGACTCAGTTAGTTAGTAGTTGGAATCTCCGGTCAACATATTGCCAGATGGCGCAACAACTGCAGAAAATAAAATAACATTAGCAGAAGGAATAAAAGTCACAGTATGTATCCTGCAGTTATCCCTGTATCCACAGTAATATATCCTAAACCTAGTATAGTACTTAGCATAAACCTGGTAGTCTTATAATAGGGTACAAAAGGCAAAACAGGGGTTCTTGCACTATTATTTTTTATGGCCAATGCATAAATATCTGAGCTTCAAAAATTAACAAAAAAACAAAACAAAAATAACACTAGATAAAGAGCACTTTAAAGTAATGTCCAACCACAAAAATGCACATAATGCTGCAGGCTTATGAAATTTTCTGCTGCTTTGGACCCTACTGAGAACTTGCAAGCGGTTTTGATTAGTGTAGTTACATGTGAACCAGAGTCCATTCGTCTCAATGTTGTTAGATTGCTGTGCAGGACTACACTTACCTTATGTTATACTGCACAATGCAGAGTTATGGCAGCAACAAACATAGATCCTTTGGGGACAAAAAAGTTATTTGTTAGTGTGGTAGCTAATTCGTTCCCATTTAACAAAGACCTTTACTGGTATAATTGCAACACTGATTCTAATCAAGCCATGCTGTCACTTTGATTATGTACTGTTGGCAAACCAATTTGGCAGCCCTAGCAAATGTAAATGTATCCCTGCCTGTGTCCACTTCAAGACTTCAGATTGGACTCTCACATGTTCCCCGCTCTGTCATTTGGAAATGAATATTTTTACGCTTGTTCAAGAATGTAATTGTCCGCTGTCTGAAATATGCAGATTGCCCTTTTGGGGACTACTAGGACAAACTGGAATAGTTTTAGCAATTTAAAAAATTTCCATAATGTAAAATGTAAGCATTGAAAGGATAATGTAAAGGACATTGCGCCAAACATTTCTTGGATGCAAAATAAGACCATAAACGTTCCAGTTTGTAGCAGCAGAAACTCGATTTAGCACTATTTCCCAGCCAAGAGCCGTAATGGCTCCTACATCACTGAACTGAAGGGAGACTACAGCAATGAGGTGTGACTGCATCATCTGAACATGAAATAGTTAACCTAAAACGGTCAGAAAATATTTGACAAACCCCAATGAGACATCTTTTTCTTTCTTTTAAAGTTTCCTGTTTACTTCACACATATTTGAATGCTTAAACCACTGCTATGTAGACTATGGGCACGTTCACTTTATTTTCTAACGTGTCTTTTTTTTAGTCCTATACACCAAACCCCACACATCTAAGACACAAACTAAGACGCTATAGAAATTAACGGCCATTAAGGTTTGGGCCTCAAAAACTCATACTATTATGTTATGGAGTCAATAAAGGAATATCGGGTGGCAACTGTTACACAGCTTGTTCCTCCTGGGAGCAGATGGAATCAGCCATAACACTAATACCAGTTATTTAACCCCATGGATGGCTCAGAATATATAAGGAGATAAGTAAAATGGTCAGGTTTCTAGGGGGACTACAAAAATCAAAAAATTAAACTATAAAAAATAAACACAATTGGCATTTAGAAATGTCTGAACAATTAAAATATAGGCCTCAGTTTATCACTCAAGAAAAAAACTGGTTTGCCTATAGCAACCAATTACAGCTAAGTTTTTATTTCAATTATTAGCTTTTATGTGTCAGTAAATTAGTTGACTCACACAGACACACACACAGACACACACACACACACACACACACACACACATTTCCACAGGAAAGTTGATAACTAGTGTAATGATAAGCGTTGAATTTTGGGCTCCCTGTTGATCCAGAGAACACAGAGAATTGTGGTCCAGAATCAGAGCCATTTCTAGCACTAGGTAAGGGGTGAAACATCCCCAGACTGGTAGAGAACCCCTCCAGAAGGGTAGAAAGTGTTTTAACTTTAACTGTCCAGGTCAGATGTCCTTGCAATAAAATATTGTGATGAAGTCTTTTTTCTGTGCGGCACAGTCTAGAGGCTGTAGGGAGTGTCTTTTCCCCCTCCTCCTTCCCAGCTTTCACATGGCTCATGCCATGACGTCACTTATGTGCCCTTCACTAGAGTTGAGAAGGAAGAGAAGATGTCGAAGTACTGCATGGGAACGCTTGGAAGTTTAGGTAAGTATAGCTTTTTTTTTTAAACTAGGTGAAGGACATCTATGTGATGAGGAAAACTACCTACAGTACATAGGGGCCTGGCTACTGAGGAAACTACCAAAAAAGAGACCTGGCTACTGAGGAAACTACCAAAAAAAAGAGACACGGCTACTGGGAAAACTACCAAAAAGGAGACCTGGCTAATTGGAAAAACTACTTACAGACAGATGTGGCCACTGGGCAACCTATCTACAGGGGTCTTGGCTAATGGGGGAGACTATTTAAAAAGGGGACCTGGACTAAGGAAACTACCTAACCCTTGGCTACTGAAGGAAATTGCATTTAGGGGAGACCTGGCCACTGGGTAAATTGGGGCTCTATGGCTTAATTACCTTCAAAACTGCAGTGCCCTCCCCTCATGTGTAGTGACCCGTTCATTCTTTATGGAGCTGGGCAATGTTCAGAAGCCCCAGAGAATGAGAAGAATTCTGGCCGCCCATGCACTGTGTACTACATTTACAAGGTTCCTGTGTTCTGTTACACTCCCACATGTCCCAAAGAACAGCAAAGAAGTAGAATCTTGTTACAAGAGAGACCAACTTCCTCTATCTGCTACAGAATATTGAATGGGAAACATGGCAGAGAATTGAGAATAAAGAGAAAATTAGGAGGAAAGAAGATTACAGATCGGTTTCACTTGTTCAACATTGCTGGGCACATTGTTAATAGAACGAAGTTCAAGTAATACTGCTAAAAATATAGCCAATTCAAGATGATGATGATGATGATGATGATAATGGCATTGTAACAGTCTAGAGGGAGCGCAGGTGGTACAATAGAGGGAGACCCATGGGAAGGGTTAATGTTAGCAGTGCTTACACTGGTCATCAACCTGGAAATTACAAGATAACAGCATTACAAAATCACTTTACACATTACACAAATAACTCTATATTATTCTCTAATAATAACAACTTGTGCTGCACCGTAAAAGCAAAAAAGTCCTGAAGTGCTTCTTTAAAATCTGATAAATCAAACTGAGCTTTATAGTCATATGAGAGCACAGAACAATCCTTGAATCACTAATAGTCAAGTCTTGGCCAGATATGGAATAATGCTGTTGCTGTAACCTTTGTTAAAACGTTAGACTCAATCCTTGAGATAGCTTAAAGGGGTATTCCACACCATGGGCAGCAACTTTTCATTCATTTGTTGCCCGTGGTCAGACTAACAGTTCATTCCATACTTATTATCTATTATGGTCTCTGTTAAAGACACAAAAGACTGTGTGTGACATTTTCTTTCCCCCTCCCTCCTCCTTTCTGAGACAGTTGATGTCACTGGAAGGCTTTATCTGCAACTTTGTAGATTCTTTCTAATGCTGAAAGGGTTAATCTGACGTTAAGGTGCTGATGAACTGTGATGAATGCTCCTGGCATTACAAAAAAGCTACAAATTGCAGATAGGGACTTGGGAGGGGGGGGGGGGGGGGGTTGGGGCAGAGAGAAAAACTCACACAGTCAGCAGCAGCTCAGAACTGGAGGAAGGAGACTAAATAGATAACACCAAGCATGGAATGAATTGTTAGTGTCACCTTGGACAGCAACATATGAAAAGTTATGTTTGAGCGGAATACCTCTTTAAGCCTTGAAAAGCATGAACAAAATATATCTATCTATCTATCTATCTATCTATCTATCTATCTATCTAGCATTCCAAATGCCTTGTGTCCCGTCATATATATTTTACATATACCTGACAAGCTTACTTAGTTCTAGAAACCTGTAGGACCGTACCCACAAAACCTGTTTTTCATTCATAGCTTCCATCAGATACACTTTCCCATGATATGCCTTAGTTTGACTTTGCCATCTCTATACAGCAGCAGGCATGTAGATCCCTGTTTCTACAACAATCTTTGCTAATAGAAATGAATGCTGGAGAAGCTTACACCTGAAGTTGTTACCTGACATTGCTGTATGCTCTCTTCTTCTGGCTGGGGAGGTCAGTGACCACCTCTGCCAAGACAAGTTGAGCTGGATGCTTTCAGTTTCAGCATCCAGCTGTATGTATTCCACAGCAGGTGAAAGCTGAAAAACCTGGCAACTAGGGTTTTTCCAAGCCCTGACCTCAATAATAAAGTGATTTCTACTTCAGCCACCACTAGAGATCTCACAGCGTCATATGCAGTAAATGCGCCTGGTAATGGTTGCAGGCAGTTAGGATTAGATGCCAGCTGCAATTTGCCTTCCAAACTACTGTCTGTTAGATAGCTGAGCAGGGAGACACATGATACCTTTCATATATACATCTGTACTTTTAGAACATAGAAAATGCTTTTATCCACTGGTGCAAGGAGGAGTTCCCAAGCCCAAATTGTGCACATCACAGAGGGCTGGAGCTCTTGATTGACTGTTAGGATTCAGTTTCCAAATCTTGTTTCTGTGCTATGCATGTAATTGTGTGCAAGTGCAATATCTGGATGCAGGGTTCAGTGTATAGCTGACTGTAATTTAATCAGAAGGAGGAATGGAATTGCAGTCCTCAGCATTTTAAAGGAGAACTCTGTCCAAAATGTATTTTTTAATATGTTATTCCATAAGCAAAGTTAGACAAATTCCTAATATACACAACTTATGAGAAATGTACATATAGTGCTATTTACGTCAATTTAGTAGTTCCGACAGGCTTCAATTTTTATAGAAAAAAAAAAAAAAGTAATGTCACGAATCGGGTGTATTTTACATGAAGTGTCCAGTAGGGGGCGCGGTATACGTAGAAATTACATGGTAAAAGTAGCTGAGCCTTTGCTGTGCTTTACTGACTAAATTCATCTATTGTGGCCCCCCGCCCTGAATGGAGTCCTGTACTGCAAGAATTCCCCCCCCAAAAAAAAACCCCAAATCCCCCCCCTACCGGGCCGCCCAATGTCATCACAAGTAACCCCCCTATGTGCCGTAGCTTGCTACACCCCCCAGACCCCTAAACTCCCCCACTGGCTCCCCCATCCGCATCACTAGCACATAGCAGCTGGTCCTCTGTGCAGCGTCTCCCCGCTACCTCTCTCCCTGCAGTAATCATCATGTTCAGTGGGATAGAGGCAGCGGGGTCTGGGGACCACAACAGACGAGCATTCACCCCGCTGCACACAGGACGGGGTGAACACTTGTCTGTTGTGGTCCCCGCTGCCTCTCTCCCATCGAACATGAATATTACTGCAGGGAGAGAAGCAGCGTCTGTTCACTTAAACTGAGATGAGGAAGGAGATGTAGGGAGGTGCAGCATTGTGGAGACATCGTGGGTTAGCGGGAGCAGGAGCAGTTTGTATTCTGTGCTTAAAAGGCAGCCAGTGTAGTGACTGGCACAGGAAGGAGGTATAGCGTCTGGACAGGGAGATCAGCCTGGCTGCTGTATAAAGAATTTATTTAGGGGGGGATAGTTTGGAGAGGGGAATTGCAATAGTCTAGATAGGAATGAATTAGGGCCACAATCAGAGCTTTAGAGATGTTTTTTTTAGATGCAGGTGAAAAGAACATGATCACAGGTGTTTTACTAGATCAACACTGTGACATTGGATGTTCAGGATATGTTTACATAGTTCACATAGTAAACTGTTCACATAGTAAAATAACATGAAAATATCTGCAAAAAAGTAAAGGAGAAGTCTGGTGAAAATATTGGTTTGCCCCCCAAAAGTTATACAAATCATCAATATACACCTATTACGGTAAATGCACATAAAGTGCTCTTTCCCTGCACGTACTACTGCATCGAGGCTTCACTTCCAGGATAAAATTGGGATGTCACGACCCGATTCCCAGATCTGTGTGGGCTGTGGCTGCTGAAGAGCATTATGGCAGAGGGACACTGGGGGACACAGGGCACTTGAGGGATACTGAGCATCCCCCTGCCATCATCCTCTCCAGCAGCCACAGCCCGCACAGCTCTGGGAGTCGTGACATCAACATTTCATCCAGGAAGTGAAGCCTTGATGCAGTAGTAAGTGCAGGGAAGAAAGCACTTTATAAGCATTTCTCATAAGTGTATATTGGTGATTTGTATAACTTTTGGGGAACAATATAATACTTTAATAAAAATTTTTGCAGGACATTTTTTCAAGGTAATAATGCTGTCTATTGACGCCTATAGGAAATTGGCCATGAGTGCACACACACAGTATAGAGTAAAGGCTGTAAAAATAATAACATACTCTTTATGACCAGATCAATAAAGGTGATGAATTTGCCCTCCTTTTTTTACATTAATAAGATCCTACCCGAAAAAACTGCTTGAACATAGCCTAAATGTGGATTCCAGTAACAGTGGAAAAGTCAAAGTATGTTAAAAAATCTTATAACTAGAAGCTACTGTAATTTAATTGAGCAATGTACTCCACCTGCCCTGAGGAGCATTTTACTGGCAGTGTCAGACAGTTTTTTGCCAGTAATCTTAAAAACAATAATATATAACAATAACACAGATGCATCGCTGTAAAGTTTCTAATCATACTGAAAGTTTTCAGTTCAGGCTCATTGGATAGTTGATATAATCTTATTTTCTTCTGGGTGTTGTACAAGTGCTATATCCAGCACAGCAGATTCCAATTAACCGTCTAAGGTACTTGTTCTACTTTTTGCTGTTTCATCTTATCACAGTACATCTCAGTCTCTTTGTCAGTTAAAACTCTTCTTTGAAGTTTTTGCATATATTCGTACATTATTCCAACTTCCTTTCTGCGTCATTAATTTGCCTATATTTATGCTTCCTCTCGGTTTTTCTGACATTATTTCTATTCTTTCAAGTTATAATAGTGTACAGTCATACAGTGTAATGATATTCACAGAAATATGCAAGCTGCAGATTTTATGACTATAACCCCCCCCCACCCCCAAACATCATTCAAAGAATGGTACACAATTTATTGAGATGGAGATTGCATATATACTACAATGTATATAAACACTTTGAATACAGTTAAAAAGCATTAGTTCATATGGAAGTCAAACATCTTCAATTTAAAGGGGTATTTCACTCAAACATAACTTTTGATATGTTACTGCCCATGGTGAGACTAACAGTTCATTCCATATTTGTTAGTATCTATTCAGTCTCATTTTTCCAGTTCTCAGCTACTGCTTTCTGCTGAAAACACAAAAATCTATGTGTGAGCTTAGGAGAGGAGGGGAGACAAAGAGAAAGGCTTACATACAGATTTTTGTGTTTTCAGCAAAATCAGCAGTTGAGATCTGGGAGAAAGAAAATTAATAGATAATAACAATTATGAATTGAATTGCTAGTCTCAGCATGGATAGCAACATATCATAAAGTTGTTCGAGTGGAATACCCCTTTAAGTATTAGGTGACTTTGGGTGGCTGGATAACTTTTAGCCTTTGGGAACTTTGGGAACATAGCAGGGAAAGGCGACCATCTGGTTATAATCACGGCCATGAATAATGATCATGATTATTACATTAAGGTGACCCCAAATTTGTGATGGACTTACACTGTACTATGGCCGCTCCTGGGCTAATATTAAGCCTACGCATGGTCATGCAGGATCCGCTGGTCATCACCATAGTCCATCAAACCTGACATCCATCCAAATCTGTCCTTGGGATACAAATCTCTGAAAAACAAAAAGGAGAGACACTCATCATTTTGACAGGTGTTCTGCTACTTTGCAGTATGCAGCATCTTTACAGATCGCTGCTTACTGTCTGGCTTCTAGGAGCTTAAGTGGGGATGCCATGCATCCCCACCCAACCCTGTGGGGGCCAAGCTGTGCTCCACCTGCTGTGCTAATAACACTATGCTTATGACTTAATCCCTTGCTTACTGGGACAAGCGCAGTGCAATCAGCCCAGCAGATAAAGTACAGTCTGGCCCGTAAGGGTGTTAAGTGAGAATGCATAGCATTCTCAGTTAACCCTCTGGGGGCAAGACTATGCTTGGTTGGCAGGGAGGGGCAGGATCATACTAACCATTCTTGACTTGTCTCACGTAATCTATGTTCAGCGTTGAGGCCTGCAGTATACACTCTGCCAATAAGTGGTTGAAGTTGCCCCCCCAACAGTCTGGCACCCAGGGGGTTAAGTGGAAATGCATGGCATCCCCACTTAAACCCCTGGGTGCCAGACAACCATCTTGCCAGTCAACTGTGACTTATTAACAAAAGTTGTGATGAACAGACCAGCAGATGTTCGGGTCTAGTTCGAAATGTTTGGTCCAGTGGATGTTTGGGTTCCAGTCCCAACTGGATTTCTTTTTCAAGTTTGGCTGAACCTGTTGAACCTTAACATCCACGGGTTCGCTAATCACTACTTGTTATTTAGCCTTTAATAACTACAATTGGGTATTTTTTTTAATTGCTTTTTAGTGCACTCAATGCCCATAACCATTAGCTACAACACATTCCATACAGTTTAGTTACACAAGTTGGTATTTTCAGTGACCAGACTCACCGACCCAGGAGGCGAAAAAGGTAGGTTAAAGACTGTCAGACTGTTGGTCATACAGAGCATATTAAAGTGTCATGTTTTTTTTTATTGCAGAAATTTATAGTACAAGCGATTTTAAGAAACTTTGTAATAGGTTTTATTAGGCAAAAAATCCTCTTTCTGTGCTCAAAAGGCTCCCCCCCCCACACACTTCTTATCTGTGCATTATCAGGCAAATCCCACTTCAGAGTGGAGACGGGTTCTGCTGTGTCCATTCTAACCTATGGAGGGGGGGGTCAAGGCAGAGGAGTAAGCAGGAAGAACAGACAAACATACCAGCTATTTACTCACTGGGCACATAAAATGCTGGAGTCACAGGTCAGAAAGGTCAGTTCTTATCTAGCAGCTTGAGGAGATAAGCAGTCCTCCATGCGCAACTCCCTCCACTCGACCCCTCCCCTTTCCATAGGATAGAATGGACAGAGAAATCCTGCTTCATTTGAAGTGAGGGGGGACCTGGTAAACTGCTTTTTGAGTACAGAAGGAAATTCTTTTGGTTAATAAAACCTATTACAGAGTTTCTTAAAATCACTTGAAGTATTGATATTTATTGTTTTCTGAAAAATGACCCTGAATTGACAGTTACGCTTTTACCCTTAGACAACCTAGGACGTACCGGTACGCCCTGGAAGTCTGTGCACAGACGACCCTGGGAGTACCGGTATGTACTTCATAGCAGGTGAGGGCCGGCTGCAGTGAGCAACTGGCGCCTCACCGTTAATGACAGGCTGCAGTGATCGCGCTGCAGTGCGCCATTAACTCCATAAACGCCGCGGCGCAGCGTTTAAGTGTAAGTGACAGGGGGAGTCCCCTGTCACTTACCAATTGGGACCCCCGCAGTGTGACTGTGGGGGTTCCGATCGTTAAAACGGACCGCCGGAGGTCTCTCACCTGCGGTCCAATCGGCAGATTGCCTATCACACTGATCAATGCTATGCCTATGGCATAGCAATGATCAGTGTAGTAAATGAAAGTAATGAATGTACAAGTCCCCCAAAGGGACTTAAAATGTAAATAAAAGTTAAAATCACTAATACACTACCCCAAAGCCCCTCCCCCAATAAAAATTGAAATCACCCCCCTTTCCCATTATAGAAATAAAACATATAAAAATAAATAAAGAAATAAACATATTATATACCGTAGCATGCGTAATTGCCCAATCTATTAAAATATAACAAGCAGCATTGCGAATCGTGAACGGCGTAGACGAAAAGAGGGAAAAAAGTGCACAGATTACAGATTTTATGTTACATTATATATAAACAAAAAATTAATAAAAAGTGATCAAGACGTCCGATCTTCACAAATATGGTATTAATAAAAACTAGAGATCATGGCGGAAAAAATCACACCCCATACAGCCCCGTAGGTGAAAAAATAAAACTGTTATAAGAGTCATAATAGGCCCATTTTATTAATAATTAATTGCAAAAAAAAAGGATTTCATTAAAAAAATATATAACATTAGAGAATCTGTGTAACCTGCATGTGGTTGTGTTCGGGCTGACCTATAGAATAATTGTATCATGTCGCTGTTACCATATAGTGCATTACGTAGACACAGGAACCCCCCAAACGTTACCATATTGCATTCTTTTTTACGATTTTACCAATTTATATCTTCATAAATAATAACTTTGGGATTCCATCATACATGTTATGGTAAAATGAAAGACGCCATTACAAAGTACAACTATTCCTGTAACAAATAAGCACTTACATAGCTTGTAGATAGAAAACTGAAAGTGCTAGCGCTCTTAGAAGGGGAGGAGGGAAAAACGAAAGCGCAAAGATCAATATTTGCTTGGTCCACTGGGTCATTTTGGGCCTGGTCCTCAAAGGGTTAAGCAAATCCTTTCAGAAGTGCTATCAGTGCAGAGAGGAAGTTAAATTACCCAAAAGAGGAGCTAATTTATATGGAGTGAAATTCTTTTTTTTCCCATAAACAGGAAATCAAATATAGTTGGTAATACAGTATGTGAAAATAAATGTTTCCCTGTAATCATTGTGCTTAAAGGGGTTGGCCACTTTATAGTAAAATTGCTCAGTGTACAGTATTAGTAAGTGTACTCATTGTATATACTGACAGCAGCTCCCTGTGTACCTCATAGAGCTAATATCAGACTCTCCTCCTCCAGGCTGGGCTGCCCTGCTCTGTGGTGTTTTGGTCCATGAGATTGCTTACATGGAGGAGCATCTGACCAGGCTCCGCCCCCAGTGTCCACTCCTGAGCCTGTATATGTCTATGGAGGACACAGGGAACAGGGCACGGTCACATGCTCCTCCATGTCGGCCATTTTATGGACTGAAACAAAACAGAGCAGGGCAGCCCAGCCTGGAGGAGGGGAGTCTGATTTTAGCTCTGTGAGGTACACAGAGAGCTTCTGTCAGTATATACAGTGAGTGCACTTAATAATAATAATTGGTACTGACCTATTTTACTATAAAGTGGCCAACCCCTTTAACAACGGGAGGCTCTGTATCCGGCACCAACACACCTTCAACATGTTGGAAACTAAAGACAGTATTAGGCTACGTTCACACAACATCTAAAATATTAAAAAGGCATCCGATTTTCATATTTAAAATGACGGCCGTTTTTGCCGAGATTTAACTGACTGCAATGCAATGTATTGAAGTTAATCGGAAGACGGACGTCCAATGCACACAGCGTATTGAATAACGGACGTATTTGCCGCGGGCGTCAAAATAATGAACATGATCATTATTTTTGGGTGTCTTTTGCAAACAGCGGACGTTTTTTATTTGTAGTTCACACATAGTTTTCCTTTTGTTACCGTTCTGTCTCCGTTTTTGCTATTAAATTCAATGGACTTTTCAATTAAGCCGCATCCAAAGGCCAATTAGTAACTCCAAACTAGTATAATGTACAAACACCCGTCAGTGCACTAAGGGGAGGTCAGGCTGCTAAACAATGTCCATTATTTTAGACTCAAAATGATGGAAGTAATTTTAAACGGAGATGAAAAGACGTTGTGTGAACATAGCCTTAGAGTAGTTCTTTTGTTTTGACTTGGGTTGGAGCACTTAGAATTTAATATATGTTTTTCCTCCGTCACCCTCCTTTTTTTTATCTGTTGTAAGTACTGTATTTTTATGTATTTTGGATATTTTACTCAATTATTTATTTATTACTCAATCAATTTATTTATTAATAAATAATAACGTTTATAAATAAAAAAAAAACATTGATCCGGATCCCTTTTTTATCCCCATTATACTTAGTGAGATAACTACCTCTGTGACTACTCTGTGACCATAACTACAACTCTCATGATCCAGATGAGCATCACTGTCAAAAATGTAGATTACTGCTATGCTTTAGGCTATGCTATGCTTGTATCTTCAGAGTGACAACCTGCATAGTGACATCACTAGCTGCGGTGTCGCCCCTCAGTCGGTGATTGCCTTAGCCTCTTTTTTTTTTTTTTTGGGGGGGGGGGGGGGCTGCAAATTTTATCAATGTATTTAGAAAAGAAATTGCTTTGTCAATAAAGCTTCGCTCATCTCTAATCAGCATGTAATCCAGCAGTTGGAGTTTATGCTGTAGTGTCAGTTTTTACTAAAGGTCCCCATACATGTTAGACTTTGGTCAGCCGAATTCACTGCTAGTGGCGGATTCAGGTGTCAGTCTAGCGTGTATGGGCCCATTCTGAACATTTAAAAATCATTGCTCGTCTGGCTGCATAATCACCCTGTGTAATAGGAGATGTGACGCTGATACAAACATATGAAAATTATAGAACAATACTGAACTAATACTGCTCTGCATAGTTTACTCACAACATGACCGACGATTTCAGCAGAACCATACATTACCTGTCCAGGCAGCAGGTCTTCTTCTCCCGGTCCCGCGCGGCAGCATCGGATTCGGAGCGCAGCTGTCTGAACTTACAGACCGCTCAGCCAATCACTGTCCGGAAACGCCGCGGCCAGTGATTGGCTGAGCGGTCTGTCAGTTCAGACAACTCTGCTCCGAATCTGATGCTGCCGCGTGGGACCGGGAGAAGGAGAAGACCTGCAGCCCGGACAGGTAATGTATGAAACAAGGGCTGCAAGGACATCGGTAACGATGTTCTTGCAGCCGTTGTTTCACGATCATCAGGGCCGTGTAATAGGCCCAGTAAACGAGCGCCGATCTAGCAGATCGGCACCATTTACATCGCTGCTCGGCCCGTGGAATAGGGCCCTTAGTTTTAGACCAGAATGGAAAATTCATGATTAATTTACAATATAGATAGTAACATGGAAAATTAGAAAAAAACTTTACCAGAAATTCAGAAATATGTTTTATGTAACAACTTGCTATAAACAATAGATTTTCTAATGACACATTCCTTTAAAACTTAAAGCTTCCCCTCCTTATGTCTCACACCAGATTTACAGAGAGGTCCCCCTTTAGCCAGCTGTATGACAGTCGCAATAGATTTTCACCATGATCAGGGTAGATCATCAGGCAATCTGGTAAACAGGGCAAACATCATCAAAAAGGAGCCAATTTTTGCACAAACCCACCAACATACTCC
The DNA here is from genome assembly GCF_027789765.1 of Dendropsophus ebraccatus. NCBI lineage: Eukaryota > Metazoa > Chordata > Amphibia > Anura > Hylidae > Dendropsophus > Dendropsophus ebraccatus. Next base: position 52,062,386 of record NC_091463.1, read on the forward strand.
AGCCGTACATTTCATGAATTCTCCCTATAGTGTATAAACTAAACCAGCGCAGCAGTACCAGATAGTTGATCTTACAGTTTTGAAGCAACTCGGCAGGGAGGTTTTTCCTAACATCTCGGGGAACTAATCACAGATCTGTGGATGTCGGCTGCCAGACAGACTCCCAGACAGATCCAATTATGTTGAGTTCAGGGCTCTGTAGGGGTCTTATCATCACTTCCAAGACTCCCTGTTCTTTACACTATTGATAGTTCTTAATAACAAATGCTGTATGTATTATTGGGTTTATGGGCAACTGCAAAATAATTTTTTTCCAGTCTCACCCCACAGATTTAAGAATTAAGGTGAGAGGGAAAAACAAAAAATCAATAATTGATCTTGGCTAATTTTTAGCTCAGTTAAATGCTGTGACAACAACAAAAATAACTTTACTGACCCGCTGTTGTTATTTTGATGCATCTTGTTTTCTGGTCTTTTTGAAATAGGACATAAAGGGGATTTTTACATCTACTTTACTTTCTAATGTTACATGCAGTTTACAAATAGCCAGACTAGCTGAACTGTTGCCCCTTATATTCAAATAGATATAACCAAGTCAACATAAATGAGGCTCTTGATATAAGTTCCTGTCACGGACAGAGGTGGCAGCAGAGAGCACTGTGACAGACTGGAGCACATCACTTCCTGCAGGACAGCAGCTGATAAGTACTGGAAGACTCAAGATTTTTAAATAGAAATAATTTACAAATCTATAAAACATTTTGACACTAGTTGATTTGAAATATTTTTTTTTTCCCCGTCGGAGTACCCATTCAAGCATTCAGTGGGGGTCTGAACACCATGGGGGGCATTTATGATCTTATCTTATCTTATGTAAAGCTAGCCCCTTTTCCCCATGCCTCTTAGCACAGCCAGCTGGCCCTGCACCTGGTGCAGGCATTGCACAAAAACCTACTACCTTGCTTTAAAGCAGGTGTAGATGCCAAGTTTACACCTGTTTCCAGGCATAAACCTTGGTAAATTAGGCGTGGGAGGAGGTCATGCCTACTCCATGCCTTGCCAAGGGCGCAAAGTTAATAAATCTCTCCCCAAGACCCTAATTGATTAAAACAGATAATAATAATAATAACAATAATAATAATAATATTTATTTGTATAGTGCCAACAGATTCCGCAGCACTTTTTTTTTTACACAATACAGAGGTTATATTTATATTGCATTATACAATACATTAATAAAAATAGATAAAGATACAAAGGGAGTTATAGACCTGTTCAGGAGAGCGTACAGACTAGGGGGACTGGGCAGAGCGCAGAGCACGGGAAGGATGGTAGGTGAAGATGAGGGAGGAGATGTATGGAGGGGCAGAGTTGTGGAGAGCTTTACGGGTGAGGGTGAGGAGCTGTAAGTGAATTCTGGATTTAATAGGTAACCAGTGCAGTGACTGGCACGGGGGGCAGACATCAGTATAACGGCTGGAGAGGAGGATGAGTCTGGCTGCTGAGTCCAGGATAGACTGGAGAGGGGAGAGCTTAGAGAGAGGAAGACCGATTAGTAGGGAGTTACAATGGTCAAGATGAGAATGAATCAGCATCGTTAAGCACAAACAAAAAGAAGTCCTAAGATTATTGTTCACCTTACCAAGTGAAAACCATATCCACACAGATTTATGTTACTGTGTAAAACTTAAAATAGTATAATCTGCCCACAGCAACCGATCACAGCTCTCATTTTACCATAAATGACCTAAAGGGACATCCAATGCACCTCCTTCAGTGGACTTCTGCAAACAACTGTTGTCGGTAGAATTTAGTTTAGCAAGCTCCCCCTGCAGCCCCCCATACTGCAAGTGCTAGAATCACTGTAAACTGTTGTTTTTCAGATGCACAGCAGTGCAATTATAATATCCACATATAAATATTAGACAGTGCCAATGCATGCTGCTCTGGTCATATAAACAGCAGAGGTATTTAGTCCTTATGACTGATCCTGGCATAGTAGAGGGGAGTTCATGCTGTTTCCTTAGGAAAGCCTTGTGAACCACTGGCAACAGAACAAAGCAAAGTGCTTGTCTAAATGGTCTTATTAAAATACCTTACATAGTTCTGCTTTGATGCTTATTCCCTGCCTAATGTCTTAAGGACTGTTTAGCAAATAAGGGTGATTTTTTTTCTTGTATTTTCATGTGGTGTAGAGTGTTTTTGTAGCCTTACATAAACAACCACATAATATAAGAGTCTTAAGAAAGTGCTCAGTGATCCAGATGTATTTTAATGCTCAGCAATAAATAGAAATATTCTGGACACCAGTTGCATATCGAATATGTCAGTCCTCAGTACACACTACTTTATGTTGCCTAGTCTAAGGTGTCTACATGTTTTTTTTTTTCTTGTCTTTTTTGAGGACGAGAGAGAAGAGAAAAAATAAAATAAAATAAACAAACAAAACACACACACACACACACCTAGTTTTCTAGTTACTTTCCAAACCCAGTGCAGATTTTTCCTGTAAATCCAGGGGTCCCATATGTTATGAAACACCCCTCTATTGTTTACCCTGTGGTATTAAAAACATTCTGCATTAATCATCTTCCTCTGACGGCCCGTTCTTTGCCATTTATTATTTAGCCACCGACAGTCTGATGCTTAAAAACAACTTAAAAGTAACTCCTTTGTTTATATAGTCCCCTACATTTTGTTAGGGTCCCCCAACAACCAGCCTATAGGCCTATAGTCTATAAGTATATACAGTGTCTATAAATGTTCTATGTCCTTTGTAGAGTTGATTGGACCTCTGGAAATCCTAGGTTCGATCTAACTCAAACATTCACGAACCTTCCGCATTTGATTGCTGAAGCCTTCCCGGTCCATGGGGAAGGAGGAGAGTGCCCGAGTTCCGCCTGGAATTCCGGGATTCAGCCTAGGTAATAGGATGAATACCGGAATTCCAGGTGTTACCCGGGCAGTCTCCTCCTTCGCCATGAGTTCGATCGAACCTAGGATTTCCCAAGGTTCGATCAACTCTAGTCCTCAGTGACAAAGCCAATTTGGGCCTTATTGCCCAGTTTTCATTTTTTTATTGTTACATTGTAAAAGATATAACTTTTTAATCTGTTTGTTGACATTGCCATATGGAAAAGGGGCAGGGAATTCAGCGATAGACCAATGCCTCTGCTCTTGTTCACATGTTCCATTACGTGCTATGAAAATGATGTACCACACAACGGAATATGTGTAGAGAAGCAGGTACTCCAGTTTAATGTCGGGCTCCATGCTTTTATACTGGTGTGGGTGCTGTCATCTGTGTCCTGCAGACACAGCTGCCAGGAGGCAAAGAGCAGTGAGCGATTACTTTCTCCTCTCTGGCTTTCACTTCTAGACTGCAGGCTGCATTAGGTCCATCCACTTCAGTTGTCACCTAGCAGGGTGCCATGGGTGAGATAGCCTGGACGAGCAGCCGCAGTAACATACACAGAACACCAGACAAAAAACATACAAAACATACAATAAAAGGAAACTACCAGCACAGATATGTATATATCTGTGCTGCCAATTTCCAGATAATGAGCAGCAGTCTATACTTACCATCAGCTCTGCTTGCGATCCGGGTTTCCAGTCCTCCAGTCTGGCCACTGCTGTATCTTCAGGCCCCGCCTCATATGATTGTCAATTGAGGAGGCGTTGCCTGAAGAAACAGCAGGCTGTTGGAAGATTGGAGAACCAGATGCCGGATTATAAGCAGCGCTGATGGTAAGTATACACTGCTGCTTGTGATCTGAAAAGTGACAGTACAGATTTATACATATCTGTACTGTCAGTTTCAAGTGCTGCATACGATACAGGGATTATTCATATAGCCGCCTGCTCAATTTCTCATGTTGTGTAAAAGGACTGCAAACAAGCGCCAATCTTGCTGATTGTTTGTCGCTTTTGTGGATGAGAAATCTGTACATGTAAAAGGACCCTTAAATGTGTCACTTTGCTCAAAAGGGTGATCCAGTTTTTGAAAATGAACGACTTGTTCTCCAGATACATCATCACTATTAAATTGGTGGGGGGTCTGGATAACTTCTTTAGCAGAGACATAAAGCAGTCATGAGCAAAATTTGGCTTATCATTACACTCTGCTATTGCAATAGACCGCAGTTCATGACAATGTGAATTGTGAAAATGTATTTTAATCACTCGGGGAGGTGTGGGGGGTCTGCACGGGTGATCTTTAGATTGTCCGGGCAGCTCATAGAGGATAGTGGCGGTCTGCTGCCTCCGCTCCTATTCTATGGAGCAACGGGAACAGATCGCTGCTATCACAGTCGGTTGTCTTTCAACATGTTGAAAAACAAACAACAGCAACAATGCCTTCTATTTCTATCGTTGCCTTCTATTACACGGGACGGTTGTTGGCCGTGATGGAGGATATCTGCCGACTACGGACGATAATTGTTCCGTGTAATAGGGCCTTAACTCAATAAGCAACTAACTGCAGGGAACAGTGGGTAGAGATAAACACAGTGTTAAGCCCCCATGGACCTATTTGTATGGAATGGTCAGTACCGTTCTTTGGTGGATGCTGTATCTTGCGCTATTTTGTATTTCTGTGGCTAAGTTGTTCTTTATAGTGGCACCAACAATAAATATATATTAAGGTGTGAACCTGTAAAACAATATCCATGTGACCATTTGTTTCAATGACACATCGATTTCCCCAGATGGAAATTTCCTTCAGATCATATTTTTACACTGTGTACCACAAAGATTACTCAGAGCTCATCTTCAGAGAGGAGATGATGTAAAGGATTTGTCACACTTGACACCCTTTTGAGATCCTGTAACAGTGAGACTTGAGTTTGTTGCTTTTACTTCTATCTTAGTTAGCTTCCTTTACCGTTGTTTAACCATATGACAAACCTATTTTCAGGTTTCAATTTGTAAAAAATGGAGAATATCTCAATTTATCATGGAAACATTAGCCGTGAAGAAGGAGAGAGACTTCTATGTGAGGCTGGAAAAGATGGAAGCTACTTAATACGTGATAGTGAGACCAAACCTGGCATGTATTGTCTTTGTGTCCTGTAAGTACTTATTGTTATCCCTGTTTTATGCAATGTGCCATGTGCCCTACTTTGTAGTCCTCTATTGAAGAGCCATTGCAGGTTTTTTGTGGAATTGTAATTACAACATATGACTACTGGTTTGTCCGACGTTCACCTTATGCTGAATAGCAGTATATACCCTAACCCATTTTACTTACACTTTTATGTGATTCTTTTAACCAAGTACATTTATTAGAGCTTCAGTACTTTATCTTTAAGAACATATCATATACCTATTAAGATTTAACTACATAACTACTATGATTCCTAAAAGACTTATCTAACTGATTTTTAAGATTTTTCACATGTGGATGTCTAATAGTATCTGTAGTTTTACACGTTGCTTTTATTATGTTTACCAGGTTTTTAGTCGGAAACTAAGCATGCGTTACCAAAGTGTAGTGTACGTAGTCCAGTGACCTAGCAAGACAATTTTATAGGACTTCTGATATGTTAAAACCATGTTCTTTTTCTGCAGTAAAGATATAACACTATGTAATTTCTCGCCTTTGAAGGCAGTTAGCAAGGGAAAATGAGATCAAAGATTGCGCTGATAACATGGTTACTGTCTCATTGAGTTAAGAAAAACAGGGTGTTAAATTAAGAATGTTAAATAGATGGTAAAACAGATTCAGACTCGGTAGGCCTTGGATGACCTTGATCTTACAAGCATTACATGGTTGAATAGACAGTCTCAAAAGTTCTGCTTTGCTCAGTTGATTTTATGCTTTTTTTTTAATCTCATCTCATTGAATTTAGAAATCAAATTTTTTAGATGATATTGATAAGTGGTGTTAATAGATGATAACAGATAATACAATAAGTCTATATATTCTATCTATCTCTATGTCCTCTAATTGGCCTAGGTGACCTCACATGAACCTTAGGCATTATTTTTACCTATTGAGGAGGTGTGCTCTATATATACCATGCTTATAATGTACATGCTGACAGATACATCTGATAGGATAGGAGAACAAATAGGAAATTACATAAATATTCTTCATACCAGATTTGTACCAATACAAATGGTTCGCATGTTCAGGTTTTTAATTGCAAGTACTGAATATAAAGTCTGGCACAGATCAAGCTGCCTCTGAATCTGGTCACCAGGGCTGCACAAATGATCACTAAATCCTTTCTATGGCTCTTGAATTATTCAACCATTGGCCACACATTTTTAAGCAGGCCAGAACTGAGCATGCAGCCAATGAATAACCGTTTCCTTGTTAGTCCGATGATCAATGTGATTGTTAGGCTGGGCGATATCAATGGGTTTGACCAATAATCGGCCATGTAATCCTGGGGCATCTCCTCTTTTCAAATCTATTCCTAGCTTTGCATTCAATTATTTCAATTAAAAACCCTAATGTTGGAACACTCCTTAAGACCGCTGCAAACTTCCGTCATTGTCCTTAATATTAAATGACATTGTGAATGACGCGTATTCTTCTACATTGCACATGAGACTGCAAAAATCACGATCATCCTTAAAGGGATCAAATAACATCAAAGAATTCTCATTTAATTTATAATCATTTTATGTAAAATGGCCCTTAGATACAAAATACCACTGTTTATGAGCTTCATTGTCCTTGATACCAAATCACATCACTTCAAAAGACCTTAATTGTCCAAAATACCATATTATCAGTAAATATCAGTGCAAGTGACCTTCACTATCCACAATACTATATATCAGTGCAAGTGACCTTCACTGTCCACACTACCATATAATATCATTACAAGTTACCTTCCCTGTCCACAATACCATATAATATCAGTGCAAGTGACCTTCACTATCCACAATACTATATATCAGTGCAAGTGACCTTCACTGTCCACACTACCATATAATATCAGTACAAGTTACCTTCCCTGTCCACAATACCATATAATATCAGTGCAAGTGACCTTCCCTGTCCACAATACCATATAATATCCGTGCAAGTTACCTTCCCTGTCCACAATACCATATATCAGTACAAGTGACCTTCCCTGTCCACAATACCATATAATATCAGTGCAAGTGACCTTCCTTGTCCACACTACCATATAATATCAGTACAAGTGACCTTCCCTGTCCACAATACCATATAATATCAGTACAAGTTACCTTCCCTGTCCGCAATACCATATAATATCCGTGCAAGTTACCTTCCCTGTCCACAATACCATATAATATCAGTGCAAGTGACCTTCCCTGTCCACAATACCATATAATATCAGTGCAAGTGACCTTCACTGTCCAAAATACCATATAATATCAGTACAAGTTACCTTCACTGTCCACAATACCATATAATATCAGTGCAAGTGACCTTCCCTGTCCACAATACCATATAATATCAGTGCAAGTGACCTTCCCTGTCCACAATACCATATAATATCAGTGCAAGTGACCTTCCCTGTCCACAATACCATATAATATCAGTGCAAGTGACCTTCCCTGTCCACAATACCATATAATATCAGTACAAGTGACCTTCCCTGTCCACAATACCATATAATATCAGTGCAAGTGACCTTCACTGTCCACAATACCATATAATATCAGTACAAGTTACCTTCACTGTCCACAATACCATATAATATCCGTGCAAGTTACCTTCCCTGTCCACAATACCATATAATATCAGTACAAGTGACCTTCCCTGTCCACAATACCATATAATATCAGTACAAGTGACCTTCCCTGTCCACAATACCATATAATATCAGTGCAAGTGACCTTCCCTGTCCACAATACCATATAATATCAGTGCAAATTAAAAATCACACATTTTCCTATAAGAGGGAATAACACCATTGCAAGGCTTTGTTCACACTACGTAAGTTTCGTAATAATCATGGCTGTTGTTGCGGATTTGCAAAAATGGCCGTGATTACTACGGAACTTATGTGGTGCTGCTGTCTATGGAATTCTAGTCGAAGTGTATACACATAGTATACCCTCCGTCCGGGATCGCTAGCGGCACCGCAAAAAAATGACATGTCAGTTTTCTGTGGCCGCTATTTATTGAATAGCGGCCACAGAAAACCTGTCAGTTCCCACAATGGAGCGTGCGGCTCCGGCATCTGTCTCATGATGGTTTTTGCCTTCCTCTGGATCAACACAGTAGCGTTTCTGTAGGTTGAACTCGATTGAAATGACTGTTGGTGGGAATCATACACCAGAACAGATGCCCACAGTACTCTTAGAACTTTTAGGTTTAGGGTACAGTATGGCTTTTGTAATGATAAATCCCCTGCAAGCCTAGAAATAAGTGCTAGATAGTAGGTATAGAATGTAGAACCTTCTGGATTTTAACAGTTATACAAAAACAAAAAAATGTCAACTAACTTTGCATTTTAGATAGTCTAGTGTGAGAGAAGAACAATACGTTTGTTAAAGTGGATGTGCAGCACTTTGAAGTGGTGACTGACAACATAGAGGGCTGTGGAGATAAGATCAATTCCGTTAGCAGAATCAGCTTAACAAAACAACCTGCTCGGTTATAAGTATAATATATTGTGTGTCATCAAATCCTAACTCCTTCACTGCCATAACAAGGACAATTGCTCTCTATTAAATACACTTATAAAAATAAGAAATATTTATAGAAATCTGCTGTAGTATAAGAGTGATTTTTAAAAATTCGGGAACAGGCATCAGGGGAGTTAAATGTTTTTGTTTTTTTAATTTAGCTGCAGTTAACTCCTGCCTGACCGCTGCGGTCAGGCAGGGGTTAACATTTTCCGCCGCATAAGGCAAACCCCTGACAATCTTCTTAAAAGTCAGGGGTCGTCTTAAACCCAGTTGCCTTATTCGCCGGAAAATACAGTATTTTATTTTTAGAAAATAGTTAAATAATATAATACAGAATTAGACAAATGGTTTGTGCAGTGCATTGGCTGCTCTTTTTTGTGTTTTTAACAGATGTGATCAGTCTAACAGAGAAAGTGGAATAAATACTTTCTAGGTCAGGTACACAGAGTAGATATTTGTGGTTTTTATGGTTTTTTAAGCCATACCATATAGTAGCTACAAAAACACAACTATAAATGTAGAGATTCTAGATGGTTGAAAACAAATGTCCCCATACAGTGTATACTTCTGTCAGTATAAAGTGTATGGGGCTCTCCTGAGATGATGTCGGTGGAGATAGGGGTTGGGCATGATAATAAGTTATTGCCCGACTCCTTTGTTTTCAGAGAGATAAGCAGTCTGGCTGCCGCTTACCCCTCCCCTTCCCACAGAGAACACAGGAATGTTCGGCTGTGCTGAACGTTTATGTGTAGTGATAATTGTCGGAGGACAGTTATTGAGGGTGTATGCCCACCTAAAGAATTAAGGGTCCTACTACACTGAGTGATTTTTAAGGATTAACGACTAACCATGAACAATCGCAAATGAGATTATTTATCATTAACCTAAAATTGTTCACCATATTACACAGATTGATGGTTGTTAGTTACGATCGTTACTATGGTCGTTATTGCGATGAATATTTACTCCTTCTGATCCCGGTAAAACAACAAACAATGTGAAATAACACTGAATGATTACTGAACAAATGCGGAACTTGAGCCAACGAATTTGGAATTACAGCGAACGATTAGCGAACGATTAACGATAATTTTAGGTTCAGATCTAAATCAACGATCAGCAATACACGAACGATTTTTCGATCAGTGCCTGCAATTATGCTGCGTTTACACGTAAAGATTATTGGCCCGATCGTACGATTAGCGATGTCGGATTTACGATTTTTTTTTATAACGATCAGCGTTTAGATGGTACGATATATCGTACGAATATTCGCACTGCGATCGTTTTGCGATCATTTAAGCCTATCTCACACATTGGTTAAATCGGCGAACGACTGTTCACACGGAACGATTTGCGAATTTTTTGCGTACGATGAACGACGATTTGATGACCTGATGAAAGATCAAAATGTACGATTTATCGTGCGTCGTTCGATCGTTCGCTGCGTTTACACGTACGATTATCGTTCGAATTCGACCAAATTCGCACGATAATCGTTACGTGTAAACGCAGCATTACACAGAACAATTATTGTTTAAATTTAAATGATATAAGGATTTTTCGCAAGATAATCTTTCCGTGTAATAGGGCCCTAAGGCTTGTTCACATGAAGTGTTTTTCTCTCTCTCTCTTTTTTTTAATGACGTCCGCCATATTTAGTTCAAAATTACGTCAGTTATTTAGCATTTTAGACACTGGTCATTACAATCACGGCTGTTGGTGCATTATTCTAAGTAGACTAATTGGTCTTTGGGTGTGTCTGTAACTGAAAAGTCTATTAAAATTATTAGTAAACACAGTGAAAGGAATGAAAAAAAGAAAAACTGTGTGTTGTCATGACCATTATTTTGATGTCCCCTCAAACAATGTCCGTTATTTAATACACTGTGTGCATTGGGCGGCCGTCATTCCATTGACTTCAATGCATTCCATTGAGGTAAATAAAAATGCGGTAATAAGGGACATAATTTTTTTAAAAAAAAGCATCCACCGTTTCTCTCTTTTTTTTTTTTAATACTTAGTGTGAACATAGCCTAAGGGCCCTATTCCACCGGACGATTATCGTTCAGATTATGGTTCAATCATTCGAATCTAAACTATAATCGTTCGTTTGAATAGCAGTTAACAATTAACAACCGAACGAGAAATCGTTGATCGCTTTATAAGACCTGGACCTATTTTTATCGTTGCTCGTTCGCAAAATGTTCGCAAATCGTTCGCATTGAATAAGACGTTGTTCAGTCATTCGCAGTAGATAAGAACGCAATAGCGAAGAAATAGCGAAGAAAAAACGATCGCAAATACGATCATAAGTAACGATTATCGTTCCATGGAAATAAGTGAACGTTTTTAGGTCTTTCGCAATAGTGGTCGTTTGAGATCGTTAATCGTTAACGATTATGCGAACGATAATCGTCCGGTGGAATAGGGCCCTAAGACTGTTACCCCAACAATCATGACACTGCCTTATCAAAGGAGATTTCTGTGGAAAAGTTAGACCGCCATGTTGGAGGTTTTTTTTTTTTTAATCATCATTAGGGGGAAGACATTAGCAATTATTACTATGAAAAGCCAAGGTAACATATCAAGGCTGAGATCAACGGGAAATCTGTTGTTTTACTTTGTGGTGTTTTAAAAGAACCCATTATAGAATAATCCTGAACAAGTCACATGGTTTCTAAGAGCTGGTCATGACTGTAGCTAAAAAAATGCATCAAAAGCTGCCCTGTGTGAATCTGGCACATTATCCCTGCTTATTATTTTGGCAGAGGGTTGCTAGTGACAATCCACCTGCCAGCAACTGTCTATGTCAGTTATTGCATAATATCTGCTTTGTTATTATTCCTCTTTGTGGTGAAAATCCAGACTATCTTGCCCCATGATTTCTGCTCTCTTCAGGTACACTACAGAGAGATATTAAATTATGGTTTCTAATATGAATGATTTTATATATCTGGTCACAGCAAAAACAGTAGAGGGCTTCAAAACCGGCCTAGACAAGTTCTTAGACCAAAATAATATAAATGCATATGTATAGAACCTATCACCCCTCCCCCTTCCCTGTATCCATCCCCTCCTTGGTTGAACTTGATGGACATGTGTCTTTTTTCAACCATATTAACTATGTAATATATAATGGAATAGATAATCTATCTCACTATTTAAAGATTCTGTGTAAATAAGCTTTATGTTGTAGGTCCAATGTAGTTGCTGTAGGCTGTATCCATTTTTTTCCAGGAAGCCCTAGCCCATTTATCCATCTTTTCTAGGTGATGAAATTTGCTCATCTCTGCTGCGGGTATCAATGTAACTAAATGATGTAACAAAGCATAACACCAGTAGCATGAAATCAGTTACTGATCCTGTACCTGCGAATGGACCTTTAAACAATATATTTATGCTTCGCGTAGTCATGGGCCCATGATTCTTGTTGGTGCTCTTACATGTTGTGCTATCAGCCGTGGCTGCCATGAATGGCAAGTGGCACTGGGATTCACTGCTTTATGCAGTAACAAGTCCAGTTGTAATTCACCAATAATTCAGGGCTACACTCGGACCTGCCACTGCTTACAATGGCGAGTCTAGGTGCCACCCACAGGTCAGAAACACATACGACAGTGTAAATATGCTCCTTAGCAATAAGCTACAAATCTCTACTTTCTCAGCATACACAGTGCCAGCAAACTGGCAGGTTATTGATATTTGCTATGGTGAGGACAAGAAAGCTGTGACAAATTTCGAGTGGTTCAGCATTGAAATTGTAATAAAGGAATAATCCAGCTAAAGTGTATAGAAAACATTTATCCATTCAGGGAATATGTGGCGCTTTATCTATCTATCTATCTATCTATCTATCTATCTATCTATCTATCATTTCTCTTTGTAATTGTCAATGTGTTTGTCAAACAATTGGAACCAAATATGTCACAAATGTTTCCAAATATATAGTCTACAGTCCATTTACATAGTAAAATAGCCTTTTTATTTACTGGAAACATATTCTCCAGCAACAGTAAATTATACTTACTGGTAGTGTAACACTGGGTGATTTTGATCCTAGGGAACAAATCAATACTTTGAATCCAAACCACTCAGAAGAAAAACAAAACTTTATTGAAGTACAAGAGTATAGGAGTATAAAACATATGGTAAAGGTTTACAAAATAAAGTATAAAACACTAGTAAAATAACAGCTTACTAAGCTTGAATCCAATTCTGGAGGAACCAAATGGTCTGAGTGACAGAAATAGTCATCAAAACAGAATTCCTGGTAGATGGTCCCCAGACCTTTTAGTTTCTTTACTGAGTAGCAAAGATTCCTGCTATCTTATAGGTTTGATTTCTACTAAAACGATAATAGTAAGAATTGTTTTTGTTTTTACCCAAACTACAGATGGAGTCTCTGTTTCTCTGGTGTACTGTGATATCACCAGCATTGTGTTACATATGATGGACAATGTGGGATGACAAATGGCACAAAAAGCTACATAGTAACATAGTTAATAAGGTTGAAAAAGGCAAGAGTCCATCAGGTTCAACCTAGGGAAACCCTACTGTGTTGATTCAGGGGAAGGCGAAAACTGCTATGAGGCAGATGACAATTGCCCCATCACACAGAGAAATTCCTTCCCGACTCCAATGGCGATCAGAATAATCCCTGGATCAACGTATCACCGGAAATCTAATGCCCATAACTTGTAATATTATGTTGTTCAAGAAAAGCATCTAGGCTTCCCTTCAACTTATTTAATGAATCAGCCATGACAACCTTATGTGGCAGAGAGTTCCACAGTCTTACCGCTCGTACAGTAAAGAACCCGCGTTGATGCTGATGATAAAATCTTCCTTCCTCTAGATGTAAAGGATGCCCCCTCATGGTTACAGACCTAGGAGTAAAAAGATCACTACAAAGATCTCTGTGCTGTCCATTCATATATTTATGCATTGTAATCAGATTGTCCCTAAGACAGTACTATACCGAGGTGCAAGGCACTTTCTTGTTTGAAAGTCGAGCAGAAAAGAGTGAAAATGTTGTTGCCAAGGGCAACCAACTGTTAAGGGGGAGTGTCCTGTTCCTTACCATGACAGCAGATGGCTGTAACTACAGTACAACAGGAAGAGCCATGTTGGAGATCCAGACGTGCTGATGCATGTGCCCCTGGTTGCCCTCAGACCAGAAAAAGCACAAAAGAAAATGCATAAATTGTTGCTGGGTGAAGGCCTGCTGTCGGTTGGTCTGGATTTCCTCCAACAGGCCTCAAGGATGCATCCAGACACTGTACCCTTTGTGAAGGTCGGACCAGATACCAATAAGACCGTTCTGATTGACTTTAACAATTGTTTTCAGGTTATAAATATTGTGCTGATTTTAACCCTTTCACGACCATGGGTCACTGATGCATCAATGCCCAGGTCGTTTTAGGACACCAGCTCATGGGATCATAATGATCCCATAAGCTGATGTCCCGATGTCCCTGATGCCCCCTCTCCTCTGTCCCCTGCCGCTGTTACAATCTTGTGACAGCAGCAGGAGAGGGGAGGGAAGAGAGCTCAAGGGCGCGAGCCCAGCCTTCCCTCCCTCCCCCGTCAACTTCCGTAGCAGGAAACCGGAAGCCTAAAGCTTCTGGTTTCCATGGCTACCATCGGGGCTCTGCGACCACAGCTTCTATAGGGTTAACTCTCAGCACAGAGCACGGCTCCGGTGCTGAGAGTTGCGGCAGATAGCCGGGACCCACCATGGATGACACAGGCGCAGCTCCTGCACCTGTGTCATCCTGTGGCGTAAATTAACGTTGCTGCAGCATCAGGCATAGGCTGCAGCAACGATAAAGGGGAACTCCAGGTAGAGGTAAAAAAAAAAGAAACTTCTGCAGAAGCATAACGCATTACTTACCTGTTTATCCCAGTTTTGAAACTACTAAAAATCTGTTTGTTTCTTTTGCTCTGTTTTGTGTTTCTCTCCTTCCTGGTTTAGCATTTCCCAGAATGCAATGCTTTCCCTCATGTAATCATCACAGCCCCCACCCATTACAATCAGTAAAATTAGTGCTGCAGTTGCTTCTGGCCGGACAGAGACGGTGAATCAGTCATGGTGAATCAGTGGGTTATCCAGCCAAGCCTCCTAGGACATCACACCCTGCCCCCTGTCTGCATCATCAGCAAACACACACAATGTGAGACAGAGCCATGGAATATTTGTCTCCTGGGGGGGATAGGAGCAGGAGCAGGAGACAATGTGGATTGGCACAGGGGCCATTTTTTTTCACTTCCTGGATTTCTATCAGCTACCAGTGTGGCAGAAACGTACATGTCAGTACAGTAGCGCAAACATTTAAAACAGTCTCAGGGCTCATGGCTTCATCATGAATGAAGATGCTGGGAGTTCCGAAGTCCATTCGGTAGCACATTGCCTGTAATTATGGATCATACACAGAATGTGTGAATGACCCCTAAGACTACAAGTCTACTACAAGTGTCTGAGCTGAGTGTGGACTACGTAGTCCTAGACAAGTGAGAGGTCTCGTGGTCGGCAACAGTCCAGATGTTGCCTATCATGAAACCCAGACTGTTTACACTAATAGGCCATGTTCAGACCTTGTAAGAGACTGGCCGTTCCGTGATCCAGGCGGTCTAAGAAAAGATCATCCCGGCCGGTACTGCAGTACCGGCCGGATGATCTTTAGCGCCGCTTAGTTCTAATGCAGGCGCATCCGTGCGCGCCTGCATCAGAACTCTCCACTGCGCACTATGGAGCATGCGGCCGGGGCCGCTCATTCCACAGTGTGCACTGACAGGGTTTTCTACGGCCAAAGTGGACGCAGAAAACTGACATGTCAGTTTCTTGAGGCGCCGCTAGGGATCCTAGCTGGAGTGTATACTATGTGTATTCACTCCAGCCGGGATTCCATAGGCGGCAACGTCACGTATATTTTTGTATTAATCACGGCAGTTGAAGTTGAACATATACGTAGTGTGAACATAGCCATAAGGTACACAGGATTCCCAAGAAGTACAACAGAACCCAGCCAGGTAAGCAGACAGTTGTATTTGGGAATCCTGTGTACTTCTTTGCAGTGCGTTACTAAACATTGTTACCTGCTTCAGCATTGTTGCTCACAATTACTATTTTGTCCAAGTGTATAGCTTTGGCAGTATATACCCATTGCACTTATATTTGTATATCAAGTAACTGCTTATATCCTAAGTATGTTCCCTGTTTCATGGGAAGTATAGATGCATTTTGTGGTTGCTTATAGACAGTACTATTCAGATTATATACCCCTTATACCTGCTTTGTATTTTTGCACGTATTGGCATTACATATATGGGTATTTTGTCCTCTACTATTGTGTTGGTATAATGAGGAGTGTGTATGAGATGATCATAGATGCAGTGGTAGCAGCTGGAACAGGATGTTGAATATTTTTGTAGCTTACAAAACTTACCATAGGCTGTATCCCAGTTTTCCAGGCGGTCCTCCTGCTGTATCCACCCGCTGCACGGAGCAGGCAGACAGCGGGAATCTGATGCTGAGCGTTCGGGTTCTTACGAACACGAACCGAAGCAGGTTCGGACCATCCCTAATACTGAACAATCTATTCCCCTGCCATACACCAACTTAATACTCAATAAAGCGGGGATATGGGTAACAGGTTATTGCACACCCATTCCCCTTATTACTTTTCTCGCCTTATCTGTACCTGTTCCAGTTCAGCCATGTCCTTTTTATATACACGTGTCCAAAATTGGGCTTAACATTCATTGTGTGATCTGATAAGTGAGCTGATTAGATGGACTCTCCATTTATAAAGAGAACTCAGCTCCTAGTTTACCATGGCACTATAGAGTATAATTTTTTTTCTACAGTGCCAGGATACCCCTGATGCATCACATTTGCTGCAGTGTGGATCACCCTCCCTCTACATATCTGTTACATTCACATGCTGAGGCTGGGTTTATACTGCGTATATTTCAGTCAGTATTGTGGTCCTCATATTGCAACCAAAACCAGGAGTGGATTAAAAACACAGAACGGATCTGTTCACACAATGTTGAAATTGAGTGGATGGCCGCCATATAACAGTAAATAACTGCCTTTATTTCAATATAACAGCCGTTGTTTTAAAATAACAGCAAATATTTGTCATTAAATGGCAGCCATCCACTAAATTTCAACATTGTGTGAACAGAGCCTTTCTGTGTTTTAATCCACTCCTGGTTTTGGTTGCAATATGAGGACCACAATACTGACTGAAATATATGTAGTGTGAACCCAGCCTAAAGGTGTCCAGAATATGGAAAGGTGCAAACTACAGACATATCTTATCTTTAGTGTCTCTAATAAAGGGGACATACCGTATTTTCCGCCGTATAAGACGCCGGGTGTATAAGAAGACCCCCAACTTTTCCAGTTAAAATACAGAGTTTGGGACATACTTGCTGTATAAGACTACCCCTCTTCCAACACACACCAAATAAAAAATAATTAAAAACATCAGACAACAGCGAGATCTGAGAGGCAGAGAAGTAGGTACATTAATACCGGTAGGATACAAGGGCGGGCCAGACAGGTGAAAGAGGTAGGATTTTCTGGGCACACTTCACTGTATCTCTTTTTTTCATACTCCGGACGCCTGCAGCTTGCTCTGCCCTTCATATGGTTGCCACATAGGCGGGTATGCGGATGTTTTTGAGCTCCTCCCACCATATGCAGCAACTGCAGATTTTCCAATCCCATTCCGCAGTTTTTCAGCATCTGCCCTATAAGATGACACCCAGCATATAAGACGACCCCTGACTGTTGAGAAGATTTTGCTGGGTTAAAAAGTAGTCTTATACGCAGGAAAATACTGTATATCAAATCACTATCATTGTGATAAGAAAAACTGAGAAAAATATGTAAAATAAAGAAAGAACCTTATATAACACCTTAAAGTGTCCCTGTCACTATAACTTTCAAAATCTAAATCAGCGGTAGATGTGATATAAAGCAAGTTTGCAATTTACATGCATTTTTTTTTTATCATGCTGTAAAACAAAGCCGAATGTACCAGAAATACAGGTCCTGTCTTCTGAAGGCAGATTTTCTGACTTAAGCTGGTTGATAAAAAACACAGACTAAACACAGGAATACCGGCCAGTACAGAGAGTCACGGCTCAATGCGTCCGTTAATCTTATGACTGCCTTCTTTCTTTGAGTGCTCAGATGGCCTGGGAAACACAGGACTTCCTGTTTTCTGAGTGTTTCAGAAAACAGGAAGTGCAGTGTTCTCCATGATAACAAAAAATAAAGAAATAAAAAATGAATATATACTGCAAACTTGCTTTATATGACATCTACTGCTGATTTATATTTTGAAAGTTATAATGACAGTGATACTCTGAAATGTTTAAATTAGTAAATAAATACCACAAGAGAACCCATTTAAACCACACTAGCCAAGATTGGAGCACCAGAAAGTACCTAAGTTATTCTGGCCTTGTGAAATATATGTCAAATACACTACAAAATTGAGTCTAATATTTCACATAGAATGGAGAGACACAAATTTATTATAATCCCTGCAGGTTTCGGAAAAGCAATACAAGACTTATTGAAATGTGTAACCTCTTCTATTGATTATATGCTTTTTGTCTAATATCGACAAGCAATCTCACACAAACTGCCCATTGCAGCATCCCATGCAGCTCCGTGTAGCCATTATATCTTACATGGCAAGACATTTTATCTGAAAATATCTATTACTATTTGTATTTTGTAAGTATTATAGGACATACTCAATGTGTCTAGCAGAATAGTTTCTATGTAACAGGCAATATATATTTGAAGTTATGTAAAAGGGGTTAGCCACTTTATAGTAAAATAGGTCAGTGTACAGTATTAGTAACTGTACTCAATGTATATAGTAACAGCAGGTCCCTGTGTACCTCATAGAGCTTAAATCAGACTCCCATCCTCCAGGCTGGGCTGCCTTGCTCTGTTTTGTTTCTGTCCATAAAATGGCCGACATGGGGGAGCATGTGACCCTGCCCCGCCCACTGTGTGCTCCATATACATATACAGGTGGACACTGAGGGCGGGGTTTGGTCACATGCTCCTCCATGTCGGCCATTTTATGGACAGAAATAAAACAGAGCAGCGCAGCACAGCCTGGAGGAGGGGATTTTGATTTAAGTTCTATGAGGTACACAGGGAGTTGCTGTCAGTATATACAGTGAGTACACTTAGTAATACTGTACACTGTACTATTTTACTATAGTGGCCAACCCCTTTAACTATAATGACATTATCCCCCTTCAAAATCACAAGTTGGCTTATATATTAGTTATATTGGAATTGATAAATTATTGCCCACTCTTTGAAATATGGTATGGCTAAATATTCATATGGAGACCTTAATAACTCCATTACAATGTTTAATAATTAACTGTGCTGCAACCAGTAATTTTTTTTTTCAGATAAATTTCAACAAATAAATGATTACTTATACCATATATAAAGTATTATATGGAAAACAATGATGCTAAACAATGTATATCTTAGATCCAGCAAATAAACAAGTAGCATTCATGAACAAATGGGATACATTTATGTGGTATTTTATACATATTCATGCACTATTTATTTTACCAAGTGCTGTTTTTATATCTTTATAAAAGAATTAATGTTATTTTGATGCGTTCATTTGTATATTTTAGTTATTTACTTCTTTTTGTGTGAGGCTTTTACAATTGTTGTAGCTTTATATCATTGGAGCTGCCTGCCTATTTAACATTATTATTTTGCGAAATGTTAGTTTCTATTTTTCATTTGTTTGTGTGTATGTATGTTTTGTTTAACTTTTTTTTTTGAAGTTTTCTATTTCTTACCTTTTATTTCATACATACTGTTGTTACAATATTTATAAGAGTTAGTATAATTTGCAACAATTTTCCCACAATTTACCAAATTACCTCTTTACCCACATCCTATTATGAATGTATTATATGCTGTTCAGATCTTGGGCAGTTCTTTCTGTCAATGACTAAAATTGCTACTAACAATCAGTGGGCATCTTTTTAATTTATTTTCCTTACTGTCAGTAAGGGCCCTTTTACACAGCCTGGCATTGCTGCAATAATAAACTCTGATAAACAAGATTGGCGCTTATTTTTGGAGCCTATACAAAGCCTAAAGGGTTTATTCAGTGTTAGAAAAAAATGGCTACTTTCTTCCAGAGACAGTACCACTCTTGTCTACAGTTTGGGTGGAATTTTGCAACTCAGTTCCATTAAAGGGAATGGAGCTTAAAGCAAATGTACCATCAGGCGCCGTTCTATACATGGGTAATACTTAAAGTGAATGTACCTGATGGGACATTCGCTTTAACTACAACCTGAACTGGAGATAAAAGGGATGCTGTCTCTGGAAGAAAGTGGCCATGTTTTTCCCTGCATATTAACATCATCACAGTTGGCCACACATTCCTGTTTACACAGGGAGATGTGCAGCTGACTAGCAGTAATTTAAATGCCTGCACAAAGATGCAACCAGGTGAGGAACACGAGATTTCAGTGATCCTTTAACACGCACTGATCATCTACAGTGAGCTTCTTATAATCGGCCTATTTAAAAGGATCTTAAAGGGGCTGCCTGGTGTTAGCAAATATTTACTATATAGCTGTGGTCATATAGAAAATAAAGATCCTATGCTTACCTGTCTGTGCACCCCTTGTGTCCTGCTGGCGGATGTTGGATGTTTATTATTCTGTATATGACTACAGCTATATAGGAAATATTTTCTAATGCTGGATGACCCCTTTAAGAAAGTAGGTCCAAAACAGAGAAAAAAAAATACAAATCTTGTCATTATAGTTTTTTACTGTGTTATTTACAATCCTGGTTTTACTAAAATACTGAACAAAATGAGTACCAAATATTTACCTAAAAGTGTGAACCCAGATATAGGCTGAGTTCACACTGCGTGAAATACCGGCCGTTCTGTGACCTGCCTGGGCCACATAACGGCCAGTGTTAGTGAAGAATATCCTAGCTGGTACTGCAGTACCAGCTGGATGATCTTCATTTAAGCGGAATTCAGATGTGGGTGCACCTGTGTGCTCCTGCATCCCAATTCTCCATTGTGTGAATTGACATGTCTGTGCAACCGCTATTCAATGAATAGCGGCCGCACAAAACTGACATGTCAGTTTTTTGTGCAGCCAGTTAGAATCTCGGTTAGAGCGTAAACACAACGTATACACAGGGTTTCATTCATTTAAACACAACATATGTTTTGCATAAATTACGGCTGTTGTTGCAATTTGTGATTTATGCAAAACATTTGTTGTGTGAACATGGCCTTATACTGTACACTTTGACTATGAGCCTACCAGAAATCTTGAAGTACATTTAACAGGAAACATTATATGATTTGTGGATCAAATATTTAAAGTGACTGTACCACCAGGCCCAGGGTGAAGCACTGGAGGCGGGCTGACCCACCCCCAGTGGGAAGCAACCCCAGCCCCTCCATGACGCGACTCCCTTAGAATCAATGGAACCCTATCATAGAGGGGCTAGGGTTTCCTCCCACTAAGGGTGGGTCAGCCCTCCTCCAGTGCTTCAGCCTGGGCCTGGTGGTACAGTCACATGCATACATATCTAAATTCAATATAAGTGAACAAGCTGGGTTGTATTGTGATTGTAGGATATGTTAGCGTGGTATAAAATACCAAAGGCTGCACAGAAGTACCGAGGAGATATATATTATTCTCTACACAGATTTAAAGTGACACTGTCACCCCCTTTTTCATTTTTAATTTCTCTACACAGGTGTAAAGGGTAAATGTTGCAGTTTTTGTACCCTATTTTATATCATACGTTAAGGTGCTTGTTCCAGTAAAAAGTGATCTTTTATCATCTGCGGATTGTGCAGGGGGACTTTTAGGCTGGTCCGTTCCAACGGCCACAGAGGGGACAGGGCCTAGACAGCTATAATGTCACAGAGGGGCATGATCAAGGCACTGTTATGGGCGGAGCTAAGTGGCGCTTCAGTAGAGAGTCTCCGCCGAGGTGGCACAATTCGCAGATGATAAAAGATCATAATCATGTAAAAAGGTCACTTTAAAGTAAAACTTCAATACTATATAAATAGACATTTTTTGTGTGTTCATCTCTTTTCATTTTCTGGTACAGATCTCTAAATTACCTATTTCCCTTTATCTGTTATTCATCAGATCCACCCTTTTAACACAGTTGTGAAAAGAAATAAAATATCGTGTGTGTCCATGAAATTCTAATTATTTTTCACTTTTAAATATACTGTATTTTGCAAGCTATAACCAAACTGAATTTTAGCTTAAATCATTGACCACCAACTAATATGCTGAGGTCCAGCAAATGTGTGCCAATCAGTGAGATCAGAGCTTTTTGCAGTTCCTTTACTTGACACGAGAAATTGAGTTGCCAAGCTGCACAAACGATCCTTGTGTTGTTTGTGCATCCCTAGAAACTGACAGTACAGATATGTATATATGTATAAAGATTAAATTGAGCAATTTACGAGCAGAAAGAAGACACATATGAGTTTTATATACATATATCTAAGCTTGTGGGTGGGGCACAGAACTACCCACAGAATAAGGGGGGTGACAATATCACTTTAAGAGAGCTAAGGCTATTTTCTGGCTATTAAATTTACAGTGTATACATGATACTGTATATGTGCTTAGAAAGACCAACCCCCCCCCCAAACCCTCCCAAGAAGAAGTCTTCTTCCATTACACAGGCAGAATTACACCCTTGTCAAAGGACAACAGAGACAAATGACAAACCACAACTTCTTGATGTGGTCTAAGTGGAGGGAAATATATACAAAAACTTCCCCTGCTTGAGTGCATATGTATTACTATGAAATTCTAACATGTGTTTGTGAATATTTGCAGCCATAAAGATGTCATTTACACTTACAGAGTGTCCAAAACGACAACTGGGTCCTGGTCAGCAGAGGTAAGAATATTCTTTTACTTTTAAAGGAGAAGTCCGGATGGGGAACTACGAAATCGTTACGGGTAGGGGTGGGGGAAAAATGAAAAAACACTATGCTTACCATTCCTGGAGCCTGTGCTGCACTGCATCACAGGGCTCCCAGACCCCACCAGCTGTCATTTTCTTCCAGGTTTATCACGACCTGGGTTCCACGTCACCCCTACCCGTAAAGGGTGGGATTTAGCCCGCTCAGCCGATCAGTGACTGCAGCGGTGTCCCACCCCAGTCACGGACTTAAATGAGAATGATGGCACTGATATTCAATAATGCTAGTCACACTAATAACTGTCATATAATAGTCCCCCTACTTAGTAACCCTCCTCTATTAGCTGTCAAACATGTAGGGTTGGGGGAGGTGGATGTACATGGATTTGTTGGTAAATATTTTTATACTGTAGAATATTTTACATATTTAATAACTGTTCCCACTATAATCCCATTGGATAATGTTGTGTACATAGAATGATGTGAAGCAGGTTTGGCGACAAATTTTGGTGAGACAGTAAAGGTAATAAGGAAGAACATAACTAAAGGTAAAGATGATGAGAAGGGAAGTGTTTTTGTCTGCTGCGCATTGTCGAGGTGGGGGGACCTGGAACACCAGTCTTAGGATAGCGATAGATAGAACAACAGAAGAAGTAATGGGGTGTGGAGGATAAAGTAAATTAGGATTATCTGCGAGTTTACCTGGAGACTGGAGGGGTCAAGCCATTGAAGGGAAGGTAAATATTCAGAGTAGGAAAAAAAAAAAAAAAAGAGAGAGAAAGGAAAAGGGCTGATATAATTTATATGTGTTGCTACTGCTGCCTTATGGGGTAATTTTAGAAGATGTACAAGGGGAGAAAATTTATAGTTGTATTATAAGTGTTAAATATTTTACTTAAAGCAGAAATAAAAACCTTTTAAACTTATAAAAAAAATAAGTAAATAAAAATAAATAACTGTTCTCACTCTAAGAGCCATCGAAACGCGATCACCTCACTGGCTGACGCGATGGTGTCATCATGATCCCTGCCCAGGGATCCAGCCCCTACGGATCATAGGCTGCAGGCCTGAAAAGAGAGGAGCTGCTCCATTTATCGTAGGAACTGGGATTAGCTAAATATTAGTTTTATTTATTTTTACCTTCAATGGGAATTTTTTTTACAACAAGGGGCATTTTAACTTTATGGGGGCATAGCAAGGGGCAATATAATTATATAGGGGACATTATTACTGTATGGAGGAACAAGGGCTATCATAACTGTGTTGAGGCACAAGGGGCATTATAACTATGTGGGCGCACAGGGGGTATTATTAGTGAGGATGATCTTTAGCGCCGCTGAGTTCTGACCATGTGTATACACTCTGGCGGGGATTCCCTCGGCCTGCAGCACTGCGTAAGTACTTACTTACTTACGTAATGTGAACATAGCCTTATACTGTATATTAGTTGCTGTATTTTCTGTTATAAGGGTGTTATGTATTTATCTACTGTATAAGTTCTATCTCCTATTTCTTTATATAAAAAAGGAGGTTTTTAACACTTTAATTTTTTTATGCCTAGGCAGCACCAGGGGTCCCAAAAAGGATGTTTAGAAAAATTCAGAATTTGATCTCAGCTTACACAAAACCAGGTCAAGGCATCGCAACCCACCTGCAGTACCCAGTTGAAAGGAGTATGTAAAAAAAATGCAAAATACAGTTTAAAATACTGTCTATAATGATATCATAATCATATTTTATACTTTATTTTATAATACACCTCTTGTTATCTCTCATGTACTACTACTACTACTACTTATGGGCCCTGTTGCATAAAGTTTAGCTTGGCCCCCACCCTCCTCATTTTTAATGTTTACAGCTATGGGCATGATCTGCTTGTAACTTTTAGCCACATTGCTGGCGGTATTGGTATTTGCAGAGATTAAAAATAGCATTTTGCCTTGGAAGCTGAAGTACCACAAAGGCAAAGCTGAGCCACAGCATGCACACCTCCTCCCCCACCTCTCTTTGCCTTGACTCACTGACGTAAAAGGGCTGAGTCTTCAGCCTTCACCTATCTGCTTGCCTCCCGTCTGTACCTGGTACAGACCTGACAGATTCCCTTTAAGGACCAGGGCCAATTTTATCAGACCAGTTTCACTTTATGTGGTTATAGCTCTGGGATGCTTTGATTTCTCCAGTCGATTCCAGTAGTAGTTATTTAAACAATAGCTGTATGAGGAAGCTTGGCTATGGAAATATGTACACTGCTTCTTCTATCATTATGTCTGTATTAAGCAAAATCATATGTCTGATTGATTGTTTTTTCCACTTCACAGGTTAACAAGGGACATGGACAGCGTTGTGTACGGGAAATTATGTGTCTGAGAAAATAGTATTATGTACATTTTAAACATGTTGATGTGGAAACTGTGACCATATACTGTATCTGTATTGCAGTTATTTAAAATCATGTTGTCTTCTTAATAAATACTTTATTAGGTAGTGTGACAT
This sequence comes from Dendropsophus ebraccatus, assembly GCF_027789765.1. NCBI lineage: Eukaryota > Metazoa > Chordata > Amphibia > Anura > Hylidae > Dendropsophus > Dendropsophus ebraccatus. The sequence goes on from NC_091463.1 coordinate 52,087,518, forward strand.
CCGATTATATGCTGAAACTTTATAGAGCTGCTGATTAAAGATAATATATGCAAATGATGTCCTCTGTGCTCTTCATCTTCAGTAAATGTCAGGATATCAGCTGCTCACTGCACTACAGGCCCCAGCTATAATTACAACATGGATTTAGAGGGTTAAAGCTGCATCACATAAAGCACAATTTCTCTGTTTTGGTACAATCAAGGGTTAATGTGTGTATAAGAATCCGCTTCCATAGACTGAAGGGCTGCAGGAAATTCTGCAAGTAACATGGGAGTGGACATTTTTTTTTTTAAAAAACTGGCATTGCAGTATTTGTGTAAAAACTAGAAGTGGATTCAAATGGAATGGGAAATTTAATGGGAGGACTTGTACTTCTCTTTCCTGTTGGATCCACTTCTGGTTTTGACACAAAAGCTGCAGTGACAGTTTTCCAATAAGCTGCAGTGTGTGTTTTCAACCTTACAGCACTAGAAGTGGTGTGTTGGATTCATTGTAGTCTGAATCTCTTAAATACAGAATTTTTCATACAACATCTGCTCTGGGGTGGTGCTATGCAAAGAAAATTCTGGAATGGTCACTAACCTTGCAGAAAAGGTTTGAGGATAGGCTGTAGCATGTGTGCATGATGAATATCACTATTTGTCACCCTTATAATATGTATATATGGCTTTTTTTTTTTTTTTTTTTACTCAGGCCTCTATCTCTATTTTTCAGCTTTCCCTGAGCTAGTGGGTAAAGGCTAACTGCTGTGATGTCCTCCATACACTGCACACACACAAAAGATCGTGTTCCTCTATATCTGTATGGTACACCAAGACAGTATCAAGAAGGATAATCTATAAATCCACCTCTCACATACTGGCACTCTAGCATTCTTGACAAGAAATGAAGGACCCCTTGTTTGAGGACTGTTACTGGGCAATCTGTACCCCCCCTGGGCTAGTCCTATGGATGGACTTCAGCTGTGCTGCTGTTGACTTTGTCTCACTTTCTCCTCCAGTCTCCAACTAAATCCTTCTACTCCTAAGTACTCCTAACAGATTAAAATGGTATTGGGGACTGCTTATAGGACCTCCCACTTTCTATAGATTTTTGTCCAGTTGTATATGTCTATAACTAGAGATGAGCGAACCAGGTTCAAGTTCGAGTCGATCCGAACCCGAACGTTCGGTATTTGATTAGCTGGGGCTGCTGAACTTGGTTGTCTGGAAAACATGGATACAGCCAATGACTATATCCATGTTTTCCACATAGCCTTAGGGCTTTATCCAAGTTCAGCAGCCACCGCTAATTCAATGCTCGACTCGAGCATGCTCCAGGTTCGCTCATCTCTATCTATAACTATTGCTCCTGGTCTTACCATAGGGTCACCATTAGGTGGCAGCAGCATTCACAATTACATAAGCCACACATTGTTATTGTAAATGAAAACAGATTGAGTGTGCGAACACAATAGAATAAACAGTAAATTCCAACCTTATTTGGAGACATAGACCCATCTCCTTTGATCTCAGCTCTGCTTGAAAGCTCTTATTAGAGCTCATGTCTTTAAAGTATAAGCTATAAACATCCTACGGAGGGAAGGGGTTAATTCTCTATAGGGCTTGTTATCCTATGAATAACTTTGAGAGAAGGGTATGTTCTCATGTACTATTGTAATCTAGCATATGGCATTTTTTGGGGGGGGGGGGAGGGGAGGGGTATCAAAAACACTGCATTGGTAGCTGAGAGTCAATGGGGAAAAGTAAACACAATACCCATAGGAAAATTTTCTCTGCATTTTTTTCATGTTTGTGGCAGGCTATGCATTTGATGTTTTGCTATAGACTTCTGTAGGGGGAAAAGAATTTTCATGTCTATAAGCAAATTATTGTTTTTTTCCTTTTGGATTCACATGATGAAGAACCACATGACTGAATAAAAGACACAGGGGATACAATTCCAATAGTAATTTACACAAAAGTGAGAAATCGGCAGAAAAAGTGCCAGAAAGAAAAGCAAAACGCAGGAAAATGTTCAACAATTGTTTTTTTTTTTTTTTTTTTAAATCAACTGGTGTCAGAAAGTTATAAATTTGTATTTCACTTTTTAAAAATCTCCAGTCTTCCAGTATTATCAGCTGCTGTATCTCCTGCAGAAATTGGTTTATTCTTTGCAGTCTTACACAGTGCTCTCTGCTGCCACCTCTGTCCATAACAGGAATTGTCCAGATTAGGAGAGGTTTTCTATGGAGATTTGCTACTGCTCAGGACAGTTCCTGTCATGGGCAGAGGTGGCAGCAGAGAGCACTGTGTCAGATTGGATAGAATACACCACTTCCTGCAGGACATACAGTGGCTGATAAGTACTGGAATACTTTACTTTTTTTTTAAATAAAAGTAATTTACAAATCTATATAAATTTCTGACACCAGTTAATTTGAGGAATTTTTTATTTTTTTAGCGGAGTACCTCTTTAAATTAAATAATTGGGGAAAAGTTAGAAAACTTAAACAGGGCAGTCTAAAAATGTGCCATATTTAGGTCCTGTTCACACCAGGTTTTTACTCTTTTCGCTCCCTGACAGATACCTCTAAATAGTTATAGGGGGAGATTTATCAAAGGGTGTAAAATTTAGACTGGTGCAAACTGCCCACAGCAACCAATCACAGCTCCTCTTTCCTTTCAGCACTGCCTAAAGCTGAGCTGTGATTGGTTGCTGTGGGTAGTTTGCACCAGTTTAAATTTTACACCCTTTGATAAATCTCCCCCATAGTGTATGCCGCTTTAGCATTATGCTGCATACATAGAAGACCACAACCCCTAAGATGACCATAATCTATTTCTATTATACCCTCTGCATAGAACACCACAACCCCCAACATGGACGGACCACTGGACAAGAGCATAACACAAATTCTATAATACTCTATACCTACAACACTACAACCCCCAATATGACCACAATCTATTTCTATTATACCCCCCCCCCCCCCCCCCCCCAACATAACCTGACAACTGGACAAGACCATAATACAATTTTTTTTATTGGCTATACATAAAGCACTACAACCCCCAACATGAGCCTGCTCTATAAGACCCTACAGCGTTACCCACATGTATGTACATAGGAAGGCGGGAAGAAGGTCTAGGTTCAGAACAACCTTGCTGCCTTGAAAAAACATGATCACACCTGTCCACAAGCTGCAGGTGGAGTGTTATTCATTTCAATAGAGCCGTCTGTAATAGTAAATACAACCCTATAGACTGGAATGGAGTTGTTTCTGGGAGAAGGCTGTGTTCACACAATCGCGTATATGTGTTGCGTTTTTAACATGCATTTGATTGGTGAACTTATTGAGAGACTTGGGAGTTCACCAACCAAATTGCATCATAAACGCACAGTGTGAACCCAGACGATTTTATTTTATTTGTAGAAAACTCCTTTAAAGTTTAAAGGGGTACTCCAGTCCCCCCGCCCAAAACAACTGGTGTCAGAAATTTACTTTTATCAAAAACCCTAAAGCCTTCCTGTACTTCTCAGCTGCTGTATGTCCTGCAGGAAGTGGTGTATTTTCTCCATTCTGACACTGTGCTCTCTGTTGCCACCTCTGTCCATGTCAGGAAATTACTCTGACAGAGAGTAAGGACAGAGATGTCAGCAGAGATCACTGAGTCAGGCTAGAAAGAATACATCACTTCCTGCAGGACATACAGCAGTTTTTTTTTAATAAAAGCAAATTACAAATCTATGACACCAGTTGATTTGAAAGATTTTTTTTTTCTTTTTTGCTGGAGTAACCCTTTAATAACGTGGAGTATTTTACTTTTCAGGTGCCTTCACAGACACCGGATCCGCAGCTGATTTCACGCTGCGAAACCCGTTGTGGAACCAGTGCCTATTTATCCCTATGAGAATACATACTTGACATCCCACCGCGAGTATGTAAGTTAACCCCCCCCTCGCCGGCCGGAGCATACATCACCTGCTCTGCGATCCGGCTTGGGTTCCTGATGTCTGCTCGTCCCGCTAAGCCAATCAGTGCGCTGCCCCGTCGCAGCCACTGATTGGCAGCCAAGAACCCCTGAAGGAAGCCTGAACCGGGAGCAGGTAATGTACGCTCCGGCCGGCAAGGGCGGGGGGGTTTAACTTACATACTCATGCCGGGATTTCAATCCCGCTGCAAGTTTGTATTCTCATAGGGATAAACAGGCACTGGATCTGCACAAATTCACATTGTGAAATCCGCTGCATATCCGGTGTGTGTAAAGGCACCCTTAAACAACTAGACAACCCTTTTTGTACAGTCAATGCAGTCTCTCCAGTGATCAACTAATTTGGAGAATTGTAGTGTATAGAAATGTCTGTAAATTTACAAAAAGTTGGGAGGTATGGAGGAAGGGCTGACTGCAAAGCATTATGGGGAAGCTTAATGTCATGTGTTTTCAGTCATCATCATCATTATAAGCTTTACAGCAATGGAGCAGCTTTATCAATCTGCCAGAGACAAAACACATTCTGATTTGCCCATAGCAACCAATCACAGCTCACCCTTCATATTTTAACAAGCTCTTATGAAATAAAAGCTGAGCTCTGATTGGTTGCTATGGGCAATTTAGATTGTCTATGTTGCACATGGCAACCAATCACAGTTCAGCTTTTATTTTACCAGAGTAATTTGAAAAATGAAAGCTGAGCTGTAATTGGTTGATATGGGCCACATTAAACCATATTATTTAGTGCTTTTAGTCTGGGCTAACCATAAGCTGTTTGCTGGGTCACAAGTGTGTTTACTGTCTTCTGCAGTAAAGCGCATCCCCAGTCATTATTGGGTTAATGCGTCAGATGTGTTTACCTGCAGTAACCATGGCAACCATGCACTGTGATGACAAGCGCTTATGTAATAAACAGGGTTCCATAAAGCAATGCACTGCGCCCTGATCAGTGCCGTCTTGGATGCGCCAGAGGACCTTGAGCTTATTTACTTTACTGCCCCCTACCCTTGATGTAATTTGGAGGTACTAGCAGGGGAAAAGGAGTTGTCTGCTTTAGACTACCCCTTCATCGAGTCTCCACCTTCTTGAGAAGTGGACCTGGATCTGTGAGAAGAGATAAATCCGCCAGCCATCAATAAGGTGACAGATACTGCAGCCAGATTTCTCTCATATCCAGTTTATATTTATAGTATGGTATTACCCTCTAAGCCCAGGGGAGGGGCAGCTCTCCAGCCATGGCTCCCTTGAGGTTTCCCCCACAGGGGTTTTTCCTTGCCTGAGTGCTGGAGGGTGACTCTTTGTGAGTCGGGGGTCTACCATTTTCGGTGACATTTAACTTTAAATAAAATTGGGACCCTTTGTGTTGTTAGGTTTAACTTATCATGTTCAGGAGTTGGGGATCCATCACATATTGCAGAGTCATAAAGCTGGACATCTGCCTGCTATACAGATCCATCACCTGCACAATGAGCCCAAGTAGGATGGAGCAGTGGCTAGTAGAACTCCTGCATGTATGTGCGTATCTCTGAATTCAGTGGGGTAGCTATTCTGCTTAACCCCTTATATACTGCAGTCTGTAAGTGACCCAATGTTTGCAACACAAAAAAAGATTTAACAAGCAGAAGACAGAGATCCCTGCTTCACTGCACTGATAACCTCTGACCTCTGTTCTCCAGGTGGCAATCAAGTGGGAAAATGTGCAGGGCTCCATGCAGAGGTCAGGGGGGAATTGTAACAGGCTATGTTTTTTGGTGTTTTGCCAGGATCTTCAATTGAAATATGGAAATTAGTGTTTTTATCCCCAGTTCTTCAACAGAAAACCTGAAAAAACATGATGAAGAATCACATTGACTGGTACTGAAAAAAATGCAGGGGATAAAATGCGAATAGTAATTTACACTTAAATGAGAAAATATCAGAAAATGTGCCATTAAAAATAGAGAAAATCTGGAAATTGTGCAGAGGTGGCAATAGAGAGCACTGTTTCAGCCTGGAAAGAATACACCACTTCATGCAGGACATACAGCAGCTGATAAGTACCAGAAGACTTTTAAATAGAAGTAATGTACAATTCTATATGACTTTCTGACACCAGACACCACAACTGCCCACATGGACAAGAACAAAATACAAATTCTATAATACTCTATACCTACAACACTACAACCCCCGATATGACCAGAATCTATTTCTATTATACCTTCTTCACAGGCTCGTGCTGGCCCACAGGGAAGCAGGGTAATCCCTCAGTGGGTCCTACCCCTTGGTAGGCCCCTGAGCAAGAGGTGTTTAGCAGCTCCATAAGGACATATAATCCCTTAGCACTGCTGTACACGCCTTTCAGTCAGTACTCGCTGCCTCTATATAGTAACCTGGTATTTCATCTCAGTATAAAGAGGCAGGAGGGAGTAACTGGGGGTGACAGGCAGCAGCATGTAGTGTGCAGAATCAGCACAGCACCTCCGCACTGGGACCTTTCCCCACCCTTCTTCTTTTAGGCTGCCTCCATCTCCTCTATGTGCTGCTGCTGGCAGTCAGGACACAGGAGGAGGGAAGGGAGAGGGGCTGCAGCCTGCACAGTGTGGCCTTGGAGCAGCAGATCTGATGGCATATGAGCTGTACCTGGTGATTTCCTGTACCAGAGGTAAGTCTGTGAACATGAAGAATGTATGTGAGTATGTGTGTATGGTGCATGTGTGTATTATCTATGCATATATGTAATGTGCATTCATTTATATCTGTATATGATGTGTGTATTTTCTGCCTATATATGTAATGTGCATTTCTTTATATCTGTGTATCACGTGTGTATATATTGTGCATATCTGTATGTAATATGTATGTTATGTGCACCTATTTTTAACTCCCCCTCCATACCTAAACCTGCTGGGGACTAAGCAAGGAGAAATGTCTTTAATTCTTTGTACCATAGAATAAAAGCATTTTCTATGCTATTGAAGCACAGAAAAATACATCTATTTCCTAAAGGAGAAGACTTGTGAAACTAACAAATAACAGGCATGCAGGGGTGTGTGAAAAGATAATAATAATACTTACCAGTCCCTGTGCCACCATAGCGCTGCTGTTGGGTCTGTCTCACAGCTGCCAAAAGTAATTTTCGCCCGAGTCAGTGTACCTTTCAGCCCTGGTTCCTCCAGCTGCAATGTCATGGACCGGCTGATGGATTGCCTACTCAGTCAGTCAGTTACTACAGCGGTGCCCTGTCTCAGTCCTGCAGGCCCCTTGTGCTTCGCTGACAAACGCTGTTCTGGGGGGGGGGGGGGGGGGGGGTAATATACCCATCTGTTCTGGGAGATCGCTGTTCCAGTTGTTGTGACCCATCGGCAATGATCTTCTTTCTGTAGGCTCAAATCCCGCATCTTCTCTTCTTCCAAGTACGTCACCGTACCCGTACTGCGCCTGCACTCAGCTCTCTTTTCATTGGCAGCAGAGTACTAAACCCTGATTGGCTAGTATGCACTAGCCAGCCAATCAGGGTCCAGTGCTCTGATGCCAATGAGAAGAAGGAGCAGACGCAGTACGAGTATGGTGACATTACTGGACTGGACCAGAAGGAGGGAGGATCCAGTTCGTTACAGGAAGGATCACGTGACCAGACCTGCGATCTACCTGGGCAGCCAAGTAAGGACAATTAAGTATATTAAGAAAGTTTCCATAGTTATTTTTTTATTTTCCCCAGAATACCATTAACTAATGAGTCCACTTAAAGAAACTGTCAAATAACAATAAAGGACACGTAGTCTACACTAAAAGGTTTTACCCTCTTACAAGAGGGTAGTGAGTCATTAAATAAAGTCAAGAATATTAGGTCCATTTGTGTGATTGTGGCATTTATTGTAGGCATGAGTGCCTTCCGATTCATGTTGGGTTGTGTCTACAACAGATGACTGGTTCAGGCTCCCATGAACTACTAATTAATGCTGTATAGCTGCCAGTGAGCTGGCAAGGTTGATATCCTAGTCATTCTGTCTTGCTGAATAGGAGATTTTACAAGTACAGTCATAACACAGTTAATGGGAATCCCAATTGGCATCATAATAAGTATTAAGTTTCCTAATTAGCTGTATGATAAACATTAACATAGGTTGGTCCATTGACTCATGAAAGACTTATTTTAGTTAACAACAAAACTGCTATAAATTCCTCCCTGAAGAATAATGAGAGGAGATTTGCAGTGCACTTGATTTCATAGAACAACATATGCTAGAAATTCAAAGACCTAATCTCTAATAGCCTGACAAATCCACAGAAGAATACATTGTTATTGTAGGAAATGCTTAGTATTCCATTGTTTGCAATAGTGAAAACATAATGTTTTCCTAATTAGGAGGATTGATGCCCTATTGCTGTACAAAATAGGTTCATTCTGAATAAATTATTTCATTTTACACTGGCAAGTTTTTGGGGACACACAATGCTAATCAGCAATATTCCAACAGTGTTACTTATTTATTAACCCCTACAGGGCTGGTTGGGGTGTAATTTTTTGCGCCATGATCATAATAATATCATATTGTTGTAACAGAAAAATTTTGATAACTTTTTATTCATTTTTTTCTGATATATAATTTATTAAAATCAGCAATCCTGGTATTTTTCTTTTTTTTTCTTTTCTTCTACGCCGTTTGCCGTGTGGGAAAAATAATGTTATATTTTAATAGATCGGACAATTCCGCACGCTACGATATGTAATATGTTTATTTATTTATTTTTTTATATTTTTATTTTTATAATGGGCAAGGGGGGTATTTTAAACTTTTATTGGGAGAGGGTTTATAAGGGTTTTTTAATACTTTTTTTAAAAAACTTTTTTTATTAAACTTTTTTTTTTACACTTTTTACTGTAAAACATGCAATCAATAGTTTGCATGTACTGATCTATGCTATGCCATAGCATAGCATAGATCAGGGTTATCGGCGATCTATGTATAGAGCCTGCCTGAGGGCAGATTCTATACATGGATCGCCAATCTGACAGGACGGAGGTAAGAAGCTTACCCCCACCTGTCGGAACATGTGATTGGGACCCTTGCAGCATGAATGCAGGGGTCCCGATCACTCAGTGACAGATGCTTGTTCTGTCACTGAGTTCCTTAAACGCTGCGATCGCTATAGATCGCAGCGTTTAAGGGGTTAATGAGATGCAGCTGCGAGATTGCAGCTGCCTCTCATTACCTTCGGCCCCGGACACACTGATGTGTGAGGGACCGCTCACACTGCAGTAGTCCAGCGCACATCAATAACCCAGTCAGTGCAGGAACGTATATATACATTCCTACTGCACGGGGTATGTGCAGTAGGAACGTATATATACAGATTGCTGACGGGAAGGGGTTAAGGACGGTTTTTGAGTTTTTGTTTTTACCTCCCCGTCTTCAAAAAGCCATAATGTTTACATTTTTCCATCTACAGAGCCCTGTGATGGCTTGTTTTCTGACTGACCAATTGTACTTTTATTTTTCCAGGGGGGATGTTGGGTCCTGGAGAGGCAATGGGAGAGGTGAGTAGGGATTATTATTTTCCCCCATGCCGGCTAACATTTTTTTCACATGGCCGACTTCTCCTTTAATATGTCTAAAATTGCCCTGTTCTGACGCCTAACAGTTTTTTCCTAACCTAGGGAGCTGTATGTGGGACTTTTCTTTTTTTTCACCATGATCTGTCATTAGTATTGGTACTATTGATTTTTTTTCAGGGATGTGATACCATTATATAAAAAATAAAAAAATAAAAAAATTGCAATTAAGGTGAAGTGCTGTTCCACAGGTGTCAAACTCCAGCCCTTCAGCTGTTGCAAGACTACAATTCCCTACAATTGGCTTTGGCAGTACAGGTATGATGGGCAATTGTAGTTTTGCAACAGGTGGACCCCCTACCAGACGACAGTATAGGGGCAGCACACTCTGGATTGCCATTTTAGCAGAGCTGGTACACTTTAACCCCTTAAATCACCACTTGTCTAGACACTGCAAATGTGCCTTAACTATCCAGCACTTTCAGTGCCTTAAAGGGGTTATCCAGCGCTACAAAAAAAATGGCCACTTTTCCCCCTTTCTTGTCTCCAGATTGGGTGGGGTTTCAAACTCAGTTCCATTGAAGTGAATGGAGCTTAATTGCAAACCACACCTGAACTGGAGACAAGAGAGGGGGAAAAGAGGCCATGGTTTTGTAGTGCTGGATAACCCCTTTAAGTATCCATCCAGTGCGGTGGAGCAGTGCACTGATTGGCTGAGCACCAGGAGATACCGGGAGCCCCCAAAGCAAGCCATAACGGGGACCCAGTAAAGTATGTAACTGGGCCGCGGGGGATTAAGGGCTCTGACTTTGACATATTCGCAGTGGGATGTCAAATGAAAAATAACCTGCTACATACAGTGGGACATGTACCCTGCTAGATCCAGTGGGACAGGCATATATGAATAACTATCGAAATCATAATATTTTGGGGCATAATGCTATTTCTAGTTGTAAGCGCTCAGCCACAGTGTTTTTGGAAAACAATGTTGTAGATATTCTTATGAGGTTAAAGTTATACACAGCTATGGGTCTAGGTGGCATCCTTCTTTAATGTTCTTAAAGAACTCTGATTTGTGAACTGACTTGTATAACTCATTTCTGCCCCAATGATGTACTGTTATTTTATCATATGGGGACTATGCAGTTTATGCAAATATGTTGTAGAGATGGCTTTTGGGTGCTGGCTATATTATACTGCCCTTGTTGTATTCTAGTTGCTTACATTGAAGGTAACTTAAATGACCCCTTAGACGCCACAATTAATAGAGGCAGTGGCATCATGGGTCATAATCACAGGGTGTAGCCGGTTAGTCATTATAGCATAGGACCTAACACAGGCCCCCCAGATCTATTGTATATGAACCTATTGGTCTCTACTTCTGACAGGGCCTAATTGGCTTCCTGTTATCATATAACTGACATCAAGCATAACCATCAGGAAGGAGACACTATCAATGTAAATGGACAATAAAGGGGCACTATTGATGTAAAGAAGATGTACTTTTTCTGTGTGGGGGCACTATTACTTTGAGAAAAGCACTATCTGAGGGAACTATTGCTTGAGTATAGGCAATAAGGGGGGCACTATTTATGTGAGTATGGCACCAATGGGCATAACTACTGTACTATGTTGGAGTAGTAACAGGACAATATTACTGTGTAGGGGCCCTAAGGGAAAAATGTTATTTAGAGGGAGCCCTGAGGCATTGCCGTTGATAAGAGGAGGGTGCAAGGGTGGCACTTTTTCTGTGTGGGGCACTATTCTTTTCTGAAGAAGGCACCAAGTATTATAAATGTCAATAAATGCCAGTATTATATCACAGAAATAATTATGCTGTATCTCTCCACTGTTGCTCACTGGCCCATGGATCCCTGCAAACCGTAAGCGATATGTATGAGGATATAAACGTTTGACAAAATATAAAATAAACGAGTGTGTGCTTGAACATACAAGCATTCCTCTGTAAGCTTTATATATTCCCAGCATATCTCCCAAAGATGCTTATAAAGTGCCCAGTTTATGTTACCCAAACTATATATATAAATTAATGTGAAGTGAGTGGATGTGTCCTGGAACATAGAAATGTTCCTCTCTAAGCTTTATATATTGCCAGAATGTCGCTAAAGATGCATATAAAGTGCCCATTTCCCTGCTAGGTCATTTTATATAGTTTGTGCAATATAAACTGGGCGCTTTATATGCATCTTTGATAGATGGTCTGCCAATATATAATGCTCATATAGAAACTCTTGTATGTTCAAGCATACATTAACTTCATTTACATTTTGTCCCACACTGTGCTCCAAGTTGCATTTACTCTTTTAAAGGGATATTCTCATCTCAACTAATATAGTTATACTTGTAGGACTCATCAAATAAGATATTTTTTGCAAATACATTCATTTAGCAAACTTGTCGCCTTGTCCTGATACATTGCTCTTTACCTCCCAATTGTTGACAGCTCATTGTATAACCAACCATAACTCTGCTCTAAAGTGGTCTGGTTGTTGTATGTATGGCTATAATGTAGTTGTATAGTGTTAGGCCATGTTCACACAACATAAGTTAAGTATTAATCACGGCTGTTGTTGCAGATTTGCCAGAACAGCTGTGATTAATACTTAACTTACATTGTGCTGCAGCTAGAGGGAATCCCGGCTGAAGCATACAGTATACACAAAATATACACTCTGTTTGGAATCTCTAGCGGCTGCACAAAAAGCTGACATATCAATCACACAATGGAGCGTGTGGCTCTGGCCAAATGCTCCATTGTGTGCATCGGTCACAACATTTTGAAAGACAAACGGCTGTGGTAGCATCGATCTGCTGCCGTTGCTCTGTGGAATAGGAGTGGCGGCAGCAGACCACCGCTATCCTCTATCCTCTTTAAAATAATCCTGAAATCTTTCAGACTTTAAGCCCTTATTACACGGGGCGACTAGATCCAAGGTTCCAAGGTTATCCCATACCTCATGGCAGGGTGGTAACTCAGGAGCCAAGAACCTATTAGGTCACAGCTACTAGGGATCCTAAAATGGTGTTGTTTTAAAGCTCAAAGTCTTGGATTCTTGGCTCTAACCCCTACATGTACTGAGACGTCATGGCATCACTAAGGGGGTACAGAGAGGGTTCAGCTATCAACAGCCAGAGACCACGACTCATACCCTACATGAACCAAATGGTCCATTACGGCTATTGAACCATTTAGATGCAGCATTTAAATTATGTTGGAGATGAGTAGTTGTTGGGTAGTTGTGGATTAATGCTAGTACTCTTACTATGTACTCTAATAACACAAACTGTAGCACAGTATACAACTGTGTATACTAGCTATATAATACTAGTACCAATATACTTGCTGTACAACTAACGGTGTCAATATACTGTAAAAGGCCGGGTTCACACAGTTTAAGACAGCAGCCGTTCTGTCACACGGTTATGTCACTGAACGGCCACTATCAGTGAAGTGCTGACAGCATTGATCAATGCAGTACATTAAGTACTGCATTGATCTCAATGAATGATCATGGTATTGCTCATAGAATTCTTATGGGGGGAATACATATAAGTTTAAAAAATAGTTTTTATATATATATATATATATATATATATATATATATATATATACATATACATATTTATATATTCATCTCAAAATACAAGTATAAAAAAAACAACCTTTTTTCTATTTTTCAAAAAGAAAATTGTCTTGACTACTGGAGGGGCAAAATTTCCCCAAAACTCTTTGAAGCGAAAGAGTTAAATGTACACCTACCTTTTCCTTGTATAGCAATTTTCTAATATTATTATATCATCAGACTTTATGAGCCTTCTGAAAATGGAAATGCTAAATTTTCACAGCCAGCTAATGCATTTGTTGTACATAGACCAGTTTCCATGTGGTCTGTAGTCATTGCCTAACCCCATTGAGTACGCAGCCATGTGACATAACAGATACATAAAGAAATAAATACATGTATAACACATTGTTAATTTGCAACTTTATTTCTTATAAAATGAAATATTCAAATATCTTTCAAATATCAACACAATATATTTTCATATATTTACAGCATGATGCTTCTGTATAAAAAGCATGCTTCTGGCATAAAGACCAGAGCACAATGCAACAAGAGCATTTAGCTGCAGCCATTTCACGAAACTTGTATAATTTCCATTGGTAGCACATTAATTGAACAGAAATACAAAGTTGTATATGTCGTTCCCTAGCAACACAGCATAGGTCTAAGCAACACAATGGTCTACATGGTCAAAACGACTGTCATACTAGAAAAATTCAGACAGCATAGCCAAGAAACACTGGTACCGCTGATGAGTAAGCAAGTATTCTACAGACAATGAATCCAATGAACATTGGATATGTTTCTCTTTCTTGCTATAATTTCTTTTCAATGTTCTTGCTATAATGACTCATTTCACAGTTGTTCGTACATCATCAAGAACACAGTCTCTACACATTTATCAACATGTCAAGCGCACCAAGCTCACCATATGGGAACAGTTAGAATGGACCTTGTGTTGCCCCATGTAAACTGCATTTAAGTATTGGAGACTGTTGTTTTACCCCAAATGTAAACATGAATAGTATTTAAGCCACCATATTAATCTATAGTGTATTGAAATCAACGTGAATGCAGACCTCTACACCATGACTTTATCACTGGAACATCCTGCCTGTTCTATAACTTATAACAGTATCCACTATTCTGCAAAAATCATATTATAACTATAACACACAAGTCTGATCACAAGAATGATACTTTCATAGAGCTGTATTGTTTTGATCCTAAACTGTGACAAGGAATGGAATCTACTATAAGCTGATTACACCCATTCCCATCAACTTTTGTACTGTTCCCAGTTCCTACACTTAGGAAGAAATTCCAAAAAATACTAGTCATTAGTTAACCTGTGCTGGAATAAGCTGAGATGCATGACTCTTTTTGCTTCTGTGCCTATGCACCACCGACTGAAATCTCGAAGTAAGCAAGGACCTGCATTAGACGTCAGCTTCAATTTATGCCATATTACTGGTGTAAGCCACGCCCTTCCTGTGGAAAGCCACAGCCCTCCTGATAAGCACCACCCACTTTTAATAAAGTGCCTTGTGCAAAATTTCAAAAAGTTGCTAAATTTTTGTTCAAAACTGTGCATCTTCTTATACCAGAAAACTGTTGTCATTTGGCTGGTCTCCCTGAGATCAGCGATCTGTTTCTCTTATACCAGAAAACTGGCACAGTGGCTTGATAAATTCTCACCTTAGTTTTTAGCTACCTATAATGTTCAGACAAAGTAAATTATTGTTCTCTGCCTTTGGTAAGTGGACTGCTATTCTGTCATTTCCAACCTACTCCTACATTACCAATATTGACAGGTGAGTTTCAATGGTATGGTTTGATGTTGACCCAACCACAGAATGTTTCATAAATGTTGTGTGGTTTGCATCCCGACGGGTATTTATTAGGTTGTTATGAGTATGTTCCAATGTATATGGAGGTCTCGAGATTTTGGATAGTTAATAGACAAAAATAGTGAGCAAAATCACTTGCGTTGGTTTTAACACCAGTCCAGGTATATACAAACATGACAGTAGACACGGAGTAGACAGAGAAGTAGATCAGCTATTTTTATAAGTTCATTCTCTGTACTATACATTCTTTTTTAGTTTTTTTTCCCCTTCTTACATGTTCAGGCTATGTTTCCACTAGGAAAGCATATCGGGAAAAGGCGGCCATCATTATCAATAGACGGACTCCTTTTCCTAATAAATAACTACACATTCCTATAGTGGGATCATAGCTTTATTCTTTACACAAGTAGCTCCATAATTATGTATTAGTCTAATGTCCTTTTAAAGATGTCCAAGTAAGGTCACGAGTGTATGACCCCACCAAGCTGTAAAAGTTTTTCTTCAAAGAAATGATATACATGTACGAGAAACTAGACCCATCATAGACACTTTCCTTTAACATTTTTTTTTAAATATTTTCCTTGAACATATTTAAAATGAGTATGCCTTATAAAGTAAACCACTGTGTGCCCAGGGGTCTTATTTCTAGTGTTGTTTCTCATTGAGCCCAGCATACTTGGCCATTAATCACTTTTTATTCTTTGGATGAGGCTACCTATAGGGCTGGACTGAATGTAATCTAGGCACTAAAGTATATGGGTCTTTACCACCCTCTATAATATCCCTTGTTTTTGGTAAATTGCATTTAAGTCTAGTTTTTTAAAGACTTTGGAGCATAGACCCTCAGGTTCCGCTCTATTACTTAAATAACTATTCTTTCCCTTGTTACCAATAAACAATACTAACCATTATGTGAATAAACTCAATACCCATATTAAGAGTCCAGTTGATTTGTACGCTAAAGTAATTTTCATGGATTTACAATTAGAGTATATAACACAGTGAAGGCTTAGACAGACAGACTTCAAATATGCCAGATATATCACAGTGACTCCAGATAATTGATAAACTCGGCTCTTCTGCAGTCTGTCTAATCTAAGTTTTCATTGACACTTATCGAGCAAGGTGCACTTTGCTGTCCTTTTATAATAAATGTGTCTCATTTTCTGTGCAACAAATGTTGGACTGTGTGGAATTCTGGCGCATGAGACATTGTTAATGGTGGACAGTGTTGACATATAAGGGCCCTATTACATGGAAAGATTATTGTGCGAAAATTCAATTCAAGCGATAATCTATCTGTACTGTATGTAGGCAATGAGCAAATGACTAACAAAAGTTCCTTTGTGTGTCGTTGATCACATCTTTTGAGTTGACCATAAAATCGTTGTTAATTATTGGTTAATTGTTCGCAATCGTTTGTTCAATGACATCAGTATAGAGTATAGAGTATATGAACGATCGTAATAACGTTTGTAATAACCATTGTAATTAACCACTATTGTTCCATGAACTGTGGTGAACAATTTCAGGTTGTTTGCAGTTGTTTAATATAAAAAAAAAGTTTCATCTAATAGGACCCTAAGTCATAGAGAAGACATGTCAGCATAACGCTATGGCGTCTGCTTTTTGCGGTTATAAAGACGTCCGTTATTGCATCATTTTAATATGCTTGACTAAAATGTATTGAAGCCTATGGAATAACAATGTGTGAAAAAGACGTCAGTTATTCCATAGACTTCAATACATTTTAGTCAAGCATATTAAAATGATGCAATAACGGACGTCTTTTTAAACGCAAAAAGCGGACACCTTTTTCCTTTTTAGGACGTTGTGTGAACATAGCCAATGTCTGTTGTACAATAGCAATTCTGGAATAGCTCTTCATTAGTGCTCAGCATTGTGCTGCTCTTCTATTCTTCTTGAAAATGAAAGAATTGAGACACTGGGCACGACCATACGCCTTAGCCAATGGGTTGTAAGCTTGACAAGAAACATAGTTATAAATGTATTGATACATTCCCAGGAGGTGTAACAGAGGGTCGGCACAAGGTAAAGTGTAAAAAGAAATACTCTAGAATGGTAATTTATGGATAATATTGAAAAAACAGACATGTATGTAAGTAAAATCATATTATATACATTTTTATATAGTATACTATATCTGTTCTTGGTAACTCCTCTTGGTATATCTAATGATTTTGATGACAATTAACAGAATTGTTACTGTCGCTCAGTACAAAATAGCAATACATAAAAAATAAATATTCATTTAGAGGTGAACATTACAAGTATAGTTTATACTAAATTGACAATGTATGTCAATGGATAGAGGGGTTTTATGGATGATCTTAAGAATCATTCTTTATTTAAATCCCTCCCAATAGTTGGCCTTCAAAATGGAAAATGAATGAGTACCGATGAACTTCTTAAATCATCATTGGTGCTGAAAATAGGCAATGTGCCTGCTTGGGTGAGAGTATCCTTTGTAAAAAAAAAAAAAGTGGCAATGCAGCAGAACTTTAGGAAAAGTAAGGTACGATGTTGGGCTTTGTAGATGAACTAAAGTCTAAAATAAATGAGGATTTTTTTTTAGTTTTACCCAAATGTCCTTATAAGTAGATATATTGAATGAATATATCCCTGTAAAACCATATGACCAAATGTTTAAATAAATCCACTTTTGTCGGCAACATCACACTATACTCCCCAGAGCAGAAAGCAACCAGTGGTCTGTTGATATTTAGACATTAAAGGAAAAAAAACATTTTCTGAAAATAAGGCATTGTGTATTAGAATGCTTCCTATGTATTATAGTTAGACATTTCTAGTGTGGCTGTACTAAGGATAAATTAAATTATTAAGCTTATTCTGGCATTAGTTGATAATATTATGTCTTCAATGGCTGCTTTGTTCTGTAGATACCGATACAATGATGCCACCTGCTGCAATATAACTAATGTACATTTCTGGTTTCTAGCAAATTATTAGCAAAATGTCTGATAAAAAATTAACACCATCATGGAGAGAGATTTATCTGAAAGATTATTGAAGCCAAAGCCTGGAACAGACTATAAATAGAGATGAGCGAACCAGCCGGATTTCTGGTTCGTATGAATCAGAAATCTCGGCGGTTGACTCCCGCTGTCTGTTCCCTCCGTGCAGCGGGTGGATACATCGTAAGGAACGCCTGGAAAACTGGGATACAGCCATTAGCATTGGATGTATCCCAGTTTTCTAGGCGTTCCTTACGATCTATCCACCCACTGCACGGAGGGAGCAGGCAGCGGGAGTCAGCCGCCGAGATTTCTGATTCATACCAACCAAAAATCCGTCTGGTTCGCTCATCTCTTCATCTCTAACTATAAACAGGGAACAGGTCATAAAGAAAAGACTGAGATTTCTCCTCTTTTCAAATCCATTCCTGGCTTTGGCTTCAAAAATGTGTCAGATAAATATTTCTGTGTAAACGCACTATTAGCATCATTCATCATGGATATGTATAGAGCACAAGTTATATATAACACAAGTAAAAATAAGCCAGAATATGAAAATCTAGAACTAACCAGTGAAGTGGTTATGAGTAAAGATAAATAAGTATATCAAGATAATTTTATTCTGGTGGATGCTTTTCACATGGGTTGCTTCAAGGGTTTGACTGATTTGGGTGACCCCAACTTTAGAGGCAAGCTGATCGCAGATGTATGGGGTTGATACAGAACACCTCTGCAGTCAGCTGTTTTTGGCAATGAAATGTGGATTCCTCACAGACTCTTTGGAAAATGAAAAGTGGAATCTGATTGGTTGCTAGGGGCAACTGAGCCAGTTTCACTTTACACCATGTTTGATAAATCTCCCCATTGACTATGATGGCTTATATGCTTTCTAGATGGAGTTATACTGGTGTCTGTGTACATTTCACTTTTGTGGAGGTTGCTGGTGCTATTGCTCTTTATATGTTTACAACTTACACAAAAGAACAATGGGCTTCGTTCATAAAAAATACAAATAATTTTTATTATGTATAAATAGGTACCAATACATATAATATTCCATCTGAATAAAGTTAAAAGATGACCACAGTAAAAAAAACAATCATAAAAAATGGGTTTGACAGATGTAGATTATCATGGGTATTGCAGTTAAATTAGTATCCTATGTGTTGGCCACAGCCCTGATATTTAGCCAAGAGGGTATATATCTACCTGGTCCTTTAGACTTCACAATACCCCTATATCATGCTTACTCCAGTTTGAGAAGAAGTCTATTATTAACTGCTATCACAAGTTTAGGCCTTATTGCACTTACCCATGCTGCCAGACACCACAAAGAGCCGTCCCTACGTACGTTTCGCTATCCATGCTTCATCAGGGAACTCTAGGCAGCATGGGTAAGTGAAATAAAGCCTAAACTTGTGATAGCAGTTAATAATAGACTTCTTCTCAAACTGGAGTAAGCATGATATAGAGGGTATTGTGAAGTCTGAAGGACCAGGTAGATATATACCCTCTTGTCTAAATATCAGGGCTGTGGCCAACACATAGGATACTAATTTAACTGCAATACCCATGATAATCTACATCTGTCAAACCCATTTTTTATGATTGTTTTTTTTACTGTGGTCATCTTTTAACTTTATTTAGATGGAATATTATATGTATTGGTACCTATTTATACATAATAAAAATTATTTGTATTTTTTATGAACGAAGCCCATTGTTCTTTTGTGTAAATTATAGTGTGGGTTGTTTTATTGATAAGGTGACATCTGGTGGTGCAGAGTGGTACTGCAGCCTGAGTTGCTAGATTACCCCGTCCCCCTTATCTCAAACCTGTGTGTGTAAATATGTTTACAACTGTATATCTAAACACACTGAAATCGTGCAGTCTTAATTCCTCCTTATCTTGTAGGCATGTCTAGGTCAGAAATAGATAAGTTAGGGTAAATTCTATTCCCATGTACACGCTTGTCCTTGAAACAGTTTTCTTAACCCATATAGCCGTTTGTTGAAAAGGATTTTTTCTTGACAGCTTGTCTTAAGTGTGGAAGCTGAACTCGTATGTTTGATCCGCGACCTATTGAGAATTTGTAAGACGAAAGGATCAAAGCAAACCAGTGGGGAGAAAAGAGCTCAGCGGTATAATTTCCTTTTCAAGTGGTTTCAGATTGGTCAGCCTGGCGTATAGGAGCAAAGCCATAAACCTCATTAGAGCTGCTGTTCCTGGGTTTAGAAAAATGATATTTATTTACATGTAATATCAACAATTGTAGAACTTAGCTATGAATTATCTTACCCAGGATCTATGTCATCAACCTATAGACAGCACAGATCATCTTTAGCAAATAGCAATCTCAACTCTGATATATAAGTATGTATATACTGTAAGTTGGTACTGGGTAATGGCGCATTTACACAGAGAGATTTATCTGACAGGTATTTGAAGCCAAAGCCAGAAATGGACTTGGGAAGAAGAGAAATCCCAGTCTTTCCTTTATGACCTGTTCCCTGTTTATAGATTATTCCTGGTTTTGGCATCAAAATCTATCAGATAAATCTCTCTGTGTAAACACATCATAAGGGTCCTACTCCTTGTGTTAGCAGATATGACGTGCAGAGGCAATCCACACAAATGAGGTTTTGGTCTGGAAGATCTTTGTCAAACAAGGTGAAGTAGACAGAAATATATTATAAGAAACCGTGTTCATTATGTGGACAATATTCCTTAAAGAGGATGTACCATCAGGTACATCCTCTTTAATCTGACCCACGGATAGATCGGTGCTGTCACGGGGAAGCCTGTGCTGCGTTCCATTTTTTTGAACTGCGGCCCGGTTTCCGTGTATGGCGCCGTTCTACATACGGGTACTGGGCCGTTGCTGAAGCACAGGAGGCGGGCCGGCCGCCCCCACTGGGAGGGAATTCCCTTAGAATCAATAGAGCCACGTCATAGAGGGGAGGGTATTCCCTCCCACTGGGGGCGGGCCGGTCCGCCTCCAGTGCTTCAGCATCAGCCCGGTACCTTTGCATAGAACGGTACTGTACACGGGAACCGTGCTGTGGTTCGAAAAACGGACCGGGGCACCAGCTTCTCTGTGACAGCACCGACCTATCCATGGGTCAGATTAAGGAGGATGTACCTGATGGCACATCACAGGGCCACTGAACATGGGACATTGCTATATATATATATATATATATATATATATATATGAGTAATATTCATATTATTTAGCTTCTTTCTAGTTAGCATAAAGCACAACCCATGTTTAGGGGAGAAGGGGGGTGTTATACTTTGTGACCTTTTCCAAAACAAGACTATCACAAGGATCACTGTGGTGAAAGTATCGACCTTGTGTGTGTCCCATGTAAAACATAGTTAAAGGGGTTGGCCACTTTATAGTAAAATAGGTCAGTACAAAGTATTAGTAAGTGTACTCACTGTATATACTGACAGCAGCGCCCTGTGTACCTCATAGAGCTAAAATCAGACTCCCCTCCTCCAGGCTGGGCTGCCCTGCTCTGTTTTGTTTCAGTCCATAAAATGGCTGACATGGGGGAGCATGTGACCATGCCCTGTCCCCTGTGTCCTCCATAGACATAAACAGGCTCAGTGGAGACACTGGGGGGGCGGGGCCTGGTCACATGCTCCTCCATGTCAGCCATCTTATGGACCAAAATACAACAGAGAAGGGCAGCACAGCCTGGAGGAGGGGAGCCTGATTTTAGCTGTATGAGGTACACAGGGAGCTGCTGTCAGTATATACAGTGAATACACTTACTAATACTATACACTGACCTATTTTACTATAAAGTGGCCAACAACTTTAAATTGAAATTACAATTGAAATGTAACTGATTAAAAGGGGTCCTGATAGTCCCTATATTCTCCTGGCTACATTCCCATGTTCCTTGCACAGTCAGTATTTACAGAAGCAGTGCTATGGAACAGACTTCATTATGATGTTAGGAACTCCAAAACTGTTTAAATCCTTAACGCTACTGTACTGACACAGAATATGGGAATTTAGCCTCACTGTATATGTCTGATGTATATAGCAAACAATAAAAAAAACACAGTATGAAAAGACAGCATTTGCTCCAAAGTCAGTCCTACCTACATAGATGGGAAGCTCAGCACTCAAAAAATCTGATCTGCCTGATCTACTGTGTATTTCTGCACACTAGTGATTTCAGTGCTATAATTGTTGGTGACTCGATGTAGTCAATGGTTATCAATGCTTGGAAATTTAAAGGTTGCTGATTTGAGGTGGAGGAGTACGGCAATATACAGAGTAAGGGCCCTTTTACATGGCACAACACCTCTGCAGTAATGAGCACATATTAGTGAGGTGCTCGTTTGCAGTCTTTACAAAGCTCAATTAATAGGGCAGCCGAGCCACACAAATGATCGCTCTATGATCACCTACCACTAATTGTTCCACATTGGAGAGCTTCGGGGATCCCCAATTTATCATCCCCACAGTACTTGGTAAGTTGAAAAGCTGCACACTATAGATGTAAGGATTTATGATTTGCCTGTTAGCAATAGTTACTTATGCTTTGTCTATGGTTCTAAAAAAAAGTTTGGCTGCAACAAAAGAAAATCTGATCCATTAGTTCTTAGTTAGGGCCCTATTACACGTAACGATAATCGGTCGAATTGGCCCGATTCGGCCGATTATCGCTCCGTGTAATAAATGCAACGATCAGCCGATGACAACGATAATAATAGCGGTGCACGAGCGGCGACTAACGATATACATTACCCATCCACGTTCCAGGGCTGCTCCTGCCATCCGCTTCTCCCAGGGTCCCGCGCGCGCTCTAACTTCACATCGGCCTGTCAGCTGATAGGCCGCTCAGCCAATCACAGGCCGCGGCGGTCCCGGTCTGTGATTGGCTGAGCGGCCTATCAGCTGACAGGCCAATGTGAAGCTAGAGCTCGCGCGGGACCCCGGGAGAAGCGGACGGCAGGAGCAGCCCTGGAACGTGGATGGGTAATGTATGCCAGTTTAGCAAGGGCTGTAAGGACATCGGTAACGATGTCCTTGCAGCTCTTGCTAAACGATTATCGGGCTGTGTAATATGCCCAGTAAACGAGTGACGATCTAGCAGATCAGCGCTCGTTTACAGGTATTATCGGGCCCTGCTCGGCCCATGTAATACCACCCTTAGTCCATTAGATCCATTAGATTAGATTCATTTGTCCATTAGATTAGATCCATTAGATTTAATCCATTAGTCCATTAGTTTATGAACCTTCTGTTTATGCTTCTGTTTATGTTTATTTTAGGCCCTATAATAATACCACTTAACAGTTGAAGAAAAACACATGTGGGGTAAAGAAAATGTAATAACTGCTATGAGAACTATTTTTTTTCTCATACTTTATGTCCCCTTCCCAAAAAGCCATCTGAAACTGATCATATTATGACAAGTTTTTATGTCTATGGCCAGCTTAAGACATCAGTCCAACGTGCTTATGCTAATTGATAAATGTCTCCATACACTTTGGCTGTGGGCGGGACAGGCTGACTGCTCAAAGTATATGGGGACTTTCTGACTGGCCCTCAACAGTTGCTGTCAGGGAAGAGAAGGATCAGGCTTGTTGGAGTTTAAATGCCCGATTCCTTTGTTTTCAGACAGATATGCCGCAAGGGCTGTCAGGTATCGACGTACCATTCCTCTCTTCAATGTGAACACCTAAACATTTGGCTGCACCATGAATAGATCAGTAGAGGTAGCTGTTGGCTAACAAACCTTGGGCCAACAGTTATTTAAGGTGTATGGCCACCCTTAGATGACCTACAGAATTCCCCAGCTATTATCCATAATATATTGTTTGTGTGGTGGCTGGTTCCCTTTGATCATGATTGTAGAACTTTAGTTGATTGTAAAGAGGTAGAATTAAATTAATCTACAATTTTTTTACTTTTCAAATACACAATGTAATAGCAGCGTATAGCAAAACACATACAGCATCATTCATATTTCATAAAAAAGTACATATTCCCAATTCGGTCTGTAGCAACTGACATAGGACATCTACTGACTCATAATGAATACATTCAGATTTCACTTCTACATATATCTGCTAATATGACAATTAAACATTATAAAATATACCAATGAGATTTTTTTCAGTGCTAACAAAAATAAAATCTAAATTTCTATAAATGGACACCATCTTAGGCTTAAAGACCTAAACGTCACACTTACTTTCTATGAAGCCCTGGCCTCATTCGAAACTCAACACCAAAACAAAATGTACAATCTTAAGGACAGGATGCCCAAGTGTCCCATACTTCTTAAAGGAGAACTGTCATCAAATGACAGTGGTCACACACGTATTAATGAGTTTTACAATTATTATAGGTTCTATTCTGTATTAGTTTGCTATGTTAGTATAGTCAGTTTATTAGATACTTTTAGCTTAACATCTATGATTGCACGTTTTATAACTAGACAAGGATAGAGAGACTTTTTCTCTGTAGGATTTTAGGCGTATACTAATCACTAGAGATGAGAAAACTTGCCAAAAGTTAAAGCTGTATCTATATCTTCCAGGCAGTCTTCAGGCCTTCTCCAGATTTAAATGCATATTGTTCAGGTTTGTGCAAACCTGAATTTTTTGCAAGTCTTCTCACCTCTACTGATATAACACATTAAACATATTAAATCATACTCTAATTGTTATTTTAGGGCTATGTTCACATTTTGCAGCCATCTTTAGGAAAAGAAGTCTCTCTTTTGATAATTGTGGCCGCAAATGATAACAATCATGGCCGCAAAACAAGCCTAAGGCTATGTTCACACACTGTCAAAATGACCGCTGTTATCTGTGTACAGTAATGGTCTTATTATAAAATAACAGCCGTTTATTGTTATTACATGACGTCTGTCCAATAAAAGTGGCCATCATTTTGATGGTGTGTGAACATAGCCTAGAAGTGATCTGTATATAATTGTATTACCCAGGAAGTAACAATTTTGAAGCATCTTTGTTTTTAGAACTTTGTTATTCCTTGCACTTGACACGTTGACAAGTTTTCTCTTAAATGTTATTTCTTTTTAATGTCATAGTTACCTGGAGAACTATGTTCCTATTTTGTTATACTACTCTGTAAATCTTCTTAATATTTAATTCCTTCTCCTTTGTCTTTTACAAATACTAGCTAACAAAATAAATTACCCCATGAGGCCTTATGAAATAACAGAATGTTTTTTTCTTCTTGTCTTTTGCTTGCCATAACAAAGAATGTGTTCATTTCCCTGAATGTGTTGTTAAAGCTGTGTGAATACCAGGGATGTCATGTAAAGTTGTTTTTACTCCAGACTTTATTTCTAATAATCTTATTTTTTAAATGTTTTGCTTACTTTTTATCTTTTAATGCTAGTATATTACGCCATTGCATAATGATATGTACACACAACTGTTACCTAAAGGCATTGTTACCAGACAGACCTGAGAAATTACTGAATCTGTCTGAATAAAAGGGTGACTGGGGTGCACAATGATTGCACGTCCTTGTAATAATTACTGATAGAAGTATTTAGGAGCTAGTGATGGGTTTATAAGGGGAACCTGTTGCTTCTACTGACTTCCTTGCTTTGGCAAATATTTTTACTCTCCAAGACTATGATCATACAATGTAAGGCTATGTTCACACTGCGTATGAATCCGTCCGTAGTGCGAACCGCGAATATACGCACATAGTTTTGAGGTTGATGCGTTCGCTTGAAAGTATACGATATACGCCCGCACAATGCACACTACGTATGAGCTTACGGCCGGATCGTATACGGCGCCGTGAAAAATGAACAAGACCATTGTTTGAGGACGGAAATGTTGAAACTCACGGCCGTGGACTTCCATGCGGTCCCGTACAAAGTACTTATTTCAGCCGCAGCCGCACATGTACGGCGGCGTACGATCTACGGACGGAATCATACGCAGTGTGAACATAGCCTAAAAAAAAAACTAGGGAGTCTAAAGTGTGTGACTCCTCTAATGGGGATTGCTGTATATTTTGTTCCAATATCTTGTGACTGATTTATTAAAATGTAGCACTGCCATAGTCAATGTGTCTAAGTTAAAAGTCGCAAAAATGGAACAATTGCGCAAGCATATTCACCTAGTACTGACCCGACGCAACCCTGCACCTGTTTGTGCGACTTTTAAAAAGTCGCAAATAATAAATTGGGGGCAAAACCCGGATTATGCAAACTTTTTGGTGAATACTCAAAACAGGGAGAATAAAAAAAAGTCGCTTCTAAAAAATATTCACCAGTCGAATACTGATAAATTTCCCCCACAGCGTATAAAATGACGGACGTTATCTGCTCAAATGTCAAAATAATGAGCATGACAATTATTTTCTATCATTTTTTACAAAACAGCAGATGTTATTTTTTAGTTTTTCTTTTTTCACCGTCCTGTCACAGTTTTTACTATTAAATTCAATGGACTTTTCCATTAAAGACACACACCCAAAAGCCAATTAGTCCACTTATGCTTGAATAATGTACCATAAGCTGTCATTGCACTGACGGAAGGCCAAACAGCAAAATGACGGAGGTCACTTTAAACTCAAAATGACAAATGTCATTTTTTCTTTTCAAAACCGTAGAGGAAAAAAATGTTGTGTAAACATAGCCCATAAAATAACAATTCTAATACATCTCTCTTTATGCCGCAAGTCAGTAATTCCCTGTAGAAATGTATAAATAAATTATTATTATTTATCTACTGCGAAGGGTGTGTCCCTACACACAGCACTGATTGGGCAAACTACACCAACTGTGCCGCCATCTGGTAACACTTAATTGTCATTTCATTAATCATCTACAGGAATAACACAGCAGTGGAACAACCTAAAGTTCTAAGAATTTTTTTTTACAGAATTGTTATTTTATGGAGGATGCAAGTATTCATTAAAGCAGACACATCAGATGAACCAAGAGGATCTCCTTATCTCCAAACGTTGGCAGGTTGAATGGCATATTAATCTGGCTTGCCTTATTATAGTATGTATATTTTGTGAAGCTTTGTAAAGCTGATTAATGGTTGACCCTCAATATCTGTGGATTGCACAGGGTACTTAGATAACTGTGTGTGGCATTTCGTATTCCTGGCTTTTTATTTTTAGAGGACATGCTCTTTGAAATTTGATTCTATTTGTCATATTTGAAGGGAAAGTGATAAGCAACAATATACAATATGCAGCATTAAACATTTGGTATAAATTGTGTTACATGAATAATGCAGGCTAATAGCCAGAGAAGTGAACTTTTCAGCCCATGTTGCCCTTCTTTGGGGAAAAATAGGTTTTAAAGCGTGGGATTAAGAGCATTTTAAAATTGAACAGGAACAATACAAACCTTGTCATCTTAATATCCTATGAACAGCATCTACTACTTCAAGAGTACTACAGTACATGACATTTGGAGCAGATAATCTGGGTTCAGAGTCCCATATGAGTATACATGACTCACAATATTTTTTTTATTTTTTTTTTATTTTGAAATAATGTTCATTTATGAAAAAATAAGAAACAATGACAGCTTTCCCATATTACACACTTTGATTTTATCATATACTTATTAATACTCCTTAGGTAGATTTTTTTTTTCTAGAAGCTATATCATCACATAAGCTCTAGTGTCCAGAAAAGAGTGGCAACTTTGTAATGGTTACTATGTATGCAAAAATGCTGAATACTGCCACACAAGATATAAGAAGCTTTACTGTCATTTTTATATCCCATGAGCACTTGAGAGGTCTTAAAGGGCAACTGTCACCAAAACATGTATATATTTTTTTGGATTGCAGGTAATTTTATGACAATGTAGACTATGGGGATCACCTCTTTTTAGTAAATTTATAGACTTCATTCTCATAATTTAAGTTTAATCCAGGAAGAAGTTTCTTCTTCTACTCTGTGCAGTTGCACTATTAATACATTGCTCAGCATTGTGGTGAAAGACCTCACCGGTGCTATCAGGATGACACTGTTAAAACTAACAATATTAAAATACCATCTTTTGTCACATTTAAAGGCAGTTGGATATGTTCTCTTCATATTTACATATACAGAGATCTGATCTAGAAAATTGTTACAATAAACCATTTTATGTTTTAAAAACAGGCAGTCTTTGGTGACGCAAAGGCAAAGAGTGTATTTTGTTTGTTTGTTACCTCCTGCCTACTTCACTCTGTCTCATAAAGTGAATATTGTTGGCACTATCAGAAAGTTCTAGACACTGATCCACTGAAGTAACATAAGATCCATCATAGCCTTGGACCTTCCCTGTACTTAAAAGTTGTTGTTTCTCTGCTTCTGTCCACATTCTGATGCCTTCCTCTCCTTCTTGAAGTCTCTTCTGCTCCTTAGTCCAAGCCTGGGCCACCGCTCTCTGTCTTGCTAATTCTAGCACATGATCTTTCTCTTCTTCAATGGTTGTCCCATAGCGAACATTGAAACACAAGGTGCCATGTTGAAGTTGTATGTCAGCAAACCGTCTAGTTCTTCCATTGACCACTGATGTCATCTGTGACACAGTGACATTGACTCCATTTTCCAGAATTCGACCACTCCCACTGTTTCCAATAACTGTAAGATCTTCTTCCAAAGAGGCCAACTTAATGAAGTAATGTGTATCCCGACCATCAATGGTAAAATGCAGATTTTCCAAGTAGTGGGCGTTATTCAAGATGGCAGCAATGCGTCGACTGTCTTCATTAGCCACTCCAATGACATCGGCTGTGACAATTCCATCTTTGATAGCAAACTTTATCCCTTTTCCAAATAAAGATGGCACAGCTGCAAATCTGGGATATCTTATGTTTATATGACATTTTTCATCATTCTGTTTTGGAGCCATAGGAAGCTGATCCAAAGAAATGAAGTTTCTCAACTGCTTCTGAAGCTCACATTGTATCCCAAGAATGGTCTAAAAGAGTATAAATAACGTGCATTAGTTTATTCAGAATAACTATTTTTAATGAATTTCTACTCTTCTCTTTTAGTAAATAGTTCAGAAAAACTCATTCAACAAAACCCTAAAAACACAGAGGAGGACTTACTTATACTGTCTATTTATAGTGCAAACTTAAACTAGACAGTTTAAAAATGTGGCAAATGTATCATCGTGTTTAATGCTGTTGAGAAATCTGTTGCCTCTTAATTCTGTGTAGTCTAAGTTTAGACCAACTATTAGTTTTCTTACTTTATTCCAAAACTGCTTCATGATTTCAGCATAATTTGTGGCCCATTGGGTTGTACACAAGCCATAATCTCCTTTCCCACAAACCAAGCTGATTTCCATAAAGCCTTGCTCCCTTGTCGACCAAGGCTCAAAATTGTCTGAAAAGTGTCTAAAACGCACAGGAAAAGATTTATTTAGCCTGGCATCTCACACGCCAATCCTAAATAATCCCCTGCCAATGTACGAACCCAATGTATTTAACCAAAAAGAAGAAAACCAAAACGTGTACTGACGGGCTACAAAAAGTGGTGATTTTTCTTTATCTACACATAAAACATGAGTCACTTGATACATTCCACATACATTTTTTATATGACAATTTTAAGCAACAGCGGATACTTAAAGTGATAATAAGAAAGATGCCAACCTTTCCAGGATCCCACTCCTGGGTTTTGGCTTGTAGTTGTAGGAGTTCATATGTCGACTCAAAGCCTTTTGCCTCTGGTTTGGGGAACCCAGGAAGTACATTGTGGAGTTGAAAACCAAACAGCTCAAGCCAACTTCCAATGTCTAAATAGAGTAGAAAAAACAGTTCCACATTCAAAGACAGTTAATACAATTTGCTATTATTAGTATTTAGTTGATAATATAATACTATTTACACAGTAAAGACCCTCATTCAGTGCCTTGTCATTTATAGTAACTTTTGACATAAAGTTATTGATCACACTGTGTCTCACTCCTGAGCCCTACTGTAATTCTGAGATATAACTGGTGGGGAATATACGGTACTGTGGGTCTCTCCCCGGCTGTAAATCAAAACCAACTCACCACTTTCACTTCAGCAGAGTTTATGGTATACTACCAAATACTCCCATAATATATCCCGGAATTGAAAATATTGAGCCTTATAGACCATGAATGCTCCTTAGGAAGATGCAGAGTAGCACTCTATCAAATGGATATGAGCTTGATTCACAGGTGCTTACATATAGGCACCATCTTCAATAGGTGATATATATTTATTAGGAAGAATTGTATGGCCTATAAGATTTCCTATGTCTGCTTGGTTGTCTTTAAATACAAGAAATGTAGTGTATTGTCTCAAGAGGCCATGAGGGCCATCCTTGTAATGCATGAACACTCTTGGGATTCCCCAAACAAAAACAACTCTTATGGGTCACGCTCCTTTCTGGTTCAGAGGTGGGTTCTGGTTGATCATTCTCCATGACATTAATATGCCCTGATGGCAGGTTGTCCTCATAAGACATGCCCTTTAAGGCTGGGTTCACACTATGTATATTTCAGTCAGAATTGTGGTCCTCATATTGCAATCAAAACCAGGAGTGGATTAAAAACACAGAAAGGCTCTGTCCACACACTGTTGAAATTGAGTTGATGGCCGCCATATAACAGTAAATTACTGCCATTATTTCAATACAACAGCCGTTGTTTTAAAATAACAGCAAATATTTGCCATTAAATGGTGGCCATCCATTTAATTTCAACATTGTGTGAATAGAGCCTTTCTGTGTTTTCAATCCACTCCTGGTTTTGGTTGCAATATGAGGACCACAATACTGACTGAAATATACTGTACGTAGTGTGAACCCAGCCTCAATGTGTACCAATAATATATGCAAAGCTATTGAGAAAGAACATATAGACCACAGTGCAGAAATACGTCCTCCAGATGTTTTATCCATTTATTAGGCCTTTCCTGCAACTAAACTTCTTTAGCCTCTAACATGATTCTATTTTGACATTTTCTCTGTAAATGCAGTTTATAAGCAAATCATCTCTTAACCTTTAAGAAGATAAAGCAATGTCATACCTGTAGTGTACTTTGCTACATCCTGGGTCTTGCCCACTGGGTAGTTATTTTCAAATGAATACAGGTTAAATGGCTTTGGGTCAGTATTTATTCTATTCCAAATCTGATGGTTGGGCGTTGCCCATCGGCCCGCCACAACATCGTAATCTCTTTGTCCAAGGTGTACAAGTTTAGTTAGGGAATCATAAAGTCCTCCATAAAACCCATTTATGATTTCAAAGTCTGGATTGGTGTCTTCATATATGTCACCATATGGTGTGTAGAGAATTTCTTTAATAACTTGACCTCGACTACTAAACACAGCCAGGGGTGTCCCTGTATTGTCACAAGCTACATAATACTCCTCACCACTGCTTAATTCCATGGCAATGAGGTGTCCTTGAAGATCGTAATACAGTGAAGTTATTTCTGAACTGCTGTGATTATATAAGTGGGTAACTCTTATTGGATTAGCTAGATCCGCATAAAAGAATTGCAGATGAGAACCGGTACTTGATTTGCTTGCAACTCGCCTTCCAAGTCCATCATATCGATAATGTACATTCCAACCGGCAACCTTGTTATATGCCTTAGTCAGAAGGCCATTAGAATTGTATTCAAATATATCATTGCCTCTTTGTCTGAGGAACCCATCTTCATCCATTCTATACTGAATCTCCCCAAGCCGGGTAATGCGGTCTCCAATGTCATACCTCAGTGGGATCAAGCGGACGCTATTTCCATGGCTGAGCAGGTTTATGTTTCCATTTAGATCATAGCTGTACCGCCATTGCAGTTTATCATTAACATAAACAGCCTGAAGCTGACCATCAGGATCATATTCATATGAATATCTTGTTAAATTTGCATCTACACCCACTCTTGTTCCACAAGTAATCATTCGACCCATATTATCATACTGGATCGTCATCCAATAAGAGATAGCCTTTAGAATTTCATATTGCACTTCAATCACTTGGCCGCTAGAGCTAAATATTTTGGTATGTTTCATCATTGATGTTGTAATCACTTGATTCAGATCGTAATTGATGACACTGAACTTTCCAAATTGTTCAGTTCTCCCAGACACATCCACATAACGGTATAAGTCTATAGGAAGAGGAATCTCATTTATCATTGCTTGCATACTGGTCACCCGGAAGTTGTTATAGCTATAGTCAAACCTTGCATTAACAAGACCTTCTTCACTGAATCGGAAGATCTGTCGTCCAATAAGAGGCCCTGTTGGCGAACATTAGAAAATGTTAACACATAACAGCTGTGTTTTGGATATATTCAATAATAAGTAAGCTATATAGACCTACTAACTGTTTTCCTCCATTTAAGAAGTTGTTTTGTTATTGACCTATTTAAACAAAGTGCTAAAAGCCAAGCACTGCCTCCTTGACACTTGATCTTTGAGCATGATGCTGAGCTAACAGATTCTCTTTATAGGAGTTGTCTAATTCCGCCCCCCTCCATTTTCACTCTATTAAAGAACACTAAGTTAAAGGGGTAGGTCACCCCAATAAAGTTTCTTTCTAATCAACTGGTGCCCGAAAGTGCCAGAGATTTGTAATTTACTTATATAAAAAAAATCTCAAGTATTCAGCTGATGGATGTCCTGCAGGAAGTGGTGTATTCTTTCCAGTCTGACACAGTGCTCTTTGCTGACACCTCTGTCCATGACAGGAAATCCCAATAGGAAACCTCTCCTGCTTTCCAGACTGGAAAGAATACACTACTTCCTGCAGGACATACAGCAAATAATAGGTAGTCAAAGACTTGAGATTTTTAACAGAAGTATATTTACAAATCTCCACGCACCAGTTGCATTTAAAGTTTTTTTTTTTGCTGGACAACCCCTTTAAAATTATGGTGGTACATGGTTAAAAAAAGAGCAGCTGAACACTTACTTCCAGGTTCACAGATTACAGCTATTTTACTGGTCCTAGTTTGGGGTCATATTACTCCTGAAAGACCCTTTTACGGGGCTGTGAAAGTCAGCCTAATTAATAAAGATTTCCCCATGCACTTTTAGTGGGTGCAACCAAGACCCCTGCTCAGATTTATTAGGATAATATAAAGATAAAGAGGGCCTGTCTTGCTGAGAACATTTCTGTCAATGAATTCTTAAAACATGACACATCATTTCATGAAATCTGGCTATATAGCATATATAACTGTATATAATTCTGCCAGAATGCATAATATCTAAAGCAGATAAACAATAAAATCTAGCATATAGCTGTTTTATAAGTAACTAAATATCACATACCTGTCTGTCTATACCTTATAGTACAAACAAACCCTTCATGCATTAGATGAATTGTTTTAATGACTCCTGAAGACTCTTCATAGGTAAATGTAACCTGGGTCGTATCATACAGAATCTCAGACAGCCTTGTTTGCTTTGTGTATTTATACAAGACTCTACGTCCTGTTCCAAGATGTAATGTCTGCAGTAGACGTCCATCTCCACTGTAGTCTTGAATAAAAGAGCCGACGTTGTCTGGAGGGTTGTATATGTTGCGGTAATATCCAACAGAGAGCATGGTCTGGAGACTATGGCGGACCATATTAGGCATTGTTACTGAAGCAAGGTAATCCGAATGATCGTATTCAAAGATGTAACGTCGCTGGCTATGCAAAAAGAGGCTGATAGACTGGAATAAAAGAGAGTAAGTTAGCTTTTCAGGATGGCTTCCCAGAAAAATTCACAATGAGACACCAATGAGTGTTTCCTTTAATGGAACCTGTCATGTTGAACATGATACTCGATCTGCAGGCAACATGTTATAGATTGTAAGAAACCAGATTGATATATAGTCAGATGGGAAAAGATTAAATATAACTTCAATTATATCTATGCTTGAGGGTCCAGTGGAAAGTTCTACTCACTAACAGTCTTTACTTTATGACTCTGAATAAAAGGATTGCTGTCAGTCACTGAGACCACCTATGTGACTCCGGTCTATGCTTAGTAGTGCAATGGGAAGTTTTACTGGTGTCTGACATCTATCCTATATACAAGTTCATATAGGAAAAGCTGTCAGTCACTGAGTGAGACCGCCCACATGACTCCTTAGAATGTGAAGAAATGTAAAAGCTGAGCGGAATGATATAGGTATATACAAAAAGATCTAACGTAGTTTGCTAAATAGTTTTGTACATACCCATATATCAATCTGCTTTCCTGCTTTATAACATGCTGTAATCAGATACATATTGCTTGGTCAAAGTGACAGGTTCCTTTTAAAGAGGTATTTCCAAAAAAGATCAAGATAGCTTCCAGGCCCCCTCCAGTTTGTTTGCCACTAGTGGTGGTTGGGAAGACAAAAACAGCCAAAGTGCATGACTTACACAATTTGTGTAACTCCCATTAACTTTAATGGGAGTTAGCAAACGGTGTAGCCTTGCAAGCTCCACTATTTACGCTTCTGGAATTCCGTAAACGTTTTTGGCCTTCTCACCATCAGCTGCAGACACCACAGAGGGGGGCTGGAGATCCATCTTTACTTAATGGGAATACCCCTTAAAGGCAGATTTGCTATATTTTGAAACTTTTTAGCTCTTGACTTCTGCTTCCCTAAATGTGATTTTGTGCATAAAAGGAATAAAATGATTATCTCGATAAGGCCATACTTATTCTTAAATCACTATTTTATTACTGTAAAACATACATGAACTGAGACAAATTCTTCATTCTTTCTTTAATAAATTGCTATTAAGGAGTTGGTTTAACAATAAGGAGATTTTTAACAGTAAGGCTTTTAAATGACTAATGACATCTGTTACTTGTCAAATCCGAGAAAAGAACTGTGATCAACCGACTATTTAAGAAACGTATATGTAAACGGGAAGGAACCATTAGTCAGTCATAAAAGACAGCTGGAATGCATTGTGGTGAAATCCTTTCATTTCTCTTTGCTTTCTATTGTACTACTTGGTTAAATGATTATTCTTCTATAGTAAAAGAATAAATAAGGCTTCAGTCAGTTAATTGTTAGAGCATTGTATCTCTCCCCGCACTTCATCTTCTCATTATAAATTAGCTTATAAAGAAAAAGCCTGGAAAGTTTGAAGCATTTACTTACCTTTTCCTCATATGTGTAACTCCATATTTTACCGTTTGCCCAAATTCTGGACACCATCTTTCCATTTTGGTCATACTCTATTTTCTCAGTCCATGTTCCTCTTTGAATGGATGTAACAAGTCCAGAGGGAGAGTATGTGATGTTGACTTCTTGATACTTGCTGCTTGGTGACCACAATATGGGATGTCCAGTTTTGTCATAGAGGATTCGTAGTGTGAATTTACGATGATCATCATAGATTTTTCCTGTTCGGGTGATGTGATCAAAATCGATGGATAATAAGTTTCGGCTGTGAGCCTAAAATGTAAGCAAAAACAAGTAACTAAAAGACAAGTGAGTATGGGGTTGTGTATCGGGGGTTAAATAAATAACTGATGATCTGTGCTCCTCTGACATGGAACATGGGCATAATACAAGACTCATATCATTTTCTGGGGGCATAGTAAATCTACTTAAGGGTGCCTTCACACCTACCGACTCGCAGCGTTAATAACGCTGCAAGTCGGCTAGGTCCTGGCAGATCACTGTCAGTACATACAACCAGCGGTCTGAACGACCGCTGCGTGTATGTAAATCTGCCGGCTGCTTAACCCCTTCTGATGCCGGCCGTCCGCCTCCCGCTCAGCTCTGTATACATTACCTCCTCGCTCCACGGGGTCCCGGCGTCCTGCTCTTGCGCCCGGCCAATCAGTGTTTTGCCCTGCCGCAGCCACTGATTGGCATCAGAAGGGGTTAAGCAGCTGGCAGATTTACATACACGCAGCGGTCGTTCAGACCGCTGCGTGTATGTACTGACAGTGATCTGTCAGGACCTAGCCGACTTGCAGCGTTATTAACGCTGCGAGTCGGTAGGTGTGAAGGCACCCTAAAGCTTAGAGGTAATGCTATATTGTAAGCTGACAGCAGTAAGGTTCCCTAAAGTGCAGCTATGGAAACGGTTAAGCAATTATTGCAATATTTATAGTTATGTTTCCTTTTAAGCACAATCTATAATAGAATACAATGGTATTTTGATGACAATAATTATAACATAATTGCGGGTTTTAATTGTTGTCACTGTAGGATCGTTCCCGGCACTGCTTTGCTATTATACTAGTTTAAGTACAATTTACTCTACTATAAATATACAGCAGCTGACTGTATACATTTGTGAGCAACAATTACATTTTCATGTCTTAGAAGGTGTGTCAGGACATACATACTGTATGTCACATGGCCATAAATAGTCTCTTTTTTAGGGCTGATCCTCGAGAGACAGAAATACTTTACAGGTTCTAGAAACCAAAATGCTAAGTACTGTAAGTGGGACAAACCAGGGAAGGGCGATATATTATATTAAGGCTATGTTCACACAACGTATATTTTCGTAAAAGTACAGCCGTACGTTGCCTTGTCTTCTATGGAATCCTTGCCGGAGCATATACACATAGTATACGCTCCGGCTGGGTTGTCTTGCTGGGCCGCAGAAAACTGACATATCAGTTTTCTGTGGCCGCTATTCAGGGAATTCAGCGAAAACCCTGTCAGTGCACACTGTGGAGCGAACGGCTCCGGGCGCTCGTTCCATAGTGTGCAGTGGGGAGTTCTAATGTGGGTGCAAGAATTCATCCGCTTCAGAACTCTGCGGCTGCATGGATTATCCGGCCGGTACTGCAGGAACCGCCGGTCTCTTACAAGGTCTGCACATGGCCTAACAGGAAACTTTTGGCTTGATATTTTTGTTTTTTTGATTTTTTTTAGACTTGGAAGGTTAAAGAGTTCAGCACGATGGTGCTTAAGGAAGTGAGGCAATTTTTCTTCAAGGTATCACTATAGAAAGGAGAGTAAATATCAATCTTCCTGTAGTCTGTCATAATATCTACTTATAACCTGACATAGATTTAAAGGGATTGGTCACTTTATAGCAAAATTGCTGAGTGTGCAATATTAGTAAGTGTACTTACTGTACTTACTGACAGAAGCTCCCTGTTTACCTCATAGAGCTAAAATCAGACTCCCCTCCTCCAGGCTGTACTGCTCTGTGTTGAGTCTGTCCATAAGATGGCTGACATGGAGGAGCATGTGCCCCCAGTGTTCTCGATAGGCTCAGTGGTGGACACTGAAGCTGGGGCATGGTTGGCCTGGTTGGCCTCAACATCCTGGAGGAGGAGAGTCTGATATTAGCTCTATGGAGCACACAGGAAGCTGCTGTCAGTATATACAGTGAGTACACTTACTAATACTGTACACTAAACTATTTTACTATAAAGTGGCCAACCCCTTTAACTTAACTAAATATATGACTACAACCAAAAAGAATTAAAACTGAGCTAAGAGGAAGAGCAGGCTAAATCTGACATGAACAATGGAATGTTCTAATATTAAAGTAAAAATCCCTTTGACTGAGCTGAGCAATCTTTTACTTTTTATAATTATGCAAATAAGGCTCTGTTCACACATTCAGGCTAAATGTTCCATGTACGAGCCCCCAAATATATGCCCCAGAGGTAAGCATCTGTGTGTCCTACTTTTTGCATAAATCTGCTATTGACTTTCATTGTTAAAAAAAAAAAAGAATCATCATGCAGAATACATCTTTTTATGCAGAATCTGGTGCTATTGAAGCACAGCTCACTACCCTTTTTACTACAGTATAAGGTTATGTTCCCACACAGTATTTTTGCTCAGTATTTTGCAACCAAAATCAGTGGATTGGAAACACAGAGAGGCTATGTGCACACACTTTGAAGTTTAGTGGATGGTCGTCATTTAGGCTACAAACCCACTTGCCGGATCTGCAGCGAGTCTCCTTGCTGCGTTTTTGCAGCGAGACTCGCTGCAGATCCCAGCCCTATACTTTCAATAGCAGAGAAACTCATGTACATCCCTGCTGCGATTTTGTCTGCAGCCCTCCCCATTAACCCCCTAGCTGCCGGACATTATACATTACCGGGTCCCCGTTCCTGCTTGCTTTGGGGCTCCCGGTGTCTTCACGTCCCGCCCGGCCAATCAGTGCGCTGCGGCGGGGCAGCGCACTGATTGACCGGGCAGAACGTGCCGGGAGCCGCCGAAGCAAGCAGGAGCGGGGACCTGGTAATGTATATCCTGCCCGACCCCGCTGCAGCCCCGATTGCCCCCGGCCGCATGATCGCCCCCCGCACCCCCCGGCCGTACGATAGCCCCCCGCAGCCCCGATCACCCCGGCAAAAACGCAGCAAGGAGACTCGCTGCAGATCCGGCAAGTGGGTTTGTACCCTAAATGGCAAATAATTATCATTACAGTGTTACCTTGTTTTAAGAGTAACTTGGTTTAAGAGCGTTTTGCAAGAAGAGCTCACTGTTTTTTTAAATTGTGACTTGATTTAAGAGCATTGCTTTGGTTTAAGAGCTTCCTGTACTAGGTGGGAGGGTGAGTGTGGGAGGGGCATGGTCTGCACAGCGTGGTCTACAGCCCTGTACTCTGACCCAGGAAGTCTCCCTCACCTTCCAAATCATAGCAGATCCACTTCAGGCTGGGGCTCACATCAGGGGACAGGTGTGTGGAGGTAATCTCTCCATAGCTGTAACCCCTCTCTCCTCAGACAGAGAGTGCTGCTATACTGTGCTCACATATGCCCTGCTCATT
Source organism: Dendropsophus ebraccatus (assembly GCF_027789765.1). Lineage (NCBI taxonomy): Eukaryota > Metazoa > Chordata > Amphibia > Anura > Hylidae > Dendropsophus > Dendropsophus ebraccatus. The sequence goes on from NC_091463.1 coordinate 52,126,189, forward strand.
CCTTCATGCTTCCTACAGTCTGTCAGTTCTGATTGATCCATGCTGAACACACCCCCTTCCCAACTGCTGTCATGTGACCACACAGGCCTCTGACAACAGCCCTGCTTCTCTATTCTAGCCTGTTGTAATACGGTACTGCATTATGGGGATCTACAGTTCCACCCTGTATCTACGAACAGCTGCTGTGCTATCAGGTTTATGCACTTACTTTACATTATACTCCACATGCTGATGGCTATACTGTACAGTAACTTATAATATCACATATCCTGCTGTTTCTAAATGTTTGTTTCATTTGTTTTACATGTTTTTCAGAATATAAAATCATTATTTTTGGGGTGTGGAACCAATTGTCTGCATTTCTATAATTTTTATAGCAATATTTGCTTTGGTTTGAGGCTATGTTCACACAATGTAAATTAACGGCTGTTGTTTTCACCGGCCGGACTTTTGCGACCGAAACAACGGCCGTAGAATTACGGCCGAATAGGCTGGTCGTTAAACTACAGCCGTTGTTTAAATTTGCTTCCTAGCAAGTTTTCAAGCGGGCTGAAACAGGTCATTTACTTTAAATACTGCGCCCAGCCTGAGAAACCACTCAAATTTTTTTTTACATCAAAATCAAGTTTTATTTGGCAGATATAAGTTTTACATCCGCGGCCGCATTGAAATCCACGGCCGTTGTTGGAGCATTACTGGCCGGAAAAAATTAACATGTTCATTTTTCATGGGGATGTATAAACAACGGCCGTTATTTGATACGTAGTGTGCATACAACGGCCGTAGTTCCATTGAATTACATTCATTTTAGGGAACCTCAAAACAACAGCCATAGTTTTGCGGCGAAGACTACGGCCGTTGTTTTACATAGTGTGAATATAGCCTAATGAGTCAGAGTGGATTTGAATTACAAGCATGGTCCGAGAACAAATTATGCTCGTAATCCAAGGCACCACTGTATTTTAAAACTACGGCTGTTGTTTCGAAATAAGGGCCAATATTTGCCATAAAGTGACAGCCATTCACTAAATTTTAACAGTGTGTGAACATAGCCTTTCTCTGTTTCCAATCCACTCCTGGTTTTGGTTGCAAAATACTGAGCAAAAATACTGTGTGGGAAGATAGCCTAAGGCTATGTTCACATTATGCATTAACAACGGCCACTGTCGTTATCGATACAGCCCTATTGGCCACAGAAACATAATTTCATTTTATTTGGATTGTGGGTACATTTGGGTGTGCCTGCAAACGAATTAACCATAGAGTTTAATGCAATGTACAGCTGTCAGAGTGTGAACAATGGCTGGCAGAAATAATTGACATGTCAATTATTCCGTGGCCGTATTTGACACTGTGTGAACAACGGCTGTTATTCCCCATAGACTTTAATGCAGTGCATTATTTTCAGAAAAGGAAGGCAGTTGTTTTAATCGCAAACAACGTCCGTAATAGGCTATGTTCACAAAACGTCAAAAATATTAAAAAGGCGTCCGATTTTTATATTTTAAAAAAGTCAGTTTTTGCCGCAATTTAACTTACAGCAATGGAAATGCATTGAAGTCAATATGAAGACGGACGACCAATGCACACAGTGTATTGAATAAAGAACGTTTTCGCCGCGGACGTCAAAATAATGAACATGATCATTATTTTCGGACATTTTTTGCAAACAGCGGACGTTTTTTATTTGTAGTTCTCACACAGTTCTCCTTTTGTCACCGTTCTTTCTCCGTTTTTAATATTAAATTCAATGGACTTTTCAATTAAGCTGCATCCAAAGTCCAAGTTGTCCACCCAAACTGAAATAATATGCAAACATTAGTTATTGCACTAAGGGAAGGCCAGACAGCTCAATAACGTCCGTTATTTCAGACTCAAAATAACGGATGTAATTTTAAACGGAACTGAAAAATTGTTGTGTGAACATAGCCATAAACTGTGTGAACATGTGAAAAGATATGTCAATCTCTACTAGACAAATATATACTAGATGTGCCAATATGGGTCTGTGAACTGTGTGTCGTGCTCATATTTCTGGAATAAACTGTGTGCCTATTATGCCTGTAATGGCTTCATGTGGTATGTATCTGTAATAGGGTGCCCACTCCACTATGGGGTAATTATGTTCTGCATGAGCTAAAGAGTTTAAACACATTAAAGATTTTTTTCCCCTTTTTTTTTTTACATTAACTTTATATGAACCAGAAATGAAAGCACCTCATTTCTACAACTACGCCTTGCACTTTCACTTTCTGCCATACATTTGAATGAGTGTTGTTTGTAAAACCTGTAAAAATGACTCATTTATCGGCAGTCTTGTAACTCTTACAATTTATGACCCAATTACGCTCAGAGATGTTAAGTTTTAAGAAATTCTGCTCCACAGCACGTGTTAGCAGAGAGACAGGTATGTGCATAACCAGCAGATACAATTTATTATGAAATGATAGGTCTGGGCTGCAAAGCACAGTGGGGACATAAATCCATCCTTGACACTTGTACTCTTTTATGTTGCAAATAATAAGCTACATCATAAACTGTCTGATCTGTGATATTATGAGCACTGACCTCTGTAGACATACAGAAATACAGGCTCAGAATTGTGCTGAACACAACAGAACAGATAATATCTCTGATTCAGAATGAAACACTTTATTGGAAAAATGTGCCTGACTCTTCTTTCTTTCCATTGTTAGACACACTTACGCTGCATATAGACCAACTCACTTTAATCTGCTATTACAATTGCTATTCTCATCTTAGAATAAGAAAAAAAAAATCTTATATTTCTCGACCAATATAATTGATAGCATAGGAAAAAAAATCCTCTTCAAGTCAAGCCTTAGCAGCAAAATGAGATGTCTCAAAGAGTCCAATGAGAATCTGGGCTGATGTGTATGTGTCTGTCTGCTAGGCTATATATTAGTTGTTCTTATGTTACATAATGATGTACTTGTTTCTTGCATTCTTTTCATCATTACATGTTAGGATAAGTATGGTTAGAAAAATTCAATGCTAAGGCTGGCTGCTACTCTTTTTGAGAGTATGTTCACACAACGTTTTTTGTGGCCAAAATACAACGGTTTTTCAGTAATTAGGGCCATAAATATCGATCAGGCTTTTTATTTACGGCTATAATGATCAAAATACAGCTGTATTTTTACCTTAAGAAAACATTGTGTGAACAAAGCCTTAACCACAGCAAAAGATATTTGAAATAAAGAAATCACATGTTTGTATAGTAAATTTCACAGTTATTGCCAGCACATTTTTTATAGGTGAAACATGTAACGAAAACTGCATAAATTCATTGTCAGAATGCAATTTTTTTAAATGTGATTGTTGCTGCTTTTTGAAACACAACAAAAATGAATGTACTAACATCTAAAAATATAGGCAAGGTCAGTACAAGAACCAACACATAGTTCATTCATCCCAGAACTGTAGGGGCCAGAGGACATCTGCTTTACGCAAGGTCAAGTAAAATAAATAAATAACATAAAAAATAAATATAACATATAGAAGGGGGGAAAGAAAGTGAGAGGAACTAAGTAATATTTGGGTAGACCTACCCATTAATTTGGACCTGTGGCCTAAAAAAAAGTGTAAATCCAGATTCATGTAGAGACAAAAACATTATTCTTTATGACCATTTAAGAGCATTCACTGAAACTGTTGTGTATACTCAGTTTAACGGCATGCTGTATATTAGTCTCTACTGTGTATGCCAGCAAGGTGGATTGTGGGAAAGTATGTGCTCTGTTGCATGACAACAGCAGGGCTGCAGTCAGAGATGATATCAGGAAGTAATCAAATTCATGGGGGAGAAAAAAAAGGTATCCCTTTGTGTATGTGTCATTTTACAAGCTTTGATACCAACTTTGATCGGTGAAAAAAAAAAAAAAATCCAATATGCCAAAGAGATCCTATATAACCAAGAGGGTAGTCACACTTCTCTCCCTTTTGAGAGCTGAGCAGTGGTGACCACCCCTTGTCTGTTTAGGCCTTAAATAAAATAGAAGGCCAGAACTAATGGTACAGAAAGCTGTGGAATAGGAGGGCTTAGTAAAAATTCAAAATGTGCCAAATTTATCTCACAAAATGAATATACACACTTAAAATGGGCTCTTTCGGATCACCCCCTCCTTTTTTTAAAGGGGTAGTGCGGTGCTAAGAACTTATTCACAAAATAACACACATTACAAAGTTATACAGTTGTACAGTTATGGTCAGCCAATCGCGGCTGAGCACAGTTATGATGCGGCAGAGGGGGGCCGGCATGAGCGGGTCGGCCGGTCTCCCGAAGATTACATCACTGTCTGAAGAGATGCAGACGGGGGTCGACACGAATCAGGTATGTATAATGCACTACACTTCCGGGTCCACGGGCGGGGGGCGGGGAACACGGGGAAGGGGGCCATTCACATACAAAACATACATTACAAAGTTGTATAACTTTGTAATGTGTGTTATTTTGTGAATATTTTCTTAGTGCTGCACTACCCCTTTAAAGTATCCATCAATATAAAAAAATTAACGTTCTGATGTATCTGTTATAAAAAATCAGCTCTCCATATTCTCTCTGCAGGGGCTAAGGAGTGGTGTATGACACAAGGATTTAAAGGGGGAATTTCTATGTCTTACACCATTCTCCAAAACTGCTGTAAAGAGGAACACATGTAAGTTAAAGAATTCTTCCCTTTATAGACAGTAAACAGTTATTACATCTCAAGTGTAAAAACTCCATGCAGAATTCATAAAGATGCATGAGTATTTAATTTCAAAAGGGTCAAAAATATGGAGACGGAGGATCGGTTTTGATGACATTGATTTATGACTTTATGCTTGAGTCATAATTCATAGTCAAATGCCTTGGGAGGGGAATTTATCTAATCTGCCACTTTTGCGTGTGGTGCTTGGAATTTGAAATAATCTAACGTTTAATGTCTAATGCCTTGAATTTCTTCTATTCTTACAGAAGCTTCAGTTCCAGTATCCCCCTTCTAAGCAGTTTTAATCGAGCTGATGTTTATATGCATTTCATTCAAGCCAACTATTAACCTCACTATTACCTCTGTAAGTGTTTACCTGAAACAAAATCGGTAATGGTAACAAAAGGGGGAGACTTATTAAACTGGTGTAAAGCAGAATTGTCTTAGTTGCCCCTAGCAACCAATCAGATTCCACCTTTCATTGTTCAAAGAATCTGTGAGGAATGAAAAGCGGAATCTGATTGGTTGCTTGGGGCAACTAAGACAATTCTACTTTACCATACTATGATAAATCCCCCCCTAAGTGAATAATTCAGTTAACATAAAAGTACATAGAGGAAACAATTTCAAGCCATGCTTGAGAAGGACTTTTTTTTTGCATTTTCAGCTTATTCATAGTAGAAAACCACATAGAGAAGCCCCACATGCCACCATTTTCACACTGTACAACCCATGGTTTTCAGTAATACAGAATTCAGGAACTTTAAAAATGCAAACAGCATGACATAAACCAACATGTGCAAATATATGGTTGTGCTGGAGTTTTTTGGTGTGCTAACCATTGCAGCCCAGTAGTTGAGAAGGTTGTAAAAAACAAAACAAAAAACAAAACCTGCACAAGGATATAAAAAGCCCTCCAACAATAAAAAATGTTAATCTTTGGGCTATGTTCACACAACGTCCTTCCTTTTCTATTTAAAAAGATGTCCGTCATTCCCATGATTTAACTGACTGCAATGCATTGAAATCAATGGAATGACGGACTTCCAATGTAAAAAATGTCGGACATGGTCTGCATGATCATGTCAATTATTCTCGGACGTCTTTTGCAAACAGCGGACGTCCTTTTTAAGTTGTTCACACAGTTTTTCTTCTTTCACTGCCTTTTAACCGTTTTTACTAATAAATCAATGGACTTTTCAATTAAAGACACACCCAAAGGGTAATTAGTCCACCTAAAAGATAGAGAGATTATTTTTACACCTTTTAAAACAAACTTTAATTGAATATGTAAATTTACGAAAGATGTATGAAACAAAAAAAACAATTTCAAATCATTTGCCCGGCATTGTAGTTTCTCTTTAAGCTCTTAAAGTCAATTCACAGTGTGGTAACAGAACGATTCCTGTTTTACAATTACAGTACATGAATCAAATTGGTTCTTCCCACAAAGCAACACAGCAGAAGGATTGTAATTTATTACAGCAAGGTAGTAATATGACAGAGACAAAGCCTTACCCTTAAGCGTCTTTCAAAAGAGGAGATATTGCCTTTGTTTTGTTCCTTACGTTGTCTCCACTCAATGAGATTTGGACTGTGCTCCCCAGGAAGAGAGATATTACATTTACCCAGAGTAGGACTGACCACACCGGCCAGGATGTGGGGCTCTGCATTTAGACTTATCTCCATCCCACTTGCGAGGGTGACCCGTAGAGACCCATCGGGGTTAACTCGATAGATGTTAATATTGTTCTCTGCCAAAATACAACAGGATCATTAGTTGAAAACCATCCACACCCACCTTCTATGTATAGGGAGAAAAATATATTTATTTTATATAGTAGTCTATATTTTCGTTTTGTCTTTGCTTTTTTAGCATTGTACATCCTTTTTTCCCTGACAGACCCACTACTCTTATACTATATATCATTGCACACTGTACATCTATTGCAGTCCAGTTTAACACATGGATACTTTTGTTGCTATTAATATTACTTGTTTTATTAGTAGTATTTTTGCTCTATTTTTATTTCTTATACTGCCACACAGTGTGAACTTGTAGCCTCACTTATCTATACAGCTATGGTACCAGACAGAGTCTTTTGTATCTGCCTCTATTCTTGCACCTCTTAACATGAAGAGCCACTCGCCCAGATGTATCATTCTATCCAAGACAAGAATGTGTTTGCTTTTTGTCCCTGACAGAGAACAACCAATCACAGCTCATTTTGAGAAATGAAAGCTGAGCTCTTATTGGTTGCTCTCTGCCTGGGACAAAAATCAGACACATTTTTGTCTCAGACATGTTGATAAATCTGGGCCACTGTTTTGTAAATTGAATTTAACTGTGACTACTGTTCAGCATGTAGTGACAGATACTCATAGGAAGTCACCAGGAACCAGAAGTCATGTGATTACCAAGGAAACAATAAATAGTAAAGTTTTGGGTGACCACTAATAAAAAACACAAAAAACATATTGGCCCAGATTTACTATTGAAAATATTGTCTTAAAAGGGCACGGGGCCTCGTCGGCCCTATAAATGTACGATAGCTCCTGCCTGTACCTGGCTTGGAGTGAGTATAGATTTCTATATTTCTATAGGCACCCGCTGCAGAGGCAGAATCCAGTTTGGGATATCAGTTATAGGTAACAGTTTTGCTTTAAAATTAGAAACCATAGAAAATAGTTGACAAAGCTAGAAATACATTTTTTTCTCTTCAGGATATAGTTAATGAATTTAAAAGCAATTGATATGAAAGGTTTTCATGACAAAAATAAATCTTTGGAAACTCTAGTGAACAGCTTCAAAGCCTAAACCAACTAATTATTTGAAAGACGTGTTAATAACAATAAAGTCTCTGTGCGAGGCTGAAGCATTAGGACCGGACAGGTTATTAAAGGAATATTATATTGTTTATAGAGATATCCTTGTCCCTTATATGCGCCAAATGTACAACACACCTTGTAATAAACCCCCCTTCCCAGTAAAACTTTGGGAGGTTAAAAGCGTTAATGTGACACTTTTAAGACATTGATTTCCAATGACCAGAAGAATCGGAAGTCTTGATAAAACTGGGAAACTGGGATGGGTTTCTAGAGCATTACTATCCTTAGATGAAGCATTGCAGTCCTTAGAAACCATTTAATATTGCTCAGGGGCTTTTTCCTCTGCACACTATTATTAAAGTATGGCTTCCCTGGTGTCATCTAAAATGCTATGCTTAAGCTCTACTCTGTTTTAAAGGTTTCTCGGCCAGAATCTTTCCCAAAACTAATGATTTTCTTTCAGGTATTAAGGTTAGGGAAAAGATTCATCCACCAGCCATGCTGATTACATTGTAGTTTCCTGCAGCAATTTAGAACTTTTCTAATTTTATTGGAAGGCATCCCTATGCAAACTAAACAAAACTAAATTCCAGATACTTTTTTATGAACATTCCATGTCATCTGAAAACAATGATTGAAGCTCACTCAGCTTTTTAATGGGCTTATGTGATTATGACCTACCTTGGCATCACAGCTTCAGAATCCCCCCTTCCCCCCAGGAGGTAACTAAATGAGCACTAGTCATTTCAACTAACTTTGCATAGATTAATAGTACAAGTGAATATATGAAGCTCTGTAATCTTTCGTCAGACAAAAATGCTTCCTTTTCCTGTTATCAAGCATTTTCTGTCTACCGGATTCCTGCTAAACTAACATCCATTGTCAAAATCAGCTTAGCGGCGACTTTTATTTACTGGTTATGACTCGTAGCTAGCTCATGGATCAGTTTACAGTCAATGTAAATCGAAAGAGAGGGCAGGAGGAAAGGGGGAGATGTGAGGAGGGACAGCTAAAAGAATACTTGTGGAACAGAAATATGCTAAAACATGTCTCATGCACGATTAAAAGAGAAGTCTGGCCATTTTGAAAATTCAGCAGCACGGCTGATGGACGGCTGCTTAGCCAGTCAGTGACTGGGGTGGGACACTGCTCCAGTCACTGATTGGCTGAGCGGCCAGTCCATCAGCCGGGACAGGCATTTTCCATTGAGTCATAACATCATGACAATTCAGGGGAAAATGCCTTCCAGTGGGGGCCCGTCTCCCCGCGTGGTCCTTTTCTTCCTGCTTACGATGATGTTTCGTTCTCACAGGAACTGTCTGCTAATCCCAGTGAATGGAGGAACAGGAAGTGGAATGTCATTGAAAGGAGGAAAAATCCATTTTGACTTGATTTATTTTTGTTTCAAATTTGGGTCAGCTTCCACTACCATATAACTTGGGAAATTGCTCCTTTATGAAACAGATTCCTAAAGAAAGAAGGTAAGTGGTGCTGGGTTGAACCCTAGATGCAGCACACATATCCATTCTTACATTCTGGAAGCCTAACCAGTGTTCAGACATGATTAAAGTGTCATACAAAGTGAATACCTACTCTAAATATGAATATTGGGACAGGAAATCAGCCATCATTAAAGAAAGTAAATAAAGTAAAATGGAAACTATGGACCAGAGATAACTCTCTAAAAGTTGAATATGAGTGTCCTATGTAGTATTTCTGGTTAACCAAAGAATTGGTCATACGGGTTACTGTCAAACACAGGATACTCGGCGGCTATATGTATATTGGTCGATTATTTATCTTATATTACATAAGTGTAGAGCCACCCAGCACTTCATTGCCATTACTGAATGTCAATGAATTATAACAAGCAAATCTATTAGCAAACTAAACTGGAATGCCTTGAGATGGATGTCAGGTAATTTTGCTGTCAGTGGGGTTGTACAGTAGTTCAGTGCTCAGCACCAGGCTGCCATAGTCACCCTGTCATAGTAGGAATAAATGTGAACATGACACCTGCTTTGTGGCTAATTAAATCTTATGTGTTTATATGGTAGATTATATCCTCAGTTCTGTAATGGGCGCTGACACATTTACTTGTCGCATGTGTTAATGAAGGGAGATAAAAAGGTTTCTAGATAAAACCCCTTGTTCTCACCATCAAGCCATCTGATATGTAGATGAAGATTAAATAACAAGCAACAAGCATAAGATGGCAAAACCAATAAATTGAATAAGTGGGAACTAACAATAATATAAGTAGGTAGGCATAGTGGAAGGGCGCTCTTATACATTCAGGTTTCAATACCAGGCTTAATCATTTATGACGAAGAAAACAATGCTATGAAGCCTGGTAATGGTAATCAGATGGCAAAGTCTGGTTAGACAAAACTATAGAGCTCCTATAATCAATAAGGCCTTACTAAGTTTTCTTTTAAAATAGGGTATCAGTTGCATCTGTTCTTTATATTATCTACTTTATCATGATCCACATCTGAATGTGTTTGAGCACCCTGAATGCTATACTAATAATTTGGGTATACCAAATCTTTAGGCAAACCACAGTCATGTTCATTGGTCGTGTCAAAGAGTTTGTTTAATCACAGTCACACTTGATCTCAGCATCTAAGGGGTTAAGGAGCTAACTCTGATCCTGGCCTTTGCTATAGGAGCTTAGCTGTCAGTAAAAGCCAGGCTCCTGTGCCTGTGTGATGACAGTGATGCACATGTGCAGCATTCTGCGGGGTTAACACACCGAAGGTAATGTACACGTACATCATTTGTGGTAAGTTGAATTGATTTACAGTGTTTGCTTCTATGTGTTCCCCTTGGTGTTGCTGCTAATCTGTGCTCTTCAGAGCTGGCAATGAGCTGAGACATTTTTTTTTACCTCTTGCAGCTGTCTATATTCTCAGTTACGGAGAGCAATACAGTCAGCTCGTACTGGTGCGGCGCTTTATATGGGAGAAAATTACATTTTAATCCTTGGGCGCACAGCAGGCAGAGGCGGGCAGGTAGTCATCTGGGCGACTCCCTGTTGGTCAGTGCGCTTGGTGGGGATGATTGACAGGTAGAGAGGCTATTGGCTCACAGGCAGAGAGTCGTGAGTACACACGGGCAAGGAGCCGCCCAGATAACTACCTGCCCACCTCTGCCTGCTGAGCGTCCGAGGATTAAAACATAATTTTCTCCTGTATAAAGCTGCTGCTGCTGCACGGTTACAGCACCAAGACAGGTTGTCAAGTTTGGGGCTTTTTAGTTTAGAAAAAAGACGTCTTAGGGGCGATCTGGTCACAATGTACAAATATATGAATGAACAGTACAGAGATCTTTGTAGTGATCTTATTACACCTAGGTCTGTAACTATGACAAGGGGGCATCCTCTACGTCTAGAGGAAAGAAGGTTTCACACTCAGCACAGATGCAGATTCTTTACTGTACAAGCAGTGAGACTATGGAACTCTCTGCCATATGATGTTGTCATGGCCGATTCATTAAATAAGTTCTAGGGAGGCCTGGATGCTTTTCTTGACAAATATAATATTACAAGTTATAGGCACTAGATTATATGTGATAGGACGCTGATCCAGTGATTATTCTGATTGCCATTGGAGTCGGGAAGGATTTTTTCTCCCTGTGATGGAGCAATTGGCATCTGCCTCATAGAGGGTTTTGCCTTCCTCTGGGTCAGCACAGTAGGGTTTATGTAGGCTGAACTTGATAGACTCTTTTTTTTTCTCATTTTTCAAGCTTATGGACTATGTTACTGTGTAATAAGAACCTACTATGGGCACAAGTCCAGGCCTGTTTAATGACCCGAATTACCAGCATCATAAGGATATCATATGAAATTGCCAACTTCATCATAACTGCACAGTATGAACCTGGCCCTAAGCCTAATTCCCGCATGAGAGTATATTATGTCCAAATTCATACTGAATATGAGGCCAGAATAAGACAATGCAGCTATTCATGTGACCTCATTACTGTTACTTCTGCATTTTAATCCACATTCCATTTCCTTTAAAAACAGGCAGAAATTTTTATTTGTGACTGTTTTTCCCTTGTTTTCATCTCATGGAAGTCATGACATTTCCCTTGTTTTCATCTCATGGACAAGTCATATGACATTGTCATATAAACCACACAGTCTCCATGATAACGCACCACCTATAGTCTCCATGATAACACACCACCTATAGTCTCCATAATAACACACCACCTATAGTATCCATAATAACACACCATCTATAGTCTCCATGATAATACACCATCTATAGTCTCCATGATAACACACCACCTATAGTCTCCATGATAACACACCTTCTATAGTCTCCATGAAAACACACTACCTATAGTCTCCATGATAACACACCACCTATAGTCTCCATCATAACACACCAACTATAGGCAATCCTTTATGTGTACCTGCCTTATAGATACAAAATCCAGATTTACACAGAAACATGGCAGCATACACAAAAGTAAAGTAAACGTGCAATGAATTGTGGACTATAACTGCATTTGATGTTTGGCCATGGTGTCTCGTATTTTTCTGTGAGTCAGTCCTTACTGATGATAAACTGAGACTAAATATCAAACACCTGACCTCTGATCAATGTCGGCGCTCATCGCTTGTTAACACTGACTGCCTTTGTTGCTTGGCTTCAGTTACCTTGCTTTAAAGCGTATACAATGCTTGTTGCTGATATATTAGTGGTGGTGATAACATTTTCCTTGTTTGAAGTGTCAAACTCAACCCGGGTGGATTTTTCCATATCGCTGTGGAAACTACTGACTTCTCCGGTTGGAAAGGTTGCATTTGTTAAATGTCCTTCAGGGTCATACCTTAAAATAGAAAAAGAAAACACACAAATGACATTATTTCTTTCTTTTTTTTTAACCAACGTCCAAGGTTTCATTTACACAGTTTTATTAGATAACATAATTCACTGAGATCATAGCACTAGATAGGTGGCAGTCATACAGCACAGACAATAGCCGTGACCACACTGTGAAAGCTAATTGGAAACTTTTATGTGCAGGTTCAATAGGAAAATGGTAAAAAATAAAATAAAATAAACAGATACATTGTACTTTAAATACCTGAATTTATCAACTGGCATCCACTGTCTAAAGCTAGTGATAGAGGTTGTTGTATTGTGTTGTTAGTCATCGTTCATTTTCCTACAAAGGACAGTTATCATGTGTGTGGCGGCTTCATCGACCTCTGTACATACATTCTGCGCTACATGTAGTTATATGTTACACAGCAGACTATATGCCTATGTTCACACATGCACACTGTTTTGCATATATTTCTGATTTTATTCCATACAACTGTAGATGTAACATGAAGTTCTTGGACCCCAGAAAAAATACTCATCCTATAATTATGCCTATTCCTATTAATGGCTATTGTGAAAATGCACTCTCATTTCCAAGAAACATTGAGATTGTATTTGGTATGGATTTTCAGTCTGCAGCATAGATGATTGCAGGGGTCCTCATGCTTGCATTGCTTCCATAATCAACTATCTGTCAGTACATACAGTAAATTTCACCTATTGATTGCTCAATGTGGTCTGCTCTTTGCACAGGCACACCTTACAGACCAATAGTCAGAGGGAGCTCTCCCTTATTATCTCATTCATGTTAAAACACAAGACAGACAAGCTTGAATCATAGCCTTTATACCAAAGGCTTTTTCCATAGAGCTAGCACATGTGAGGCTACCCATCCTGACAATAGTTTGTGAATGGCTTGGAGTTAAGATTATATTTCTGATCATTTCTATGTTTTACTTAACTGACACTGTCGCTGACAGATCCCCCATTTGTGATATTGTGCCTTAAATTTGTGCAAAAGGATTTTTATAAAATTAAGTAAAATGGAGCTCTATCCTATTTGCAGTTTAAACTAACAATATTAAACGGGTAAACAGAAAAATTACACAAACAAAATGAAGGTAAACTAAAAGCTTTTGTGTTGCAACACTTGAAATGCTGTTGAAATGGATTCTGCTGCCATTCTAACGTTTCACCACTAGATGGCAATGTTTGACCATAAAATGTGCTCAATGTTCACGTGATACTCAGGTGATTCACCTGAAACAGCGTGTGATATATGTACACTCGGAACTGTGACCTGGCTTTTACCTCAGGCGAAGTTAAGGAAACACTGAGACGAAAATACAAGGTTTATATAAAAGAAGCTTCCTATATAATTTACACATGTATGTTAATGCTTCTTGGAAATGGAGATAGTGGAAATAAAGTAGTGATCACAGGGGGAAATATTTTTATGGACTTCCTGCCAATAATCATACTGAAGTACTCTACAGATCCCAGTGTCTGGAATTGCTGATAACAATGAACAATACAATACATTTAACTAGAAAATATAGATCAAATAAGCTTCAGGTATAGTGTTTCTCTGGTTAACCATATGGGAGGGTATTATATTTTAGCACATGACTGGTATCACTGGTAAGAGATATGCAGATACAGATACTGTACATAAAAAAAAATCATCAGGTTTAAACTTATTCAGAAATTAAATTAACACATCCCTGGTTTATAACAGTAAGTCATTAACCATTGATTGTGAGTCTAGGGTTCTATTACACTGGGTGATTATCGACCAAACAGGCCAACATTGCCCTGTGTAATAGGGTTAGTGATCAGCCAGTAAACAACCAATATGTGATCATTTGTGCAGCCACCCAACTCTTCAGGCTTTCTGAGAACTCTGTAAATGAATGCCAGTCACCAAGATCAGCGCTCTTTTACTGCGCAGCATCATGTTGTCTAATAGAATCCTTTGTGTTCCTGTAAACCAGGGGTGGGGAACATCCGGCCCCATCTCCGGATGCGGCCAGCGGACTTGAGGACCCTGCACACAGCATCCTTCTGTGTCCGACGGGGTCATGCACATTATAACTGAGTGCCGCGGCTGCCTGACACAGAGGAGGATGCTGTGCCTACCAGCTCCTCTCAGCCTGAGAGGCGCACGTCTACCTTCTGCGGGCCATGTGTGATGACGTCATATCATCCCGCTGCCTGCTGGAGAAGACGTGCGCTGCTCTGGCAGGGACTGTAGGAGATGGCCGAGGACCCGGCCAGCGCTGGAGCAAAGAAAGGTGAGTGGAATGTTTTTTGTTTTTATTTGTCACTGAATACCAGGGCATGACAGGACGGAGTTAACTACAGCTACCAGGGCATGACAGGAGGGGGTTACTACAGCTACCAGGGCATGACAGGAGGGGGTTAACTACAACTACCAGGGCATCACAGGAGGGGGTAATTACAGCTACCAGGGCATCACAGGAGGGGGTTAACTACAGCTAACAGGGCACGACAGGAGGGGGTAACTACAGCTATCAGGGCATGACAGGAGGGGGTAACTACAGCTATCAGGGCATGACAGGAGGGCGTTAACTACAGCTACCAGTGCACCACTTGGGAAGGGGGGTTAACTTCAGACATCAGGGAACCACATTGGGGGGTCGGGGGTTACTACAGCTACCAAAGGCACCACTTGTGGGTTAACTACATCTACCAAGGGCACCACTAGAAGGTTAACTACAGCTAACCAGGCACCACTTTGCCTTGCACAGTATAACATTAAGTGCGACGGCCATGTAGTGTATGGCCCTCGAATGATTTTTATAATTTTATGATTTTATGCTCAAATGGCCTTCGAGCAGGAAAAGGTTCCCCACCCCTGCTGTAAACAGTCAATCCCTGAGACCTTGGTGAGTCTCATTATATATATGGGTAAAATCCTATGAGGTTGTTTAAAGGGGTTATCCAGCGTTAGAAAAACATAGCCAGAGACAGCATCCTTCTTTTCTCCAGTTCAGGTGTGGTTTGCAATTAGGCTCCATTTTCTTTATGGGAATGGAGTTGCAAATCCACACCCAAATAGGACACACACACACACACACACACACACACACACCACATATATACATATACTGATCCTCATTCATCCACTATGCACCCATCATCCACACACTATGTACAATCACTTGAGACACCACTAACATACACCAACACACATTATTGACACAGATACCGACTGACTGACACTGACGGAGTATATACGGTGAGCCCCTGCACCTGTCGGTTGCTGTTGCACCTTCAGTTTTTTTTTTGTCTGTACTTAAGCCACAAGCACCGTACAACCTGCAGTGTGAACAGAGTCATAGATGTGCTGACAATTTTTTTTTCTGTTGAATGTGGGGTGTGTGGCTACCTCCTGTTGGCTTGCACTCCACCCATGTCCCAAGGCTGCTATAAAAGAGATTATTTGGCTCCTATCTGCCCAGTTGTAGGCTTATTCAGCCCAGGAGAGGCCATTGCTAGTGTGAAAATGCTAGAGTAGGATCATGTCTCGAGGACACCTTAATGTGGCGACATGGTACACTCTGTTTGATCAAATAGTTTGCTAAGATCCTCACTTTTTAATCTACAGAGCAGGTGTTTACCGTGTGTACGCTGGGAGGAGTATATACAGTGAGCCCCTGCACCTGTCGGTTGCTGTTGCACCTTCAGTTTTTTTTACACTGACTGACTGATACTGACTGACTGAACATTACAGCTCAGTCTTCTCCCTTTTCCTCTCTGTCGGGCTGCTCTCCATACTGTAAGGTTGAGGACCTTCAAGTCATGTGATCAGGTCCTTCACCTTTTTCTCTCAGCACTTTCTCCTGTGTCTTCTGATGTCCAGCCAGCTCTCCATGTACTACAGAGAGCAGGCTAAGCATAAGAACATCCAGTTTCTCTCCCTATCTGGGCCCCTAGAAGCACTGTGGGCCCAGACACTTGCCCGGGTAAGCCCTGTGCTGACGCCAGCCCTGCTGATCTGTCAGCACCTAACAGAAACCACTAACAAATAAAGAATATTGCTCCAATAATAAGATGGAAATAAAACAGAACAGTATTTGTGATAGAAATAGTATAGAAACAAAAACACAAAGATAAAAAAAGATGCTGAGCAGGAATCTAGGAACTCATGGGACTTGTTGATTCACATACAGTTTCATCTTTGTGTTTTTGTGTTAATATACCTTTTTTTTTTTTCAATTCAGTCTGCTGTGAAATACTTCAAGAGTAATATATGTAAGTTTTTATATACCTGATTTTATTTTTGTAATATATATATATATATATATATATATATATATATATATATATATATATAGGACTTGACCAAGAGATTGATGTGGCCCCAAAATGTGTGGTCCTATAATAAAATTCTGCCTTCCGGAAGGCATTGTAGTGCATTGTAGAATACTACTGTCTATCTATCTAGTGATGGTACTTATTAGTGATGAGCGAATACTGTTCGATCGAATAGATATTCGATCGAATAGTGAGATGTTCGAATATTCGATATTCGTACGACTATCCCGCGAATATTCTATAAGCGTTCAAATCCCCCAGCTTCCGGTTTTACCCTCCAAATGGTCAAATAGATGTTTTTCACTAATCGAATATTTGTTCCCATAGACTATAATGGGATCAAATATTTGATCGAATATTCAAATATTTGCGGGATATTCGTACGAATATCAAATATTCGAATATCTCCCTATTCGCTCATCACTAGTACTTATCTATCATTCTGCTATTCACACTGATCAGACGATCACCTAGGTTCACAATCAACCTCTCTGAGGAGAAAATGACTGTAAGCCTTCAACATCAAGCCTACGATTCATCAGTCATGGATAAAGTATGCTATAGCATTCATGATTTAAGTAACTAATGGCCAGTGCCAATTCCCCACAAACAAATCAATGTCAACTCACATATACTCCTCAGATGCTTATATTGGGAGAATTGCCCAGACACCCAGCTATAATTGTTACACCTAACATTACCTATTCGAATTATAAGTTCTGCATTACATTATGTTACATTATTACAACCTCAAATCCCATAAAGAATTTAATGCCACAGGCAAAGAAACACAGAGGAAGGTCAGGGTTATCCAGGAGTGCCATGGCTAGGCTCCAGCATGGGGTTGCCCTTGTCAGGGTGATCACCCCAATTCTTAAAAAAGTTGACACTTGGGCTCAAAGAAAGAAGAGGTTGATTTACCCAGATTATTAAACTTGTCATCAAAATCTTTTAGGGAAGGGAATAAAACCTTCTGCAAATATATTAGTGACAGGAAGAAGAAGAAGAAAAAAAAATGCAGCATCACTTAGAGAAGTAATGGAGACAATATATTTATTGATAGAGGTAAGGCAGTCGCTGACCATTTAAATAGCTACTCTTCTGCTCAATCACAGTATAATTGGACCTAGCAATGCCTCCGGATGTATGAGTTCAGCGCCAGTGTTTTCACAGGCCAATGTTTTAGGGGAACTTACCTGTTTAAAGTTAAATAAGGCAATGGTCCAGATGGTGTCCACCCCAGGGTTCTTAAAGAACTCTGATCAATGATTGCTGCCCCCCTGACACATCTGTGTAACCAATCCCTCCTAACAGAAGTTTGTGATGATTGGAGAATGGCCAATGTTATACACATTCACAAGAAGGGTAGAAGAGCCCAGTAACTACAGGCCAGTTAGCTTAACATCTGTTGTAGTAAAAGTAATGGAAAATATTTCTTAAAGGATGGATCACCTAAAAATCAATAAATTAATGGATCCCAAGCAGCATGGCTTTACTGTGGGCAGATCATGTCAGACTAATCTCATTGATTTCTTTATTTATCGCCTATCTGGACTTCAGCATAGCTTTGATACAGTTCCCCATTAAGAGCTGATAGAGAATTGGACTTCACTGGATTTGTTGTTTGCTAAAGGAGAGATATCAGAGGGTTGTTGTTAATGGTGTATCTTCTGAGCAGAGACTGGTTACAAGTGGAGTGCCACAAGGGTCTTTTCTGGGTCCTATTCTTTTCAATATTTTTGTAAGTGACATTGGAGAAGGTTTGGTAGGTAAGGATAGTGACAATGGAGAAGGTTTGGAAGGTAAGGTTTGTCTGTTTGCGGATGACACAACAGTATGCAACAGGGTTAATATTCCTGGAAGTGTCAGTAATATGAAAAATGATTTAGCTTTACTAGCTATGTGGTCCAAGCAATGGAAAGTGTTTCCAAATGTAAACAAATGCACTTGGGGAGAAGGAATCTTCTATCTGAGTATAACATTGGCAGTTCTGTGTTGGCAAATGCCTCAGAACAAAAGGATTTAGGGATAGATTTTTCAGGTATGTTCCACTAAGGTGACAGCCATTTTGCTCGCATTTGCATTATCTGGCCTAGTGGCAAAATTAGGCCAGATGATGCGCATGCGCGTGAAACAGCTGTAACTATAATGGAACACACCTGCAAAAATGCTGTAATATACCACCAGTGTTTGTTTGCACAAAAAAATTACTGAAGATTATGCGGTGAGTGCCGCTTGCTCATTACATTCTACATCAGGATGTTGTTGATGAATACAAATGATGAATACAATCAGAAGTATATTTTGCTTTGGACACACTGATTGGGTGTTTTTTTAAAGTGACTGTACCACCAGGCCCAGGCTGAAGCACTAAAGGTGGGGCGACCCACCCTTAGTGGGAGGAAACCCTAGGCCCTCTATGATAGGGTTCCATTTATTCTACTGGAGTCACGTCATGGAGGGGCTGGGGTTTCTTCCCACTGGGGGTGGGTCGCCCCGCCTCCAGTGCTTCAGCCTGGGCCTGGAGGTACAATCCCTTTAAATAGCAATATTTGTTAAAGGGTATGTTTTAATTTTGCAGTCCAGTATTGGGTTTTTATAGCCATGACATTAAAACAACCTGCCTAATAATATATAGGCAGCCTTTGTGTTTACAAAAAGACTGTAAAAAAACAGACCCCATGAAAGCATCGACTTCACATGACCTATAAAAGTGTACTGTGATATCTTGCACCAACAAATTAGCAGCAGATCCTTTAAGTTTTTTAAATACCTAGAAACAGCCTGCATCAATCAGACCTATTTTTCCACCATGTCCCACAGCTGCTTAATCAGACCAACATCTGAGACCTTTGGAGAGCAAGTCATCACAGTTCCCCCTTCTAAACTTCTGTGAGCAGATGCAGATGCTTATGGAAGTTATTATTGCCATGGCAACGTCCTAAGCATCTGTGAACTCCATGTACAGGCTTTATCGAGAAGAATAGGGCTTGTGCACAAAATTGGCAGATGCTTAGGATATTTCCACGGCAGCCAAAACTTCTGTTGGAGGCTACGTCTGCACAAAGAAGTGTAGAAGAGTGAACTGTGACAGATACACTTAATTACCCAAACCCCATATTTCCCCAACAAAGAATTCTGCTGCCTCCATTGGCAAAAGAGACCATGATCTATCAGACCAGGCCACCATCCATTGTGCTTTGGTTCAGTTCTGATGCTTACATGTCTATGTTACAGTAGGTGTTTTTGGTGGTGAAAAAGATTAGGATGGGCACTGGTTTGTGGCTATACAGTGTCATATGCATCAAGCTGTGGTGATGCCCCCTATGGGATCATGCACCTACCATAGCCAATAACTATTATATATACACATTAGTTGTAGCCATTTATTCCCTATCTGCACTAATCCTTTATACTTCCCGTCTAATGATGTTGCCATGGCAATCCTGTAAGACAAATAACCTTGCCATAATATTCCTCTCGTCTCCCGTCGTTTTTCCTTCAGCCTCTCCTGCGCTCTTCTAATAGTTTATCTCTCTAATCTCGCACACTTCAGAGATTTTTCTTGCTTAAATATATTTTCTGTTCCTCAACACCATACGTAAAGAAAGTATTTTCTTTGTAAGAAGGGGAAGACACAGGTTGAGTGCTGAAGGGATTTTGCTTTGAATTTCAGTTTTTAAGCCTTTTTATTAGAAGTGAGAAGGGAGAAAGCTGCTCCGTAAGGTTTATTAGGTAATGGGTTATGATGACCCTCATTCTCTAAAAGCAGTTTAATGGGAATGGCTGCTGCCACCTACATCCTTGCACCAGACACATCCATAAGGATGGCTGTGATATTATAAGAAATATAAGCATCCCCAAGGAGAATACCTTGGTGTATGAAGACATGCATGGTCACCATATGGGGGCACACAAAGTGCCTATGGCTCTGTAGGACGGGACTGTCGGACCCATGTACACAGCTCTACCATGCACACAAAGTCTTTGTTCTCAGAAAGCTGCTTAGTGTCTCGGTGCTGCTTCCAGCAATTCATAGCATTCATGTAATTCAGCACTTTATGTTTCCAGTGTAATTAATGATGACAAATTGAGAAAATTTGTGTTTTACAATTTACAAAATTCATTTACTGAGCATCAAATAT
Source organism: Dendropsophus ebraccatus (assembly GCF_027789765.1). Classification (NCBI taxonomy): domain Eukaryota; kingdom Metazoa; phylum Chordata; class Amphibia; order Anura; family Hylidae; genus Dendropsophus; species Dendropsophus ebraccatus. The sequence goes on from NC_091463.1 coordinate 52,147,063, forward strand.
TTATTGTTAGTGAGAGAAGTTGAGAGACTTTCAGCTGACGTCTCTGGGAGCGATAAGCCTCCCAACACCATGAGCATCATGCAAGAAGACATGAAAACCAGGCTTCTTATAACCCGTAAGGTAGAAAATGATCACAGTTCATTAAATCTTCACGTTTTAACTCCCTGCATCTACGGTAATGAAATGATTTCCTCGGACATCCTTTCCCCTGCTGATGGTCATTACTGTTTGCATTGTAGCATGTAAATGGAAATCAATAGACGGGCCATATGTGGGCGAAGGCTACAAACAGAATAAAAGAAAGTTTTAATAATAGAAAGTCGGCAGGAATTCATTGATCTTATGTTTTAGAAATATTTTTCCAATTATAGAAAAAAATTACATTGTTGTTTAGTATAGGAAATCACTGTCTATGTTATATAGTTATTTCTAATTTTCAGACAAGAAATCATTGCAACTATAGTAATTTATTGCCTAAATGAGACATTGTGAGCCATCTATTAATTATATGATAAAGTCTCCATTGGTGGCCATCGGCAGTTTAGCTCTGTACATGGCAAAGTTGTGGGCACACAGCCTGTATGGTGGTACATGGCATCACCGCAGGTTTGTATTTTATCTCTGCAGCTCTATTGTGCCTTCACCAGACCCTGTATTCTCGCATTAGAAATAAAGTAGTTTCAGTGTTGTCACCGCATTTGGTAATCCAATCATTTATTGCTAATGATGAGGATGAGACAATGAGGTAGCGGGCAGGAACATATCTGACTCCAACTTAATTTACATTTGATATAGGTATAGAACATATAGAACACATATAGTATAAAACGGGTATTACATGATCTACAGTACATCCTACTGCCAGTAGCTTTACTATAAAAAGTAAACAGGTTCCTTTTGACTCCTTCCCAAATCATGATGTACACTTTTGGCATGGGTTGGATTTGGAAGTATGATGTGGAATTGAGAGCCTGGTCTGTGTCATATGCATTACACCAATCTAGGGCGTTCCTTTTGATAGCAAAAAAAAAAAAAACCAGCAACCTTCAGCTTTTGCACCCCAGGGGAAATTCCTGTGAGTTTTATATCCTACTTTGCCCCAAACTAAAACTAAATCTCAGTGCTGGATCGAAATATTGAAATAAAAGTTAAATCTCCTGATTCAGGATAAGAAGGCCTATTTTGCAACATAAGCTCATAACTGAAAATCAAGTGGTCATGAAGGAGTTAAAAGGGTTGTTTAGGAGAAAACTACATTTAACTATGCGTCTGAGCTGTTAGGGATTGTAAGGTGATGGGGGCCACTGGGTGCACTGCTCCAGCTAGTACAATAGATACGTAATTATAAATAAATAGAAAATTATAAATTATATTATATAAAGATTGAAGTAAAAAAAAAAAAAAAAACTATGTGCCTGAGCTTCCATTTCCAGGCGGAACGGTGCGTCACTAGATGTTTAGAAATTGCCAACAGTGGCAGAGAGTGGCCGGCCCAGAACCCAGCAGCAGTGGCAGAACAGGGCAAGTAAGTACTGTATATATCACTCACATGTCCCCAGCATCCTTGGCACCATTGTTAAATGTAATTTTATCCCATTCAACCCCTTTAAGGAACTGGCCAACAACTGTCACTTTTCAACTGCCAAAACAACCAGCAAAGATTGCATCAGAGATGCGTCTATGAGCATCATACCATGATAATTTTATGGCATAATGGACTATTGCCAATAATTGGCACAATATTACTGCATTACATATTAGTAGCCCTTACCCTTAATACGACTGTCCCATGAAACAAAGTTGGTGACTGCAGTTGAACTGATCATGAGTAATCCACCTTATTGGATACCCAAGGGCCTTCAGACACATGGTGAATTAGCCTTTGTCTCTCAAACAGTACATTTTCGGAAATTATTGTACTTGTTTCACACCATGATCAGTTTGGACCTATTTATCTTTGTGGGACAACCCCTATAACAGCCCAGTTTGTAGTTGTGACAGGTGGTGGTGACACATTTTGCCCTTTTTAAATCATTATAGCAGGGCACTTATTATACAACCACCATAACCTGCCTGATCCTCTTTTCTCTTGCAAAATCAGAAAAATAAAATACTATGGGGAGACTTTTTCAGAAAAACATTTTTGTGCAATGCGGAAGTTTGTGCAACATTTTTTTTGCACAAAAACAGGGCTTGTGCAAACACTTTGCATCTTGCCACTCTGTGCTGATTCAGTGAATGATAAATACATCTCTGTGGATTTCAACGTATAATCGATCTAATTCCTATACAAATTGTACATTTTGTCTGTCAGATGGAACCCCAACAAGGCATGCTGATTGGCAGAATGCCTGAGTGGGAGTTAAGAAACCAACAAAAAGAGCACTTGTAGGTTTCTATAATGTCAATTGATTCTACAGAGAGGAAGCACATATGGGGCTTCTAGAAACATTTGACAATGCTAGGCTTCGAGGGCCAATACCAATTTCTATAAACTAGCTACATTTGTCAAGCTAATGGGTGGGTAGAGACGGGGGCCCCTGTAAGAGCTAGAGCAGGCCCTGAGAAAACATATATTTCCAAGCACTGGAATGTGATCATTCCTTGTTACCATATCAATTAGGATAAAACCCTATGTATATGGTATATACTGGTATATAGAAATACATCAAATCTTAGTAGCTCCTGAAAACTCATGGTACTATTCACATGTTGCTAATTTGATCTTCACAAATTTCCTTTCTAATGCTGCGTTTACACGTAACGATTATCGTGCGAATTTGTGCAATTACGATCGAAGTCGAACGATAATCGTACGTGTAAACGCATCGAACGATCAAACGACAGGCGAGAAATTGTTCATTTTGATTTGAACATGTTCTCAAATCGTCGTTGATCGTTCGCAAAAAATTTGCAGATCGTTCCGTGTGAACAGTCGTTCGCCGATTTAACCAATGTGTGAGATAGGCTTAAGCGATCGCAAAACGAATTTTCCGTACGATATTTTGTACTGTCTTAACGCTGATCGTTATGGAAAAAAAATTGTTACTCCGACATCGTTAATCGCACGATCGGGCCAATTATTGTTTTGTGTAAACGCAGCATAAGAGGAGAGAATGTCTAGTAAAATCATTATGGATTGGACAGCAGCTCTGCTGTGTATAGCGTCTCCCCCAGACTCAGAATAATGTACTATATGAGAACTTTTCCTTCAATGAAACTACTATAAAAGAATTACTGGGAATGAGAGACTGCTTAGAAAAAACAGAAGTGCCAAATAACATTATATCTGAGCAGAAAAATATCTATCTCTTGGTTACAAAGCAGCTGCTCTTAAGTAAATTCTGAGTCGATGGATCTAATGAGAGAGGCCCCAGCTGCAGCTGCTGCACTCCCCTAAGGAAACCCACAGATCTACTAACAAACCAGTATACTTGAAGATTACACTTTTTTCTTTAAGCTTGACGACAATTAGGTTTCTAAAGTGCCAAATGCTGTTATGTTGTTTTTCAACAGTGGGCATTGTGCTCAATGGACCACTGGTCACGCAAAGGGAATGTAGCCTAGAACATAGGCATATTCTGCACAATATATAATACTATACTCAGGAGCTTGACCTCTGAAAGAACAGTTAGTGTAGGAAATGGGATTGTTAAAGAGGTTGGTCTGAAGAAAACTATGCATACTGCCTCTTAGTGGCATAAAACATCAAACAAGCCATACTTACCCCATTGCTCCCCCTGCTGATCCCATCATGTGATCTTGCAGGAGCAGTGTGTGTGTGTGGTGGGGGTGTTAAGAGGGAATAAGCAAGGCTCATTTCTTGTTTTATGCCATGGGGGGGACAGTATGCACAGTTTAAATTTTCCTCGGAAAACATCTTTCAAGGAATTTTAGTCATGGAGAGAAGTGAATTAGATCCCAGACTAAGGGTGGTGTAAGTTCTTTCACCTTGAAATTGTGGACCCATTTTCACTATACGATGGGTTTTAAACAGTTTTTATATAATTTTGTAGCCTTGGGTACCATTTTCAAAACACAACATTGCTTATCCATCTTTCTATGGCCTCAAGGCACCTCTACAAGCAACCCAGAAAGCGCTTCATTAGTATCTGTGAGGTTTTAGTAACAGGGAAAAACCCCACCAGAAGAATACACAAAGAAGGGGGGAACTATATTTCTAAAAAAAATATCTATAAGCAGCCACAGTAAGAAACGTATATGGTAACAAAATAGTAACATTGAAGAAAATCATGAATAAACACTGGGATAGGGAAAACATACATACTTCTGCTTGTTACACATTTGCCATTTCTCAGAAAGACTTTTGAATATCAGCTGCTGGAGAGTCGGAGAGGCAGGCTCTCAGCAATTGAAATAGGGTTAATATTCCTGGAGGTGTCAGTAATATGGAAATTATTTAGCATAAAGGGGTTATCCAGCTCTATAAAAAAATGGCCACTTTCCCCCTATTGTTGTCTCCAGTTTGGTTGGGGTTTTGAAACTCAGTTCCATTGAAGTAAATGGAGCTTAATTGCAAACTAAACCTGAACTGGAGACAACAGTAGGGGGAAAAGTGGCCATGTTTTTGTAGCGCTGGATAACCCCTTTACTAGATAAGTGGTCCAAACAATGGAAACTGCAGTTCAATGTTTCCAACTGTAAAATAATACACTTGAGGAGGAGGAATCCTCTATCTGAGTATCATATTGGCAGTACTGTGTTGGCAAAGACTTCAGAAGAGAAGGATTTAGGGGTAGTGATTTACGACAACCTTAAAATGAGTCACCAGTGCAACCAGGCAGTGGGGAAAGCAAATCGTATGCTTGGCTGTATAGCAAGAGTTATAACCTATAGAAAGAGAGAGATTGTGATTCTGCTGTATAGATCTCTAGTAAGACCACATCTGGAATTATTTGTCCAGCTCTGGAGATATTGATAAAATAGAACGAGTCCAAAGATGGGCTACAAAAATGGTGGAGGGTGTGAGCCATAAAACATATCAAGAAATGGGATCTAAAGGCAAAGGGTTTGTAAATCTACAATAATAGAATTTAAACTTGGTTAACTAATAATGATCTCAAGATAATAAGAAGGCAAATACTAGGAGGGAAGGGAGAGGTCAGGGAAGCTCATATTAAGGAAGATCAGAGAAAGATCTTGCATTTCTGACTTTTCAGCTGGTGGCCAGGACAATAAAAAGTTATTTTCTTCATTATGCAAAGTGCAAGAGCAGGAGCAGAGGTATGTATGCTCTCCATATTCCAGTCCCTTTATAGGAATGGTGACAGTTTTGGTAGCCCAAACCTACTGATAGATTCCCTTTAATTCTTTCCAATGAACCATAAATAAAACATTATACTGCTATAGTAAATCTGACAAATTATCAACTTACTCATAAACTGTAGTCCAGCCATTCTCATTGCTTTTTGTTGCCAGAAGCCCTGTGTTACCATGGTATGTCATCAATGCTAGGTTATATCCTTGGGCAGATATCCTTTTCAGCACTCCATTGCTGCTAATAGTGAGCCAGTAGACTTGTCCTCCGGGAACAACCAGCCACAAAGGAATGCCCCCAGCATCTCGTCGTATATGAACCGAATTTCCATTACTACTGGTGATAGAGATTACATCCCCATCACCATTGTATGTAAAATTGTACACATAATCCCTAGTTATAAGATTTAAAGTGTGAAGATGAGTCCCATTGGTACTGAACTGATACAATTCTTGGTCTGCTGGAGAAGCAACCTCATACATATTCATGGTATTCAGATGAGGCTTGTTCTTAGTGACTGCTCGAATGCGTATGTTGCCAAGATCAGCTATGTACAGTGTGCCATCTGGAGAAACAGCTAACGATGAGGGCGCCTTCAGTCTGGCATCTTTTGCAAATCCACCGTCACCTATGGGACAAATAACATCAAATGTATTAATCTGCAAATTGCACATGTTTTAATATATATGGAGGAAAGTCTATAAACATAAGACATTTAATATTCACAGTCCATTTTAAAATGCATTACTTTGAATGGTGCAATTTTAAGTGTGAATCAGCAAAGATTAGCATTATTATGCATTTATCTCAGCAATACTAATTTTTGAAGATTCAAAGCCCTGCTGGTTTAAAAATTGTTTGTTTGTTTTTTCCTAGCTACAAGTACGGTGCCAGGACATCTGCCGTATTTCCCTACACAGCAATCTCCTCAATGTATTACTGCAACTGCATGTAAATAGAGATTTGTTTGTAAGTGTTAACAAAATTGACTATTTTTTATGATATATAGGTAAAGATGGATAACAGTTATAGAAAAAAGTAGGTTGCAGTCTAGAGAAAAACTTTTCAGTTGAGAGAAACAGATTGTAGGGGCCGTGCTGCTGGCATCCCCAATCTCTACAGCTACTTGCTGATAGAGATGATCAAACATCGGGATTTTGCAGGTTCGAGAGAACCCAAACCTTCTCCAATCTGCACCATTTGATTCCCAAAGCCTTCCCAGTCCATGGGGAAGGAGGAGACAGTTCTGGTACCACCTGGAATTCCGGGATTCGGCCTAGGTAATAAGCTGAATCCTGGAATTTCAGGCAGTACCCGGGCTGTCTCCTCCTTTCCCATGGACCGGGAAGGCTTTGGGAATCAATTGCTGCAGGTTCGAGAAGGTTCGAGTTCACTCTAACCTGTAAAATCCCGATGTCTGATCATCTCTACTTGCTGAATGCTTATTTCCCTCACAGTGGCTTTGAAGGGTGAATAATTGGGAATCAACAGTAATCCATTTTGTTATAATGCATATTCTGCCCGGCATCCTGTCTAAAATGAATTTAGAAAGCAATGTGAGCCTTTGTCAGTCAGCTGCTCTAAGCCAATCAGAATAGATATGAGTATTTTCAGCAATGTTGATTGGCTGAAAGCAGCTGACAGACTAGACTTTTCCTATATAAGACTTTCCCTATAATCAGGGCTCTAGTCCTAGCAATCCTGCTTTACTTTTGTAGATTCAAGAGCTGTAGAGAACTTAATTGAGGAACCTCTACATGATACCTCTATCGGGTCCCCTGTACCACATGGTGAGGTCAGTCACAGAACATTTACAGTTTACTTTCAATTAGCAAGTATTTATACTAAAGAGATCCATAAGGGGCCTTCAATATTCCAGTTGGCTAGTGCTTTTGGGATTACCCGACTCTTTTAAAACTTCCTATCTATATTTTGTTCAGATTGCATGGGTTCTTCCTGTTTCCAACAGTACCTCCAAGATCTGGTTCACACCTTCTTAGGGTCCTATTACATGGCCCAAACTATTACACGGGCCGTTTAATGGACAGTAAGGGCTGCACGGACATCATTAGCAATGTCCGTGAAGCCCTTTCATTAGTGTAAAATAATAAATATGAACTCACCTTACCGTGTTCACTGGCATCCTAGGAGGCCTTCCGCTCTGTGTACAGCTCTACATCTCTGCTCTCTGCTCCTATCTTCGCAGTGACAAGCCACCGGCTGCTTAGCCAATCACTGACCAAGACAGGCTGCAGCCAGTGACCGGCTGAGCAGCTGACAGCCTGTCAATGCAAGGACTGTAACAGAAGCAGAGCAGCACTTACTGTGGAAGGCCTCCAGGGATGCTGGTAAGGTGAGTTAGTATTTATTATTTAACACTATAATTATCAGCCATCGTCCCGCGCATTGCTATTACACGTAACAATGTGCGGTCTGCCTCCGATGATTTTACATCTAAACCTAAAGAAATGGTTGATCATCGACGGATTGTTCTCTTTATTACACGGAGCGATAATCGCCTTACTGCTGGTCAGTTCAACGTTCCTTGAGAGGGCTCCCACCTCCATGTTAGGACTTTACGATGTCTAAACAAGAAGCAGAGACTTTTCCTGTGCATTGTTCTTGTGATAGTGCCATCTCACTTTTTCCAGGCTATCATTCTAAGGTTTATTTATTTATTTTTTTACTTTCTCTATCAGAGACTAGGTGATGTCAGCATATATTAAGGAAACTTTTGAGAGATTTTAACTGGGAGTTTTCTTCTGCTACAGCTTGGTTAATTTACATGAAAAAGAGGAAGAGATCTTTGAGGCCTTGTATTTCTGTGGGTGAATAAAATCAAAGTGGAGAACAGATACCCAATTCTGCTTATCTTTGAATTATTTGATCACATTAAGGGAGCCGATTACAAATTAATCCTACATGGAGCTTAATTCAGATTAGTGGGGGGAACGAGTGGAAGGCGTCTTCCAACACATAAGACGAGCACTATGAATAAGTAATGATGCCCTTTGGTCTTTGCAATGCTTTGACTGTATTTCAACATTTCTTAATGATGTCTTTAAGAATGTTCTTTACCAATATTTGTTAGTCTACCTTGATGGTATCCTTATCTACTCTGAGAGTTTGTACAACTATTGTTTGCATGTCTACATCTATTGTTTGCATGTCTAATTTGGGAGAATTCCCTTTTTTTCAAACTGGAGTTTGAAAGACAAGAGCTTATTTTGTATATTATTTTTTTTCTGGAGTATTTTGCTTCGGTCCAGATAAAGATTTTATGGAACACTGGTACAACATGTGGGCTCAAGACTTCACAGAGATATCTAGGTTTCAGAAATAATTACTGCCAATTTTTCTGAAATTTCTCTTTTACCATTTGCTATGACCTAGAAAGGAGAAAATACCAGAGAATGGCCACCCTCTTCAGTTCAAGTGTTTTAGTAATCTCAAACCCTGCCTCTCTTACGCTTGATCACCCAGATTCCTATAGTCCTTTTTTTTTTTTTTTTTTTTTTTTTTTATAAAGGTTAATGACTCTTCCATTGCAGTTGATCTAGTTATTGCCCAGTGGGCAGGAAAAAATACAAACTCTATGTGTGGCTTCTTCTCTAAGACATTCTTTCCTATTCTTGATCATGACTATGAAATTTGTTTTGGAAGAATGTCAAAATATGTTGGAGAGTGTCAAATTGTCTCTTGCCATCTTAATAACCACATGAATTTGTAATATCTCTAATATCTATGTAGGCTTAAAACATGACAAGCATGTTGGCCACTCTAAGGCCTTATTCACACATCCGCAAAATCTGTCTGCAATAGTGGATCCGGATCCCTTTGGTTTCCATGTGCGTATTCACATGTCCACAATTTTTGCGGATCTGCAGTTAGGCCTTGATTTATACTGCAAAAACGAAGGACATGTCCTAGTGCCGATTGTATTTGCAGCATAAATACAATAGTAAAAGTGTATGGGATCAAGTGTTCAGACCCGTACTGATCGTTAGAATGAGCCTGGAGAAGACCACGCCCAGTGCGGTCCTCTCCTGGCTCTGTGTCACATGATCAGTTTATGTAAGTCTATGGAGCCTGATTGAGTTCACTGACACATAGTGGGAAGAGGACTTTTACTTCTTTGCGTGATCGGTACGAGTCTTAAAACTCACACCCAGACCAATGAAAACCTTTCTTTTTATGATGACAGTGACACTTTAATGGATTAGATCACCAATTTATCTCCCAGATTTAAAATTATCTAGGTGATTATGGACTTTTATTTTTTTTTAGGGAAGGCAGTGATTTCTACACAGTTGGACTGGTATCCAGAGCAGATAAGTCAGGAGAGAGTAACTATCCCACACTGTATCCTGGCGTAGGGTGGGTTTTATGGCCCACTGTCAGGGCTGACAGGTTCCCTTCAAATGGCCACTGGCACAATGCAGATGTTTTTCATGGAAATATTCTGTATGGCCTCATATTGTTCCTGATCGCAGAGTACAGTTTATAATTAGCTCCTGAAGAGCATATTGTTAAGCCCCAAAGATCTACCTAATTTTTTTCTCAGGTTATTATCCAATAAACAGAATAATGTATAAAACACAACCTCAAACAGTCCCTTTGAAGCTATGTTAATGAATGTGAAGATAATTATTCACAGTTGCTATCTTGGGAGAAGTTTGTCTCTGCTAAATCCCGGTTGAGATGGTTATGGTCAATATCCAGTCATTTCTTTTCCCATTTCTACACAGTTTCAGGTAGTCACTGTTGTGGTCATCTGTAGAGATTTCCAGGATGTATCGTTGGAAGTCCATAACAGTTTACAGTCTGCTGCTGACAAATATTAATGCATCCTGCCAACAGGGTCTGGCTATGTCAGCTCAGCTGTAAAACTGTAAATGTACAATACAGACTAAACAGGATTAATTATATTAGCATGTAAATGGGCGGTTAAAGTTATCATGGCAGATTTTCATCAAGAGCTAATGAAAAACGAATAAAACTCTGCTGTCTATGTTCCAATGATCAACAAAGATAACAACCCAGTCTCTTGCTGTGGTAAAGGCACCTGTGTCAGTCATTGTGGAAGTTGGAAATTAGAGTCAAAATTTGTTTTTTACATTGTCTGATGAGCCCCAGAGATTTTTACTGTTGTGGGAAAACGTGTTAGGATGTGAGGAATAATGGGAAAGGTAAGTAGTACACAAGTGACAGCCACCAATAAACAGGGGCCAACCTGCTGAATGTTTTCCTGGCAGCCCTAGGGTTGTATAGAACTTTTTCAGCCGCTGGAAGTCAAATGCCAAGAGTTTGGGTTCTGCAAGTTCGGTCATCACTAATCGTGGGTAAATGCTGCTTTATATCATCTATCTGGTTGCTACATTTGCCTCTAATTATTGTTTTTAAATGTATTGCTGTGCCACACTATAAATGTGCAGTACTCCAAGTCATAGCACTGAGCTGTTATGTAAAGATCTTTATGACAATAATCATTGAACTGTTTTTAATTGCTAATAAATAGAGGTTATGTTTTACAGGTACTAGGATAACATTTTTTATTTATTGTTAGTAATTTTGGTGCTATTAGTAACTAATAAGATACAGTTTAATTTAGAAAAAATAAATAAAAATAAAATAATAAACACTTGGTCTGACCTGAAAAACAGTCACAATTCGGGTCGATCTTGCAGTCACAGTCCGTAGGAGCTCCAACTAATGTAGAAATTTCTCCATTTGTGGTCACCTGCTGTATTCTGTTAATCTTCCTTTCATCTGTTTCAGCAATGTAGAGGACTCCACTGTGTGATACAGCAATGGCTCGTGCAGATTCGAGGGTGGAATGAATTGCTACTTTGCTGACGAGAAAGTAGTCTATACCTGGAACTTGGCAATGTATGGGTCTACCAGCAATAATTCTCACTTGATTATTATCAGAAATCTGGAGCACAATATTATTGTCTAAGACATATAATGAGTTATCCATTGGGTTTACAGCAAGATCCGTTGGCCATTCTAGTCGAACCTGCAAAGAATACAGAATACAAATACATGAGTTGCAGACTGGTTGAAGACTATCGGTATAAATTTTCTGAACTTACTTCAAATATTGTAATTTACAACTATATAGATTACAACCATGTAAAACATAATTGCATTGGACGTTGGCTTGGTTTAAAGGTGTTGGCTCACATTATTCAAGAACTGGTTTAGGGGAAATACAATTGTGATTGCTCAAAACAAGATAAACCCTATAAAAATGTTGTAGAGGCCTATTTTCCAATTAGCTATTTATTTCAAGTTATTGAGTAGGATCCCCTCTTCAGCATCCTTATCTTTAAGCTTGAGTAGATAATGGCTACACAGAGAGGCATTTGCTCTAAATACTCTGTGTATTATATGGTCATCTCATTAAATTCCAGAAGACCTGTGTAATTCTTAATTGTCCCAGCAGTGGTGCTACAGAGAGATTAAACACTTGCTGGTGACTCCCTCCACAGATGTGGAAAAGATTTCTGTTTGGAGACAAGAATTTATGGCAAAGCTATCAATTACCTATTTAAGTTAATGGTGATGAATTCTAGAGCTAATCTGTATTGCAGAAAGGCAAAGGTTTACTCCAAGATAGATTTACTTACACTTTCATCTGACTTTACTACCTTTAAAATGTAATATTATTATTCATTTTATTTACTAATTTGTGCCAAGAGCAGTATACTGCTGACCTGGTGGGCTGTGATAAGGCATTTTCTTGATTCCTACAAGTTTCTTCCCACTAACAGTTATGTCTTTAAAACCTTGTAGAAAAATGCTGGGATCCACTGGTAGGTCTTACAACTTTCACTTTATATTATGGTCTTTCCAGAACACATCCAATTTTCGACAGTCCCTAATCAAATGAAAAAGGCAAATGAAGAGCGCAGAAGGAGTCTTATAAACTTTCTGCAGGAAAAAGAGTGGGTGAAGAGGGGTCTATAGACTTTTTTTTATTGTGCTTTACTTTTAGGCTATGTTCACACTACGTAACAGACCGGCCGTTCCGTGACCCCGGCCGGGTCAAGGAACGGCCAGTCTGTGCCCGGATCATCGCGGCCGGTATGCGGCCGGTATGCTTCCCATAGCCCACAGTGAAGCAAGCGGCCGGAGCCGCTCGCTTCACTGTGTGAACTGACAGGGCTTGCTGCGGCCGGAATTCACAGAATTCCGGCTGCAGAAAACTGACATGTCAGTTTTTTCCGGCGCCGCATGGCATCACGGCCGGAGCGTATACGATGTGTGTATGCTCCGGCTGGGATCCCATTGCAAATAAGGCTATGTTCAACTCCTCAAAACTATGGGCGTAGTTCTGCGGCGAGAACTACGGCCGTAGTTTTACGTAGTGTGAACATAGCCTAACATTGAGGAAACAGCAGGGAGAAACAGGAATATACAAAGAATTTAAATAGGTCCTGGGTATTCCAGGTTATCTATGTAAGTTCCAAATTCCACTTCATACAGTTGAGGTACAGTAACGGCCAAAGAGGAAAGTAATTACATTTTTCTTGTTCACAGATCATAAAACTTTTAAGTAACTTCTACTTTTGAGGCTGGATCAGTCAACTCAGTCAATCTGACAAGAACGATGTCTCATCTTGACCAGTGATTGAGCGGGCAGGTTCTACCCATCCGGGAAGTGCTCCTATCGGAAGCATTAAGAAGAATGAGCTGGGAGACTAGACAGCACCAAATAGAGATGCAGGGGATCAATTGGCATGATGGGATGCCACAATCTGGGGGCAAGGGGGTGGGGGGGTAATTGCACCATCCTAGCAGCATATGAATACCCCTTAAATGTAAAAATATTTGAAGTGAGTTAAAAATTGCCCTAGTTAAAATCAGTTGACCAGATCCTGGGCACTGACACCTGCTCAACACAAGCTGCAGGGGAAGAAAGAGTAGTAAGAAGAGACATAGTAATGTACATTGAATATGGGCAACCAGAGGGTTCATGGGCCAACTACAGCAGGGCATGGAGGTATAAAGTATTGGGACTACCTGCAGAGGTGGGTGGTGTATACAGTATGGGGGAACAATTACAACAAGGGGAAGGAAGTGTATACGGTATGGAGGCCTAACTACAGGGGAACTTACTGTATAGGAGCCTAACAACAGTGGAACATACACTTTGGCAGCTAACTACTGTATAGAGTAGGGCTAAAGTATAGGGGCATACTGTGTCTTTGAAAATAAGCCCTAGCCCTTTTTTCATAGAAGAATTTTTTTTTCCGGAGAAACACAGCACATATGAAACAATAACATTATTATTTCACACATGATTGTTTATGGTGACAATTCCTTTTTTTGCGTTTGACTCTTCAAATTTAAAATTTAAATGATGATCATTTTTGTCTCTTATTGATATTTTCAAGGAATGGCAACAAGCTTACGTGTCATCCAAATTCAACATTCTAACAGAAAATATTAAAATTGCTGAACTTAACTGTTCACACATCAGCTACAAACACGTCACATACAGCAGCGCCTTTTCTTCTGATTCATTGGAAAACACAGTAAATCCCTCAATCAGACCCTATCTACATTTATCAGACATTCTTATTCTAACAATGCATGGTAAAAATGCTTCATAGCAGCTCTGGATCCTAAGCAATCAACCAGCAATCATTCCCTTCATCACTGTGTGATTTTAACCCTATGGATATGCTGATTTCATTATTCAAGCCTGTAAATCTAACATTCATCTTATGCAAAAGAAGACATCCTTTATTGGTTAATAGTGCCTGTAGGTTAATATTTCCTACATTTGCTATAGATCTAATTTGTCAGTTTAGTCCATGCTAATCATCCCTTTGACCTCTAAATGTAGCACTACGTTATTATTCTAAACTTTTGCAAACATGGTGAAATCTATTCATTCTATACGAGTTTGCTTAGCACAAAGAAAACAATGGCATGGGAGTGAAGTATACATTACAAGGACATCTACAAAAAGATTGGTGATGCAGTGCCCTTGGTAGTTTTACTCACACAGTGTCAACCACATTTAATAACTTATCGTTTGGTGTTTTTTTTTTACTAATTAAAATCAGATTTTGAAATATATTCTTTCCTGATTTTATTTTTACATTGTAGATTGTGCATTTGTATTTTCTGTACATCATTATGGGGCAGTCCTCTTGTCAAAGCTGCTTTTAATAAAAGTTAGAGATATACCTAACAGAACCCATTAAGACCTTAAGAACCTTTAGTTTAAAGATGACTCATTGTCTTTTAGGGGAGATTTTTCTAGGTATGCTCTGTGACCTGTGCAGAGGTCATTGTCAGCTATTATTGGATTGAATGAAACGGCACCATTTCAGGTTTTTATGTTGAACAGATATTGATGTAGACAATTTTAAAAGAAACTCAAGCATAAAAAATGTTTAACATAAAAAATTAATAATAGGTCATGTTCTTATGACATATTTCCTTTATTAACATAGGCTTCCAAAGGGAAAATATTGATTAAAGTTTCCAAAATGTGATCTGTTTTGGCAGTCTATAGAATACTCTTTTGTTATCAACAGTATTTCACTTTTAAATGTTATTCCCTTTTTTGTTATATCCTTTATTGTGTATAACTACAGTGCAGTGTCTAAGGGCCCTATTCCACAGGACGATGATCGTTCGCATAATCGTTAGCGATTAACGATCTCAAACGGCCGGTATTGCGAAAGACCTGAAAACGTTCACTCATTTCCATGGAACGATAATCGTTACTTATGATCGTATTTGCAATGGTTTTTCTCGCTATTGCGTTTGTGTTTTTAAATTGTGTGTAGTGTGATACTATATTTTGTCAAGACGCTATATGCCTCATATGGTTATTGTTACGGTAATAGAGCAGGAAGGAACACAAAGTATGGACAGTGCTTAGTTACTACTATGTGCAGGAGACTATGTGCAAGCATCGGTTATGTACCTGCAACTTGTGAGTCTCTAGTGGATCCTTACTGTCTTTGAAAGGTCAATTAAGGATTTACTCCCCTCTCAGCAGAAGCAGTTAACTTCTCAGTATAATCTCATCCTTACTGTGCTGCTGTTATTTATTTCTTTACTGCTGACATACAAAGCCAGTGCATCTGTAACCCCCCCTTTCCTTCTTTCAAAAGACATCTACCCTCCAGGACAGTCTTTTCAATCCAGTACACATTCATAGCACTACTTTATGGCATACTGTAGTATTAAAATGAATGTACCATCAGTACATTCACTTTAAACTTTGCACACAAATTGAACGGGGTCGGTGCGGGGAAGGTCCTTTTTTTAAACCGCGGCTTGGTTACCATGCATGGTGCCATTCTATTCCTGGGCACCTGCTGGGGGTGAAGCACTAGAGGTTGCCCCCCCCAATGGTAGGAAACCCAGGTCCCTCTTTGATGCAGCTCCATTGATTCTAATGGAGCTCCGTCCATGGGGGGGGGGCGGCCTCCAGTGCTTCACCCCCGGCTGGTGCCCGGGAATAGAGTGGCGTAATAAGCTGGAACCAGGTTGTGGTTCAAAAAAACGACCACGGCATTGGCTTCCCTGCCCCAGCGTCATTCTATCCATGTGCAACACTTAACAAATGTACTGATGGTTCCTTCACTTAAAGGAGTAGGTGCTGGGCTGTGTTGTGATTGGCCCCAAAAAAATAAAGTCAGATAAGTAACTGTGTGTGTACTACTAAAAAACAGCCCAGCTCAGGTCCCATCCCCTGATATGGAAAGAGTAAGAAATAGCTATGCACCATGAAGGAGACTCTCATTTGCTCAACAGCAGATCTTGCAAGTTTTCAAGAAATGTTTTGAAACGACAGGTTAACGATCAGGTGATTTGTGGGTGTCATGGGTGACACATTCTGTGCACTGTTTTTCAGAGATGTGCTCCGTTCACTACTCACACTACCTACGAAGATCTATCTCCCAATGTTAAATACGTATTTATGAAATCACAAGTGCTTTTTAGTTTTGAAGCTACCGTTATTGCCCTTTACCTTTTCCCAGAAAAATTGAAAACACATTAGAAAATGGTTTTCAATAAAAGTAAATCTCATTAGTTTCCATCTAATTGAATGTCTACAAACAAAAGGCGGCAGACAGGATGCTTTCATCGCTGAGCTTGGCTGCTCATGATGTTTTGAATCCCGGATAAGCGATCTTCATTCATGCTGTATGTTTGCCCTTTTGGCATGCATTTCTATGTGGGCACTGGGAATAACTCAAAATATACACTTTTGTCTTATGTCAGGCATAAACTATTCAAGGCAGAAGCAGGCAGCACTAAATGGATGAGCTCAGCTGAATCACTTACTCTAACTGCTGTAGATCATGTTTAATTAATTGTGACTAAGGTTCTATTGAACAGGAGTATATTAGCTACCAGCAAACTGACAATAATGGGAAGAAGCCAGAGCACTTCCTACCTAGCTTAAAACAATGGTAGAACTGGAAGGCCCTTTTAGTTACCAGATTTCCTCATTAGTATACAGTATATCAAGGTTAACAGGGTCAGCCCATTAATCGTTTTCATACCAGACGTCCTGAAACAGCTGCTTTTAAGTAATTTACCATGTTTCTAGCATAAAAAAAAAAAAAAAAAAATTCATCATCTTTAGATTCCATATATCCCCACTGCTGCCTCTTGTCATCTGTGCTGCTGGTAATAGGCTCTAATATTAATTAGTCTCGTTCCCCCTCTGGCAGCTAAAAATATAGTCCATTCTTACCTTCTAATACATTTTTACAATACTAACAATACTTTTCAGATATACTGCCATGTTATAGCAAAGTATTCTATGGGTACTATTGTCATTCAAGGGGATGTGTCAAAAACCTTGATCAGTGGGGATCTAGGTATTCAGACTCACATCAACTGCTAGAACAAGTTATATCCACTGCAAGCACTGACCCCCTAATACAGACAGACTCCTATCAAACTATCTCCTGTTGAGTGCACACAGTTGGGGAAAGTAGTGCTAGGCCGTACGCCTCCTCCCGCTTATTTTAGCAACTGGTGAGAGCCCCAGACCCTCACAAATCTTTGCTCTATGACATTTCAAAACTTTTTGACATGACAGGTACACTTTAAGAAAAGAGACAGTTCTTTCATGACCTCCGTGATAAATACAATGGGGAATATTTATCAAACATGGTGTAAAGTGAAACTGGCTCAGTTGCCCCTAGAAACCAATCAGCTTCCACCTTTCATTCCTCACAGACTCTTTGTAAAATGAAAGGTGGAATCTGATTGGTTTCTAGGGGCAACTGAAACAGTTTCACTTTACACCATGTTTGATAAATCTCCCCCAATATTCCTACCGAAATGGCTGTGACTGAGCTTGTGTGTCCACCAGTTTTCAACTCATTAATAAGACATACACAAAAGTACTGTATATATTAGTGCCAGACCATGTAACTAAATATCATCACTTTCCTAGGTTCTTTATGAATTGGATTTAAATATAAAATGTTTTTATAATTTGGTACATAACATGAAATTACAGTATCCTCTGTGGGATGTTTCCTTTGTAAGAGCAGTCACAGAAGAGTCTGCTGTGGCTACATGATAACTATAGCTGCATTGACTGTCAGTAAACTACAGTATATACTGAAGCAGTGCTTTAACTTGAGGGAAGGTGCATACAGTTGTATTATGGCTGTATAGTGCCACTATAGTGTTCTATGAGGATTTAACTTCACCTCTGTAAATCTTGGCATGTTCCATTAGGCTCTGCAGATATTGTTACTAGGGGAACATTTTTTAAAGATAGAAAAGGTGGGATTTATTATTAGATAAAATATCTTTCTGCTAGGTCTATAACACCTGTGCCACTTTGAAAAAAAGTGGGTGGGTGGGGTTTGCTTAAAAGGTTATGGGGGGGCTCCACTATCCAGCAGACATAGTATAATTTATGCTGGTAAATGGCATAAATTATGGTGGAAATACCAGCTAGCATAGATTTCTATAAGCTGTTGAATTGAAAAGACCATACTGTGAAACATACAGTTCAACCATGTACAAGAACCCTAAGAACAAGTCTCACAACGTATATTGTTGCACACCAGCTGCTGAAGCAGATGTGTTCTATAAATTGCGCTTATGATTTTTTTTTATTGTCGTTTTCTCCCCATTTTGCTGTGCAACCGTCACATGAAAGATGTATGATTTTATGCATGCTAACAACTTTAGAGAATTCCAGTAGAAACTATTTATTCACTCAAGTACAAAAAGAAATTTCAGCCTGAAATCATATATAGCCTTGAAAAAAACGTCCTGAACTGAAACTCAACATTGCAGAATACTTCACCTTGTCTGATCTCACCAGGCAGAGAGCGTCTAACAGCCTTTGGCTCGATTCACACGTTGTAACAGTGCGGCTGTATTTGCGGCTGTAATTGTGCGGCGGTATTTTTGATGGTTCGTGTGTATGCTGGGAAGTATAGGATATGCGGCTGCACAGTGCACACTATGTATGAATCTACGGCCCTATCGTAAACGGACCCGTAAAAAATGAACAAGACCATTATTTGCGGCTGGACATGCGGCCGAGGATTGACAGGCGGTCCGTACGGAGTACTTCAAAAATAGCCGGCAATGATGCCGAATGCCGATGCCTCTAATAGTTAATATATTAAATTAATCAAAGACATTTTATTTGTAATCAAGACACTTTCGTTGATCAATAATTTATTTCTAACGAATCCATCATTTTGCAATTAAATATACTGTTAAAAAAAATAGATATATAAATAAATGTATATTTATCTATATATTTATTTTTTGACAGTATATTTAATTGCACAATGATGAATTCGTTAGAATTAAATTATTGACCAACGAAACTGAATTTATTTCCAAGAAAATGTGTTTTATTCATTAAATATTAATTAGTACAGGAAGCTCCATAAGCCGGTAATTCATATGCCGGCAATAGAGCATTCTGTACTAATCATCACTTTACTTTAATGACAACATCAAATGTTTCTTCTAATTATGTTATGACAATACCATTATTAGAAGAAACATTTAGAATTATATGTGCGCTCAGCTGATTGGCTGTTCGGCTGAGCGCACATATAATGAGCCGGTCCGCAGTACAGTCACTTCATTGTGCTGTGGACCAGCGAAGAGGACACATCGGGGTGAGTATAGAGCTCTCCCCACCCCCTCCCCAGCACTGCACCCCTCCCAGCAAGGAAGGGGGGGTCAGTTAACCCCTTCCTTGCTGGGATGGGTGCAGTCTGACATCAGTCTGGCCCCCAAGGGGTTAAGGGGGTGCAATACATCCTCCCTTAACCCCTTGGGGGTCAGACTGTAAGCAGCGATCTGTAAAGATGCTGCATACTGTAAGGAGCACAACACCGCTCACAATGATGGGTGTTGTGCTCCTGTTTGTGTGTTTTTTGTGTGTTTCTCCCTTTTTGTTTTTCAGATATCGGTATCCTGGGGATTACGTCGGATTCCGTGGACTACGTCGATGACCAGTGGTTGTTGTTTGAATTTTTTAAATAAAATGGTCAATGAGGGGTGTGGGGGTGTTTTTATTTGAATAAAATATTTTTTAAACTTGTGTCTTGTCTTTATTTCTTTACTTTTTAGACTTAGTAGTGGAAGCCGTCTAATAGACGGAATCCATTACTAAGTTGGGGCCTAGTGTTAGCCGGTATAAAATGGCTAACACTAACCCCCGATTATTACCCCAGTACCCAATGCCACCAGGGGTACTGGGAAGAGCCGGGTGCCAGTGGTCCCAGAGCGTCAAAATTGGCGCTCCTGGACCGGGCAGCAGCAGGCTGGTAAGATTTAGGCTGGGGAGGGCCTAAACCAATGGCTCTTCCCACCCTGGTGTTACCAGGCTGCTGTCGTTTGGTTTTTAACCCGGCTGGTTATAAAAATAGGGGGGACCCTATGCGTTTTTTTTTTTAAATAAATAAATAATTAAAAAAAAACGCATAGGGTCCCCCCTATTTTTATAACCAGCCGGGTTAAAAACCAAACGACAGCAGCCTGGTAACACCAGGGTGGGAAGGGCCATTGGTTTAGGCCCTCCCCAGCCTAAATCTTACCAGCCTGCTGCCGCCCGGTCCAGGAGCGCCAATTTTGACGCTCCGGGACCACTGGCACCCGGCTCTTCCCAGTACCCCTGGTGGCATTGGGTACTGGGGTAATAATAGGGGGTTAGTGTTAGCCATTTTACACCGGCTAACACTAGGCCCCAACTTAGTAATGGATTCCGTCTATTAGACGGCTTCCACTACTAAGTCTAAAAAGTAAAGAAATAAAGACAAGACACAAGTTTAAAAAATATTTTATTCAAATAAAAACACCCCCACACCCCTCATTGACCATTTTATTTAAAAAATTCAAAGAACAACCGCTGGTCATCGACGTAGTCCATGGAATCCGACGTAATCCCCAGGATACCGATATCTGAAAAACAAAAAGGGAGAAACACACAAAAAACACACAAACAGGAGCACAACACCCATCATTGTGAGCGGTGTTGTGCTCCTTACAGTATGCAGCATCTTTACAGATCGCTGCTTACAGTCTGACCCCCAAGGGGTTAAGGGAGGATGTATTGCATCCCCCTTAACCCCCGGGGGGCCAGACTGATGTCAGACTGCACCCATCCCAGCAAGGAAGGGGTTAACTGACCCCCCCTTCCTTGCTGGGAGGGGTGCAGTGCAGGGGAGGGGGTGGGGAGAGCTCTATACTCACCCCGATGTGTCCTCTTCGCTGGTCCGCAGCACAATGAAGTCACTGTACTGCGGACCGGCTTATTATATATGCGCTCAGCCGAACAGCCAATCAGCTGAGCGCACATATAATTCTAAATGTTTCTTCTAATAATGGTATTGTCATAACATAATTAGAAGAAACATTTGATGTTTTCATTAAAGTAAAGTGATGATTAGTACAGAATGCTCTATTGCCGGCATATGAATTACCGGCTTATAGAGCTTCCTGTACTAATTAATATTTAATTAAGAAAACACATTTTCGTTTAAATAAATACAGTTTCTTTGTTCAATAATTTAATTCTAACGAATCCATCATTGTGCAATTCAATATACTGTCAAAAAATAAATATATATATAAATATACATTTATTTATATATATATATTTATTTTAACGGTATATTTAATTGCAAAATGATGGAATCGTTTACATTTAATTATTGAACAATAAAAGGGACTTTATTAGACAGAAAATGTGTTTTATTAATTCAATATATTAACCATGAGAGACATCGGCTATACTGCAGAGGATCGCAAACCCCAGTAATAGCGATTCATGTAAACTGTGTTCCCTGCTTTCCCAGATGCATCCAGAGGTGTTTCCATCACTTTCTTAACATTTTATTTGTTATTTTTAGTTGAACCAGATTTCCAAGTAAATGACCGTATGTTTTGAGCCGCATGTCTATTTTTTCCCACGGCCGGAGTTTCACCCGCACATTTACAGCCGCATAAAAAATACAGCCGCACAGTTACAGCGTGTGAATCTAGCCTTTGGGTGTTACTTATTATAATAATATTTGGTGATTGCTTGTGCATTTACACACATCGAAGTTTCATTGCAGTACTGTTGTGTTACTGCTCGCATACACTGAAATAATGCAGTACCTTGATGGTATCGTAACAGTACTGCATTGAAACTGTGTGTGTGTTAACTGACTAAAATAAAAAAAATTGTCAGACATGAGAAAAATCTAGGAAACTAATTAACAGTGCAACAAATCCTTGATACATTTGCTTATGTTCACACAACATTTAACAACGTCCATTGCAACAGACGCTGTTAAACTGCCGGCTGCTGGGTTGCATTCAGGACGTTCCTGCAGCTGGTACCTCTGTACTGGCTGCAGGAATGTTCTTTTTTTTTATCATTGAATTGCAGGCACCGTCAGGTGTGCCCGCAAATCAATTAGCCATTCACTTCAATGTAAAGTGCGCCTGTAGCCGCACATTGCTTTTTGTGTGGGCATTGTGTGTACAGATATTATTTATAATAGGCAGGTACATTATTTCAATGCCCGTTCTTGCTAAAGAACGGAAGATAACATAACGATGTGTGGACACAGCAGGAGGCATTGCATTGACTTCAATACAATGCTGCCCCTGCAGTAAAGAACGGATGCTGATTCTATTGCAATTAGTGTCCGTTCTTTACAGAAATATGACGACGTGTGAACATCTTTCAAAGCCATTAAAGGGGTTAAAACAGCAAAAACAGCACTACCCCTGTCCCCAGGTTGTGTGTGGTTTTACAATTCAGCTCCATTGACTTCAATGGAACTAAGCTGCAAAACCCACATCCAAACTGAGAACAGGAGAGGTTCTGCTTCTGAAAGAAAGCAGCCATGTTTCTTTATTTCTGGGCAACCTCTTAAAAACTTTTTATTTTTCCAGTTTCATCTAATGTTAATAATTCCAAAGCATTTTTTAGTTTAGTAACAACAGTACAACAAGTGGATTCTTCCATGTTATAGGAGATGGGGTTTTGAATAGGAGACGGCTCCAGGAGCAATTTCATTACATCCCACCCAAAATCCCATGTACATTTCAATTACTCCGTTTTCTTGTAACAATTGTGCCTCTATCACCTGTGTGTTAAGCTGACTTTATGATAAATGTGGTCATTACTATTCCCGCAATAAGGGCTGGGCATAGGAAAGATGTGCTCAATGTGTGCCAAGTGGTAGTTCCTATACCTCTATGAAACTTGAAAAACGATTTGATAAATTAAATACGAAATGTGTGGCTCAAAACTACAGCAATTTGTTTAACAGCTGGAACAAAAGCACAAAAGATGCATACATAATCAGCCCAAAATAGAAACCGAGCACCAACCACGCTCATTATTTCAAATGCAAGACATTTTGCTTATCGGTAATGATCAAGAATATGGTTTTATTAGCACCGGCAGAAACAGCTTTCACCGAGCATTTACACAAAGAAATGGGAACGACTATAAATCAAGTTTTATGTGTTGTCATTCTAAACAATAGAGAATATCTAATACAAGTGACATGTTTATCAATAAGTCTACCCAATATTTATGACACACTTAAATGGGCACTGACATTACCAATAAATAATATTAAAACTGGTGATATACTACATCTTTGCAACACGTAGAAAACAAGTAGATGTCATAGTCTCAGTTCTATACACGGCAAGAGCTCCGGTAGACCACCAACAATGTAGCAACCCAGCTGGTGCTCAATCATGAGCAGAGATATCCAGGTAATGCAAGTATGGAGGAAGAAGATGGCACATCTGTTCAATAAAGCCGGATGATTATACCCAGTCAGTGAGTACCATCTTCTTCCTACATATTTGCACTACATCTTTGCAATTTACTTCATTTATTTATTTTTGCTTGTTTTCTATATAAAATACTATGCTATGCTAGGTGTCTCAAATGCAAGAAGGGAGGTCAGCCGTCTCTCTGCTCTGCACAGCTTGGCCCAGCGAAGAAGAATGCTGATTGGCCAGTGGCTGAACACACCCCTGTATACACCTCTGTGCACTGCGGCACCTAATTACTAACTCAAATGTCAAGGCAAATGTCATTAATAGTGAAGGCCTGCCCACCGATTCAGAGTAAAATGCCAATAGAAACTCGCAGGTCTTCACTCAATGCCTGACAACATCCACACAGTCACAAGTTCCCTATTCTCCAATGGAAGATGTAGAACATAAATACAGATTTCCACAAGATTGTCATGGTAACCAGGCAATTTCCTTTATCATTTACAAGGCTGCTGTCACTGTTAAGGAGTCGGGATCAAAGTCACTCTTAAAGGGCTGGTACCGAATTCGCTCTTAAAGGGCTGGCAAGGGATTCACTCTTAAAGGGCCTACACCAAAGTCGCTCTTAATGGGATGACACCAAAGTTGCTCTTAATGGGATGACACCAAAGTCTAGCTTAAAGGGATGGCACCAAAGTCGCTCTTAAAGGGACGGTATCAAAGTCACTCTTAAAGGGGCGGTACCAAAGTCACTCTTTAAGGGATGATACTAAATACGCTCTTAAAGGGACGGTACCAAAGATGCTCTTAAAGGGATGGTACCAAAGTCACTCTTAGAGGGCTGGTACTAGAGTCGCTCCTAAATGGACGGTAGAAAAGTTGCTCTTAAAGGGCCAGGGCCAAATTCGCTTTTAAAAGCCTGGGGCTATTAAAAGGGCTAGTACAAAAGTCGCTCTTAAAGGGCTAGTACCAAAGTCACTCTTAAAGGGACGGTACCAAAATAGCTCTTTAAAGGGATGGTACATAGGTCGCTCTTAAAAGGGATGGTACATAAGTCGCTCTCAAAGGGACGGCACCAAAGTCATCCTTAAAGGGACACACCAAAGTTGCTCTTAAAGGGCTGGCACCAAAGTTGCTCTTAAAGGGGTGGCACTAAAGTCGCTCTTCAGAGGGCGGCACCAAAGTCATTCTTGAAGGGATGGAACCAAAGTGTTCTTAAAGGTACGGTACCTAAGTCACTTCTAAGGGCACAGTACATAAGTAGATTTTAAAGGGATGGCACCAAAGTTGCTCTTAAAGGAACAGTACCACATTTGCTCTTAAAGGGAGGGTATCAAGGGTTAAACTTTGTCTTAAAGGGATAAGGGTTAGCATATATAATTTTTTATTGTGATATTACGCCTGCACTTTAAACATTTACAAGCAGTTACATGCAGTATGGGAGCATATTATTAGTGTATATGGTATTTATAGATTCTGATGCTATGTTATGATCTTTCGGGGAAACATTTGTAAGTTCGATAGTGTTCATTTGTGATTTCCTTTCCTATAACTTTTGTTTCTGGAAGTTGTAGGTGTTTATTTATTTACCGATGAATGTTAAACCTTTCATTCAATCTTGCTATGCCAGGTACTTTTCAAAGTGGAAAAAATATCCAAACCACATAGTAAATGTGGTGGAAGGCACGTGCACCATTTCTTTCCCCTCTAATTGTTTCCAGAATTCCTGTGTATTTGCAGCAGTAAATTTCTCTACTATTTCTAGTAGAAAGTATCCTTAAAATGTGACATTGTATGGGGAACCATATGGCAGCGTAAAAAATGCCTACATTAGGGACTCCGAATGTTATAGATTCCGGCACATACTGTGGCTTACGTAAGACCGAAGATTGAATGACAAATATTCATAAGTGCCTTAGGTATTATTAGCAGTCACAAAACCCAGTTGATACAGCTTTAAAGACTCTTATACTCAAGGATTTTACCTTTACCTTTTATAAGATGTATAAATCTGCTCCAATGTGCATGCTTCTGTGCAGTGGTTTCCATAAGTAATAGCAAGGTTAAAATGCCCTTGGTTTCAAATCTGATCATTTAGAACATTTAGAAGAATACAGATTGAAAGAACTAAAAAACAAGTCGAGCTAAAATCTAATAATCTTGTCCATTTTTCCACGCCTGTCTTGTACATGCAGATGAATAAAATCCAATAATATCTGAAACATGTTATTCTAAATATGAATAGAACATTCTGTCTGTTTTCTCCTTTGTGAAATGAAACTGCCCTCTGGCTCTTCTTGTTGAATAACAGTCTATTGTGCAGTGTCCAAAACTCATAAACAATTTACAAGTCCCCTCCATTTCCTCGTGTTGGTTTGATTGTGCCTTGTTTCTATTAAAATATCTTTTGATAAGAGCCCTGCTGTGCAAAAGACAGGGAGTTAAACTCTATTTTCTGCATTGCAATTTAAAGAACCACTTGTCCATTCAATCCACTTATTTTTGAGCATATCCATGGTAAAGGATGATTGTAACACTCACAAATATATTTGGAAAGGTTTCTGGGCTATAGCAGGCATTACGCTCACGTGGTAAGAATAATACAGAGTATTTGAGCAGCATTTCACACAAATACTCATATATATGTACTGTATAAAACCCCTTAAACAGATTTGACTATAATGTAAAATTTATTTTAACTGTTGCGTTACAACTAATAAACAAGGTTCCATATAACTTAATGTATTGCTTTGGAGTTTGGTGTAGCTCGATTAAAGAAGTTGGCCACTTTATAGTAAAATTGCAAAGTATTAGTAAGTGTAGTCACAGCCCTTGCTGACAGCAGCTCCCTGTGTACCTCATAAAGCTAAAATCAGACTTCCTTCCTCCAGGCTGTGCTGCCCTGCTCTGTGGCGAGTCTGTCCATAAGTTGGCTGACATGAAGGAGCATGTGACCATGCTCCGCCCCCAGTGTCCACCACTGAGCCTGTATATTCCTATGGAGGACACTGGGGGCAGAGCATGGTCACATGCTCCTCCATGTTGGCCATCTTATCGACAGACTCACCTTAGAGCAGGGCGGTAAAGCCTGAAGGAGGGGAGTGTGATATTAGCTCTATGAGGTACACAGGGAGCTGCTGTCAGCAGGGGCAGTGAGTACAGTTACTAATACTGTACACTGAACTGAAGTGGCCAACCTCTTGCAAGCCTCTGTATCTGAAAAGGACCCTGCTACTTACCAATCATATGTAATCCCTCCTAAACACTGTTCATCTACGTGAGCTAAGCCATGGGTCAGCAGAAATGCAGGCAACCTATCATATCCCTGCTGGTTAGGCTGCTGCTGGACAGTGACAGATAATCACTCTTAGATAAAACATTTTTTAAATCTATTCTTTTCTGTAAAGTTGTTACCTTATGGACCATTTAGGCTGAAGGGGTAGACTGATGCGGCCGGGGATAGACTGATGCGGCAGAATATGGTAGATTCGGGCGGCGGGGCTGCGGGCAGCGGGGGGTTAAAGCACATACTGACAGCTGGATGTCAATCCCGCTGCGAGTATGTGCTATCATAGGGGGTCAATGGTACTGGATCCGCAGCTGATCTCGCTACGAATCCGCAGCTAGACTCTCATTTGTTTAAGTAGGAGTGGAAATGAAGTAACCCAGCCTGGTCACTACAGAGCATATGGAGCTATCTGTTTCGTGCTCTGTTCACCCTATGGTGCACCTGATATTTTTCTTTTAGCTTACCTATTACAAAATAGAAAGGTGTGTACTAGGCACCCCTTTGGCAGATCAGTTTGCAAAGGGGTCATGAATGACATTACTGATTTTCATGGGGTCTTTTGGGATTCCTACATTATTAAAAATATGCCTTAAAAATATCAAAATGGTCAATAAAGGCATCAGTGGTGTCCCCAACATTAACACACTGACTTACTAATAGTATATAAAAACATATGATCTGTACTATATGATCTGGACTATAGGTTGGGGTTAGAATTTTTTTTACAAGCTCCTTAAATAAGTGAAAAAAAAAAGAAAATTTGTGACATTGAAGGGGTAATCCAGTGTTAGGAAAACATGGCCACTTTCTTCCACAGACAAGACAACTCTTGTTTCCAATTCAGCTGTGGTTTGCAATTAAGCCCTATTCACTTCAATGAAACCAAGTTGCAAAACTCCCACTCAAACTGGAGACAAGAGTTGTGCTGTCTGGATAACCCTTTAAATCTTACTACTGTTAGCAAAGAAGAAAATATATCACAGTCTTGTAATGCAGTCTGTCTATTTAAATTTCTTAGCCGCATATTTTAATCCCCCCCCCATCATTTTATATTCTATAATTTTTTTTTCTTGCATGCTTTCTGAGGGGGCAAAGTAATGTTAGTCCCTACTTTACTGTTGTTTGCTGATGCCCCCACGCATTGCTGTTCTTAGATACATCATACCACTTCTGCTCTACCCTCATCACAGCAACACGCGCCTCTGTCTACTACTATAATGGATTTGATCAAATATAGAGGTTTATGAATAAATGTATAGGTTCTGA
Organism: Dendropsophus ebraccatus; assembly: GCF_027789765.1. Classification (NCBI taxonomy): domain Eukaryota; kingdom Metazoa; phylum Chordata; class Amphibia; order Anura; family Hylidae; genus Dendropsophus; species Dendropsophus ebraccatus. The sequence continues at coordinate 52,175,169 of NC_091463.1, forward strand.
TACAATAAAGCTGAACCTAATATTTTAGTGTTACTATCACTAAAAAAACTTCTAACATTTCACACAGACGTGCCAAAAGTTTTGATTGGTTATGGTCTTTGTGCTGAAACCCCCATCAATCACTAGATATAACCAAGAGATATGTGCAGCTGTGCACTTTACACCATGGTTTTCCCCTAAATCCGACTTGTTGCAGCAGCCAAGCTTCAGTGTAAGTCTATAGAGTTCAATTTCTGCAGCAAGGAGGATAACAAGAAGTCAAGGTAAATGAAACTTTGGGAACCTGAAGTGCTACATGAATTTAGCTAAAAGATACATTCATAGTCGGGGCTGCTTCTACCATGGGGCAAAATGAGTTTATTACTCAAGGGCAGCAGCTTTGTAGAGCCACTGAAGGGCGGAAGATTTTATGCAGTGGCCATAAATCATACTGTCTGCTACACACCACAGATTTCATTGACCCCATGACCTGCAAATGATAGCTGGGCACAGAGGTAGAATGCAAGGAAGTCAGGACTGCAAACACGTTGCAGGTATTGTTATATGCTTCAGACATCACTACACTACAAGTTATCACTACCCCTTTATATGGAGCACAAGGTGTATTGGTAGTATGACCATGAAGAAGATCCCCATGAGTAATGCATTGGCTTGGCTCTTGTATATACTGTATGTCTGGTGCTTTAATTTTTGGAGAGGCAATAAAGATTGATGACTTGTACTCACTTGAGGAATTGGAAACTATGAAACTTTTTCTGTCTTGTCCTTACCAAGGATGGAAGGCAGTGCATGAGATGCATGATTTATGGTGGAGCTGGATTTTGTCTGCACTTATAATTATAAGCTCCAGGTTTTCTGCACACATGCCTTACTTATGATTTTCAATAGGCTTGGGGGTTGGGGGCCATTTCAGTTTTTTTCAGGTATTTCTTGATAGGAATATAGTATGTTTTGATTATGGAAACTTTCTTAATGATTTATACCTTATTTATAGGTGTGCATGTATCGAACCCTACACCAGTTATCTAAAACTAGGCTAAGTGTACTCATTATTAAGGAAGGTGAAATAGCTGTTTGCTTGTTTAGTTTCATTAGATTTGTTTTGTTCCCTATACAATGTACAGTATGGACTTGCTAGGATTTCTTTGACTGACTGTGTATAAAGTATTTTTTACTGAGGACATGTACGGGATAACCTTTGACTTACTCTGCACTTTAAAGATGATATATTCTGAGCAGTACATTTTTTTAACCACACATTTCCTTTTCACTTATCTACCCTGAGTAACAAGGCAAGAAAAATATCAACTCCTGGGAAGTCTGCTGCACACAAGTAACATAAATATGCTACCAAGCAGTGAGCAACGCACTAAGTGTGTCAGTTGGGGCCGAAAACCAGAGATACATTATTCAGAGCTGAGACCTTTATTTATTGCGGTTATCAGGTAACTGGGAGACCATGGAAAGCAATTGTTTACATACAATTTCATAGTAATTTATAAGCCAGTCAGCCTCTATGGGCATCATAAAGGCTGCTTTTTATGGTTGTCAATGAAACTGTAGAATGGGTCACTTTACTAGGTCAACTGATAATATGGAAGTTCACATAAACAAGTATAAGTGCTTTACTATTTGAGTTCTGATGGTATTAAACAATACACCCCCTTTAACAAAGACTTGGGAAAAATAGGGTTTATCCTGTTATTCATTTTGACACTCAGTTTGCACATGGGCTGTCATGTATGTGTCTTTACTTTATAAAGGTTTTACTATCATGTACATTTATTACTATCCAGAGATCAGATGATAAATGGATAACAGATTGGGGACCTGCTACTGCCAAACAAATTTGTGTGCGTAATGGTCAAGAATGGTTGCTGTCACCATATTCAAACTCTAGGGCAACAGAAAAAATAGGTGAGTAATATGTATTTCACTAAGGAGGGAAGCCACTGTGGATACCTCTGATAACGCGTATTTTAAGTGTAGTAAACATTCAGTGCCCCACCTTTTCTGCAAAGGCAGGAAGCTGATGCCTACTGCCATAGAAAATAGTTTTTTATACTACAATCAGTATGTTCAGATGATATTTGTCCAATATATGGCAAGTCTAATCTAATATGTGTCAAAAAAGGGAGAGGAACCTAAATAAATCAAATAGCTAAATGGGTGACCAAATCCAATTCTCCTTAGCCTTTAAAATGGATGACTATAGCTGCGACATCCTGCCTAAGATCTCTCTTTAAAACATGAGAGAACAGAACCACGAACCACGAATAATTATGAATTATATCTGTATATCTATTTTCTATACATGTCTTAAGTAAGCTACTACGGCCTCATATTATAATGCTGATATCATTTCAACCAAGAAGAGCAAAGAATTGCCTTAGAAACTAATGGCTTTTGGAGAAGAATAATCAGATCCATTAACCTTAAGCAATGCCAAGAAAACAAGATAGAAGTCTCGATTTTCTTTGAAAGCGTGAGCTATAATATATGTACTTCTCCCATACACAGCATTGCTAATATAACCTGTTTACAAAAAGGATGCATCTGAGCGGATTTTTTTCATCAGTAAGAAAATATCTTGCTGTTGTCCATGTTTTATTCCCCAGCATCCACTTTAGTTCTTACAGCTGGTATCCTGTAGAATGGTTTTGATGCTTTGGCTGCTTTCATAGTTTAGCACAAACATAAGGGCTATTTCTCCGGATGAAAGGTAAATCAACAGCACAAAGCCTTTAGAAGCCAGGGACACATATACACCATATGCAGCAATTTCTGGCTGGTATTTTTAGCTTTGTTAAGCTAACGCAAAGTCTATAAAGCCATTGTGGATTGGGTAGCTTTGTATTATAGCAGAATATATATTATACTTTTTATATAATATATATTATACTTTTACTATATATAATTTTACTGGTCAGTTAACAGCTATAACACAGTGCTTAATAAAAGTCACATGTTCCATAGAAATCTTTAGTCTGGAGAAACCTCATTGAAATCTAGAATTATCTAGGTAAGCCTTGACCTATCCCCTATTGCAACTGATCTATATCATAAAAATGAAAGACTGTCTGTCTGTCTGTCCCGTATAGACTTCCAAACGTCTGAACCGTTTGACCCCAAATTTGGCACATAGATACATTGGGTGCCCAGGAAGGTTAGAGCGAAGGTCCAGTCCCCGCCTGGTGTACAGGAGGGGAGCGGGAAGAGTGCCCTATAGAGATAAATGGGAAAATCTCCACACACAGGTGTTATAATTAGCTGCAGCTCTGCCCAGCAGAAACGGCAGTTGGGAGCCTTAGCAACCAATAGGATTACTGCTTTCTTTTTTACAGGGAGCTGTGGTTGCTAGGGCAGCTGCCTCACTATATCTACAGAAATAACTGGTAGACCCCCTACTCCATCTACACAGTACATGTATACAGGGCCCCCTACTCCATCTAATTAGTACATGTATACAGGGCCCCCTACTCCATCTATACAATACATGTATACAGGACCCCCTACTCCATCTATACAGTACATGTATACAGGACCCCCTACTCCATCTATACAGTACATGTATACAGGACCCCTTACTCCATCTATACAGTACATGTATAAAGGACAGTATTACCAGCTGTTGCTGCCCTAAGCACTAAACCTGAGGACGCCCCATCCTCACTCACTAACTAGCATCAGGATAGGTAGATTGGTAGGTAATAGCTCCAGAGGTCACATTTAACACCGCCATATCACACCTGATCAATACCGCCATACCAGACCTGACCAATACAGCCACACTGTGACTGGATAACACCACCATATCAGACCTGACCAATACCGCCATACTGTGACTGGATAACACCACCATATCAGACCTGACCAATACCACCATACTGTGACTGGATAACACTGCCATACCAGACCTGACCAATACCGCCATACCAGACCTGACCAATACGGCCACACTGTGACTAGATAACAGCGCCATACCAGACCTGACCAATACCACTACACTGTGACTGGATAATACTGCCATACCAGACCTGACCAATACCGCCACACTGTGACTGGATAACGTTGCCATACCAGACCTGACCAATACCGCCACACTGTGACTGGATAACATCGCCACACCAGACCTGACCAATACCGCCATACTGTGACTGGATAACACTGCCATACCAGACCTGACCAATACCACCACACTGTGACTGGATAACACTGCCATACCAGACCTGACCAATACCACCACACTGTGACTGGATAACATCGCCATTCCAGACCTGACCAATACCACCATACCAGACCTGACCAATACCGCCACATTGTGAATGGATAACATCGTCATACCAGACCTGACCAATACCGCCATACTGTGACTGGATAACACCACCACACCAGACCTGACCAATACCGCCATACTGTGACTGGATAACACCGCCATACCAGACCTGAACAATACCACCATACTGTCACTGGATAACACTGCCACACCAGACCTGACCAATACCACCATACCGTGACTAGATAACACTGCCACACCAGACCTGACCAATACTACCATACCCCCCTTTCGAAAAGACACTAGATTTTCTGGCAAGTCTGAACAGGAGGTGGAAGACTAGAAAAAAATAAATAAATAAAAAGTTGTTTCCTTCCCTCTGCTCCCTGGTGCTGCCCTAGGCAGTGTCCTGTATACCTGCAGGGTCGTATTTACCATTAGGCACTCGAGTGCCTAATGGTAAATACGACCCTGCAGGTATACAGGACACTACAGGTATACAGGACCCCAAAACAATACACTACAGGTGCACGGGACCTCCACTAACTATATACTACAGGTATACAGGACCCAAACTATACACTACAGGTATACAGGACCTTCACCAACTCTATACTACAGGTATACAGGACCCCAAAAGTATACACTACAGGTAGAAAGGAAATCCATCAACTATATACTACAGGTATACAGGACCCCAAACTATATACTACAGGTATACAGGAACCCAAAACTATACACTACAGGTATACAGGAACCCAAAACTCTATACTACAGGTATACAGCACCTCCACCAACTCTATACTACAGGTATCCAGGATCCCAAACTATACACTACAGGTATACAGGACCCTAAAACTTACATAACTTACATAATTATTACATAATAATAATTGACATCCCGCTGTGAGTATGTATTCTCATTGGGATGAACTGGCACTGGATCCACAGCAGATTTTGCTGCGAATTTGCAGCGTGAAATCCGCTGCGGATCCGGTGTGTATGAAGGCACCCTTAGGCCACGATCACACTACGTATTTTTACAGTAAACAATGGCCGTTGTTAAAGGTTGCAACGGTCGCTGTTTATTGACAGTGTGAAACCACACTAGTGTATATGGAACAACGGCCTTAATGTAATACACTCTGTATACATGCGTTTCATGCGGCCGCACAAAATAATTGACAGGTCTATTTTGTGAGGCCGCTATTCAGTGAACAGCGGCCGTACAAAATAGACTATGCACACAATGTAAAATACGGCTGCCGGCTGTACTTTACATTGTGTGCTATAGCTAATTGGAGTGGGGTCACACAACAACATTTTTTTTCCCTATGCTTGCCCCTTCTCCCTTTGTAACCCCAAATGTGTGAACCCTACATGTTTAAATAAACTTCAATAAACATGTCTTACCCGACTGATGTCCATTCCAGAGTCACAGCTTAGGGGCTGAGTTGAAGTTAACCCATTGAGACCTATGACTGTTGAAATGATGCCTCTATCATCAATTTTCCGAATCATGGTGCCATCAACAAAGTAAATAAACCCATGAGCATCCACAGTAATACCTGTTGGTGAGACTTAAAATTAGTCTAGGTAATCATCAACAATTATAACATTAAACACAATGAAAGCATTACATATATCCAGGTGGAGCACTCAATAGCATGCTTCTCTCCCTGGCTGTGACTCAAATCCAACCGATTTACTCTATTATAGTTTATAGAGGGAATCAGCTGGATCTCATGGCTGGCTGGGGAGTAAAACGCACTGTATCACCCGGCTATGTCTTGATCACAGAGGGTCTCAGGAGTGAGAACCCATGCAATCTTTAACTTTTGAAATGTCTGGGGAGAGTCTCAGGAGTTTTTGCATTGCTCTATCTCTGCATTAAGATAACGTAAACACACAGGATAGTATGAGTTGTGCCAAGCGATGATCTCAGCTTTGTTAATCTGACAAGCTTGGCTCTGTGGTCTGTTACTTACAGATATAAGCACAAATGCCATGGTAAAATATGTTTTAATAGCAATACGTACAACAGTTTACTAATGCAAGGCTTGGTTTACAGAATATATTAAGGGTTTCTAAATGTACAATGTATATCCTGAATAAAGTCTGCAACACATGCTACTGTATGCAATAGCATATGTCAATAATTGCTTCTCTAGTATGTCTATTACTATTACTATTATTTTCTCCGGTGGACACAAGAAACCCCAATCAAACACTGAAGCTACAGTATGTCATTATTCATATATAGATGTAGGAATAGGCCCACATCTATTTGGTGGGTATTGTACTATTACAAATATTCACTCCTGACTTCTAACGCTCTCATCAGTATTCATGATATATACAGGTTGGGTAAAAGCTACTGTATAGATCCAAGAAATAATCCATCAGAGGGTCTATACAACACAAAAGGAACAGTAAAGATTCATCTTTTACCTCCTATTCCTTATTATACATAATTATATTTAATGAAACTGACTGTCTTTTAAAGGCTGATATCACCGGCCATGATATAAAGTGACATTATATCTACAATACTTGAGATAAAATATTTTATTTATTTCTGTTACCAAATTAAATGTTGGAAGAATAGGCTGAGTGACAACTTCTGTCTGACATTACTTGGCACCATTCTCCAACATCTGCCAATTCAAACACTGGCATTTCTGTGACTAAAACAGAAACCAAGATTGAGAAAATGTCCCATGACATGTTAACGTTTTAAAGTGATGGGAGCACTGTCAGGAGATTAATTATCTACCCTTTCACTCAGGGCATAGTCCTAATGATGTGCTGGTAGAATATCTGGCTGGAAAATGGTTGCACGCTGTAAATCTGAACATTTAAACAGTATGTTTTTTTTTTCCTTTTCAGTTTAAGGCTAAATTCACACGTAACAGATCCGCAGTGGATTTCACATTGCGGGTTTGCAGCGAAATCTGCTGCGATTCCAGGCAAGGTCATTCCTAATAGGGTTACATACGCTGTACTGATTGGCTGAGCGGGATGTCAGGATGCTAGGAGCCACAGGAGGTGGCTGGAGCGTGGACCAGGTAATGTATGCACCGGGCTGCCGTGGGTTAAGGGGCATACTCACAGCGGAATGAGAATCCAAGTATGTAACCCTATTCAGTATGACAGTAAGGGATTCACAGCGGATTTACATGTTAATCTGGCCTTAAAGTGTATTTAAATATTTTTTACATTGGCAGAATTAAGTATGCCGGTGGTGCCCAAATTTCCTACTTCGAGAACTACTCTACATACGTCACTAAGATATGGTACGGTCAAGATCCATATTTAGTTATTTAGTAAAAAGAAACAAATATACACCATTTTGGTGGGAGAGACATTTTGGGGATGGGATGGTAAAGTCGGAGGTTGGGTTAAAACTATGAAAACTCAGGTGGGGTGTCAGCTGAAGCACCTGGTGGAGAAGAAGAGTAGCAGGGAATATGGGATAGTTGTTGGAAAGGATGTCATCAGAGCGTTCTACAAGCTGCTCACTTCCGTAGCTAGACTATACCAGCCTGCTACATTAGGGAAGCAAATATAAGCTACAGGTCCAGGCCTTGCTCATCTGACAGCTGTTTTTTCTTAAAGAATGAAAGGTGACCAATCATGCAGAATTTCTACAGGACCGATGAAGCAAACAACCTTCAATGAACAAACTCACATCGGGCTACAATTCAATGCTACTGCCTCAATAACCAGGCCCAGGGATACTAAAATTGTAGTTCAAAAATTGAGATTTTAGTTTTCGGCCATATAGCCCAGCCCTAATTTGACTATTCACACTTCCCGAAAAACACACACACAAGCACACACACACACACTTGGGCATTCCCTAGGGTAGTATCCTTTGGTAAGAACCACCACTTTTACCAGCAAACCCAAGCATGCACAAACCTTTGGAGGGTTGAACTGTGTATAGGCACAACACTATATCATACAAGAAAGAAGATACCCATATACATGAGTACAGATATCCATATCGAAATGCCTTAAACAAAATTGCTGGTTTGTGTGTAGAGCTCTACTGGAGGACGACCATAGACCAATGTAGATCTTAAATTGTTAGTGTCAAATTAGCTTTAGACATGAAAGTAAAGGAATCTGAAAGTATCCAAATAGTGTAAAAGTAAACTACGTATTGCATATTCAAAAGCACTGGGGCAACACTCTTTACTAGGCAATCAATAAAGTTTGACATATCCACTCTATTATAGTCTAATGCTAAGTTTACACGGAACGATAATTCGCCCGATCGTACGAATAACGATTTCGAAGTAACGGTCGCTTAAGCCTATCTCACACATAGGTAAAATCAGTGAACGACTGTTTACACGGAACGATCAGCGAATTTTTTGCGAACGACGAACGACGATTTAAGAACATGTTAAAAGATCAAAATGAACGATTTATCGATCGTTCGTCGCGTTTACACGTACGATTATCATTCGAACTCGATCATTATTGCGAAAATTCCCCCGATAATCGTTCCGTGTAAACCCAGCATTATGGTGCGTTTACACGGAGAGATTTATCTGACAGATTTTTGAAGCCAAAGCCAGGAACAGACTATAAACAGGGTGCAGGTCATAAAGGAAAAACCTGAGATTCCCTGTCTTTTCAAGTCCATTCCTGACTTTGGCTTCTAAAATTGGTCAGATAAATCTGCCTGTGTAAATGCACCATCAGGGTCCATTTACACAGAAAGATTATCTGACAGATTATCTGCCAAAGATTTGAAGCCAAAGCCAGAAACAGATAATAAACAGAGATCAGGTCATAAAGAAAAGCCTGGGATTTCTCCTCTTTTCAAATCCATTCCTGGATTTGGCTTCAAATCTTTCTGTGTAAATGGACCCTAAGGAGCAACTTAATCAGATCTGCTGATGGGCTGGGGAGTGGAGCATGCTGCTGCAAGCTTTACCTGGGTATAGTTTAGGATCACAGCAGGTCTCAGGAATGAGACCCAATGTGAACTTTAACGTTTCACGTGTCTGATGACATGTTAATATTCAGTTTATCTGACACTAATGCTTTAATTTTCCATGTTATTCATTGTGGTCACTCACAAAATATATACCTAATAAGGTGAAGTGCAGCATCTTTTGTTTGGGTTCCCAAGGAGAAGAGCATGCTAAAAACATTAAACCAAGCATGTCTTTAAGTATGCTTTCCCTAGACTGCATCTTTAAGTATTTTTCCTTCTTAAAGTGTCACTGTCATGAATTTGTTTTTGCATAAATCAATAGTCCAGGCGATTTTAAGAAACTTTGTAATTGGGTTTATTAGCCGAAAAATGAATTTTTATCATGAAAAAGCAGTTTGAAGCTCTCCCCCCTGTCTTCATTGTTCTCCTATGGAGAGAGGGAAATAAAACACCAAAACAGGACAACAAAGAGTTAATCTACAAATACCTCACCCTTTATCTCCTCTGACAGCACTGACCTCTCTGACCTCTGAATACCTCTGTCACCAAGCTCCGTGTTTGTGTAATCCTTTGTTCTCAGCTCTCAGGCTCCTCCCTCCTCCCCTTCTATAGAACAGACAGGGTTGTGTCTGATGCAACAAGTCACAATTTCCTGATTTTTTCAGTGGATGATAGAAAGGAGAGGGGGGGGGGGGGGCTGGGAAACGGCTTTTTGAATGCAGATAATGGCATAATTGCCTAATAAACCTAATTACAAGGTTTCTTAAAATCGCCTGGACTATTGATTTCTGCAAAAAAAAATTTCACGACAGTGACTAAGTCTTTATAGTGTTCATTTAGTTCATTTAGAGACTTGATTATTACAAAACATTATTTTTGGCATAATAACCCAACAAACTTTTTCAAATAAACAAACAATATTGTGAATGGGCACAATCTCTCTGTGTGTCTGTGAAGTTTTTTTTTTTAACTTTAATTATATCTTGGAGGATCTAAAGATGTGCGCAACTTCTGAAATCATTTGAATAAGCAAATCACTGCACTTCCTGCATTTAAGTGGTAAGTATCAGATTAAGTGGGATGTTAATTGACAAAACAGGATGTAGTTAAACCTCTCATCAACTATGTAATTACATTTCCCTTCATATATATGTTTTGCTGCCCACTGTAATCTAGCTTCTAAATTCTGTGTCCATGTAATTGAAATGAACACTTTTTGTGCAGAGAAGTCATGTATGTCATGTTTCTCACATATGTAAACTTCAGCATCTACTTATCCACAATATTGTAATATATATATATATATATATATATATATATATATATATATTTCATTCATGAAAACAAATTGCTGAGTTACTCTACGGCTATGTTCACACTACTTTTTTTTTTTTTTTAAATCTTTAAAATAACGTCTGTTATTTTGAGGATTGTCCGCCCATCAGTGCAATAACAGCTGCTGGAACATTATTCTAGTTTAGGTGGACAAATTGGCCTTTAGTTGTGTCTTTAACCCCTTCAAGACAGAGCCCTTTGATGCACAAAAATCCGGGGTCAGAATAATGCAATGTTCCTCCTGGCCTTCTAAGAGCCATAGCGCTTTTATTTTTCTACCTACAGGGCTGGTTGGGGAGTCATTTTTTGTACCATGATCTATTGTTTTTATTAATATCATTTTCGTGAAACAGAAAAATTTTGATTGCTTTTTATTAATTTTTTTGGATATATAATTTAATTCTATTAAACTTTTATTGGGAGGGGGTTTATAAGAGTTTTTTTAATACTTTTAAAACCTTTTTTTTTATTACACTTTTATTCACTGTAAAATATGCAATCACTAGATTGCATATACTTATCTATGCTATGGCATAGCATAACATAAATCAGTGTTATCGGCGATCTATGCATAGAGCATGGCGGGATCGCAGCTGACACTCAATACCTCCGACCCCGGACACTGATGTGAGCGGGATTGCTCTCACTGCAGCGATCCCGCTCACATAAGGAAGCCCCGTCAGAGCAGGAACATATATATACATTCCTACTGCACGGGGCATGTGCAATGGGAACCTATATATACCGATTACTGATGGTAAGGGGTTAATTAAAAAGTCCATTGGATTTTATAATAAAAACAGAGAAAGGACGATGAAAAAAGAAAAACTGTGTGTGAACAACTAAAAAAGAATGTCCACTGTTTGCAAAAGACGTCCAAAAATAATTGACTTAATCATTAATTTGATGTATGCACAGACAACATCCGTCATTTTATGCACTGTGTGCATTGGACACCAATTATTTCATTGACTTTAATGCATTGCAGTCAGTTAAATCGCAACAATAACGGACATCTTTTTAAATAGAAAAAACGGACGCCTTTTCTCTTTTTTTGATGTTGTGTGAACAAAGCCTAACAAAAATAAAATTTTCATTGTACCTGTAACTGAAATGACTTAATGAGTAGGTGAGTTACTGTAGGTGCCTGCCATAGCCACTATATGGCAAATTGCCTCATTTATACATTACAAAAAAAAATAAAATAAAAAATAATGATTTCTTTTCACAACCAGTTGCATTCTATGTCTAAATGGCTAATAATACTATTGTTTCAAGATCTTAAGAAGCTGTCTTCTTATTGTAATTTACTGAGTGATTGTCTGTCCGATAACTGTCATTCTGGGCTTTAGGAAATGTATTCTGAAACTCCTGTCTTAGGCAACAAGGTAATTACAATTGTTAGATTATATTTCCTACTAGGCAGTGTACTAGTACTGGTATTTTATGTAAGAAAAAGGAAAGCAACCAATACCAGCGCCACTGACAAATATATTACTCATTTAATAGTTTCAGGGAAGAACAAAATAGAGGAAAATTGGTGGTACTTCACAAATAATACAGTCTAAATAAAGATGCAATAGAAAACGATGCAGCACTCACCAAAAATAGGACTTTATTATAATTTCGTTAAAGGGGTTATCCAGAGTTAGAAAAGCATGGCCACTTTCTTCCAGAGAAAACATGACTCTTGTCTCCAGTTCACATGTGGGTTGGGTATTAAGCTCCATTTATTTCAATGGAACTGAGTTGCAAAACCCCACCCAAACTGGAGACAACAGTGGTACAGTCTCTGGTAGAAAGTGGCCATGTTTTTCTAAGGCTGGTTAACCCCTTTAACCTCTTCAAGACAGAGCCCTTTGATGCACAAAAGTCCGGGTCAAATTAATGCAATGTTCCTCCCCACCTTCTAAGAACCATAGCGCTTTTATTTTTCCACCTACAGGGCTGGCTGGGGAGTTATATTTTGCGCCAGGATCTATAGTTTTTATTAATATAATATTGGTGTAGCAGAAAATTTTTGATTGCTTTTTATAAATTTTTTATGATATATAATTTGAATAAAGTCAGCAATCTTGGTGTTTTTTTTCCCTGTTTACATTGTTCACCGTGCGGGAACAATAATGTTATATTTTAATAGATCGGATAATTAGGGGGGTAAGGGGTCTTCTAAAATTTTCTTGGGAGGGGGGTTATAATGGGTTTTTTAATACTTGTATAAAACTTTTTTTATAACACTTTATTTTTTTTTACACTTTTATCACTGTAAAAGATGCAATCAATAGATTGCATGTACTGATCTATGCTACGCCATAGCATAGCATAGATCAGTGTTATCGGTAATCTATGTATAGAGTCTGCCTGAGAGCAAACTCTATACATGGATCGATGAACCAACAGGACGGAGGTAAGGAGCTTACATCCACCTGTCAGCACATACGATCAGCATGGCTGCGGGGGTCCCGATCACTCAGTGACAGATGCTTGATCTGTCACTAAGCACCTTAAACACCGTGATCGCTGTAGATCACGGCATTTAAGGGGTTAATGAGAGTAAGCTGCGGAATCCCAGCTGACTTACATTATCTCCGGCCCTGGATTCAGTGATGTGAGCGGGATCGCTCTCCCTGCAGCGCTCCTGCTCACATCAATAACCCTGTCATTCAGGAACGTATATATATAATCCAACTGCACTGGGTATGTGCAGTAGGAACGTATATATACAGATTTCTGACGTGAAGGGGTTAATAATACACATAGGTTGCTTAAGGCATCAGGCCCGAGACACCAAGCCCCAACCAACATCTGGGTATTGTTACACATTGTGATAATGTGTAAGATTTGGTGATTTATGGTTTGTGCAACTATTCTTTTTGTCTATTTCCCTCTTGTACTAAATGTATTATTAAAACATTGGGAGGAATAAATAAAAAAAGTGGTTTCCATACACTTGGTTGGCTGTACTTGCGGCAGGTTTGGCCGTCAGTATAAGGTGTTTGGGGCTCTCCAGACTGACCACAAACAAATAATGTCAGTGGAGATAGGGGAGCGAGTGTGATGAAAAGTCCTGCCTGACCCCTTTTGTTCTAGAAGAGATGAACTGCCGTAAGAGCTGTGGCTTAACCCTCCCCATAGAGAGCATAGGAACAATTGGCAGTGCAGAATGTTCCTGTGTATGGGAGCACAGCGGCTGGGCGGGAGAGATAACTGACAATCGAGCAATTGTTCGGCCATTGAAGGTGTATGGCACCTTTAGACTAGACAAACCACAAATGCACCACATGTGTAAATTGGTGCACCTAAATACTGTGTGGTTTTAGTTTGCACCATCTCCAAATAGGTTTAGTTATTGGCATATTTGTAGTGAAATTTGGTGTATTTGTGAAATGCTCCTTTGTAAAACAAAGTGAAAAGGTGTCCAAAAGTGTCTACATTGAGAGTAGTGATTTTCTTGTTCAAAGTATGAGAAGAATACCGCACTCTCCAAATCTTTTTTTTCCCTTTACTCCAAAAGGGAAAGGCACTAGATGCAAGGAGATCAGTGTTCAGCAGATGCTGGAAGGAGAGAAACAGCTTTTTTTGCGGGTTAATTCCCACTTACTTTTGCCAGAAGAGGCCAGAGGAAACTGGAATTAAGCAGCAAAATGGCTGTTGACGCCTTTTTCCAGCAACTGCTGAATACATATTTCCCTGCATGGAGTGCCTTGCTTTATTAGGAATAAATGGAGAAAAACATTTGGGGAGTGCCACATTCTGCTTTTACTACTCTCATCGTGCTTGTGCTCAAACCTGTGAAACTACCTTCATAATTTTATGCTGAGCACCACATCATCTCCTGTATTGGACTATCCAGGGCGGACTATGTTAGGGTGACTCACTACACACTGCTGACTACACAATAGTATTGCAGGTTGTGTGATATCCCAAGGTCTTTGTGATGTCTCTATGAGCGATAGTGATATGAGAATGGCGCTTTGTGATGTCTCAATAGGGGATCTGTGATGTCACACTGGTCGTTCAACCTTCTGGTCAACTCTGCAGTCAACTCCTGAGGAAAGTTTGATGTTAATATATACAAATTTAATCATCTGCAAAATATAATATCAATATTGTTACATACTCATTATTGTTCAGTCACATGTAAGAGCTATCAAGCACGTTCTTGGTGAGCTAAGTGACAGCACCAAAGGCCAAGCATTGTATACAGTACATGCTTGCTGGCAATCTGCACAGTTGGTGCTTTTAAGCATTTGCAAAGTAACTCTATTCAATGTTTCCATGTGCCATTCCTGCCAAGGATTTCTTCACTGTCTTAGAGACACAGGTAGAATTGAAACTCTCCTGAACAGAGATCTAAATTGAAAATCTCTCCATTGTGGTCTGCTCTCAGTCTTCAGGGAGATGCATTTTCAAAGATTACAAATAAAATAAAGAATTGTGGAAACACCCAATTACTAAGAATGCCATTTATTACATCTTATCTGGGGCATCCAATAATTTGATCTGCCTCCATGGTTGAAAGTTGGAAGACAGATTTGTTAACCTCTTCAGCTTACTGTAGTAGGAAACGGTACGAGTCTGTTAGCATACACCTCAATGGTAAATTTCCATACATTATTGTTTCCTAAGTGTGATACAAGGTGCATGGTGTTAAAGGGACTTTATTGTCACTCTTCTTTCCTTCATTTATACAGTCGATATCTCCATTAAGTCTCCTCAAGGGTTTACATCTGCCTTCTGCCACCTGTTCAACATTTAAATTATAATGTTTAAGCAGAGATTCTGGTGAGACAGCAGTTTACTCTAGCCACCAGGAGGCTTTTAATCACAAACAAAGTGTTGCAATACTATTTTTTTAATTTATTTATTTCCTGAATTAGAACATGGAAGGGAATTAAATTTGAAAGAAAAAAAAAATCAATGGTACCTTGGAGCCAGATTGGGAATCCTAATTAGAATCCTAAATATGAGTGTAAAAGGATAAAAGGGGTTAAGAACAAGCTCCAAGTATCTAAGTAATAATCAAATATCCCACTGCGCAAAATTGAGTAGCCCATGGAGCAGCATTACGCACTTCCAATTACTGCCTGTTGTCTGTCACACCCAGAATGCAAAATAAAGTTCAAAGTCAAAGTGAATCAAGTTAATTGATGCAAAGTTCTGGATGACTTGTAAAACTCAGCAAAGCTCAAACTTCTGAGAACATATACTTAATGTTTTAAGCTAATCGTATGACTGTTTTACAAGTCTATGAAATAAATGTAATAATGTTATGAAAGTATCATGTATGTATAGAAGAGCTTTATTTTGTTCTTAGGTTATATAATCTACATAAATAAACCACAGCAATGTACTTGCCAACAGTCTCAGGACAATGCTAGGCTGTAAAGGTGGAAAGCTTTATGCTAATCCAACCCAAAAGGTGTGAACTGGGGATGGTGTCCTTAGGTATATCAAGGTTTTTCTTAGGCATTTACATGGGCAGGGAGTAAAGGCCGTATTACACGGCCCACGGATCGGTCAGCTACGGTCTTGCTTCCTTCTCGATCCCTGTTCACTGCACTGTGCTATGACACGCACAGACAGCGATTGAAAAGCAGCAGGAGGGGCCACCAAAACAATCCGTAGATTGTTTGGGTGGACCCACTAAAGTCAATTGTAGCAGAAGAATTATGATCTTTCAACATATTAAAGGCCACGATTAGCCAAAATTGTGCATGTCGGCTGATGATTTCCTTTCAAAATGTACTATTACACTGAATGATTATTGGCCTGAACGGATGGTGATCGGCTATGTACAGACAATAATCATTCAGTGTAATAGGGTCTTAAATGTTCTTCAGATTTTGCCTGTTTCTTTTCTTTAAAAAACACTTTTTTCTGGGCAAATGGAAATGGAGACAGCAAAAGTACAGTATTATGTTAGTAACCCACATGAAAATCAATTTCTTTCATGAAACTTGTATATTAGTATGGGAAGAAATACGGTCATTGTCTGATTACCCCTAGCATCATGGTGTGTCTAGTTCTGTTAGCCTTTGCTAATATACAGTATACAATGGGCCTCAATTAGTAAAAATATCTAATCAGAAGACCGCATTTGTTGCATACAGCAATAAATGCCTTTTGTTTTACAGTAAGGCAAAAAGATCACTAATCTCAGGGAGACCAGCCAAAGAAGACACTGTTGGCTGCCGGTTAAAGCATTCAATACAGTGAACTCTTAGGTGCATTGCCCCCGGAAAACAGCAATATGCAAAATGTCCGCAGAGCCTCAGTTACAAGTCTCTAAACACAGAACTAGCCAGATATCCTTCTAGGGAAGGACCTAGCAAAGAGATGGCTCCTGTAAGGAATCCACCAAAGCCAGGTATCCATCCACAAACAGCTGTTTTAGGGGGGTTGCCCCTCATCAGTGTGGAGTAGGATTTTGGCTGGGTGGGAGCAATGCCTAGTAAAAAAAAAAATACGGCAAACAGATGACTGATCTCGGGACCAGACACTATTGGCTGCAGCAGTTGGATATTGACTGAAGGGGCCATTTAATATGGTGGTCTCTGTACAGGAGCCATCCCTTTGCTAGGTCCTTCCCTGGAGGGATATCTGGCTAGTCCCATATTTTGAGACTTGTAACTGAGGCTCCAGGGACTTTTCTTTTTTTGCACATTTTTGTTTTACAGGGAACACTCTGGATGCTTTATTGGAAGAATTCCCAATGAAGCATGAATGGCCTATAAGTCTCCGTATATCTTTATTAAACTTTCCTCAAGGATATCTTACAGTCATTCCTGGGCATTTTGGTCAGTCTGTTAGTAACTATATTAAATGTAGGGAGTCGTCATGCTTTCTAGATACGTTTAACACCACTCTCTTTTTATAATAAATAGACTTTTGTTTTTACATTGAATTATATCTTCTGACTCACCTTTGTGTAACACTACCAGACAATTTCAGTCTTTTGTAATGGTAGCCATATTTGCTCTGTATTATTGGGGGAGGGCAGCTTAGCACTGAAGTCTTTACAGCTGGCCAATAAAATTTGATTTTATTTATTTAGATTACTGAGTATTTTCCAGTGAGCATCATATTTTACAGTGGACCTATTTATTATTCTCATCTGACTGTCCACAGTATGGTGATTATTATTATTTTAGACAATGTTGCACTTTAAATCACTTCCACAGCATAAACCTTTAAGAGGTATGGTGTGCACCTGACAATTCATAGCTTGGTACGCAGAATATATAGTATAAACTGGGTTGAACATCTGCTGAGCCCGTGGATCACATATGCTAGTCAGAATTTTTCTTATATTACAGTTGCATGCTAATCTCTTCTGGCTCTTCTGTTATACAGTATGTTAAATTAAGGCATAGGGAGCAATTATTTTAGGAACAAATTAAATGTAGCCTTCCAGGAATATACCAAGTATTTACTATGATGTGAAAACACTGCCATACAAACTTGTGGGCAAAAACAATATCTTTCTATGGCATGGATTTACATACAAATACTGGTTAGTAATTGAGTCAGGGGCAATACACCATGTTCAGCATATGCAGCTGCACAGGGGACTAGAAAGGCTTCAGATCTCAAATACTTACTGCTAAAGGGGCTATCCAGAATTAAAGAAACAAAGCTCCTTCTTTTCAGAAACAGCACCACTATTGTCATCTTGTGTTTTGAAGCTCAGTTTCACTGAAGTGAATGCAGCCAAGTTGTAGTACCACATATTACCTGAGGTCAAGTGTGGCACTATTTCTGGAGGTCCGCAAAATAAGTTAGGAATCTGCTAAACAAAAGAGGCCTCTACTGTACTTAAACAATACAAATCTCTTTACTGATAACAATTCAGACTAAAATCACACAATGGAGTAAAGTTATACACACAAGAGGTACTGTCATGATAGAAAATCACAAATATATAAAACAGTATACAATACACAGGCTGCACCTTGATTGGGGCTCTATTTTGGTATTCCTACATAAGCAGCTGGTGTATAGTATCAATATATACAGTTATACTTTTTTAAATATTTTGTGATTTTCTATCATGGCAGTAACTCTTGTGTGCATAATTTTACTCCATTGTGTGGTTTTAGTCTGAAATGTTATCAATAAAGAGATTTGTATTGTTTAAGTACAGTAGTGGCCTCTTTTGTTTAGGAAGTTGTTCATGGTGACCTGGGGCAGGTTAGGTGGTCTTTATAGGAAAATAAAGTTAGGAACCTGGTACACTCAGGGTAGCAACATGTGACAGTAAGGGTCCTATTCCACCTGACGATTATCGATCAGATAATCGTTAAATCATTCGAATCTAAACGATAATCGTTCGGTTGAAATGCAGTTAACGATTAACGACCGAACGAGAAATCGTTGATCGCTTTATAAGACCTGGACCTATTTTTATTTTTGCTCATTCGCAAAACGTTCGCAAATCGTTCGCATTAAATAAGACATCGTTCGGTCATTCGCAATAGATACGAACGCAATAGCGAAGGAAAAACGATCGCAATTACGATCATAAGTAACGATTATCGTTCCATGGAAATGAGTGAACGTTTTCAGGTCTTTCGCAATAGCGGTCGTTTGAGGTTGTTAATCCTTAACGATTATGCAAACGATAATCGTCCGGTGGAATAGGGCCCTTAGCAGCAAAAGGTTTCTTGGAGATGGGCATGGGAGCATAAAGCATAAAAGGAACCATCCACAACTATTACAGCTGTAGTAAATGTACTACTTTGTTTCATATGTCTATCTGTTTTGCACATCTATATATCTATTAATCAATATGTTTAGTGTTTATGAACTTTTGACAAATGTTTACATATTTGATTACTTTTGTGTGTAAGTGTATTTGATATTAATGTCTATGCTATGTAAAAATGTAATGTTTGTAATGTCAATGTTTCTTGCTTACTCACTGAAACTTTATTTGTGAATCTGAAACTTAAAAATTTTCAATAAAAACTATTGAAACAGAAAAATGTATATATTTCAGTGCAGGCCATATTGTTTATGTCGCAGGGGGCAAATTTCCCATGTTGTTGCTAGAGATGAGTGAACTTTTCAAAAGTTCGGTCCGACTGAATTTCGGATTTTTTCGGATTTCATAGTTTAAAGCATCTTTATGATACGGGGGTAGTGTATTTGGTTGAATTTAGGGCTCTACATGTCAGTAACATCATTATCTTTTCAATAACTTAAAGTCAATTTTTTTTTTCTAGACTTCAATGTTCACCATTACAGGGTCTATGAAGAAACTCACCATTACAGGGTCTATGCAGGAAATTCCCCATTACAGGGTCTATGCAGGTAAAATGTCACAAATGCAATAGTCATTTGAGTCCAGTACAGGAGCAGCAGTAGTCAACATGGAGGCCAGGCAGGAGCAGCAGTAGCCAACATGGAGGACAGGTAGGAGCAGCAGTAGCCAACATGGAGACCAGGCAGAAGCAGCAGTAGCCAACATGGAGGCCAGGCAGGATTAGCAGTAGCCAACATGAAGACCAGGCAGGAGCAGCATTAGCCAACATGGAGGCCAGGAGGAGCAGCAGTAGCCAACACGGAGGCCAGGCAGGAGCAACAGTAGTCAACATGGAGGGCAGGCAGGATCAGCAGTAGCCAGCATGGAGGCCAGCCAGGAGCAGCAGTAGCCAACATGGAGGGCAGGCAGGATCAGCAGTAGCCAACATAGAGGCCAGGCAGGAGCAGCAGTAGCCAACATGGAGATCAGGCAGGAGCAGCAGTAGCCAACAAGTAGGCAAGAGCAGGCACACCAGTAGTCAACCTAGGTGCCAGTTAAGGCCCAGACACACTTTCAATCAGAAGGGTCCAAGTATAGAAATTGGGTATATATATATATATATATATATATATATATCACTTTTTTTTAAGATACAATGCTATACACCTGAACCAGGTATGATATACACACTATCAGAAGTATAGGACTTGTATATTTGTACTGCACGTTTTGGTTCCGTGTTCCCTTTTCCAATGCCTAATCTATCTATCTTTCGACCTCTCTATATTTCTCTCTCATTCACTAGATGTTTCTCCTCTCCGCTTTCCTAATCTTTCCTTTCCCACAATATCTTTTCAGTAGTCTGTAGTACACAATAACAGCAGCTTGCTTCTTCTCTCTCCCTCTACACACTGCGTGGTGCGGTCATGTGATCGCTCCTTTTAAAGCAATACCAACATCACACAGGGGGGGTGGGCTAGTACAAGATCCCTGCTGATTGGATGTGTTCCAGGCCTCATGGGAAAGCGCTTTTCCCACCCGGAACACTTTCTGCTTTCTAGAATGGCAGCTGCCATTTTAGAAAGCAAGAAAAAAAATCGGAGCGGATTTCCAAAAATCCGAATCCGATCGGACTCGGATATTTGGGAAAATCCGAATCGGATCCCATACCGGTTCGCTCATCTCTATTTGTTGCTGTATAGTGGTGCTCTAGAGTCCACCCCTGAATCACATGTAATTTATAATAAGGTACGACGTATTTCATAGGTGTTATACGGGTTCCAATAATTCATAGAGTATTGTTACCTTAATAAATATTTTATTTATATACGTTGGTAATTCAGTGTAATCATCTATTGTACAATGAACTGCTTCCTAGAGGTAGATGTAAAAAACGACCTACAGCACAGGTCATGTTTTCAGGGCACCACGTAACTAGGGAAATTGTTTAGTGCTAATTAGGACTTTGGTAATTGAGTGCTTTGCTGTAAAAGTCTCATGAAATTGGACTTGGAATTGAACTCAGGGGCGCAGCTATGATTCCCAGAAATGTTGTTATCATATGTTTGCCTCCCTCTGGAGCAATCGCAGCTCCAAAAACAAAACATCGCTCACAAAAATGCTCGTTGATTCCATATCCTGCCAAGAGTGGAAGTGCTAAGCACCGAATGTGTTCAAGTGCTTTCCCATCTGCTACTTGTGTGTATATTATAGGGGTATGTACAATGCAGTAGGTGATTAGGACAGATATCCTATCACTTCAATAGATTAAAATATTTTTTTTGCTACAAATGTAACATAGAGAACAGAAGACATCCCAACAGAGAGAATTACTCTTTAGAGCAAACGAGAAGTTATCTGGAAACTTGCTTTAGGCTGATTGGGCGATATTCCACTACAGTATATGTTATAGGCAGCTTATGTACTTATATTATTACTCTATGCGGTTGGGCAACAAAACCCCTTTATTGCTAATCCCTAAACCACTGTGATGTACATAACCCTAGTTTGGTGGTTAGCAATAAAGAGTTTTATTGCCCACACGTCATTTAGCATTAGTATATCAATTTACCCTGCATCCACCATTGAGGCATTTGGTTTGCAATATTCTTGTATACTTGTCCCCCAAGTTCATATAAATACAGTGTGATTGAAAAGCCATGACCATTATTAAATTGGGCCTACTAGACATTTTCTTAACAGAGAAAGCACAAACACAGTAAAAGGTGTCCATCTTTCCATTATGGATTTTCTGTGCTACTTTTGTGTCTGGTTCTGGTTAAAAGTATTGACTAACATGCAACATGTGAACCCAGCCTTATACATCCACATAAAAGAAATAATTAAAATAAGCTGTGGGCTGTAACATAGAGAGGGAAAAGCTGAAAAGAAAAGTGTGGCCTCCATCCAAAACACATCAGTTTTCATCATCCATGTGGAACTGACACTCCACAGTTTTGGGCACTTCTTATTTTTTGTTGTTTGGTGCCTGATACACCAGTGTGGGTTTAGACTGCTGCCAGTCCATAGTGAATGCATTCTTATTCATTTTCCATTAAAACCTTAGCAGTGGTGGCAACATCCTAGTGACACTGATAACTGGAGCTGTGGCTTAAGGGCTTGAGGTACTGCCTCCCATCCAGTAGTTTTGGGGTTCAAATCCCTGGCAAGGTTTACTAATGAAAAGTACTCTGAAAACCACAAATCAATCACACAAAAAATTTAAAGGTTATTAATAGGGTTTGAAGAGGGGCTACAGGCATAGCCTGGTGTCAGGCATAGAACATGTTCATACATAGTATTTCCGTCAGTCTTTTGATAAGCCCTTTTTCAACCAAAACAAGTGGAACTGACTAGGCAAAATTACAATTGGAAGATGTGCACAGCTTCTGTGTTTTCAACCCATTTCTGGTTTTGGTTGAAAAAAGACTGACGGAAATACTATATGTGAACTTAGCCATGAAGTGGAATTGATAGCATATTGCCTTAGTCTATCACTTAAGGTACTCATAACATTACACTGAAGTCCATTGTCTATGGTTTGTGGTGGCCTGCTGACTCTCCACCAAGAGAAGCGTCATGGAAAGATACTGTAAGCCACCATATTCATGTGTATGGGGAGGTTTGGAAACAGAACAATTATTGAAAAAGTTAGTTGTTAATTAGTTTTTTGTAGATAGACTCCACAAGCAGCCACCACAAACAAAAGGCCTTCATACAATTACACATATATCTGTGCAGTTGAAAGGATTATTTATTCAGACTGGGAATGTTCATTTTGCAGAAAAGGAGTGTCTATAACACTATAACAATCACTATAATAACATAAATTAGGCTCACGCCAAGTACCCTATTATTTTTGGCACATGTTTAGTAAATCTCTACCGCAAGGCATTGTTTTTTTAGGATTTTCTTAATGAAAAGAAAGCCAATTTGTGTGCTTACAAACAGACACAAAACTGTTCCTCTATGCAAAGGTTAATCCGTTCTTAAAATCCTTCTTTCTTGAATCCATTTGTATTCATTATAGGCGATAAGCAACTGAAACAGTTCAAAAAACCCTATTATTATAATGTGGGATGACATCCAAACCACTGGTGGACAGATAATACAATCTGACCTTCTTTAGTTCCTATCTTGACAAGTCGCACAGTACATACCATGTACATTTATATACGGATTCTAAAGAGGTTTTACGAAAGTGAATTTGACTGGGCTACACTATCAGATATAGCTGCATGTATAGGACATGAATGTGTGCTCTTGCAGGTGAGGCAGAGGTTGAACGTTAATTTTTATGTGCTACTTATATGGAAGATTGGGCAGCCTTTTAAATAATATTGACTAAATATGCCCTATGATTTAACATCTGCATTATGTGTGTCTTAGGAAATCTGTCCCCCTGAGTGTGAGCTAAAAATTTGCTAGAACAGTTTCTGATCGATTTTCTACTGACAGTTGTAAGAGCATACATGAAGGACAGCTCAAACAAGCTGTAAATAGGGAGGAAAACACACAAAAGGGGGTGAAACGTATAAGCTGCGCAAATGTATACATACATAGCAGAGCTCCCACAGCAAACTTCAAAGCTTTAAACCCTTGAACATGTGGATTTGACATACAGTCTGTATTACTGGCAGGATAGAAAATGAATGCTGATCAGCCAATCACTGCACTCTCCCGCTGCAGCCAGTGATTGGTTGAGTGGGATGTCACTTAGAAGGGACTCATTGGTGGAAGGCAGAACAGCAGTACTATATCACAGCTTTGACACTCCATTCTGGCAGTGGAATGAAAATCTGCTGTGAGAATGGAATTTCAAATAGACTTCAACCCCTCCACATCAGCTGTACCGCTATATACGTTCTTGCTGCACACGTTCTTCAATGCAACTGGCCCTGCACACATTACAGCCCTTAGACCCAGGAATGACCGGCAGCCATGGTCACGCAGCTGCCTTTCCTTAACCCCCTTAAATGCCGCAATGCACAGAGATTGTGGTGTTAAAGGTAGTCAGTGACAGGACAAGGACCTGTCACTGATTGATCGGGACCACCGCAGCTTGTACCAACAGGCGGAGGTAAGCCACTTACCTCTGTCCTGTCAGATCAGCAATCTGTTCATAGGCGGACTCTATGTTCAGATCACTGATAATACTGATGACTGCTAAGCTATGGCATAGCGTTCATGTAGAGATTATGGGGCAAAAAATGACACCCCAACCAGCCCTGTAGGTGGAACAATAAAAGCGCTATGGTGAGGAGGAACATTGCATTAGTTTCACCCAGACATCTAGGCACCAATGACTTCGGTAATGAAGGGATTAAAGGGGAACTCCGGGTAGAGGTAAAAAAAAAAAGAAACTGCAGAAGCATATAACAATGCTTACCTATCTATCTATCCCAGTTTTGAAACTACAAAAAATCCATTTGTTTTGGGGGGGTTTGTTCTGTTTTGTGTTTCTGTATTTCCTGGTTGAGCAGATGTACTCAGTACTACAAGTTCCAGAATGCAATGCTTTCCCTCAGCTGTTCAATCACAGTCCTTCACCCTGCCTATTCCCCGCCTAAAGCTGTTGCAGAACATCTAGGTTCACACATTTCAGTTTCATTGTGTTACTAAATTATTTGCAGTCATTTCATTGTGGCGCCACCCGCACAGCACGCTGCATTCTCTACCTGTAATACTGATATTGGAATAAAGCAAAGAATTTTTTCAAATTAAATTTTTTTTTCTTTTCATCTCCATGTACATATTATGATCAGGCATCTTTTATCTTTGAAGTTGATTCCCACAAAAAGGAAATTATCCGATACTATCTTACATGGGAAATACTGCTTATGCCTTGTTTTTTGTGCAGGTGGGATTGGCAGTGTTGGCTCTTATCCTCTCTGCTGTTTAGCATTATCTAAATGTGTTACTGCATCATTTTTGTGCAGATACTGCAGTACTGCAATGACACTCCAACATGTGTGAACATAGCCCTAATTTCTCTGTAGACTTTTGCACAATCAGCTAAGCTGAAACACCTGCTTCTGGTCAATCTGTGATGGTGAATCACGCCCTGCCCCCTCTCTGCATCATCAGCGTGTGCCTAGCAAACACACACAATGTGAGACAGAGTCATGGACAATTTGTCTCCTAAGGGGGGATAGCAGCAGGAGCAGGAGACAATGTGAATTGGCACAGAGGCCATATTTTTTCACTTCCTGGATTTCTATCAACTACCAGTGTGTCAGAACCGCACAGATACGGTAATACATTGTATAGACACATCTTTATAACTTTTAATGTACTTTTAATAGAAAACAAGTTTTTCTTATCTGGAGTTCCCATTTAATAGTAGTCAGAATTGTAGTGGATTTTATTGCAAAACTGGCAGCGTGAATTCCACTGTCATACAGTACATGTGAATGTATTGTAAGATTGGATTATAATACTTTTAGAACAGAATGTATTATAGTGGTGGTCTACAGCCTTACCATTTCACTATTCCCCTTCTACATTCCATGACAGCTTTGGAATATATTCTTCATGTACTTTCGCACTAAACTTTATTAAATACATCACATGAAGAGTTATTCGTTTCACAACTTCAATTTACATTTTGTTGAATGGTTTTCAAGCACTAAATAAATATTAATTATCTCGTCTTTGATTGTGATTTATTGACGAACATATTGCTCATGTCTGCACAACCAGGGAATAGTTAATTATGCTCAGAAGTTTATACAAGTCTAATTAAAATGTGATTTTGTGTAATCGCCTGTCGTAGATTGATTTGCAAATTGCTACAATATTTAGCTAGATATTCAGGACAAACAGAAGAACAAGAAGTTCATATGTCTTTTTCAGGACAGAAATGTGCAATCTGGTGTGATTCAATGTAACTATTTCTTTCAGTAAAATACCTCTGAAAATAATTAGGAAAAAAGATAAACAGGAAATAGATCTAAGATGTAATTATCAATGGGTTTATTATGCAATATATCCAACACAGGTTAATCTTTTTTCATTCCAAGCATCAAAGAAAATGTATTTTCTAATTTTTCAGACTACCATCACACAATTAGTACGAGCCACATGGCTTATGAGGGGAAAACTCTTCTTTACTTTGGGAGGAGCATCACTGTTGCTTAGCTATCGTTCCCTCAAGATAATGACTGAAGAATTAAAATATTATTTTTCTTTATTTACACTGGCATAGTTATTGTTTGTAACTGTGAAATGCGTTAATCGTGGCAATAGTTGGCAAGCAGCCTGAAGACATCTCATTGTTAAGTAAAGTTGTTATATGCGGTACTACTTTTTCTCAGTTACGAGCATAATAAGTGAAAGCCTCATGGGTGCCATGAGTTGACCTTCCACTTTCCTGACATATTCATTTAAAGGAGGGAAAAAACTCCTTAGTGGTCTGAGAATATACAAAGGTTAGTAGTTAGAGATGGTAGAATCAATTGCCTGATGTTTAAGTTTTAAGAGAATCTAAGTGGTTTGGAAATCGGAGAATCAATGGAGAAAGGGATATAAAAAAGATATGCTCACCTTTACTAGTAGTTATTTCAATTTGTCACTTACGAAATTTATACATAAAAACAGCATAAGGCTATGTTAACACAATGTTTTCAAAATGACATCCGTCATTCCGCTGTTTGGGCACCCGTCAGTGCAATGATGGCTGTTGCTACATTATTTTAGTTTGGGTGGACTAATTGGCTTTGGGTGTGTTTATTAAAAAGCCCATTGAATTTAATAGTAAAAACGGAGAAAGGACAGTGAAAAAAGAAAAACTGTGCGCGAACAACTAAAAAATAACGTCCACTGTTTGCAAAAGACATCCAAAAATAATTGTCATGATAATTATTTTGACGTCCGCGCAGATAACGTCCGTCATTTCATACACTGTGTGTATTGAACGTCCATCATTCCATTGACTTAAATGCATCGCAGTCAGTTCATTTATGGCAATAACGGACATCTTTTTAAATAGTAAAAGTGGACACCTATTTTCTTTTTTTGATGTTGTGTGAACATAGCCTTAGGAACATTTCTGTTGACATGTTAACCAAAAATAATTATTCATCAGTTTACCTCTTGGACTGTTCAGTGAAGCTTCATTAGCTTTTTCACCATCTCCACAATGGCTCTGGTCAAATGGGAGACATTGGTCTCCTGTTCCAGCTATTACTTCAAAGTTCTTTGACAGCTCCTTAATATCAGAAAGAGATTTCACTTTGTAGACCTTTCTGGTATTGGTGTCCGACAAGTATAAAGATTCTGAGGAGGGATCCACAGCCAAGTAATATTTATGAGCTGGGCTAGTACTGAAAGAGATAACATGACGGATTAGTGTTTATATCATTACATCATTATTACTAATTTAGCCCCATATGCCATATACCTTCACAATGCCCCCACTTTATGGTGTCAGTAGGGATGGTCCGAATCGAGTTCGGTTCGGGTTCATACGAACTTGAACTCTTGGAAATGATTCCCGCTATCTGGCCGCTCCGTGGAGAGGGTGGATACAGCAGGAGGACCGCCTGGAAAACTGGGATACAGCCATAGCCATAGGCTGTATCCCAGTTTTCCAGGCGGTCCTCCCGATGTATCCACCCGCTGCATGGAGCGGGCAGACAGCGGGAATCTGATGCCGAGCGTTTGGGTTCATACGAACCCGAACCTCGGCAGTTTCGGACCATCCCTAGGTGTCAGTTATATTTTAGTGAGAATTAATTCTTTAGAATAAAACCCTCCTTTCTTAAATCTTTCAAAACAAAAATATAACTTATCCTGCATGGGAAATGCTGTAAATGAAACAAACCTAAATTTCCAGAATAGGCTGATTTTTCATTGGCTGATTTGATTAATGTCAAATTTCATCTCCCTAGGGGACTTGTTAGCGGTATATTGTTAAACTGATGATCAACTATTTTTTCATGTCTATGGGAGCATTCAAACGTTCCACAATTACAGTCCGTGCAAGGGCGATGTGCTAGGAACCGGAAGTCGGAACTAACTGCTTCAAACTCAAAAACAGTTTAAATCTTTGCACTACTGTACCAACTCTACGGCGTGGCTGTATGAGTGCAGTATGAGTGCAGTGCATGAATGATGATGTCTTGAGATCTGGGGCCGCACCACTCCCCGACCGGGCATTCAGCTGTTCAGCATTTGACATTATGCTTACTGGCAGATGTAGCTGCCAGCCAGCTTTAGTTTAGGCAAGAGGTTGAAGTCCCAGGCCCCAATCAGACCTGGGGCTGGGACTTCACCTCCCATATAGCTTGTCCAGTCTCCTCTCACCTTGCCAGTGATAGAGCATTGTTTACAAGTGTTACTTGACCTAGAATCCACCTGCATTGTAGTACTGGTATTCTAACTTCATGGCTTTCTGACTGTTGACTTCTCTATTGGATCACAATTTTGTGCTGCGCTGCCTGCTTGTCACTGACCCAGACTCCTGACCTTGATTTATTGTGTTTTTTGTCTGCCTTGTCTTCATTCTGTGTTCGCACTTATACAGGATTAGGGACCATCGACCAGTTGTCTGCTGCCACCTAGGGCTGTTGAGGCAAATAGGCAGGGAAAGTGGGGTGGGCACCAGCGTCAGGGCTACACCTGTCCTTTGTCCGCTAGTTCCCAATCCTGATAATGCCCCCTTTGCAAGGCTCTAAGTGTAGATTTAAAATTTAGCCATAGAAGCCTTCAGAGGGCCCCTGGCTGCTATGTGAACTGATCAGTACTCAGTAATTGCATAGTTGAGGCACAATTATAAAAGGTCCACTGTTTCTGGGGGTGGAGGGTTTGAAATGACCTGCATCAGAACATACTCGAAGCCTGGTCACTAATAGTGAGTTTTAGCTGCTAATAGTGTCCAGAACATACTATGTTTGGAGCTTACAAGACCACTCCATATTTCCTGAGAACACAAATCTACCGTGCATATATAGTGGATGTCACTAAGGTGTTAAAGGAGTTGTCTATTTTGCAAAAGTCCTTTTTTTTATGTATACTTTAGGTAATTTTGTGTTAAATTGAAGAAACCTCTGTTTAGGCTTATATGAAAGAGTGAAAAGCAGTTTCAATGAATGTCTCTTGCGCTAGTGGACCTGTCCTGTTCTGCATTACATAGACAACCTACTGATTTGAATTGGCACTGTGTAATGTCAAATGTTCCCTGTGGTGTTCTTCAGGATCACTGTTGATTGCTGGGTGTTCCAAAAGAGACCGTTGTGATCGGCTTATTGTCAATACTGTACATAACCAGGTCTGAACAAAACTTGAGAAAATGACTTGTTCAAAGTCTTACAAGCAAATACTATAATAGCTAGATTTATCCCTAACTTTATCCCTACCAAGAAACGTTTCAGTAATTTCTAACAAACGTGTTGATAAAGACATTGTTATTGAAGACTGAAGTTTGGTTTGAAAATAAAGATTTCCACATTCAATTCCAGAACATTGATTGATGTTGTCATGGAGATGGCTTGCTTACAATTAGGGTGTCTGCTTTTCTAGCAAACATCCTAATCTTTTTTAGCAGTAGGAAAAGTGTCAGGAGCTTAGTGACTGTCCAGTGTATTTAGTCATTACTTCACCCCTGGTTTTCAATTTCTAATCTTAACAGTGTGCATCAGCGACCTATATATTATAATGAAAGTCTATATACAAGTGGAGGATGCAGGAAAGTCAAAACCAAGCAAAAGTTAAAAAAACAAAACAAAACAAACAAAAACAAGTCATGTGTTGTTACCTCTATGCATTGTTTAATCACATAGATAAATTAAATAAAACCTCATCTCAAAAACATTGGAAAATGCATTGGAAAACACAACGATAACAGCTTCTGTGAACAGTAATTACATAGAAAAAGAAGTCAGTTAAAAATTTTAGGCACCAACCAGGTCAAGAGAGTACTGAATTTTTATTCACGGGGGTTTAAAAGCTATAATCTTTTTTTTCTCTTGTTCGGTTATTTAAACACCCTAATGCTGGTGCACTGTTAACTATGCCTGATGCAGCAGGCACATTAACTTACAGTGGATGACACAGACACAGAAGCTGTGCCTGTGCGATCTGTGGTGTGTCTCGGCTGTCAGTGATAGGAGCCATGCTCCAATGCTGACAGTTAACCCTATAGATGCTACGGTCAGCATGGCCACAGCATCTATAGGGGTAACAAAGAAAAGAATCTTGCTCTGTTCACTATAGGGGCTCTGTGAAGTGATCACAGTGTCCCAACGGAAGCCAGGGCAACCAGAGGCCTAGCTGAGGCATTTGATGCCCTGGCTACTGAGTAAAACAAAGTAACAGCTAAAAAAAACTAAAACTATACATATATATATATATATATATATATATATATATATATATAGGTAAACACAAAATCCTCCCATTGCAATTGATTAACCCATAGCTGCACCAGGACGTTACTGAACGTCCTCGTGCCGCTATGGGAGTTCAGAGGGGGGTCGCGCGGCGACCCCCCTCTGAACTGCCGCGATCCTGGGTGCCGCATGTAGCCCGGGATCGTGGCTATTAGCGGGCACGGTCTGATCGCCGTGCCCGCTAATTAAGTACTTAGAAGCAGCTGTCAGAGTTGACAGCTGCTTCTAAATACTTGCTCATATCCATCCCTGGTGGTCTAGTGGGGGGATCGCCCCCCTGCGGCGCGATTGCGGGGGGCGATCCCCGCATCCATCCCGGGCCGGGGTCTGCGCCGTAATGGCGCTGATCCCGGCTCGGCATTCTATTGCTTTTGGCTGCAGCAGCCAAAAGTAATAGAACACCGATCTCATGGATTCATGCAGTATAACTATATTGCATGGATCTCTATGAGAGATCAGAGTGCATATACTAGAAGTCCCCCAGGGGGGCTTCTAGTATATGTGTAAAGTAAAAGAAAAATGTATTTTTAATAACACAAAATCCCCTCCCCTAATAAAAGTCTGAATCACCCCCCTTTCCCCATTTTATAAATAAAAATAAATAAATTAATAAACAAACATGTTTGCTATCGCCGCGTGCGTAATCGCCCGAACTATTAATTAATCACATTCCTGATCTTGCACGGTAAACGGCGTCAGCGCAAGAAAATCCCAAAGTGCAAAATTGCGCATTTTTGGTCGCATCAAATCCAGAATAATTGTAATAAAAAGCGATCAAAAAGTCGTATATACACAATCAAGGTACCGATAGAAAGATTACATCATGGCGCAAAAAATGACACCTCACACAGACCCATAGACCAAAGGATAAAAGCGCTATAAGCCTGGGAATGGAGCGATTTTAAGGAACATATATTTTCTTTAAAAGGTTTTAATTTTTTACAAGCCATCAAATCAAATAAAAGTTATACATGTTACATATCGTTGTAATCGTAACAACTTAAGGAACATATATAATGAGTCAGTTTTACCCCAGGGCGAATGGAGTAAAAACAACCCACCCCCCCCCCCCAAATAAAAAAAAAACATTATTTTTTTTCAATTTCACCACACATATAATTTTTTTCTGGTTTCCCGGCACATTTTAGGCAAAAATTACATCTGCCATAGCAAAGTACAATTAGTTGCGCAAAAAATGAGGGCTCATTTGGGTCTCTAGGTGGAAAAATGCAGGCGCTATGGCCTTATATACACGAGGAGGGAAAAACGAAAACGCAAAAATGAAAACTGGCTGTGTCCCCTAAGGGTTAATTTTGAAAATAAAATGCAAATGTTGCTGTTTTTTCATGAAATGTGGCTATTGGACAAAATTTGTCACTGACTACAATATGTCAAAAAATCCTCTCGGAATTGCTAGAATACATTAAATCATCCAAGAGTTGTATTTTTATTACACTTTATTTCCCTCACAAGGGGAATGGCCTTTGGGGACAATTTTAACGTTAACATATTTTGTAATTTTAAGTAGCACAGACCCATAACAATCTAACAGAGAACATCTGGGTCTGCTAACAGCACTTTTATATGGATAATGGGTTCCAGATAATAAGCACCAATCAATATGATTGTTTACATACAGTAGCCTTTAGATGGCTTGAATAGCTGGGCTGTACAAACCATAAAGATGTAGCTGGTAACAATTTTACTGACCTGCTCATCAGCTGATTGCTGGCCAATTGTCAAGAACAAGCATTTTTTTTTTTTTTTTTACAAACGTTTATTCGCCCATATAAGTTTCTTAAAGGGGTACTCTAGCAAACATTATTATAAAATGATTATAAAATTATTTTGTTTTAAATCAACTGGTGCCAGAAAGAGCCAGAGATTTGTAATTAACTATTGAAAAATCTCCAGTCTCGGAGTAATTATCAGCTGCTGTATGTCCTGCAGGAAGTACTGTATTATTTTCTCTGGAGAGCGGGAGAGGTTTTCTGGGGATTTGCTACTGCTCTGGACAGAGGTGGCAGCAAAGAGCACTGTGTCAGACTGGAAAGAATTAGAGATGAGCGAACCGGGTTCGGGCTCGAGTCTATCCGAACCCGAACGTTGGGCATTTGATTAGCTGGGGCTGAACTTGGATAAAGCTCTAAGGTTGTCTGGAAAACATGGATACAGCCAATGACTATATCCATGATTTCCACATAGCCTTGGGGCTTTATCCAACTTCAGACGCCACCGCTTATCAAATGCCAAAAGTTCGGGTTCGGATGGACTCGAGCATGCTTGAGGTTCGCTCATCTCTAGAAAGAATACATCATTTACTGCAGGACATACAGCAGCTCATAAGTACTGGTAGACTGGAGATTTACAAATAAAAGTAAATTACAAATCTCTTTCTGACACCAGTTAATTAGAAAGAAAAATAAAAATTTATTTCACTGAAGTACCCATTTAAAACTCAGCAGCTCCTGCAGCTACCTGGCATTTTATCATACATCTGTCATGTATACATTCACCTGCACTACAAGGCCATATTCACATTGCGTGAAACACTGGCCGTTCTGGCAAGATCATCTTAATCTCCATTGAATTGGCATGAGAGTGATTTATGTAAAACATATGTTGTGTGAACATGGCCTTAAAATGTATTTGCCAGAAATGTGACGGGAAAAGAGCCTGAACGTTATATACTGCAGTGGAACCTGAGCTAATTCTTAATGAAATGTTGCTGGAAGACACATTACATAAATGATTGATTGACAGAAACAAACATGATGGCTTAATCTCATACATAGAGCCAGACAATAAAATGGTATTAGATGAATCCCTTTGTGCCTTGAACACTGCTCATGTACACATTTATTCTATTCTTGAGCAGATTAGTAATTTATTGCATCCGCTGAAAGTTTTTTTTTTTTTATCTCATTGGAAATCAATAGTTACAAATGACTGCACTGGTGATTCACTTACCTGTGTCTCGTGTCCCTATTTCTGATATAATAAATCACGTTCGTGGAAATATAGGGAGAAATAGAAAATAGAAATAATATTAGTTCACAGCATAAAATGGACTGAACACAACACATAAAGCAAATAAACTCTTCTGGACATGAATAGAACCAGTTCTGGAGTGATATGGCAGCAGTTACTGCTCCTCCCTGTCTACTAGAGTAGTAAAAACTAATGAGAATGTTGCATAATGTGACCAGAATGAATAACTAACTAAATGAATGTATGAGCTTCAGCACAGTTACATCCAATGTCTAAATTGAGTCAATTACTGAACACTCATGCTGATAATCTAGGCCTATAGTCATAAAATAGTCATGTAAACTCATTAGACATGACCTGGATGCTAGTTTAGATTTTGTAAGTGGTATTTACCAGGTCATTTCCTGGGTGAACAACATAGAGATTGTATGATTATAGAAGACACAGCAGGCAAAGATGGATTGAAAAATAACCAGACAGCTGATTTAATGTAGATGTTGATAGTGACACAGTATTTAATAAAATATGTCATTTCTAATCTTTTTCTTCAATATGGGTAACATGGGGGCAAATGTGTCTGGGATAAGCATAATAAAGGAAATAATATAAGGGCAAGCAAGGCGGACCAGGTGGTCTTTTTCTGATGACAATCTTCTACTTTTATACTTAAACTTTTAGTTTTTTTTTTGGGGGGGGGGGCTTAAAAAACACCTAATGGATACAGTGTAAGGCTATGTTCACACAATGTCAAAAATAGAGAAAAGGTGTCCGATTTTGAAATTTAAAATTACGTCTGTTATTGCCACGATTTAACTGACTGCTATGGCAATGTATTGAAGTCAATGGAAAGACGGACATTCAATGCACACAATGTATTGAATAACGGACGTTTTTTACTGCGGACGTCAAATAATAGCGGACATTTTTTATTAGTTGTTCACACACAGTTTTTCTTTTTTCACTGATCTTTCTCTGTCTTTATTATTAAATTCAATGGACTTTTCAATTAAGCCACACCCAAAGGGCAAATAGTAACCACAAACTAGAATAATGTACCAGCAGCTGTCATTACACTAAGGGAAGGCTAGACAGTTAAATGACGTCCATTATTTATTTTTATTTTTTTTATTTAAATTTTTTATTAATTTTCAAACTTTACAGAAATTTACATTAATAAGGTATATACCTTATACTCATGATACGAAGCAAACACATAAACAATTATAAGCAATACACTAAGTCCCCCCCCCCTCCCCGACATCTGATTCTCTATATTAGCCTATTATTTTATATATCACTAATTCTCATTATATTTTACCTTAATTTTTATGTCTCTTATCCTAACTTCCATTGGGGTAAAGCTGCAAATAGTACATGCACCATTTTTGCCAATGTTTATGGGATCTTATAATCCCATCCATTCCTACAGCTATTGCAGTTTCCATCTTATAATTGTGTTGTACCTTAGCTATAACCTCTAGTGTAGATGGGATTTCACTAGATTTCCATCTTCTAGCTATGCTGCTTCGTGCTGACATTAATACATGCAGCAATATTACCCTGTCTTGGGGTGGAATGTTCTCAGTTTCCATTGAAATCAATGCCAGACCTGGACCCCAATTTGGTTGGTAGCCAAGTATACTTCGTATGAGGTCCTCTATTTGGGACCAGAACATCTTAATTAAACTCAAAATAATGGACGTAATTTTAAACGGAGCTCAAAAGACATTGTGTGAACATAGCCTATTAGTTTGTGGTTTATTAGTTTTTTTGTGTGTGACGTATTCATGGCATTTTTTTTTCAAAATAGTGTGTTTTACACTTTTTTGGTCACATATTTTCTATGGTTTTTAACCTGTTAACGATGCAGGACGAGTATACTCATCCTGCTGCCGTTAGGGGTAAACAGAGAGGGCTCACAGCGCGGGAACCATGTATACTAGCCGGCACATCCGATCACGGCTCCCGGCTAATTAACTATTTAAATGCAGCTGTCAAAGCTCACAGCTGCATTTAAATAGTGTGTGTCCCCGATTACTGTTGTCTAGTGGGGGGATCTCCCCCCTGAGATGCAACAAGGAGGGGAGATCCCTTCTTCTGAGTGTCCGGGGCACAGTGTCGGACTGATGCTGATCCCAGTTCAGAAATCGATGCATCAACACCTAACAAAAGTTTAAATCACTCCCATTTTCCCATTTTATAAATAAAACAAATAAATAAACATATTTGGTATTGCCACAAATGTAATCGCCCAGTCTATTAAATTATCATGTTCATTGCACATTTTTGCTTTAATTAAATCCAGAAAAAAGTTGCATATATGCAAGCTACGTACCGAAAGAAAAAACAGATCATGGCATAAAAAATTAAACCTCATACAGCCCCATAGACTAAACAATAAAAGCGTTATAAGGCTATGTTTACACAACGTCCAAAAAAGAAAAAAAGGCACCCGCTTTTTGTATTTAGAAGGACGTCCGTTATTGCATCATTTAAAGTGACTGAAAGAGGATGTACCTTTAGGTACATCCTCTTTAATCTGACCCAGGGATAGAACGGCGCCATCACGGGCAAGCCGGAGCTGTGGTCCATTTTTTGAACCGCCGCCCCGTTCCCATGTACGCCAGTGTTCTATCCACGGGTACCGGGTCGGGGCTGAAGCACAGGAGGCGGACCGGCCCGGCCCAAGTGGGCGGAATCCCCCGCCCCTGGATGACGCGGCTCGATTGATTCTAACCGAGCCGCGTCATAGAGGGGAGGGAATTCCCTCCCATTGGGAGCGGGACGGCCCGCCTCCTGTGCTTCAGCCCCGAAAAATGGGAAAAAGGGCCGTGGTTAAAAAAAAACGGACTGTGGCAGAAGCTTCTCTGTAAAGGCGCCATTCTATCCATATGTCAGATTAAAGAGGATGTACCTCTTCGGACGCTGAGGCCCGGCACGGGCAGAAGAACCGATCCCCCCCCCCCGCGTGATTGCATCGCGGGGGGGAGATCCGTCCCACTAGACACCAGGGACAAAGAGAGCACAGCATCTAAGTGCAGCTGTCAGCTTTGAGGCTTAATTAGCCCACGCGGCAACGGGACCCGCGCTGGCTAATAGAGGCACTGCCCGGCTGCACATGTCAGCCGGGATCAGCGCCGTTCAGAGCTCTGAACACCCCCTGTGGCACCATGACGTATCAGATACGTCATGGGTCGCTAAGGGGTTAAACACATTTAGTTTATTTAAAAAAAAGGGGTTTCATTTTTTAAAAGCCATCAAATAAAAAGAAAGTTATACAAGTGACATAACATTGCAATTGCACTGACTTGAGGAACATACTGTAGATAACACGTCAGTTTTACCATAGTATAGCTGGTGTTACAAAAAATAGAGGCTCATGTGGGTTTGTAGGTGAAAATAGGCAAGCGCTATAGCCTTTTAAACACAAAGAGGAAAAAAACGAAAGCACAAAAATAAAAATTGGCCCGGTCCTGAAGGGATTTAATGTCATAAAAATTCCTTGATCATGTGATTCTACATATACTTTTTTTAAAAATTCACCCAAAACAAATCAAATTAGGCAAAAACACACTATTCTTATGGTACGTTTACACAGGCAGATTTATCTGAAAGATTTTGGAAGCCAAAGCCAGGAATGGATTTGAAAAGAGGAGAAATCTTAGTCTTTCCTTTATGACCCGTTCCTTGTTTACTGTCTGTTCCTGGCTTTGGCTTCAAAAATCTGCCTGTGTAAACGCACCATTAGAATATGCTGCAAATCCATCCCAGGTAAGGAAAAACACCCCAAGAAAGCATTATAGGTAGAGCATGTTATAATATCTGATTTATTTCCAGCTACCATGTGACCACAGCATAAAAAGAAAATACATTGGAATTCTTCTTTTAGTTTCTATCTGAAAATTATGTTTGTGGGAAGAATATGCGAAAAAGGTTTTCATTTTTTTTTTTGGTATTGCAAACTAAAAAGATACCAGCACACTAATAAGGCCCAATTCCGCTGAGTTTTCATTGGTGTTTCATTAACACCACTAATACAATGGCAATAGGTTGACAGAGCACTGATTACTTTCTACTCTACTGTGTACAGTGCTACAAATGCTAATTTTACTTATTTTGACACTTAGCCCCAGGATATACTTTCTAGATTTAACATCTTGTTTTGAAGGTGCACGGCAAATCATTTTAAATTAGTGTTACAAGAACCATAACAGTGTCTCGTCATTAACAAATAATTGCATTGCTTAGTACAAGTTCACATTCGTTTACTTATTTATACAAAAACCATCTCAAGGCTGCATGAAATGTAATCTCATGTTGCTGTTTGTTATGCTTGAGAAAGTACGGCGTATCCACGTGAGTATTTATGAAAGTTCTTTATCACCAGAGGCGGAAATCTGATTGAGTTGGGTAATGTTGAGCACATAAAATTAGGTACTGTAAAAATGCTAATATCGTAAATGAACCATTCATGCATTAATGGAAAATTGGAAATATTGTGTTTCATGCTACAATTATTTTGAATACTCTGGTTGAAATGCTAAGGTTGATAAGTTAGTGGCAAAGTAACTACAATTTCTGTTTATTTCTTATACGGAGAAATGTCACAGTGTTGGGATCTTTTTAAGAGGTTTTTAAACAGCCTCTTCTTACACTAAGTACTTCCCTACCAATAGCAGCTGACCTGACACTGTACAGGTACCGAACCTCAGGGGCTATTAAATATTTATTTAGTTTACTTTTTTTTGTCAGTTAAAGGGATTGTGTCTAAATCAGGAATTTAGTTTAGCAGTTTCTATCTCCTGATATTGCCAGCGGAAGCTTTGATCACTGTAGTATGTTTATATGCCCATTGTGAATGTGAATAGGAGATATACCAATATAATAAACAATTTACTATTACTGTAATGAAAAAGTGCATTTCATAATGAAACATGTATTTATGGCTAAAAATGCATGTGGTGTTATATTTCATGAGAATTTTATAGTAGTTTTTTTCCTCTATGGTTTGCCTTCCCCCTTTTTTGAGTGTGACATGGCTGTCACTACATTCATTTATGGGTGGCTTGTGTAGTAGTTTAAGCAAAAAGTTCAGATGTGTCCAGCCTTACCTTTCCATTAGTTAAATGGAAACTGTCAGCAGGTTAGAAGAATCTAACCTGTTATTAGCAGTTTAATCCTTATGCTAATTAGGTGTTTGTTGCACTGAACCGCCCGATCCGGCCCAGCCGGTGCACCAAAATGCCTAATTAGCATAGGGGTTCAACTCCTAATAGCACAGAAACAGTGCCAAGTATGAATATAAGAAAAATACCTTGTTTAGATAACAATCTGTGTGTCTCCTCTCATAGAGTAAAAATTAAAAAAAAAAAAAAATATATAAAAAATAAAAACAGATAATAAAAGAACATGTTTCAAGCTTGCCTTGAAAAGGACTTCAGTGTAAAGTTGGCATTTGTTGGTTACTAACTACAGCAGTATTTGGATTCACTTAAGAGTGCTGTCTACATGTATAATCTGATCTATTAAAATGATTGAAAAATACAGAAAATATAGTGGAAAATTCTATAACCTTTCATTATACAATGAGCTACATTTGCCAAAAGTGAAGCGTTCTTATAAAATTGCTACATTGTAGCACAACAACACTTTAATGCTTTCATTAGATTTTAAAAGCATAAAAACCCGTTAGATGGAAATAAAGCAGAATGTTTATATTGATGTTTAAAAACAGGAATCTATTGCTATTGATTCCCTTGACACTTATTATAAGAACCAACCATTTCACCCATAGCAATGGGAGTAAAACAACTGTCTGCCATTAGTAGCTGCTAGTGGTGTAATGCATTGAGTGATTGACAATTACTACTATCATAAATGTTGATATCTTGGATGTTTTCCTGCCTGCAGTTTATGACCCTAATTTCTCTTCTACTCCCAAGCTTCCTGATAATTGAAATTTGCTCATATCAGTTGCACTGCTCTCTGTTTAGAATATACACTGTAGGGCTATATTCACACAACGTATGTTTAGCATAAATTTCAGGCGTTGTTGCAATTTGCAACAACGGCTGAGATTTATGCTAAACATACGTTGTATTTTAATAAATGGAATCCCATCCAGAGCGTATACACATAGTATACGGTCCAGCCGGGATTCCATCTGGCTGCACGTAAAACTGACATGTCAGTTTTGTGCGGCCGCTATTCATTAAATAGGGCTGCACAGAACATGTCAGTTTATGGCCGCATGCTCCATTGTGTGCAGCGGTGAATTGGGATGCGGGCGCACACAGGTCTGCCGCATGCCTGAATCCGAATTTCTCAGAAATGAAGATCATCTGGCCGTTGATGATCTTCAGTCACATCAGCCATTCTGTGACCTGGCTGGGTCACAGAACGGCCGGTCTCATACCATGTGTGAACATGGCCTAATGCAATAGAATATAACAAAACTGTACAAGAGTATGGGAACTGATTGTCTACTGTTATATAGGACAGTAGATGTTATATATTCCATATAGATAACATAAGTCTTACCGAAGCTCTAGAATGCTTATGACATTTCCCGATGGGTGTATTCGTCTTACAAAGTTGAAATCTCCGATGTAGATACTACCATCAGGTCCCGTTGCCATAGCAACAGGAGCAAAGAGCTTGTTGTTATGTACTGGTCCATTGCAAGTAGAGCACGAGAGGGTTCTCTGCAGACCATTTCCCATCAGTGTAGAAATCACTGGAGGCTGCTGTGATATGAATATATTTTCTCCATCTCCTTTGTGCAGTATCCCTAATAAGAAATTCATGCATTAATGTACAATTTCTCAATATACTGAGATTTTAATAAAACAGTGCAATATTACATATTAAACATTCTTCATCCAAGTTTTATAGCTAAGTGCATTAGACTAGACTATAGGTATTATCAACCATCTATAGAATCCTGGCGTTATCCCATAGAACATCAGTCTCTGTCATATGGAGCTTATAGTCTAATTTCCTTACATAAGAACCACACAGAGAGACTTGAACTATGATCCGGGATATGCAGCCTAATATCTCGATGTAGATGGTTCCCTTGTCAGTACTGAAATTATTGGCCCAGAATTGCATGGCAGTAATTCTAATAGCTGTGCCATGTCCTCACTAAGCAATTATTTATGAAAAATGTTGGATATATGAACTCACGAGGGATAGAGTTTCACATGAATTTTTCAGCATTATTGCCTTGACAGGATTCATGTCACTATTTACTACGGAAAAATCTCTTTTGGGCTAAGTGGTGTATCCAGATATGTAATGGGTTTAAAACAGTTTGCTCATGTGTATCTGTGTCCCGCTGTGACTGCGCTGCCACTGCCTTGTGCATACATGGCCGCATAGTTTGCCTGGGTGAAATGATCATTGCCTTAGAGGGGAGTGGTGGAATCATTAAAGCGACTCTGTACCCACAATCTGACCCCCCTAACCACTTGCACCGTTCGGCAGGGTAGGCAGTTATTGTCATAAAAACAACTTTTAATCCGGCAGCGATGTGTCTAACGGCCGGGGCATACATTTGTACCTGCATTAGGCTGGCACCACCTCTCCGTCCTTCCTCCCCACCCTCCTCATCGTTATTATGCCTTGTCTTTGCCCATGGTTATTTTCAAAGTTATAAAATTGCACTTTTCCTTGGAAGCTGAAATACCTCAGCTATCTGCCTGAATCTGCAGCTCTGTACCTAGTAAGGACCTGACAGATTCCCTTTAAGAATACCTCACTCATGGTTAGGTGAGGCAAGATTCCCTAGTGCTAGTAACTAATCTAAAATATATCTGAAATTCACAACCTCAAATCCCCAGTGTGAAACTCATTACAAGTACAAACTTACCTCTCCCTGCGACGAGACCAGCCTCGGGACCCCTGCCGGAAGACATTTTTCCCCAAGTTACGATGACATCACAACTCAGGAAAAGGCCTGTCCCAGTTGATGCACTGGCCGCTTAGCCAATTAGTAACTGGAGTGGCCATTTCATCAGCCGGGTCGTGATGTGTCAGCGCTGGAGATCCTGGAGCCGGTGGAGGTCCTGAGGCCAGTCCCTCAGCTCACCGCGGGCACAGAGAGGGATAAGCTAGTACCAAAATCATCTCTGCCGGCTGCCAGATTTTATAAAATGCCAGACTTCACCTTTAAACTTAATGAATAATCATCAGATTTAATATTGTTTTTCACTATTTTTTTTTTAGGTTATGTAGAAAATAGGTTAGATTTATCAATTATTCTTACTGTAAAAAAAAAGTTCTTTGTTGTCCATAACAAGCAATCACAGCTCAGCTTTCATTTTAATAGGGCTCATTAATATGTGAAAGCTAAGCTGTGATTGGTTGTTATAGGCAGTATGGTACATTCCTACTGTAACGCTGCTTGATAAATCTCTCCTATTATTTAGTTATTCAGAGCCATTTTTAAATTCTCCACAATACATGCAATGTGAACACAGACCACAATAATACCGGTGAAGACTCCCGACTGAGCTGTAGATATTTCCAGGGGCATAATTACTAAAAGTTTTATAGTTGATAATCTTTCTACAAATGAGAGAGCACATTATCTGCACCAAAAAATCTGTAATCTGCAGCCAAGCTAGCAATGTAGGAAGGTAACATGGTTTTGCCTGGAGTAGAGCACCAATAAGCTTAGGACGGAAATGACAGTAGTGCTTAAAGTGTCAATTATAAAGCTTATAACGTATAGCAAATTATGATCAAATACCCAAGCGAAAGAGCTGCAACTACTATCATAATTTATATGATCAGCAGCAGTGACATAAACCATTCTAGGAAACCAAAATAACACCAAGCCAAAAAAGAAACTCTTATTCTGTCAAAGCATAATATATGTTCTTTCTAAAACTATAAACTGGAAAGAAGCCAAGGTATGAACATTTACTTTGGGGCAATCTGATGAAGGTCAAAGCTTTCAACATTATGAATGCATTATATTAATAACAATTTATAGCAATAGGAATTACAGATAACAGTTATATTCAGTAATATTACTAGGAGGCAGTCTTATGGCAATGAGGAAATAGTCCTCGCAGTCAGTGCAGAAAGGTGACTTTATAGTACACTTCATGGTGACCTAATCAAATGGCTGCAGTACTTAACTATAAAATCTCTCCGTTTTGAGAGGTTCATTAAATATCAACTTGACACTTTCTTGAAAAACCATTTTACACACTCAAAAAAAAAAAAAAAGATATGGCAAAGAAGATGAATATAATAAGTTTGTGTAAGTCAGCATTCATGTAAAGCCTTTGTGTATTAACAGAAAGAGAAAATAATAATGGCAAGGGTGCATTGATCTTTAAAAAAGGTTTAAGGAAGACTTGAAACAGTGAAGTAAATATGATAAATGTAAGGGAATTATAAGACCCATAAAGACCTTATAATTTTATCTTATTTTTTATCTCATCTACATCGACATGTAGCATGGGTCTTTAACGCCATTATCTACCCTGTGGAAGATGACGACTCTGTTGAAACAACCTGCCTGCTGATTTAGGCTGTGTTTCCACTATGTACTGATAAGCTTGAACAACGTCCGGAATTAATGATCATGACCATTAATTCTGGCCGTTGTTGTCTGAGCTTATTAGTACGTTGTGGAAACATGTATAGCATTTGAAAGTATGCATATATTCCTTGTGGTAATTGACCAATTTTAGATGGAATCCTGAGTTAAAGGCCCTGATAGGATTTCTCATGTATAAGGGTGTCTTGATTGATCTGACAGCAGATTCACTGGATGGAAGGATCTGGCATGTCTGACTTTATCTTCCTTTTTTCCCCATAGGAGATGGGATCTGACAATGTTCTTGGTTAAGACGAGCATACATATGTACAGTAGAGTCCTGAAGACTAGATGTTGGACAAATGAGTGTGTATTGGCACCCAAAGCCAATTCCTTGGTATAGTGGTAAAATCACTTCATGCTAAATTCCCACGAAGGGATTTTATTGTGAAATGAAAACCACAAGTTAGTTCATGATCATTATTTGGAGCCATCGTTAAGAAAAGGTCACCTTTTGCCCTTAAGTAACTGCCCTTTCTCATCATGGGAACACAGCCTTGAAGGGGTACTCTGGGCGGAAGGGCTTTTTTCACTATGGCTGGGGAGAGGGTGGATGAAAGCAATGATGGCCACTTACCTCCTTGGTTCCATCACTGAGTCCCGCATCACGTTGCTACATTTTCTGGTCCTGGGCCACTTACTGGTCTATGATGCGGCTTGAGACGTGACAATTCAAGCCCACTCAGCCATTCAGTGGCTGTAGCAGGGTCTCGCCTCTGCTGCTGAATGGCTGAATGAGCTTGAAATGTCCTGCCTAAAGCCGCATCATATACCAGGAAGTGGCTGGGAACCAGAGCAGCGTGATGTGGGACCCAGTGCTGGAACCAGGGAGGTAAGCGGATGTCATTGCCTCCCATCCAGAGTACCCTTTTAAAGGGGTTTTCGTACCAGAGACTTTTAATCTAGACAATAATATTC
Source organism: Dendropsophus ebraccatus (assembly GCF_027789765.1). NCBI lineage: Eukaryota > Metazoa > Chordata > Amphibia > Anura > Hylidae > Dendropsophus > Dendropsophus ebraccatus. Next base: position 52,219,395 of record NC_091463.1, read on the forward strand.
TAGTGGTGTCATCCTTTTCTTATCATAATAGTACCAATGAATTGTATGCTTCTTGACTGTAATGATTCTTGACACCCGCATCTGAGTTGTTTGTGAGAGGCTCATTGAACTTTATTGCATTTTTATATAAACATTAAATAATATGAAAATTAATGTATATCAGCAAGGTTATAATGTTCCAGTTGTAATCTGAAATCCCAGCAGAATCTGCCTATGGATGAATAAACAGATGTACAGAGCTGAAATCGATTTCTCTCCGCAGAACTTTTAAGCATAATTCCAATTGAACAACATTTTCACAGTTTTAATCTGCATAAGTTGTATAACTTTGCTCATAGTTTAATTCACAGTAACGTTAAAGCACAATGTACCACAATGATAAAAACTATACAATTAAGTATTTATTACACTACAACACATTTCTAATTTATTTACAGTATTTTATTATATAGCACAAGGCAAAGACTTCTTTATGTTCTTAGTTTATTATTTCTTGTTAAATGGACTCACAAAACACAACAATCACTGAGCTCAGGGAAATCAGTGAAAAAATGCAATGGAGTACTCATTGAAGAGTCTCCACTGATTGCCCTCTAAAAATTTGAATATACAAAGAAGGGGTCAGTGGAGTCTCAGTTGTTAGTCTAAAAACATGGGAATAGCCAGATATCCCTCTCTCCAGAGAAAGAAGCCTGTTGCCAAGGGGTGCCTCCCTGTTGAGAGAACACCAAACCTCCCTGATATGTAGCCCCTCAAGTTCTCAGGTAACCCTTGTCTTATGTTGTTACACCAGCAACAGAGTTAGACTTTTACTTAAAGGGGCCACCCTGGTGTTTCCCTATTTACAGTATGCCCCAATGCTGGCAACAGAGTGGGGACTTGAAATTTAGTTGCCGGTGGGCCTAAATGGAACTTGACATTTAGGCCCACCGGCCCCCAATGTGTTGATCTTCCCTCTGTGACGCGGCTTCATTGATTCTAAAATATAATGTTTAATAACATATAATGTTCCTTTGCTTCCATTGGGACATGGAGGTATAATACAAGCCCTAAAATGTTACTATGTTAAAATTTAACTTTGTTTATTGTTATTTTCCATTTTCTTAGCTTAACTTTCCTTATGTTCATGTTTAACCATTTACTAAGCGTAAATGTACAGTTACTGTAAGATGTTCTTACCATTATGAGGATTTAGTATATGATGTTTGTTAAAAGTCCATCCTCCAAGATTTGAAGAATCCATCTCAAAGCCTTGCAAGGTGACTGTCCTCCGCTCCCATAATATGAGGTCTGGGCATGACTCATATTCATATCCAACTGACACTGTCACACAGGAAAAAAAATGGTTGAAATGCTTTTTTTTTGGCATTTATACATTTCATTATTTTTCAAAATTTCATCAAATGTTCAAGTAAGTAGATCAGACAAATCTCAGATCTGATGTCTCCAAATGACAGCTGTATAATATAAGTATAAATCACTGAAGTTTGTATGTCTTTATGAAGAATTTCTGATTCTTTACTTTTTTAGCTGGCTGACATGTTATCTTCAAATGAAAAAGCCGGCAAAGTAAATTGCCTCTATTACTGTTTGCCTAAAGCACAGAAAAAGTCATATTTCAGCTTATGAAATGCTGAAAGCACAAAATAACTTATATATAGATTAATCCTTCCCTGTACTATGCAGGCTTACAGTCCAATTTGGTGATCAAGAACTCCTTAGCAAAGAGACAATCCAGTAGTTATTAAATGATCATCCTCCTTGTCATGAAAGCAGTAATGGATTTTTTTACTCAAAAAAGTCTGTACAATTTTATTTTACCCATATGTGTGTGTGTGTATATACTGTATATATATATATATATATATATATATATATATATATATATATACTGTATATATATATATATATATATATATATATATATATATGTAAAACCTCCCAAGAATACTATTCATTTCAGAAAGCCTCGCCTGTCAATTATTTCTTTGACCAGTTTTCCTCCAACTGCAGTCGGTAGAGGCTGCTCCTTTATCAGCAGGGCAACTGCTAAAACCAATAGTGTTTTTTTATCAAATATTTTAGTGGGAAACCTTTAAAAAGACCATGAAATGGATGTACATGTGGTCCAAATCCTGTAGACGTAGATCACAGTACTAAGGCAGGAACCATACTGGGGAGGGGGGTCCAGAAATGAATGGAGAGCCATAATGGCAACTAGGAAATAATACAGATGGGGAACCATGCTGGGGACTATGAATAAAAGAAAAGCCAAGCCGGGGACTACAATTAGGAGAGAAGCCATGCTGGGGGGCTATAAATGAGAAAGAAGCCATGCTGTTAACCGAAAATCAGAAGGGGAGTCATGCTGAGGAGGATGAATAAGAAGGGTGCCTCCCGCAAATATGAAGAAGAGGTTGAGCCATACTGAAGACAAAGATTATGAAGGGGTACCATGATGTAACTGAGGGGGTACCGTGATGAGTATTTTGATGCATTTGAAAGACATGGTTTTATCATTACTTTAACTTTTTACATGATTTTCCCAGTAGTTTTTGAATAATCTATTAGTTCCCTGCCACCTGCCACTTGAATTGTCACTCAATTATCAAAATAAGACCCTCTGCAGCCATTTCTTGGGCTCACAAAATCACTTGCTTGAGTTGAAAGGAAAATCCCCCCCCCCCCCCCCCACTCTGATCTCAAATAGTTACTGGGCTGGATGGCTTCAAAACAAGAATTATTTTATTTGTTATCTAATATTTTTTTTTTTACTTTTTTAAGCCCTCAACTGTTTCTGCCATAACCATCTGCTGACACTGGTCTACAGTTCCTATGGTAAAGAAGGCTTGTCGCCTCAGGAGATTAAACATGCTTTCTCTCCAAAAAGAGGGAGTGCCCCTTCTCTTTTCAGAGGGTTTTCACAACTTTTAACCATAGTTATTAATGGTCTGTTTGTTTTTTGTTTTTTACTATATTTGACAATTGTGTAAGAAGACTATATTTTAATAATAATTAAACAGATGGGCATATGTTTGCAAGTTGTAAACTTGTACCGTTCCTGCACATGGGCTACTGTCATATGCCAGGGCCTTGTCCAAACTGCCTTCATTATATGAATGCACAAACGTGAGATGAATTGTCCAGTTGAGTTCATTTTTCCGCATAAAGAGCAAAGTGGCAGTGCCAAAACTGTAAGCACTTAGCTAGTGATGCCATTAAGCTTTATGTTATGACCATTTCAATGTTCTTTACAAGTTCATTTTTGTCCCGGTGGTCTAAACTTCATGGGGTTCGATGAAGCCAAAGTAAATTTCAATGTACATTAGGGTACACTTATTTCTGTGCAAACTATGAGGATCTTCTGGTGTACATTGAAACAATGACATCATATCTCCTCAATTATAGGCTTTAATAGGACAATAAACCATTTATTCATGTAGAATTTAAGATTGTTTCTAAACACATTGGCATCATATGTGCTTTACTATAGCTAGAAATCCATGTAAATGTGCTGGGGGTGAGCTACTAAGAGGGAAGAGGTTAACTACAATCATCTAAAATGCATCCTTTTTCCTTTTCCTATAAAAAAAATAGTTCTGAACTTTAAATGTAGTTAGGCCTAGAAAAGCTATTTAAGCTTCTAACATTGAAATGAGCCATAAACATATTGTAAGAATGCTCAGGAGGTGGCAGAAAACAAAGTCTCAAAAAGAAATCAGACTGTTCTCCAGCAGGGAAGGCAGCCAGATTAAATTAACTTGGAAAAAAAGCATTGATTCTTTTCATGGCTTATTTCCAAATCCTCTATTAATAACCCGACTACCGTTCATTTTCTGATTTCATAACCCACCAATTCATTTTGTGGTGTATAAGAATAACGATTAAGCATTCATCTGAAGGGGACAGGCGCCTATTGTGCTTTCCTAACCGTACACGGTGTCCAGGATCTTGATGATCAAACATTTGGTTGTGAGTCTCGCTTATGCCAGGGAAATGATTTTTATTTCGTTGTCATTGAACATGCTTTCCCGGTGGTTTATTGTGATAGGAAGAGTGCTCCCAATTCTATAAACAGATAATTATTGACAAAACTACAAATAATGTTCTGCATTGCCAGCCTATAGCAAATTTATGTGTCTAAAGTACCTGTGCTAATGGCAAGAAAGGGCCAAGTGGAAAGTCACCTAGACAACTCAAGACTTACAGCAGGGGTACAGACACAATTGGTGGGAAGTGGAAAGTAAGGTGCACTTTAAAAATACAAAAAATGTGAACTCTAATAGTCAATAGTCCAATAGTTAAAATCAGTGGCTTTAAGAATATAGAAAACCAGTCATGTAAGAATTCACGTATAAGGATGAAATCAACTTATCATCATGTCTTGTTGTAAATGTAACAGCTTGTGTCTTATGATAGATCTCTAAAGAAATAACCACATCAACAGTCTGCAAATAAAGTGTAAACATAGCCTATAAGTCTGTGTAAACATAGCCTATAAGTTTCCCTAGATGTGTGTGGGGTTGCTCACATTAAAGCAGCCCTGCACCCATTAAAACCTCATTCACCTCATTTTATACACGTTCTTACTGTACAGGGCATCCGCAGTAGAAATGTATATAGCTGTATGGTTGACGTGAAAGGGTTAAAGATGCTGAGAAATTGCGGATTTCCCTTTATGTTAGATCTTTGCATCTTAATCAAATGATGGGCCATGACCAAGGCTATAAAGTATAGAAATGAAAGAGAAGAAACATCTACAGTATGTGACAGAAAGAGAGCAGAATGTGGCCTTCATTCCCTCTGTGATTTAAGGGAGTTATCTCTTTTAGAAATGAGATTTTCAGACAGTTTTAGTCTATATTAGTAGTTGGGAATTCTGCATTCAGGGCATCCATCAAATTAGCCAAATGGGGAATTATTACAAGGACCATCTCTCCCTTTGGAGGACCAGGTAGTTCTGTTTCATACACTGTCCACTGATTTTGAAGACAACTGTGTAATGCTCCATTGCCTGCATGGCTCTGCAGGGGAATGAAACAAGTATAGCCCAGTTTCCCTTTATAGTATGTTTGATCACTGGAGGTCCCCACAGTAGGGCATTACATCGTGTTTAACTTATTTTTACGGATCAGTTAAAAAAAGGAATGTAACTGTTGCAAACAGTTGTATCAATCTAATAGGAGTGAATAATGGCAAAATAAAAAATATTTGAAGAATCTACCTACTATATATATATATATATATATATATATATATATATATATATATATGTATGAAGTTAATGTATATGCCCCTATATGCCTGTACAACCTCCTACATGGTTGTAGACATGGTGATAGTAATTTTGAAATTCCTTTGTGCAGGAACATTGAATTGGTGTTTAAATTGACTACATAAGGTTTAATAATATATGTATTGTAATATACATAATACCAAGGGTGCCCTTAAAGGCAGTAATACAAAAGAACCATGTCTTCTGGGTAGCACTACATAATAGGAAGATGATAATAGAGTAGGAAGCCAATACTCCAAAGACTAATGCTTTCAATAAGTAGCATTTGGTCAGCCTCTTGAAGTATAGGATGATGTATGGAATATATGATTGCCCCATTATAAATGATTCTTACACAGTGGTGTCTACCAGGAAGGAAAAGAGATTACTACCCCCCCCCCCCCCAAAAAAAAACCCTGTATTAATGTGATTTTCACAGTTCTTTTCAATAATTAACACATAGAATCTAATGTTAATAACAATAATTAATTATAGCGGTATATAACAATAATATAAATGACGATATGAAGATGAATGAAGAAACGAAGATGAAAATATAAAATACATTTATAAAATATACATATATATTCTGTGCTCAGAACTCCTTACAACTACATAAAAAATGTACATCACTAGAGATGAGCGAACCTGGAGCATGCTCTAGTCGATCCGAACCCGAACTTTCAGCATTTGATTAGCGGTGGCTGCTGAAGTTGGATAAAGCCCTAAGGCTATGTGGGAAATCATGGATATAGTCATTGGCTGTATCCATGTTTTCCAGACATCCTTAGAGCTTTATCCAAGTTCAGCAGCCCCAGCTAATCAAATATCAAAAGTTCGGGTTTGGATGGACTCGAACCCGACCCCGGTTCGCTCATCTCTATACATCACTGAAGATTACATTTAGGGGACCACACTAACATGAATGTTTTTTTTTTTATGTATACTGTATGCTAAAGAGGACCTTTCATAATTAAAATAAAACCTTAAAACATACAATATTATCCCAAATTATATGAACTAAAATAAGGGGTAGGCTAGGTAACACAACGTCCATTGAACGGCCAAAGAAAGACGTACGTGCATATAAGGGTAAATGCATATTTTTATTTTTTTAAAATATTCTGTCGGTTGTAGGATTAATGGCAACACCTTAAGCAGTGGCATTACCTGCATTAGGAATAAGTAGCAGCATTCAGAAGCTGTGGTCGCAGAAGCTTGAAGAGCAAGAAGCCTTCACAGTTTGTAAGCAAGAGGAGGCAGCAGCGGATTTTACAAGCAAAGCAGGAAATGTTTATTCAGAGCAGTCAGCTGAAACTCAATGGTCAGCTCCTAATGGACTGAGCAGCATTTACTCTTTAGCTTAGTGAACGGCATCACAGTACTTTCTTGTGTAGCTGCTCCATATAACAGAATACATATAAGAGAATTATACAAATACATTAAAAACTATGGTGCCTTAACTAACATAAAGAATAAATATTAATGCACCAATTTTCTATCTGTCCAGCAATTTTTTTTTAAAATTGCAGTATTAATTTACATCCAATTCTATAAAGGGTTACTTTGCCAAATATATATATATATATATATATATATATATATATATATATATATATATATATATATTTTTTTTTTTCCTCTCTCTCTCAAATTACTCCGGTGAAAATTCTTTTCTTCCAGATCAACTGGTTTCAGAAAGTTATATAGATTTGTATTTTCTATTTAAAAATCTTGTCTTCAAGTACTTATCAGCTGCTGTATGTCCTGCAGGAAATGTTTTTCTTTTTCAGTCTGACACAGTGCTCTCTGCTGACATCTTTGGCTGAGACAGGAACTGTTCAGGGCAGAAGAGGTTTTCTATGGAGATTTGCTGCTGCTCTGGAAAGGTACTGTCACAGAGAGAGGTGGCAGCAGAGAGCACTGTGTCAGACCAAAAAGAAAACACCACTTCTGCAGGACATTCAGCAGCTAATAACTATGGGAAGTATATCACAAATCTATGTCACTTTTTTTTTTAACCAATTGAATTGAAAGAAAAAGATTTTTAATGGAGTACCCCTTTAACTGGTTTCAGGAAGTTACTGTATATAGATTAGTAATTTAGTAAAAAAAACACAAGTCTTCTAGTATTTATTAGCTGCTGTATGCCCTGCAGGAAGTTGTGCTTTCTTTCCAGTCCTACACAGTGCTCTCTGCTGATACCTCTGTCCAGAGCAGAAAAGGTTTTCTATGGGGATTTGCTACTGCTTTGGACAGTTGCTGTCATGTACAGTCTTGGCAACAGAGAACACTGTATTAGGGCGGGTTCACACTATGGAATTCTCGCGGACAATGTCCGCGGAATTCCGTCAGCTGTCCGCCCGCACGGGCACGCGCTTTTCCGCCGGCTCCATAGACACCATTCTATTGGCAGGCGTATTCCGCGATCCGCTAAAAGAAGTGACATGACACTTCTTTCAGCGTATAGCGGAATACGCCGGCCCATAGAATGGTGTCTATGGGGCCGGCGGAAAGGCGCCCAGATGTGCGGGCGCACAGCTGACGGAATTCCGTGGACATTGTCCGCGAGAATTCTGTAGTGTAAACCCGCCCTTAGACTGGAAAGAAACCACCACTTTCTGTAAAAAATTTTCAAGGTACTGTTCACACACAACGGATCTGCAGCAGATTTTGCAGCAAAATCCGCTGGGGATCCTTAACTGTCATTTTCAATGAGATTCCATTTGTCATCCTGCAGCGAGTATGTTAAAGTCAGCCCCCTTAAGCCCTTGCGGAATACATTACCGGGTCCATGCTCTGGCTTGCTTCAGGGGAGCCCCAGAAGCAAACGGGAGCACATACCCAGTAATGTATGCAGCAGGCCACAGGGAGTAAGGGGCTAAAGTGTACATGCTCGCAGAGGGATGACAATACCAATGAAAGTATGGAACCTCATTGAAAATGACAATTAAGGATCCACAGTGGATTTTGCTGCACATTCGCAGCGTGAAAACCGATGCGGATCTGTTGTTTGTGAACCCACCCTAAAAGATAAAAAAAATAAATAAAAAGACCAAAAGACCAAACAATGACTATATATAAATGTTGAATAAAAAAATATTTAAAAACACCCCAAAATGTTAGGCCCACATTATTGTCATACATAGCATTTCGTGATAGGACTTCTTTAAATGTGACAAAAAAAAGTATTAGGCCAAGAGTTGCCTGGTTAATTCCAGCTACAAATGTGTGAGGCCCAGTAAAAAACATTTGCAAATTGCTGATAGCAAGCAAAGCAAATATATGCTTAGAGAAAGTTAAAAAGAAAATGGAAAGCGCAATGACACCTCAAGATAAGAGTATGAATGATATGTGGAATATGAAAGGTAGAAGGCACTGGGTGAGTGGTCTGGAAAGATTAAATGCTAATGAAATACTTGATTTAAATAAACCTGAGTTAGGGGAAGGGAAGGCTGAACGAATAAATGAGGAAAGAGATAATTGAAATAATTAAAGAAGAATAATTAATTAAGAGGAATGGTATGAGGATGGCTGATCCACAGGGGGATTTCATGAGTGGGAATGCAAAATGGAAAGCAGGGCTATTGATTAGAAAGATTGAGAGAAACAGATAGCAGAAATGTGCAAAACAAATAAATCTTATTACAATAACAACAGGCCAGCAATGCAGAAGTGATACTTTTATCTAGATATTATTACATCAAACAATATATTAAAGACCTTATAAATCATCTAAATTCTAAGTGCCCAACTCTACTAGAGCAGATGCCGTATTGGTTATTAGTTGTTGGCTTCACAGATTATACATGCACAGAAATTAGAGAAGCGAATCTGGCGAATCAAGAGTCGCTGCAAATCGCTCCGTCAATTTGGTTTGTTCTGCAAATTGAATTCCTGCCAATTCATTAAGGAAATTTGTAAAAAACAAAATGGCGGCCGCACATGCTGTCTGGAGCATCACTGGGCAAGAGAAAGACATCCCTAGTGCCTGTCCAATCAGCAGCAGGTCCCTCTGTGATGTCAGCACCTCCCCCTCTATATAAGGTGTTTCGTTAACAGAGGTGGCCAGTCGGTTCGTTAACGGAGGTGGCCAGTCAGCTGTGTGTAGAGGAGAGAGAAGGATAGCAGCAGGCAGTTAGAGCAGAGCAGGGAGAGACTAAAGGCCCTATTCCTCCGGATGATTATCGTTAGCATAATCGTTAACGATTAAGGATCTCAAAAGACCGCTATTGCGAAAGCCCTGAAAATGTTCACTCATTTCCACGGAACGATAATCGTTACTTATGATCGCAATAGCGATCGTTTTTCTTTGCTATATATTCGCTATTGCGTTCGTATCTATTGCGAACGACCAAACAATTTCTTATTTAATGCGAATGATTTGCGAACGTTTTGCAAACGAGCAACGATAAAAATAGGTCCAGGTCTTATAAAGCGATCAACTATTTCTCGTTCGGTCGTTAATCGTTAACTGCATTTCAACCGAACGATTATCGTTTAGATTCGAACGATTGTGATTTTCAGATTTTTGACAACAACATGCTCTAAAAAATGTGCCTTTCTGTAATAGTCCCAGTATTGTAGCTACTATAGTTTTGGCTGTTTTAATAAAATTCGTAAAGATTCAATTCGTAAATCTTAAAGAGTTTGACCAAAAATTTGCAAAGCTTGCAAAATGGATTTCTGGTTGCTTCATTCGTCTCTAATAGAAATGATAAAATAGAAGATTTACACTCAAACTTTGCCATTCAATGTCATTCTATCCCCTGTGGTCATCATTCGATTGGTACAGATTTTATCATGCCTGTATTAAACTATTGCTTCTGTTACTATCATTGTGATGATATCTTTATAAGATGCAGAACCAGGTCAAGGAATGGGGTCCCCTCTTCAGTAACAGTGTTATATATGGTACAATGACTGTATCACTTATATCACTTATTTTTTACTGATTGGAGCCATGTATTAAAACATTTTTTTCCTTATAACTTTTTGATTGTAATGTTTTTATTTTTTTATACAATATTATGGGGGTAGCCACCTTGCCTGAGCTGTTAGCATAATTCTGGGGGGAATTTATCAAGACCATTGAAGACTGCTGAAGTGTACCTCTTCCCAGCAGGCCCCACCACCAAGAGGGAATTCATGTTAACTCTTATTTGGTTCTCACAGGTAACTGGGTTCGAGCCTACCTAATGTTATGCAGCGCCATAGGTTAGCTAAGTAAATTACCTTACCACTCGAAAATCACCACTTCAACAATTTTTTTAAAACCTTTATGTTGTACTATAGAAGCTAACTTGAAAAACACATCAAAACTTCCCTGTTTGAAGACAGCCTGATGAATGCATATATAAGTAATACATAATGATGGTATGAACATGAAGAGTTAAACAATGTAATGAAACACCTCAGCTTCTAGAAGATTCAAGTAAAACCTTGATGCTTATTTATTATGGGCGCAATCTTTCTCTATAGATACTCTCATAGATTCATTAACACTTGGCACAGGTGTAGACCAGTATTTCATTGCCTTTTAAATAAAGTTAATTGCTTTTTGTTTGGTTGCTTTGTTGCACCATCATAGAAAAATATCAATTTCAAGGCATAAACATTCCCAATTCTTGAGGAAATAGCAGCAGATTTTATTTCATTAGGCTGATGAATTGATAGCTTCGAGATGATGGTGCTTACTGGCAGGGCATGCCTAATTCCTATTAGTCTCCATTGTATCAGACATTTGTTGCATATCATTTTTATACTCCCTTGTGCCATTCGGTAGAGGTGTCTCAGAAAGTGGCGTAATGTATTCACAGATATGATGCAGCTCATAACGGCTAATTTGATACATGGGCTCCACGGCATGCATAGACAGATGCGGTAAAAGGTCAGGCAGAATAGAGAGACGTTATCTCTGTCTACTGCCTTGTAAAACAACCATAGGGAGTAGTGATATTACTGTACTTGTGCATATGATTGCAAGCAGATGGGTGGTATAGTAGTCACGGATCCCTCTCTCATTGTTTACATGCCTAGTCTGTGTTCTATTTTTCTATGCCGCTTTGTGTCTGCAGAACTCTCAGATCCATTAAAGCATTGGCTTAGATTGTATCAGCTTGGCAGGCTGCACTCTGTTCCATGCTACACTAAAAAAGGATAGGGGGATAAAGAAAGATCAGATGCAGAGTTTCCCAGTAGGCAATGGGCCCATTGCAACTGCCCTCTTTGTTCTGTCAGCCTTGACAGAAGCCACAATTTATAACAAGCTTTTTCCTTCTTATTTGTCAAAAGAAATATACAAAGAGACAAAGAAATATGAGATAAAAAGACAGATAAATAGACAAGCAATAATGATTAACACCTCCAAACAAAATGATGCACGGGTGCACCCTGCCATGGCTGCAATGCAATGCAATTCAAAATGCTGTTTATTATTGATTGCTCATATATGTTAGTGTTTGCAGTCTGCTTTGTGTCTTTGTGCTGTAGATAGATAGATGTGAGATGCCTTAACAGAAGCTATAATGTATAACAGATGTTTACTTCTTATCTGTACAGTAAAAAAAGAAAAAATTGCGATACCCCAGATAACTATGAGATGATAGTTTTAAAAAATGTAGATGCAGCACCCCTTGGCAGTTAGTGGCGCCAGCCAACTGCACCTTGATCCAATGGTGTACTAATGTTGATGGAAGAAAAAAATACCAAAGGTGAAAAATAAACTTATAAAGTTTATTCATTGTTTTGCACCGTAAGGTTATGTTCACACTATTTTTTTTTCTTTTTTAAATAGATACGTACGCTGATTGCAAAGGAATCAGTGTCCTTTCTTTACTGCAGGGGCGGCATTGCATTGAAGTCAATGCAATGTCGTCCGCTGTATGCGCACATCGTAATTTTAACGGCCGTTCTTTAGAACGGGCCTTAAAATATTGTACCTGCGAACCACGGAACAGCATCCGGAAATAATAGCCGTTCACACAATTTAAAAAAAAGAACGTTCCTGCAGCCGATACAGAGGTATCGTTTGCAGGAATGTGCTGAATGCAGCTTAGTGACCGTTGCTATGCAATGGAAGCTGTTAAACCAAATGTGGACATAGCCTTAATCAGTTAATTTATGTGTATGTTACTAAAACTAATTAATTAAAGTGTTATTGTCATTTGAAAAAACTTTTGACATGTATTAGATATGTGCCAAGTGTTGATGTTAGAATGATATGAAATCATGTGAGTTGCCTCCATCATAATTATGTCATATACCTGTTAAAGTGTTTATAATCAGTTTATTTCTATATAAAATGTCAGTTGAGATTTTGGTGTGCTAGCCAAGCAGCATGCAAAATATGCGTAGGGTGAGTTAGTAAGTGGTATGTGGAACTTGTATTACTTCCTATTGAACTTGAGTTAGGTTCAATAGGAAAGCTTCTATATTCCACTGTGGTAAAGGACAACTTTGGTGACTAAAAATTTAAAAAAAGCCCACCAAAGCAAATTTTTTAGTTACCCTCACTGTAGAGACTGTCGTTGCTTAAAATTTGTCCATCCTGGCATCCCACCACGCGCCGATTACCATCTTTTGTTCTTCACCACTTGCTGGTTCATCCACTCTAAACTCTTGCCTCTCCGTTCAGCGGCTCAGATGGATTACAGCTTGCTCAGCCAATTGGAACTGAGCCCGCTGTAAATCATCTGTTGACACTGCAGAGGGGCTGGGGTGTGTCAGATGGCAGACAGCTTGCTCAGCCAATCAGAGCTGAGCAAGCTGGCAGTCATCTGGTGACTCTATTTAGGCCAGTCTCCCTCTTCAGTTGACACAAGATGGAGGCAGACAAAGATTATGTGGTCGACAGTGGTCACATAAGTATGGTCAGAGTTGTCCTTTAATGCACTGTATATACCAGGTGTTATTTTCCCTTCCCCTCTTTGTGCCAATACATTGTTATCATTATCACTATTTTTTGTTGTTCCGCCAAGTGCCCAGTGTATATTCATGCTATAACTATTTATATTCTTGTTTATGGCTATGTTCACACAACGTTTTTTGGGCTCCGTTTAAAATTACGTCCGTCATTTTGAGTCTAAAATAACGGACGTCATTTAGCAGCCTTGCCTCCCCTTAGTACAATGATGGCTGATGGTACATTATTCTAGTTTGGGATTACTAATTGGCCTTTGGGTGTGGCTTAATTGATAAGTCTATTAAATTTAATAGTAAAAACGGAGAAAGAACGGTGGAAAAAGAAAAACTGTGTGTGGACAACTAATAAAAAACATCCGCTGTTTGCAAAAGACTTAAAAAATAATGATCATGTTTAGAGATGAGCGAACCGGGTTTGGGTTCGAGTCGATCCAAACCCGAACGTTCGGTATTTGATTAGCTGGGGCTGCAGAACTTGGATAAAGCACTAAGGTTGTCTGGAAAACATGGATACAGCCAATGACTATATCCATGATTTCCACATAGCCTTAGGGCTTTATCCAAGTTCAGCAGCCACCGCTAATCAAATGCCGAAAGTTTGGGTTCGGATCGACTCGAGCATGCTCCAGGTTCGCTCATCTCTAATTCATGTTCATTATTTTGCTGTCCGTGGTGTGTGCATTGGACGTCCATCTTCCCATTGACTTTAATGTATTGCCATAGCAGTCAGTTAAATCGCAGCAAAAACGGACGTTATTTTAAATATCAAAATTGGACGCCTTTTCTCTATTTTTGACGTTGTGTAAACATAGCCTATTTGAGTATCGCTCTCATACACTCACCTCAAGGAAGTTTACATTGCTTATCCCTCTGTTGTATGTGTTCTTTTATTAATCCTGTAATGTATTGTATGTCATGTAAACGGAATTTCTAAATAAAGTAATTTTTATGATTATTGGATTTATCATTTCTGTCCAGTAAAATATATATATATATATATATATATATATATTTATTTATTTTATGTAGGCATTGATCTATAGATATAGCTCTGAGGAGCATACGGCAGCAAAGCAAAGGAGTGAAGGGTACTGCCATGTGCTTCTCCCTGGTTTATCTAGAGATCAGGGTGTGTCCCAGCACTAAGCTTTAAAATCTGTTACTATTCTATTCGCTCTGTTTTTATACTATTTCCAGTAAACTGTTAAAAATATATTCTAAAGGTGTTTTAGACTAATGAAGTAAAGTGAAATTTGCCTTGATATGTGTCTGATAATGCTGTGGATACAACATGCCTTAAAATGCACTTATCAAGCAGTCACCGCTTTCAAAATCCTGGTGACACGTAAATTAATTAAAGTAAAATTTATTCTTAAGCACAAATCTTCAGAAATATATTATAGAGCGCTTCTGGTTTAAGAAAATAGATTCCACCTTTAGAAGCTGCTAATTAAACAAACGTATGAGAGGGAAATGATTAAAGGAATTTGCAATTAAGGAAAGCAATAAATCTGCCAGCTCCAGACTTTCCATATGACACAGTGCAGGAATAATGAAGAATGTTGCTGTTCCTAAGTGCAATCCTCAAGTAACCTGTCTTTTATAAATAGCTATATGACAGCCTTCATGTCAAGAGGAAGAGGCTAAGAGAATAGAATTGCAAATAAAGAAAAGTGATAGAGAACTGGGGGTCATTCCGAGCATAAGGGCCCTCTGAAAATAGCATCATGCCTACAAAAAAATTCTGATGTTAACACATGGCTGTTAAACGCCAGCTTTGTAGCAGTCACTGCTGAGGTGTTAAAATCTATCTCAGCAAATCTCTGTAACGTCTCATTTTCTTTCTCATTAACCCATTGGACTTTGATGACCTAGCATAGTATTATTGTTTAGACTTAATATTAATAAATTATGCTAATTATTATTAAATGTTGCTCTATTTCTAAGCATTAATAATGTATAAAGCGACGTATACAGACATAGACAGTATCGCTATTTAAAAGAACTGTGGCTATAGTTAAAGGTATTTGGTGAAATGCAAGTGACCTTGACTTGTGCATTAAATATAAATAAAATGTGGTCATATTTATAGTAAACCTTATTTTAACTAAACTATTGACTTTCACTGAGCAGACTGTGTAAACATCCACAGTGTAGGAAGAAAAAGTAAGGGCTAATTTACACACCCTGTGAAGTTGCCATGATGGACAATTTAGGGCCCATTGATTTGTATTGGCCTATTTATACAATCTGTGCCACCAAAAAACAGGACATAGCGTGAAATGTGATTGTGGCATAGATTCCCCAATAGAAGTCTATGGGATCTAAAATAATAGAAAAAGATGTCATAGAATATTTTTGTATTAATGAAACACCTTAAATTTCCATAGATACACTTTGGAACACGCATAAGGCCTATATCCGAGGTACGTCTATGGGATCTGTTTTTATTAGCGTATTCACAGACATCAAATTCGTTATGTGATGTTCTATTTTAGCTATTTCTGTTTTTTTTTTTTTTAATTGTTTAACTTTAATAAAACTAGCACTGTACAATTTTAATGGATCTGCAAAATAAATGTGATTGCAAAATGAATGCAATCATGGATGGAAGCAACCAACCAGCTTAAAGAGTTTTGGTACAAGAGGTGAGATCGGAAGTTCGGGCTTTGCGAGAACTTTGCTCATTAAAGATACACAAAGCTTGGTTAAAGAGATGCATTAGGGTATATTCACACGGGCGGGCTCGCAGCGAGATTCTCGCTGCGAGCCCGGCAGGTCCTGTCAGTTCCCATAAACTACATACTTGCTGCGGTCTAAACGACGGCAGCGAGTATGTAATTATACCGCGCTTAACCCCTTCTACTCCCGCCGGCTGTAAGCAGCATACATTACCTGTCCTCGCTGCACGGGTCCGGCGTCCTGCTCTCCCGTCCGGCCAATTAGTGTGTTGCCCAGCTGCAGCCACTGATTGGCCGGGCGGGAGAGCAGGACGCCGGACCCGTGCAGCAAGGACAGGTAATGTATGCTGCTTACAGCGGGGGAGCCGGCGGGAGTAGAAGGGGTTAAGCGTGGTATAATTACATACTCGCTGCGGTCGTTTAGACCGCAGCAAGTATGTAGTTTATGGGAACTGACAGGACCTGCCGGGCTCGCAGCGAGAATCTCGCTGCGAGCCCGCCCGTGTGAATATACCCTTAAAGGCAAACTAATAGCATGTTAGAAGAATATGACCTTCTTTTATGTTCCTATAGGGCTGGGAACACTGAAAATGCAAGTTGATTTTTACCTTCATCTGTTTTATTTATATGTAAATTAGGCAGTTGTGCCGCCCCGTCCACTTGCCCCATCTTATGAATATTCAATTGATTCCTCTAAACTGCCTTTAGTTTCTGTTTGTTTAACCCCTTGACAACCCAGAACGTACCCTATGTCCTGGGGCGGGTAGGGGGGTTTAGAGAGGGGTCAGGCCACGACTTTTAGTGGGCCAATCGCTATGCCCGGCTAATTAGCCATTTAAATGCAGCTGTCAAAACTGGATCTCAGCCCTGTCTGGGAAGGAAGAGGGCATGTCCAGGGTGACTTAAAACCCATCTTGCATCAGCCGCTTTACCATAAGAATGGCTGTACAGGCATTTCCTTCCATTATCCACATGTAAGTAACAGGTCTACAAAAGCAACCTCATGTCTTTTCGCTTCACATCAGACCACCCTGATAATATGACCTCCTTTGGATCTCAGCCCTTTTTATTGGTTGACTTTATAGGTTAACTTTATGATCCTGTTTAGCCCCTGCAGGAATAGTATAGACCATATTTTCTTTTCATACCCACAAATTAGAGATCTTTGGCACCCCGAGTTGCACAGTGTAGTGTAAGCTTCAGAGTATCACCTCTAAAGACCTTATCTCAGACATTCATTGACAATTTTTCCCTGAGAAGACCTTCTCAAAACATAGATACATGTTTAAATGGGAATGTGACCTTGGTGTAACTATCCATATCTCCATTTGGCAAGTTATCTGGCAGAAGGCAGGGAAATCGTTACTATGCACATAGTACAAGGAAACTCAGTATACCACATATGCAATTTTTCCCTAATCTGTGCTTCCCATTTTTGGATATACATGCCCCCTTGTGCTCTTCAATTCTTTTCGAAAGTCCCCATGAAGAACATTCCAAATCCTTAATGCCACCAAATGCCTTATCTTCCTTTACTGGAAATGCTCATCCTCTCCTTCCACCCCTTAACTTCTCTTTTAAATTAACGGTATGAGAAATATAAAGTATCTCATCGCCAGCCTCATCAACACATGTATTATATGCTAATTACTAACTAGTTATGGAGGAGGAGAGGCAGTTGCTTCTAGCCACACTGGCTTTGCTCTCCTCTAAATAACAACACTCCGATTAAGCCAGTCAAGCCTGTCTGGGAAGGAAGATGGCATGTCCAGGGTGACTTGAAGCAAGTGGCTCCCTTTTCTCCATGACAAGTTAGCAATAATTAATAAACATTTTTAGGGAGGTTTCAGAAAGAAGTAATCACAGACAGCATAAGGACCCAGCTTCAGAATACTATTTGATATACGTATGAGGTACTAGGGGCAGTTTGTGGAGCACTAGGGAGATTAAAGGTTTTTCTTAAAGTGAGTGTTTGGAAACCAGAATTTTCAGTGTTTTTAGATAATATAAATAATAACATTGATAATTAAAAATAATAAAATGAAAACATGGAAAATAAAAACAAAACAAAACATACTTTTAATGTTTGATGTGAAAATCTAGCTACCCTATATACAATACTTCTACTAATTATCCACAAGCAAAACAGGCATACCAAATGAAAAGAAAGCCCTATTATACTGACAGTACAGCTGTGTCATGATGCTATTCATGATGCAAAAAAAAAAGAAAAAGAAAGAAAAACCTATTTAAAAAAAAAAAATAAAATATATATATATATATATATTCATAATCTTTTTTAAAGGCATCATTATTTTTTCTTAAAAGATTCATCTTAATTCTTAGTTTAAACTCAGTCTAGACAGCATAAGAATGCATTGGATTTATAACAGTAGCTCAGGCTGTAGGAAAATCTGATGCATATTTAAACTAAGTTTGAGCCATCTATAAGGCTTCTCTCAAACAAAAAAATTAGCAAGTTGTTTTCTGGCTGAAATATGCTGTTGGCAGTTTTCCTGCTTTTTTTTTTACATTTTATTCTGTCAGTTTTTCTAGCGTTTTCTCATTTTAGTGTAAATGACTATAGGCGTTTTTATTTCTGGCATTTTATCGACACCACTATTTTTGGAGAAAACAAAAAAGAAATGCTCTGCATGCTGTGATTTGGCATAAGAGCAGAAAAACGCAAAAAAAACATCAAGAAAAAAAAATATTTTCAGATAACATTTGGCTGCAGCAGTAAAAATGTCTCAATCCAACGCTCAATGTATGTTGGCAAAAATATCTGTGGGTTTTTGCCAAGGTTTGCCCCGCTCATCTGATGGGTGAGCAGGGGGACATGGCACGGCGCAGAGGGGACATACTGTAGCCTTCTCTTGCACCTCATTTACCATGATTTATGTAATCATGGCGATACAATACAACAGCCCCAGAGCTTAGATTTGCCAGATTTGCTGGAGTATGTGTTTCTCAGTAAATCTGGTAAGGAGGAAGAGACTACAAAATGGGGGTTTAAGCTATATGACCCAGGGTTTTTTTTTTCTTGTGTAAACTAATTTTTACCTTCCCCCCTCTCCAAAACTAAGTGTTAGAATATTGGTTTCTGCTTTATCCTACTCCAATTTACTGGGCGTTCAGGGAGTGGGATCACAGAAACAGCCCTTCATAGATAAGATCCTTAACCTTAGTTATTCATAGATAAACATAGATTTCTATTTCTGTTTAGCAATTTCAAGGGCATTTCCTGAGCTGAGTATATTCAAAAAGATTACATGAAAAAGCTTTAAATATCTATTGGAATAGAAAAAAATGAAGATAAATAAGGAAAAACATACCTAGTGCTTCTGAAAGACCGGATACTTTCTGGCCATAAATATCAGTTTTATTCCAGGCAAAGGTATAAACCAAGTTAATAGCAGCAGGAAACCATTTCTGTACAAGTCGTCCTTCCACTGCTACAATTAGATGTACTTTACTTAGTCCAATAGGGATTGTTGCGTGGGTGAGAATAATATGTATGAGACTCTTATAGCCCAGTGTTCGGCTGCTCAGATAGCTGAGTTTCAGAAAACTGTAGGGGACATGGATTTCTTCTTGTACCACCTACAAGGCAAAAATAAAAAAATGTTAAAGAGACCATCGTGTGTTGTATGAAATGATGACATTAAGTCCAAACTGCAAACATCCTTTATCCACAGCATATATAGAAGTTGTCGGACTATGGGGGGGGTCTGACTGGGGCCTTTATGATCTCAAGAATGAGGCACTGAATCATTGTTTTAGATGAAGCAGTAAATCGTGCACAGATGTAGTGGCTCCATTTATTGCCTATGGAGCCGACAAAGACAACTCTTGGGTACCTTTGGCAGCTCCAATGACAGTAAATGGGCCAGTGATGTGCATGTGGGACTTGCTGCTTGAATGAAATAAAAAAATTCTTCTCCTGTTTTCAGGAAGGTTGAAGGGTCCTGGCGGACGGACCCCCATGCAATCTCCTGTAGATAGGAAATAATTATATATACTACTTTTTTTTTTTTTTTTTTAGCAAGGTTCCACCAGGTTCCTCCATGGTCTCCTACCAGGAGTGACAAAACAATTTTCTCTCTTTGGGGAACTGAACCCTAGGAGTGGTGTTGCAAATGAAAATAGAACCTACTATCCATGTCATGAAAGCTTTTTTGTCACTGTCAAAGCGACCAAAAAGCTTAATCGGTGGACTGAACAGTCTCCTGGTGGTACACTTTTGTAGCTAAATGTATAACCAGCTGGGTGAGACAATACATATGCTTTGGTAGCAACACACATGATCTCCATATAGGCTAAAGTGCCGTCAGTAATAGGTCTGGCTTATTAATCTGCCACATTAGTTAGGGAACAGTAAAGCCCCACTCTCACACAAGGCCCTGTGAACGGCCACTGTTTAGCGCTACCTTTGGCCGGAATTAATGATCATGAACATTAATTTCCTATGAAGGTAGCGCTAAACAATGGCCATTGTTTGTACAGCATGTGACCATAGCCCAATACTTCTGATAGGTGAGCTTAGTAAATTAGACTTGAATAACATGATCTAAGATAACCCTTCTTGGCAGCATTTCCATATAAATTATCAATTTACAGCAAAATACACCTCTTCATAAGACCTAATACAAGGATGATCAGGGGCAACATCATGAGTGAAAGTAAAAGAATTCAAATTACGTGTGTCTCTTTGGTGAGAATTTTGGTCAGTTTTTTTTTTTTTTTTTGCCAAAACCAGGGCTGGAAAAGACAGAGAGTAACTATAATGGAAAGATTTTCACTTTTTTTGTTTTCAACCTACTCCGGGTTTTGGTTAAAAATAATGAACAAAATGCCAGGTGTGAACATAGCCTTATGGATTTAGTGAGAGTGATAGAGCATTTTTTATTTTATGTTTTAAACCTCTGCCTGCAGCCATCACTATGGGAAACTGTGCAACCTGTATGAGGATACAACAACTTGTCTCTCTTTAAAGGAAACCTATTATGCTTCCGTGAACGATTGTATAATAGCATATAAATGTTCATGTTTTGCTATTTTAGTTCTTGGCATCTTTAAGAACCCATACAGTATTGTAGTATAACAATATATGACCCAAACACAATAAAACATACAGCATATACTGCAGACAGGTATTTCTATTTTGTGAGGAATGTGTGAATGCATTATAGTATTGAGACTGCTTGCAGAGCTTCTCCTGACCCCATTTGATTTAACTATAACAAAGCACTCTCTTGTTTTTATCATAGTAGACTGAGCACAAAAACCTAGACCCTGCTGTCCATATAACCCCAATTTGCAGTGTAATTTGTTGACCTCTTTTATTTTTTTGTGTTCTAACTTTTTCCATCTCACTGTGTCCATCCCATGAATTTTTAAAGTCTATTACAGCACTGTGTGTCCATTAAGTGAGCTGTACAAAGCTGAAGCATATCTACGCTCTTCCTTTTATTGTTTGAGCTGTAAGGTGTGAAGTTAAATGACAAGAGACAAAATAATTGTCTTTGGCTTTACTGGGATTCAGCCAGCGCACGCTACTGACTGGAGTTCAAGTTACTTGCCGCTACAGGAATTTTCTGGAAATGGGACGGTAACCGTTATGGAACTGGTCTTATGGGTTCTCACCATTTCCCTACCTATGGATAGCCTCATGTGCTGATATTTTTCACAAGCAAAAATGACACCAGTTATAAGTAACATGACGCATAGGGTCATTCTTTACAAACCATCATGACCTTGGTGCAAAAATAGACCCCATCTCCTGAGGTGTTTCTGTCATCTATTGCATTACTAAGGAATGACCTAAACTTAACTTTCTTTATTATTAATCTATCTCCCTGGCTTAGTCTATTTATAAAGATACAGACTGCCTTTGCAGTCTGTATCTTATACTTTACCTAACCCTCCATCCCCCGCCATCTTGGTGACATCACTACATTCCAGCAGTACGTTGCAGCACTGGTACGCAGTGACACCACCAAGATGGCGGCGCTCGACATAAATCCCCAGGCATGGAATATTAGGTAAAGTATTAGATAAAGACTTCAAAGGCAGTATGTATCTTTATAAATAGACTGAGGGACACAGATTGGGACAGTTAGTAATACACAGCGATCTCACGCTGGATAGTGCAAGACCACTTTGTATGGGGGGAGCGGCGGGCAAAGGATCATGGGATCCCAACCCACCACTCTCCATGCCGGGAGGCCTTAAGCTCTCACAGACTCTTTTAAAAAGAGCAGACGCAAGCCCATAAAGAAAAGTAGAAATGAATAAATAATGTGGCAGCAAGAATAATTAGTTATATTTAGAAAAAAAATAAAACTGCAAAGCAGTAAAATGAAGGAGTAATAATAATAATAACAACACAGTGATTGGTTCTCTTAAAAGGCAGACTAGATAGACTCGGTGGTCTTTTCCTACTGACAATCTTCTACGATTCAAGGTTTCTAACTAAAAATATATGCTATGCTCTCAGGCATCCTGGTGCATTTTTTCAGAGTGGATATATAGTAATATGATGATAAATGTTTCATGACATTTGTAATACATGCTTCATTTCGTGTCAGACACCTAATGGTCATTTGCACTTGTATAGCATGTATTAATACATAGCTTTAATATACCTTATGACTAATCTCCCCTGATCTGACCATAATAGATGACAGACACACTTGAGGTGGTAAGGTCTATTCTTGCCCCGAGGAGATGATCACTGGTAAAAAATGACCCTATGCAACATTAGGTATCATTTTTGCTTGGTAAAAGTCATGTTGTAATAGCACCTCCCCAGTACATTCATCTCCTTTACATTATATCTCCTTTATCCTTATATTATTATTATCCTCAGTTTAACAATATTTACTTCTAAATGTTTATTTAAACATACAGTAGGCTACAACACAAAGGGCCAAATCCTGATAATTCAGTTTACAAAATACTCAATTACTTCCCTTTCCGTAACAGCAGATGACAGAGAAGACCATCCGGATGATCATCACTGCTCCTGAATTTGGATGCGGGCGCATCCATGCGCGCCCGCATCCCAATTCATCGCTTTACACAATGGAGCGTGCGGCCGGAGTCGCACGCTCCATTATGTGCACTGACAGGTTTTCTGCCTGTCAGTTTTTGCTGCACCGCAACAATTTGAGGGTGTATTACACATACTCTGGCCGGGATTCCTTTAGCCTGCAGCACAATGTAGGTTCAGTAGTAATCACGACCGTTGTTTAAAACCGGCAACAATGGCCATGATTACTACCAAACTTACGTTGTGTGAACATAGCCTCATATTGTTGAATATGAGGAATATTGGAATATTTACTACATATCAGAACATCCTCAAAAATGTTTCCCAAGTGTATATGCTCTGTATGTTCACTACAATGAAGATTTCAATGTTTGCTATCTTAAAGCAATTTTATTTAATGTCAATGTTTGGTCTATACACCAACCAGATTGCTTCTAAAGCACTCTCATGCACTAGTCTTTTTAGAGACTACAAAAATATGGGATGGCAAGCTTTATTTCAAAAACAGGGCCACTGTCAACCATTGAATGTGTTTGGTTGTATACCTCAGCTACTTTCTATTGAATGGTTCTGTGCTGTAATACCAGACACTTATAAAGAGACAAGAGTGCTGCTTTTTATGTAAGGAATATTCTCTTCCAGCCTTGAACATATAGCATGTTAATATAAACGTATGTTATGCAGATAGGTTACGTTATGCAATGCCACCTGATGGCTGATATCAGAAAATTAACATTCTGATGTGAAGAGCATTAGTTTGCTGTTAACATTGCTTGCACTGAATTGTTTTTCAGCCTAATTAGAATAAATGTGATAGCAATTTTCACCTTCAACCCTGACCTTTCCTTTTCTCATGTTCACATTTTCTTGCCTCTGCATAAACCACAATCTAGCTTCATAATCTCAAAATGTGCAGAATATGCTTTTATGTAAATTAAGGCTGACATGCACAGAATGAGGCATATGCTATTTTTTAACAGGTTCTTATTGTGCATTATTAATGAATGAAGTGTTAGACAAGAACCCATTGGGATTGTGTCATAATCTATATTAAACACATGGTAATGTGATAAAAATAAATAAAATATTTCTTGCTATTGTGTTTTATATAGATTATGACACAATCAAATATGTAGAGACATTTCAATCTTCTTTCTCTCTCTCTCTCTCTCTCTCTATATATATATATATATATATATATATATATAATTTTTTTTTTCACTATGTGTATGAATAAGAAAAATTATACAAGTACTCCAATCCTTACAGTAAAATAACGTGGCTCCTTGTTTACCCATATGCACATTGTTGTTGAGGTGAGGCTGTCGTAATTTTTTTGCGGAATGTGAAAGACCCACTATCCTAGTGAAAGAGCCTCATTCATGGCTACAATGAAAGGAGTTACCTTTGCAACTATGTTAAGTTCATCTAGATTGTCATCTGGCAGACCCTCTGTCACATTATGGCAGAACTACTGGACAGGTTCGACACCATGCCTTATAAAAGATTCACATAGAGCAACAGCTACCCTGGAAGGGAACCACGTGATCTCCGATGCTGCAGACCCTTATAGGAATTAGATGCTTTTAGGTGGATTTCTTTGTTCCAAAAACAAATATCATTTGCAGGTTGAGGATCAGATGGTTATATATATTTACAGTGGCGCCTTGGATCACTCTTAAACCAAAGAAAATTTTCCTATAAGAAATCACTGAAATTGCAGACAATTGGTTCCACACTTTAATAACAGGTAAAACAAACATTTAGAAAGCTGGATATGTCATATTATACGTTACTGGAGAGTATTGCCAAGCAGCATGTGGAGTATAATGTATAGTAACTGCATAACAATGAAGAAAACCATAGCAGTTTGTAGATACAGAATGGAGGTACAGATCCCCATAATGCAGGAGTGTAGTACAACAGGCTAGAATAGAGAAGCAGGGCTGCTGTCAGAGGTCTGTATGGTCACATGACAGCAATGGGGAAGGGGTGTGTTTTCAGTATGGACCAATCAGGAAGTGAGAATCACAGAGCTATGCAAGAGGACAGTGACAGAAACTTTTCTAAACAGCAGTGTAAATGGCTGAGTGTGAGTGCAGTCACATTATAGCAGCAGTGTGTATTGCTGAGTGTGAGTGCAGTCACATTATAGCAGCAGTGTGTATTGCTGAGTGTGAGTGCAGACACATTATAGCAGCAGTGTGTATTGCTGAGTGTTTGTGCAGACACATTATAGCTGCAATGTGTATAGCTGAGTGTAAGTGTAGGCACAGTATAGAAGAAATAAAGATGATGGGAAATCCAGGGCTCACAGAGACTGCAGAGAGCATGAAAGAATGAGCAGGGCATATGTGGGCACAGTATAGCAGCACTCTCTGTCCGGGAAGAGAGGGGTTACAGCTATGAAGAGATTACCTCCACAGTCCTGTCCCCTGATGGAAGCTTCAGTCAGAAGCGGATCTGCTATGATTTGGAAGGTGAGGGAGACTTTCTGGGTCAGAGTACAGTGCTGTAGACCCCGCTATGCAAACCATACCTCTCCCCCACTCCCCCTTCCACCAAGTACAGGGAGCTCTTAAACCAAAGCAATGCTCTTAAACCAAGTCACAATTTTGAAAAACTGTGATCTCTTCTTGCAAAATGCTCTCAATCCAAGTTCCACTGTATATATATATATATATATATATATATTTATATTTTTTTATTATTTATTTTCTCATTGCTCTACTAGTACAATATAATGTAATAAATAAATTGGTAGGCAGAAATAAAAAGTAACATGAGATTGCCCGCGTTCTGTAAGTTAGCATCTGGTCTAGATGGAAAGTAGGTGGATGTATTTGTGGCTGGATGCAGCAGCCTAGATTTATGTTATTGACTGTGGAGATGATAAAAGGGAAGAAGCAATAAGTGTGTCAAAATAAGAGGATGTATATTAAGCCGGCATGAAGTAAATCTTAGGGGTCAAACTCAAGGATTGCACACTTCTATGGGCTTTTGCAGAGCTTCATCTCTAAGAGGCAGAGAGTTATTCTGCAGCAGTAAGGATGCGAAGAAAATTCATAGAATACAGTAAGCAAGGTTCACTGGAAAACAAAGAAATTCTACCTAGGAATCTCTGAAGGAAAACACAGTTGTTTATATTAGGGGCTTAGGTGTTTATGTAGGTTATAAATGTAACAATCTACTATCGGCACAGAATGTATTCATATAAAAACAGATGTACTGAAATGCAAGACTTTACAGAGGGATTTCAGAGCATGTGCTGCTAGATGGGAATGAACTACACTGGTATAAAAAACGAAAACAAAACACCGAGGGACCAGGTAGCACGAGACAGACAAAAACAAACAAAAGCAGCCTTTCAGGCTAGACTTATTAAGTGTATTTACTGATTACTGTTTTTAAAATTATTATTATCTAATTATGCTAATTATATGCAAATTGACCCAATCTCCAGTCTTCTTTTATATAGTAAAACACAAGAAGTCTGCTAGAGATAATAATGAGAGCAATTATAGAAGTAGCAATTACAAAAGATGAGGAAGCTTGCAAATCTTACAGCCCTAAGCCTTTCTGAAACCAATGTACAGAATATTATTTCACATAACTAATTCAGTAACAAAAGATATAAGCCTAATAAGAACTGGACTAACTGTATCAATCTGCACAACAGGATAAACATTACCTACTATACAAACACTATGGTTGAGCACAGGGGTGGCCTAAGAGTTGTGCCATCTGTATAGTCATATAAAGCACATCACTGTTGGTGTAAATTAAAGGGTTATTCTAGACATAAAAAAGGTTTTATAATCGAATGGCAGTGCTTTCAAAGTACATTTTCTTCTACCCTAATCCCTCATAGCAGCCATCAAGATTTCTTCCAATTCCTCTGAAACTTTGTTTTTGTAGGAAACGTCAGTATTTTGTAGGAAATTAGAGTATTAATACTTTCACACTGTATAATTATGGTAAACTGGTGGAAAGAAGCACTCAGGGTAAATGCACACTAAACAGATTTGCTGGAGACATTGTACAAAGTAAAATCAAATGTTGGGGGTTTTCCCACAGTCTAGCATATATTTACCCTAACAAAGGACATTGCAAATTGCATCCTTCATCCTAGACCTAGATGGTTAAACTTCTAGGAGGGGCCCTATTAAACATCAGTTTTTGCCGCGATTTAACTGACTGCAATGCATTGAAGTCAATGAGAAGACGGACGTCCAATGCACACAGTGTATTGAATAACGGATGTTTTTGCCGTAGACGTCAAAATAATGATCATGGTCATTATTTTCGGACATCTTTTGCAAACAGCGGACGTTTTTTTATTAGTTGTTTACGCACAGTTTTTCTTTTTCTACTGTTCTTTCTCGTTTTTTTACTAATAAGACACACCCAAAGGGGAATTAGTAAACCCAAACTAATATAATGTACCAACAGCGTCATTGCACTAAGGGGAGGCCAGGCTGCTAAATGACGTCCGTTATTTTAAACTCAAAATAATGGACGTTATTTTAAATGGAGCTGAAAAAACGCTGTGTAAACATAGCCTTTGACGTGTTAACATAGCCTTCACACCTACCGGATCCGCAGCAGATCTCATGCTGCGGATTAGCAGCGAGATCCGCTGCAGATCCAGTCACATACTCGCAGCGGGATTGACATCCTGCTTTGAGTATGTGCTTTAACCCCCTGTTGCCGCCCGTAGCCCCACAACTCCGCTGCCGAGATCGTACATTACCTACTCTGGCGACGCGGCTGCATGTCAGGCTCCTGGCTCCGGTCCCGATCAGTGGTGCTGATTGGCTGAGGGGGACCGATGGGAGCCGGAAGCCTGACATGCAACCGCGTCACCAGAGCAGGTAATGTACAATCTCGGTGGCTGGGCTAGAGGTGGCGGGGCTGCGGGCGGCAGGGCTGCAGGCAACAGGGGGTTAAAGCATATACTCAAAGCGGGATGTCAAAAAACTCGTAAATCTAGAAGCGGGAGTTTGCCATGAAATGGTAGTCATTAGAGATAAGCGAACCTCGAGCATGCTCGAGTCTATCCGTACCCGAGCATTCGGCACAGTGGGGGCTGCTGAAGTTGGATAAAGCCCTAAGGCTTTGTGGAAAGCATATTCATGTATTAATTTTTTCCAGACAGCTTAAGAGCTTTATCCAACTTCAGCAGCCCCCGCTATGCCGAATGCTCGGGTTCGGATAGACTCGAGCATGCTCGAGGTTCGCTCATCTCTAGTAGTCATCAATTTTGGTCCATGTATTAACTATGAATAAAACTGGAACTTGGTTTTAGAAGACTTAGTGAGGGCAACTCATCGTTTTTTCTGTGTGGATACAGAATATAAAATCTTTGCTGGTTTTATCTGCTGAGCTGTAGATATACATTACCTTTCTTTCTTATTATTATTTTTATGTATATACTGTATAATACCACAATTTTTAAATGTTCACATATAAAATCCCACGGCACAAATATACTAAGTTCAAATATAATCTTTAAATCTATCCATACACATACATACATACATACATACATACATACATAACTCCCGCTCTCCCAGCACCTAACCTGTTTAACCATAATAAATCAGAAATGTCAAATATCCTTACCCTGTAAGAATAGAAAGATGGCCAGATGTGAGTATATTCATATTAATTAGGATATGTGGTTCAAGGATATTTATTTTTCCTGTAGGTTCTTAAAGGTTTATCGAGGATTAGAAAAACATTGACAAGGGAAGTGCTGTTTCTGGAAGAAAGCTGTTTTCTAATCCTGCATAACCACTTTGTTTTTATTAAACAGAGCCAGATACTGAATATATATATTTTTTCAAATCTGTTTCTATTGTAACTTTTGGCTATGTTCACACAATGTTGTGTTTCCTCTCCATTTTTGAAAAGAAAAAATTACGCCCATCAAAATGACACGTTGTTTCGCTGTTTGGCCACCCATCAGTGCAATGAAGGCTGTTACATCATTCTATTTCAGATGGACTGATTGCCCTTTACATGTGTCTTTAATTGAAAAGTCCATTAAATTTAACCCCTTCCCTCCATGGCCAATTTTCATTTTTCATTTTAGTTTTTTCCTCCTCGTGTTTAAATGACCACAGGGCTGGTATTTTTTAACCTACAGACCCACATAAGCCCTTTTTCTTTTGTGCCACTAATTTTACTTTGCAATGGCAGACTTAGTTTTTGCAAAGAACCCAGAAAAACGTATATGCAATGTGAAATTGAAAATAAAACACAATCTTTTTTATGTGTGTGTGTGGGGGGGAGTTGTGTTTACGACATGCGCCCTACGGTAAAACTGACAAGTGATCTATGTTCCTTGAGTCGATTATAACAATATGCAACTTACATAACTTTTATTTTATATGACAGCTTTTAAAAAATTTAAACCTTTGAAAAAAAAACTAAATGTTCCTTAACCCCTTAACGACATCGGGCGTAAATTTACGCCCTGATGCTGGTAAGGGAGTTCAGAGCGGGGCCGCGCGGCGACCCCGCTCTGAACCGCGGCGGTCCCGGGTGCCACTTGTAGCCCGGGACCGTAGGTATTAGCGGGCACGGTCCGATCTCCGTGCCCGCTAATACAGTAATCAGATGCAGCTGTCAAACATGACAGCTGCATCCGATTACCGGACGCAGCGTCATCCCTGGTGTCTAGTGGGGAGATCGCTCCTCCGGGATGTTTTCCCGGAGGAGCGATCTCCCTAACTGAAGCCGGCCGGGGACCGCTCCAAGATGGCGCCGTCCCCGGCTCGGCACTCGTTTACTTCCGGCTGCAGCAGCCGGAAGTAAACGAGTGCCTATCTCATGGATCTCTGCAGCATATCTATGCTGCAGAGATCTCAATGAGAGATCAGTGTACTTATACTAGAAGTCCCCTAGGGGGGCTTCAGTGTACTTATACTAGAAGTCCCCTAGGGGGGCTTCTAGTATAAGTGTAAAAGTAAAAAAAAAAAGTGTCATTATTAGTAAAAAGCCCCCTCCCCTAATAAAAGTCTGAATCACCCCCCTTTTCCCAGGTTATAAATAAAAGTAAATAAATAAATAAACATGTTTGCTATCGCCGCGTGCGTAATCGTCCGAACTATTAATTAATCACATTCCTGATCTCGCACGGTAAACAGCGTAAGCGCAAAAAAATCCCAAAGTGCAAAATTGCGCATTTTTGGTCGCATCAAATCCAGAAAAATTGTAATAAAAAGCGATCAAAAAGTCGTATATGCGCAATCAAGGTACCCATAGAAAGAACATATCATGGCGCAAAAAATGACACCTCACACAGCCCCATAGACCAAAGGATAAAAGCGCTATAAGCCTGGGAATGGAGCGGTTTTAAGTGTCGTATATTTGTTGACAATGGTTTAAATTTTTTACAGGCCATCAGATACAATATAAGTTATACATGTTACATATCGTTTTAATCGTAACAACTTGAGGAACATATATAACAAGTCAGTTTTACCCCAGGGTGAATGGCGTAAAAACACATTTCCCCCAAATAAACAAAATGCGTTTTTTTTTTCAATTTCACCACACTTTGAATTTTTTTCTGGTTTCGCAGTGTACTTTATGCAAAAATTCAGCGTGTCATTGCAAAGTACAATTAGTGACACAAAAAATAAGGGCTCATGTGGGTCTCTAGGTGGAAAAATGCAAGTGCTATGGCCTTTTAAGCACAAGGAGGAAAAACCGAAAACGCAAAAATCGAAATTGGCTCTGTCCTTAAGGGATTAAAATTGCTCCATTCCCATCTTTATAACGTTTTATCTTTTGGTCTATAGGGCTATGTGAGGTGTCATTTTTTGAAACATGATCTGTTCCTTCTATCTATCGATACCATACTTGCGTACATGCGACTTTTTGACTTTTTTTCACAATTTTTCTAGATTTGATGCGACCAAAAATGCATAATTTTGCGATTTGGAACTTTTTTGGCGCTTATGCTGTTTACCGTTCGCGGTTAGAAATGTGATAATTTAATAGTTCGTACAATTCTGCATGTGGCGCTACCAAATATGTTTATTTATTTATTTATTTTTAGTTATAAAATGGGAAAGGGGTGATTCTGACTTTTATTAAGGGAGGGGATTTTTATATGTATACATATTATGTATATAATAGAGGCCTGATCCATCAGATCAGTGCTCTCCTATTCTGGTCTGCAGCAGACCAGATACATGGATTGTTGAGCTTGGATTTCCAACTCTGAGTCCTGGCCCAGCCAGTGTAACGGCCACAGATCCGGCCACTAGACACCACGGATCGGCTGCAAAGGACTTTTAAATGCAGCTGTCATGTTTGACAACTGCATTTAACTGTCCTTATTAGCAGGTGGGGCAATCGGCCACACCCAATAGCCACGGTCCTGGGCTGCAGAAAGCCGGGATTGTGGCAGTTCAGAGCGGGATCGTGGAGCGGCCCCTCTCTTAACCTCCCCACCCGCCACAGGACGTGCTGGGTTAAAAGTAAAATTGGTAAAAGGATGGTAAAAAAAAGAAAAACTGTGTGTGAACATCTAAAAAAAAATGTCTGCTGTTTGCAAAAGACGCAGCTGGATTTGCTAGTTTACGTTATTACAATTATTGTCATGTTACAAGTCACAGTAAATGCTATCTATCTGTCTATCTCATATGAGTGTCATGGTTCATTATGG
This sequence comes from Dendropsophus ebraccatus, assembly GCF_027789765.1. Taxonomy (NCBI): domain Eukaryota; kingdom Metazoa; phylum Chordata; class Amphibia; order Anura; family Hylidae; genus Dendropsophus; species Dendropsophus ebraccatus. The sequence continues at coordinate 52,251,011 of NC_091463.1, forward strand.
CTTTCCAATGTGTCCATGAAAAACATTTCCAGGGATCACAAGGGATCCAGTTGGATCAACAACAATTGTGATGATGGTGTGCATTAAAAAGTAAAATAATACAGATAATACAGGGATTATATGATGTTAAAAATATATGGCAGTTTTTTGTTTCAAGAAAATGTAGTGAAGACCTTTGAGAGTATAAAATCTGGGTTACTGGAAATAATAGAGTGATTCTTACACTGTTGTCTTCTGGGGGATGATAGGCACTGGCCATTGGGACTATCTCAGACTACCTCATTACTGAGAGTAATCCATCCCTGGACACGATTTTGTCATGAGTGTCATGGTCTGTGGTCATAGTCTTATTTAACATTGCTCCAAGACTGTTGCTTAGTAACAAGAATGACTAGGACGACTATTCATAGGAGACATAAAAGGCAAATTAGGGGGTTTAAGGACACATTTACTATAGTTCCATGAAAGGAGTTTGTATCTGACACAGTAAATTAAGTCAATGCACTAAATCCTTAGTGAATCCTAGGACTAGATAAGCATATATAAACTATATGTAAGATTGACATACCTGAAGTTCAGGGATGACAGGTCCTCTTTGCGAACACGATCCAGCAAATGTGGTTAATGGTGAAGAAAGAACGACAGGATTTGGGTTGATAAAACTACTCATATCACAGAGAGTGGTATCTGTCTCTGACCTCTGCATCACCACCTTGTCAACCACAATGAATTTATTCCAAGGAAGCCACAGCGTCCTCTTCACAGCAATGAAAGGTGATCTTTCAAACAGTAAAGTGATAGATATTCCCCCAAGAGTGACAAGGTCAAAACTGAAATAGCAAAAGAAAACGATAGACAATGAGTGGAGCTGACAAATTTATTATGGTGTAGCCAGCTTAGGGTCCATGCACGCAGCACTGCAGCACATATGGGGGGGGGGGGGCGCACTGAGTCTCTACTGCAAGGTTGGACATGCTACCAGTGCAGCAGCTACACAAAGCCCTGAGAAATTGAAAAAGGTACATGGATGGGTGGGCAAATTAATTATAATATACAGGAGACATAATCATTGTGTATAGTATGGAGCAACATCCGGCTATTAAGAGATGCAGAAGAGCAGGAGGGAGCTTCCTGCTTTGTGCGGACTTCTAGGGTCAATTGCTGCTTGAGGTGAAGGGCAGTTAGTAAAGGTAAAATAGAGACACAGACACGGCATAGCTGTCCTATATACACATAGAGGGACATTTATTAAGTCCTAAGTTTTTTACGCCGGACTTAAAAATGTCTCCGTATCTCCGGCACTACAGAGATTTATGTAGAGGAGGACTGCCTCTAGATAAATCCTATGAGCTCCGGTGCGGACGGCCAAAAACTACGCCAGCTAAGGACTGGAGTAGGTTTTCGACGTATCTTTTAGAGAAAAAAATTGTAAATCGTGCGGACTATGTGTCCACGCCCCCTGTTAAGCCCCAACCACACCCCCTCCCAGCCCCCTGGCATACCCGGCGTAAAGAGCCGGTTTGCAAATATTTTATTCGCAAAGCAGCCATTTTGCAAATAAAATATTCGCAAATCGACTCTTTAAGCCGAAAAACATATGTACGCCACTTGATACATGTCCCCTATAGTGTGTGAGTAGTGTAGTGTGTGCACCATGTGTTCTATGTACAGCTTAAATGTGTGTTAAGTGTGAGTGGTGTGATATGTACAATGTGTGTGTGTGTGTGTGTGTGTGTGTGTGTGTCATGTGTGACTTGAGTTCAGCATGTATGTGTATAAATATATTTAGCTTTTCCTTCAGTGATTTGGGGACTCAGACTCAATCTTATCTGTAAGTATGGCGTGTTGATAGTTGGATTAGTTGTACATGTGACCTGACATACGATTGATCAGCTGCATTCTGGCCTGTGCTAATCTCATGTATGACCAGCTTTACTATTGTGTAGATGCACTCAGGCTAAAATAGATTGCATATATATTTAAAGACCGATATGTTGGCATGTGTATGGACAGAAACGGTTGTGCTATGTGATTAGAGGATTATCTAAAAAATATATATCAAGGTTTTCTTTCCTTTAACTATAGACGTCGCCATCGTAATATATTAGAGAAATATGCTTCTCTGGTTTCCAACTATGCAGGTTATCATTTTAATTTTGAGGTAAAAGTCACCATTCATGCTGTGACCAGCATGATAAATACCTACAAATGCTGCAATCTGACACATAAAAGAGAAGATAGGTCAATACTGACGTCTACGTCTTCTTCTGATTGATAGACAAATATAACTGGAGGTAAATGATAAGGATTTCATGGGGATAGTAATAAAAAGGAGATTGTTTGGGCTTTGAAATAATATTGCTTCAGACTAATGATAAAACTCAAAATGTCCTTGTAAAAACAAAGTCTGTTTTGCCCCCTAAAAATTTTTTGCGGGAAAGCGTTTTTCACAGATCAAAAAATAACACGAAGAAAAAGTACAGCCAACATTTGCTAGGTGATATATATATATATATATATATATATATATATATATATATATATATATATATGTTATGTAGTCAATGCTGGACAGTTTCAGTTCCACAACAACAGTTGCCTGTTCCTCATTATATAATATATAGCTGGTATCTGTCAATGATTTATAAAGCTGGCCTGTCAGCAGACTTTTGTTAATATGGAAATGAGGCTCAAGTGCCAAGGGGGTGTTGCTCAGTGTGGCATTAGCTCAGGGTTACACCCACCCGCCCCATTGAATATTCTATATTTACAAAATGTCTGTTGATAGGTCCACTTTAAAGAAAACCATTGTCTTAATCCATCAGAAAATAAAGTACCGATTAGTTGAGAATATAATACTGCATGTTATACTGCCCAGTATTCAATCTAAAATTATAAATCAAGGTTTATCTTCTCTAATGCGTTAAATGCTATTTATCTAGTCTATACTCATAAACAACCTAATGAAAGTCAGTACTAGCTTTGCAATGCATATAAAGGCAACACAAGGGAAATTGTAAATTGTACTTGTACCTTCCATCTTGACGGCTGATTGTATATCCATAGTCATTGTGATGCACAAAGCTGACATTGACACCCACCAATGGTGTCCCATCCACAGCCACTACTTGACCTCGAACTACACAGGCACGACTAAAAAACAAGAAAATGAATCATTATCAAGTTAAATCAATTATATAGATAATAAAGATATGATATGTATGATATGTACAAAAAAATTATATAATAAATATAAATTTTGCCAGGTCATAGAGATTAATTAAAAGTTTTGATCAGTTGGTTTTAAAACTAAACTGACTACTAAAACGAGCAAGAAGCATCCATTATGGCTATATCATTGAGTAATGGGAGTTGTATGTGCAGAGTCCCGCTGCTGTAATTTATTTCTTAGACTTTTTTTCACATTCTGATTTATACTGATTAGAGATGAGCAAATTTACAGTAAACACAAAGCAAACTGCTTCATTACCTTGGCAGTTAGCTTATCAGCTGGAAAAGTTTCCTACGACTGGATTCAGCTTTTCCAGGCACCTGAAATGGAGCGGCATGGACTTTAAAGGCAGTTGGGTGATGAACCGACTGCCAAGCTAACAAAGAGATTCGCTTCATTTTTATTCAAAATTTGCTCATCTCTACTATTGATGATATTTCACTGTTATGCGCTGTTTTAAAGTGTTCATAGGTGACTGTAGTTTTATGCAACTATGCATTGGAAGAGTGAGGGAGCCCCTTCACTTATACTGTCCTACAGTTTAACAGTGGGAGCATTCTAGATAGTTGTAGGAGCCAACTCTAACACAGCCTTTCCCTTCATAGAGAGAGGAAGTTAGAAAGTAGTATGAGTGAGAAAGGCTGAGAATGAATTAATCTTGCTTTATCCAGGTTATCTATATAAAGTAAGGATTCTACATTCCCAGTCCGTTGTGGGGGATGCAGAGAGGATAAACTATAAGAAGATAGAAACAAGAGTCTGCTGGAAGTAGTTTTACAAGAACCTCAAAGCTGCACTTTGACCTTTTAAGGTTCCAGGGTGGGCCTAGGGACTTTGGGGCTGACAAGCTACAGATTGTCCTAGAATCCATTGGAAGCTATTTGATGTACACCTCTGGGGGGATAAAAAAAATCAGTGGTCTAGTGAATTTCCTAAAAGGTTAATGTGGAGAATAAGCAGTATAAAGGACACTGCACACTCCCTCACTTTCTTTAAGGGTAACCCCCTGCTACAGCCATTTCTTGGGGGGATTATAGTATTTCAATATATTTTCTATCCATTCCATCCAACAATAATAATGTTTTTGATATATCAATTTATATACTTTAACAAGTTCATTACTTGAACTTATGTGGGAAAATACAAAGACATGATATTCCCTTAGAAACATCTCTGTATATTGGCAAGTTGCTTTTCATTTATGTGCTTTTATTAAAAAAAAATGTAGTTTATTTTATTTATTTTTTTACCCTTGGCCCTGCCTCTTTGCCAACTAAGGTATGTTCTGAATGCCTTTATTGGCATCTATCCAGTGGTGCTACCAGTGCCATAGGCAGTAAGGACAGAGATCCTTTAACATTACATTAGGGACTTGCATATACAACCACAAGAAAAAAATAAAAAAAATAAAAACAAAACAAAAAAGAATACTGGGCAATCTAAAATTCAACAAGGGTAAAAAAAAAAAAAAAACTGCATGTGGTTTTACACCATATTCCTATGTAATACAAATTCAAGAAATTACAAAGGAACACAAATAGCGGAGATGGCAGGACAAATTATATGATGTGCTTAAAGGCTTTCAACAGATTCCCCACAGAAATAATTGTTTAATCTAACAAAAATCTGCATTTTGTTACCTTACAAATCTTATCTGACTGTATCCTATAATACTTCCCCACAGGCATAATCCCATCCTGGAGAGAAGATCTGGTTAGATTGTGTTCAGGATTGTAACAACATAATTTTTACAACTACATTTATATTAAAAAGACCTTTGGTACAATGTTTTCTTTTCTTTAGAAATTTGCAGGACGCATGACCCCAGACAACTTGAATTCTGTACCGAAATGACTGCACTAGTTCCGTTTTTTTGCTAAATAACTCACTGCTCAGTATTTATAGAAAATCACATTGTTGGGTCTATGGACAAATGACAAAGTTGTAGAATATTAATTAGAGATGAGCGAACCTGAAGTTGGACAAAGCCCTAAGGCTATGTGGAAAACATGGATATAGTCATTGGCTGTATCCATGTTTTCAAGACAACCTTAGAGCTTTATCCAAGTTCAGCAGCCGCCACTAATCAAATGCCGATCGTTCGGGTTCGGATGGACTCGAATCCAAACCCGGTTCGCTCATCTCTAATAATAATTGTAGAGTGTAGAGTGTAATAATTTTGAAATAAAAAAAATCCTGTTAATGTGCCTGACACTGTAGTGTTATTTGTTTAAATGGTTCCCTTGGCTTTGGGAATAGTTTAATAAAACTGCATAGTATGCAGATTCCTAATATCTAATATATTATTAGTGACAGGAACAATCAGACAATACAATGGGGCAGCCATAGGGAATTTAATTGGTCAGCCTCATGCTATAGGCTGTTTTAAATGGAAGTCTATTAGCTTCTAGATCATGAATATTATACTAGAATGACAATATGACTAAGCGCTGCGGAATCTGTTGACGCTATACAAATAAATATTATTGTTATTATTATTATTATTATTATTATAAGAGTCATGTATCTGGCAACTCAATTCAGTAAGTTGTGAAGTAAGGCTGGGTTCATATTACGTTTTTCCTATCCGTTCAACGTATCCATTTTTAATTGGTTATTTTTTTATTTTTTAAAACTTGTTATTAATTTTTCCATAGAAAGTGGTATAAAACAGTACTTGGACATATTCACATCATAGGTCCAAATTGATGAAATAAACATTATATAAGGGACAATACAGTAAACTGTACCACATCAACATTATTCCCCCTATCCAACCCCCTCCCCCTTCACAGATGCAGAAACAAGCTAAATACAGTAACTAAAGAAAACAAATAGCTTTTGTGATTCCAAATTTTACAGCTACACCTCATTGCTTGGGATTTTCAAGCGACCTAGAGACCCCGCTAGCTCAGATGGCCAACAAATGGTGTCATCAAAAATAGGTTATTTTTAACAGACAGGAAAACATAATCAACACTATTTTTGTGTACGTTAAAAAAACAAACATATCTGTTATGATCCGTTTTGTTTTTTTTTGTAATGGAAGTAAATGGAAAAAAATAAGATTTTAAACCCACATGGTTTTGTTAGATTAACCCTATAGACTGGGGATAAGTTGATTTTAGGGCTCACACTACTGTCATTGAACTCCTGACAGCCCCTCTGGGCTGTTACAAACACTTCCTTTCCCTTAGATGTCTGATCAATCACATCACCTGGTCCTTATTACTATGCTATGACACAGTACTGGTTAAGGTGGACTGGATCGAACTGGCTGGTATTGTGCTGGGTAATAGTTTTTCGTAGACTCATAAAGACGGCATGTGGAGGGACAAAGGTGCTATGTGAGCTGAAATGAAAGAAAAGGCAGCACAGCCTGGAAGGTCTTACACTAAGCATTGATCTACTGCTGCAGTTGGGATGAGAGAGGCGCCTTGGCAGGAAGGGTGTACATCCCATTGAGATTGCAAGTACATAGCCCTTAACTTGCTCTCTCTCCTGCACATTGCATTAGCTAAGCCCCACCCCTGATTCCTGTGGTCTGTCTTGGTCTCTTACTAGGGACAGACTGAGTGAACAGTACATTGCTGAAAAGTTAATAATCTAGTGGTCAAGGCTTTACACTTTTTTTGTGGCAAGTAGTAGGGATGAGCAAACCAAACCGTAATGAACCAGATTCGTTACGAACTTTGCAAAAAGTTTGGTTCGTTACAGAACTGAACTTTGAGAAAGTTCGTAACGAATCTGGTTAAAATAACAATAACAAATAAAATCAAAGACATCCAACACATCTTTAGAAAGTGATGCAAACACCTTTGGAATACATCTGGGAAAGCAGGGAATCAGTATTACAGGAATCGGCATTACCGTGTTAGCGATCCTCTGCAATAATGCCTCTAATGGTTAATATATTTAATTAATGAAAAGCATTTTCGTTGTAATAAAGTCACTTTCGTTGTTCAATAATTTAATTAAAACGAATCCATCATTGTGCAATTAAATATACTGTTAAAAAAATATATACATATAAATAAATGTATATTTATATATATATATATATATATATATATTTATTTATTTACAGTATATTTAATTGCAAAAGTATAGATTTGTTTAATTTAAATTATTGAACAACGAAAGTGACTATTAGAATACAAAATGTGTTTTATTAATTAAATATTAACTATTACATATAGAGCTGACTGTAATAATAAATACTTTACTTTAATTAAAACATCAAATGTTTCTTCTAATTATGCTATCACAATAGCATTATTAGAAGAAACATTTTGATTCATATGTGCGCTCAGCTGATTGGCTGAGCGCACATATAAAGAGCCTGTCCGCAGCACAGTGACTTCATTGTGCCGCGGACGGCAAAGAGAGAAGATGGAAGAGAGAAGAGAGAAGATCAAGACATCGGAAGGTAAATATAAAGCTTTCCCCACCCCTTCCCCTGCATTGCACCCATCCCAGCAAGGAAGGGGGGGTCACTTAACCCCTTCCTTGCTGGTATGAGTGCAGTTTGACATCAGTCTGGCCCCCAAGGGGTTAAGGGGATGCAATACACCCTCCCTTAACCCCTTGGGGGCCAGACTGTAAGCAGCGATCTGTAAAGATGCTGCATACTGTAAGGTGCACAACACCGCTCACAATGATGGGTGTTGTGCTCCTGTTTGTGTGGTTTTTGTGTGTTTCTCCCTTCTTGTTTTTCAGATATTGGTATCCTGTGGACTACGTCGGATTTGATGGACTACGTCGATGACGTCGGTTGTTTGGATTTTTTTTTTTTATATAAAATGATCATTGAGGGATGTGGGGGTGTTTTTATTTGAATAAAAAAAAATTCACTTGTGTCTTGTCTTTATTTCTTTACTTTATAGACTTAGTAGTGGAAGCTGTCTAATAGACGGAATCCATTACTAAGTCAGGGCTTAGTGTTAGCCGGTATAAAATGGCTAACACTAACCCCCCATTATTACCCCAGTACCCAATGCCACCAGGTGTACTGGAAAGAGCAGGGTGCCAGTGGTCCTGGACTGGGCGGCAGCAGGCTGGTAGTATTTAGGCTGGGGAGGGCCTAAACCAATGGCTCTTCCCACCCTGGTGTTACCAGGCTGCTGTTGCTTGGTTTTTAACCTGGCTGGTTATAAAAATAGGGGGGACCCTATGCGTTTTTTTTTAATTATTTATTTATTTAAAAAAAAAAAAAACCTGTAGGGTTCCCCCTATTTTCATAACCAGCCGGGTTAAAAACCAAGGAACAGCAGCCTGGTAACACCAGGGTGGGAAGAGCCATTGGTTTAGGCCCTCCCCAGCCTAAATATTACCAGCATGCTGCTACCAAGTCCAGGAGCGCCAATTTTGACGCTCCGGGACCACTGGCACCTGGCTCTTCCCAGTACCCCTGGTGGCATTGGGTACTGGGGTAATAATGGGGGGCTTAGTGTTAGCCATTTTATACCGGCTAACACTAAGACCCGACTTAGTAATGGATTCTGTCTATTAGACAGCTTCTACTACTAAGTCTATAAAGAAATAAAGATAAGACACAAGTGAAATTTTTTTTTTATTCCAATAAAAACACCCCCACACCCCTCATTGACCATCTTATTAAAAAAAAAAAAGCCAAACAACTGCTCGTCATCGACGTAGTCCATTGAATCTGACGTAATCCACAGGATACCGATATACAGTGGTGCCTTGGATTACGAGCATAATTCGTTCCAGGGCCACGCTTGTAATCCAAATCCACTCTTAAACCAAAGCAAATTTTCCCATAAGAAATGATAGAAATGCAGACAATTGGTTCCACACCCCAAAAATAATGATTTATTATTCTGAATAACATGTAAAACTAATGAAACAAACATTCAGAAACAGAATAATATGTGATATTATAAGTTACTGTACAGTAATAGAGAGGATGGGAAACACAAGGGCTGACAGACTGCAGGGAGCATCAAGGAATGAATAGGGCAGATGTGGGCACAGTATAGCAGCACTCTCTGTCTGGGGGTTACAGCTATGAAGATATTACCTCCACAGTCCTGTCTCCTGATGCAAGCCCCAGCCTGAAGTGGATCTGCTATTATTTGGAAGGTGAGGGATACGTCCTGGGTCAGAATACAGTGCTGTAGACCCCGCTATGCAGACCATGCCCCTCCCCCACTCCGCCTCCCACCCAGTACAGGAAGCTCTTAAACCAAAGCAATGCTCTTAAACCAAGTCACAATTTTTAAAAACTGTGAGCTCTTAAACCAAAACGCTCTTAAACCAAGTAACTCTTAAACCAAGGTACCACTGTATATGAAAAACAAAAGGGGAGAAACACACAAAAAAACACACAAACAGGAGCACAACACCAACCATTGTGAGTGGTGTTGTGCACCTTACAGTATGCAGCATCTTTACAGATCGCTGCTTACAGTCTGGCCCCCAAGGGGTTAAGGGAGGATGTATTGCATCCCCCTTAACCCCTTGGGGGCAAGACTGATGTCAGACTTCACCAATACCAGCAAGGAAGGGGTTAAGTGGCCACCCTTCCTTCCTTGGATGGGTGCAGTGCATGGGAGGGGGTGTGAAGAGCTTTATACTCACCCTCCGATGTCTTGATCTTCTCTCTCTATTGTGATTGTGTTTTATTAATTATTAACCATTAGAGGAGTCGGAATTATTGCTGGCCCATTTTTTTTTCACTATTTTTGCACTTTGATTTTTTTCCCACTTTTTTCATTGTAATAGCAACTGCAACTAAACGAATCTATACCCAATCACACTCCCACTGTTGTAGCTGCAATTATTCAGCAATTATTGCAAGGTTAGTTTTCGGTTCATACAAATCCGAACTTCAGGAAAGTTCGGGGATCCCTAGTAAAGTTCGCTCATCCCTAGTAAGTAGTCATCTTTAGTTAATGAAGAGAACTATAAATATGTTATAGATAAAAGGCTATGACATGTAGGGAAGTCAGGAAGACATGTCAATAGTTTTTATCGGTCAGGGATTAAGTGTTCAGACCCTTACCGTTAAGAGGAGTGAGCAGGGAGGTAGCCACGCTGCCGCACAATCCTCTCCTCGATCTGTGTCTGTGTAATGAGATATACCCCATAGACATTATGTGACTGTCACCCATGTAACACTGAGTCGGAAGAGGAATGCATGAGTGCAGATATCTAACGGTTCATTCACCTGATCAGTCTTGGTCTGAAAACTCAGACCCAAATCGATCAAAACTTTTGATATGTCTCTCTGACATGACTCTCTGACAATTGTCAAAAGTTTGTTTTCATGACAGTGCTTATTTAACCCCTTAAAGTGACTCTGTAACCACAATCTGACCCCCCCCCCAAACCGCTTGTACCTTCAGACAGATGCTTTTAATCCAAGATCTGTCCTGCGGTCCATTCGGCAGGTGATGCAGTTATTGTTCTAAAAAACAACTTTTAAACTGGCAGCCCTGTGCCCTTCGGGAGTGGCCTAGATTGTGTATGCATTAGGCTGACACAACCTCTCTGTCCCTCCTCCCGCCCTCCTCATCATTAGGAATGCTCCAGGCAGATTGACTACTATTCGTCAACTGTGTCAGCCCGGCACATGGGCTGGATCGTTTAGACAACTGTGCAAATGTTCAGCACGGATAAAATGATCCAGTGGCATTCCTAATGATGAAGAGGGTGGGGAGGAGGGACGGAGGGGTGGTGCAAAGTTAGGGCACAGATATTCTAAGCCACGCCCATAGGGCACGGGGCTGTAAGTTTAAAAGTAGCTTTTTAACCCTTTCCCGCATGAGGACATAACTGTACGTCCTCGTACGGGTGCGGGCGTTCAGAGCGGGGCCGCGCGGCGACCCCGCTCTGAACCGCCGCGATCCCGGGTGCCTCATGTAGCCCGGGATCGTGGCTATTAGCGGGCACGGTCCGATAGCCGTGCCCGCTAAATAGATAATCGGAGGCAGCTGTCAAAGATGACAGCTGCCTCCGATTACCGGATTCAGCCGTTCCCTGGTGTCTAATGGGGGAGATCGCTCCTCCGGGACGTTGTCCTGGAGGAGCGATCTCCGTTACTGAAGCCGGCCGGGGACCGGTCCAAGATGGCGCCGTCCCCGCCTCGGCACTCGTTTGTTTTCGGCTGCAGCAGCCGAAAGCAAACGAGTGCCGATCTCATTGATCTTTGCTGTATAAGTATACAGCAAAGATCTCAATGAGAGATCAAAGTGTATATACTAGAAGTCCCCCAGTATATGTGTAAAAAAAAAAAAATAAAGTGTTGTTGTCAATAAAAAAAAACCTCCCCTAATAAAAGTCTGAATCACCCCCCTTTTCCCAGGTTATAAATAAAAGTAAATAAATAAATAAATAAATAAACAAACATGATTGCTATCGCCACGTGCATAATTGCGCGAACTATTAATTAGTCCCATTCCTGATCTTGCAAGGTAAACGGCGTAAGCGCCAAAATATCCCAAAGTGCAAAATTGCGCATTTTTGGTCGCATCAAATCCAGAAAAACTTTAATAAAAAGCGATTAAAAAGTCGCATATGCGCAATCAAGGTACCAATAGAAAGAACACATCATGGCGCAAAAAATGACACCTCACACAGCCCCATAGACCAAAAGTTAAAAGCGTTCTAAGCCTGGGAATGGAGCGATTTTAAGGAACATATATTTGTTAACAATGGTTTTCAATTTTTTACAGGCCATCAGATAAAAGAAAAGTTATACATGTTACATATTGTTTTAATTGTAACGACTTGAGGAACTTATAAAACATGTCAGTTTTTTCCATAGGACACACGGCATAAAAACACAATCCCCCAAAGAAAAAGAATTGTTTTTTTTTTTTTTCCAATTTCACTGCGCATATAATTTTTTATGGTTTTGCAGCATATTTTATGCAAAAGTTCAGCCTGTCATTGCAAAGTACAATTAGTGACGCAAAAAATAAGGGCTCATGTAAGTCTGTAGGTGTAAAAATGCAAGTGCTATGGCCTTTTAAAAACAAGGAGGAAAAAACGAAAATGCAAAAACGAAAATTAGCCTGGTCCCGAAAGGGTTAAGGCAATAACTGCATCACCGGCTGAATGGACCACAGGACAGATCTTGGATTAAAAGCAGATATCCGAAGGTACAAGTGGTACAGAGTCACTTTAAATGGCCTTGTCACTTTTGTGTTTTCCTTTTTCCCTCTACGCCTTCTAATACTCATAACTTACTTTGTAATGGCATTTTTCAATCTGCCATAAAATGAATAACGGAACCCCTAGAATATCATTTATGGGGTGAATTTGGGTCAAAATATGCGATTCCGCAAATTTTGGGGGGTTCTATGTTTACGTAATGCATTTTTTCTTTATTCTATAGGTCAGTCTGAACACAACGATATGCATGTTTACTAGGTTTTCTAACGTTTTACTATTTTTATAAGCAGTAAAACTTTTTTTCCTTTTGCAAATAGGTATATTTAAAATGGCCCTGTTGTAACTCTTCCTGGTGCTTTTATATTTTCACCTACGGGGTCGTAGACATCATTTTTTGCGTTATGATCTCTAGTTTTTATTAGTAACATTTTCTAGATCAGACGTATTGATCGCTTTTCATAAATTTTTTTATACATGAAAAGTAATTTAGAAAAAGCAATCCTTGCGGGTTTTTTTAACCGCTTTTTGTTCCCACCGCTCACCATGCAGGAACAATATTGTCTTATTTTAATAGATCGGACGATTACTCATGCTACAGTATATTATATGTTAATTAACTTTATTATTTTTATGTGTTTTATGTATAAAATGGGGTGATTTTCACTTTTTTGGAGGGAGGGGCTTTGGGACTTTTTAAAATACTTTTATTGATTTTTTTTTTTTTACACTTTAAGTCCCCTTAGGGGACTTTTACATTACTGCATTAGATTGAACACACTGATCACTGCTATGCAATAGCATAGCAGGGAGCAGTGTAATCTGCGATCTTCTGAGAAAGCCTGTCTGTGGCCTGTGGCAGACTCTATCAGAAGATCGGACTGCATGGAGGTAAGGATTAGACCTCCGGCAGTCAGGCAGTGTGATCGGTAAGTGACAGGAGATGCTTCGTTCACTCACACTTAAACACCGCGGTAGCAGCACAATCGCATTGTTTAAGCGGTTAATGGCGGACGGACGCAAGATTGTGGTTGCCCGCCATTGAGGGTGAGGGCCTGGCTGCAGATAGCAGCTGGTACTTACCGCCTATGGAGCGAGTTCAGCTCCTGAGCTCGCTCCATAGCCGGGAACCCGGCAGGGCGTACATTTACATCCTCCTGCGTTAAGGCTCAGGCAGCGGGGGGTGAAAAATGTACGCCCATGGTCGTTAGTGGGTTAAGGAAAGCAGTTACAAATTAAACATGCAGTTTTTGGTGCAGTTTTGTCAAGATTGATACATTATTTCACATATTACAGCCTCAATACCTGGAACCTATTATTGTTCTGTTGAACCAGACATAGGTTATCATATCACTCTGTTAAAATGCAGCCAAATAGGTTTCTTGTAGTAAAGGGAATCTGTAAACACTCGAGCCTTCCCACTAATGCTGACAGTGTACTGTAGTTGGCAGTCCCCTAGTGAGCATGGTACATGCACATTTTCAGGTCTCCTACTGTAATGAAGAGTCAAACAGGAGTTGTGGTTCGGTGTTTGTGCTAGACTCTGGCATGGCTTATCACTTCTTTCTCCTTCCTCTTCTTTTTGAATAATCAATGCTGCCCACCATCCTGCTCACACAGCTTTCGGTCAGTATCTGCAAACAGAGGACTAATCTGCAATCAGATATATTTGAAACTCCTATCTTGGAGCTATGGTCTTGGGACTGATCTGTAATCAGAGACACTGGATGACCGCTGAGCGAGCAAGAAACTGGTCAGCATTGATCTATATCATAAAAATGAAAGTCTGTATGTCTGTCCGTCTGTCTGTCCTTCTGTCTGTCTGTCTGTCCTTCTGTCTGTCCTCTATAGACTTCCAAACGCCTGAACCATCCAAACGCCTGAACCATGGATAATACCGCCACACCAGACCTGACCAATACCACCATACTGTGACTGGATAACACTGCCATATCAGACCTGACCAATACCGCCATACTGTGAATGGATAACACCGCCACACCAGACCTGACCAATACCGCCATACTGTGACTGGATAACACTGTCATATCAGACCTGACCAATACCGCCATACTGTGACTGGATAACACTGTCATATCAGACCTGACCAATACCGCCATACTGTGAATGGATAACACCGCCACACCAGACCTGACCAATACCGCCATACTGTGACTGGATAACACTGCCATACCAGACCTGACCAATACCGCCTTACTGTGACTGGGTAACACTGTCATACCAGACCTGACCAATACCGCCATACTGTGCTGGATAACACTGTCATACCAGACCTGACCAATACCGGCAAACTGTGACTGGGTAACACCGCCACACCAGACCTGACCAATACCGCCATACTTTGACTGGATAACAACATCATATCAAACCTGACCAATACTGCCATACTGTGACTGGATAACACAGCTATACCAGACCTGACCAATACCACCATACCATGACTGGATAACACCGCCACACCAGACCTGACCAATACCGCCATACTGTGACTGGATAACACCGCCATACCAGACATGACCAATACCGACACACTGTGACTGAATAACACTGCCATACGGGTAAATACAACCCTGCAGGTATACAGGACACTACAGGTATACAAGACCCCAAAACTATACACTACAGGTGCACGGGACCTCCACAAAACTATATACTACAGGTATACAGGACCCCAAACTTTACACTACAGGTATAAAGGACCCCAAAACTATACAATACAGGTATACAGGACCTCCATCAACTATATACTTCAGCTATACAGGACCTACACCAACTCTATAATACAGGTATACAGCACCTTCACCAACTCTATACTACAAGTATACAGGACCCCAAAGCTATATACTACAGGTATACAGGAACTCCACCAGCTATATACTACAGGTATATAGGACCCTAAACTATACACTACAGGTATACGGGACCTCCACCAACTCTATACTATAGTTATACAGGACCCTCAAATTATTCACTACAGGTATACAGGACCCCCAAACTATATACTACAGGTATACAAGACCTCCACCAATCATACACTACAGGTATCCAGGACCCTTAAACTATAAACTACAGGTATACAAGACCTCCACCAACTATACATTACAGGTATACAGCATCAACTATATACTACAGGTATACAGGACCCCCGAACTGTACAGTACAGGTATACAGGACCTTCACCAACTGTACACTGCAGGTATACAGGACCTCCCTCAACTATACACTACAGGTATACAGCCCCCCCCAACTACACACTACAGGTATACAGGACCCCCCCCAACTATACACTATAGGTATACAGCCCCCCTGACTATGCACTACAGATATGCGAGACCCCTAAAAACTATACATTGTGGGTATACAGAACCCCTCCAACTATGCACTACAGGTATACACTAATTCCACTGATTAACTCAGATGAAACAATACCTTTAGCTTGGCCTCCTGGGCACCTTAGAAAAAATCTAATTAACACACTGACACTTTATACCGGGCAGCGCCGGGTACATTTTCTAGTTATTCATAAAGTAGAGGAAGCAGTGGTAAGGTATGCCAGAGTGTGGCACAAATTCAGAGCTACAGCTCCTGTTTGACACTTTATTACAGTAGGAGACCTAAGATTGTGCATAATCCACTGCATGGAGAAATTACCAAAAGGCACCATGCTCACTAGGAGGACTGCCAGCTGCAGCATACTGTCAGTTCCTCGCGTAGGGCCAGGGTGCTGACAGATTCCCTTTAAGTACTTCAGGCGATTTCAGTAAGACTTACGTTTAACAGTTTGACTAAACTGGAATCAGATGTGACAAATGCAATATTTGGTGCATCTTTGGTTGTCTGTGCACCTTCAGGCTATGTTCACACAATGCATGAACAAAGGCCGTCGTTTGGCACTGAAAACAACTGCTGTTGTGAGTGTCAAACAACGGCTGTTGTTGCAGTGAAAATTGCATTGATATGCATCAAAATTATGTACAATGTGAATTATTTCCATGGCCAAAGCGAACAACGGCTCATGTTTAATACATTGTGTGAACAACAATCGCTGTTTGCATTGACTTCAATGCAGAACATTTTTTTAATGACTAGAATGGCCATTGTTTTAATTGCCGTTTTGTGAACATAGGCAATGCTCCCACAATATAAAAATAAAGGCAAATAACGGCTGTTGTTGAGAAACAAACAACCTTTGTTATTAATGATCATAATCATTACTAATGGCCGTTGTTTTGCACAACCTTTTTACATTGTGGAAACATGGCTTAACACAAAAAATCTATTAAGAAGTAGACAGTTATGAATTGGAGTAAAGTTTAGCCCCAACTTACAATGTGCAGCACAAGTTTTAGTTCATCCAGACGGCCTGAAGAGGCCATGTCTCCCCCCACTACCTCCACTTTTTTGTGGCAAGAGTGGCAAAGGCAATGTAAAAATTGTCACAAAGTCACACGTTTTGTGCAAGTCTTGTTTGTGCAAAATTCTAGTTTTTTTTTTACACATCACAAAAACTGGCTTATAAGCATTGACAGATTTTCTCCTTTAATTTTCATGAGATCTGCACTTCTGGGGATATCTGGAAGTTGCTTACTGTATATTCCTTGCACCATAGACATAATATACATAATATACTTATTCAGCACAGTTAGACTGACATTAAAAAGTGACACATAAGCCTTGATAAATTTTCCTTTGTTTTTCAGGAGATTAGTTGCACCAGAGATGTCTGGCAGTCACTTATATCCTTTGCACCATTGAAATAATACACTTATTCAGCAGAGATGAACTGACATGTTAATTGGGAAGTTAGAAAAGATAGCTTGTTTGACAAAAATTCATGCCAAATCACAAATTTAGCTCTGCTGCCAAAAACAACTAAGCCCTGCAACATCTTTGCTTCAGAAAAGAGACATACAAGGTTTGTTGATGCACAAAGTTTATTAATATGCCCTACTGCTTCTGGTCTTTAAAAGATAGCATAGATGGATATACAACTTTTTATTTCATTGTTACTTGTTGCTTGGTACTTTGGTACTTAGCTTTTTACTCGTTTCATTGTTACGATTTTCCCATCAGTCCCACATGCTCTTATCTTTTCACTGAACCATTGAATAGTTAAAAAAAATGCAATCCATGCCACCCTCTTCCCCATTGCAGTCCAGGTAGGTACCAACTGCAACTACTACATGCTGAACCCTTGACTCAGAAACAACCAAATAAAAAAGTATTTGAATTTGGACAAGACAAGAGAGCCAAAAGATATAAAAGATATATTCATGGGCTGATAAAGCAAAATCCATATTTATTTACTGAATTTAGAGGGATCTGCAGACTTCTGGTGAGGATGTAAAGACATTAGTCAGCGAACTTCTGCTTGGTGGCAACATACTCGCAACGTACCACTAAGCAGCTGAATCCCCCATACCACCACACTGTCAGAGATCATGCCTGCATGGACCACTTTGTGCTCCAGAGCTCCGGATTAAAGGGGTAGTGCGGCGGTAAAGAATTATTCACAAAATAACACACATTACAAAGTTATACAACTTTGTAATGTATGTTATGTCTGTGAATGGCCCCCTTCCCCGTGTCCCACCCCCCCACCCGTGTACCCGGAAGTGTGGTGCGCTATACATTACCTGTCACGTGCCGACCCCCGTCTCCGATCTTCAGTCAGTGACGTCTTCTTTGGCCGGCCGGCAAACAGCTCCAACTGTTCCGAATGCCGGCCGCCCTCTGCAGCGTCATCCGATGCTCAGCTGCGATTGGCTTAGCATAACTGTGCTCAGCCAATCGTGGCTGAGCTGCTGATGACGCTGCAGAGTGCGGCCGGCATTCAGAACAGTCGGAGCTGTTTGCCGGCCGGCCGAAGAAGACGTCACTTACTGAAGATCGGAGACGGGGGTTGGCACGTGACAGGCAATGTATAGCGCACCACACTTCCGGGTATACGGGTGGGGGTGGTGGGACACAGGGAAGGGGGCCATTCACAGACATAACATACATTACAAAGTTGTATAACTCTGTAATGTGTGTTATTCTGTGAATAATTCTTTACCGCTGCACTACCCCTTTAAGCAGGCTGCACACAAGTCTGGTTTCAAGATAGCCGCCGCTGCTGCTTTCAAGCAAAGTTGAACTGCCAAAAGTGTTGGGCCTCCGAAAAATAAAGATGTATTGAGCAGGTTCACAGCATATACTCCTTGGCAGCGCAATTGTCAAACAGTCAGAAAATGAAACCATGGAAAATTATAATGCGGTCCCTTGACTTTAATTATAGGGAGAAAGTTCTTAAAGTTTTCAGAGCGTGAACCACCCCATTGTTACTTATTGGTGCCAAGATCCTGTTATTTGTGCATTACTCCGTTGATGTTATCCAGCAACAAAGAGCATTCAGTCAGATTTGTATGGCCTTATACATAAGGGGGATTAAATTTTGCTTATTATACCCAGCCATCTTGAAAGTTATACTGTCTGATAATAATTCCCACATTTCCCATACGCCAACAGAGGCAGAGGTGTTCTTCAGTAGTGATGAGCGAATAGTGAGATATTCGAATATTCGATATTCGTACGAATATCCCACGAATATTCAAATATTCGATCGAATATTCGATCCCATTAAAGTCTATGGGAACAAGTATTCGATTAGTGAAAAACATCTATTTGACCATTTGGAGGGTAAAACCGGAAGCTCGGGGATTTGAACGCTTATCGAATATTTATCAAATATTCAAATATCTCACTATTCGATCGAATATCTATTTGATCGAACAGTATTCGCTCATCACTATTCTTCAGCAACATATGTTGGTGAAGGACTGCCTTCTGCAGTTGGTTTGTGGAGTAGTAGGACTTGTAGAATAGCACGATACCAAGTAAGGTACATAAGTGGGCAGTGCAAATAGTGTTTATTTTTTTCTTTGACTTTTTATTGCATCTAATGCTATGGGAGATTCTACCCAGTAACAGGATGGTTTTGTTATAACATGTTATAGGGCTTGAAGAGGGATGGTTGTGTTGTTCTCTCTTTAGTTCACCCTGAAGAAAGGTAAGTCTTTAGCACTTCTTAAAAGGTACCGAACGAAAACCGGTACTCTACTTAGTGATTTGTAGTTAAAGGGGAATACTGGCATTAACAAAAGAAAAATTGAAAGAGCACTGCAGGAAACAGTGAAAGACTAACCATACATTTTAAACAAAGTCATCTTTTTTCACATTATTGCTCCCTATGTGCTACGTGTCAAAACAGCAAAAGTGGATGGAGCACTATTGGCCCCCCATATGGGTAACAGACTACAGTTCCGCTCCTGCACTACTTGTAGAGACAACAGTGCAGGAGGGAGAGTGAAGGGACGATCAGTGAAGACTTCCAAACCGGAGGTCTTGGGCGCAGAGAGGTCACAGCATAAGTGATTCTTTAATAAATCTTTTTATTCGTCATATAGGCAATGCGTTTTGAGGCTATTATGCCTCTTTATCCAGCCAAAAAGATGTGCAAATTGACCTGACCTGAGATATCTACCCTGGTTCTCCGGAGCAGCCACACTTCTCATAGTCTATTCCTCTACACTCCAAGCACTAAGTGAATCTGTATTAGATGAGTGTGATCCTCACTTGGCCCTTATTTTATTAAAATTTCTACCCATTCACCCAGGGAGCTCCTCTTGTGTTTTCAGCTCTCCACTTCTTCATGCACTGCTGACATCGACTTCTGGCTGTTTCCCATCTGTATTCTTCTGTCAGCTTATGAATCAGTTTCCGCCCACTTATTGTGCACCCTTGCTACTGAACCTATCATATCAGTTCCTAGCTCCCCTCCTTTTTTATAGACTGTTTCATAGCCAAACAATTCACCTCCTACAACTTTTAGTGGTGCAACTGAGCATGTGCGACCTGCAAGCTGAAACCAAACTACAGGTTATAATCTTAGGTGATGAATTTTAATACTAATAATTCAGTCAACTTTTCTAGACCAGACTACCCATTTAAATCAAATTTTTAAAAGCATCTAAAAATCAAGACTTGTTTCTGCATAGCAAGTCGAGGGAAGTGGTAAATGCACATAAATTTTACAGCTACCCTCTCTTCTCTGATGAATCACTTTAGGATTGCAGTCAGCAGCCATACATTTGTATAGCAAAGCAGCACCCAGAGTGGGAGTTCTCGGAGATAATTATTCTGCCATTATCTGTCAGATATGAAAAGATAGCACCTCGATACTCCAGTGACTGTCTCAAAGCTGAATTTATCAACCATCTGAATGCCTTATTTAGTGAAGCTGAACCCTTCTCACACATGTGTTGGATTGTAATGTTTTCTCACATATACCAAATGAGTTTCTTATTGAATTCAGAACCTTATAACCTAAAAGACCATTATAAATATTAGCCTTAATAGGTTTTCAAAATACTTGACTGTGTATATTCACAGCAATGACTGCCTATATGCTCCAATTTGTTCTGACTGCTTGTCGAATGTCTGCAGATCTGAACACATACAATAACCTTTGGTGCTCAGGGACACACTGGGAACCAATAGACATAAGCCATCCATTATTTTATGCCTTGGCTCATTTGTTTTTCTTCTTGTTTTCAACCGACTTTCCATTGTGCTGTTTAATATTCCACATATAATGTAATGCCCAAGTTCCTGTGATAAATCCATCCCAGCCATCATTATTCCTTGCATTATCTTGGCACTCCTTGATGCATTTATTTTATTTGCCATCATTCATACCTTGTGAACACAGACTTGCCTTGGATATCATATTTTACATTCCATGCTGAGTTACAACATTCATAAGATGCGTAAGATTTCTTATTCCATGTGCATCGACATTAAAGTGTCTTGCCATCTACTGCACTATAAATGTATTTATTTGCATTGCATAAGCAGCATTTCTTCTTCCTATTGATTTCTTCCTGTGATGATTATGTAAAATAGACTATTTTGATGCTATGCACCACATTAGAGTATATATATTAGAAAACATTTCCAGTTAAAGATTAAACTTTAAGTTGAATAGTGCTGCCGTTCTATTCTGTTTGTGAGCCATATTATTTATGGGCTGTCTTCTAGTGTAAGACATGAACACTAAACAAGACAGTACTAACCCTATTGATATGAATTAGAATTGTAAATTTGATGGAATTATCACTCAAATGTTTACTCTGTACATTGGTATGCAATGCAACCCAGAGGACAGAATAAAATATATTGCACATATTCTGATACCTTCACCAAGAATTGCATTCAACTGGCCATTGTTTTTTGACCAATATGACTTAATTCACAATTTGAGGTGAAGAGCGGCATTAGAGTGTGACCACAGAGTCAGGTTTCTAAATGCAATTATTGAAGCCAAAGCCATGAACAGAGGAATAAAGGGGAGGACATAAAGGCTAGACTGAGACTTTCTCATTTTTCCTTTTCCATTCCTGCCTTTTTTTTCATTAATTGCAATAAAAACCTAAATGTGTGAACATATTATTACTGTCTGGACTAGTATATTCATAAAAAAAATTCCAGGACTGGTGGACTCTACATTGTATGATTCTTCTGGATGTTAAGGCCCTATTACATGTAGCGATTATCGGTATTAGGATGATATTGGCTGTTATGGCCAATATTCTCTCTGTGTAATAGAAGACAATGATCACTCGACATGACCGATGTTGGCTGATCGTTGTCTTTCAATATGCTAAAACAATAATGATCAGCCTGGCAACGATCTGCTTTTATCTGCTTCCATCTTCCATAGCTGACTGCCGCTGTCTCCTATGGGCTGCCTGGATGATCTAATGATCACCCGGACAGCCCCCCGCATCTCCCTATGGCCCCCTGGATCTTACCTGCTCCTCTTTGCTCGAAATCAGCGTTTATAATAGTGCCAGCAGTGGGTGGGGGAATGAGGAACAAGCAAATGTTGACCTGACAGGTTAGCGCTCGCTTGCTCTTCACATTGTCCCATGTAATAGGGGATTTACTTCTACAATTGTCCATTGAGTGTGGCCCTACAGCAGGTGTGCATAACCTGTTTTAGTTCTGGGGTCAATCTGTCAGATTTAGTGTTGAGTGGACCTGTCAAAGTGTTCTGATTCGGCAACGTTCTCTGAACCCGAATGCTCAGCATTTGATCCCTCCAACTTCAGAAGTTGGATGCGGCCCCAGGGCAGCCAGGAAACCATGGTAGCCTAGTAGAGAGACTCTGTTGGCACTATAAAAAAATGGGGCCTCTCTGCTGGCACTGTCCAAGCACACTCTTCTGATTGGTTCTGGTAGTACCAGTGGTGGTACACAAGTAATGATAGGGGCATAATAAGGGCTATTCTACCCTTCTCCGTTTATTATGGATAACATGAAGCTACTAAAGCTCAAGGGCTCAGTGGGGGAGAATGCATAGAAAACAGAACTTGCCAGAGTCTGTGAGAAGGTAGATGAAGGCAATGGGGACACCAAGTGTGAGGCTGTGTGAGAAGGGACAGACAAGATGGCAGTGGCATTTTTGGTGGCAATTTTTTCAAGATATTAAAGATGCTGAAAGGGAAGGGGCAGGAGGAACACAAAGTGACATGGGAATAATTACTGTTCTTTAAATTGGTCTGGAGTTCTTCACTCTGCATGGATTAGCCCTGTTGTTAAGAAAACAATACTGGTTCATATAGCCATGCGGGTAAGGGAAGGTGCTCAGTTGTAACTCACCTATTGCACTATTTTAGCCTATGTCTATGTGACAGGGGCCTGCACAAGGAAATGCTCTCTTTATTTTACTAGTACTAAATGAGCTCATTATAGTCCAGTAGGGTCTAGCCTTACAGATCAGCAGATCTTCTACCTGTGCGATCTGCTGAGCCTGTTCAATAAGATGGAAGCAGTAACTAGGGGAAGTGTGGGCTGCCTGTGGCTCACTGATTGCACAACCCAACACACTCTAGTTGCCTACAACCTACACACTCGGATGCTATTGGTATTCTTTAGGGATGGTCCCGTATGAACCCGAACGCTCAGCATCAGATTCCTGATGTCTGCCCGCTCCGTGGAGCGGATGGATACAGCGGGAGGACCGCCTGGAAAACTGGGATACAGCCTATAGCTATGGCTGTATCCCAGTTTTCCAGGCGGTCCTCCTTCTGGATCTGCCCGCTGCACGGGTGGGCAGACAACGGGAATCATTACCGAGAGTTTGGGTTCGTACGAACCCGAACCGAACTCGGTTCGGACCATCTCTAGTATTCTTTAGACAACCGATTCCCTGGGAACAGTAAAGTAGTCCATTTATTCATGCATTTCTAGCAGCAAAAACGGAGGAACTGCACAACAAAAAGAATATTCCAGCATTGTTATATATTATAAAGGATGCAAGCGCTTACTAAAACATCTGATGGGTCTTTCTGAAACACAGACTTCTGGAAATTGTTCCTATAATGGCCTCCATGGGGAAACTAGAGGATCCTATTGCATGAGACTCCTGTTTATTGCTCATATTATGGGATATATTTATTTTCCCCATGTAAGTAGTCACAACCATTGTCTAAGATTATAACGCTCAATACTATATATGATAATACAAGTCTTATTTTAGAGCATCTAATATTTCATGTATTCTATATATACCACAATGCAGTTTGAGAATATATTACAAGATATGGGGTTTTAGTGATAGGCAATGCTAATTTGAAGGTGCACAGTTTCAACTGGATCTAAATGTTTTCCTTGTATAGTCAATTTGGGGTTTTCTATGTGTGTTTAGGGTTTGCAGGTAATAAAGATTAACCCCTAACAACCACATGTGTTTCTGAAACTCGTGAAAATACTAGCGCTGCCTATCAGACTCCTGGAAAAGATTTGTGGGTAGCAGCGTACTGGGCAAAAAACGGCTATCTGCACGCCGCAGGGAAAAGACAATAGAAAAGCCTTCTGACCCCTACCAGGATCCGTTGCCAATGCTATGACCTATCCAGAGACTGATCTATCTGTTCGGCAGAAGTGAGCACGCTACCGTCCGGAGCACGCCATCTGCCAGAAGAATTACAAGAACTACAAGCATCACACTAAGCGTGCCCCCCGCACACAAGTGGATCACCTATCAATTTTACCGCCAGTATGCCACTACTTACCTACAGACCACCGATGTGGTTATCTGCCATCGGCAAATTCATCACTTCACTCTTGAGGTCCTTTACCCTCGTCCAAGACCAGGTCATAGCTAATAGCTAATAGCTACATTGTATACTAGTGATATACTTCAGCGATATACAAACTTTCCCAATATCCTGACTAATATACTGCACCTTCACAATTGCAATTCTATCTCATTACCCTCACTACACATTGGCACAGCGCAGAACGGCAAATTTATGCTTCACCTGTGTTTCTGTTTGTTGCAAATGTTAAGGGGCCTTATGCCACAGAGCCCTGCTTTTAAAGCCATACCGGGTGTATCATGCTGCATTTGTAATTTAAACTATACAAACTTTTCCACTCAGAATTGCATGACATTTTTTAAAAGAATTGTTAAAATTGCATTTTTTTTTGTCTCACAACAGGTAGATTAAAAGGAAACCAAAAAAATCTTATGAACACCAAAATGATACTAAGAAAAACAAGCCCTTAAACAGCTCCCTTGACAGAAAATAACAAATGCAATGGGTACTGGAATGCATAATAATTATTGCTGACTAAGCAGAGGCTGCTGTACATACATACAGTATATACTGACAGCCAGCTTCCCCCCTTGTATTGTATATTCTCTTTGCGACAGCATCTCTACATACAGTACATACAGTGTGCCTGTGCGCTGGCAAGGGATCTTGTTAGACCAGCGTGTGAGATGCCAGTCTTGATAGATCTTCCCCCCAAATTTTTTATTTGCGGTGAAGTGAACCCAAAGTTTACATATTACAGACAGCTAGGCAAGTCCACAGTTCTTGTGAAGAGAAAATACTCTATCTATACTACAAAATTGATAAGTTCTACAAATAATTTAAGATTATTAGATGAGTTCAATCCGAGACTGCGTTCTTTAAACATAATAATCTGAATTCTGTGCACGCAACATACTGCAATTAATAATATTATTGCATTCATTTATGGTTTTAGATTAATTGTAAAGACGTTTTGGAGAATTAAGAGCTAATGGAAAAATTCACATTAATAGCTTATCTAATAATAAATGTCAGGTATTCTGTGTTCATTAAGTTTTGATGATGTCATACAGTATGAAGAAAATCCCACACCAACCTGCTGTCAAGGCTAATTTCTCCAGGAATTATATGAGTGCTGTCCTTGCCAATAAGGAATCTAATGCGGTCATAGAAAAGTCTTGGTGGATGCTGGGAGAAGGGTGGCTGGCTTTGCTGGATGAGGTCTAATGGGTCAGGTGAACCTTGACAGAGAGGACTGGAAAAGCAATTGGCTTGCTGGCAGCAGTCAGGATCCACACAATCTGTCAGACCATCTGTAATGGATAAAATTACCATAAATTAGCCAATGAAAGTCCATAGAGATTCATTATAACAGGGCAATGGGAATGCAGCAATGCTAATGAATGCTAAAAGAAGAGGTTGACCTGCAGGAAGGATGGTGTTAACAGGAAAGAATATAATATGCTTGTTTAATGGACATAGAAAAAAATCCTGTGTAATAACATTAATGTATATTACCAAAAACAGTAGTTAGGACCCAGGCATGTTAATGTGGAATGTATGTAGAATAGTATAGCTAAATAAAGGTAGGTATACCTTTAAATAAGTTAAATTCTGCTAACAAGCCAAAAATTAACACCAAGTAACACCAGGCAGGGTTGATCCTCTTAAGTGCCTGGTATTTCTACATCACAAATGTTCTCCTTTGCAATGTCTAAGTGTTCAGATCCTGACCGATCATGAGAACAAGCAGAAAGAACCCCGCTCCATGTCAGTGAAAAGAGTTGAGCTCATAGACTAGGTGCGGTCTTATTCCAGCTCGTTCTCATGATTGGTAAGGGTCCTTTTTTTATATTTTATAATGACAGTGACAATTTAAGGAGCTTAAGATCACTGCTTTAGTTTTGATAAGATTATCAAATTATTTTTAGTGGACTACCTAAAGAGATACTGTCCAATTAGTTCAGAATTTCATAGCGTTTACTAAGGAAATAACCCATAGTCATGGCTATGAAGTTCTGTCTTGTGCTTGGCGAGAACACTGTGAGGCATTTCCAGTAACATGGGGACCAGTATTGGGAAACTCAGCCATCAGTACAATCCTTAGGACCTGGTGGTTTGCAGTGGGGCATGTCGGCCAAAAGCTCTTCTCAAAATCACTGTATTGTGACCAAAGCTCACTGTGGAATGCAGGGCTCAGAGAACTCGAGTACTCCCTCAGTGTGGACATATCTTAATCCCTTGTTAGCGGTAGTTGCCCCCGGTTGTTTTAGCCAGACATAGCTGGGCTGACAAGAACGCAGTAGAAAAACTTGATCAGCATACACTTGAGGGACACAGCATGGGGCGCTGCCTGGATCGCCAGGCCACATGTACAACACTAACTGGCCCAAGAGCAGAAACAAACTTCACACTGAATCTGAATCTAGACTAAATCAAATCCCCATTAGAGCACATGGCCCTATCCACCCTAGTTTGCTATTTATGGGCTGTTTTCTATTAGTGGAGAGGAGCCTTGGGAGACAGCAGGACTAGGCCCTGATAGGCTGGACAGGTAAAAGTATCTTTTGTGAGGTGACCTTTTCAGGGATTGGTTAGCCTGACACACCAACTTTCAACAGGTGGAAAACAGGAAACATATGATAAAACATGTACATTATCAACCATTAATACACTTCAGCAGGTACTTGCTATGCTAGAAAACATATATTGACATCTAGTAACCAGAATGCAGTATAGCACCTTCATCCACAGATTAAACCCAGCAATATACATAACATCGGTGCTGACCTACATGTACATACAGTATATACTTAGCAGTGGCACATGGGTTCTGGGACACTGCATGAACACTAGAAATGTCACTCAGAAAAGAGAGGAAGGATTGGAAAGAATTCAGTGCAAAAAACCTGGGATAATGAGCAGAAAGGGACTGCCCAAGGTATTAGCTTGAGGGTGATTGACACTGGTTTTTTACATTCATACAGGTAGCATGACCATGCACCTTGATATATTAAACTGCGTTACCCTTCATCTACAGTATCTATATGAAAAAAAAAAAAAAAAAAGACGAAAGCTGGTGAACTCTCTCTCTTTCTCTCTACATAAAAGCATTAAACACACAAGGTTAAACAAGTAACTTCTGGCACTGGCAGCACTCTGTTCAATATAGATTTCCACTTGACTAAGGAGTCATTGTAATATTTCTAACAATAGGTACCCTTCAATGTTATATCTGTGGAGATCTCAACTACAGTGCAGTTTATTATTATAAAAAAGCCTATCCACAGGCTAAGCATGCCTAGGAACGTATTTAGATATTTTACATTAAGGTAGAAATCTTTTAGACTAAGCATATTTTGAATAACAGCAACAGGCATATTAATCTAAGTTTCAATGTGTAACTGGCGATCAATGGCGTTTGAACCCAGGGTGAAACATGAATACTTAAATCACTTATTATACTTCAGAACAATGAGCACTTTAGATGTAAATACAACTACATGTTCTGCTATACGCATTAGTATTCATCCATTTATTATTATTATTATTATTATTATTATTATTATTATTATTATTAATTAATAATTGATACCACTGGGTTCATGTTTTCTAAAAAAAAAAAATCATTATATGGTTTGGTAATTCCAGGTGTTACCAACTCCAAGATATTTTGTTGTTGTTGTTGTTGTTGTTTGTTGTTTAGTTGTTGTTTTTTGTTGGCTTTTAGTGAACCAAACTTTCCAAACTTAGATTCATTACGAACTTCACAAAAAGTTTGATTATCAAACCAAACCAAATTTTGGAAAAGTTTGTTGGCTGTACACTACATAGTATACTACAGTAAAAGGGCGCGTACAGGGTATTAACCATAATTCCACCCCCCTGCAAAGTCACACTTTCTCCTTCTGTATATACTGTATGCAGTGGCATGTCGGCAGGCCGCTATTCACACGTACACACATTAAGGGCTAGTTCACATGGAGCAAAATGGGTAAAAAAAATCCCTGCCGCAGAAACCCGTCTGCCTCAGTATGTCAATAGGACGGCACGTGCGCCTCCGCTTCTGCGGCTGCTGTTCTAGGCCCTACTGGATAGATGACAGTGCTGCTACTGCTTACATCATCAAAACTGGCTATTTTAGACACTACTTGGTCCAAGTGAGTGCTGCTGGGGTTACTTCTTCCACTCTCAGCCGGCTGTTCTAGGCCCTACTGGGTCCAAGAGAGTTTTGCTGGTGTCAACATTTGCAACTCTGTGTCCTAGGCCCTGTGAGGCCAAACCTGTCACAGGGCAAATAAGGCTTAAATATATTGTATGTCAGTCTGTCTATCTCCTAAGAAGTGACATGTCACTTCATTTTAGGCGCAGCTTTCAAACTTGTGTTTTTGAAAACAATGGGACATTAAAACTTGCTTTTTTGCAGCAAAAGAAAAAAAAGCACATGCTATTTTGACCCAGTTTTCAAGGCAATAGAGCCCTTACTGTCCCACTATTGTAGCTCCAGTTATTTAGCTGTTTTATTGTGGTTCACTTAAGGTTCAGTACGGACGATCCCAAATTTTTCTGAAAAATTTGAAAAAAGGACCTTTTTTTTAAGTTTGCTCATCTCTACTTATTTTCCTAGTCAAATAATCCCAGGGCATTGTGCAGTATATAAAAAAGTGTAATTTAAGTACATGATATATGAGTCTTGCAACATCGGAACAGCAATCGGTACCACTACCCTCACTCTTGCAGTGTAGCCTGTAGTCCTGATGGGAGTAGGAGTATATAATTATATCACATAGGTGGTGCACCAGTACACAGAAACATCAGACGATATCCACATTTCAAAAAGTAAAGAAATGGGGGGCACTCACTAAGTCCTTTAGTGACAATTTATTTAGGGAATGTTAGACATAAAATCTAGAGTGTCTTTCTGAGCATCAGAAGACACCAGCATGAACAACCGTAAGATACGCTGGATTGTATGACTAACTTTTGCAAAATAAATTGTCACTAAAGGACTTGGTGAGTGCCCCCCACTTCTTTACTTTTTGAAACATAATGAATGAGCAAACATTCCGTATGTGTATATGTTTAAAAAGCACCTACTTTTTTTTATTCATTATGAAGCTAGTCAACTAACCTGAACTTTCTATGTGATAAAGATGCATTTCTGGTGGAAGGGCAGATGATCATTATTTTAAAGTCCTTGTGCCTTCTAGACTGTATGCTTACAGTCTCTTAGCTTATTTATCTATGTTTAGAGATGAGGATTATTACGTTGTCCTCCTTACAGGCAGAGATGGTAAAGGCTTCATCTGGCCATGTAATACTGTGCTGATGCATCATGGGATTAAAAATATTAATGAAATCTATGCATGAAGCAGGGCTGCAATGAAAGAGATGAGGTAGCGGTGAGGAATAAAGTGTGCATTATATGGGCAAAAAAAAACAAAACAAAAAAAAAAACAACATGTGATAGAACTAATTTAACGGGGTTGTATGGATTGAAAAAAACAATTTTCAAATTCCCTATAATGGAATTCTGAGTTCAGGACCCAGTTTGTACTCAGTAATGCTGTATTTCCCTAACAGTAGCACTTCAATGGTTTTCTTCTTAGTCCCTGGTCCCTTCATAGATCATAGCTAATAGATAAGGGTCCCAAGAGTTGGAAACTCTGTGATCAGTTCACCATCAAGAGAGTCTTTCCACACATAGAGATTGTTCAAAGCGGTTGGAAATTAGGACCATGCATGCATCACTGATATCACAATCATGAAATACAGGAAGAAAATGCATAATTCAGTGGTTTAAACAATTTTACTGAAGCAAAGAAAAACTTTGCATGGCTGACAGTTCCTATTACTTCAGATGAAACACTTTTATATGTGAGTTCAAAGGTTCCTCCAGTAAATGCTATGGGCCCTAAATTTATATAATTTCTATCTAAATTAACAATGCTATATCATTCACCAATTATTTCCGCCTTTCTAACATTACATTTTTAGCTGTAAAGGATTGACACAATCAAACAAATCAGATGGGAAATCTTCCCTTCCTTCCCTTAATCACAGCTTGAACTTTTCTTTATGGATATGTTAATATGAAAAGCCCATATTTTCATGTGTGTAACAGCCTAGGACTCAACCACATTAAAACGCTGAGCTACTGCTCAGCAAATTTCTTAGCCATACTGAATCACACCATCTGGCTGAAGACAGACAAACCCAAAATGATTTATAAGCATTAAGCACATGAAAGCACTGAAGTCAACTTAAAGGGAGAATTTGCTGTACTCAGGCACTAAAAAATTGTCATTGAAATATGATGAGTCTCATGATGTCTTGTAACTACGTTGTAGAAATTACATAGGGGAAGTTTGCAAAACATGGCAAAAAAAAGGAACTCAGAATATTAAAATTTACAGTACTGCAAACAATTTTTTATATACAAGTCTAATATCTTTCTTGGAGTGCACCCACTACATCAATGGGATCAGTCTAGATTCATTCGAATTATATTTATGGGTGTAGTATCGGACGTCTAGACATGATAATATTTACAGCAGTAGCGAAGCGTTTGGCTAGGCTCGGCAGTCGGCCTGTAAGCCGGCTGCTTTTGAACTCCATGCAGCTTCACTCCGGAAGCAGCACAGAGTTCAAAGGCAGTTGGCTGACAGGCCGACTGCCAAGCCTAGCGAGGCACTTCGCTTCACTACTACTGTAAATTCTTGAAACACACAAGGTATGTAAAAGTAGTATGTAGCTTCTGCAGTCCGCCCTCAATCCAGAGGTGCTCAGTCGCACACCGATATCTAATTCTTCCAACTGTAGAACATAGTAGCAGCGCTCACCGAATACTAATACAATGCTTTATTTTAGGTCAGGATACAGACATAGAAACACAGTGTTTTGCACAGACATGAGCAACGTCCGTTTCACAGTGCACAATACACTTGCCAGCTTCTTCTGTGCCTCCTGCCTATGCATATGCATGTATGCATAATTTAGTGATTAGTGGTGAGCGAGCATGCTCAGTCAGGTATAGTGCTCTATTGAGAATTGGGGTGCTCAATCAAGCTCGATGCTCGACCATAGCACCTCATGGTGCTTGGATAAAGGTGGCCACACACCATCAATAACTTGCCTCAGTTGTATTGCCCACCCACTGAAGAAACCTATTTGATTTTTTTCATTTTCATTTTTGTATATTTCATTATACTGCAGATGTTGAAAAGAAATATACAAAACCTGAAAGAGAAAATGTGATAGGTTTCTGCAAGAGTAGACATTACAACTCCGGCAGTGTGCACCAAGGCTCAGCAACTGCTAACCCTGCACCCCCTATAGTTAAGACCCTATGACTGGGATCCACTACAATTTTTGGTATGACAACAAACTGGCATAAATTGACAATTACCCCCTCCCCCCTTTCATTGGAGCTTTTGTAATGATTGAAGCAATGAAGATAATTGTTGAGTGGATCCATTAAGATTGTAGCTATTTATTCTCTAAGTTTGACTTGAATGTGGAAATGGCTGTGATGCTCTTTTTTTGCATTACTACAGTTCCTTACCTTTCCTAGACCTATTTTGTGTGTGATCTGCAGAAGTATTATACGCCTCTCTCCTCGGATTTACTTGGAACCTGTGTAAGGTCATGTGATGGAAGGAAGCAGCTTACACTTAAAGGATGTGTTTGTTGGACCATTAAATGCAAAGACGGAAACAATAACCTAATCTAACTGCTTTTCACCGAGAGATCAAAAGCAATTCCTAATGAATAATGATGTGTTGCCAGGATGGTTTATCTTATGAAGGAAAACATACTGAAATTTAAGCGCAGAAACGTTTATCCTCAGACTATTAATCACACAATGTAATCATCGTATTTGTCCTCCAAGCATATACTGTGTCAATCAGTTTGGTGGGTAAAGGATTTACTATAACCCAATTTTACTTAATGACCGAAGCCAATAAAGAGAAGGTTGCCTTTTTGACTACTCAATAGGAGAGACCGCCCATTGTCCTTGAGGGAGCAGAGATGTAAATCTTTAAAAAAAAGTAGTTCTGGAAAACAATGGGGGTCCTTCTTTCCTCCTTTCCTGGATCTTTCATTTCATTAGGAAATAAAATCTTGTATTTTTACATTTTTTAAAACATGAATTGCCTAGAAAACATTTATAATCCAGATAAAGTGAATAAATTGGAACTATTTTATATCATACATACTGTAATATTAAGTAAAAGAACACAAGAAAAATAGTTACCAGAATCATTATCCATATTATCAGCACAAGCCATTTCCATTATGATATTGCATCCTGCTCCACTCCAGCCAACTTGGCATACACAATGCCATCCATTTTGGTCAAGTGTGCACCTCCCATTACCATAGCAAAGACCAGGACATCCATCTTAAACAAAGATGTAAAAACTATTATTAGACATCATACAATACAGATCTGTAGCACAGTTAAAGTGTTTGATATGCCACTTCCAGATCAGCAGCGACATCCTCTGTTAATCCGGAAGTTCAGGTCTCCATGGATATGGAGACACAATGACACCATAATGCGCGTTACCCCCATTGGATCCAGTGGGGGTTAGGAACATTATGGCCTTATTGCTTCTGCGCATCCATAGAGACCCGAACTTCTGGATTAACAGAGGATCTTGCCACTGATCCAGAAGCGGCCCATTGTGACAGGTACACTTGTTAGTATATTGTAATACTTTTACAGAGACTGTAACATCAAAGAAGTTATCCAATAATAACAACTCATCACTCATCAACAGGATGTGTTTGATCACTGGGGGTCCCATTCATTTAATCTCCATGATCAGGAGAATGAGGGGTGTATGCTTTGGGAATCCTTTTCATTAATCCGATCTAAATATAAAATGAAGCAATTTTTCCAATAGTGTTTGTCTGTATACCAGTACCCGGTAGCGGATTATAATAGGTCCATTTCGAGTGGTAGCCCGGGGCCCTGAACCCCTTGGGGGGCCCATGGCCCACCAGACAGACATACTTTCAGTGGTTTATTTTCCTACAGTTCTGCCATGATTTGCAAACAATCACTGTGTTGTTGTTTTTTTTTACCCCGATTGTTCACCAATCAGGGCATCATGACTTTATCTATCCTGTACTATGAACACCACCCTTGTGCTGCCATAGTTACAGTGAGGTGGGGGGCTAAGGCTTGGTGAACAGCCCGGGGCCTATAGTAAAGTTAATCTGCCCCTGCCAGTACCCTAACAAAAAGTATAATGTTCTTGTCTAAGGTCACCTTTATCTTCTCCCCTTCACCCACCCATACCCCTTCTCTGCATCCATCATCTCCCTTCCTTGGTTGAACCTGAGGGACATGTGTTTTTTAGCTGTATTAAATGTGTTATTGTCAAACTACTTTGTGACTGCGTTTCTTTTAGAAGTGGGATGAGTGTGACACACAAATGTTTACAAGTGTGAACACTGCTCAACCAGCCCGCCACTTCAGGTGCCTGATAAGAGTCAAGTCCAAGTCTACAAATGAAAAAAACATGTTTTGATGCTGCTTTTAGGTCTGAGCAAAAGATTACAAAAAAGGCAATTTTTTTTTATCTACTTCAACGGTGCTGGATCCCTTCATTTTTCACAATAACACACAGTATTTTGTGGTTTCAGAATTACACATGAAAGTCCATAGGTACAACATGACATTTTAGGTTTCATTAAGCTTAAAGGTAACATATCAACAGCATATATATATATATATATATATATAGTGACATGTCAGGGAAATATCAGGTTACCCAGGGGGCAAAGAATCTGCAAACATTACACATGCACCTTATTATTTCTTTTTCTGTGATACATTTGAGCATTGTTTCTCAGAACATACCTCTTACAGCATCCAAATAGTGAGCTGAAGGGGAAGCAAAAAAACAAAACAAAACAACAAATTATAGAAGCATGTATGCATTTTGAAGGCACAAATTAAAATGATCAACTAGGATCCTAAGCCGTGCAATGTAGATGAATATTCAGAGTATATGCAGGCACAATCACTCATATTATTAATTATGCTAAAACACTGCATGATGGGATGCCATAACATAGACAGTAATATATGACAGCAGATATACCCCAATTATAGCTCCGCCGCCTCTGAAACAGAAGCTGAGAACTAAGAGATGAATCGCAAATGTAATTAGGAAACTTTGTCCTCCTTGTTGCTGCTTTAAGGAAAGGCCTGGAGGTATGAATCATTAGCTTAGGCTGATTTTGAACACAAGCAGGAACAGTGCTATTTATATTTGATATTTCCAATTGTTTGGTTTTGTAATTTAAATTGAACATTAGAATACAATGTATACATATGGGCCCAGATGTATGAATCTGTCTAATATATAAACTGTCTAGTTTTACCCATAGCAACCGATGACAGCTTCGCTCTTATTTCTAACATAGCACTAGTAAAATCAAAGCTGAGCTGTGATATAGTGTGGGCTACCAGTTACCCACCTTACACCCACCAGATTATATACAAATTCAAGGCAAATTTTTCAGAAAACTACATGAACATCAGAATACAATTGAAGCAAACCATGTTGAAATGCTGCAGGAAGAATAAAGGATGTCAAGGATCTTGAGATCTGCAGCATGCTTTATTTGTGTGTAGAGGGAAAGTTCAAACAACCGGCACTCCGTTAACTTCTGCGGCGCGGTGCTCGTGGCAAAGAAGTCACAAAATATGGAATGAATCCCGGTAGATTGCTACAATAGATGTTTATTACATCAACGCTGCACGCGTATCGACCATATCGGTCTTTATCAACAGCAGTGTGTAGAGTTGGCCTGGTCTGCTGCAGAAGTACGATGAGTGTTTCTCTTCAAGTGAGGTGACACCCATGGCGAGTTTCACACTACAGTCCTCATGTCAAAACAGATGTGTAACATCTGGACTGATGTGAAGATTTGTAAATCAGAGACTATGTTCACCTCTCACAAGCTTTATTAAAAAAAGTATTCTCCTCACGTTGAGAGTTCTAGTTTCTTAACAGATGAAAGAGTGGCCTCCATTACACACTTGAAAATGTACACTGGTAGTAGTTAAAGAGATATAAAAATGCATGCTCTGTAGATGTAATAATATGTAATGACACAATGGGCTAAGTTTATCAAGACCAACTCACAAGTTCATCGGTCTAATATAAAAGCCTGTCCCAATTCGCCAAATTTATTAAGCATCTTCATAAATACGGCTAATCTAAGGCTGCCACACAGAAGGAGCAGGAATCTACACCATAGTTAAATCATGTTGATTCTGGTGATTCCTATTTTGTCCCATCCACTTCTTCGCCTATCAAGCGAACAGGGCTTGAGTCTGCAAAAGATCTACAATTTTTTTCACATGTACGCCAGGTGCTGGCTTAATAAATCTGGGCCTAGATCTTTTTTTTTCTATATCAGCACAACAAAACAAATGATGCCAAATAGCACTAAGGACAAAATACAACTTTCTGCCATATTGGAATATATTCAAATTTATTAGATTTTAATTTAGACTTAAATTTATTACCGGAAATGAGACGTGTAACTAATTTCACATGGATGCAATGTAGCTGCAATTTCGTATTTGCCTACCCAACCCCAACCTGACAATTGTCAGTTCAAGTCATCAGGAACTCAGAAATGTGGTTGGGCCAAGACTTGGTGGAAGTAATGAGGGTGCCTAAACATGTTACACCTATGTAAAACCAGCTGTACTCCGAGTATTGTCATGACATTTTTTTTTATTTGATATCAGTTTATATTTGTATTATTATTATTATTATTATTATTATTATTATTATTATTATTATGTTGCATTTTGTTTTTTTGGTATAACTTTAACACAACAATACTCAAAAAAATAACTTACCAATGGTACACTGTTCCCCCTCCCATCCTGGGCTGCATTCACACCTTCCATCTTTACACTGACCATGTTCTGCACAGTTGGGATGACAGGTGCGCTCTTCGCAGCTGGCTCCTCCCCAGCCATCTTCACATTGACAGACACCTCCTGAGCATACACCGTGACTTCCACAGTCCATCGCACACAGCTCTGGAGGAACAATAATGAGCCAAGGTGTTATTATGCCATGCAAAAGCTTTAATGTCAGCTCTGCCAATGCAGTTAAAGCTATGCAAATCCTTATTAAAAGTATCACAGCATAATAAAGCAACGCAGATTTTCAGGAGTAAATTCAATTACAAGTAGCACTTCTACTGTAAGTTTTTTTTTTTCTTCAGGAGAACAAATTCTAATGCAAATTTCACTTAGTTGACAACTGGGAGTCCATCACATTTATAATGTTAACTTAGTCTGAACAAAGTATTGCACTTGGGCAGTGTTCCAGAATTAGAAGCTTGATAGATGGAAAAGAAGAGAATGCACTCTGGAGGGTAAAGCAATGACTTCTCAACATAAAAAATATGTATTGATCTGCATGAAAAATGCACAATACAAAAAGAGGCTGCCGGCAGCTGAACCACACTAGTTTTTATTGTGTGGCTTAATGTTGCCAAAAATGCAGAGTGAATTACATGTGTAAAGGTAATAAAGCATATTCTATTTCAAATGACATGTTCTGCCTATCAGGATACTGTCATGGGTTGGGATGGGTAAAGAAAACAATAGCCACACAGTCCAATAGATCTCCCCCCGTGTGTGTATCTACAGTAGTCAGCTTCATAAAGATTAGAGATATACTAGAGGTAAATGTCTTATATATATGACACAATGGATTCATTTTAATAGATGAAAAGAAAAACCAATGGATCTCTTTGACTTAAGTTCTTTCATGTGTCTGTCTCTTGTAATGGGTACAAAATATTGTGGAACAAACTATTTTGTCCATTAAAAGCAACAAAAACCTGTTGGAATATGATGAGAATATACAAATCGTTAGATAAATCTCATAAATATCAATGGTGACAATGTGACATTAATGTAAGTTTCTAGATGTCTTGTGAGGTGTACCAGTTTATTGTGCTTGGTACCCACCAGAAAACCAACAACAGCATCATGGATACCAAAAACTCTTTGACGCATCTTGGGTACATATTCTAGCCATTCCGGGTTAATTCTACAAAAGATATAGTATAGCACAAATTGCTTAAATGGTTTCAAGTTAGAAAGTATAGATCACCTACCCTTTTGAAAGGGAATTGCTACCAGATCAGCGGGGTGCCAACACATTTTTGCCAACAGTCTGGCAAAAAGTTTATTGTGGGAGTGGTGGGAGTCAGACTCCAAAAAAATTGATTATTTATCCTGAGGATAGGTCATAAACAACCTTTATCAGGAAAACATGCATTAAAAACTGCATAGCCAAAGACTACAGAGTTCTCATGCTGACCCCTGTCCACTACTAAAAGTGCCTAGAATGAGCATGTGGGCATCAGGTGCGTTCAATTCCTGTAGGCACCCACGTGACCTCTTTGCTTACTGGCCTGCTGCTAAGGAGGCCAGACGTCAGGTTCTCCAATGCATCTTTATGATAGCCCTCTCATAGAGATGCATTGGAGACCCTGACTTCCGGCCTTGCATAACCCTTAGAAAAAAAAGAGGGTCAAATGGCACCATAGGACCAGAAGAAAGCCATGCCACTGGATACAGGTCATCAATGGTAAGTACTGTATATGTGTGTGCAAACCTAGAGAGTGGTGGTGGGAGAATGTTTCTTTAAACACCCCAGAAAGCATCAAAAGAAGAACACAAGCCAGCAGAAGCAGTGTAATGCTACAAGAAATGTTCTATTGGGATCCATATGAAAGCTAATATCATATCCACCAATCTAAAAGACCCCTCCTTATGATAATTGTATTCACTAATGGCAGTGGCCCTGTTTTTAGGCCCCCCCCCCCAGTCACACTACAAAAACTGCTCATGACAAGGAGTCTAAGCTGTTCAGGTGGCCTCTAGATTTACCAGATTTCAATGAGCATCTTGAACATCTGGAGCGTGCTTACAAAACAGGTCCTATCCATTAGTGCCCCATCTCGAAACCCTCATGATTTAAAGGATCTGCTGCTAACATCTTGTCACTAGATGCCATAGGGCACTTTGTGGCTATATTAACACACCGTAAAACAGGGATGTGGAACCTTCACCCCTCCAGCTTTTGAAAAACAAGTCCCATCATGCCTGGACAGACAAAGCTTTAGCTGCTTTCTATCCCTGGCATAAAATAAAAGCAAAATATAGACATAATTTTGAGGTAACAATATGGCGCTATTTCCAATTTAATAATGCTCTCCATTAAAGTCCAGGGGTAATTACACAGCACGGTATAGGATAATGGCCACAATTGATTACAACTATCTAAATATTGAAAATGTTCATTATTTACGTCTTGCCTTTGCAAAGTATAGCCTTTTTTTTTTTTTTTTTTTTAATCTGTTAACACACTCCTATTTTCACTCAAATTTACATTCCTATTTATTTTGGTATTATTTTACTGTGTGTAAACCTAGCCTTAAACTCCATGCCTCAAAAGTATAGCATTGCTTTGGGACCAAGTGGTTTTAATGTTATAGATAACCCATGTACTGTGTATCATGAAAAATCTTCTCTCTTCCAACAATAGAAGACTTAAAATTTGAATGTAAAATTCCCATCAATAACTTTCACATTACAGTTTGTTGAGACAAAGTGAGCGGAAATGAAAACAAACTGTTAGCAGCTGGCAATTTACAACTCATAGAACAGCAGTGTCATTTCTCATTTGCTCTTGCAATCTTATGAAAATTTTTATTCAATACAGCTTCATTTTATTATCCTTTTTCTGCATCTAGACAAGGCTGACCCCAGAAGACATGTGTACTTGAAACAATTCTTCTCCGGATATAAAAGGGGATTTTAGTAAAGGACATAAAGGATCTCCTGCATGTTTATTTCTGCCTGCAATAAGCATCACTTCTAAAGCAAGAAGCAACTTCTGATATTTTGTATTTTAAACAATGTAAAATAAAGGTTAGTTCCTGTTCCGTTACTGTTTAATACCCAAAGGGGTTTCCCTATTTAAATACGCTTTTGAAGATAAACATCCTGTTCAGATTGCAGACAACTGAAAATATAAAGTAGTTCAGGTGGAAGTGCCTAGAAACATAGGGCCCCTCCAGAGGTAATAGCAATATTCACAGTGGGCTTTGTTTCAATTCTGTGTATAAAGGTACACAGAAGGTTTTCTAGTGAAATAAAAAAAAAAAATATTTATTTTTTAAAGACTTGCTGAACTCCTCAGTCTTCTAGATTTTTCCAATACCATCCTCGACCTTGTATTGCTTCTATTTCTGCAATGATTAACACATAAGAATCTGATATTTTAGATAACAGCAACATAAAGTTTGAACTATAACAGCATTTATTGGGGATCTTGGATTATTACATTACATTGGTATTAATACACATTTTTAGATAAGCAGTAATGCTTTTCTCCAAGAATTGCTGATAATTCAGCAGCCAGTTCAGACTCCTTTCTGAATGTAAGAGTTATAATCTTGCTCTTTGCCATTACTGTTGCACATCTGTGTTTCAGAATAAAGCTATAAACAGACACTGTTAACTTTATCTTCTTAGGGCCTAACTCATGCCAGCTAAACCCAGCAGAGAATACAGTGCCTTATAGAGGCTCTATGCAGTTACACAACTAGTGCCATACAAACCCTGGGTACAGGCTACAGATAAGGCTGGGTTCACACTACATTTTTGCAATCCGTTTTTTGCAAAAAACGGATGGAAAAAAACGGATGCAACTATGTGCATCTGTTTTTCCATTGCATTCCATAATTTAAAAAAAAAAAACGGATCTATTTTTTTTACCGACACAAAAACGTGGTCGACCACGTTTTTGTGTCCATAAAAAAATGGATCCGTTAATTTTTTATAATGGAAATCAATGGGAACATGGATGCATCCGTTTTTTGCAAAAAACTAATTGAAAAAACAGTTTGCAAAAACGTAGTGTGAACTCAGCCTAAGTCCAGCCTTACCTTTTCATAAGATAAGTTAAGGAAAGGAACTTTTCTTGACAGCTTTTGACCACAATATCCTAATATGCTATTACAGCACTCTAAAGTCCTCATTTGGATATAGTATGTCCCGTCATGACCTCAAGTTACTTGTAAAAGCGAACAATCTTACAACAGGCATCACTGAAGATATTAAAAATAAGGTAAGAATGGACACATTTTCTCCAACATAATCATTGATATCACAGGCTATATATTTTCCTGCTGCCACCTCACCTTCAAATGTCTCATTTCTACACATTTTGGTTCCACTTATTTACCAACATCTCTTTCCCTTCTTTAGAAAAGACTTGCTTGTATCTTCATGCATCGTTTTGACTGCTCATGATAAGAATTTTTCGTAGTGGCACATAAGCTATAGCTTCTGAGTTATAATCTCCCAGACATAAGCATTGTCTGAAAACTATTTTTTTTTTTTAAAGATTGCATTAAGAATTGTATAAATAAAAACCATAATGCACATCTTTGCTTATTTTTTTCCATTTAGATTTTTCTATAATTTACATTACTGCTTTTAATAGTGTCTATATTATTATTATTGATGATGATGATTATTATTATTATTATTATTATTATTATTATTATTATTATTATTATTATTATTATTATTATTATTATTATTATTATTATTTATACATTTACCATACACTAGTTACAACTCCATTGCACTATGAAAGGTATCCACGGCCATTTATTTTTTCAGATGCTACTTGATCAATCTAGATATCAAAGTTAGCATAAAGGAAAAAAGTAATATTCAGACAAGTCTCTGGAGCCTACCCAGTTATTTCAAATCCTTCACACACAGCTCTCACATTTCTTATTCATTTTCTACCAAAAAGTAGTTTCATGTCACAGTGCTTATATTCTAAGATGCATTCCTTTGAAAAACCTCTTCCTTATCCCTTGGCACCTAACAATATGTTCTGTCTGTAAGAAAGATTATGAATATTAACCCCTAAAGAGTTCACTGGAATGTCTCTATGTGGAGGAAATGTCTTCTATTTACCGTATATAATTTTTTCTGTCAGCATAAATATGAATTCAGTAATAGAAATATGAAATAAAATTCCTGTAGATGATTTTGACATGCCAGCAACTATTTTGTATTATTACTATTGTTATTACTATTATGTAAATTTGACTCTATTAGGAACCTTAGCTTGGAGAAAAGACAGGAATAAGTATATTGTATATCAGAACTGGACTGATATGCTGAGTACAGTTAAAATTATTGGTGCCATATGGTTTCAGAAAATCATTATGACTATCATTGAATTTTTATAATTCTAATTTAGAAGGAATAAGCACACAGAAAAATCTTCTTTTTCACAATCTGTAACCACATATGTATAAATACATTTAGGCTATGTTCCCACAAAGGAAAAATGATGGCCATCTTTGTATTTTAGTGCCGAAAAAATCTACTGTATGTATTGGTAATGATGGCATCATAAACATTATTTGTGTCCATCATTATGAACAGACAGCCGTATTTTGCAACTAAATTCATGCTCATACTCAAAGATGGCTGTCGTTATCCCATTGTGGGGGACATAATCTTTGGGGGGGCTACCATAATTCTTAAGAACAGTGATCCTTCTTTGAATATACACACTGGGTATACACACTGCTGATTCATTAACATGTTATGTTACTGCCAAATGTAGCCAAGTGCTGTATCAGCTATCTTCCTGAGTGATTTGACTATTCTCAGAAATATTGTTTAAAATAGGAGTATTCTTTTTAAAGGAATTTTCATTTTTTGACATACATAAAATATATGCCATAGATGGTGGTCCTACGTCTGAGATTTTCCTATTGAGAAAGTAAGGGTCCTCTGCCCCCTGTTACACCAAGCAAGGCAGACATTTATAATATTGCCTGCAAATATGTCATAAACACGTACTGTCTCAGTATACAGACAACATATGACCTGTTCCTGCCGTTTTCTATCCTGCATGATCTTCTGTGATATATATATATATATATATATATATATATATACACGTTTATCCAATAGATTTAAAGCACTCCCCCCTCCAAATACCAGCTTGTGCATTAGGCTGTGTTCACACATACATTCCCGTTGAATTTTTATTGCGTTCCTGCATCATTTCTGTCTTTCATTGTATTAATGCAATGAAACACTGACATGTGAGAACATACCATAATAGTATGTACTGTATATAAGAAATAAAATGTATCCTCACTACTATATATGTTGCTTGGCTTGGTGGTCAGCAAGCCAAGTTGCTAATAATTGCAATGATTGTTAAGCAACCTGGTGAATCACAACAAGGAGGATCCAGCAAAGTGGTTCTGTAAAAAGTCAGATACTATATACTGAAATGTTATCCATTGCTAGTTAGCTTATTGATATCCAGATATTGATAGGATTGATTTATTCCCTTCTTCGGCCTTACAATGTTTATTAGATTGTTTTGTGAATCTGCTACAAAAACTCAGTTTATGGATGTCAAAGAAATAATAAAGGACGCTCATACTTCACTAAGGAACCTGGACAATCCTCATTTCTTGTTTGTTTTTGGATTAATGGGT
The DNA here is from genome assembly GCF_027789765.1 of Dendropsophus ebraccatus. Lineage (NCBI taxonomy): Eukaryota > Metazoa > Chordata > Amphibia > Anura > Hylidae > Dendropsophus > Dendropsophus ebraccatus. The sequence continues at coordinate 52,294,160 of NC_091463.1, forward strand.
TAAGAAGCTACTGTAGGGATCTTCCCGGGGGATGGTGTGTTTGGACACAGTTCAGGCAGCAAACTTGGGCTCATAAAACAGCTTTGGGTGTTTATTTGTAGCATAAACAGTCCAGCAACATAAATACAGCAACACCGTGCAGTGAGAATAAACAAAACAAAAAGTCCTGCCCGTCTGGGCGCTTACTAATACAGCAGGTTACCTCTCTGGCACTTCACTTGGCAGGTAATATTGCAGGGTGTGCATAAGCCCCAGCTCCCAGCGAACACACCATGCAGGCTGTTCACTCCTGTCTGAGAGCAAACCAAGGATCCTCTGCAGGGCTTTTCTCTGTCAGGCTTGATTAGGGCCAGAGACACCTGACCCCAAAACCTGACCTGGATCGGGGGGAGGGAATGGCAAATCCCACTACCAAAACCTATCTGCCATTCCATGTAAGTCCAGGCCCGGCAATAATAAATAATAGCTCAGCAGCATAACACTGCTGAGCACAGATGCCTCCTGGACTTACCATCTCACACTCCGTATTAACCTGGGTGAGATGTACACCCCCTCGAGCACTTTTCCCGTGACATGTCCACATATCCCCCCCCTCTTTTTCAGACCGGAGGGCTGAGCGTATTGTCCCCACAGGCAGTGTACCCTTGATAGGGCGTCCGCATTTGCCTGTAATTTCCCTGGCCTGTGTTCCACAGTAAAATTAAAGTTTTGTAGGGACAAAAACCACCTAGTCACCCTTGCGTTTTTCTCCTTGTTTAGCTTCATCCATGTTAGGGGGGCATGGTCTGTCACTAACCTGAATTTCCTGCCTAGCAGGTAGTACCTCAGGGACTCTAGGGCCCACTTCACTGCCAGACACTCTCGCTCCACAATGGCGTAGTTTTTCTCGGCCGGGGATAGCTTCCTACTCAAGTACATCACCGGGTGCTCCTCGCCATTCACGACCTGTGAGAGGACGGCACCTAACCCTGTGTTAGAGGCGTCTGTCTGTACCAAAAACTCTCGCCTAAAGTCAGGGGTAACTAGCACAGGCTGTTGGCACAGGGCAGACTTAAGGCTTTGAAAAGCCTTCTCGGCCTCTGGAGTCCATGTCACCATTGCGGACTTTGCACCCTTTGTCAGGTCAGTTAGTGGGGCTGCAACTGAAGCAAAATTCGGCACAAACCTCCGGTAATAGCCCGTAATACCCAGGAAAGCTCTGACCTGTTTCTTTGTGAGGGGTTGAGGCCAATTCTGTATTGCCTCGATTTTATTTAGTTGTGGTTTCACTAACCCCCTCCCAATAACGTAGCCCAAGTATTTGGCCTCCTCTAAGGCTAGTGCACACTTCTCTGCATTGATGGTTAACCCCGCATCACTTATGGCATCTAACACCGCCTGGACCTTACAGAGGTGACTTTCCCAATCCGGGCTAAAAATGACCACATCATCGAGGTAGGCAGCGGAGTAATCACGATGTGGTCGCAGAATCAAGTCCATCAACCTCTGAAAAGTGGCAGGGGCTCCATGTAACCCGAATGGCATCACTACGTATTGGAAGAGCCCATCAGGGGTGGAGAATGCAGTCTTCTCTCTAGCCTTAGGAGTGAGTGGGATCTGCCAGTAGCCCTTAGTGAGATCGAGGGTAGTTATGTACCTGGCATTACCCATCCTTTCTATCAACTCATCTACCCTGGGCATGGGGTAGGCATCGAACTTGGAGATCTCATTTAACTTTCTAAAGTCATTACAGAACCTCCAAGTTCCATTGGGCTTTGGGATTAGCACAATCGGGCTGGACCACTCGCTCTGGGACACCTCAATGACTCCTAGGTCAAGCATACGTTTTACCTCAGATGATACCGCCACTCTCCGTGCTTCTGGTATCCGATAGGGCTTAAGGTTTACTCTGCTTCTAGGCTCAGTTTCAATATGATGACTAATGAGATGCGTACGCCCTGGTAGGTCAGAAAACTTGCCTTTATTTCTCTGCAGGAACTCCTTAGCTTCCTGCTTCTGGGACACTGATAGAGTGTCACCAATCCTGACCGGAGGGATTGGTGGTGACAGATGACCAACAGGCTTTGTCGCCACCAAGGATTCCCTGTCTTTCCAGGGCTTGATCAAGTTTATGTGATAAACTTGGAAAGGCTTCCTTCTACCTGGTTGGTGTACCTTGTAGTTTACCTCACTGATCTTCTCTACAATTTCATAGGGACCCTGCCACTTTGCTAAGAATTTGCTTTCTACCGTGGGAACAAGAATGAGTACCCGGTCACCTGGGCTAAATGTCCTGATTCTTGCAGAACGATTGTAAATTCTGCTTTGGCCCTCTTGCGCCCTCTGGAGGTGTTCCCTTACTAGGGGCATTACAGTGGCTATACGGTCCTGCATTTGTGCTACATGCTCTATAACACTCTTGTATGGGGTGGACTCACTTTCCCATGTCTCTTTCGCTATATCCAACAAACCCCTAGGGTGACGACCATAGACTAATTCGAAGGGAGAGAACCCTGTGGATGCTTGGGGTACTTCCCTAATAGAAAACATCAGATAAGGTAGTAAGTGATCCCAATCACGACCATCCTTTTCCACCACTTTTTTTAACATATGTTTCAGGGTTTTATTAAACCTCTCCACTAACCCGTCTGTCTGTGGGTGATATACAGAGGTACGTAGGTGTGAGATTTTAAACAGTTTGCATAGCTCTTTCATTACCTTTGACACAAATGGGGTACCTTGGTCGGTCAAGATTTCTTTGGGGATCCCCACCCTGGAAAACATATAAAACAATTCCCGTGCAATTGTTTTAGAGGCAGTGTTTCTTAGGGGTACAGCCTCAGGATAGCGGGTCGCGTAGTCCAACACAACTAGAATGTACTGGTGTCCCCTAGCCGACTTTACAATGGGACCCACCAAGTCCATTGCGATCCGGTCAAAAGGTACCTCTATGATGGGGAGTGGAACCAAAGGACTGCGAAAATGCGACACTGGAGCGCTAAGCTGACATGTGGGGCACGACTCACAGTATTTTTTTATGTCAGCATAAATCGCAGGCCAATAAAACCTCTGGAGGACTCTCTCCTGTGTTTTATCTGTCCCCAAGTGGCCCCCAAGGACATGATTATGGGCCATGTCGAGTACCTGACGCCGGTACGACTTAGGCACCAGAAGCTGTTCCACCACCTCATCATTAATCCTAGTGACTCTATATAAGAGATCATTAGTCACAGAAAAATGTGGAAATTTTTTCTCAGCTTCTGGCTCCTGAGGTACCCCATTCATAACAGTGACCTGCTCTCTCGCATTTTTGAGAGTGGGGTCCTGTAATTGTGCAGTACCAAAATTATCCCTAGACACCTCTAAGTCTGGAACATTTTGCGCAGTGGGAGGAGCCTCTTCCTCACCAGCCAGGACCTGCAAAGGAAAAGCATCATATTCCTCCTGTACATTTTTATCATTTACCGTGGGTAATGCAATAGACTTAGGGGTCTCCTCACTCCTTTCAGGGGATTGTTGTTTTCCCCATAGAGCCCAGAACAAAGGAAAATCGCGCCCCAATATCACATTATGCATAAGGTTTTTAACCACACCCACTTCATATTGTACCGTGCCTAGTTCAGTCCCGACATTAGCCAGTACTATAGGGTAAACCTTTGTATCACCATGTATGCATACCACACTCATATGTCTTTTTGGCACAAAGTCCCCAGCCACCAGGCTGGCATGCACCAGGGTGACAAGGCTTCCTGAGTCCAGCAACGCCTTAACAGGGAAGTCATTTACAGTAATGTTGCAGACTTGTGGTTCAGTCTCTAGTCCAGTGACTGCAACAAAAGACGGCTCCGCAAATAGCGACTGACGCCGGCTAGCGTCACACTCCATGGGCTCAGTGGTAAGAGGGCAATGGGCAGACATATGTCCCGTCTCATGGCATCTCCAGCACTGGATAGGGCCTGGTCTCCTTGGCAGGGAGTCCTTTTTAGGGCCACTTAGCCACCGGGGACCATCACCAGTCTTTTGCCCCTGAGTTACCTCCTGAGCGCTCTTCCCTCTATCAGCACCCCTCCACACTCCCCCAATAGATGGAAGTCTCTTACCAGATGATGGCACAGATCTGGCACTCCGGGGAGGTGACGGTGCTGCAGGAACATCACGGAGGTAGTCCTCGGTCGCCTGGAACCTCTCCACAAGGCTGATGAGTTCGTCGGCACTCCTAGGGTCGCCTTGTCCCACCCAGCGTTGTAGATCAGCAGGAAGGGCACGGAGGTAGCGATCCATCACGACCCTCTCTAGGATCTGGGCAGGAGTAGAGGTGTCTGGCTCCAACCACTTTCTTGCCAAATGGATCAGGTCGTACATCTGGGACCTCGCTGACTTGTCCAGACTGTAGCTCCAGTTGCGGACCCTCCGGGCACGGACAGCAGCAGTAACTCCTAGTCGGGCGAGTATCTCTGCTTTTAGCCGAGGATAGTCTTTCACCTCTTGCTCACTGAGGTCATAGTAGGCCTTTTGAGGTTCGCCTGTTAAATAAGGCGCAATCACTTCTGCCCACTCAGTGGAGGGTAACTTCTCTCTCTCAGCCACACGCTCAAAGACAGTTAAGTAGGCCTCAATATCGTCATCAGCAGTCATCTTTTGCAGCGCACGCTGCACGGCTCTTTTCACAGACAAAGTCTCTGGCGCGGCTGCTGCCACCAGCTGGGGATTAGCACCTGCAGACGCCTCCTGCTTTGCTATCAGGTGCTCAATAAGTCTCTGTTGTGCAGCCATTGTCTGTTCATGGCGCAGGTTAGCGGCGGTCAGAGCCTGTTCATGGCGCAGGTTAGCATCTGTCAGAGCCTGTTGTTGCTGCAAACTCACTTGCATTAACTGCTTCATCATCTCCTCCATGTTGCTTGTCTGTTTTTGGAGTGAAGCAGCAGCCTTCACCCAGGACATAAGCAGCTGTAGCCAAGTTGATGCACACCGTTGCCCCTAGCAACCGTTTTGCCCGCTCCGCAGCACCAATTGTAGGGATCTTCCCGGGGGATGGTGTGTTTGGACACAGTTCAGGCAGCAAACTTGGGCTCATAAAACAGCTTTGGGTGTTTATTTGTAGCATAAACAGTCCAGCAACATAAATACAGCAACACCGTGCAGTGAGAATAAACAAAACAAAAAGTCCTGCCCGTCTGGGCGCTTACTAATACAGCAGGTTACCTCTCTGGCACTTCACTTGGCAGGTAATATTGCAGGGTGTGCATAAGCCCCAGCTCCCAGCGAACACACCATGCAGGCTGTTCACTCCTGTCTGAGAGCAAACCAAGGATCCTCTGCAGGGCTTTTCTCTGTCAGGCTTGATTAGGGCCAGAGACACCTGACCCCAAAACCTGACCTGGATCGGGGGGAGGGAATGGCAAATCCCACTACCAAAACCTATCTGCCATTCCATGTAAGTCCAGGCCCGGCAATAATAAATAATAGCTCAGCAGCATAACACTGCTGAGCACAGATGCCTCCTGGACTTACCATCTCACACTCCGTATTAACCTGGGTGAGATGTACACCCCCTCGAGCACTTTTCCCGTGACATGTCCACACTACCTAGAATTTACATACTATTCATTTTATTATAAGCGCTTGTATAAACCTACAGTAAATGAGTTGTTGGTGATTAGAGATGAGCGAATACGATTTGATCGAGATGGTATTCTATCGAGTATTGCGGTATTCAAAAGATTCAAATTCAATCGAGTAGTGAGTCGAATACGCTGGAAACATCTGAAATCCCTCCCATCGCAGTTGGCGCTTTTTTTAATCCAATGACCATGCAGGGAGGCCGTGAGGGACCCTGGGAGTACGCACGCATCGTGAAAACGGCGTCTACCCTCATTGGATGGCTAAACCACATGACCTTGAATCTTAAATACTTGGCTCCCACCTCTCGACCGCAGATGAGCTTTCAACCTAGCCAGGGAAAGATCTTGCAGCAGGGAGAGATAGGTTTTAGTGCTGTTTTGGTTAGGCATTCTTACTACAGAACCCAAAAGTCCTTTTCAGGGCTAAGACCAAGCGAAAAAGTCATCTCTGAATCAAAAGCACTTCTCAGTTCTAAGAAATAGATGATATAACAGCAGCATTAGCATCAGCATCAGCAGGTGTATTCATTCCAGTACCCTGTGTGTACAAGTGACTTATAGTGTCCTTGTTTAACACCACTAAGGGCACGTTATACATATTGTTCCAAAAGCCCACTAAGGAAACTTGATATATACTGTTCCAGTAGCCCAGTAAAAGGCACGTCATACATACTGTTCCAGTAACGTTCGTACAGCATTATGCGTGATACGCGCGAATAACATGACGCTCTGCGGACGCACACTGGAATCATGTATGTAACACTGCGCAAGAAATACGAACAAAATGTGTGAACATTGCCATAAATGTTCGTAAAGCGTTCGCAGATATTTTTCCTTCGCAACTGCAGAGAGTGACATTATACTGCAATTTTGGGGTGTTTGGTACACCCAGGCATACCCCCCCTAATGTCCCAGTGTCATTCCGGAGGTGTTGGCATCGTTAAGGGAGGTTTCATGGGGGACTTGGTGACCTCCAAGTGGTCGAATTTTGATTTTCAAGTGCCGCAATTTTTTTTCTCATAGACTACAATGGGATCGAATACTCGTTTAAATAGTTGAATATCGGTGCCTATTCGATTCAAATTCTCGAAAGTTGAATATTTCACTACTCGCTCATCTCTATTGGTTATGTCATCGCAGAGAAATAGTAAATTACTGATGTCGTTATTATTAAAACTAATGTATATATAATAGGTGGATTCTCGTTTTTTTTACATGATGAAGTGTTGAATTGCCTGTGAACACAAAGCCCCTTGCAATAACCAATAATTCCATATGCTAATAAATGTTTCTGAGAAGTTGGTGTTTTTCTATTTCCTGTAATACATGTCATTACTTTTCTGTCTTTGATAGTGATTAACTTCCAGAAGTCTCCTGAATGTCATGAGAATAAACTACTGCTGCCCAGAATGAAGCAAAGACGCCATGCCCGGCAAGAAATAATACCTGCTCTAAATGCCTTAGATGTGATAGACATGTAATATTGCAATTTGTGCTCGTTCCTCTGTGATTCAGAACTCAATTTTCACAGTGCAAAAACCAAATCAATACAACTTTACAGAACCAGCTGCCGATGGTAAATATAAGGACATATATTTCATTTCATAGGATGGAGGCATGGAAATTGATATTACGTTAAAGTATTACTCATTCTCCTTAGGGTAAAGGTTTGTTTGACAGAATACATTAAGCTGTAGTCTTAGTACAGGTTTTCGGCATTGACAATAGTTTGCAAACATGCAGATGGCACATTGTAGCTGAGCAAACGACATTCATGGATATCCAGAAGACTTTTCATCACTGTGTACTTACTATTGCAGCACAAGAACCAGGTTATTTGCCTTTAAGGTTATGTTCACACTAAGCAAAATTAGCAGAATTTTTGCTCAGTGAAATTTTTGCCACAGGAATCCTGTCTGCCTTATGCTGCATTTACACGGAACAATTATCGTGCGAATTTTCATGATAACGATCGCATTCGAACGATAATCGTACAAGTAAACACAGTGAACGATCAAGCGATGAGCGAGAAATCGTTCATTTTGATCTTTGAACATGTTGTCAAATCGTTTTTGGTCATTCGCAAAAAATTCGCAGATCGTTCCGTGTAAACAGTCGGTAACCGATTTAACCTATGTGCAAGATAGGCTTAAGCGATTGCAAAACGATCGTAAAATTTTTTTCCGTAAGGTATATCGTTCCGTCTAAACGCTGATCGTTATAAAAAAAAATTGTTACTTCGAAATTGTTAATCGTACGATCGGGCGAATTATCACTCAGTGTAAACGCAGTGTCACACAGCATGTCTAAGGAAGAGCTCATGTGCCTCCGCTCAAAGAATTGACTTGTCAATACCATGAGCGGAGAGCCGCGGAGAGCTGACACATGATACTGAGGCAGGTGGGATTCTGCCGTGGAGAGCTCCGCCTCAGAATTCCGCCCGATTTTGCTCACTGTAAACAGACCCTTATAACTCTCCCTTCCAATCATTTTTTTTCTCTTTGTTATCTCTTTTTTCCCTTCGCATATTCTAAAAACCAGCTTTGCAGTTGTTTCAAACACTGTTCAGAATTTTTTACTACAGTCTCTCTTGGCCTCCACATACACCTGAATGTTCAGCATGGCCAAATGTGCATGTATCCACTATAGGCAGAAGAGGGGTAAGCCACAGCCAAAACAGTCAGGAAACAAAAATCCAGCACACCTGACCAACATCATCTGTCAGTAAGCCCTGAGGCTGCCATATACCATATACAGTCAGATGACTGTAGTATAAAGAATATGGGCACCTTTTCTCAATCATATGTCAGACATAGCTCGTAGAAATAAGAACAGCTTTTTGGAAAATGTAGAGACTTTTTGTAATTCTGCATAACTCCGTAACTACTGGAACTATTAGTCTGAAGCCTCAAATAAAGCAATTCAACCATTAACGAAGCTTTGATGTCCATCTATTGAAATTGTGTTGATGACTAATAGTTCGCTATAATAGATGCTCCAAATGAAAGAAATCATATGCATCCATTTAATTACCTTTCTTTTTAGACAATTTGTTTAAAGAATATGTAATTTTAGTCTAAGCAGAAGCTGGCAGAGACAACGTTGTATTACTATTCAATAGAATAAAGGAATGGCATCAATATAATATAGCCTGCTTCTATAGAATGTTCTATGCTCACTTCCTTGAACAATTTATCTTCAGACTACCATGTGTATAACCTCCTATGGTTATTCTTATCTGTCTTCTAGCACTAGTTATGTTTTCCTCTTGCTTCTGTTTGTCTTTGGTATTGGGGTCTCACATGGTCAGGTTATGATTATTTGTCACATAAAGGTTATGGTGTTTTATTGTCCTTGATTTTTCTAGGCAGACAAGAAATTGTGTAAAAGCATTGTTCTTACTGGAGATTATAATGACAGAAAACATAAAAACAACATTTTTATTTTTTATCAGTTATACTGAACATGGAGGTAGACAAATCTTACCAAGATCAGAGTATAGGACAGCATACGCATTACTAACCAAGTACTAACATTTGATTTAATGGGATATTTCTCAAAGAGCAGAGAATTAGTGAATTTGGTTTCCATTTTACAGGATTAATAGTCTGGGAATGAAGTATAAAAGGTGCCAACTAAATCAGCATAAATGATGCAGAACGTACATCAGTAGTGGATTGTCCTCTAATGTCTATGAACATCAGCTATAGAAAATGGCACTTTTTTGCTTAGTAGCTCTACTTTGTAACAGAAAAACATATTTAAGATAGGATGTGTATAATGAAATTATTATTATTATTATTAACAACACAATTTGTCTTCTTTATAACTACTAGGTGTTATTGGTGACATTTCCATAACAGGGGTTAACTGTAGAAATAAAAAGGAGGCTCTTATAACCTGTTGGGCCTGAGATGCAGTTAGGCATGGATGCAAACATGTTCTGCATGCACCCTGTGGCACATTTGCCAACAAATGTGGCACCAGGGCTTTTAGATCCTACCAGCTAGTACGTGACTAAAGCTGATACCCCAGTTGGGGTAAATTCTTTATTGGTGATAAATCTGGAAACCAGACAGGCCTCAATGTGGCAGCAGGATATCCTGCACATATCATTGAGCTGTTAATGTCCTTTATATCACTACTAGGGGTGACCAACTGGCAATGGCTCCCCAGATCATTATACATTTTGCGCAATGTGTTGTGGCGCACCTATGATGTATGGGTATGGCGTGGGCACCTGTGACCAGACAATCCATGCCGTACCCCTATGCCATTATTTCCTATGAAGCAAGCTCAGTTTTAATAAATCTCCCTCACAGTGTCTAATCAGACCCCTCCTGTAAGAATTTAAATGTCTGCCGAAGACATAATTTACGATAAATTTCTATTAACATTTTTTTAACATCATATGTTTTTCCAATTCAGCTAGAGGATAATATTGCAACTATGTTAAAGAAAGAATAATGGAATCATTAACAAAAAATACAAATGACTTCTCTCACCTTGGGCTTTTATAGCAGCCTGGTTTTTATTTTATTTATTTATTTATCTTAGTGCATAAGTATGTTTTTTGTTGTTGCTGCATTCCAAGTGTTGTAACTTTTATTTTTACATCATTGTAGCCATATGAGTCTTTTTCCCACCGGCTTTTATTTGTGGGACATGTTGTACTTTTAGGCTTTGCTCATACACGGCTGTTCCTTGTGAACGACCATTGTTTAACACTACTTATGGCCGGAATTAACAATCATGATCAATAATTCCGGCCGTAGGTAGCATTAAACAACGTTCATTTACATGGAATGTCCATTGTTTATACAGTGTGTGAAAATAGCCTTAACCCCTAGACGACCCTGGACGTACAGTTACACCATGGAAGTCTGTCACCAGACGACCCTGGACGTAACTGTACATCTTGGGTGTCTCTCCTGCTATGAAGCGCGCTTCATAGCAGGTGGGGGCCGGCTGCAGTAAGCCGGCACCTCACCGTTAATGACAGGCTGCAGCGATCATGCTGCAGCGAGTCATTAACTCCTTAAACACAGTGATCGTGGCGCGGCCGCGGCGTTTAAGTGTGAGTGACAGGGGAGTCCCCTGTCACTTACCGACACTGTCACTGGTCCTTTTTAATGATCGGGACCCCCGCAGTCACACTGCGGAGGTCCCGATCATTAAAACGGACCACCGGAGGTCTCTCACCTGCCTCCGTGTGGTCCATTCGGTGATCTGCTCACTGAGCCTGCACAGGCAGGCTCAATGAGCAGATCGCCCATCTCACTGATTAATGCTATGCCTATGTCATAGCAGTGATCAGTGAAGAAATCAAACAAATGTATGTAGAAGTCCCCCAAAGGGACTTCAAATGTGTTAAAAAAAAGTTAAAAACACCAATACACTACCCCAAAGCCCCTCCCCCAATAAAAGTTTAAATCACCCCCCTTTCCCATTATATAAATAAAACATATAAAAAAAAATAAAAAAAAAATAATGATGTTACATTATATATAAAAAAATAAAATAAAAACTGATCAAAATGTCCGATCTTTACAAATATGGTATTAATAAAAACTAGAGATCATGACGGAAAAAATTACACCCCATACAGCCCCCAAACCGTTATAAGCGTCACAATAGGCCCATTTTATTAATAACTAATTGCCAAAAAAAAGGATTTCATTAAAAAATATATATAACATTAGAAAATCTGTGTAAACCTGCATATGGTTGTGTTCGGGCTGACCTATAGAATAATAGTATCATGTCGCTTTTACCATATAGTGTATTACGTAGACAAAGGAACCCCCCAAACGTTACCATATTGCGTTCTTTTTTGCGATTTTACCTATTTATATCTTCATAAATAATAATTTTGAAATTCTGTCATACATGGTATGGTAAAAGGAAATACGCCATTACACAGTACACCTATTCCTGTAAAAAACAAGCACTTACATGGCATTGTAGATAAAAAACTGAAAGTGCTAGAGCTCTTAGAAGGGGAGGAGGGAAAACGAAAACACTAAGATCAAAATTTGCACGGTCCACTGGGTCATTTTGGGCCTGGTCCTCAAAGGGCTAAAGGGAATCTGTCAGCTGTAATTCATTTACATATTTTAAAGAGAATTGTGTTGTCACATTCTAACTTTTTTTTTTTTTAACCTAACCTTGAGAGAGTTATGTGAGGGCTTGCTTTTAAAGGAAAACTTTTTACTGGTAATATTTTAAAATTCATATAACCTTTTTGTTTTCTTTACTTTTACTTAAAAAAAAAATGACATTACCATAACCAGCACTGTTTTCTATTTGTGAAATGAGGAAAGTATCAAAAATGTCTGTATCCTCCTGGGCATTGACTGTTGAGGTAATGATAGTCCTCTCACCTGATCCTTTACATGACATACAATCCTATATCATAAATGAAAGGGCAAATGTGATTGTTTTCTTCAAGCAGTCATCTTTATATGTTTTATTAAAATGACACCAGCATCATCAGCTTGGCCTATGAAGATTGGTGATTCATCACTGGATATCATTTCCATCCAGCCATCTGTACTCCAAGATTGCATCTCCCAAGCCCCTTATAACCTTGTTTTTTTTTCTAAGATGTTAGTGTTTAGTTTGGATTTCTTTGTCTTTTCTATAGGCAGATCCCATTTCATTCAGCTGATTTCTCACCATTCTGTTACAAACATTCACTTTTCCATCTATTTATTTTACAAGTTTTCATTCAAGCTGGGGCAGCATGACTCCACCACTACAGAGCAAGGCTTTCAAACTTCCCCATTGTGTACAATACATATTTCATATATTGCACTATTTAGTAATCATATACCTGATATCCCTTATATGCTTTCATTTATATAATAGCATATGCATGCATATATACAGAATACATCACATATACATTTTGCAGCAGAATTTGGTTTGTATTTTACTGAAGGTTAAAGAGGTAAAAGGTAAATTTTTAAAAAATATATTACTGCCCTGTCGGTAAACATAATAAACATGTTATGCTAACCTTCTCTACACCGGAGAGGTTGCATCTGAAAACGGGGAAGAGGTAAGCAGAACATGTCTATTATATTTACCAACAGGGCAGCAATATATAAAAAACTATTTAAACGCTGGATAACCCCTTTCAACCATGAAGTAAATAGGAGCTCAGCTGCAGTAACCCAGCATGGCCGCTACACAATGTATGGTGCTGTTTGGCTCTGTTCTCTGTGTCTGCATGTAATGCAACTCTGGCAAAAAAAAAAAAAGTTTTAACCCCCACATGGAATATTAATGGCTTATCCTAAGGATACACTATCATAAAGAAAATCCTAGACACCCTCTTTAAATATGTAATCTGCATTGAAAACAGGCCATAAAGTCACAATGATGTACCTTAGTGTTTCAAATCCTATTGCAATTAAGAAATTGTGTCTGGATAATATGGTGGAGATTGAGTATGGGTAAGGGCATTGTATGAATGGTAATATGTACTCACAAATCTCTTAAGCTATGACATTAATGGTCTGACATTGCATGTATAAATCCTAGTAAATCCTAGTGAAGATAATATTTTCTTATAGAAGCGGTTGCATATTGTTTAATGCCCAGAATGGTTGACCTTTTTTAGATGATAGAAAAGTGGAAAGTGGTGAATTACATGGAGCTAAGTGTGTTAATTTTGTTCTGGTCTCCACGGTGGCTGACGTGTTTGATGATAAAGTAATGGATTGCCGGCTAATTATATATTTAACTTTTCTATGTGTAACAGAAAAAAATATGTCATGTTTAAATCAGAGGAGAGTATATTCAGATATATATGTATACTAGAAAATGTACCCGGCGCTGCCCGGGTATAAAGTGTCAGTGTGTATAGAGGGTCCTGTATACCTGTAGTATAGAGTTGGTGGAGGTGCTGTATACCTGTAGTATATAATTCGGGGGTCCTGTATACCTGTAGTGTATAGTTTGGGGTTCTGTATACCTGTAGTACAGAGTTGGTGGAGGTGCTGTGGCAGTGTTATCCAGTCAAAGTATGGTGGCATTGGTCAGGTCTGGTATGGCAGTGTTATCCAGTCACAGTATGGCGGTATTGGTCAGGTCTGGTATGGCGGTGTTATCCAGTCACAGTATGGTGGTATTAATCAGGTCTGGTATGGCGGTGTTATCCAGTCACAGTGTGTCGGTATTAGTCAGGTCTGGTATGGAGGTGTTATCTAGTCACAGTATAGCGGTATTGGTCAGGTCTGGTGTGGTGGTGTTATCCAGTCACAGTGTGGCGGTATTGGTCAGGTCTGGTATGGCGGTGTTATCAAGTCACAGTATGGCGGTATTGGTCAGGTATAGCAGTGTTATCCAGTAACGGTGTGGCGGTATTGGCCAGGTCTGGTATGTCAGTGTTATCCAGTTAAAGTGTGGCGGTATTGGTCATGTGTGGTATAGCAGTGTTATCTAGTCACAGAATGGCGGTATTGGTCAGGTCTGGTATGGCAGTGTTATCCATTCACAGTATGGCGGTATTGGTAAGGTCTGGTATGGCGGTCTTATTTGGTATGGTATGACAGTGTTATCCAGTCACAGTATGGCAGTTTTGGTCAGGTCTGGTATGGCAGTGTTATCCAGTCACAATATGGTGGTATTGGTCAGGTCTTGTGTGGCGGTGTTATCCAGTCACAGTATGGCGGTATTGGTCAGGTCTGATATGACAGTGTTATCCAGTCACAGTGTGGCGGTATTGGTCAAGTCTGGTATGGCGGTGTTATCCAGTCACAGTGTGTCGGTATTGGTCAGGTCTGGTATGGAGGTGTTATCCAGTCACAGTATGGCGGTATTGGTCAGGTCTGGTATGGTGGTGTTATCCAGTCATAGTATGGCGGTATTGGTCAGGTCTGGTATAGCAGTGTTATCCAGTCACAGTTTGGCGTTATTGGTCAGGTCTGGTATGGCGGTTTTATCCAGTCACAGTTTGGCGGTATTGGTCAGGTCTGGTATGGCGGTGTTATCCAGTCACAGTATGACGGTATTGGTCAGTTCTGGTATGGCGGTGTTATCCAGTCACAGTATGGCAGTATTGGTCAGGTCTGGTATAGCAGTGTTATCCAGTCACAATTTGGCGGTATTGGCCAGGTCTGGTATGGCAGTGTTATCCAGTCACATTGTGGCGGTATTGGTCAGATGTGGTATGGCAGTGTTATCCAGTCACAGTATGGCGGTATTGGTCAGGTCTTGTGTGGCGGTGTTATCCAGTCACAGTATGGCGGTATTGGTCAGGTCTGATATGACAGTGTTATCCAGTCACAGTATGGCAGTATTGGTCAGGTCTGGTGTGGCAGTGTTATCCAGTCACAGTATGGCGGTATTGGTCAAGTCTTGTAAGGAGTTTTTATCCAGTCACAGTATGGCGGTATTGGTCAGGTCTGGTATGGCGGTGTTATCCAGTCACAGTATGGCGGTATTGGTCAGGTCTTGTGTGGCGGTGTTATCCAGTCACAGTATGGCGGTATTGGTCAGGTCTGATATGACAGTGTTATCCAGTCACAGTATGGCAGTATTGGTCAGGTCTGGTGTGGCAGTGTTATCCAGTCACAGTATGGCGGTATTGGTCAAGTCTTGTAAGGAGTTTTTATCCAGTCACAGTATGGCGGTATTGGTCAGGTCTGGTATGGCGGTGTTATCCAGTCACAGTATGGCGGTATTGGTCAGGTCTGGTATGGCGGTGTTATCCAGTCATAGTATAGTGGTATTGGTCAGGTCTGGTATGGTATGGCGGTGTTATCCAGTCACAGTTTGGCGGTATTGGTCAGGTCTGGTATGGCGGTGTTATCCAGTCACAGTATGGCGGTATTGGTCAGGTCTGATGTGGCAGTGTTATCCATTCACAGTATGGTGGTATTGGTCAGGTCTGGTGTGGTGGTTTTGGTCAGGTCTGGTGTGGCGGTGTTAAATGTGACGTGTGGAGCTATTACCTACCAGTCCTGATGCTAATTAGTGAGGGAAGATGGGGCGTCCCCAGGTGTAGTGCTTAGGGCAGCAGCAGCTGGTAGTACTACCCTGTATACCTGTATAGATGGAGTAGGGGCTCCTGTATACATGTACTGTATAGATGGAGTAGTAGGCCCTGTATATACATGTACTGTATAGATGGAGTACGGGGTCCTGTATACATGTACTTTATAGATGGAATAGGGGGTCTACCAGTTATTACTGTGGATGTTGTGAGGCAGCTTCCCTAGCAACCACAACTCCCTGTGAAAATAAAAGTAGTAATCCTATTGGTTGCTAAGGCTCCCAACTGCCGTTTTCTCTGGGCAGCTGCAGCTAATTATATCTCCTGTGTGCAGTGTGGAGATTTTCCAATTCATCTCTATGGGGCGCCGCTCTTCCCCCTCCCCCTCCTCTCCTGTACATCTGGCGGGGACGGGACCTTCGCTAAAACCTTCTCGGGCACCCAATGTATCTGTGTGCTAAATTTGGGGTCAAACGGTTCAGGGGTTTGGAAGTCTATATGGGACAGACAGACTTTCATTTTTATGATATAGATGTTGTCATTCCATTCCTAGTGCAGAATGTTAAGTTACTACACAGTAGGAGGTATGCTTACACTTCATACATAAACCAAGGGCTAGGTCTGGCACCAGAGGGTTTCTAGCTTTGCTCCCCTGGATAGTGGTGAGTGTGATGGTTAGGGACCCACTTGAATTAGGTGGCCTTAAAATGGGCTTATACAATTTGATCATCTAACTTGGTCTGTACCTCAGAAATCGCGTCCATTGTAACAACGGCTGTGATCACCGCGGAACTTACGTTGTGTGAACATAGCCTGAGGATGTGGCCATGTCTAATTTTTTTTTCTAAATTTGCGGTACATAATTATAGGAATGATCACAGTCTCATGATTGGATGCACTATGAAGTATCCATAATATTGTCAAATAAAACACTGTATACTACAGTTTTAATGATTTATTAATTAAATTTTTCTTCTTTTTTTTTTTTTAATGCAGAGCGAAGGTTACAAAAAATATAACACAAACAAACCAGTGTGATGCAAAACTACAAACACGATTCATACCCAGGCCCAGTACTACTAACTTCAATGTGTGCATTCATTTATGAGTACCCTTGGAAACTCCTTTGAAAACAAAAATACCACAGTAGCTGGAGACTCCCAATTGCAAGTAAAGTTCAAGTTAAACTGAAAGAACACTGTTACACTCTAACAAAAAACAAAACAACACAAAAAGCATGTTTGCCTCTAGGCTCTGTGCGAAAATGTAACTTGTTAAATGGAAAACAATAAAAACCTAGAAATTCAGATTCAAGAGCCCAGTATTATTGTAAACCAGTACCTGATTTACATCACACAATTGAATAATGGCTGAACTGGAGAAGGTGCGGGGGGGTTGGGCGACCAAGGTCATTAAGGGAATGGGTGGGTTACAGGACCAAGACAGGTTGTCAAGATTGGGGCTTTTTAGTTTAGAAATAATAGACGTCTTAGGGACGATCTGATCACAACGTACAAATATATGAATGGACAGTACAGAGATCTTTGTAGTGATCTTTTTACTCCTAGGCCTGTAACCATGACAAGGGCGCATCCTCTACATCTAAAGGAAAGATAGTTTCACCCTCAGCACAGATGTGGATTCTTTACTGTAAGAGCAGTGAGACTTTGGAACTCTCTGCCATATGATGTTGTCATGGCCGATTCATTAAATAAAATTAAGGGAGGCCTGGATGCTTTTCTTGAAAAATATAATATTACAAGTTATGGGCACTAGATTACATGTGATAGGACGCTGATTCAGGGATTATTCTGGTTACCATTGGAGTCAGATAGGAATTTTTTCCTTGTGGTGGGGCTATTGTCATCTGCCTCATAAAGGTTTTTGCCTTCCCCTGGGTCAGTACAGTAGGGTTTCTATAGGTTGAACTTGATGGACTCTTGTCTTTTTTCAACCTTATTAACTATGTTACTATGTAAATGTGTTTACTGTGAATAATGAATAATGTGTGTTTTTTTTTTTAGTAGAAGTCGATTCAGACGTGGCATTACGGATAACTGTATGTGTATTTTGTTGTTTGTTTAAAATTTTCCATCAAACCATTTAGGTACCATGGTCAGCTCTACCACAGTATTTGAGTGGTTATGTGACTGTCAGGCTATATTCAAACAATGTTTTTTCCTTTCTGCTTTTGAAAATGTCTGTCATTTTGCTGTTTGCCCGCCCAACAGTGTAATGAAGTCTGTTGGTACATTATTCTAGTTTAGGTGGACTAACTGTCCTTTGGGTGTGTCTTTAATTGAAAAGTCCATTGAATTTAATAGTAAAAACATTGAAAAAAGAAAAACTGTGTGTAAACAACTTAAAACTAATCTGCATAGTCCATCATTGTATACACTGTGTGCATTGCACGTCCGCCAATTCATTGACTTCAATGCATTGCATTGAAGTCAATTAAATTGCGGCAAAAACTGATGTTTTTTTATATAGAAAAAGTGGATGCCTTGTCTCTTTTTTGAACGTTCCTGAGCACAGCTTAGGCTAAATTGTTATGGGATTAATTTGCTTTATGTGTGCCTCAGTATATTTAAGTGTGGGTTTTAGTCATTGTGAACACCAAGATTTCATACTATTGGGGGAAGGGGAAGATAGGATTGTATACATAGAGACAAAGAATTGACTCTGTCCACATGGACACAAAAAGTCACCATATTAATATATAAATTATTCTTTCAGTGTGTGTCTCTCTCCCATGGAACATACCATCAAGCCTATGGATAAATATGGCCCTTAGTCCAATGAATCAATAACTTCATTGAGCTGAGGCAGGTGGAAGTAGAAAGTTTTACCCTGTCTTCAACAATAAGTAATTATCTGGTTGTATTTTCTTGCAAAGGGTATTTGTTGCTTTTTGAAAAGAAATATGTTCGACGTTTGGAAAAAAAAAAAAATCAAAAGCTTTCAAGCACTGGAAGTCAACGGAATTTTAAGCTGCTGAATGTGCACTTATTTATTCACAGAGACTACTGCAAACTTGTCAAGTTGTCAAAAGTCACAATGTTTTATTTTACTGTTAATTACAATCTAGAGTTTTGTAACTATCCTAAAAAACCATTGTGCTAACTTTCAGTAGACAAAATGTCACATTTTAAACAACTCTAATGAGGCGGGATGTCACTCAGATGTACAATTGTTTTCCTGTTTACCTTGCGATTTTGAGTTATATCCACAAAACCTTACCCTTTTCTATAAATGAAGAAGATATCACAGGTGTTTACTTGCCAAGAGCCAACTAAAAAGTGACGGGAATGTGAACACTCTTCAAGGAAGAACTCAACAGTAAATGCCTAGTTTACTTACTTAGATTGCATATTAATAGAGCCAAACAGACAGAAGGACTAGAGATGAGCGAAGTTTTGAAAAATTCTGCCAGGTTCTCCAATTTAAGTTGTAAAATTTGCAAACTTGCAAACCAAACCTTAACTGCACTAAAACATCTAAAAAAAACTGTATACTCACCTGTCACCTCTCACTGTTTACTCACCTCTCCATGCTCCTACGAGCAAGAGTGAAATTCCGCTCAGCCAATCAGTGACTGAGACAAAACAGTGCCACAGCCAGAGATTGGCTGAGCAGGATGTCAATCTTGTCTAGAGAGTCACAGCTCACTGGCTGCAGAGCGGACCCATCTCAGTCAGTAATTGGTTGAGCTGGTTGGAGGCAAGGGGTAACGGGACACACACATATATATATATATATATATATATATATATATATATATAACAAAGCTTGCAAACATTTTCTTTGTCAACTAAGCACATTTTTGCACCCTTTACTTCACTTATCCCTAATAAGAACTCAGTGCCAATGGAATTGGGGAGGATTCTCATGAAATAAGCTGGATTCCACAATCTTTAATGGTATAGTTGTATCTTTTTACAAATCATACTTACATTTGTGTTACTTTATTATTACTTATGTAGTCATCATAGAGAGTTACATCCAAATGTAATCTGCAGCATATCCAGCATCCACTGTTTAGAGCAGCTTACAGTTTGGAACACCCAGTTACTTTGATACTAAAGGTGTGCTCCAGGGAAAAATATTTTAAAATTAAGTGGTGTCAGAAAGTCTTTCAGTACTTATCAGCTGCTGTATGTCCTGCAGGAAATGGTCTATTCTCCTAAAAGTAATTTACAAATCTGTATAACTTTCTAACACCGTTTGATTTAAAGACATCTTTTTCTCTAGAGAGGAAATAATAAAGTTTGGATATTTTAACCTGTGTGAGATGGTTATACTGTACATTACAGAAGCAGTACTCTTTGCTTGCTGTCTGGTAAGCTTCCTTCCACTATTCTACCTTTGGCCTAAATTGCACCACATAAATGACAGGACACTTTATGCCATTGGTGATCTGTACCTTCCCCTGTTTTGGTCTATCCTATGAGGAACAAAGGGCTCCCCAGTGTTAACATCTATGGTTTATTAATTTATTTGACTATTAATATCTTTAAGGGGTTATCCAACATTATAAAACCATGGCTACTTTCTTCCAGAGAAAGCAAAACTCTTGTCTCCAGTTCAGGTGTGGTTTGCAGTTAAGTTCCATTCACTTCAAAAGTTGCAAAAAGTTGCAAAACCCCACCCAAACTGAGGACAAGAGTCGTGCTGTCTCTAGAAGAAAGTGGCCATGTTTATCTAACACTGGATAACCCCTTTAAGATTGGAGGTTCAGCTTGTTCCTGGTGGATAGCTGGTCACTAAAGATGAGGGAACCGGGTTCGGGTTCGAGTCCATCCGAACCTTAACGATCGGCATTTGATTAGCGGTGGCTGCTGAACTTGGATAAAGCTCTAAGGTTGTCTGGAAAACATGGATACAGCCAATGACTATATCCATGTTTTCCACATAGCCTTAGGGCTTTATCCAACTTCAGCAGCCACCGCTAATCAAATGCCAAACGTTCAGGTTCGGATGGATACGAGCATGCTCAAGGTTTGCTCATCTCTACTGGTCACCCATGCTTAAAGCGACTCTGTACTCACAATCTGACCACCCAAACCACTTGTACCTTCGGATAGCTGCTTTTAATCCAAGATCTGTCCTGTGGTCCGTTCGGCAGGTGAAGCAGTTATTGTCCTAAAAGAATACTTTTAAACTTGAAGCCCATGCCAAACGGGAGTATCTGTGCACTAACTTTGCACCACCCCTCCATCCCTCCTTCCCACCCTCTTCATCATTAGACCGCATAAGCATTGCATGATGGGAGATGTAGTTTTCCGGCTAGCGCCATGTTGAATACAGATAGAAGAGTTGAGGTCTATTACTTGCCTCCGTGCGGTTTGATCGGCTTTCTGGTCACTGAGTCTTCCACAGGCAGGCTCAATGAGCAGAATGCCTATCACACTGATCAATGCTATGCCTATGGCATGGCAGTGATCAGAAAAAAATCCATTGCATACCTATTTAAAACAGAAAAAATTCATTGCATACCTATTTAAGAAAAAAATCTAGTAGTGATCAAATGAATAGTTTGGTACATTCCTAAACAGGTGGAAAGATCTGGTGAGCTCAGAGACGAGTTCTTCCCTTGGTAAAGAATAGAGATGAGTGAACATGTGTGCTTGTACGAACATGACGCTAATTGTTCACTTTTGCTGATCACAAACAATTTGTACAATGACCAGAATGGTTATAACAATCATTTTCTTACATACTCGAACCTGCGAACGTGCGCCACTGCGTAATTTAAGCTTTGCACCTGATTGTCTGTACGCATGTGCATAACTCTAGACCGAAACGTAGGCAATCTGTATGCAACTGAGTACCCAAAAAAGTACGCGAATGCGTATGCAAATGAGTACGCAACTGCGTAATTTATGCTTTGCACGTGATAATCTGTACACATGTGAGTAGGCTGAAACGTATGCTTCTACTGGATGTTCATTATTTGTTTGTAAATGTTCGGCGAACACGAACCGATCGCAGTCTTTTTTTTTTTTAATGTTCGTGATCTAAATCGAACATTGGGATGTTCGCTCATCAATGGTAAAGAATAAATCTTTCCCTACATATAGCCAAATCGAAAACACGCTTAGGATGTTCACACAACGTAAGTTATTATGGGTTTTACACAGTTTTGCTGTTATCTAGATGTATTCACCCACACCAAATTTATAGAATCATCAAATCTCAGTCCAACCCATCACCGCTTCCTGCTCCTGGCCCCCACCCTCCCTGTCGGCATCACGTGTCCACCGTCTCTTCAATGAGCTGGGTTAGCGATTCTAATCCAGCCCATTGAATCCGGCCCCACACACTGTGCCTGCCCCCCCTCAAACAGTGCGGTCTCCTGCACAGTGCCCCCCCCCAGCTCACCCGCAGCCACCACCCGCTGACTCAACTCTGCTATGCCGCTGGCTCAACTCTGCTGTCACTACCTCAACTCTGCTATGCCGCTGACTCAACTCTGCTATTCAGCTGACTCAACTCTGCTGTCGCTACTTCAACTCTTCTATTCCGCTGACTCAACTCTGCTGTCACCTCAACTCTTCTATGCCGCTGACTCAACTCTGCTGTCACTACCTCAACTCTGCTATGCCGCAGACTCAACTCTGCTATGCTGCTGACTTAACTCTACTATGTCGCTGACTCAACTCTGCTATGTAGCTCTACTATGTCACAGACTTAACTCTGCCATGTCGCTCTACTATGCCGTTGACTCAACTTTGCTATGTCTCTCTGCTATGCCGCTGACTCAACCCTGCTATGTCGCTCTCTTTTGTCGCTGACGCAATTCTGCTATGTCACTGCCTGCTACATCATGGACCAATCAGGCATAAGCATTGCATGATGGGAGTTGTAGATGTAGGCTAGCGCCATGTTGAATACAGATTGACTTTTAAAAAAACTTGTAACTATGGAACGAAAGCAGCTAAAAAGATGGGAGACGGCTCAAAAGACCAGCTAGGTTTGGGAGCTTTTTTTTTTTTGTTCTTGGGGGAATACCCCTTTAACTTTATAAACCCCTTCCCACCCCGTCCCTAACCGTTAATGACAGACTGTAGAGATCGCGCTGCAGCCTGTCATTAAGCCCTTAAACGCTGCGATCGTGGTGCAATTGCCGCGTTCAAGTGTAAGTGACAGGGGAAGTCCCCTGTCACTTACCGATCGGGTCCCGATTGTTGTAACGGACCTCCGGAGGTCTATTACTTGCCTCCGTGCGGTTTGATCGGCTTTCTGGTCACTGAGTCTGCCACAGGCAGGCTCAATGAGCAGAACGCCTATCACACTGATGAATGCTATGCCTATGGCATGGCAGTGATCAGTGTGTACAATCAAACAAATGTATGTAAAAGTCCCACAAAAGGACTTCAAATGTGTAAAAACATATAAAAATAAATAAATAAACATATAATATACTGTAGCGTGCAAAGTTGTCCGATCTATTAAAATATAACAATCGCCATCACTAACGGCGCACGGCGTAGACAGAAAGAGGGTAAAAATGCTAGGATTACAGATTTTTTTGCTACATTATATATATAAAAAATTTTTTTTAAAAAGTGATCCAAACATCCGATTAATACCAAATATGGTATTAATAAAAAATAGAGATCACAGCGGAAAAAAATGACGTCCCATACAGCCCCATAGATGAAAAACTAAAACCGTTATAAGTGTCATAAAAGGGCCCATTTTATTTATAATTAATTGCAAGAAAAAATGATTTCATATATATATATATATATATATATATATATATATATATATTAAGAGAATCTGTGTAAACCTGCATATGGTTGTGTTCGGAATGACCTATAGAATAATGGAATCATGTAGCTTTTACTGTATAGTGCATTACGTAGACACAGGAACCTCCCAAAGGTTACTATATTGCATTCTTTTTTTACGATTACACCAACTTATATTTTCATAAATGATATATTTGGGGTTCCATCATACATGTTATGGTAGAATGAAAGACGCCATTACAAAGTACCACTACTCCTGAAAAAAACAAGCACTTACATGGCCCTGTAGATGAAAAAGTGAAAGTGCTAGAGCTCTTAGAAGGGGAGGAGGATAAAACTAAAATGCAAAAATGAAAATTTCGGTCCACTGGGTCATTTTGGGCTTTGTCCTCAAGGCGTTAAAAGGTCATATCGCTTGCATTTTTTATGATATGTTATCTATCGCTTGCATTTAACTGATATGTTATCTATGTTCCTCAAGTCAGTACAATTACAACAATAGGCAACTTATATAAGTTTTATTTTATTTGTTGGCTTTTAAAAAATGTAAACCTTTTTTTTTTAAAAAAATATTGTTTATAATTGCTCTATAACCTTCCTTATAACGCTTTTAATTTTTGGTCTATGGGGCTGTGTGAGGTTTCATTTTTTGCTCCATGATCTGTTCCTTCTATCAATAGCTTGCTTGCATATATGTGACTTTTTAATTCCTTTTATTACAATTTTCTAAATTTTATATGACCAAAAATTAGCAATTTGCGCTTACGCCTTTTACCGTGTGAGATCAGGAATGTAATAATTGAATTGCTCAGGTGATTCCACACACATTTAATTTAAAAAAAAATTATTTATAAAAGGGGAACAGGGGGTGATTTAAACTTTTATTAAAAGATTTTTATTAATAAAAACACTTTTTTCACACACACTAATTAGAAGTCCCCCCGGGGCATTGATCTCTCTTTGAGAACTATGCAGTGCATATATACTGCATTGATCCATGGGATCAGTGCTCCATTGCTGAGGCCTGGGTAGAAGAACGGATGGCCCCTCTGTGACCCGTCTCTCAACTCCCCACCACTGCAGGACGTACTGGTATGTTCATATGCGGGAAGGGGGTTGTATGTATTAACCATTTAGGCCATGTTCACACATGGCACAAACAGTGGCCGTTGTTTGACATGGCTGTATCACAGAATCGCTGCTATCTAAGATGTTCACCCAGCCGATGCTGCAATATTGGCTGGATGAATATAACTTCATCTTAATTGTAATGAGGGCACATTAGGGTGTGCCGCACTCCAATTAGCTGTAGAACACAATGTTAAGTGCAGTAAGAGCTGTATTTTAGATTGTGTGCACAGCCTATTTTGTGCGGCCGCTGTTCATTAAATAGAGATGTCAGTGCTTTGTGCGTCCGCATAGAACACCAGCCGTAGTGTATACAGTGTGTATACTCGTATGAAGTACCCCTTTAAGGCAAGTAAATGGAATATACTTTGAAGTCTGAGTCAGTCATCTGACCTCCACCTGATTGAGCTCACTTTTTACTTGCTGAAGATAAAATTGAAAGCAGAATGATCCACGAACAAGCAGCAGCTAAAAAGGCCAAAGAAAAGCCCTGGCTCAGCATCTCAATGGAGGAAGCTCAGCATTTGGTAATATCTATGTAAGGTTTTTGCATCTGAATATTAAAAATAATCCTTACATTTACAGTTCTTAGTTTATCTAATTACTTTTGTGTATGTAAAAGGGAGGGTATGTGTAAAAAATTGATGTCCTAAATGGTTGATGCAATATTCTGATCCAATGTGGGTCGTCTGTATTAAAGTTTCATTGTGTGTTCTTATCCATGGAGATATAAACTTTTAAATTAAAAGAGGCGATCTTTCCTGATCTGGCAGCAGGCCGTCAAGACAGGTACGTCTTTATAAGGCTGGGTTCACACACAGTATATTTCAGGCAGTATTTGGTCCTTATGTCAGGTCCTCATAGCAACCAAAACCAGGAGTGGATTAAAAACACAGAAAGGCTATGTTCACACACTGTTGAAATTGAGTGGATGGCCGCAATATAACAGTAAATAACTGCAATTATTTCAATATAACAGCCGTTGTTTTAAAATAACAGCAAATAATTGCCATTAAATGGCGGCCATCCACTCAGTTTCAACATTGTGTGAACAGAGCCTTTCTGTGCTTTCAATTCACTCCTGGTTTTGGTTGCTATGAGGACCTGACATGAGGACCAAATACTGCCTGAAATATACTGTGTGTGAACCCAGCTTAATGTGTAAACCCCCGACATGAACCAAATTGAACATCTGGATTTCATAACAAAACATAAAAAATGTAAAAATAATAACAATGTAAAAAAAGTGAAAGGACCTGAATATGCTGAATGCATGGAGAGTTGAGAGAAGTTGAGAGAAGTTGTAATTTTTTATTGCAACAAGTCACTCATTGGGTCTAACACTATTTACGTAAAAATCTGAATAATAATGGTATTAAGTAGAGATGACGTACCATGTAAAAAATTAGGTTTGCCAAGTTCGCACATTTTTTGCTTAAATTTGTGAGTTTGCAAATCGAACCTTAAAGCGACTCTGTACCCACAAATTGACCCCCCCCCCCCAAAAAAAAAAACTGCTTGTTCCTTCAGATAGCTGCTTTTAATCCAAGATCTGTCCTGGGGTCCGTTCGGCAGGTGATGCAGGTATTGTCCTAAAAAACTACTTTTAAATTGGCAGCCCTGTGTCAAACGGCCGTGGCCTAGATTGTGTATGCATTAGGCTGTCACACCCTCTCTGTCCCTCCTCCCCGCCCTCCTCATTATTAGGATTGCTCCAGGCAGATTTTTTTACTATTTCTCACCTGTGTCAGCCCAGCACATGGGCTGGATCGTTAAGGCATCTGTGCAATGTTCAGATGGGAGAAAATGTTCTAGGGGAATTTCTAATGATAAGGAGCGTTGGGAGGAGGGAAGGAGGGGTGGTGCAAAGTTAGGGCACAGATATTGTAGGCCACGGCCGTTTGACACAGAGCTACAAGTTTTAAAGTAGTTTCTTAGGACAATAACTGCATCACCTGTGGAACGGACCCCAGGACAGATCTTGGATTAAAAGCAGCTATCTGAAGGTACAAGTGGTTTAGGAGGGACAGATTGTGGGTACAGAGTCGCTTTAATGACCTGCACTAAAACAGGTAAATTTTTTAGCTGTTTTGGTGCAGTTTTGGTGCCATCTTTTCCACGCTTCCCCGGTGTCTTCCTCTTTAACCCCAGTGATTTAGCCAGTGATTGGTTAAGTGGGCTCTCACTCTCCAGACAAGGATGACAGGCTGCTCAGCTAATAACCATCCATGATGCTGTCCAATCTCAGTCAGTCACTGATTGGCTGAGCTGGCTTTCACTTCAGAGATGAGAGTGATAGTCTAATCACCGTCTGCCGCCCTTCTGTCCCTGTAGAATGAATGGAGCCGCATCATACAGAGAAGGGAATTCCCTCCTACTGGGGGCGGCCAGGCCGGCCTCCAGTGCTTGAGCACTGGCCGGTTCCGGTGCATAGAACGGCGCCGTGCACGGGAACCGGGCCTCGGTCCGAAAAACGGACCGTGGCACCGGCTTCCCCGTGCCGGCGCCGTTCGATCAGTGGGTTCAGGTTAAAGAGGATGTACCTGGTGGTACATCCTCTTTAAGAAGTATGTAGGGATAGATTTATGCTGCTGACACATTTGGTTTACATAGACTGGATGCAATAATTAGGCTTGTACACATTATCTGCCTTGCCTTTGTGGTTCATTGTTAGTAACAGCAGAGAACTAAATAAAATAAATGGGTGACTCTGTGACAGTTACCTGTAGAACAGTCTGCTCCCGTCCAGTGTGGTTCACAGCTACAGATACCACTGTCCATTAGAAAGGTCCCATGGCCAGAACATTGTTCTTGGCAAAGGGCCAGGGCATTCTCGCAGTTTACACCACCCCAGCCAGCAGTACAATGGCATTCTCCTTGCACACAAACACCATGATCAGAGCATGTTGGATCCAGGCAATTTTCTGCATAGTAGGAAATGTAAAAGTTAGTGAGATATTAGATGCAGGTCAAATATTATGCATACAAAAGGCAAAGTAAAATGAATTAGATGAGACAAGTGTATTACAAAGGGTGTCCCTTTCTATAAGATACAGTTACCCAAGGTGTTATAGCAGAGATGGGGAACCTTGGCATTCCAGCTGTTGTAAAACTACCATTCCCAGCTTTAGCTTTGGCTGTCCAGACATGATGGGTATTGTATTTTACAATAGCTTGAGGGCCGAAGGTTCCCCATCCCTGGTGGTAAGTTTGTATTTCCTTCTGTTGAACTTTAAGAAGTATCTGTCTGTTTGACATTTCATAGCATCAAGTAAGAAGTTTTGATCAGAGCTTAGGTGCAGAGACCCCCTACCATCTGTAAATGGACCCCAGCTGAGTGTTTTGCTTGTCCGTTTCTGATCACTGTCACCCCGTACAACACTAGTGCAGCAAACAGGGTTGAGTTGCATAAGGCCTATAAGGAAGTACAGGTATGGCAGTGGCACTCAGAGTCCATTTTTACACACACACACACACACACACACACACACACACACACACACACATATATTATTTTTTCTTTTGTGTAAGCGACAGGTTCCCTTTTAATGGGGTATAACTACAGGATATGTCTTCTGTGTCCTATAGATACAACTCCTAGTGCACCTTTGATGGGAATTTCCCTTGTAACTAGAGATGAACGAACCGGGTTCGGGTCCAAGTCCGAATGATCGGCATTTGATTAGCTGGAACTGCTGAAGTTGGATAAAGCTCTAAGGTTGTCTCGAAAACATGGATACAGCCAATGACTTTCTGCCGCCTGAGGCAAACCCTGGCTGCCGCCGCCCCCATCCCGTCGCGCGTTGATTGCAAACACCCCCCCCCCTGCGCGCGGCTCCACACTACGCTGCTGCGCAATCTTACTCCCCCCCCATCCCCCCGTCTCGCGCCGCTACACACTGCACCACTGTGCACCCCCCCGGAACTTACCGGAGCGCAGGGCAACACTCCTGGTACCTGGTGCCGCGGCGGACGACTGCGGCGCACGCACGCGACCGATCAGGGACAAGACTGCTGGGCGACGTAGGACGGAGAACCCGGCAGTACGTGGGGACGCCGGGGAACGTGGGCGGCAGGATATGTGGTGAGGCTGTGACTGCCGCTGTCATTTTAGCTAAGTTAAACTTAACTAAAATGACAGCCGTGAGGATCTTGCCGCCCCCTGCAGGGATGCA
Organism: Dendropsophus ebraccatus; assembly: GCF_027789765.1. Taxonomy (NCBI): domain Eukaryota; kingdom Metazoa; phylum Chordata; class Amphibia; order Anura; family Hylidae; genus Dendropsophus; species Dendropsophus ebraccatus. Next base: position 52,322,823 of record NC_091463.1, read on the forward strand.
GAATCTGCCGCCTGAGGCGGAATACTCATTCCGCCTCATGGCAAAAGCGGGCCTGCTTAGGGCTTTATCCAACTTCAGCAGCCACCGCTAATCAAATGCCGAAAGTTCGGGTTCAGATGGACTCGAGCATGCTCGAGATTCGCTCATCTCTACTTGTAACAATTATCATTTTGATTCTGATTACCATGGCTACATTAATAAATATGTATACTGGTGGGCTGCAGTCACATATATCCGATTACTTCATCTGGCAATAGTAGTGTTTGTTCCTTCCTTTAAGTGAAACAATGCTGTGTTAAGTTCGCTTTGGAGAGAATTGATGGCTGCATACATTCCTTTATTATTGGAAATATATTATAGAATAGGAATATGGTTGTAGCTGACAATACTTGACCCTAAGTGTTTTCACAATTATTAGAATGAATAAAGTAATTCTTTATATTGCTGGCTTCATTCCGTTAGCTAGACAAGGCTATATATAAAAACAGGTTTGCATTAGAGAGTTACTTTTTTATGTTGGGTAGAAAGAGCTTTATTGATTTTTGTTTCTATGTAAAATATATATAGACTCTATAACCAACCTTCTTCACAGATTTCTCCTTTATATCCTGGTACACAGATACAGACACCCATAATGCAGGTCCCATGACCTCCAGAGCAGGTTGGGTCTATACATTGCTCTTCTGGCACATCGCATTCTGCTCCTTTCCATCCATTCCTGCATACACAGTGCCCCTTTTCATATTCACCATTACCACTACAGAGTACTGGGCATGAATCTAGAGAAAGAAAAAAATAAGTGACCACACAAATACATTGTAAGGTCCATGTATACATAGTATATGCATTGTATTTACAACAAAACAACAGAAAAGATCCGTGTGGTTGCCACAAAAATTCCCTAAAGGTTAAAGATTTGCCTTTGCATATAAGTATGGAAGGTTATTCAACACCTTGGGGGAGATTTATGAAAGTGTGTAAATATAGACCTGGTGTGAACTGTCCACAGCAACCAATCACAGCTCCTCTTTTATTCTACCAGGGCTGAAAGCTGAGCTGTGATGCTGGGGACAGTTTACACCAGGTGTATATTTCCCCCCTTTCATAAATCTCCCCACTAGTGCACCTAGTAGATTAAAGATTGCAAGTAGAGTGGCCAGTGCCACGGGCCAGTGATTAGCAAGAGTGACAGCCTGCTTAGCCAATCACTGGCCACTGCACCATCCCTTCTCAGTCAATGATTGCCTGAGCAGGCTGGAGGTGGCTGAAAACATGGTAGAGGAAGCAAGGGCAGCAAGAATATGTAAGTATAGATTCCTTGCAAAGTTCACAAATTATGCTGTAAAAATTTCCATACATCGCAATCCGAATTTTTAAAAGATTTACTTATCTCTAATTACATGTCATTAGATTTGATCGGTGTATTATTAAAGGGATTATCTGCCAGGTAAAATATTGTTTTAAAAACTGGCAGACTAGGTTTAAATGAAGTAAAGATAAATAAATGAAACAGTATTTCCCTCTCTGCTCTCTGAGGATGCTTGTTCCAATGCTTTAACAGGGCTAAGAAGTGAATATCACCAGGACCCAGTGAGCATCAGAATAGCAGCAGCAACAGGTGAGTAATATTTCATTTTTTTTATTTATCCAGTCTGCCCTTTAAAACAATGCCCCCCCCCCCCCCAGACAACCATTTAAGTGAAATGCGTTGGCTTATACAGTACCTTAACAATGCATCGTTGTAGTCTACTATAAAATAATGGCAACAGTGCTTACCTTTTCCTGGCCCTTGCAGTCTACTCTTTTGTAATATATTAAGTTCCTCCTGATTAAATTTCCAATGTTCTCCATGGTCTATTATCTTACACTTATACACTAGCCTCGCTCAGAGTTAGATACTTTTAAATTTAAGTGATCATAAATTCCCACATATTTAGGTTTAGATGCAAAGTACATTATCAGCACATGGGCTATAAAAAAAAAGGGGAGGCAGGAGACACTGTTACTTTGCTGGCTTTGCACTTTATCATCTTCTGACTACAGCAACTGTTGTCAAGTAGACCTAAAAACTAAAAAACTCCAAGCCTCTTCTATAAAGCAGCTCATTTATATTGTCTTGTCTGACCATCAGCTTCTTCTTTTTTCCATATGAACTTCTTAAAAGTATTGTTAGTATGTTCCACCAAATAATCAAGAGTGATGGTTCCAGCATTCCACAATACTTTATTTCACTTTCAAATTAAAAGACAGTGTAACCCATGTTGCTTGTAAGGATCAACGCATTTCATGAAATGCGTTCTTAATCCTGATCATGATTAAGCATGCATGCGCGTGAAACACATTCATTTAATTCAGATATGAAATAAAGTATTTGGACTTCTACATTAACCCTAGAATGCATACCTGGGGCCTTGCAGGCACGCTCTGTTACTTGTTTTCTATTTACTGCAAGATTATTTTAGTTAGAATTCTGAAACTCTAGGTATTCCTCAGGTATATAGTTGTTAGTCATTTCCAGTTGTTCATGTATTTTTATGTTACAGGCATTTTGGTATAACAACTCTTTTTTGTGAATACCCCATATTCACATACCTGGGGCCTTTTAGGCCCGTACTAGGTTTACATGTGATCAAAGGTCTTTTTGTCTTTACTGTTTCCCCCATTAGCTACATCTGGAACCTTTTTATCAAGAACTGTACTAAGCATTACCATTCTAGTGAAAATGTGACAGTGGATGAGCAACTTCTTGCATTTAGGGGACGTTGCAAATTCATTCAGTATATGCCCAGCAAATCTGCTAAATATGGTATTCAATTTTTCTGGATGTGTGATGCTGCAAGCTATAATGGAATGAGTGGTCTGATTTACTGTGGCAAAGATGTTGACGCTCCAGTCCAGAAGAACCTATGTTCTGACGTAGTAAAAACACTTGCTAAACCAATTTTCCATTCTGGAAACAATATAACAATGGCCAACTACTTCAGCCATCTAGAACTGGCCAATTTTTTGCTTCAGAAACAAATTACATTTGTTGGTACAATGAAGCAAGACCGCTGAGAAATTCCTCCAATCATGAAGCACAATCAACATCGACAACTTTATGATCGTGTATTTGGCTTTTGCAATCAAGCAACAATGGTGTCTTATAAAGCTAAGAAAGAAAAATCGGTGATATTACTGAGTACAATGCACCATGATGCAAGTATAGACACCAATAACAGGAAACTGAAACCCGAAATAATCTTGCATTATAATAAAACCAAAGGAGCAGTTGACAAGATGGACAAAATGATTGGAGAGTATGCGTGCAAGAGGCAGACAAAACGTTGGCCTATAGTTCTTTTTTATAATATGCTAGGTGTCAGCCCTCAATACCTATATTGTTTATAGTGAGACTCACCTAGAATTCCATGCCAACAGAAAGGACAAGAGACGTCTATATTTGACGGAACTTTGCTATGAACCTTCCATGATGGAGAGAAGCAGCACAAAATGCTTGCCAAGGCAAACAGAAGCTATGATCAGATGTGGTATACGTTTTCAGGAACATCCAGAGCCAAGAGATAAAAAAAGAAAGCGATGTTACATTTGTCCAGCAAAGAAGGACTGGAAATCGGAGCGTGTCTGTACTACTTGTGGACAAAATGTCTGCAAGGATCATTCTTCCGAACAGATAACGTGTGAAAGATGTTGCGTTCATTAGTAAATTCAAAAAGGAAACTTTGAAAAGAGATATTCCTGCAGCATGTTTACTGCAACTTTTATATAAAAAAAACTTTTAGACAAAAAAACGCTAATATAAAGAGTTATATTGAATGTGTATATTGGGCGTTTTAAGCCCGTTCAGTTACTTTTTTGTTGTTTTTTTGCACTTAATAATGTTTTATTCACATCTTAGGATGCATTGCCACTAGCGCTGGTGTCTGCCAGGAGGTGATCCGTAATGGATCTGATCTCTTGGTATCTCCAGTTAAGGCTGCCGGAATGCTCGGATTCTACCAGCCTTAGCTGGCGTCACCAGGTCGTCAGATCCATTACAGATCCCCTCCTGGCAGACAGCAGCGCTAGTGAGAATGCATCTTTACTTTGCAATTTTCAAATAAACTTTGAAAAGTATTTTTATTAGAGTTATTCCATGTTATTTGCACACAGGCCTAAAAGGCCCCAGGTATGTGAAAGTGTAGATTTTTATGGTCATGCATTCTAGGGTTAATTGTGCAGTGCTGGAACAATCAGTCTTGATTGTTCAGTTTATTAAGATGTGATTGGCAATCTCAGCATTCGTGCACCCTCTAGAATGAACTGTGACCTCCTTACTAAGGAGGTGAGCTGACTGTTACTCTCTTACATATTGTTGGATATTCCACCAAATGCTGTATTGATGTGCTGCCCTTAGGGAAGTGTTGCCCAGAAGACCTATGTGTGGATCATCAAGTGTCTGTTGCTCCATAATATGAAAGTGTAGCGACTCTCTTTACAGCCATATATGAAATAATACAGAGGTTGCCCAGTGATACAAAGGGATCAAACTTACTTTAGAAAACAAAAGTAATTCCCTGGCTTTGTCATTTTTATAGTGCCTTTTAGCAAAGGATGAGAAATAGACCGACCACCATTTAAAAATGAATTTGCATTGCAAAACAATCCCAGCACTGCTCGAGAGGGGTCAGGAGCATGTTGTGGGCAATGTTAAATAGCTGCCTGATGTTACTGATGTTACAGTGACATTGGGCAGCTATTTCAGATTGTGTGTGGGCATGGTTTAGCCCGCATGCAATGTCTGCAACATGCTTCCACTCCATCTTGTCTCAGAAGTTCCTCCAAGACAACTAGAGGAAGCGCAGCGTCGGAGTGCAGAGCAGGTAGGACTTCCTCTGCAGTCTAGATAACCCCATTGGTAGCTTTTTTAATATAGTAAATCCAGCGTCTCGTCCACACTGTGCTGCTCATAATCCCAAAATCCGCTGGAAACAGGTAGAAAAATATTTAGCAGGCCAGGTATCAGGACTGACTAGGGAAGATACAGACAGTACGGTCCCTGATGCTTAACCCTCCCCAGCTGTCCCTACCTACTTGCCGCACTCTGCCCTAAGTGGCAGCAGGCAACTGGGCAGCATTCCCTGTACTGCAGCAAGTGGTAAAACAAAACGAGACCAGACAATACACATACACAATAAAAGGAGGGTCAGCGGTCCAAGTCGGCAACGTACGGGAAGCAAAGGTACAAAATCGGTATCCAGTAGAGAAGTCGAGGTCACAAAAGACAAAGGTCAAAATACACAGAATAGTCAGGTCACAAAACGCTAGATTAAGGAGGAACTAGGAAACTAGGCTCTATCACAGGCAAGGAGCATGGTACAAATGCAGGTACTTATGGTGCCTGTAGTCTCAGCCCCAGGCGTGATTGGAGCTGAGGTTCCAGGTCCTGCCCAGATACCGACAGCTAACTGGTGAGTCAGCTGTCAGTCAGCAATCAGTAAACACAGATTACACCTAATGCTGATCAGCCAGGGAGAGAATACTTGCCACTGCTTCAACAAGGAATAGTAGAGCACAACAGAAACATGAGAAGCATTCTGTCTGCTATGGACGCCGCACACGGCCAAAGTCCTAACACCAGGACTCTCTTTTTTATATATGAAATATTGCATTTCTTTTTTTGAAGTCACCTAAAATCCAGATACTGAGTCAATCACAGACTTACAGTGAGGTAGCATGCAGACACAGCGAGGATGGAGACAACTATAAACCAACGCATTTTGGACAGGTGTTGGCCTCATAAGGCCTGTGTAAATGACTTAAAAAAAAAGTAATGCAATGTTTCACAGAAAGAAATGAAAGTGTTTTAACATCAACAACTTTTAACATCCTTTAAAATATCCATATGCAAATGAAGATCATTTTTAAAAATCCAGTAAAAGTGCTATAAAATGCTTACAAGCTTAAAAAACCTCAGGGTTTTTGGTATGAGTTTCAATGCAATCTTTATTTGCTATCTTGCATACTTCTTCTTTGATCCACCTTCCATCATGAAATCACATAAAAAGATTTATAAAAGTGTAAAATATAAGCCAATAAAAGAGCTGAAAATATTACGCATTGTCAACATTTTAATAAATGTATGATTTTAATACTGTGACTTGCCAGTTCCATCTGTCCCTATGTCACTAAGACATAGAGACACTGGGAAATTTCTGAAGACACATCTTTAGCCTTGGGCAATGAATTTACTAACACAGCAACATCATTAACCTGCTGACTGCCAAGAGGCAGTGTTCCCACCTAAGATGACACACGGCTATTAGAGTAATTAGTGAAATTTATATTAAGAACACTTTTTCTGCTATTAACATAATTGATTTTCCTTACAGTACCGGTAGATCTCTGATAGTAAAAGGAATTCCTAAAGGATCTTCAAATATTTATCATTTATACCTAGATTTCCTTAATTGACTTCTTAATGCTGCTAAATAAATCATCATATATCAGCACTGGAATCAATAGGATTAACCTGTACAATCATTAACATATAATGAAAATGACTTCATTCCCTTTAAATACAGCACCAAATGAGTTGTGGTATACCACAGGGTTATTTTCCTTACAGGAAGAAGGCGCTTCTGTAAGATACTAAGTGTCTCGAGGAAGTCAATTGTGAACTATGCTTTAAAGTTTTAACCTGATAATTGCTCAATTAGAATTGAATTCCCAGGGGTAGCAGCAGGGTGTATACAGTGTGGCCTAGATTTACATCATGACTTCAAACGGACAGTTCTACTGTAGTATTGAGTACAATATGCCAATAATATGATGGTACTGTCAAGTGTACATATGGTTTCACACTCTTTGGTGGTATCTTTTAGATATTATTGTGCTAGATTAGTATTATAGCAGTATACTAACTTATTATACACACTTTGGGGGACATGTATCAAGCGTCGAAATTAGTTTTTTTGGTGGAAAGTGCCAGTTCGGAATGATTTTATTCGCAAATGGCCATTTTGTGAATAAAATATTCGCAAATAGGCACTTTCTGCTTGGTACTCCGGGGGGCGGGGAGGGGGTGTGGAGGGGTGGAACGGGGGGCGTGGTCTCAGAGTACGCGCGATTCATCATTGTTTTCTCATGAAGAACAGCAGGAAACCTACGCATAGGTTTCATGCCGTGCGCACAGGATATTCCAGGGAATCGCTGTTGAATTCCCTGGAATATCTGGCCGCATATTCGCGGGATCGCGAAGTCAATGGGATGACGGACGTCCAGTGCACACAATGTATTAAATAACAGACACTGTTTGCACGGACGTAAAAAACAAAAGATCAATTATTTTCTGACATCTTTTGCAAACAGCGGATGTTATTTTTTTGCACATTTTATTTTTTTACCATCCTTTCACCGTTTTTACTATTAAATTCAATGGCTTTTCAATAAAAAGACACACCCAAAGGCCAATTGGTCCACCTAAACTGGAATAATGTACCAGCAGCCATCATTGCACTGATGGACTGTCAAACAGTGAAAATTGTGTAATTTTAAACGGAGCTGAAAAAACACGTTACCATAGTTTTACAAAGTTTTACTGAAACTTAAACATATATTGCATTCCGAAGGCTATCCGTCATTGAAGATTCAAATTTGCCAACAAGCCAGATGGTAAAACAGAACATCATCTGCAGCTCTCCAGTACACCTCAGCACTTTCACAGTAACATACCTTTGCATGTTGTATTAATTTTAATTTACACTTTTCATATTTCAATTAACACCTTCATTAAATAAACTCAAATATGGGCTTCTACCTTTTCCTATGGATTTTTATAACTACTGCATAAAACTATAGTCCTGTTAGTAATAACAGCTAAAACAACTTTATTCGCTTAATAATATTACCCAACTTTAAAGGCTTTCTACATAAAGGATGATATAATGTTGTAAATCAGATGTCATTAGAGTAACATAAGATAGAAGCCTAGACATTTGGATTTCTATCACTGTTGAACTGAAAGAACTATAGAGAAGAAGAACTATATGTGAGCATATTTTAGTCCTTAACCCATAATCATGTTTTCTCTAGCACATATTGGGGTAATGGTTATAGGAAGAATAAAAATAAGAGTACGCCGGTATGACATAGACCATGATTCTCCAAACTGCGGCTCTCCAGCTGTTGCTAAACTACATTTCCCATCATGCCTGGACAGTCAAATGCAAAGCTTTAGCTGTCCAGGCATGATGGGAGTTATAGTTTCCCAACAGCTGCAGGGCCGCAGTTTGGAGACCCATGACATAGATCCATCCATGTCTTATCAGTGGATCTGTGGTTGCTTTAAGGCAGGGGCAGAAATCTACACCTGCTAAATATAAAATCATTTTTAATTGATAGTTTGAGGCATTTTTTTGCCCCCCAACCCCCCCAAACATACATTATTACTATATGGAGGGGCACAGCAAGGGGCATTATTGTTATATGGGGGCACAGCAGGGGGTATTATTGCTATATGGGGGGCACAGTAGGGGATCTTACATGCAGGGGCAAAGCACCAATCTTTGTTATTGACTTTATTGCACATGACACCAAACAGCGTAATTACTTGTGCTTTGCACCCCATAATTGGGAAAAAGGGGAAGGAAGTTGCTGGTTTAATTTGAAGCCTAAGATGTTTGTCTGGCAGGTTCTGAAGAGATGATTTCTAGCTGGAAGAACTTGTTATGCCATTATGGGTCAGATGGAGAAGAAATGGGAAAGTGAATACCTCAGATCACCTGTGAGATACTGAATGATGTCTTTTGTATTCTGTAGAACATTATTTGGTTGAGGTGCCCATAAACATTTGAGGTGCCCTGAGGTGGAAAAGGTTTGATAACACTGAATTAGACCAACATACTAATAAGCATTATTTTTATTTTTTACATATTCTGATTGCGATTTTTTTTTATTGTGTAATTCATTATTTTATTTTTTCTACATTAGTATCTCGGCTGCCATCTTGTTTGAGCTGTTTTTAGCAAGATTTAGAGGTAAGCTTTGAAACAATCCTCATTGACATAGAGGCAGTATACCGGAAAGGACCCTATTGACTTCCATGGGCGAGGTTTATAGTCATGATCTGTGACCTGTGCAGAGGTCACTGTGCAAGGGAAAAGCTTAGCTCTGACTATCACCTATTATGTATTGCATGCAGTGGTGAAACCTTACTCAGTAATCCTATCTGTCATGAGTGCGGTGACTACTGAGAAGTTTTAGCACAGGAAGTGTCAAATTATTATTAAGCTTAGTGTCCAGATATAAAACTGCATGATATCGGGATTTTTTTTCTTAAATATATATTATATTAAGAAATAAGGGGAAAAACACTCATAAAATTCCTTTTAAGTTTTGCCTTAGCCTTTTATAATACAATCACAATAGAAATCTAATTTCCAAAGTAAAAAAAAATTAAATAAAAAATAAAAAGAGAAAATAACTTTTATTTAAATTTTGTAGCCAACTACTGGTAACTAGGTTTCCTTCATTTACAGAAGTTTAGCTGCTATTTTGAAGATGACCGATGTGTTGTCACTTTGAAATTAGCTTCTCTCGAAGTAGAGGACAACTGACATGTTCTATCAATATCAAGATGACAGTTTACCAATATGACTGTATTTCTTGTGGTCACATTTGCAAAAATGGCTATTGCAGCAGAACTGAACACTGTCAATAACTATGTAAGCAATAAAACCATAACTATGAGACACTGGCTAGTTCTCTAACATCAGAATCACTTGATAAGTCTGTAGTTTTTAAGGTTGACTCTTGCTTACTTCTTGCTTACTCTTTTCCTTACTCCTAACAGGGGCAGACATGCCAGGTAGGAAAATAATATCCAACTCCACGAGTTATAGACAAAAGGAAACTGCTTCCACCTTAAAGATAAGGTCCCACAAAATAAAAAAGGCAGGCAGGGAGGTGTAAGAAAATAATAAACAAAGTAAAATTACCCATCCTTGTGCCTTTGTTGCGCCACTCCTTGGCCCGGTTGACGGCCACCGGCTGTCATCTTTGGCTGGAATTCGTGTACGTCACATACCCAGCTATTTCAGCTGCAAAGTCAGCTGAGTGATTGCCCAATCAGCTAGTCAGTGACTAGGGCACTGCCCCTCCCCAATCATTGATTGGCTGAGCAGGCAATCACTCAGACGAGTACTTGATGTTGCAGCCCAGAATAGCTGCAGGACAATGGTGGCTGTCAACAGCACCTGAGAGCAACACTACAGGGCACGAGGATAGATAAGTTTACTTTGTTTATTATTAACCCGCCCCCCCAGCTTTTTTTTTCAATTTTGTGGGACCTCTTCTTTAAGGAAAGTCATGTGTTTCCTTAGGCACAAATGAAGGATGTGTGGATCATAAAGTACTTAACAGCAAGTAGTGTCAATCAGCTGCTTGTATGGCCAGCAGAATATTGTATTATAACTTGTTCCACAATAAATAAGCCCCCGTATGGCTCTACTAATAAAAAAAAAAATGTCTCCACTCTCAAAAATCAGCTGCTTAAAAAGTGACTTAAATACTGTTCTTAAGCAGCAGTTTGATGGTGCGGTTTCCGCCCTGGGTTCTGAGCTTATTGTACTTTTATACGCATGGGAATTTATCGGTATCGGCTTTAGAGTCTTTACAATGTTTTTGTTTGGATGCCAGAACGTCTGCCTTGCGTGTCCTACAGACAATAAGATCTAATAAAAGATTCTAACTTCCATTAAAGACATCAAACACAGAGTTAAATGCAAATAGTCGTAAAATCATCATTCTATACCTCTAGAGCAATCTGGTCCCAAGAATCCCGGGAAGCAGTGACAATGCCCAGATATGCATTCTCCATTCCCATTACAGTTGGTTGAACAATCATCCATCATTTCTGTAAATGAAGAAAATGGTATAAAGTAGACTGCATTAAAGTTTGGATTCAGCTGTAAAGGTAATGTTCTATGAGTGACTCAATTGCAGAGAAATTGCTGCAAATTTACTTCTGCAGTAAAAATAATCGTACTAGTTTTTATTCTGATATACCGAGAACTTTAAAAAAAAAAAAGTATTTGAGTATATAGAATTTTTTCCCTGGATGAATAAAATTGTCATAAAATCAGTAACATGCAAAAAATACGACTTACCATAAAGTATGTAAAACTGAACAAATAAATTTCCAAATAGTGACATGTATGCAAGATTAATACAGTCACACTGTCACTCGCTCAGGTTCGATACATGGTAAGAGAAGATAATTTGTACGTGGGAGTCTTCAAAAAGTTTAATGCCGCCAATACATCACAGGTAGAACACAAGCATTTGCTGGACTCCAGCAGATTGAGAATTTATGTAGAAAACACAGAGTTTGATAAATCTAGAATAAATGGCGGTGACACATCACTTAGATTTACTGGAGGATATGACTAATTCCTCATACATCAAGATGCACATTTACCTGAAATGATCCATAAGTAAAGCTGTTGTCTAAATTATCCTTTGGACGTTATCATCAGTTTTACTGAGCTGAAAACAATAGCTCACAGACATGTTCTTCAACCCTGGTTAATGCTTCACAAATAAACTTAACAAATAAGCTGCTTAGAGTTTAAAGATGCAATGTAAAATATTCAAGTGCAGAACAGAAATCCTGCAAGTACATTCATCTCTTGGAGCCTCCTGGGCCCTAGGAGACCTGGTTTGCCTCCTTCTATCATCACTGCTGTGTCTTTGTTCTGTCCAAAAAGGAAAAAAAACTACAAATCTGAGAACCACCTAGTCAAAATCTATAAACTGTTGTATTATGTAGCCTGTGGTCTGTAGTCAGTGGGGAGAGAAGACATCAGAATTCAACTCAGGTGAGTGTTTTTAGGTTTAAAGCACAACAACTAATGGTACTTTTACACAGAGCGATAATTCGCCTGATCACACGATTAAAGAGTCACTGTCGTATTTTTTTTTTTTGCAGAAATCAATAGTCCAGGCGATTTTAAGAAACTTTGTAATTGGGTTTATTAGCCAAATCTGCCATTATCTGCATGTAAAAAGCCTTTTCCTAGGTCCCCCCCTCCTTCCTCTTTTTCATCCACTCTGAAAAATCTGAAAATTGTGACTTGTTGCAGGAGACGTACCCTGTCTGCTCAAGGGAGAGGGGAGGGGGGAGGAGGAAGGAGGGAGTTAGCCAGCAGCAGAAAGCAGATAACAGAGGATTACAGGCACGGAGCTGGGTGACAGCTGTAATCCGAGCTCAGACAGGTCACTGGTGACTGTCGCAGGAGATATCCCGTGAGGGATTTGTAGATTAACTCTTTGTTGTCCTGTTTTGGTCTTTTCTTTAGCTCTCTCCATAGGAGAACAATGAAGACAGGGGGGAGAGCTTCAAACTGCTTTTTCATGATAAAAATGCATTTTTCGGATAATAAACCCAATTACAAAGTTTCTTAAAATCGCCTGGACTATTGATTTCTGCAAAAAAAAAATTTCACGACAGTGACACTTTAACGATTTTGAATGAACAATGTTTCTTTTTATAACGATCAGCGTTTAGACGGAGCGATACATCGTACGGAAAAATCGTTTTGCGATCGTTTTGCGATTGCTTAAGCCTATCTCACACTTAGGTGAAATCAATGAAAGACTGTTTACACTGAACGATCTGCAAATTTTTTGCGAACGATCAACGATGATTTGAGAACATGTTAAAAGATCAAAATGAACGATTTCTCGCTCGTCGCTTGATCGTTCTCTGCGTTTATACATACGATTATCGTTCGAGTTTGATTGTTATGGTGCAAATTCGAACGATAAATCGTTTCGTGTAAAAGGACCATTAGGAAAGTAATGCATAGTAGACAACAGCGTCTTGTACTTCAGGCAAACAGTATACAGTATATAGCTACTCATGAAGGGGTAGTTCAGCAAAGATTTTTGTTTTGTTTTTTTCTTTCAAATCAGCTAGTGCCAAAACGTGTTAGATTTGTAATTTACTAGTCTTCCAGTACTTTTCAGCTGCTATATGTCCTGCAGTGTATTCTTTCCAGTCTGGAGAGCAGGAGAGGTTTTCTACAGGGATTTGCTACTGCTCTGGACAGTTCCTGTCACGGACAGAGTCAACAGCTGGGAGCATTGTGTTAGACTGAAAAGAATACACCACTTCCTGCAGGACATACAGCAGCTGGTAAGTACTGGAATGCTTTTTTAAAGAAGTAAATACAAAGCAGTGGCACTTTCTGGCATCATCTGATTTGATTTGTGAACTATCCTTTTAAATGGAATGCGTCAGCTCATTTTAATGAAAGGATCTTTCAGGGCACTTAAAAATACCTATTACATGGCTTATGGGCTCCTGGTTATTTGCAAAAATGTGCCAAGCAGTGCCAAGCTGTTGCAGTGCCACAGCATGGCATGCATGGCATCCCCCCCCCCCCTTGTGCTGATTTATTATAATCTTATACCCTGCTTCCAAATCCTGCACATGTGCTGTGCTTACCAACAGCATCACTCATGCAGCCACCATCACAGCTGTACAACATTTCTGTGCATCCACTGTGCTGATGCTAAGTACAACACATACCTAGGATGTGGAAGCAAGGCCTATTCCTAGAAGACAGGTTTTGAGTATTATTCAAGCAGTATAAGGGGTTGAGAGGTTGAGGAGTCACAAGGCATGTCATTTTACCAGCTTGGCATCGCCTCCTGGACTCTTGAGCTGGGTGTAAAATGATAATTTATGTGCCATTTCGGCTATCCAATGACGTCTGTAGCTCCTATCCTAAAAGCAGCTAACTGATTCCCCTTAAACTGTAACTTCAACTACTGCTGAAGTGATATCAGGAGATGCTGCTGTAAATGTAGGGTAGGGCACCTGGTAAGAAAATTGGGGGATTCCAACACCTTACCATTACTGCCTAAACAGAATAAGCAGTATAGTTTGTCCTTACAATAAAGTAGGATTTATAGGGAGATTTACGAAGTAAAATGCACTGAATTTAATATAAATGTGCATATATATGTATACATATCGCTACCATGGGTGCCGTTTGATGAAGTTGGTGCATTTTGTGCCATTTGTGCATTGTGTAGCATTGATAACCTAGAATGTCAGCCATTGGTTACTAAAGAAATCTATGGAGAATACCTACCGATTGCTGTTGTTAATACTATGACTTGCTCCATCTTCTTGCCATCGTTGTAAAAAGCCAAGTGCCAAGCACCTTGATCCATATATTCAATGAAACCTGTCTCTTGTAAAGACGGCAGAAAGATACTGCGAGGTGCATGCTGCGCGTTTTCTAAATTTTTCGGCTCTTGTTTTTTCAGGTGCTTCCCATCCATCAGCTTTACAAAGTCAAACTGTGGGAGATCAGGCACAATTCACATTAGGTTAAGTTGGACAGATGGAAACTCTCTATTGTTATACATGGTAGATCATCATCAGAACCAGTGAAATCATTATAAATAGTGTAACAGAAAAGGTATTTTCTCTGGTATAGTAGGTCACTGTAAGCAATGCCTCCCCCATTGGCACACACTTCTATTATAGGAAAGAAGGTAAGTTGTAGGAAAGTAGGTATTGATTTCTGCTCGTGTATGTCATAGACAGTTGCAAGAGTCCTCGAGTGCTTTTCGAATTCTTTGGAACGTGATCCTTCTAGTCAACAAATGTGGCCATTTTTTACATCTTCAGACATATCTTAATGGGAAATCCAGATGTATGTGATCTTTGATATGTCCTACTGTACATCCCTCAAGGATTTCCCAAACAATGGGTCATGTCTGAGTATCTGAAGCCTATTGTTCCGTACTTTACAACGGATATGTCTGAGATTCCCCGGCATAAATCTCCGAGCAGCACTGAAGGACTCTTGAGTTATCTATAATAGCGGTGGTTGCTTTGTCTGAGAAATTACAAAGTTTGAACTCTGGTGTCTCCACTATTGTGACTTCTAACATGCCAAGAGATTGCTTTTAGAGCCCATATACACTGCAGTATTATAGCTTTGTGTTGTACAGTTTCATAATACACCACTCAGAAAATGTTGGCAGCCTTAGCTTTATCCCTGTGCATCTCAGATTATATACAGGGGAAAATAGAGGTTGCTTTTTCATGAATTCATATAAAATCCATATGGAAAAGGATTTACCTTGTTCCAAAGAATGCCAGTGGTACCTTGTTTTAAGAGTAACTTGGATTGAGAGCGTTTTGCAAGAAGAGCTTAAAGTTTTTCAAAATTGTAACTTGGTTCAAGAGCATTGATTTGGTTTAAGAGCTCTCTATACTGGGTGAGAGGGGGAGCGGGGGAGGGGCATGACCTGTATAGCAGGATCTACAGCACTGTACTCTGACCCAGAAAGTCTACCTTACCTTCCTAATCATAGCAGATCCACTTCAGGCTAGGGCTTACTTCAGGGGACAGGACTGTGGAGGTAATCTCTTCATATCTGTAACCCCTCTCTGCCCAGAGAGTGCTGCATGTATGTGCCCACATATGTCCTGCTCATTCCTTCATACTCCCAGCAGTCTCTGTCTGTTCATGTGTTTCCTATCCTCTCCACTCCTGCTATAATGTGCCTGCACTCATACTCAGCTATACACACTGCTGCTATAATGTTCATGCACTCACACTGAGCTATACACACTGCTGCTATAATGTGCCTGCATTTACACTTAGTTATTCACACTGCTGTATAGAAATGTTTCTGTCACTATCCCCCTGCACAGCTCTGTGATTCTCACTTCCTGATTGGCCCATGCTGAACATATGCCCCTTCCCCATTGCTGTCATGTGACCACACAGACCTCTGACAGCAGCCCTGCTTCTCTATTCTAACCTGTTGTACTATGCTACTGCATTATGGGGATCTGCAAATCCATCCTTTATCTACAAACCGCTGCTGTTTTTTTTTTTTTAGGTTTATGCACATAGTATACATTATACTCCACATGCTGATTGCTATACTGTACAGTAACTAATAATATAATATATTCAGCTTTTTCTCATTGTTTGTTAAATTTTTTTTACATGTTATTCAGAATAATTAAAAAAAAAAATATTTTTGGGGTGAGGAACCAAATGTCTGCAGTTCAATGGTTTCTTGTGGATCTCAAAAGGGGATTCTGATGTATCCATGCTCAGACAGGCATTGACTCAATGGTTCATTCATTTCAATGGTTCAAATGTAGTACGCTACTGTTCAGGGTATTTTTGGAGAGTGGGTAAGTGTTGCCTCGGACTGAAAAATGCAACAATCTAAGATTTTTAAAACTTGTATACCATGAAAAATGACCTGAACATAGTCACTAGCTGACTAATCTCGGGCCAATAACATTGATGGTGTCTTTGCCTGTCTGAGCATGGAAACATCAGCATACAATTTTGATTTTACTCTGCCTTAGTTGCCCAAAATGTGATGTGATCACACCTTTTTTTTTCAAAGTTGTAAGGACTTCCCTTGCCACCATAAAATTTACTGTATGAGCATACAGCTTCATTTTGTGCATGGACCCTTAGCTGATGTTTTTAGATAAGCAAAGAGTTTTAAACATCCTTAAAACTATAGAAAATACCATGACAGCAATGACCCACTGTATAAACCTTCACTATAACTATATATGCATATATACTAGGACCATATAAATTAGTAATAGTAATCATAATAAATATAATCTAAGCCATGTGCTTTCTAAGCATAGCACTGACATTTACATTTAGATAACATGCTGGATTTTTACCTGATTTATAACCCCCCAACCTTCAATCTCAGTATGTCAGAGTTCTACCAATTAGTAAAATTAGAAATGGACATAGACACCTCCTCAAAATAGTGAAGGTACAATACAATTTCCTTCAGTCGTTATATTTAATATCTCTATCTCTATCTTCTATGATAACATTAGCATCTGAGGATGACATATTAAGTACCTGTGTGTGTGTTGGTGGGATATTTCTTCTTCCATATATACCAAGAAGGGAGTCTTTTGAGAAGGACACATTGAATTTTAAGTACATTGGATGGTGAATTGTAACCTGAAAACGCCAGAATAAACCAGGCGGGATAATCTGTTCAATCTGCTTTCCGATTTCTACTTCTCCGGAGTCGATTGCTCTACCTCTTTGATACACTGCAGACAAAGAAATCAAAGTAGGTTAAGTGAACTAGACATTTCCACATAGTAAAGAAATGATAAAAGATTAAAATAACTCAAACGTTTCTTCTTGTCAATGATCTCTATTAAATAAAGGGGATCAGGAATAAAGTGCATAGTTTCAGTCACTTTCAGAATTCCACACTAAAGATTGTAGTACGGATTCATGGTCAGATGAAGGTTGTTAGAGACTCCAGAGCAAAATTTAATTGGGGCCCTGGGGTACCCTAGTAGAGGTGTCATAGAACATAAACATTAGATGATATTTGACTGATCCTACCAATGTCAACATCGTCCCAAAATCAAAAGTCTCATGCCCAGAATTATAGGTCCCCTCGCAGTGGGTTCGGCCGTCAATATAAGGTCAATGGAGCTTTCTCAAAACTCCCATTTAAGCTTGCCTTTAAAAGGACCTATAGTCAGTCCATAAAAATTCTAGTCAGTTCTATAGCACTTTAACTATCTGTTTTTTACTGAATTTTTACTGAACTTTATTGCAAAGTGGTATGTTTTTGCAATAAAATTCCCGCCCATATGACAATTCACTAAAAATTATTGATAGTCAACCAAACACTTAAAGATCTATATCTCATTAGCAGGATGGCAAAATAGGAAACACACTGATGGAATAAGTGCATCTAAGACTATAAGGTGATATAAAGAAGAAGAAAAATTGTACTTTTTTTGGCTGTGAAAATGAGAAAAAAAAATAGTACAGTGGTACCTTGGTTTAAGACTAACTTGGTTTAAGAGCGTTTTGGTTTAAGAGCTCACAGTTTTTAAAAAATGTGACTTGGTTTAAGAGCATTGCTTTGATTTAAGAGCTCCCTTTACTTGGTGGAAGCGTGAGTGGAGGAGGGACATGGTCTGGATTGTGTGGTCTACAACACTGTACTCTGACCCAGAAAGTCTCCCTCACCTTCCAAATCATAGCAGATCCACTTCAGGCTGGGGCTTACATCAGGGGACAGGACTGAGAAGGTAATCTCTTCATAACTAACACCTCTCTCCTCGGACAGAGAGCACTGCACTGCCCTGCTCATTCCTTCATGCTCCCTGCAGTCTCTGTCCGCCCTTGTGTTTCCCATCCTCTGCATTACTGTACAGTAACTTATAATATCACATATTCAGCTGTTTCTGAATGTTTGTTTCATCTGTCCTACATGATATTCAGAGTAATAAATCATTATTTTTGGGGTGTGGAACCAATTGTCTGCATTTCAGTGATTTCTTACGGAAAAATTTGCTTTGGTTTAAGAGTAGATTTGGATTACAAGCACGGTCCCGAATTAATTATCCAAGGCACCACTTTAGATGGCAGCCAGTAGCTTGTCAAGGGCCGAAGGCAATTGTCACTTTTACCAACTATAAAAACTAAAATAAATGTTCCATGCTTTAGTGATTAATAAAAAAAATGTTCATAATTAATGTAAACTAATATCCGTATTAGAAATACATTTTAATAATTCATCAACTCAATTTGAAGAGCTCAGCTTTAATATATTGCCATTATTTTTTGTCAAACAATGCTATCATCTTCTATTATGCCTTTCTTATTTAACCTGTTAATGACCCCTGATTTGCTTTTTTTATGGCAGACGTTTTGCCAATGGAATAAGAAGCAGGAGCTGAGCTCACTCTATAGGTGGTGGGTGCTGGTTGACACCTGCCTGCAACTACCAGAAGGAGACTTTAGTCCAATCCTCCAGCTGAACCGTCTATATGTCGTGATCAACAGTGATAACAGTATGCAAAGGTAACATAAGGGCTGCACCTGTCAGGGGTCATATTGTGACCCCTGTGACATAATTGTGAAATGATCTGTGGTGGCTTTCTACAAACCATGGCAGGAAAACAAAACAAAACATCATATTGCCCTATAGAGGAAAAAATGTAAGTAGAAGTAGGTATATGGAGAATCTTTGTTTCTATTTTTCTAGTTTACATTGTTTAACACCCATAACTTGGCAGCCACTTTCAGTGTTTAGGAACACCTCTATTTTTTAAATGTGACTGGTCTCGTTTTTTTGGCTAATATCTTTGCGAAACTTTACGGCAAAATTAAATTTATCTAAGTGATTCTGAGACTGAGATTCTGGCAACAAAATGTACGTTATGTTAAAAGTAAATTTTGTCCTTTTACTTTTAAGGATGTTAAAGGGCTTAGAAGTTTAGCAGCAAATTGTTTAAATTTCATGTAGAGTAACAGTGGTGACAGTAAGGTATAATAACGATTACGTACAGTAACAGGAGCAATGATTATGCAGTACAGTAACAGTACAGCAAAAAGGGACAGGGTTTAGCTATTAGGTATAGCAACAGGGAAATACTGGTTACTATTAGGTACAGAAACAGGTGACATGGGCAATTTTAGGTACAGCAACTAGGGTGAAAGATTAGATACAGGGACAATGAGGGTAGGAAGGGGTTAATTTTGTCTGTGTTTGTGCTTACTGTACTACATTGATGCTGCTGTTCTTTCCTGACTCTAAACTCCTCCCTGGATTATTGTTCTTTCACATGATATCTAATGCCCATAAATAGTGATGAGCGAATACTGTTCGATCGAATAGTAAGGTATTCGATCTATCGAATATTATCAAATAGTTCGCCGAATATTCGAAAAATATTCGATAAGTGTTCACATTCCCCAGCTTCCGTTTTTTACCTCCAAGTGGTCGAATAGATGTTTTTCAATAATCGAATACTTGTTCCCATAGACTTTAATGGGATTGAATATTCGATCGAATATTTGGGAGATATTCGTACGAATATCGAATATTCAAATATTTCACTATTCACTCATCACTAATAAAGTATTATTTTATTTTTTCAAAAAAAGCATCCAGGCCTCCCTTAAACTTATTTAATGAATCATCCATGACAACATTATGTGGCAGAGAGTTCCATAGTCTCACTGCTCTTACAGTATACATACAGTATACAGTATATTTTATGGTAAAATGAAAGATGTCTTTAAAATCTACTATTGCTACTGCACAAAACAAGAACCGACATAAGGATATAAACATAAATGTAAAAAGGACAGCAAATAGCTGGCAAACAACCTCCAAATTAGGGCTGAATTTACTGGATTTTTTCCAGTATATTTTGGGCAGATGCCTAAATCTCTGGTATAAAGGATGTGAATGATGGTCCGACTTGGACCATCAACAACAATTTACATAAAACACTGGAAAATTCAGGAGACAGCTCCTCTACTAACCATTTACTTAATTTTTATTAAAAGCGTATAAGTCCGATACTAACAATTTCTCAACTTCTGGACAAGATTGAGTTGTTCAAGTGAGGTTAGAACGATGACCCTGCAGAACTACCTCTGTGAATGATTACACCTGTCTTCACTTTACCCCTGAATTTCAGACTTTACTACTTAACGAGTCGTGTTAAAAGCAACCCATTATTGTGCCCTTGGCTCAGCCCTGGGTGACAATTATGCTAAACAATGGTCCTTAGGGATGCTTCCAGCAGCCACCTGTCAAGTCAGCTACAGCAGGAGTACCATGACCACTGTAAAGGGGGCCCATATTTATAGCTCGTACTATAGCTACATCATAACTCCGAAGGACATTTTTTTTAAACTTACTTAAGTGCTGCCCCCTCAACACCGCTGCCCCTGGCACAGACCCTCAGATGACCGGGAGTCAAATCCGTCCCTGCTGTGCAGTGAATTAATATTGCACTACATCTTCTCTTAAATCCAACCCTTTACTGTTTCTAATTAACACATCATCTTGACTTTTTTCAAGATGTCTGAATATCTGACTTTAGTTAAATCCACAATAGCTGCAATATCTTAGTCTATTTCACCCTCTCATAAAAGGGCTGAGAAGTTGACAAGTGGGAAGAAGTTGAACAATGGCGTATTTCATGTACTTATCTATAGACCGTTGCCCAGAACAATTTGTATCTGCAGTGAATTTATTGTGGATGCTGGAAAAAAATAGAAAAGATTCTGTGAAGCAATAGGGATAAGCTCTAGAGTGTTTTAATCCGCTCTGTATTAAATATTAAGGAATCAAGCAATGTCTTGCTGAGTGTGCAGTGAATGAGCACACAGGCTTCTATAATCCATAGTGTCATTAATGTCAAGTACAGAACATACAGAACCTACATTAAGATCTTTACCCTGATTGTATATCTGCACAGTTTATCATTATTTTAATTCTGCTGGGACTTTATTGTCATTATAAAATGTCATTCATAATACAACATACTGTTATATGGAGGGGCTTGATAGAGGACCTGCATTAAGTACCTTTGTGCCTTAATACGTTGTATATGCACTTCACTGGCACTGGCTGTTAGCCTTTCTTCCTCGCTCTTTGTAATGCAGCAGCAACAGAAGCTCATAAAATTGTTTCTCTGCAAGAATGTTACCTTTTTATTGCTCTTTCCAGGGGTATTCTCCTATGAACTTATAAAATGCTTAATAAAAATTCCACTTATTTTAACATTGATTTTTGTGGCTGGATTCTTTCGGCAAGCGTATACCTCACTAATCCTGACTTATTAAAATTTTCAAAACACGATTCAGCAGCCACTTATGATTCACACCAGGGCTTCCAAACTGAGTAAAAGTATATATTCAATATACATTTATTGTTAACTATTTTGAGTTTTTCGCCTGCCAAACCATTGCTTTATATCTTTTTCCCTGTGCAGATTTCGATTTGCAAGTTTTTACTTACAGCATGTCACATATCAATCCATGGCTAAGACAGTCTTAATAATATATGCTGAGTTAGGTCAGCTGGGCTCCCTAACTTCCTAAAATAAGTATTACTGCTTGGGAGTGTTTTTTTTTTTTTTCTAATCTGTGCTATTATAATACTGACCACATACTGCAGTGAAAGAGATGGAAGATAATGCAAGATAATGGGTGGGCTCCTGGCCCTAATGTCACATAAGAAAACTGCAATGATATGTGATAGTAGTGAAATTTTATCAAACGACCAACGATTTTACGTTGGAAATTTAATCATTGTCTGCTATTACACTTGCGAACATTTTAATGATTTTTCAAATGATAACCGTCCTGTGGAATAAGGCCCTTATTCATCTGTGCAAACCTTAGAATGAGATAGCAAAGATTAACATGATGACCCTACCCCCACTATACCACATGTAGAGTGGTAGCTTGTCTCTCTATATCCCATTGTGTGTGGATGTATCCGTAGAACAAACCTTTAATTCTTCAGCTTTTTGTCACAAATATAATCCTGATTAGTGTATGATTATTCATCATGCTGGATTTACCTATTTTAGGGTGATATCAGGTGGGGAGTAACACCCAGAAAATTTCATAGGGTATGTCCTTCCATGTAATGCAAAAATGCAGGAATTTGTTATTTTTATTGGCCATCTGGGTTGTACATAGCTGAAGAGGTATCCTCATTGGGATATTGCTAGAATATTGCTACAAGAAATCCTGAGAATGAACCGGCGACAATACTGGCTTTTGAATATTTCAGCTCCCTTAGGTTCTTTAATGGAAAAATATGTGTACACACATTGCTACAATGCAGAGTATAAAGTGGCTATAACCATTAGGGGGTAGATAACACTATGTTGTACAACATTTCTTTTTGCTTAGGAATTGTTGGTAACAGCCTGTTAATAACAGATCATTAATAACAGTGCCTATGAAAGAAAATAACAGGCTCAACTCCCTGCTGGGCCCCTCCATTTCAGACAAATCATATAATAATATGGCCCAGACTCTACCCCTGAATTGTGTCACCTGTATTCTCAGGATTGTAGTGTTAGATTTCTGATACCATAACGTGATAACATAGATTAGAAACATGTTTTACAGGATGGGAATACCACTTTAAGAGCAAAAGATTAACCCCTTAAGAACCGGGCCTGAAATGGCCTAAAGGACCGGAGCAAATTTTTTGAATATGACCAGTGTCACTTTATTCATTAATAACTTCGGGATGCTTTTACCTATCCGGCTGATTCTGAGATTGTTTTCTCGTGACATATTGTACTTCACATTTCTTGTGAATTGGAGTCGATACTTATAACGAATCTTTATGAAAAAACCCAAAATAACGTGAAAAATTGTGAAAAAATGCATTTTTCCAAATGTAAAACTTTTCTGCTTATACAGAAAATGGTTATACCACATAAATTATATATTAAATAGCATTAGCAACATGCCCACTTTATGATGGCGGCATTTATTAAACGATATTTCATTTTTTTTAGACAATAGAAAGCGTAAAACATTAGCAGCAAATTTACAAATTTTCAGTAAAATTTCAAAATCAGATATTTTTAGGGGCCTGTTCAGGTTCAAAGTGTATTTGAGGGGACTATATGTTAGAAAGCCCCACAAAGCACCCCATTTCAGAAACTGCACCCCCAAAACTCTGCAAAAGCACATCCAGAAAGTTTTTTTTTAACCCTTTAGGGGAGTCACAGAAATAAAAGCTAAGTGTGTAAGAAAATAGAAAATTTTAATTTTCTGTGCAGAGATTTTATTGTAATCCAATATTTTTCATAATTATAAACCTATTACCAGAGAAATGCACCCCAATATTGATTGCCCCGTTTCTGCAGTTTATAGAAATACCTCATACTGTATGTGGCCCTAATGCATTGTTTGACGGAACCACAAGCCTCAGATACAAAGGAGCGCCTAATGAATTTCAATGGCTCTGTTATATTTGGTCATTTCTGACTGTACCACTTCAGATTGGCAGAGGCTCTGGGGTGCCAAAACCTAAAAAACACCCCTAAAGGGATACCATTTAGAAAACTTTTCCCCCTCAAGGAATGTAACAAGGGGTGCGGTGAGCATCTGAACCCCACAGGTGCTTCACAGATTTTCCGAACATTATGGCGTGAAAAAAGACAAGTATTTTTACACTAAAATGTTGTTCTAGCCTTCAGTTTTTTATTTTCACAAACGGATAAAAGGAAAAAAAAAACACAAAACATGTAGCACAGTTTCTCCTGAGTACGGAAATACCCCACATGTGGACATAAAGTGCCAAGCGGGCGCAGGACGAGCCTCCAAAGGGAAGGAGCGCCAATTGGCTTTTGGAACCTGGATTTCACTGGAATGGATTTCAAGGGCTTCGTCGCATTTACAGAGCCCTCGTGCTGCCAAAACACTGGAAACCCCCGACAAGTGACCCCATTCTGGAAACTACACCCCTTAAGGAATCTAACAAGCGATGCAGTAAGCATATGGACCCCACTGGTGATGGGCACAAATGTGGAAAAATGTGACGTGAAAGTGAAAATTTTCATTTTTTCACTTTCTCGGCACAAATGTGCCCGTCATCAAGGGGTCCATATCCTTATTGCACCCCTTGTTAGATTCCTTGAGGGGTGTAGTTTCCAGAATGGGGTCACTTGTGGCGCTCCTTCCCTTCGGAGGCTTGCCCTGCGCCCACATAGCTCTTTATGTCCACATGTGGGGTATTTACGGACTCGGGGAAAATTGCTCTACACATTGTGTTTTTTCTCTCTTTTAACCCCTTGTGAAAATGATAAATTCAAGGCTAGACCAACATTATAGTGTAAAAAATGTAATATTTCATTTTCACTCCACATTGTTCCACATTTGTGCCTGTCACCAGTGGGGTCCATATGTTCACTACACCACTTGTTACATTCCTTGAGGGGTGTAGTTTCCATAATGGGGTCACTTGTGGGGGGTTTCAACTGTCTTGGCAACACAGGGGCCTTTTAAATGCAACATGGTCCCTCGAAATCCAATCCAGCCTCAAAAAACCAAATGGCGCTACTTCCCTTTGGAGGCTTATCCTGCACCCACATGGCGCTTTATGTCCACATGTGGGGTATTTCCGTACTCAAGGGAAATTGCTCTACACATTATGTGTTTGTTTGTTTGTTTGTTTTTTTATCTTTTAGCCCCTTGTGAAAATAAAAAAATCAAGACAAGACCAATGATTTAGAGTAAAAATAAAAAAAAAATACACTAAATGTTGGTCTAGACTTGATTTTTTTTCATTTCCACAAGGGGTTAAAAAAGAAAATAAACATAAAGCGTGTAGGGTAATTTCCCCTGAGTACGAAAATACCCCACATGTGGACATAATGTGCCATATGGGCACAGGGCAAGCCACCAAAGGGACAGAGCGCCATTTAGAGGCTGGAATGGAGGATGGAGGCCATGTCGCTATTACAAAGCTCCTGTGCTGCCAGGACAGTAGAAATCCCCCACAAGTGACCCCTTTCTGGAAATTACACCCCATAAGGAATCTAACAAAGAGTGCAGTGAGTAAATGGACCGCACTGGTAACAGGCACATATGTAGAACATGTGCCGTGAAAATAAAAAATACAATTTTTTCATTTTCACATCCCAAATGTGGCCGTCACCAGGGGGCCATATACCCGCTGCCCCCCTTGTTAGATTCCTTATGGGGTGTAGTTTCCAGAATGGGGTCACTTGTGGGGGGTTTCTACTGTCCTGGCCGCACAGAGGCTTTGTAATTGCATCATGGCATCCTCTAATGGGAATGGC
Source organism: Dendropsophus ebraccatus (assembly GCF_027789765.1). NCBI lineage: Eukaryota > Metazoa > Chordata > Amphibia > Anura > Hylidae > Dendropsophus > Dendropsophus ebraccatus. The sequence continues at coordinate 52,348,498 of NC_091463.1, forward strand.
GGCCATACCTATTTAGCTGGGGAAAAGGGACAATTCTAATTTATTTGGGGGTATTAGGCCAATTATTAGTTTATAAGGTTGAAAATGACAGGTGTCCATCAAATTCAACCTGTGTTGATGCAGAGGTAGGCAAAAAAAAACCTCGTAAGGCAGAGGACAGTAGCCTCATCAATGGGAAAAATTCCTTCCCGACTCCATAATGGCAATCAGAATAATCCCCGGATCAACGTGACCCCTGAAATAGGAATGAGGGACAGAATTTAGAAAATGTAGAACTCCGATGACGTGTGGTACGCCTTGAAGCGATCCAGTATGCAGAGGCCGGGGGTATCAGGACAGGTGTCACACTGGAAAATGGCGTCCTTCCTGATACCCCTGTTACGCCACACTTTGCACTTCTTCTGGGGTCTCCTGTTTTCCAGTGTGGGGGACGTCACCTGGAAAATGTTGTCCTGGTGCGATACGGGGTCCTTCATATCCAGAAGTGCTGGATCCGCTCCATGGCTGCTAAATAATAGGGCTTTTATTACTGCTTCATATATTTTGGATCGTGCCGCAAGCTACAGTAGCTCGGGCAGCGAGGGACCGGAAGAGGGGGTGCTGGTATAAAAGTTATCCCCGTACAGGTGGTAACCTTTATCCAGCAGTGGGAAGATCAGTTCCTGAACGATCTTCCCAATAACTCGGAGGAGGGGGGGGGCGGGCAGGATTCGGGGCCCTTACATCATACACTGTAAGGGTACGTGCACTCTGCGGAATGGCGAAGGATAATTCTTTGTGCATTCCGCAGCTGGCACCCACCGGCAGACTGATGCGGGCGCGCGTTTCCGTCCGTGTCAGACTCCATTCCATGCACGGGCGGATTCCGCTCTCCGTCCAATGTGTTCATACTTCGGATGGACGATGGAATCCGCCCATGCATACAACGGAGTCTATGACACGGGTAGAGACACACGCCTGCATCAGTCCGCCGGCGGGTGCCAGCTGCGGAATGCACAAAGGATTATCCTTCGCCATTCCGCAGTGTGCACGTACCCTAAATCTGTAGGTACTCTTACAGAGTTTGTAGAATTTCAATCCATACCGTCATCTCTTATTGAAACGGTACTGACGGAAAAGACGTGTCTGGGGGGCAGCGTACGCTATGCTACCCCCAGACACGTCACTGGATGATGAGGATGAATGGAGGAAAGAAGGATCCCCCCCCATTCATCCTCACTGGCTGTTTCAGTGTCGGAGGCAATAATAACGTATGCGTCTGACACCGAAAACGCACTGTGGTCTATTTTTATATAGGGGTTGGTATATGTGGTATGTAGTGGTGAAGTGTAAAACTTTATTCAATGTAATGTGTAATAGTGTAATGTAGTGTTTTTTACGTTTTTTTTTAACATTCAGTATAAAAAGAACCTATGCCAAAAATGGTGTTGCTGATAAATGCTGCACTTATTTGCGGCACTCATCAGCAGACCGTGGCAGTAGGATATAGAAAAAAACACCCTACGCCAAAAAGGAGGAGTTGCTGATTAGCAGCGCACTTACGTGCAATGCAGATCAACACTCAGCGGCGTAAGGGTGCGGAAAATACAAAAAAAAAAAAAAAAACATTTACTACATGCTGAACATCCCTCTAGCTGCTGATAAGTGTATTACTTTTCATCCGCTAAAGGGCAGCAGAGTGCCGAAAAAAAGTTGAAGACATCCGAGGGGCCGACGGAAAAGACCGAAGACCCGAACGGAAGAAGATGACGTCACGGAACCCGGAAGACACTGATCGAGACCCCGGGATCCAGTGAGTATGGCCAAATATCTGCTCTGGACCCCTCAGCTACCTAGCTGAGGGGTCCAGAGCAGGTATTTATTACTTTTGGGGACTTTGATCGCCGTGATCGGGACGTGGCACTGTGGCCAGCATTACTTTTAACAGTAATGGCGGTCGGTGCCGTCCTCGGACAGCTCCGGCCGCCATTATTTTCCGGGTCATCGGGTCACTATGATTTTCTCTAGAATGCCACCGCTTTAGTTTAAATGCAATCCAGAAAATAAGTGAAACGTTAAGGAAGCCCGCATACTAATGGCTACTCACCGCCCAACTGGGCTTGATACATAGGTCTTTTCCTATTTGTGTAGGAGCAAACTATCAATCAGGCCCAACAGAATGGGGAGTAGCCAGCAGAGAGCCAACCTCCCCAACATGTAGTGAACAGAGAAGAGGAGACAGAGGAGTCTATCATTCCCAACTCCACATTAACATAGCCATGTTTACAGAGTATTGATCAGATAGTTTATACAAACAATTATCCTTGTTCCCATATATAATCAAACTTGATTCTATTTAAAAAAAAAAAAAGGCAATTTCACAAATGCTTTTAATTAGCGGAATTGTTTACATTTGCTGCAGTGCCCTATCCTCTTACCCTTTAGTTGATCCTCAGGAGCTGGTGAATATATTTTTATGGCTTCTGTGTCTCCCTCTCAGATTACAGTGGGAGACACAGAGCTGATTCAGCTTGGCATTGCCGCATCCTGCTCTCACTCCCTCTTACCCCTATCCCCAGCCCAATAAAAAGTAAGAGAGGGATATGGCAATGCTTACCTGATATAGCCCCAATGATGGCCACTTTGATAATAGTCACAAACCAGAATTGGTTAACATGTTATCGACACATTTGTCTGTTTAATATCTTTTTCCTTGATTTGTCATGATAATTTCATGATTTACCATAAAATAGAATGGGAAATACTGTTCTTTTTGTTGCCAAAAATAAATCTAAAAAATGAAAATTAATTTACCAAATCACAATGACCAAAGAATTCTGAAGTTCTTAGTTAATCACAATCAGGTGAAAAATATGGCCACTTTCAGTCTTATTACTATAATTAATTATTATTTTTTTTAAATTGACTATGATCTTTCTTTCCAGCTAAAAAATTACACAGGGGTAATGCACGTTTCTGGGGTTACGAAAACAAAGCCCATTGGATCAATTAAAATACAATGCACTGAACTTTAAAACCACTTAGCATAATATAAGACAAAGCATAGCAAACCTTTCCTTTAATCTCAATTTTACGGACTTTACTGCAGTGAACCTTCACTGGTCAAAGCAAATTATTAATTTTATTATCGTAATAAAATTTGTGCATTTCAAGTAACTGCAAAAGAACATCATTAGTCTGATTTCTTAATGGTGTAACTCAATACCCTGCTGAAACCATTATTCTTGAGGAAGAGACCTCATTAAAATATCTCTTGATGATCTTTCCTTCTTGGCGTCTGTTACACTGAAGTCATAGTCTACTGAGGTTTCACTTGCTAGAATTTTGTTGGGCTTTAACAATTTCACTGTGGTTTTCTAATGAAAGTTAATATGCTCTCTGCAAAAGTCTTCGCTGGAAAATTCATTATCAGACCAACCAGAATATTGAATAGGGTATATGGTGATGTAAAATTCATGATAATTTCTATATGTTGACATTGATGTGCCGAGGTTAATAAATCTGTTTCTATAATGCTGATAGAAAAAATACAAAAGTCAAATTATCTCACTCTCGTTTTGTTCTGATATAACATATAAATTACTTTAATCCAGAAGTAATTTGAAGGGGTTGTCAAGCAGACATTTTTTTGTCCATATGCCCAGGCCTCCTTGAAAAAGAAAAGAAATAAAAAAAAACTGTATTCCCCTGCTTCATTTTCCAGAGCCTGGTTCTGCTGTGTTTCACTTCCTGGTATTGGGGTCACTACAAGACATTGCCTCTCTACCAATCAATGGCTGAAGTGGGAGAATTTTGCAGCCATTGATTAGCTGGGTGGCAATGTCTTTTGCTTACTATAGCATCAGGATTTGTAATATGATTACATGCTTAACATACAGGCCAGCATTTTGTCCATTCAGAGAACAAAGGTAGAAAAACATGGGAATGATAAACAGTTTACAGTTTTAGGACTGGGAATTCCAATTTTAACCAAAGTTAGAGTGGTTACCAATATTCAAAAATTGTATGATTTACATAGAGAAATACTCACACTCTTATATAGCTACGCTGAGTATGAGGTACGAATTAGCAAAACTGACAATCAATAATGATTTGGTCATGTTGTAAAAAAATGTAAGGAGTCAGTTTCCCATCAGTTCAGAAATTTAACTTGGCAAAAACTAGATTCAATCAAAAGCTCACAAAGTCCATGAATCTTTAGAAAAAGGGTAGGACGCTCAAACACCTGGTCTAGTCCTACAGTGTATTGTACAGGAGCAATGGCTCTTGCCTTTTACAGCAGTCCCTGTTCCTTTACATACATTGCATGGGCAAATGCAGGGCAATCAGGGCACCACTGAATCTGAATCTAAGAAGACTCTTGGAAGATTCACTCCTCTCTAGTGTCAATCAATATGGATGCCCCATCTGTTTTGTTTTTGTAAAAATGACTGCCAAAACTGAATATAGCAAAAATGCTAATATCTGTCAATATAACAAACATTTGATAAAATGTTTTACGGTTCTAAAGGTGGATGGCCATATATTAATAATCCTAGACAAACTTAACATGATTTAACATTACCATCTAAATGCATCCCAGCTTCCCCTAACAGTAAGGATCCCTTTAGATTAACAGATTTCTCGGATGTGGTGCCCAAACGAGTGTCATTCAACAAGATTGGCGCTCATTTATGGTTCATTTACATAGCACAAGAAGTCTAGCATCCGGACGGCATGAACGATCATTGTATCATTCCTGCTGCCCTGGAACTGACAGCAGATTTGTATATATCTGTGCTGTCAGTTTAAAGAATACTAGCACCAGGGTCTACACTTACAGCAGTGTATGTTTGTGATTGGGCATCCCGGTCTTCTGTCTGCTGGCTGTATCTTCAGGCCCCGCCTCCTCTGGCTGTCAATCATTCCAGAGAAGGGGAAATCTGAAGACACAGATGGCGGACGGAGGATGGGAGACCTGGATACCGGATCACAAGCAGCACTGCTGCTTGTGATCTTTAAATTGACAGCACAGATATACACATATACCTTCTGTTTGTTTTCTTATATTGTTATCGGCCACACATAACCCTGATTACACAGGAAGAAATGTGTCTGACAGTGATAAATATGAAAGCCTGCTCTAAAGACCCGATCAGCCGAGGATTGGGCATTTCCCTCAGTCTTGGCTAATTGGTGTCATTTTACACAGTTCAATTATCAGACGTAGAAGCATTTCTAGCATTGGTCCCATGTAAGCGGCCCTTAAAGGAGAAGGATGGGGCTACTGCCCTTTTATTGTCTGAGGACATAATTCAGGTGAGGAATATCTGACTGCTGAATAAGCGTATGGCCATCTTAGCATCTTATTTATTGATATATGGCCATATTTATATTTCATTTTTTTTTTATAAGGAAGCCTTGACAATGAAGAAGGTTATAATACAAACAATACAAATATATTTGATACAGCTTTACCTTTAGAAACAAACATGACTTAATAATATGACATAATAATATAAGTGCTATAGGGACAATGTAAAACAGTGCTTCTCAATTCCAGTCCTCAGGCCTCACCAAAAGGTCTTGTTTTGAGGATTTCCCATACATAGATCACCCATACATAGTATAATTATATCACCTGTGAAATACTAAGGAAATCCTCAAAACATGACCTGTTGGTGAGGCCTGAGGACTGGAATTGAGAAGCACTCACGTAAAATATTCTAGTCTCTATAAATTGCGTAATAATTACCTTTCTTTTCTGCTTTATCAGTAACCTTTCCTCCGAGTGGTGAATAAGTGGTGTCTGTAGAATCCTCCCCTTTATTTCCTTTACTGACCCCATTCTCGTAAAGCTGACTCTCCACCGGTTGAAGTTGCCAAGTTAAACCAAACAAGTGAACTGCTATAAAAAAGGAAACACTTTAATCCCGAGGATAGAAAAGAGACATGCAGATAATAAAAACATACTTGAGACATGAATTCATCATCTTTATCCCCTAATTCATGCTTATTATCAGCTTTGCTTTATGAAATTTAACATTGCCGGAACAAAGCCATAAATCCTGTATAGGCAGCAGGAGACTGACCGCTGTACATAATTTACGGAGGCTTTGTTTTCCTGCACATTTATCTCTCTGACAGAGGGGTAATTATTGCTATATGTACTAAAGTAATCATTTGTTTAACTACGAATACAAATTGTATGGTAATAGGTTTAACTGGCGTCCTGTGATCACGCTACAGAGTAAATCTTAATTAACTTGGTTGATTAATTTTACCATAAATGAGAATCCACTTAAGATGATGAACGAGGCAAATTTTACAAATGTCTTAAAAAAAGAAATATGGGGAAAAAAGAAACATCTTGTAATTTTTGGAAGACTAAAACTCACATTAGAGCTATGTATTATCTAGTACATGTCTACAGTAGCATGAAGTATTGCTCTATAAGTTTTCCCTGCTACATAAGTGCAATATATTATGGTTGGGCAACAGTTGCATAATTTAAGTGTACCTGTCATTAGAAAAAAAAACTTTTGACATGTCATAGAGACGTGTCAAAAGTTTTGATCGGTCCCGGTCTGAGTGTTCAGACCCTTACTAATCGTGAGAACAAGCAGGGTCCTCTCCAGGCTGTGTGTCACCTTATAAGTTGGGCTCCTAATGTAAAGGCTCTATTATACACACAGAGTTATCTGACAGATTAATGAAGCCAAAGCCAGGAATTGATTTGAAAAGAGGAGAGAGCTCAGTCTTTCCTTTATTACCTGTTCTCTGTTTATAGTCTGTTCCTGGCTTTGGGCTACAATAAACCTGTGTGTGCAATAGGGTCTTAAGTCTATGGAGCCAAACTCTTTTTTTCTACACAGAGTGGGGAGTGGACTGCCCTACATTCAGTCTTCTCCCTGCTTATTGTTACAATAGGTATGGGTCTGACCTGGACATTCGGCTCCTACAAATAGAATCATAACATAATTATGTCAATTTTTTTATGACCACAGGTACAGTACACTTTAAAATTAAGGTATCAAATCAAATTTCTGGCAGAAAAGTGGAGATTGACTGCTGTCTGTTTCCAAGGGTAAAAATTTTAAATAAGTTATGCATAAATGGTTAAACTTTCAGGTGAGTGAATTATATCAGCACAAACTGGATTGGTCCTGAATTCCAGTAAAACATCTCTGAGGATCTGACAATGGTCATTTGTTCAACGTAAAGGACATCTTGAATGTCTTGTATTAATTATCAGGACCTACGAGTCCGCACTACTGTTTACTTTTAAGACAATGTTCTTATGTCTCTACTTTCTTTCAATAAAAATTTGTTTTGGAAAAAAAAAAAATAATACAGGAATTCGTTCTTCAGTTCAGAAGCTTATCTAAAAGAGTCAACAATTGATTTAGCACAAATCTGAATTTCATAAATAATTCTGATTTCTTTACAATACACACTTCTTGTGGTTCATTGTGCACTTGTTTCATCCATACTCCTGTATATTGAACAGCCCTAAGTGGCAATGCTTTATTTATCACAGATTACAATCACTCCATTCATTGGGTGAACTCACTGTACTGTACAGGAGCCTCTGACAAGAGTCCTTGCTCCATGGCATATTTCGTGTTAGCAATCAGGGCATTTTTTATTCTAAATCTAACAGTAAGTTTCATCAAATCAGACCCAAAATGAATCTTGGAAGATTCAATCATCTCTAGAAAAAAGTTTGAAGTAACTTTAACCCTTAGGCGATCCTGGACGTACCTGTACGTCCAGGGCCGCCTCCATGTGTTCAGAGCGGGGCCGTGCGACGGCCATGCTCTCAACTGCCCTGGTCCCGGGTGCCGCTCGTAGCCCGGGTCTGCGGCTATTAGCGGGCACGGTCCGATCGCGTGCCCGCTAATAAAGTAATCGGATGCAGCTGTAAAAGTTGACAGCTGCATCCGATTACTTGATGCAGCCGTTCCCTGGTGTCTAGTGGGGTGGATCGCTACTTAGCTGACACTGCAGACAATGGGATCTGACAGGTGAACAACACGTGATGGTTTCTTTCTTTAACAGTAAAAGGTATTCAAGCATGGCAGAAGGGATTTTTTTGTTGGTCTCTGTTTTACAGGCAACACAAGTGTATTGATTTCCTGTTTCATGGTGTGACCTGCCAGTATGACTGTAATGATAACTTACTGTACATGGAGCATGCCTATAAGTGAAGCTTTAGTAACCATCTACTAATTTTTGTAAATCATCACAAAATATGAGACATCTATTACATATGACCTCTAATCATTTATAGAGATATGGGAATCATACAGGCATTTGTGACTGGAAGGCCAGGCAGCTTGTGGGTACAGGACTGTCAGATAGAATAAGTACTAATAGCAATGATACCAGTATGGATTGAGGGCTGGCCTGGGTATAGCACTAAAAATAGTGAGCACAGCAACACTGCAGGCTGAAAGGCAACTCTCACTCTGGGCAAGAATGTTAACTCTTCCTTATAACATCTATGAATGTCCTGATGGCATACAATTGTCTAATATGTTGGTATAACTTTGTCTCAATTGTAACTAAGGCTCTTACCTACATTGAAGATTTTCATTAAAACTGCAATCACTTATGATGGAACTATATTAATAACTTATCTTTATTTATACAGCACCAACTGATCCATAGCACTTCACATAGATCTGTCAATTGAGGTCTATGTCCCCATTAGAGCTCTAAAAATAGTGAACATACAAACTCCTTGCAGATGGTGCCCGTGGTGAAATTTGAACCCAGGACCCCAGCGATGCAACAGGAAAAGCCACTGTGCTGACCTCTGGTTGTGAAAACTACAGATGGAAACATGATGGAAACCTGATCCCTCCCAATAAGTTGTATGATGAACTTGACACCTTTATGTCATCAACTATTATTATAAGGGAAGATGTAAACTTGATCTTATATATTTTATATAAACTATATAACATTGTTGGGTTTTCATAATACAGTATGATCCGTCCATATTGTTTAGGCTGCTTTGCTTTGTTAGGGTGCGTTCACACCTACAGGATCTGCAGCAGATCTGCAGCAGATTTGATGCTGTGTTCAGTTATTTAAATGAAATCTGCTGCAGAAAATCAGCTGCAGATCCTGTAGGTGTGAACGCACCATTAGGCTGTATTTACACAACGTCAAAAAAAGAGAAAAGACAGCCGTTATTGCCGCAATTTAACTGACTGCAATACAATGCATTGAAGTCAATAGACGTCAAAATAATGATCAAGTCAATTATTTTCGGATGTCTTTTGCAAACAGCGGATGTTATTTTTTAGTTGTTTGCACACAGCTTTCCTTTTATTACCCTCCTTTGGCTAGGTTCACACATCGTCTGTTATAAGTAAAGAGCAGACGCTGATTGCAATGGCCTCAACGTCTGTTCTTTTCATGACTTCAATGCAATGCCGCCCACTGTGTCCAAATATCGTTATTCTAACGCCCGTTCTTTAGAACGGGCGTTAGAATAAAGTGCCTGTCAATTATCATCAGCTGTTCACACAATGCAATGTGCAGAGGCGGCTGTACATTACATCAAAGTGAATGGCTAATTGATTTGTGGGCACACCCAACAGTGCCCGCAAATCAATTGTAAAAAAAGAACATTCCTGCAGCCAATAAGAGGTATCAGCAGCCGGCTGTTTAACGATGTGTTTTTAAACGATGTGTGAACATAGCCTATCCCTGTTTTTACTATTAAATCCAATAGAATTTTCAATTAAAGACTTAGGGTGCGTTTACACAGAGAGATTTATCTGACAGATTTTGGAAGCCAAAGTCAGCACTGGATTTAAAAGAGGAGAAATCTCAGTCTTTCCTTTATGACCTCCTCCCTGTTTATAATCTGTTCCTGGCTTTGGCTTCCAAAATCTGTCAGATAAATCTCTCTTTGTAAACGCACCAACATCCAAAGGCCAATTAGCCCACCTAAACTAGAATAATGTACCAGCAGCTGTTATTGCAATGACGGGCGGACAATCCTCAAAATAATGGACGTCATTATGGACTCCAAATGACGGACATCATTTTAAATATTTTAAACAGACAAGGAAAAAACATTGTGGGAACATAGCCTAAGGCAGTTATGTGTTCGCTACTTCAAATATTGGTCAAACATCACCATCCAACATAGCCAGTTAAATGTTACAAAAACCATTATGCTATTTGGGTATTAAACTATTAAAAAAACAACAACAACAATTTAAAGCAAACCATTTAATCCTACAGTTATAACCATTACCCTGAGTGTAAAATATAAGAAGTCTCTCTTTATCTCACGCTGTGCATCTACACAGAGCATAACAGTGTATGGCAGTGTACGTCATGTTCACATGACGTTTTTTATAGCCATTGTTTAAAACTTGAAATATCATTTATTGTTTTGAGTATTAAATAATGTCCATTGTTTTGCAAGTTTCAGCAGCCATCAGTGTGAAGACAGCCGCTGGAACATTATTCTAGTTCAGGTGTACCGATTGCCCTTTAATTTTTAAGCCCATTGAATTTAATAGTAAAGGCGATGAAAGGACGGTAAAAAAAAGAAAAAAAACTGTGTAAACAACTAAAAAAAATAATGTTCGTTGTTTGCAAAAGACGTCTGCGAATAATTGTCATAAACATTATTTTGATGTCAGTGCAAACAACGTCCTTTATTTAATAAACTGTGTGCATTGGACAGCTGTCGTTCTATTGACTTCCCTGCATTCTATTGACTATAAAAATTGACTTTTTTTTTTTTTTTAAAGGCGGTCATCTTTTCTCTTTGTGAGCACAGCCTATAAGTTTTGTTCAGTACCATGTGTAGCATTTACCCTTTGACTTTTAGTACTTATCTTGCATGCATATCTGGCATTTTCATGTGTTATTTCACCTTTACATCTAAAACCCGATTGCAAACTTAATCAGTCCACGGGGAATTACTGAACCTCTGTAGATATCTCTTGTTTACTATGGATAGATTCTGGACTGCATTAAAAAAAAGTGAAACATTACTAACTAATCAAAGCATCCTTCTACTATTATGGAAACACACACACAGACACACACATACATACACACACACACACACACAGACACACACACATACATATTCACAGACATACACACACATACATACACCAACATACACATGCATACATACATACATTCTCACATACATAAACACACACACACACACACACACAGATATAACTACACATAAAAAGGAAACTGCATATTTTTACCTTCCAGTGATTTCTACATAACACCACTAAGGATAATGATAAAAAATGTAGGAATACCTGCATGAACTGTCAACATCGCTTCTAAAGGATCTTACAATACATACATAACATATTCTCTTGTACAAGAGGCCTTATTCATAAATACGAAGGAGGAATTAATCTTTTGTGACTTTTGAACCCATCTTTTTCAGCGTGAACTCTTTTTAATGCCACTTTCAATTATGCAAATGTGTATGGTGAATTTAGGAATTTTTTTCATGCACTTTCTTGCTGTGTGGGTGTATTCTACCTATTGACTGGATGTGCGCAACAATTTAGGGGCTTTTTAAAAACTCACAAATAATAGATGTGTCTTAAAAGCCAGAGCACTTAAACCACGTTTCCTTTTTAAGCCAAAAATTAAGATAAAAGATGATGAAAAGAGATGAAAATGACGATGAGCAAACGTACAAATGATTGATAAAACGTGTTTGAAAAGTCAGACAAAAAAGAAATATGCATAATGTGACAAAACATAGGCAAAAAAAACTGTACATTAGTACATGTCACCCCCCCCCCCCAAGTCATAGTACTGTATAAGGCTATGTTCACACTATGTTTAACAGCGTCCGTTGCATTAAACTGCCTTTAGGATGTTCCTCTGTATCAGCTGCAGGAATGTTCTTTTTTTACTATTGATTTGCGGGCACTGTCGGGTGTGCCGGCAAATCAATTAACCATTCATTTCAATGTAATGTGCAGCTGCTGCCATACATTACATTGTGTGAAAAGCTATTATTTCTGGACGCTGTTTATAGCGTCCGGAAATAATAGGGAGGTACCGTATTTTTCGGACTATAAGGCGCGCTTAAAATACTATGATTTTCTAAGAAATTGTAAGTGCGCCTAATAGTCCAGTGCGCCTTATATATGGATCGGGATACAGCTCCGGCCTCCATGGCGCAGATAGGCTGCTGAGCTCACATCTCCCCGCCACACAGCACAGCGCAGAGCTCCCTCACCTGGACTCCCGGCCCATGGCTCCGCAGGCCTGTCCTGCTGTCCCGCCCTCCCGCTGTAGCGCTGTAGAGCTCTCCCGTTGTAGCGCTGTATCGCTCTCCCGCTGTCCCGCTCTCCCTGCTCTCCGCAGCCCGGATACAGGCTCAGGCATAGGCTTCAGGCATAGACTTTCATTCAATAGCGCCACCTAGTGGCTGGAGGTTATAGAGCAACACTGTACTGTACTGAGGCTCCTAACTATGGTGGCCTCAATGCTCCATGCAGAATTCTGCCAACGGGACTCGCTGGCAGAATTCTGCCTAACCTGCATGGTGCATTACGGCCACCATAGTTAGGAGCCTCAGTAAGTACTGTGATCAGCAGGTGAATTACATTTTTCGTTCGTTCAAACTTATACACTATAATGCGGTGCGCCTTATAGTCTGGTGCGCCTTATAGTCCGGTGCGCCTTATATATGAACCTAGATGGCTTAGCAGGCTAAAATTGAAGGTGCGCCTTATAGTCCGGTGCGCCTTATTGTCCGAAAAATACGGTACATTAATTTAATTGCCATTCTAAAGAATGGGCGTTAACGTAACGATGTGTGAACACAGCGGGCGGCATTGCATTGACTTCAATGCAATGCCGCACCAGCAGTAAGGAACGGATAATGATTCCATTGCAATCAGCGTCCATTCTTTACTGCAAAATTACGTTGTGTGAACATAGCCTTCAGGATTTTTAGGTGTCTATTTAGGGTTCACCATATTAGGCCATGTTCACAGATGGTATAACACCAGTCATTCTGTGACTATGTGTATACGCTCTAGCGGGGGTTCCGTTCATTTAACTACAACGTATGTTTTGTATAAATCATGGGTGTTGTTACAAATTGCAACAAAGGCCGTGATTTATGCAAAACATACATTGTGTGAACATGGCCTTATATTGCAAATTACCTTTAGCCACATGAAACCCGGGGTAGGAAAACCAAAGGAATATCTATCTGCATTGTGTATATTTTTCTCATTCAATGAGGATGTGCTCAGTTTGCAAATCTTCTATTTGGTGCAGTGTATCCATTTTATTTCCCCTTATAATAAAAGACTGACATTTAACAAAAAGGGATCACCATTCCTCTGCACAATTTCACTGAACAAAAAAAGGAAAAAAAAAATAAAGTAACCTAATTCAAAGAAAAAAAATGTGTTCAATGCTCAAGCTGTTAGAACCAGCTCCGTAATTGCTAAACCATCAATGTCCAGAGAAAAGACATGTGAATTAATGTCCTGTTGCTGCGATAAAGTCTCCTTTATGGAAATGAGGAAATAATACAAAATTGGATAATTCTCCTTTGTGTGAGATATGTTATAGTGAAAGACGGCACAAATAGGCATGAGATCATTATGAAATGTTAATGGCTCGATGGTTAATAGGATACATATATAATTAAATTGGAGGTATGAGTAAAAATACATTAACTTCGGCTTCTTCTTTCTTCTGCTATTGAAAATAATGCTAATTATGGTATTTTCGGGGCTATTTTACTCCGTTTGATGTTGTATTTTCATACTTAGAATCCATTCATTAATGCCCAGGCTGAATGTTGTTCTCATCTCCATGAAAAGCTTGCCATTCAAATAGCAACATACAAGACTGTAATGAAAAGTCCTGAAACTATGAATCCCGCACCGTACTTGTGGTCGCCAATTAAAAAGCTAGGCAACCTTGTGACATCCCTGTCTTAAGTTAATGTAGTCCTGGACTGAATATAGCTCATGGAGAAGAAAAGAAAATCTATAGAAGAAATCGATTTAACTACTACTGCGATTCGCAGAGATTTGATTTGCGAATCTTTAGCTGGTGGCAAATCAATCTGTCAGCTTTGCAGCTTGGTAGTTTAATCTCAAAGTTCGCTACTTGATTTGGCCATGTCTAGAAATGGCTAAAGATTCACAAATCAATTTACAAGCTCTCAAGTTGTGGAGTTACTTTGTCTCTTACAATCCCTCCAGTCAGCCTCGGCCACTGCCACATTCTCTATTGCTTCTAAATATTGTGCAAAGATTTCTATTTATAGGGAATGGCACAGATCTGTTGTCAATGATAGGACAGTCTGCTTTGCGTTTATCTCCAGCAAATATGGCAGGAAGTCCCTGATGAGATGAGGTGACAGATCTCAGGTAATAGATAAAGGGGGTTAGGGGGGAAGGTGAGGGGGGAGTTCTCTAGGGTCCTTGCGTGCTATACAACCAATGTACAGTATGCCACAAAATGTGGCTAGAGCTTTGTTCACACTGCTGTTGTGAGTTCAGTTTTTATAGAAGCTGTAGTAATAATAATAATAATAATAATAATAATCAAATATATTAGTTTGTAATAGACCCTAATAATTTTTTAAGGATCCCATTGACATACAATTGGATAATCAGGTTACTGGAGTTTTCATATCAGAGTGCAAACTATGCTAGTCTAGCATTAAAAAACAACTAATATAAGATTATGCATATAAGTGTTAACGAGGGTTGTCGAGCCAGGGCTTGTTGTTTAAATTTAGTTTTTATGTTGAAAATATATATTTTTTCTGATTTTTGAATTTATTTATTTTTTTCTTTCAGATTTTCAATCTTACTATCCATATTATGAGAGAAACAGATCACTGATCTCAGGTAGATCAGCCAAAGATAACACTGCCAGCTACTAGTGAAAGCACTCAATGCAGTGAAATCCTAGGTGCATTGCCCCCTGCGAACATGAATATGCAAAAGAAGTGTCTCGAAACACAGGACTAGCCAGATATCCCTCCGGGAAGGGCCCAGCCAAGGGGTGGCTCCAGTAGGGAAACCACCATCACCAAAGTGATAAGAGAAGGTTGCTGTAAAGTGATCTGTACAGCACTGCAGTGACATGTGACACCAGTAGGTAGAGGAGACAATAGCAGCTCCCTGTGGAATGACCTCTTCAAAAGCCACAGAGTAAGCTCAGTAATGTTTCACGTTCATCTCAAGGGGAAAGACTGTCTATTGTCGTCTATGTCCATGAGGCTTGTCTTACTAATAGAGTCATAACAATTACATTGAAATCTCTATTTTGACCCCCCCCCCCCCCCCCCGCACACACACGCACACACACACACACACACACACACACCCTTTGAATATATGTCCTAGGATCTAGTTATAACTTCTGGAAAATGGGCTTTACTCATAGCTGCACATCCAATAATCAGATTTTGACGAGTACGAAGTTACTGTACTATTTGCAGTAAACACTTTTTGACCTGCACAGCCGTCAGATTTGTTGTCTGAGCTATTTCTCCGGAAATTTGAAGCAAATTTCTTGTTGGTAATTAAAGGATTTCATTTTTTTTTCTCTAGAGGAAATATGAGTGTAATGATTTCATGAACACATCCAGTTATTGCTACACACATTACATTGTATTATAGCCTTAACTCTCTATTCTTTTTGCTTTTGAAATTTATTGTGTTTGGCTTGTAGTGTATTTGCGGGAGGAATATCTCACATATTAAAAAGTCTGATTTTATTTCATTTACTTTTATTACCTGTGTGATGGAGTACATTGTTTTTGCTCTCAGTGTCAACAACTGAGCTTATCAAATTTAGACAAAGGATTATTTTTCAAACTCTTCGTATGTGAGATAGAGATTAAATAAAAATATTGTTTTGTGCTAGAACCTTTTTCTTTCATTACTGTGTTGTTGGTAACATCGCTGCAAAATTACAGGAGCTTCTGAAACCGTAAGAAAGATTTCTTTATATTGAAAGTCTAGTAAATTAGCTTATAATAGGGACTCATGGCCGTTGTTTTATTCAGCTGGAATCTAGTTCTATGTAAACAATGGTCAGGAGAAGAAGTGGTGGACAACCATTAAAAGAACAGTTCAGACTTTGACCTCTTCATTACTGTGGTCAATCCAAAAACTGGAAAATCCAAAAAATAATTGTTAGTTTTACTTTACAATAGTTCAAAGGGTATTATAGTATCATATTTTGTTATATTATGCTGGGGATGCTATGGACTGGGGGATCTTCAGCTTTCTAGTTGTTACAAAACTACAATTCCTATAATGCCTGGACAGCTATCCCTATCTCTCAAAGTTCCTGTTACAGCCTCTGCTAGCGACCATCAAGGGGTTGGGTAGATTAGGCAGCAAGTGACCAGTGAGTTCTTGAAGTTGATGAAAATTTGGGGAAAGTGGTAGTTTTAGAATGTCTTTCACAAATTTTGATGGATAGACTGGGCAGAACATTTCCAAAATAGCAGCTCATGTAACATCTTCCCAGAATGCACTGTTTAGTACATACCAAAAGTGGGCCATGAAAAGACAAGAGTCATTGATGCCACATTAGAGTTTATCTGATCAGATCCCAAAGGAGAGATATTATGGCACAAATTGCTAAAAAAGGATAATGATTGCCTGAGATGAAGGAGTCAGAACATAGTGCATTGTGATAAGCTGGACATAAGGCTTCAAAGCCACAGACTGACAGATTTCACCCCCGAAATTGCCTACAATGGGCATGAGAGTATATGAGCGGTAGGTGGCGTGGTCTGATAAATCACGTTTTATGGCACATCATGTAAATGGCAAGATGCAGGTGTGTTATTTTCCTAAGGAGGAGGTAAGGATATACAGCACTATAGGGACAAAACAAGCCAGTGACGGCAGTGAGACGCTCTGGATAATAGTCACGTCCTGCCATTTATGTTGATGCTACTTTGACACATTCTATTTAACTAAACATTGCTGCAGACCAAGTACACACCTTTCTTGCTGTGGTATTCCCTTATTCATTGTTGTCTTTTAACAGATAATATACCCAGATAATATATCCCAGTGCAAAAACATAAAAATTTAAATTTTTATTGCAGAAATCAATAGTACAAGCGATTTTAAGAAATTCTGTCATAGGTTTTATTAGGCAATAAAGCCTCTTTCTGTACTCAAAAAGCAGTTTTTTTAGCCTCCCCTCTCATTTCTTATCTGTGCATTATCAGGCAAAGCTGTCTTTATTACAGAGGAACAAAATAAAGACGAGTTTTCTGAGCTCATTATAAACTATGGAGTGGGGAGGGGTTGAGGGGGATGAGTGAGCAGGGAGAACAGGAAAGATGCTGTACAGTTTGCAGACTGTCTGGGCACATAAAATGCTGGATTCACAGGTCAGAAAGGTCAGTGCTTATCTGGGATCTTGGTGTGTTCACTCATTGTCTCCGTGTTCACTCGTGTGTGTGTGGGGGGGGGTAGGAAAACAGCTGTTTGAGTACAGAAGGAAACTCTTTTGCTTAGCAAAACCTATTACAGAGGTTTTTTTTATCACTTGTACTATTGTTATGTATTGATTTCTGTAAAATGACATTTAAATGACAGTTACGCTTTAAGATCTGCTTTGAGAGATGTTACAAAGAATTCTTGACCCCCAAATTTTGAAAATCTAAATGTGATCAAGCAAAGATGTCAGTGATAAAATAAAAGACACCTGGAATAAGACATCTATATTTAAATGAAAGGCAACCTCCCATAGTTTATCAAAATGAATAGACCTGTACCGTGACCCTGTAATATTTTATTGTGCACTGTAATACGCAAGTTTGTACAAATTATAATGAAAATAAAAGTAACTGCTCAACGCTCATCATTTATTGTTACTTTAACTTTTCCATTTATGAGTTATTTGCTGGCAGCACTTCACTTACTGAGAAGGGATACACAAACTCAAGCACAACAGCAATAAACAAGCAGGAGAGCGAGTGCATTTTGCTCAGCGGAATACATCATTAAGTGTTCATCATAGGAGAAGATACCAAGCAGGAAATGAAAACAGAAAATGAGAACTGCACATTTAGCTGCTCATTTAAAGTGTTCTCTGTCAATCACAAGCGCTTCAACTATGGTTATTTATACATTAGCACTTCAGAGCAGAGGTTTTTATCATGTTCAGCTGGATTATGTTGTTGATCAGATCAGGAGGAAACATTCACCCCAGAGCCTAGGTAAACATGGAATCATCTTATCTGATGATTTAAAGGAACATCTATTGGGTAGAACCTGGAAGTATTTGTCTATTGTTTCTTTGGTATTTTTCTTGCTGGAAAGGTAGCATATAAAAAAAAGAAAAAGATATGCAGCTAGCGAGACAAACAACGTCGCTACCTGACAACATCTACTAGTTTTCCAGTGAGTGTAAAATGTAATAGGGTCTGAATGTTCAGAAGCAAAGTTCTGGATTCTAGTTATGCTCGCTATCTTTTAAAATGCTTTAATATAAACCTTTGAAAATGCAGCTCAAAATGTGCTTAACTGGGCACTGGTGTTTCAAACAATGAGAGCTAATTTAATTCCTAACATATTTATAAATTACTTCATTTGACAAAATTATCCTCCAATCCACAAAAGACAATCACAGGTTTTTCAGGCGCAGATTGTCCGCAAAGTGCTAGGTGCAATGACCATGTATGCAGTTACGAAAATGTATATAAAACAGGCACAACGTGTTTCAAGGCTGGACTGGCTCCTTCCTCAGGTGCATAACAAATACACACATATATATATATATATATATATATATATATATATATATATATATATGCACTTGAGTAAGGGGCCAGTCTGGCCTTAAAACACATTATGCTGTTTTTATATACATTATATACAGTCGTGCAGTTGATATCTTCCTTCCTATAATATCTTTTTCAACTGTCACCAATGTTCTTCTGAGTATGCAGACATATTGGTATTTTGTAATAGAAGCAGCAGGCGCTATCCTCTTAGGGCCTCCTGGAATATCTAAAGGTAGTCTGGGCAGCCCCTCCCACAGCTTCCCATGCCCATCCCCCCTGCTCGATGTCTGTGCATGTAATAGTACAGACAATAAGTAGGGAACGAGGAGCAAGCAAGCACTGACCTGACAGGTCGGTGCTCACTTGCTCTGAAATATTGGGCTAATACAGCCCATATTTCCCTGCAATCCTGCAATCTTCTTTCAACTGCCTGTCTTCTGTCAACACATTACAGAGGGTGGAGGTGGGGTTTAGCAAGTTCTCTGTGCAAAAGATTGGGAGAACCTAGGCTGTGTATCTGCAAGCTGTAAGCCTGTCTAATTACTAAAGATGATCCACACAGTTCCTCAAAGGGAAATCAAGGCTTCTTTTTCATCAGTAAAAGTAACTAATATTAGGGTCCTTTGGTACTTCATTAGCTCCACCAGTATTCAAATAACTTATTTGGTTTCGGAGTTGGTTAACAAGAAATTGTATCACCCTGCAAAAATCTTTACTGTCTGGATTTTACCTGCATCTTTGATCATGCAACCACTGTCATGGGCAAAATAACTGTGTAATTCCAACCAAAAAATTAGCTTCCCAGCCAGCAATGTTGCAAACATAGACATAATGTGAAGATTAAAGGGCAAGAATATGTGCTGTTAGTGGTTTTTATTTCCTCGGTAGAGAAGGATAGGACATCTCAGTGACAGGAGTGGGAAGAAAGGATAAAAAAGAAAACAGCTGGAGGTCATGATGCTATATGAAACAGGCAAGCAACCAATATTTGTGCAAGCTAAGATGGCTTCAGGGCACACTGAAAATGGAGTCTAGGAGGTTAGCCTGTCAGGAGGTTACATCTTCCAATTTATATGTGCAGAATGCTTGGAGTTGGAGGGGATTGTGGCTGAGAATGATAGGTTGTGGCTGAGATTGTGGCTGTGATATGTAGATGAGGGGACATATATCGAGTAGCAAAGAAACATGAAAGAGGGGGTCCAAGAAGAACCATAGCTTTAGTTTAGAAGAATTAGGGCAGGTCATTTTAGGGTCCTATATCACACCAGTGGTTTAATGGCGTCATGTACAAAACATCTCATAACAATATAAACATATCGGCCCAGATTTTTCTGATATTTTGTGTATCTACAATAATATGATTAAAAAAATATACAAAAAACTACAAGCATGTTATAGAGCATAGAAGTACCTGGTTACTGTGTGGTGACAAGGCTAGATGTACTATAGCATCATACCTTATACTAAATACTGGATGGAGTCTGGGCATACATTCACTAAGGCTAAATTCTTATGAAGACTGGAAGGTTTGTAGTAATAGAAAAGGTAACGGTAACTAAACAGAAAAGTGAGCAACAAATTAGGAAAAGGCATTGAAAGGGAGAACAAGCCATTGTGATGCTTTCCATAAGAAGAACAGGCTATTCTTTCTGCCACTTTTGGAGCCTGTCATTATTACACATTATTATACAGGGACCAATTGTGCGCTAGATGTTGATTGAAGGTGTACGTCTGACTGCTAGAAATATAATAATAATCTTTCAGCTTGAGGAGATTTAATGATATGCTATATTAAGCACTAATTAAAACGTCGACCAGAGCCACCTCTGACACATTTATTTTCTGACTGCTCCCACTCAATAATTTTTATAATATTTGGCACAGGGAAAAAAAATACTAAAGCGGACGCCCTTATTAGCGGAGCTTTAATGCTCCCAGGCCGCTTATCACTGTGGGCAGCCTGTTTACAGTCCATTGTAACAATCCTGCTGGGTCCTGGTAATTCTTGTACAAATTGAGATGTAAATGGATCAGTATGAATAATAATGCCAAGTGGATATGATTTTAATCAAAAGACCTAAAGACATTAAATTAGTCTCCATTTCTTTAACTGAGGTCAAATTGACTTCAAGTGACAAATTGGTCTGTAAGAGTGTGGCCTCAATGACACTGCGGTGGATGGACCATGTAAATTGTAACCCATGATGGATGTAATATAGTGCTAGCTATAATGATGGCCTATAAAGAATAGAGAAATTCAATGATACCTTAAAACGGGATAATAAATCAGTAATCGGGCTGCTAGAATGTTCTGAAGACTCCTGACTTGCTGTTAATGCCCGTTATCATTATGAAATGATTTATTATCAGGCAAAAAGCAATGACAGCACAGTATCTCAGTGAATAGCACTGTTTGCCTTGCAGCACTGGAGCTTGTACTCAAATCTGACCAAATACCACATCTGCATGGAGTTTGTGTCGTCTCCGATTGTTTTTGTGCTTTCCTCCAGGGACTCCAGATTCCTCTCATAATCCAAAATCACACTAAGGGCCCGTTCACACTGCGGAAAACAGGAGGAAATTCCAAGCGGAATCCTCGCTGTGGACTCCACTCAGAACTCCACCTGCCTCACTGTCTCAATGTTACTGCATGTAGAGGGTGCCCCATTCATAACATTGAGGCAGTGAGACAGGTGGGATTCAGAGCAGAGTCCATGGTGGGGATTCCACTCCTAATTTCCGCCTGTTTTCCGCAGTGTGAACAGGTCCTTATACAATGGCTAAAGAAAGTTAAAAGATCAAGTATTGGTTAAAATTAACTATACTTCAACAATAAAGCACAATGAGGTTTGCTTAGTAAAATGGGGCATGTTGAATTAGTTCTGCCGCTAGATGGCATGTGTTAATATAACACAACAGCATCTAGGGCAGAAATACTTTATTGTCCAACTACAGTACCTAAGACAATCTACAATCGAAGACAATAACTATATATAGCGCCATAATACTGAACATAGTGCACAATGGTTAAGACTTTGTACTGTATCTTTGAGGTCCAGAAGCAATTTATTCTGTATTCAATGGAGATGGACATCTAGCAGTTGGAGGTCCAGTTTAACATAAAGCTGTTTCTTTATTGTAACCACATTGAAATAGCTTTAACCCTTTGAGGACCAGGCCCAAAATGACCCAGTGGACCGCGCAAATTTTGATCTTAGTGTTTCCGTTTTTCCCTCCTCCCCTTCTAAGAGCTCTAGCACTCTCAGTTTTCTATCTACAAGCCATGTAAGTGCTTGTTTTTTACAGGAATAGTTGTACTTTGTAATGGCGTCATTCATTTTACCATAACATGTACGATGGAATTCCAAATATATTATTTATGAAGATATAAATTGGTGAAATCGCAAAAAAGAATGCAATATGGTAACGTTTGGGGGGTTCCTGTGTCTACGTAATGCACTATATGGTAAAAGCGACATGATACCATTACTCTATAGGTCAGTACGAACACAACCATATGCAGGTTTACGCAGATTCTCTAATGTTATATATTTTTTTTAAATGAAATCCTTTTTTTTGGCAATTAATTATAAATAAAATGGGACTATTGTGACGCTTATAACGGTTTTATTTTTTCACCTACGGGGCTGTATGGGGTGTCATTTTTTCCGCCATGATCTCTAGTTTTTATTAATACCATATTTGTGAAGATCGGACGTTTTGATCACTTTTTATTAATTTTTTTATATATATAATGTAACATAAAATCGGTAATCCGCACACTTTTTTCCCTCTTTTCGTGTACGCCGTTTACCGTTCGCAATGACGCTTGTTATATTTTAATAGATCGGACAATTACGCACGCTACGGTATATTATATGTTTATCTATTTATTTATTTTTATATGTTTTATTTATATAATGGGAAAGGGGGGTGATTTCAACTTTTATTGGGGGAGGGGTTTTGGGGTAGTGTGTTAGTGTTTTTAACTTTTTTTTTTTTTACACATTTGAAGTCCCTTTGGGGGACTTTTACATTCACTACTTGGATTTTTACACTGATGATTGCTATGCCATAGGCATAGCATTGATCAGTGTTATCGGCGATCTGCTCATTGAGCCTGCCTGTGCAGGCTCAGTGACCAGAGCGCCGATCGGACCGCACGGAGGCAGGTGAGAGAGCTCCGGCGGCCCGTTTTACCGATCGGGACCCCCGCAGTGTGACTGCGGGGGTCCCGATCGGTAGGTGACAGGGGACTCCCCCTGTCACTTACACTTAAACGCCGCGGTCGCGCCGCGATCGCGGCGTTTAAGGAGTTAATGACACGCGGCAGCGCGATCGCTGCAGCGTGTCATTGCCGGTGAGGTCCCGGCTGCTGATTGCAGCCGGCCCCCACCTGCTATGAAGCGCGCTCCGCTCCGGAGCGCGCTTCATAGCGGGAGAAACACCCAGGGCGTACAGTTACGCCCTAGGTCGTCTGGGGACAGACTTCCATGGCGTAACTATACGCCCTGGGTCGTCTAAGGGTTAAAGGGGTACTCCAACAAAAATGTTTTTCTTTTCTTTTTTTTTTTTTTTTTTCAAATCAACTGGTGTCATAAAGTTATATAGATTTGTCATTTACATCTATTTAAAATTTTTAAGTCCTTCAGTACTTATCAGTAGTGATGAGCGAACATCCAGATGTTCGGTAAGGATCCTGAGTAGTAGTGATGAGCGAACATCAAGCATGCTCGAGTCGATCCGAACCCTGAACTTTCGGCATTTGATTAGCGGTGGCTGCTGAAGTTGGATAAAGCCCTAAGGCTATGTGGAAATCATAGATATAGTCATTGGCTGTGTCTATGTTTTCCAGACAACCTTAGAGCTTTATCCAAGTTCAGCAGCCCCAGCTAATCAAATACCGAACGTTCCCGAACCCGGTTTGCTCATCTCTAATCCTGAACATAAAAAAATGATTGTGATTGGTTCGTGCTCGCCGAACATTCACAAACAAATAACGAATGCACAGTAAAAGCACATGTGTCGGTCTATGCACATGCGTACAGATTATCAGATACAAAGAGTAAATTACGCATTTGCGTACATATTTCATTTGTATTCATTTGCGTACATAGTTGTGTACAGATTGCGTACGTTTCTGTCTAGAGTTACACACGCACATGCACACAGATTATCAGACGCAAAGCGTAAATTACGCAGTTGTGAACGTTCGCATGTTCGAATTTGTTCTAAAATAATCGTTATAACCATTTGTTTGTGATAGGCGAACACGAACAATTACCGTCATGTGCGTACGAACATGCGAACATTTACGAACATGTTTGCCCATCACTACTTATCAGTTGCTGTATGTCCTGCAGGAAATTGTGTTTTCTTTTTAGTCTGACACAGTGCTCTCTCCTACCACCTCGGTCCTTGACAGGAACTGTACAGAGCAGGAGAGGTTTTCTGTCATGGACAGAGGTGGCAGCAGAGAGCACTGTGTCGGACAGCAAAGAATACACCACTTCTGCAGGACATACAGCTGAAGGTAAATACTGGAAGGCTTGTAATTTTTAAATAGAAGTAAATTACAAATCCATATAACGTTCTAAAACCAGTTTATCTGAAAAACAAACAAAAAAAACAAACATTTTCACTGGAGTACCCCTTTAACTTAGACCGGACTTTTGAATTGGAACTTGTAGTCTGGTGATGGCTCTGCTCTATTGGTTCATTTCTACAGGAGGATTTTCTAGGCATTCTCTAGGAAGGGAGCATCTCGTAGTGCTCGGACACAGGTGGCCATACACCTTTAATAACTGGCATTTGGCCATCAGTTATATCTCCTGCCCACCACAGTAAACTATTTTATTTTTTCATTCTATTCTCTGTATATTTTGTCTTTTGGAGGGAGTTCTAATGTGTTGCTTCACAATGTATTACTTTAAAAAAAAAAAAAAAAAAAATTGTATACTGTATTTCATTTAAACATTTCATTTGAGTAGAACAGGGGGTACTTAGTTAAATGCTTCAGTCTCTCGTCAATTTTTAGTGGGGTTTTTGACTTGAGTCCAGCACTTAAGCATTGAAAAATGTTCCGCTCAAGCATTTTAGTGCTTGTTTAAAGGGTTTATCCAGCTAAAAAAGTTTTCATTCAAATCAGCTGGTTTTAGAAAGTTATTTAGATTTACTTGTTATTTGTAATTTACTTCTATTTACTTCTGTATGTCCTGCAGGAAATGTTTTCTTTTAAGTCTGAGACAGTGCTCTCTGCTGACATATCTGGCCGATATAGGAACTGTCCAGAGCAACAGCAAATCCCCATAGAAAACCTCTCCTGCCCTGGACAGTTCTTGTCTCGGACAGAGATGTCAGCAGAGAGAACTGTGTCAGAGTGAAAAAGAAAACATTTCCTGCAGAGCATACAGCTACTGATAAGTATGGGAAAACTTCAGATTTTTAAATAGAAATAAATTACAAATCTATATAACTTACGAAAAACCAGTTGATTTGAAAGTATTTTCGCTGAATAACCCCTTTAACACTAGAGAACTCCTATTAATGACAAGAGGAGTTCAATAGTGTTGAGTGAACACTAATAAACCTGGATTATCTCGCTTTAGATTTATAATAAATGTGTTACCTATCATTGCAATTGTGTGATGATAGGATAATTCTACACAATAGCAAGGATATAGTCACACACAGTATTTTGAAGTGTAATACACTATTTTACACCAGTTTTCCTTTGAATTACATTGAATTCAGCGGTAACATGCTGTATAACTTGTTTTTAACAGCCTTAATTATGACCATAGAAAAAAAGTGGAAATGTCAAATTCAGATGTAATATGCACAATTTATGCTGTTTTATGCACATTTTTCATTGCATAATTTGATACCTAATTTGACACATAAACCTCAATTTACACAAACTTTGCAAGCAATGACCTAATCTGCATAAAATGTGTGGAAAATGCTGAAAAGATGCAAAAAAAACCCTCTTTAATATATATTTCTGAGCCTCAAAATACTATGTGTAAAGAGATTCAGCAAGTTGTGAGGTTCCGTGGCCTAAGTGAAAACTATCAGATTTTGGGATTGATTTAAAATATAGTTCATTAGATGAATTGAGCGGAAGTGGTGGAAAATATCTGACGCTTAGGACATAACTTTAAACTGTAGATAAATGCAAATTTTCTGTTCCGTTGTAGAATATAAACCAGTGATATTGTCACTCAGTCATTGGATATATATAACTGAAGCCAGATGGGATATATTACTTGGCAGCACGAATGCCATTGTTTGTGAATGACGCTACACTTACTTGCCAGCTGTCCCTTGTTCTAGGGACATTTTCAGGTTTCGAAGATATGTCCCTGGAAATGTCCTTGTTTTTCAATCATGACCGATAGTAAAATAGATTTCCTCCTCTGCAGTTAGATGCATTCATAACTATCTATTCACATCCTCTGGCTTTTAATGTTAATATTAATTGACAACAAATGAAATGTAACACTTTTTAATGAAATTTGTTCAACATAATATAATGCAGATTACAGCCTATCTAGCCAGCCCTTGGAAACAGACTACTGATAGACTCAAATTCACCAGCTCAGCAGACAGCCATCCCCGAAGATGAATACAAAAGTTTGGCAACTTTGCAAAAGCAGAAAAAAAATATAGAACAATCTAGGTTTAATGCCTGCTTGCAGCTCTAGAGTATCAGTTATGGGATGAATCAATGCTTATTTGGTTACATTGTACTATAATGGTGCCAAAGGTAAAGAGATGAGAACTCTTACCGATAACATACGCAAGCAGCAGGGCGAGTGTTACTGTAATTGCTGTTGCACTCAGGGCTGTACATTTCCAGTTACAACACCGGTAGGATTTGTTAAATGTGAAGGCAGGCCTGGAGAAGGTGCTCCTGGGCAGAGGTCTCGGAGGTGGAGAATAGACTGTATTTGAAGTTAGAGGGTAGTTCTGGCTGGCAGCACTGAAGATTGGAGAAGTACCGGATCCATGCTTGAAGAGGAAATGCCTGAAAGGATAAAAAAAAGCTCAAAATGATATAAACATCATCAGCATTCAGCGTGCAGCAACAATAACCATTAGCCAGCTCTTTTTGATCATGAATTCTTTTGTTTCGACACCTTTTACAAACTTCATTAGCAAAACACACATTGTACAGGGCATACTTAGCACTGTACGACCTGGAAACAGACAATCCATTTGGCATTGAGAAAAAGCACACATTTTGTAATTAATAATACAAGAAGAAGTAACATATGTAAAGAAATCAGTCATGTCTGCCAGCATACTAGATTGTGTTTTTTTTTTTTTCTTTTCTTTTTTTTTTAAAACCAAGTAAGTCTATACTATGAAGTGCTGAATTACCCCGATGAGTGACTCATTGTAGAGAACTGAACAGGCAAAAATTAAAATGCATTAAAACTGATAAGAAGAGGCTTTTGTTTGCATCGTTTGACTAATTCTGTCGATGCAGTCAAATTCCACTAGTCTGCAATTAATAGGGTCTTAAAGGCTCCAGATTATCCAACGTGTTGGTTTATTAGACAGTCAGAGATAAGTATATTAAACTTGCTTGTGAAGAGTGACAACCTCCAATGTGACGGCTTAAAATAAATCTCTTCAAAATGCAGACCCGAGGCACACAGCTGTTATCGCCTGTAGGCAGCCATACATTAATAACATTACACATTGGCCAATTAACTACTTGGTCACACCAAGTTAAGAGCCGGAACTACTGTAGTCTTTGCAGATAATCTCTTTGGTTAATAGAGGGTGCCTTGAGCGTTGGATGCTTCTATGATGCCTAACTGCTTTTATAGGGAACCTGGGAAGGAGTTGCCTTTAGGCAAGGGCTACATGCAACTTAGGTCGCACAACACAAAGATTGCACGTTGTCAAATCCAATGATAGCGATTGGTATCCCACTAAGACTGCAACATAGCGCTACTGCCTTGATCGATTTTTAGTCACAGGTCGCGAATCATGTTTGACTTTGCTACCATTGTCCTTACTCCAACTCCGTGGAACGCATGCCAAGTGTAATTGTAATTTGCCCAAAATATCCCCAAAAATCATGCATGTGGGGAGCGAAGACAAGCCTATCTGGTCTGATTCCTTAGAAAAGTTACTGCAGCACAAATTGCAGAAACCAACCAATGGTGGCTATGAGAAGTGGTGTCAGAGATAGTTTGCTTTAAATATTGATCAGATTGCTTATGCCCCCCCAAACCCCCACCCCCCACATTCACAGATTGTGCAAAGAACAGAAGTATAGGACCCTCCTATTGAACGCACAGGCAAACCATGTTAACCATTGTTATGTGCTTTGGCCCATAGACGAGAATGGGTCCTATACTACAATTGCGGATACTATAAGGAGGATTTTTCACAGTCATGTGCACAGGACCTTAGTTGTGTCTGTAGGAAGTTACCACTCTTCAGTCCTCAGCATTGAAGATTACTTACCAACTGAGGGACGAAGAAAAACACAAATTTTTAGGGTCGAGTTAATGTTAATGTTATTGAATTTGTACAGTGAAATTTCTGTGAAGATGAAATCTAAATCCACGATAGGGGTATACCCACACATTTTCTGTGCTGATTTTCCATGCAGAAAATCTGCAGCAAATCAATTGTTGGGTCAAATCTTCTGATGTTCAATTAATTTTTCATATAGATTACAATAAGTTGCATAAAATTTACAGCAAATTTGCAACAAAATGCAGATTTTTAGTTACTGATATTACTGCCAATATGCTGCACATTTTCTGTAGAAAATCGGCAGTATATCTGCTCCGTGTAGACATACCCTCTTCTGTGCAAATGCTGAGGATCTGCAAATATGTAAACATTGGGTTCTTTTTCATAATTTGCATGATCTGAAAGGAACCTTGGGGTGGAGACTACACAACAATATCTGTACGATTTGGGGCATATATTTTACTGTAGACATTGGTAAATTTTCAACGTTGTGCATCAGTACCTTTGTTGAGCCAAAAGGGATCATATAATAACTATCCCTAGTTTAAATAATTTTGCTTTTGATCAGAAAGCCCTAATGGTTCATACACTGAATCATTTCTTCTAGAGTCTAAAACTTTACAACAAGTAAAGTTTGCTGTTTTGTCTACTTGGTAGCAATAATACAGCTGAAACTCACTCACTTTTTGACAGTCACTTAAAATGGGGACTTTTCGAGTTCTGCAATAGGGCAAAGAAATAATAGGAGTCGAGCCGGGGGAGTCAGTGATGTTTAAAATGTAATTTACAAGAATGGGAGTTATATTCATAGCATGCTATATGAAACGCCAAGCAAACTGTAATGAATAGTGCAACCTACTGTGAACTGCTCAAACCTCACATTTTTTTTAAACATATTGCTAGATATTGGATCAGCGAAACTATTCTGAGAACAAGCAGGAAAAATGAACGTGAAAAAGGCGATTTTCTACATAAAGTATAGTCCTGTGAGTCCTGCCAGTTATTTCATTTGGAAGGAGTCACCAGTCACTTAATGTAGATATATAGTCCTCCAGTCTAGTGGCTTTCTGCTATTCAATATTTCTGTAAATGCACTAAGGTTAATGAGATGCCAACTGACACGCACATTTAATCCACCATCCAGCTTTAAAAAGCAAATTTATTGAATTTTTTGTTTCTTAATGGGAAAGTCTTACATGTTGGATATCGATCGGAAGCTGTGTTGCTTGCTGGGTTTCAGAAGGAGCACGTCTGAAAGCGGAGCAATGCTGACATAACTGAAAAGTATTATTAAAGGGAACTAATAATCAATTGTGTGCAATCAGTTTCATTGTTTTTTCTGGTTGGGACTAATACACAGATGAAGCAGAAGCAAGAAACCTACAGGGTATATTGAAAATTACTACAATGTTCCTGACTAAATGTCTGTCAACTTTGACATTAATTGTATAACGCAATACTTATATTACTAAATTTATGGAACGTTCCAAAGCTGATCTGCCTCAATAGGTTATAGGTTTGGGGGCGGGATGTGAAGTCTTAAGGATATAGCATCACCGTTTGCTTAATTTCCAGTATTTGATTTGCACATCTTTCTAAAAGGAATAATACGTACCTAGACGTTTTATAGTCTAACATTTCAATGTAACGCAGACGACTAACTAAATGGTCTTGTTTTAAGCAACAAAACGATAGATCCGGCAAAGACATACAATCAGAAGGAAAAACATAACATAACAATAGCATAACATGGACAGATGCATTTCAGCCAAACTGCGGGGCTGATGACCAGAGCTGACATTTGTCACTTTGGGTCATCAGACCTGCGGTCTGCCTGGGGCTTGTGGCAATGGAATAATGTGTTTTTGTTACGCATATAGATAAACAGGTATGTACTGTATGCTCTCCTTTAGGTAAAAAAAAACAACAAAAGAAAAAAAATTAAAGACTGCAATTAAACGTTTGTCAGTAACCACATTGATTTCTATAAGCCCCAATGAAATGAAGTCCTCAAAAGTTTCTGCAACAAATCTGCCACATCTAAATCTGTAGGATTGTAATCACAGCAGCAGGAAGGGGTTAAAAGCCCCTTCAAAGACATACCTTTATATTTGGGAACTTCTGCTTGTGAGACAGTTTGCATTTCCTTATATATACAAAAGTGCATCAAGTGCCCACAGGCCTGGGTAAATTTCCTCAAGCTATTTGCCCCCCTCTCCTGTATCCGATTGACACTCTCTGTGCTGTGTCCACACCTATGGGCTCTTACATCTCTTTTGCATATACGGAAAAACACAAGTGGCTCGGCTCATAAGCAGAAGTTTAAAGGAACGCCTGTAAAAGTGCTTTTGACCCCTATATGATGCTATGAGTAGTTATACCATGTAAAACCATCTGACAGATTCCCTTTAATATTTCAGGAAACCTTTAAGGGTGCATTTGTAATTTGAGGTCAAATTTTGATTTATTGCTGTAATTACTGAGAAATCACATGACAAAGTCATGACAATACACAGCCAATGGCTCTCTTCCAATGGCCTCTCAGACTCATTAGCCTCTGTGTCTCTTTCACAATCTCCACATGATATCCTCTAAGGGGATTTATATGTAGGCCAGGTCTCTTAGCACCCAGGCACTCTCCTACTCCTGAGAACACAGGGTTACATAGAAAAACCTCAACCCCACCAATAGGTCCTAGAGCATAGTGCTTCTAGTGCTGCAATATTCACCTCAAGCAGCCATTTATTGACCCTTTCTGGCTAGCACCTTCCTCTACTTCAGGATCACTCGTTCTCTGTTAACATTGACTAACACAGAAATAGTTAGAGCAATAAATTAATGGTTCCTGATCAAATAATTTACACATCAGGTGCTGCCTGGATTGTGTGGTTATAATAGCATAAAGTATGCAAAAGATAATAGCATTCTCACAATTAAAATAACATTTCTCAGCAGTTAACTGCAACATAGTTTACCATCACAGCTTACTAAGAGTAGAATACGGGGGCTTGCAGATTACTAAGGGCCCTTTATGCAGCACGATTATTGGCCATGAGCGTTGCTAGAAATGTTACTGCAGCCGAATATCGGCTCTTATAAAAGTGATAATATGAGGACTGGGAAAACTCCTGATCCTCAGCTGGTCATGTCTTTTGAGCAAGCTTTAAAATTTATCATCATTGGCCACTCATCTTATTGTGTAAAAGGGGTTATGTGTGGCCGATAATGATAAAGGGGAAACTGACAGCACAGAAATGTATTTATTTGTACTTTTAGTTTCCAGATCACAAACAGCATCGTATATTTACCATCTGCTCTGCTTGTGATTCAGCATATTTCTCCAGTCCTCCAGCCACCTGCTGTATCCAGAATGATTGACAGCTGGAGGAGGTGGGACATGAATATACAGCCAGTGGCCAGGGCACTGGAGAGATACAAAGATCATTCATGGAGCCTGGCAGCTCAATTCCTTGTACTGTGTAAAGGCACTGCAAACGAGCACCGATCCCGCTTGTCTGAGGCCTCCCACTTCCAATATTCCAATATCGTATTGTGGGCAACACAGATAGACAGTTATTCATGTGCCCCACCCTCCTCTATCCTCTCCCGTTTAAAGGGAATCTGTCAGCACCTGATGCTGACCCAAGGTGCTGACAGTGTGAGCAAAGTACACTAGTTAGAAGTTCTTAGCTCTCGGGGGAGAGGAAGCTGCACAATTTAATATCTTCCACTGCAATCTAGTATCCCCTTTCTCCATGAATATTCTGCACCAGACATGCTCCTACACACTTGTGCCAGACTCCATGTTCGCGCATTTGCTAATGCTGTTAAGGGACGTGTGCGCCGTCCTGACAGTTTGCCACTGGTATCACAGGCTACGCACCTCTTCATTGTTCGCGCAGGCACTGTAGATCGGGGACAGAGCACACGAGGGGCTGAAGCCAAAGCCCACAGTTGGGACACTCAGCACCTATGCAATAACAGACTTAATTTTTTTTAAAAAATAAAATATCCTGCAAACCCGAAAAAAAAAATTATTTGCACAGTGAAATTAAAACACAAAGCTCCGTTTTGGGGGGGGCTTTCTGTTTCTATCGTTCACACTGTGGTAAAACTGATATGTCCTGTTCTTCAAGTCAGTATGATTACAATGATAGGCAACTTTTATTTTATTTGACTGCTTTCTTTAAAAAATAAATAAATAACATTTCTCTTGTCTATGGGGCTATTAGAGGTGTAATTTTTTGCGTCATTATCTGTACATTCTATAGATACCTTGCTTACGTATCTGCGACTTTTTGGTCCCCCTTATCACGCTTATGTCATTTGTCATTCGGGAAGTTAATAGTTCAGGTCATTACAGATGTGTTGATCGCAAATATATTTTTTTATTTTTATTTATAAAATGGAAAAAGGGGGGTGATTTAAATTTTTGACATGGGATGGAATTTTTTATTTATTAAAAAACTTTTTTTATACAGTAACTTGAAGTCCCCCTGGGGGTCTTCTATTATAACTGCACTGATCTCTAATAGTGAACAATGCAATACATATGTGCTGCATTGGTCTTTGAGATCAGTGCTTCATTACTGTGGGCTGCTGGAGCCCATACTAAAGGATTGCCGAGCAGGGATTAGTGTCATTATTGCACTTACCCGTGGTGCGAGTGATGACTTTCTCAGGCAATTTAAATGCTGCTGTCAGTTTTGACAGCAGCATATATTTGGTAATTAGCCTTTGCTAATGGTTAATAGCCACGGTAGCCAGGAGTATCACTGTACAGAGAGGGCTCGCAGTGTGAGCCCTCTCTGTTCATACCTTAACCCATGAAGTCGTCCCTTGACTTCAAAATGGGTTAAGGGTTAAGAAACTCCTGGATATTATACAGTAGAAGCCCCTACTTTTTATGTCACTGCTCTAGGAGGCCTAATAATACTGCATTTTACAGGCAATCTTTTATTTCTATCTCATTTAAGCCATGTGCAGTGCCAAGAAGACTCACTTCTCAAATGTCCTTGACTCAAGTGGGTCTTATGTTTGAAAGCTGAAACAGAAGAAAGGTATTGCTAAGTGGCCAAACGGAGGGGTTTGCTGTGAGTTCACCACTGATCTTCAGTATCTATTGCCCAGTGACTAGCACGGTTATACAGCTTAATGAGTTTTCATTTTAGATTTGACTAAGCAATATCTATATGGGGGTCATATGCACTTACTGGTTTTCATGGCTTTTCTTTGAGTACTCTACCAAAGTTTTTACCCCTTTTTACGGTCTTATTGAAGCAAAATGTATCCTATTTTAGCACAATGTATAATGAATTTGCAGTTTTTTTCAGAGTGCTTTTTGATAGTAGTACATGTAGTAAATGTGGCATAATAAATGTGTCTGTAAAGCCAAAAACTAAGAATTAGACCAAAGTAAAATGTCACAAAAACTGTTTAAAAAGCCACATGGTTTTTGACACTAAAAACTATTACAGTTGTGCATAAAAAACTACATGGTGTAACCTTATAAAACCCTTGTCACTTTTTTGTGTAGTAATGCTCCAAAGCTACATATCCCCATCCCACACTGTTTAAGGGTATGGGTTTTGTCTGTG